>NC_071575.1:62139916-63474916 GCF_024509145.1 Vidua macroura
CAATAAGGAGAATATTGCTGAAAATCAACACGATAAATTATGTTCACTTTTAATTAATTTATACTTGGTTAAACATGGATATCGGAAGGCACAAATATGGATCTGCATGTTAGCTGCTAATTATTGAAATCAGTCACTAGTGAAAGCAGATGTGCAGAAACCTTTTCAGCATATTTTTTTAATGCAATTTTCTTGGGTTTATTTGTAAATGTCTTTTTTAGATTCAGTATGAAGAATAGTAACTTGATACCAACGTCCAGGTCAAATAATAGCATGCCAAGAAGTTATTTCCTTCCTCAGATGCTTTTCACATTCCTTAGCCATCTTCCAAGAACTTATTTGGGCTGCAGAAGCTATCTGTTCTTCTTTGGAATTGGTTTATCAGGGCTGACGTACAGAACAGTGCATTAAAACCCAGACCCACCTAAAGCCAGGGTGTGCCTAAAGCCTGGATAAGGATGTAATTCTGTGCACATCAACACAGATGCAGAAAGCTTTGGAAGAATGTTTGAGATCTGTGTAACTCAAGCCCTGCAGCCACCAAGACACAGCAGCCACAGCCACTCCAAGTATCAAACTTTGGCATCCAGGCAAGGTCAACCCAGCACAGCTGCTGAAGAAAAGGACCTGTGGAACTAAAAAGGAAAAAAAAAAAAGCAGTTTCTCTTCTGTCTAACATAGGCAGCTAACACAAGGAAGAAAATACCAAAGGTTTGCTTTATAGGCATCTGAAGAACAGGACAGTGAAGTCTGGAGCTTGCAATGGGCATGTAGGAAATGGTTTATGCTGGGAAGCTGAAAGGTAACTGGTCAAAGAGCACAGATAAACTTTACATCACTGTTTGTTTTGTAGATCTCTGTCTCCTGCACAAAGTTACATAAATCTTCTAACTCTAACTCATGCAACTGACACAAAAATTGTCAGATTGTTCCAAACACTATGTGCCTACCATTTAATCAGGTATATTTCACTGGAAATAATATCATGTGGAACCTCTTTCATACCCTTTCCCTGTGTTTTTTTTTAAAGTCACTTCATATGTCTAAACATGCTGCTTCAATGTAGGAAGAGGAAAAAGCTCTGTTTTTTTTTTTTTTTTGTTTTTTAAAATAGTTGAGACTATATTACATTTTCATATACAAGTAATATCTTAAATATTATGCCATGGTATAGGAGTTATGATCCTGAGTAATTCAGCATAAATTTTTTCATACCAACACATGGAATTCTCTGTGTAGTCATAGCATTTGGTTGCCTGCTCACATTTGAGTTGTTTCTAGAATAAAAGCCCAAGTTCCCTAAGTAACTAATGAAGAGCAAGGAATAACTTCTTATGTAGCAGTAATAAAGAGAAAGAAATGGTAGGTCTCCGAGTAGACCTTCAGATCTTCAGAGTCCTTTAATGGTGTATTACTGAAGTGCTTATTCAGGTCGTTACAATTTTCATAACTTACAGGTTACAGAGGAAATGTTTCTAATGCCACAAGGACTCAATAACGACTGCAGTATCATTTTCCAATATACTATGAAGTTGTGTTTTAACAGCGCTATAAACACAACATGTAAGTTAAAACCTACAGGAAAAACAAAAAGTAGGTGATGTTTTGAAAATCAGGTCAGCAATAGGTAATATTCTTGAAAAAACAACTTACTAAAGACAGGGAATGTAAAGTAGATAATATACCAAAATAATTATAAATAACAATTGTGTGCAGCAAAATGAAGACAATCTCCTCCTTAGTTTCTCAACTCCAAATGCCACAAATAGATGCAGAAAATCTTCAAATTGTTAAAGTAAATACAATAACAATGATTGGTGTTCATTTAAGTCCTGGGTCTGTTCAACAAGGTCCTGGTTCTTCATTTGCCCACAACTGGAGAGGCTTCTGGTCCTGTGTGGACTCCTTAAAATCTTTAAAAAAGGGATCTGATTAGGTGTAGGTGCTCTTCCAAATAACCATCACTTAGAAGACTGAAGCCCAAATAACAAAACCACGACCACTGAAAATAGTGTGAATGTCAAAATGCTCTAAGAATACTCCATCAGTACTTTTACTGCTGCTACACAAAAATACACTCTAAAACCAAGATACTATTTTATTACACAGCTCCTTCAATCACAGGCTTATTGAGACTACTATGATTTTATGCTACATGCACCTGAGCACAAACAGACTGATAGAACATATTTTAAATAAGCAGTAGATACACTTTATAGCTATAACACCAAAAACATTGAGACTGATTAGATATTAAGTCTACATAGAGACATTGAATCATCTCACATAAGATACTGAAAGTCTGTGTGCCATTATTCAACGTGTGATTGCATATTTTAAGTGTATAAGCAACTATCATTATTAATTTCTGCTATCTACTTGTGTGATGCTGACCTAAATGCCAAATTTATTTCTCAGTGTTTCTTCCTAAAAGTTATCAGGTTCCCTCATCAATTAGCATTTTTATTTAAATAATGTGCGAGATAATAAATAGATTTCCTATAAGAACAAAAATTTATTGAAAAAGAAACTGGAAATTATGAGAATGGGTCAATATATCTGAAAGAATATTTGGTAATTCATAATATATTTTATTAATAAAACACTTTTTCAAGAAAAATAATGATAATAATAATAATAATTCCAAATAAAACATAGGACACTAAAAAAATATAATAAGCAATTAATTGCAGAAATGGGATCAAACAATCCAGATTTGCTAACAACAGCCCTGTAGAAGACCCTAATGGATCTCACTTAAAAATGAATGAGTTAAAAAGTGAAAGCAGACAATTTAAATAATTACATAGAAAATGAATGAAATCCTAATTTTAAAGCACACAGCATCCACACTGGAGAAAACCAGAAGCACTTCACTGAAGAAAAAGTTGAATGAAGTAAAATATTTTTTAGTACAGCTTTTCCTTTTGCAGCTGAACTGAATGTCTTAACAAATATTTCAAATATCCATTCAAATGTTTTTGTCACAAATAGGAATGGTACATCATAATTCTGTTATACATATCCTTCAGAAAGAGAAGGAACAAAAGTTTCATTCTTGATGGCTATGGTGAATAGCTTTCTTGAGAACCTGTACCATTAGAAAGCTGTTAGTGTTTCTGTGGTTTCAAACCATTCTATTTAGACAAAACAATGTCTGAATCATTTTCATTGTGTGTATTTATGTTTCTTGCCTCTCCTAGTACATTATTTGGGACATTTTTATCTCTAGGAATATTGAATAAAAAGGTTTAATTCTGAAAGAGTGTTTTTCTCTCCTGTAGCCTGCCTGTAGTTCATTTCCCACCTGATAATATTGTCTTTCTGAAGGCAGTACTAAATTATGATTTACATAATGTGATGATCTGAATACTGCTGTGAAATTTGGTGAGGAGGAAGATTTATTCTCAGAAACATTATCATTAGACAGAAAAATATATATTGAAAAAGAAGATTATACTACTGGGTTTTTTCCTTGACTCCCCAAAAGATAAGGAACATTTTCTACTCTATTTGCAGGGTTTTGGCACTACAGTGGAGGCCCTGGCCACAAAGACACATTAACTCTTATGATCAGACACAGAATTCATGCAGACACTCTGCTCACCTTTATCCCCAAAGCACTGTGTACTCTGCTGTTCACAGCCTCCCCTGACTCTCAGGTTTGTGAACCACACAGTACAATTTTGTTGACATGAATTCTTTTTATCCAGCTCATCCCTACTCCACGGGTTTTTGTGATGGACGTGGCCTTAAGCACAAGGAACAGCATTTTCACCTTTAAAAGACTGCAGACTGATGGAAAACCATTCCTTCTTCATGATCTTATTAACAGTCAGAAAGAAAGATAGAACAGGCTACCAAGTTGGAGATCATTTTGTCACAGGCACTTTCCAAGTTTTCCACATGGTGTCAGTGGCTCCTCTCACTTTTTTGAAAAGAAGAATTTAAAGTGACATATTTCCAAACTCATCTATGGTGTCACATTTTCAATTGTATATTGATTGTGCAAATATTGTTCAGGTAATACTTTCATCACTGATGCCATACACCTTAAAAATGGTCATGTTTGCACTTTAAATGAAGAATTTGTTGTTATATGTTTCACTAAACACTTCCCTTTAGTGACTAAAACATTTCTCTTTAGTGCCTTCCTCTTAACCAAATCTCCCTATTTCCTAACATATGCAAACATGCAAAATAAAAAATATCCTTCTTTAATAATACCAGCCTAGAACTGAGCAAACCTTTTATCCAAGAGACAATCCATTGACAAAAGCACTCCCCTTTTCACGCACCCAAGAAGTCCAAAATAGGCTTTACTTTAATTGCACTAAATCAATAGACTGTCTTGCAGAACATTCTTATTGATTTATGACTCATGACATATATTACAGCCACAGCTATTTTTAGTGTCTCAGTAAAAAAGGAATTACGACTTTGTTCAGAAGACAAGCAGTACAATAATATGTGCACTGCAAATGTTGAACTTGTATTTTAGATTTATTTTTTATTGAAAATTAATTGCCCTTGATTTCTTTATATTAAAAAACCCCACAAGTTACCTTTTAAAACTAGCATTTAAAGTGTCACCCATTGAATATATTGCACCTTTATTACTTGAACTTTCAACAACTTGGATGAAGAGAAAGACAAGAGGACTGCAGTGTCATTTACTGCTCCACCTGCAGATACACACTAAGCCGCCTAAATAGTGTCCTGCTGCCACATTTTCCTGCTGGCAATGACCAAGCACATTTTCTTCTGAGAATAATCTGTAACTGCATCAAGGATCTAACTGGTGATATAGATGGACAGAAAAACCAGTTTTAACCACAGTTTTAATACACCCTCCAAAAGGCAGTTCAGGCACATGTTAAATGCCCGTATTCCCTGTTTATAGAGTCCTTACTGATATTAAAAGTATTACTATTAACAAAATGCTCTTTATTATTCCATTTAATCACAGACAGTGGTGACTGAAGAACAATGGTCACAAGACAGCACAGGGAGGAGGGAGAATGTCCTTTCCCATAGATAAAATCTTACCTTTAACAAACTCTAGAGATTCCTGTGAAGAAACATTACAGATATGCTTCCTAATAATTTTTTTTTTAATTTCCCTCACTTTTTTCTCTTCTGTCTAAGGTAGTTTCCAGTGAAATCTCTGAAATCAAATAGGTATGGTCACACTTGCTAGATTTACAAGAAAGACCTTTTTTTAGCCATAATGTCCTTTGGTTTGGAATGCTCTGCCTAGTCAGTCACCACAACTATAACACATGAAATACATCTCCTCTCAGGTGTCTTAAGATTTCTCATTGAAAAGGGAAGAGAGCAGAAAAGGTAGACAAAGTGTATGTGTGAAACTGGCACCCTGCCAGTTACATCTAAATCTTGAGGTTGTGCTTCCAGTTATAGTCCAACTGGCTGTAACAGATAGGTATTTGGTTTTTTTTTTTTGTTTTTTTTTTTTTTTTGTGAAATTCTCATGTCATACAGCTTCTGGTCCCTTTAGGATACCAAATACTGACTGTCATGCACACACCAGACATGCACATGTACTCCTGTCCTCTAGCACACCCACAGCAGCACCTACTCAAATAGACACAGACAGCTCCAGCTGCACCAAAATGAGCTACAGGCTGGCATTGAACCATCAGAGAAGCTTTCAGAAGTCTGTACTACCACTAATTTTGGTTTTTCAAAAGCGAATGCACTCTGATTAGAGTCTTCTTCTGTGCATAATATGTTTTAAATAAAACACATATCTTTGCAGTTTCTGCAGCTGGAAATTATAACAGGGGAATCATTAGCACTACTTTTAGTGTACAGAATGTTCTATTATGAAGTATAAATATAACCTACACCTTTGATACTGTATGCAGTACATCACTTTTTACATTATTTTTTTTAATAGACTATCTGTCACTTTGTGAGAACTAGGAGACATAGATTTATGAATTGATAACAGATCACAGAGTATTTTTCTTCTAGGGGAGTGCTGGAAAATCACTTCTATTCATAGCCTGCATGAAAGGAATTAGTGACCTCAATAAGTTACTGAAAAATCCATCCAGTGCTGAAAAGTCACTACTGCATCTATTATTATAATTAGCCTTACCATTACAACACACCAGCAGTGGCACTTAAAGAGAAATATAGAGCGTGATCTAAAGCCAGTAAAGGAAATACAACAATGCTGATATGGCCTCTGTACCATATTGATGACCAGTATTTACACATGATGGTCATATTTTTCAAAAGTAAGGTCCTAAAGGAAGGCATCTTAGTCTGTATTCACATTTTGCTGTAACTCTGAGCATTTTCCAAATACTGAATTTAAAGAAATTTGGTATATGTAAAAATCAGGGGTTCATTCAGGAAGGACTACTGATATTTAATTCAAAATATCTATTACTGAATGGTCAGAATGTTTTGGTATCTTTTACTTCAGATTTTTTTTTTTAAAGAAAGGAAATTTCTGAAAATAAAAATGTGTATGGTATAAATTAACATCTCCAGTAATACCAAGGAAGGTGAGCTATGCCCTGTATTTCACTGCAGTGTTACCTACTTTGAGGCATTATTTTGCTCAGTTTCTCAGGTGTATATAGCTTGACTTTTATTTGTAACCGAAAATAATTACAAAGCAAATCCTCAAAATTATAGATATTGGCAAAGGTTCTTGATGAAAGAATAAACTTTATGAAAATTGAGCTGACATTGGAGTGTTGTATCCTTTAAATCCATAACAGAGATCAGTTAGTCAGAAGGTGGATACCACTGCTATTAGTACAGCTTTCCAACAAAACTCCTACAAGCAGTGGCATGAAATTTCCTTCAGAGAGGGAAATGCAAAGTGAGTGTATAAGGATAAATTAACTTGTCTAAAGTAAAGCTAGTCTCTCATATCTAGTCTCTCTATAGCTACATATATTTCACTAAGGATATGATGATGATAACATAGAAGAACTGTACCAAAGCACGGATAAGACAAGAGAAGAAGTCACTGCCGTGGAGTATGCTCAGTTATGAATCCAGCATGACTACAGAGTCAAGAAAAGGACAATAGGAACTCAGTGGGAGGATACACCACACAGATCAGTTCCATGAGAAAATACATGGTCAACAATGTTCCCAGTTTGCTCTCTGCAGTAAGTGTTGAGCAACCAGAAAAAATACTGATTTCGGGAATTAGGAGAGGTTGTGTAATTACAGTGCAGATCATCCCCTTTAAAAAAAATGTCCATGTAAAGAAAAAGATAATCTAAAGCTTTTCAAAGAACACTGGATTATTCCTATTTTCCTACTTTTTCTGATGGCAAATGTACAAAAATAATTTGAATTAAAATAAAATTATATGTAATATCTTTTTCATCTCATTATGCAGCCACCACCTAAAGTACACTAGAATAATAAAGAAGAAATCTACATGATTTTAATCTCATTTTTTGTGTGTGCAGCTCTGCACACTCACTGTGTGCAGCAGAAAAAACATTATTTTTGAATGTGTCCTAAACCAGCATCAATTTAGAACTGTACATCCATAGGATGTATAATTTACATTCCTCCTGTGTTTGCAAATGGAAGCAAAAGAAACACACTAAAGAAGAAAATGTGATTCACTAAAACCAGATGCTGGTCTTACAGAGCTCCCAATTTACACAGTAGCTCTTGTAGGCAGTGAAGGCTATAATCTACTTCAGAATCTTGGGAAAGGAATAAAAATCAAGGTCTCTAGAAAGAGAGCTTCACAGCTTTAGAATGTATTTTCCAATTTTAACAAGCTCAAATTCACTGCAGAAAATATACCAGGGCAGCACAAATTTTCATACAGTGAAAATAGGAACAAAATAGAGAAACTAGTATGCTAGGTTATTGACGTGGTTGGATCTGCATTAAAAAATAGTTTCTCTGAAGCTGGGGAAAAAAAAAGGCATGTTTCAGTCCATTGGTGCCATAAAACAGTACTCAGGAGCTAGTAATACAATGTGCTACTGCGGATCGTACAGTCAGATTATGACTTCCCCTTACGCATGGCTGAGCTGTTTCTCTCACTACTACTTCTCCACAAACAAAGATGGATGGCTTGGAAAGACATTGGGCTTTGTGTTTATCTCAGATGAGTGTAAATCAGGAAAAACTATAGCAAAGTCAATGGGATTATTGTTCTATAAAATGGATGGGAGAGCAGGACACAGCTTCCTGCCTGCAACACACAAAGCGGCATTTTATAGCCACATTTTAATTCAGCAATTCCTTTGCTAATCTGGGATCATTTAAAGATTTTTTTTTCTCCCCTCCCCCAAGTGTGACTGTGTGACACCTTACCTCCTGGCTTTAAATGCCCCGAAGTCTGATTTAGCATCACTGAAGCTTCATTAGCTCATCATTTGCCACTGAGCAAAACACTGCCTGCGAGGTGCCCCCAGCCTGGCCCCGGGGGCAACATGCTCCCATTGGCACTCCAGGTGTGGCCTAACACAGCATCAGCAGTGCACAAAAACATTTCTGTGTCCAGTCCCCTGCACAGCAGCAAGGTCAGGGAGTGGCAGAGGACCCTGTAATGTCCTCGGTGTTCATACACCTGGATGTATTCCTCTGCTGTGCTGGGCTTACAGGGACTGTGAGCAGATGGAACAAGGGGGGATTTTAGTGAAGAGCATGGAGTGGCAAGAGGGCAATGACACAACTGGCATTTCAAGTGCAGTGAACAAGGAAAAATTGCATATTCATATTAATGACATTTTAAGAAAAGGAGACAAGCAAGACAGACAAAGAAAAAGGTGTATTTCTGTCTGGTTTTGAGCTTCCGGAAGAGGTTCCTCCATTTAAAGATGTGGCACAGAAGAGAAAGGACCTTTGTATTTTTTGCTAATTATTGTACGTGGGCACTGTTCTGCTGCCTGCAGCATTGGGATGGGCTGGCACCAGGAATGCATCCTCATCTTTTAAATCATCTTTAAATCAAGATACAAATCCTTTAATTAAGATATGCTCAAATTCTACCAGAGGGTCTTAGGGCTAATAAGGTTTGCTAATATAGCAAGGAAAAATAATTCCTTCTGCTTTAGGGATTATCAGGCGAAAGTCTGTGTTTAAAGGAATGCATAAAGTTGGACTACACCAGAATGGTCATTCCTAGCCATAAATATCTATGCAACTATCTTTCATGATCCATTTAGAGCATAAAGACCAAATAATGCATTTTACTAATTAAGATTAATTGACAAAACTTTTAAAACAGAAGATAGTTATAGTCCTTGAAAAAGAATACAGATATTAGAAAGCATCCCATTTTAAAATCAGTAGGACAATGTATATTGAAGATTGTTGCTTGAAGTTCTCAAAGCAGAAAAGATATTTAAACAAAACCCCAAAGAATATAACATAATATTTGGTATGAATTATGTATCTGGCATTATAAGTTATTTTCATGTTAACATCTCATTTTGGCAGTCATGGCATAGGCTTTCCAAGGGACTTCTACCATAACTTTAAAGGAATTGCATGTTCTGCAGTACTAAATGTAATGTTTACTGGTATTGAACTGTGCATTGATCTATGCAGTCATCTGAAAAGGAAGAATGGTCTTGCAAATAGGGTGGGTTAGAGCTGGATCAGATGGATAAGTTAGGATAGACATAGAACTGACAAGAGATGCTACCAATTTGCGCCCATTTCTGTCACTTGATGCTGTCCACGTGCAGGACTTTGAGCACTATCATAATCCAAATTTAAAAATGTAAAACCTTAAGATTGGAATTTATTCCTGGTCAGATAGAAAATTTGGGCAATGCTGAAGGCTGAGCCTAGTCCTCCAAGTTCTACACCTGTGTCCCTATTCTCAACAAGTTGATTTCTAGAAATGCAGTGTAGTGGAATAATCTCCTGTGCTAAAGAAAATTCTGAAATTTGCATGAGACTTCAGAAATCACAGTGTTTCTGCTGAGGTCTTGCAGTATCATGGTAGTATGGGTTTTTTTCCAAGGTGCACTTAATGAGGGACTGTATGGATTCTTTCTGGTCCCATGGGGAAGTACAGGTGTCTCTTTGCAAAAGAATGAACAATAAAAGCTTTACAGAGTTGTGGAGGAGAACAATATTGCATTTATTCCGTAGGGAAAAGGCCGTTCCCTCCCTCCTTCCCTTCCCTCCCTTCCTTCCCTTCCTTTCCTTCCTTCCCTTCCCTCCCTCCCTACCCACAAAACACACACTCCCTGCCTGTTTCCCAAGAGTTTACTGAACTCCCTGCACATAAAATGTTAATAAAACTTTCGTGACATCTCTTATTAGCCAAAGTTAACAGTATATGGTCCCTAAAGCTCAGCACACAGCAGAATCAAAACCACACTCACCTCTTGGGTTATTCCAGGCTATAGGTCAGTTTGCATCCCTCCTTAGCCATCATGGCAATTTTTTAATAGTTCACATGTGAAGAGCACCCTGGGGCCTCATCATGCTTGGGCACACACAGTGGTTGCTGTTTTCATGATCACACCTTCCTGCTTCCCTTTTCCTGTGCTACCAGCAGTGGCTCACGTGGCATCTTGCCCAGGGAGCTGGATGAGTGTGGAGGCTGCTGTGCCTGCCAAGCCCCAAAACATGTTTGAGAGGAGGGCAGTGGAGCCAGCCAGCACACTGGGATCTGCAGACACAGGTGGGCACAGTCAAAAGGGAAACAACCACTGGTGTGAGACTGGGCTGTGTCCTGTGAAGGAACATGTGACAGTGCAGGAGCTGAGCTATAATAAAAGTGTTTGTTCATGTTAAGATAAGGACAACATATGGCTTGGTAATTGCCTTCAAATCCACTCCTGACTTGGAAGAGTTTAGCTAAACCAAATCAGTCTTTTGGAGGTTAGGCCAAGAGCTGCTTCAATTTCACAGGCCATGTTGCATTTCAGATACCTATTTATAAAATCCTAGCTACATTTGTAAAGTTAGTGTAGAAACAAAACTTCTGGAAAAAAAACAAGTTTGTAGGAGCCATCTGTGTCCCTTCCCCCCTTTAAACTCAGATCACAACTTCAGCAAGTTTCTTAGTTCAGTATGAACCATAATAAAACTCCAAAGTTAAAGGCCTCCAAACTTTTTTTGACATCTTGTCTAATGAGAGAAGACAAATCCTGAAATTTTTACTCAGAGTATGTAGGGTTTCTGAAGTGATGTTTTTTCATGTCATTCTATAGGCCCACAGAGTTTGCTCTGTAATTATTCAGTTCAAACTTGTTTTGATGTATCTGGTATAAAAGCAAGAAACATCTATTCATCCAAACCCATTCTCATCTACAGGCTAGGAACTGTGTGCAGAGATGAATGCTGTTACCAGAGATACTGAGCTGAAGTCATTGCTCTCAGAAGGTCTGACCAAGCAGTTAAGTTTTAGACTGGGATTTATGTACACATCATGCTCTTCCCAGCCATATTTGTCTGCTCTGTTTTCTAATTATGGTGATGAGGTGAAACGTTTAAACATTCTGTCTTTGTGAGAACTTCACAGAACATGACTGTAGGATTTTTGCATATCCCACTTATCTGTCTGCCTGCGGTAACAAAAGTATAGGGCAATGAGGGAGCAAAACTGCTTATGTGTATGCACTTACAGTCATTAAAGTAGTCAAGCAGTTTTCTGCAGTAACTACAACTTTAAAAAAACAAATAAAACATAAATCTATCTAAAATCGAGCTCATGCTATTTCTGCAAACTGCTTGTTAGATCTCTGACGAACCAACTGAGCAGCTTTTGGATGTAATATACTGTGGCCCCTCTTTTGGGAAAAGGCAACTGGGGCAACTGCTTAGAGCTTGTCTGATGGCTGCATGATTTTCCATTAAATAGACACAATTACCACCCCAGCTTGAGGATGTTATCTCTATGATGCCATTGGCATCTGCATCTGATCTTTTCGAAGTCTATATCAATTCTATCACTCAAATTCTCTGCTGAAAGGACTAGCTCTCTCAAGAACAAGAGGCTAGAAGGGGGAATAGATTGCCTTCCCCATTTGCCATCAAAAATGAACAGGAAGTTCTTACATTCTGACAGCTCTGAGCAGTTCAATAACTAGACTGATTTGTTATTACTGCTGCTATTCCTTCAAAGAAAAGCCCTTTACCTCTTGCACCTTTTCCCTTTTCTTTCTCTATTTAAGTAAGTAACAAATGAGGAAAATAAGCCTTGAGTACGAATGCCTGATTTGCAGTGTCAATAGTACTGGGAACATATATTTATCTACTGCAGTGTGCTGGCATTTCTCCATTAGAGAACATTAAGGAAGAGATCTGTGGAGGCCTGGGGAATATTAAGTCCTCAGGCAGCCAGACCTGTTCCACCACAGACTGGCAGTGGCAATTACAGAGCTGCCTCAGGTGAGGAGTACTCATTTACCTGAGCTCTCTGTGCCCTGAGTGCAGCTTCACACGGATCTCCAGACACTGAGCACCTCTTCATCATGCCCATGCAGGTGGCAGCTGTTAAAACAGATGAAATGGCCTTTCTGTCTGTGACCTTTTGGAATTCTTGTTCCACGGGTCCTCTTCCTCTTGATTATGTCTTAAACCTAAAGCTAAGCTGTCCTTGGGATCTCCAAAGCATCTCTTATGCTGACAGCTGCTGTTCGGTGGAAGAGCTGCCTCAGTACCTCCAGCCGAGAGGAGAAGATGTGTGCACAATGGATGGAATGCCAACCAATTTCTGAGGTTTTGCAGCCTCAGGAATGTTTTGCTTACTTAAATAAGAGTCACATTCTCAGTCGCAGAGTTTACATGATCTGCCAACCACACTGGATAATGCAAATTTCCCCTCACGCAGTGCCCTTCCTGCCCGATAGATCTCCATGCCTATGAATAGCTAATGTATTTCACAGAAGCAGCCACAGAAAGATAAATTAATTTTAACACTAGCAAGGATTCCAAAGAAAGAAATACAGTCAACAAGGCAGAAATCCACACCTTGATCTTCTGTTTTGCAGCACTGCATGCTCACCCTGGAGTTTATCCCACCATCCTGCTGGCAGTGCCCCGGCAGCCAGGAGACCACCCTTGTCCTGGTGACATCAGGCACAGCATGGCCAGCTGGGCAAGGGAGGGGATTGTCCCGCTCTGCTCTGCACTGGGGCAGCCTCACCTCAAGTCCTGGGGCCAGTTTTGGGTGCCACAAAATAAAAAAGATACTAAGCTGTTAGAGAGTGTGCAAAGGAGGGCAAGAAAGATGGTGTAGGGCCTTGAGAGGAAGCCGTATGAGCAGCTGAGGTCACTTGGTCTGTTCAGCCTGGAGAGACTCAGGGGAGACCTCACTGCAGTTACAACTTCCTCATGAGGGGAAGAGGAGGGGCAGGCACTGATCTCCTCTCTGTGGTGACCAGTGACAGGACCTGAGGGAGTGGCCTGAAGTTGTGCTGGGGAAGGTTTAGGTTGGGTATCAGGAAAAGGTTCTTCACCCAGAGGGTGGTTGGGCACTGGAACAGGCTCCACAGGGCAGTGGTCACAGCACCAGCCTGACAGAGCTCAGGAAGTGTTTGCACAATGCTCTCAGGCACCTGGGGTGACTCTTGGGGATGGTACTGTGCAGAGCCAGGAGCTGGACTCAATGATTTTGGTGAGTCCTTTCCAATTCAGCTTATTCTATGATTCAGTGGGATTTCTTTCAGCTCTCCTTTTATCCTAACCTAAGATACCTAATTAGCCTAATTGTTTTAACTCATTGTTTTTCCCTTGCTCTAGTATAATTCTGTCATCTAAAAATCTGGATCTTGCAACTTAAAGTTTTCACTAAGGGAAGAGTGTGCAGAAATATTCACTATTTTTTTTATAATTACAATTTTAAAGTCAGTATTTCACTACAAAGTGCCTTTAAAAATCATTTTGCATTTTCCAATCTTACTGAATTGCTGAGTTTTCAGCCTGAGATCTGATGAATGAATACTACATTATTATTACTAGCACCTACAAAAATATAATTAGAATGCTAAATATTATTTCAATGCTTTGAAAATCTCATATCCGTTTCAATCAGCTGCCAACTCGTGAGAAGGAGGTGGTGACTTATCGGGAGAGCAGAAAGGGCAGCAAATTTCTCAGAGTAGCTTGGAATGATTCACAGGAGAGCAATAGTGGGAATTGCAAGGCTCACATATGATGATCAATAGACAATCTTGAGAGTGAAGTCCTTTACGCAGCCACAAGATATCTCTATCAGCTGTGGGAGTGCTCTGTGTGAAGCCATGAAGCAGAGTGTGAAGACTGGGGGTCATGGGCTGAAAGTGAAGTGAGGCCCATTGTACAGTCCTGTGGACACAGTACCAGGAAGCAGCACGGATGGGCTGTGTAAAGCCTGCTGTGTTCATAAATTAGTTTGGAGTATCTAGACAGGTAGGCTAGATTTGAGGCATCCAAAGAAAGTGTGCTGATGGCCCTGTGTGCTTTTGCAGCTGTATCTGGCCAGCCCGCAGAAACTGAACTCCCAAAGATACTAAAAAATATTGTTGGAAGATTTTGCAAGGGCTACAGACACATTTCCTCAGCCATTTGTCCCTCTTTAGTGTTTGAATGCCTGTAAAAATGCTGTCAGTTAGCAGTGATTTGAGTCTCACTGCAGTCTGTCAGATCCCTGCAGCCAATGGATGGGAAGCAGTGTTTGCTTTGGATATCACCATCAGGAAACTCACAGGAAACAGTGTGAGCTGTAGTGAGTTTAATTTCCCGCACTGTTTCCACATGCCTGAAGATGAGTGGGATGGTGGCTTCCTTTGCACATTGCTGGAAAGGAGATGATAATCCTTCTTCCTCTGGCCAAATGTAAACTGACACTGCTTGAAAAGCCTCCCCTCTAGCATGAAGCATCCCTCAGTGCACTAAATTAAGAGCCTGGCCCTAAACAGACAGTGCTGACCTTTCAATGCTCTCATACTGTCCTGCCTTTAAGAAATATGACTCTTCCCCTTTCTCTACTCTTTTTTTTTCTCCTAATCTTTATGGTTTCTTTCTCCCTAAGCAGCTTTTTACAGGTACACTGAGATAGTGAGTGCTACTGTCTGCTCCAGATGCACCTTCTCTGAGCCAGGCAGAGGAGCTTCAGGCAAAGGTTCACCCTCCTAATAAAGCAAGTATATTCTAAGATAAGTGCTGCATTAGAAATTGTGGATTTTCTCTTCTCCAAAGTTGATGGTTAATACAGAAATTTTGTGGGTTTTTTTCCCAGCTAACTTTGGAGAGAAAATGCTGGGGATGTTTTGGGTTTGGCTCTGAAGCCTGAATCTTCCTAATCCTACACCACAGGTCCTTGAATATGTTGTCAGGCTTAAATATTAATTTCAGATAGCAGTAAACTGTGGCAGGGCCTCATGTGGATCCCTGAGCGTGGGACTATCTGACTTGGCAGACTATACAGAGAGGGAAGAAGTTCCCTAATCACTGAGACCAGACCAGCACAGTGCATCACAGCTGCCTTGCAGACAGCTGGCTGAAGGATAGAATTTTTTTATAGAAATTATATATAAATGCTGCAAGGACAGAGTTGCACCAAAAATTATTTACAATTTATTAAGTTGAAGGAAATTTCCATACCAGAACATAGGAATAAACAACTAGAGACTCAAAAGTGAGCCTGGAAGGTTTGAGAAACATCAAGAAAGGGAAGGCTGAGCACCTGCTTATCACCACTGCAACCCTGTGTAGTGCAGCAGGAGTTCATGTCAGGGCAGTAAGAAGACAGCAAGGGCAGGTTTCACATGCCAGCATACTTAAAGAAGGCATTTTTGTGCATGTTTTGTTTGTTGCAAAACTGAAGGAATACAATGATTTATCTCTGCGTTACAGATATTTTCTAAATTACTACCTAATTTGAAGCAGCATCCCTAGAAAAGAAGGGACACTGGTTCATGAACAATGCTTCAAGTGATCCCCTGCTTGCTGCAATTTTAAAATGCCTAGTCTTTGAAATGTTTGCTATGACTGAGATATTTTTATATGGGGAAAAATTGTAGGGTTGGCTTGTGTGTTTTTAGAAGTTCAGATTCCTGGTCTGTCAGCCTGGCAAAAATCCCTTTAATGAACTCAGGACATCATATCTACACAAGTTTTTTGCACTGAATGGGTAGGAGACAAGCAGAACATTTACAGGGTTCCTCCAAAACTGCATTTTCTATAGGCTGCAATTGTTATTTTAATAAGCATCCTACCAAGACATTCTCTTTTAAAACAAACCTTTTCCTTCTTTTAACAAATAGGCTTCTGTCAAACACTAATCAAGGCACTTTTGTGAGCTGAGGTGGTGACTGGTATTAGTGACTAGACACTTCTGATTGCATCGTAGTGCTTTGTTCCTCACAGGATCTTTTCCCAAGCTGTAAAATGTGATACCAGATTTAGTTTCTAAAGCCAGAATAACACTAATAGACAGTAAATGGGTGTGAGTTGTCACATACAGCAGTGTCACAGAGTTAGTGCTATGTCTCAATTAACAGCAGACTGAAAATCAGTGGGAGCAGCCAGTATTCCTTCTGGTTTCTATTGCATTCTTGACCTGTAGAGAAACTAAAAAAAAAAAAAAGGAGTGCATGTTTACTAGTGAGAAGAGAAGCCTGTGACCGCAGTGCAGCAGTGAGCAGTGCCCCTGACCTGCCTGCTTGGCATGTCTGAATACTTGCATGGATCAGTTTATCCCCACACACAAAGGTGAACACAAACATGTAGATAACACAAAGGCTAAAACATGCCTGTTTTCTAATGGGAAAAGCCAGTGTAATTCCTGCTGGACAACAAATGTTAGGTAAAGTAAATGTAGGCAAAGTAAAACTTCTGGATATTCCTAAAAGTAACTGATGTTGCAGCTTCTGCTGGTCCTGTTTCATATGTGTAGGAGCATGTCAGTCCCAGCTCTGTAGAAATCATCTGAAGTTTTACTACTGATTTCTGGGGGACAGAATTACATTTTCTGAGTTGTGAACTGTTTTCCAAAGTACACAATGAACTCATTTGCCTGCTGAGATGAAGCAATGACTATCAGAGATTACAGGGGAAGTGAAATTACATCAACAGTTTGCCAGTTCACCATTGTACAACGCATTGGCAAAGACCTTCCAGGAGGGATGCTCTATCTCATGAAGTGCTGTTCCTTTAATGCCCCTGAAACACATTTTCATACAGTTTACACAGACAGATTGCTACACATAACGATGACATAACCTGCTCTATAACTGAAGTGTCTGATGTAATTTTAATACTGGCACAGGACTTGAAATCAGTAAAATCAGGCAATAAGTAAAAAAAAATAAATATATATATAATATACCTCGTCTAAGAACAATATTTAAATATACTGCTATTGAGTCAGGGTTCATGGATATCTTTTAAATATTTCAGTATTTAATTACTTTTAATCATAGTCTCCATAGTTCAAAAACTCCTGTCAGACACACAGCATTTTCTGTTGACTAAGTCCAGCTATATCAGATAGGGAATTAACAGTCATTCTGTATAATACATTTCAAAGTTTCTATACTTCCCCTTTATTCTCTGAAGCAAGCCATGGACAAAAGTGCATTTCCTTTGAGAAGCATATGCATGTCACTGGCAAAGCTGATAAAAGCTTTCAGCCTCTAACAGCTGAAAAGTTCACTCACATCGTCCAAGAGCAAAAGCTGAATGGCTGAAGTTAATAACAGTGAAAATAAAGCTAATTCAACAAAATATATTTTATTTTTATTTGTTTATTTGACCCTTATCTGAGACATTGAGGTTGTATATTCATGAGAATGAAAAGCGATGAGTTAAATAGGCAGTTGTTGTGTATTGCCTATACATGTGTCCTCCTAGGCACTTTTAAATGCATTGATATGCCCCAAGATAAGCAGAGAAAGCATTAGTGAACATCTTTCATATCAGACATCCATGCAATATGACCTGAAAATGGAGAGAAGCAATCATTTTAATAGAAAAAAGATTCATGGGCCAGTGATCTGTGGTTAAGTGGAACAGTCACTCCCAAGTCCAGGTTTGTCCTAGCTTAACTCAGTTCTAATTAAACACACTAGAAATAATGGTTCAAAATATTCTTAAATGTATCCACTTTATGGCTTTGTGTAAAAACTGATTACCAACAGTAATTACCAACACAACAACACCAAGTCAAATATAGCACACTTTCAGGTTTTTGGGGCCAAACTGAGAGCTAAACAGACTTCTTTTTTCTTTACACAGAAAAATTCTTTTAGCATAGCAGGCTTCATCCACAACTCAAAACATCAAAGGAAAGATGCCCAGAGCCTTTGCTATATCTTTCATACAATGCCTTTGAAGTACCTATGTTTACATGACCACTGTAAATATACAGTGCACTGGTGGCATCAGCCAGGGCTGAGGAGTGACATGCCATTTGTGTCTGCTGGATATATGTTGTCCCTGAGGCTGGGAGGGAGATGCAAAGCGATCCACAGTGGCTTTCACAGCAGCTTTCCTTTCCCAGCTCAGGCACACGAGCACACCAGCCATCCCCCAGTGCAGCACTGAGCCTGACCTGGCTGGGAATGGACACCACCAATGGTCCCTTCCCATGTGCTGCCGTAACAAGCCCCATGGGACCCTGCTCTGGGTCCTGCTCCAAAGCTACGCCAATCCCAGTGCCAAGGGGTCCCTGCAGGCTGTGCCATGGTGGTGCAGATGTACCCAGCTATCAGCACAGGTATCAGCCAGTTGCTGTTCCACAAGTCCACCTCTGAATCGGCCCTGAAAAAGCTTTTCTGGACTCATCCCACACTGCAGCTATGGCAAATCTTGCTACGCAAAATTTGGCTCTACAAAGAAGTACCTCAGTGTCTCCTTTGCTGTTGAAATTTGACCATATGTACAACTTTAAGAACTGGCAGGAAATATAATTTTCCAACTACTTTAATGTGACATATAAATGATCTTTGCTGATTTTTTTTTAGCAGATACCAGTATCATTATGATGTTACTTCAGTTAAAAGTCCATTTGGGACATATACATACCTCCACTTACTGTCCTAAATACCTATGTTTTATTGCTCTTTGGAAAAACTAAATTACATTTTAGAGGAAAATGAACTGGTTACATTTCCCCCAATTTTCTTTGTAACTATCTCTCATTGTATTATCACCTCTTTTTACAACCTATTCATGTCAGCTTGCACAGCATGAAGAAAGCAAATGAGTGCTGTGAATAAAATATGCCAGCTTATCTGGTGCAGTTCTAAATCTTTTTCAGTTTTGAGAAAAGTTCATCTTTCAGTTCATAAGGAAAAATAACACTTTTCTCATATAAGAGGCCCAAAGTCCACTCTTTCCTTAGATTGAGAAATTGGAAACTTACTACTATCTCACTGGTTTTTTTTTGTTGGTGTCTATACTCTTAGGCCACTGAAATATATCATTATACCTTTGCCCTTGATAAGGTGTAGCTACAGTACCAACACCCCAATAATCACAGAGTAATAGAGCATAAAGTAAGAAACATAAATAAGTAGCATCAAATTGGAGATTTTGGGGTTTAAAGAGATTTGAAACTTATTAACAGTAGGACTTCACATTTCTGTCTTTCAGTATAAGTTGATTTTTAAAAATACCCTGTAAACATCACTTCATAAACATCATTATCCTTATATTACTGATATACAGACAAAAACAATGTCCAGTGACTTTCCCCAAGGTCAGAAAACAAGTTAATTGGAGTCAAGGAAAGTGTTCTAGAGAATTTTGATCTACTAATTCAGCATGTGGTTTGAACTCTTCAGACAGTTTGAAAAGCAATCAGTGCATTTGTGATACTGGATTTGCTTGTTTTGATTTAAATTTTTGAGGACACTATCTTGAAAGAAGAAAGGCGCTGCAAGGAAATGAACACCTTGGTACAATGCTTTGCAGACATATGTTAGGTAATTCCTCACTTTGAATATGAATTCAGATACATCAATTAGCTTTAAGTTCTCTTCTGAGTATTTTCAACACATTGAGTTTAGGCATAATTGGATTTTTTACCCCTGAAACACTTAATCGAGGCTAAATCAAAGAAAAAAAATTGCTTTCAGAAGAATTCTCCATTATACAAAGAAAATACTTCTCTATTTGCAAAAGATCTGCCAGCTTTATTAAGTTTCCTTCATTTAGAGACTTACTTGTTTTTCCTTTTATCCAATTAATGCATTAAATCACTTTGATGTGTTGCTTTTTAAATACGCAGTATCTGCAGGTATAAAAAAGTACTAGACACATCAGCACCATTCATTTTCCCAAACTGAGACGACACTATGCTCATCTCAAGTACAGAGATGATTTTAAGGTGACTTGATTATTCCCCCAGTGTTTAAACAAACCTTTCATCAGTTTTAAAGCTACACAGCTGAAGTGTTTTCTTCCCTGTAGAGCAAGGATTTCTGTCATCAAGTTAGCATGAGTCAAAGAGATCCTGAGGAAAAATCAATGGAAAGCAAGTCTCATATGATGAGTGTATTTGAGAAGTGTAATTCTTTTCTTCCATCTTACACATTTTCCAATACCTTCCAACGCAGAAGAAGCAAACATGTGAAATCTGAGAGCAATTTTGTTATAAGTAACCTGTCTTCTCTCTACCCTTGCACTCCCAGTAGTGGATATACATGGAACTTGTTATGCACCTGACAGAAGTACCAACATTCTCAGGGAAGATATAAACAAAAATAAGATGTCAAAAGAGCAGCAAGTTCTCAAAAATGAGTTTATCAGTATTTATGTAAGGTAGACATCAAATATTACTTATAAGAATCTGTATTATTATTATTGATAATGAAAACAAAGTCACTTTGGAAAAATGAATAATGCATAATCCCATCTCTAATTTTAAGCATGTTGCATGGAAGGATGGCATGGTTATCAAGCTCTGTATTTCATTGTCAAGAGATCACAAGCATTAGGGACTTAGGTATGAATATGGACTAGACTACTATTAAAAAGAAATACAGAACTCATTGGAATCCCAGTCCAACCTCCAGTGTTGTCTTTGCTTCGAGGAAGCCAAGTCACAGCTTGTTCTGCCCAACAGAGCTCAACCAAGTCATATCTGTCAAGGACACAATGAAAGGACTTATCTCAAATACCCAACTTTAACACAAGCATTAATGTCTGTGTTTGTATTGGCGTATTTGAGATCAGGAATAATAATACTTCCCAGATTCAGGAGAATAGACTTAGCAGAGCATAACCTATCTATATGGAAAGCTGGTGAGTTTTATTGATGTACAGAGCCTATGTGAACACATGCTAAGTCAGATTTCTACTGATATAACTACACGGAACACACACACACACAGATTCCACAACCCATCTCTACCAAAAGTGGTTTATAAAAACTCCAAAATCGGATGCAGTGCTCAACCCATGTTTGTCACCTATTGGGAGCTGCTATTCAGTGGAGGAGGTTCAGCTCAGAGAAACTGTTGCATGTCATTGCCACAGCAATGTGGATGTGGCTTCCAGGATGATGCAATCAGAGTCCAACTGCTCTGTGAACTCCTGTTCTGCCTGGAACTAAAAGCCATGCTGAGAAGGATTAGTACTTTCATTTCTTCAACTGCATGGTTGAAGAAATGAAATGGGAAAAGCTGGGACAGCCTTAATTCTTCATGAGAGGCTTTAGCCTTAAGTAAAACCTCTAGCTAAGGTTATATGAAAGGTCCAAGAAGGAATATTGGATATTTCACAATTAATCTGAAAACAATGTCTCTCTAGAGTTATAACATTTCTGTCACAGATTATGGTTAAGTCTTTAAGGAAAACAAAGAAAAGGTTTATATGAAAACCAGCATTTTTTTTTCTAGGCTAATAAAATGTATTTTGAATCTTCTGTCTTTCTGAGATATGCTTCCATCTTTTGTAAGCTTTTTTGTGCATTCTGTACTCAATGTATTTGAAAAATAAACTTGCTTTATGAGTGACTCTCAGCTTGTGTCAGCACTTCCACAGTGTAAACACAGGAAGCTTTATATAATGTAGATTATGTTTAAAGTAATAGTGTCTTTCTCAAACTCCCAAGTATGCCTTTTTTTATTCATTAACTATATGAATCTTAATGAGATCAGAATCCCTGTGTAAAACAGCAATACCAACAAGCTGAGCCATCCCAGTGCTGCCTGTTTCTTCCCACTCTCATTTTGGACTGAGCTCTGTTTCAGTTGACACAGTCATATACCAAAATATACTGCCCTAATAAGGGCTGGGCAATCACATAAAGACAGCACAGTGCAAAGTGCTGGCCATTGAATCCTTTCCCTGTAATTTCTAAATTACTAAGTTAATATTTAGGTTTTTTTTTTCCCTGATTTCAGCCTGTTTAGAAATCCTTGTCAAGAGGAGGAGCAACTTCTACTCATTCCTCCAGTTGCTTAACAACCTTTACAGATGTTCTCACAATATTTCCTTTTCAGATTTGGTTTTTGTACTAACCCATCATCAGGTTAATGTGAAAAAATAATAATATCCTTCTTTTAACAACTACACAGCTTCCTACTATGTCAATCCCTTTGTTATTTTCTAAACAAATGCACATTTCTTTATTATTTCTCCATTTACAACAAGCTGTTTCACAAATCCTAACACTTCTCTTGGAGTGACTTTATACCTCTTTGATTTCTGTTAGTTTTTAATCTGCACTCATAAATATGCGTATACAATCCTTGGGTTGTTATGTTTTGGTTTCTTGTCCTTTCATCACATTTCTTTCCTGGTGTATTGGTTTTGCATGGCCTGCCAGAACCAACAAGAAATTCACTGCAGGGACATCAGCATTGGTCAGTAAGCTACACGGAACAAAAAGCATGACACACACTCCTCCTACTTCATGTGTCATGTGTGAGGAGTTTTTTAAACTTCTTTATAATTTTCATTTCTAATCTCAGCTACAGAAATCTCTCAGTAATGTTTTGTGTGTGTTTACCATAATAGCAGCTTTCCAGGGCTTATCAAGCTATGTTTTGTTCTGAAATTCTTATATGGAAATGTATTTCTCATGAAGAATTCACTGGTCATGGTGGTACTTCTATTTGTCAGTCATCTCTTTACAGGTCATACAACTTAAAAAAAGCTAAGTATCTTGAATTTTCACTTTGATTGTCTTATTGCTTGTCTTATTGCTGTGGCCAATAAAACTTTGTCTTTTATCTGCTTTTTTGTATAAATTCTAAGTCAATCACCTCTGTCATGAAAGGCTAGAGCACCCAGTCATCCATATGTGGCCCCTTCTTACTTCTGTTATACCTGACTTTTAGTCTGCTCTCCCATCTGTCAGTCTCCTCCTGTCACTTCAAAAGCAAGATCTCAAAGCATTCTGGAATGCGGCTTTTTCTCAAGTGACATCTCAGGGTTGAGAGACACTTGTGAGAACAGCTAAAAGTTGCCACTTCACTACTGAGTTCAGTCTTTAATTTCTCTGCCGGAGATGCTGTCTGCAAACCGACAAGTGGTTTGAATCCTCCTTAACAGAAGGGTCTAGAAATGTACTAGCCCAGAGTCATAGCACCTCATCACGGCCAAAGTAATACTAAAGAGATAAAATATTCAAGAAACAAAATCTACCTCACCTACACAGTATAGCTTGTTTAGGTAATAGGATTTATGTCACAAACTGCTATTTTAAGAGCAGGAAATACTATTCTTTTACCACAGGATTTTGTTAGCACAGTACCTTAACTGCTGTTTAGAAACCCAGATTTTGTTTTCTGCCTGTCTGGATCTTTAGCTAGGCAAGTCCCATATTGATGTAAAACATGCTTTTGTAATTATCTCTCTCTTTTTTTTTTTTTTATTAGAAGAAATAAACCCCGAAAATTACCAATTTGCTTCCTATCTTGTCAGCTCCAGGAGGAGATCAAAGGAAGACTATTAATATACTATTAATATACCCATTAATATAATGGGTGCTCTATAGACAAAAACTGTTTCTTCATTGCTGTTTCCCAATACTCAAAATTTTATTCTAGTAGTTTTTTGGAATATTGATTTTAATTGTCAACTACAGATTTTTATTTGAGATCCCTACAACACAACAGTGTAGAAGAAATGGCCTGTATTAATTTTTTAACAAAGTCCTTTACTGAAAGTCTCTACGAAGCAAGGTCACAGGAAGAATGATTTAAGATAATGTTGCAATGTTGAAGAACAAAAAAGAAAATAAATAAATGTGATGTAATTAAAGGGGTGTGACATTTCTGCTTTAAACTTAAAATCATGTAAGGCTTAATAAGAACACAGCAAAAAGCACAGTTGAAAGGGCTACACCCGGTGAAATATCAGACATCCAGAACCGGGAGTGCAACAAATACTGCAATCATGTTTATACATGAAGGTTGTTTCACTGATCCATCATTACCACAGATTGAACCAGGAGTTCGGGAGATTTGTCATAATGGAAGTCTCACCAGCACGCATTTTTAACAGCTTAATGATCTCCTCTTTTGTGTAGTACACGCCTTGATTCAAGCACCAAG
The DNA here is from genome assembly GCF_024509145.1 of Vidua macroura. Lineage (NCBI taxonomy): Eukaryota > Metazoa > Chordata > Aves > Passeriformes > Viduidae > Vidua > Vidua macroura. Next base: position 62,164,393 of record NC_071575.1, read on the forward strand.
GACAATGCTTATTTGTGTTACTGGATTTGTGTTATTAGATTTCTTTGACACAATCTGGATGTGCACTGTGGCAACAAAAGTTAAACCAATCTGTATTGCGAACAGAATTTTAAAATAAATGTATTTTTAAAGCATAAATTAGAAATTATTCTCCCTGTTATTGACTGACATATCTAAAAATCACCCATTACTTAATATTATGACTTTCAAATAACAAATAAAAAGGAGAAGAATTCAGTAGAAAAAACTATGATCACAATGCAGCTGGACAGGTGGAAGGGTATAAAGCAGCAAATCTGGCTGTCAGATGAGAGATTATTCTGCAAAATGTCTGTATTTGGGTCAGTGAAGGTGATATGCATAGTTAATTGGTGAATAGAGCACAGGACTGAAATCAATGAAAAACATTGATAACTGATGAGAACGTAGTTGGTGCTCCACACATTGAGTACAGAAAAACTGATTTGCTTATCCAGGAGATTTTATGATACAGTTGCCCGTAGGGAGACTAAATTCAATGGCTCAGAGGTCTCTTCCAGTTCTACACTTCTGAAAAATGGTACAGGTATTTTAATTAAAAAGAAAATATCCAATCTCTGATACAGTGTTATAGCTCTACTAATTTCAATAGGTGGTCACTATTTTGCTTCTCATTACCAGGAAATTGTAAAATAATTTAATTTGTATGCAGAAAGGCTTCAGGTTTGGTCCTTCCTATGCAAAAAATCAGTGGAAAAATATAATCTTGTATATGAACCTCTTAGTGTCTCTCTATTATGGATGGATGAATGAATAAGTTCTTTGAAATGCTTTAATAATGCTAAAATAACCTTTGTAAAATATGCTTTTATGTTAAGGATTGTGAAATCCTTGAACAGTAGTACAGCTACAGAACATGTCAAATGTAGAAGTGCATGTTCACAACCCATTTAAGGTGGACATTGAATTTCTGTTTACAAATGTCTACAAATGATACTGATCAAGATCTGTAGTACCTATTGCATCAGAAGCATATAGAAGTTAATAGTCATCTTAATGAGGAGAAAAAGGAATTATTTGTGAAGGACTAGTAAAGAGGACTAAAACAGAGCATGATATTAGTGTAAAAAAATTAAAAAATATGATGAGAAGATTAGGACTAATGGTCCTAGAAAAGAACTCTTTTGATTATTTCCTGGAATATCCTCTCAGTTTGACACTACCACCTGGAATTCAGAATACAGTGTCTAAGCAAATGAAATTATTCACCTCTCTTGTGCATATTCAGTCTTTTGCCTCTTGCCACTTTAATATAAATTGCAACATTGACTCCTCCATCCATCCAATTAACCACCATCTACACCTCTTCTCTGATAAACCCAGCACTTCTGTCATTATTACAAACTGACAAACCCTGGACCACCCTGAAAGTTAATGCATCTCTAACAGTGAAAACAGAAATACTGGTAGCAACATTTCAGAGACAACTAGCTCTCCATGTTTTTATTATGCATTCCTATGATTTGGAAAACACTCCTGAGCATAGAATTTAAAGTAAAATAATGAGTTTTAGCTGAAGTTTTCTACAGTGTAACAGAAGGTTTAAAACATAATGATTTAACTTAATTTAGTGTAATTGTAAAATGAAGGTGATACTTAATTCTAATCTTCCAGATGAAAGTAAGTGCCAGCATGATATCAGGAGAAATTTACTGTGCCAACAATTTAGAAGGAATTCATCCCCCTGCTTGGAGGAAGGGGTGAACTTCCTCTCTTTCACTGCTAGGAAAATACCACTGATTTTGAGCAAGTAATTGCAGATTTACATCACAGTGCCTCAGATCAGAGTATGGCTTGTAATAAAGTTTCAATATGTTTCAGGAGTGATGACACTTCTTCAAAGACTTTAAGATAAAGCACAGGTTTTAGACTTTTATTTAACCAGGTTTTATTCAGGCTGAACTTCAAGGAACCTGAGCGTGAAAGTGCTAGAAGGTGACTTTCTGTCAGAAACCACAGTTTTCTCTTGCTCTCACATAATATTACATCACAAAGCACCCAGGATTTTGGACTGTTTCTCTCACACTGCTTCCTCTCTGCCTTTTCTCATGAGTAGGGATGCTGTGGGTTCTCCATCTCTACCCTTCCATCCTCTTCTCCTTCAACAGCCTATGGTTTCAGGCTGCATAAGACTTTTTGCCCCGGCAAAAGCCCTGACATCAACCCCTCCCCAAACTTCAGTGATGGAGAGGAGCCCGGTACAACACACCAGACACTGGGTCCTTCTGGAGGGAGGAAATTGTGATGGTGGGATATGGATGTTTTAGAGCAAGAGGAGAATGGCATGAGCACCAGGTGCAAGGAGAAGAGCCTGGGGTGGAAGTGAAGGTCCCCACTGCCCTGAAAACCTTACTACCTGTGGAAGGAAACTTTATCACTGGTTTAACTCTCCTTGGACACAATCCAGCTCACAATTCTTTTTCTTTTCAAAGACATTTTTCTCCTTACTCCTCAGGTTCTAAAAGGCAAAACCATCCATTTCTGTTAAGTAGCATGGTGTGTCAGTTTTCTGGCATTTAAGTTAAACAGCACCCATAAAGAACACTTATGAGAGACAATATCTGTTCTTGATGTCAAGTCTTTCCAGAATGGGAAACTGCTTTTAAATAACTTCTTTGAAGAATAAAATAAAGTAGTTTTCTGATAATTGTTTCATTTCCATGGAGAAGTGAAGGGAAAGTTGTTAGGTTTATATTCTTTACCATGACAGCTTGAGGATGTGCATACTGATTCCATTTCTGCCATCATTCATTTTATTTTTTCTTTCTCATTTCTTTTAATTTTGTTTTTCGTTGCTTTCTCGAATTCTCTATTAATTGTTTGATTTCTTTCCTTTTTGGAGCTTTATTCCAAGTCCTCTGCTCGCAGCTCCTCTCCATGCCCTGTATTCCTCTGTGCCACTCACTCAGCTGGTTAAACACTCTCCCTCCCACTGACTTGGTGCAGAGATAGTTGGTTACAAACCTTTGTAACAGCGGCCAAAACCTTTGACAATGGCCAGTTCTCTCTGTCAGTGTAAGACACTCACGCCAAGATTCAAAGATAGCCACTTTCAGAGAAAGGGTCAGTAATTTTAAGGGCAAAGAGAGATTGTCTCTCACAGACAACTGTACTGCACTCAAAGACAGAAATGATTTGTTCATCAACATCTATCTATTTCAATCCAATCTCCCCTCACACCTTTGGGGAAAGGTGGAAGAGCCCTAAATAGGATGAACAAACAGTCAAACCAAATTAATATGCAAAGTGACAAGATGAACAGGCATTTCAAAGACATGCCTGCAAAAAAATAAAGGGGGAAAATATTCCTACCCAGAGAAGAGGTGATTTGATGGAGAATTGTATGATCCCAGAAGAGGAGGCACATTCTATGTCAAACACCTTCCTAGATTTTTTGATAGTAATTTCCTAAAAAAAGAGTTTATTCTGGATCCTTTTTTTTTTTTTTTTTTTTGGATTACTGTACTTTGCCTTTGCCAGGCATGACTCATATGCACAGAAATGCCTTTATCATAAATGAATAAATGAAACACATTTTCAGATTTACATGCTGACTTAGCCAAAACTCAAGGCTTTTGACTTTTAAAGTTTTCAAGTATTTCTAATGATGGCAGGAAGGTCTGATGTCCTTGAAGATATAAGGCTCATCACCAAGGCAGCAGTAAGCTCAGTGAAGGCATAACAAACCAATTTTCCTCCATGACTGGGTCACCCTGTACTGAGGTGTAAAGGTCTAGTTACATACACACCACTGAGCATGTATCCATGGGACCAATACTGGAAATGACATTTCTTCTGCATTGTGTGGCCACATAAATATCAATTTGTGCTTTAAAACAAGAATGTCATATCATTTGGAAAAAATCCTAGTAACCTGGTGAGTTATACTGGAAACTGGGAGACATAAAAGAAAAGTATTACCCCACATGGCCTGGTGCTGGAACTCTTTTCCAGTGTGAAAAGCAGGCTGCTGGGCCAAATACCCTGCTGTTACTCCAGCTGGGGAAACAAATTCCATATCAAACATTTAAGACATTATGCCAGTAGTTTTTGTATTTGCTGTTGAGTTGGAATCTGGACTGTCTATCACATATTCTTATTACAGTGGATAATTCGCATACATTAAGCTTTATACACAAAAGTGATTGAAAAACACAGAATACAATCCAAAAAATAATGCTTGGTAGGAGGTAAGAGTGTGTCCTCTACCTTGAAGAGTTACCACACCTGATGTGGGCCAAGACCCTCAAACTGAGAAGATCAGTGCTTCTTAAAAGCCATGGTCATTCCCTTGAGAGACTGTGGGGGCATGGGGGGCTTTCCTATTAAAATGAAAGTGGGAAGAAGAAAAAAGCTCGTGAAGAAAATATTCAAGAGCTGGTCACAGTGCAGTGTGCCTCTGCCAAGGACAGACTGCACCTTATCTCCCAGAGGTACAGAGCAACAAAAAACTTTCTTCTTGTTTCTCCTAGGGCAGCTGTAGGCTACACATGTTTTTCCATGGACTGATGTGGCTATTGGCAAGAGCTGTGGCAAAAGAAGCACACTAGTATCAAGCATTATAATGCTGAACTAGCAGATAATACCAAAGCACCTACATTTTCTTGTGCTCTCTCTCCTTTTATTTCTTTCCTGCTTGTTATCATAACTATGCCATGGAGAGTTTTCTTTGAAGCTTTATTCGAAACACAATAGACAGCATACATTATTTATCCCAATGGAATAGTGCGCAGGGCACCCCCCATATCTCACTTCCTCTGAATAACTTCAGGAGAGAACAGAACAAGATAAAAACAGGCTGCATTTTTTTAGTCAGAAAGTGATGAAACCTCACAGAAGGCAATCCTCATGTGGATGAGATTGCAAAAGTAGGAGCAGCAGGAGATAGAAAACCCAACTTTGTTTTCTCCTGTGCTAATGTGTCATTGGGGGAGCCAGATGCAGGTACTTACACACTGACCCACATACAAATCCAAGAGCAATGCATAATTAAGACTTGGGAAGAGCCCTGAGAACCTCTACAAAGATAACTAGAAGTTACTTCTGTTTAAAAATGATTGTGTACTTTCTCTGTTGGCCTCTCAATTTATTTTCACACTTACAAAGGAGTGAACCCCTTAGAATTTTTTAAAATAAAATTAACTACAGAAATGTAAACTACTTGTAGGAGAGAATTGTAAACACTGGGAATTTGACTCCTTTACATATTAGCAACAAGGTATTTTTATACAGGTTCCACTATTTAAGGGGCAGAGAGCATTTACTAGTGTAAAGGAACAGTTCTGTAAATGAACACTGCCATTATTCTTTTGGTATGAAAACAGCAGCAAATATGCTTCCTCAGTTTAGTTTTGAATTCTGAGCAGAGCTCGTATTTCACACAGTAATAGTCAGTAACTTCCATGGACAGGGAACATAATTACAGTGTCCTAGCTCCAAATGGCTGAAGGTTGTAAAGGATAATATATAGCACCTGCTGAATCTGCAGAAGGAAAAAAAAAAACCTAACGCAATAAAGAGCTCCCTACCGGCACACTCCTCCTTTTTCAGAAGGACTTTCCAATGGGCACAGGCAGGTGTTTTTTGATGGTTATGTTGCTGCAGTTGGTTCGACAGCAGCATTTGACGGCTGCAATGACAGAATGGGAGCAGACTATCCCCTCAGTTATTCCAGGTTGTAAAATCCAGCCATGCAAAAGTGAGGAAAGTTTGGAGTTACCCTTTCCTTTTGTGCAGCAAATTCCTCCTAGTGCTGTCTGAGAGATAGCTACCACTCATCCCATAAGGATTTCTGGGGTGCAATGATACTCACATTTCCACAAACTGTTCACTTGTGTTTTCCAGAACCTCTTTCTATTACATCATATGAACAAGAAACACAAAACTGCAGTCTCCTTCTGTCAGCCAGGAGCTGTATTTAGGTATTCTTGATGCCAACCATTGATAGAGAACCCCAATTAGTGACAAAGGCACTGTTCCTCACTCCTCTTTGGGTTGTGCACTGTTAAAGTACAAAATGCTGGATTGTATCTGACTGCATAGCATTACAGGATGATACCAAGTTACCTTTCAGAATTTCTTCCAAGAAGCTAATTCTGAAGGTGAAAAATCCTCTAAAGTAAGGGAGCTCTGTCCTGAAGGTCCTGTCCCTGCAGAGGCTCTGCTCACCAATGTTTCATTACAAATATTATCACCTCCTGGACCCATCATGGCTTCTACCATCACAGAGATGAGTACAGTCACTCCAATAACTTTGGACAATGTCATGAACAATCCTGCAGATTTAAGCCAGGACCTTGGGAGAGGAGACAGATGGAGAGCAGGAGCAGCACAGGAGTGCCAAGGCTTTGTGCTCCCATCAGAGCAGGTTTCTCAGCAGATGACCAAGTCTGAAGTTACACTATCCATATCCATTTAGTCTGCTTGAATCAAGCTTGACTCTAAGAGTTCCTAAATCTTTGCAAACTTCCAGAAATCTTTAATTTCTGTTATCTAGGACAGACTTTTATAGCTTACATCATCTCTGTCATCAGAAAAGCACTCTAGTGGCAATAATTCTTCCCACTGTACTTCACTGCAATTTATTTATTTGACTGGAAAGGATAACTGAGAAAGAGAGCTTTTATTGTGATGTGCTCTCTATTGCAATGCTTCCCACATCCATGCCCATTTGTATTCCATCACCTCTGGGTTATGAGCAATTCTGTCAATGGGGATTGTCATGGCTGTAAAGACTTAACTCCTAATACCTTCAGATTAAAGAATTTTTCCAGGCACTTTTTTTTTTGTTGTTCATATTTTCATAAGGGAAACAGTTAGGGGGTTTAGAGGTTCAGTGATCACTCACTGCAATCCTATTTGCTTGTTTTCTTTGCCAGGAAGGTGATAAAATGTATTTAACCTGAGCCCCTCTGCAAGATCAGATTTTCCCTACTAAATGTTCTCTTGTCTCATCTCTAGAGTGAAACTTGGCACCAATTTCAACAGAGGCAGAACTGAACCGTAAACTCCACTCTCCTTTAGTACCATTCCTATGATCATACAGGTATTCAGGATACAGATTCAGATTATAAAATTGTCCCAAGAAAGCCACCAGCTGTCATTGTTTCCTTCAGCAGGTTGAACCATGGGAATATTGGCTAAATTCTTTATGGTATACGTGGCTGATGTTGGGATGAAAAATAATTTCTTTTTTGTCGTAGGAAGACTGATGAGATTGAGAATATTGTGTTCTGTAGGCATCTGGATATGCACCTCTCCATAACCCAGTTCCCCAGCACCAGATACTGATTTCACCTGGACTAAAGGAAGACCTGGTGGCAAAAATTGCTTCTCACTGTCCCAGGACATGGAGTTCTGGGGCAGAAAAGTCATAGATGGTTGGTAAGGTTAAATCAAAGAAGGCTTACATAAATAAAGAAGTTTGTGGAGTGTCAGAAAAAACGTATGAGAGGAGAAATACAAAAAATTTAGAAGGGTGACAGGAAATGTAATGTCAGGTTTGAAGCATCTTGTGTGTTTCCAGGTGAGTTTTCTTTATTTAGTTGAAAAGTCAACCTAACCTTCAATGGTTAGAGGAAGAACAGATCCAACTTTCAGTTTACAGTTTTCAGCTAACTCTACTGTTGATATTTTCTACAAAATAATGGACTGTCTAAACATAGGTATGCTCAGACATAGGTACACAGACACCAAAGGTCACAGAAAGAACCATCCTCTTCTTTATGCCACAGTATAATGTAGTCAGAAAACAGTTGCTACAGTGATCAGAGAGTTCTCTCTGAAACGTCTGTCTGGTGCTTTTATCAGACATGTGGGTCTGAGGTATGCTATGTACATGAGGAAGCAATGATAGAGGAATGGGAATAGGAATAGCTGGGATGTTCTTACAGGGAAAAAAAGAAAAGTAAATTATGCTGACCATACTCTTTTCTTGGCCCTGTGGGCTACAGTCAGCTCTGTTATAGTGACATCATTTACAACAAACTTGATTTAAACTGGTAGTATTAGGGCAGCTGGGAATACTATATGGTCTTTAATGCTCTTAAGCTTATTTTGCAGCGAGAGCATGATGGTTTCTGTATAGGCATTTGCTACTGAAATGGGAAATAGGTGGGCTGTTTGATGAGTCTGTCAGCTGGAACACTGGCAATTGCTACTTGGACTGCTTCAATGTAAATAGAATTTTCTCAGATTTCAATACTCTGGGTCTGAGTATTTTTTTTTTTTTTTGTTAGTATATACTAATCTATCTAATTCTTGTTATTATTTATTTTCTTCATGACCAGAAGATAATCCTGACTTTTATGTTTATCAATTCAGGATTCAGGATGTATTTACACAGCTTTCAGAAAGTGATGGTGAGACATTTTCCTGGTACCACCATTTTATTTGTGTTTCCCCCCTCCCTTTACAGAGGTCTAGTGTGTCAGTGTTGTACCACGAGAAAATGTGTATTTCCAAGCAAAGTCCCTGGACAGCTTTTATTTTGTAATGACAATAAAAGCCAAAAGTCATGCTAAATTTCTTAAATCAGATTTTCACTGTAAAATCCCACTTTAAATAATGTTGTAGTTAATAATCACATAATCAATAGACAATGCTCCTAGTTGGATAAGTGTGTTTCTTTAGGGTTAAATTTACTCATTTAATTCCTTCTGGAAACTCTTCTGCCTATAGTGATCTTCAATCCAGTATTTCTTAATGTGTAAAGTTCTGAAATCTAATTTGTTCCAGTTCAGTATTGGACTCCCATTTTATTCTGATTATGTATATACATATCTGAAAATCTACCTGTTTTGATTTACGTTCCAAAACTGCAGCTGCATTCTTGTGCTTTGTAACTATGGTCAGTGTGAATAAGGCATCTGGAATCTTTCTGTCACTCAAAGCTTTTTAACTCTATTTATTTGAACAACTCCCATTGACATTTCTGCTTGTCTGATGGTTTGCAAGATGTTTGTTTTCTTTTTCACAGTCCCACTGTGCAATTGTGTCACTTTCCATGAAGCAAGTGTTTACTACTGTCAAATTATCTACCTGTACAGAAGGAGCAATGGGATCTGCAGGCAGTGTTAAAGTTCCTTTTTTGCTCCTTTCCGGCGGTAGTGGAAGCATTTATGTCTATGAAAATTAATCTCAAAAAACTGTAATAAGTCTGGCAGGTAACATTTGGGGGTTTTATAAGTACTGCACACAACATGCTTTCTAAGCACCAACAAAAATAGTAGGCACTATTAAGCAGTCACAAAAAACACTGGCCACATTTTCTGGAGAGGATCCATACTACTGACAACTTCTCACAGCTGCCCTTCTGCCTCCTACTTGCCCTACTTTTGTGCTATGGAGCCACCTTATCTGAGGGAACATTTAAAGAAGCAGTTTTCACTGGAGCCCCATGAATCCCCTGGCACAGATCCCTCTGGAGAAACATGGTCCCCTTCCTCACTCCCCTGCAATCACCCCACACATGGACAGACAGAGGCTGCTCCCACCTCTGGGCTGCAGCTGCTGCTCAGGAAGGATGGAGCAGAGCTGCAGAATCAGACTGAATGGCCATTCCATGCGGGGCTCTTTCCACCCAGCACACTTGTAGTACAATTAAAGGAGTGCCTCCCCTGCTCCTCCTTTCCTCTCACTCTTGTAGTATCTGAACGTGAACTCCCTTGGATAAAGAAATGCTTGTACCAATACATATACTTCTGGCCTTTAAGGACTTTATTCTAGTGCCTTTTGTTAGGATTTTCAGTTTTCCGTGTCATTTGCACTCACCACCGGCTGGCATTTCTTTTTCACCTGTATCATGGGCGGCACATTATTTAAGACACATGCTTTTCAACCCACTTACCTAATTCCAGCAGAACTGGCAGAAGCTGCTCTATTAGCAGTATTTTTGCAACACATTTGCAATACGCACTTTGTAAAATTATTTCTTTTCTGTAAGCAGTAGTATTGGCATGAGGTTCTGACTTCAGGTAAAACAACCACTGCCCACTAAAGCCCCTCAGCCAGTCAAACAGTCAAAGAAAGCAAAGCAAAAGAAGCCAGTCAGACATTACCAGAGAGAATGGTGATTATAACAAACAACAATACAAGGGGAAAATGCATGGCTATTCAGAAACTGTCTTTTGGGGACTGAAGAAGAAATCTGGAGCCATTTTTCACTAGGTTCACGAGAAAATGTCAGCACACAGATGCTACTGTACTGTCAGATTGCATCTTAATTTGGCCAAAGGGGACCCAAGCAGTCACCCCTCACAGACATTTTTAAAGGCCCATTACAAATCTGATTTATTGGTTGCTAAGAGTCTTCCTGCTATAGTCTGCAGATTTTGCATGACATGGAGCTGAAATCCAGTTACAGATAAATGTCTGCTTCTCTGTATGATCTAAATCCATCTGAATTCAGTATTTTTTGGGCATTGGTCAAGCCTCCCCCGGTTTGCCCACCCCCTCTCCTCCTAATACCTTAAGGCAGTTTACTTCAGAATGAAGCAGAGCATTAACCTGTATAAAATTGCTAATTTGTATGTAACTCTCTTGCTGCCATCAAAAAAAATTAATAAAAGGAAATGCCTTTTGTTCTAAAGATGCAGGGAAAAAAAATCAGGAACAAAAGAAATGCATCTGCCCAGCAAAAGAAATGAGAAATTGCTGGGATATGTTTTAGATGTTTAGGCACGCTGGTGTTAACAACAACCATTCAAATGCTGATTTGCTCTTGTTCTTCGATATTAAAAAAAAAAATCTAATGGCTTTTTCCTCAAAAAAAGAAGAAATTCTTTGCCTTCTGTGAAAAACCAAACATCATACCAGTGAAATGCATTTGTATTGCTGAAGAAAAACCATTCAAACTTGCTCTACTTGAACTGCCCATTGTTACAATTCAGACAATGTACAACAAGCACAGCTCAACTTCTAACCATGCCCACATCACAAGGAATTAAAAGTCAACAGCTCTTCCTATTTCCATAAACTCACCTCCTAAGCCTTCATTTGCAGCTTCTCTGGCAAAAATCTACTAGCATTGGAACAGTCAATTTGTTACACAGGCATGCAGCTCGTCCTAAAGCCTCGTCCTAAAGCCTCGTATTTCATGAAGGAACTATTCTAAACAAAGACAACATCAAAAGCTACACAAGGATCGCTCACAGCAAGTCCAACTCAGCCCAAGTTTGGGTTCAACATCTGTCTGAACACAGTAGTGCCTCCCATTTTGGTTCTGTTTTGTGGGATTAAATCCCATCTAATCTCTTTAAGTGACCCTGACTCAGGTTCCAGCTATACTGCTTTACAAATCCAGAGAGAGAGAAGGAAAAAAAAAGGAAAGAAAGAAAAGGCAGCGCCTTATCCCACCTTTCCATGGCTCTCAGCCCGTCTGTCTTCGCATGATCTGCAAACCACCTGTACTGGATCCAGCCCATTCTGGGGACGGAAATTATCTTCCCGGTAGATGAAGTCTCAGCTGTGCTTTGATTTTTCGGCACGAATGTCTAGAATCTTCTGCTTAAGCCAGACACAGCAACACAAAACTGCAGCTGAGCTCTTTTGTTTTCCCTCTCTCCAGGGCTAAGGCAGCGGCGCTCCCGGCGCTCCCGCTCCCGCTCCCCCCGCCCCCGGCAGCGCCGGAGCGCTCGGCTCCGCCGCCGGCCCCCGCAGCCACCACCTACCCCAGCCCGAGCCGCCGCCGAGATTCCTCCGTCAAGGGGCAGCTTCGGGGGGCGGTCAGGTGATCTTCCGGTTAAAAACGGAGAGGATGCTCGGGGATTGAGCGCACGGATCCGTGGTGGGATTCAAACTAGCCATTTACATTACAAAGCAGGGAGGGAAATAGGGCTCGGAGAATCATCAGGCATCCTTCTGTTTTCCAGCTCTGCGCTGGCAATTCACACAAGAAGGCACAGCGCAAGGATATGCAATTAAACTTTTCAGTGGCAATAATCATACATAGTTTGGATTCCATGACACTTCTAAAAATTTAAAATTAGGGGCTTATTCCTAAATAAACATAGTATTTTTTAGATGCTATGCTGGTTCTATATCTGATTTTACAGATTCTTCCCAATTGTACATTTTTTACAATACAATATTTAAATATTTATGCTGAAGCCATATTCAATTTCTCATCAGCAAATGGACCGTACTCAACTAAAAACAATTATTAGTTTTTTATTCATATTATTATATTGTAATTCAAAGTATCTCTGATGTAAGGGCCATAACATTTAAAACTGACTCTGAATTGTTGGCTATCCAATGGCCCTGCTCCCTGGGATTACCCTGATTAAAGCTACCATACGGTGCAGGGCTTTGGAATTTAGCCTCTAAAAGACTGAAAGAATTCAGATTCTGTGAGAATCCTAGTTACTGCTAAGTAATAAGAAATACCCAAATATTGTTGCAACAGTCAGAATTACTTGCAAACAATATTTTAGATGAAAATCTTGTAGGAAATACACGGTGAGTCTTGATAAAATACTGCATTTAGAACCCCAGTTTCCATTAAAAAAATTCTATCATGTTTAATGAGACCACAGTTTCACTCAAAATATTCCTTATGCATTCATTATAAAATAGTAACAAACAAGAAACACCTGCAAAACTAGGCACAAAGGGTAAAGTAGGCATCCACATTTAATCAGTCTTTCTGAGAAATTAAATGTGTAGATGTAGTGTGTCATCTATTCCAAAAGAAATCTAAATCCATTTTCCTATGTCCATGTTCTTTAAGACTCAGGTTAAAGCCAGAAAGCCTACTCATCCATCCATCATCCAACCCAGGCACTTCTAATAGTTCCCAATGTTTCCAACAATATAACAAATAACCATTTACTCATCTTGTATTAACTGCTGATCTGTCCACAGACACCTCAGTTCCTCTGGCACTACACACCAAACTCAGATTTCCACCTTTACTTTCTGCACTATCACTCTTATGATGTAAGGTAATTCTTTTCATAAGTACACAAAGGAGCAACATGGATTTCTTTTAGGATACTGAGGGAAAAGAGTTATATGAGAGATCATGGATTAACTTCACCATATGATTAGGCTATTACTATATCTACTGGATTGATAATAACAACTCTATCTTTCAGAGACTTAAGGTTTTCAACCCTGACACATCCTTTTCAGTAATGCTCTAGTTGGAGTACTTCACATTATTCTTATCATAGCAAAAATTTTTGTGACAGTCCACGAGCTTTTGGCAGAAGCCAAGACTGACTCCAAGGGGCTGCTAAAATTCCCATAACTATTATATATATATATATATATATATATATATATATATATATATATATATATATATATATATGAGGTATTATTTCAAACCAGTCTTCATGAGGAAAAAAATCACTGGACTTTAGCTTTTCTACATTTCATTTAATTATATGTTGAAAAGAAAATGTCAGAAGTGGGACACTCATCATGCCTAGGTAAGCACATCCTTGTAGAAAGATATCTAACAACTATTGCACACTTAACACTGGAACATGTTTAAGATTATCCCAACAATGAAGGCCATAGGAACCAACACAAGACAGGAACAAAACAACATCTCAGTTGTCTAAGTTCTTGGTTACAGGTGGAATTCTGCAGTTCTTCTGGGCACTCTGTGTAGCCACAGGTGGTTACTCTATTAATAGTTTTTTTTTTCACCCTCCTGAAGCCACAATATTGCAAGCAGAGTAGTGATGTTCACCTGGCTGCAATGGGTCAAATATGAGAGAGCCAGCTGAATAAGCCACCTGGAGAGGCTAACGGGGCCAGGCAATCTACATGTCTTCAGAACTCAGAATTGCACATGTATTTCTGTTTTCTACCTTGGATACTGTCAACTTTTTTATTATTATTATAAAGTCAACATAAAACTTGTTTTTAGTAAAAAACTAGGCCTAAATTATCATTGGTGAAAAGGCAAATAGACACAAATTACCCTACCTGGTACTTAAGAGTAGTTACAGTAGTGTGTAATCATGGGACTGCTCAACAAAATTTCCAATGTAGTCAATAACTAGAATGCAGTTGTGTCATTCTGCACAGGACTCCCACAGAATGTGATGAGTTTCTTGATAAGCAAGAGGATCACATCTTATGCACACTTATTACAGTCATCAAAATGTTCACTTTAGCAAAGCTGACTACAGTAGAGCATTTCAACAATGAAATGCTGTGGTCACCCATCTATTGCAAAGTATGGTTTACAGCTCTCAAAAGAAAGTAATTTCGTTTCTAAGAAATAGTGCAATGATATTAGGCTTCCAGAAAAAAGCCTTTTATAATGTCTGGGCTGCCATACAAATTGACAGGAACAAGACATACAGACTTTACATGTTGATGCCATAAGTACAGGTCTAATCCACTGGAAGAAATGGAAGCTAATCTTCCATCTAAAGGCTGTATGTATACATGCAAGTAGGTATGTAAATAATATGTATAGACATGTATACTTAATTAATAAAACAATGTAATAAATATGGATGAAAACCTGTCTCAACCATGCAGATAACAATTTTGTTTTGGAAATTGTGTGCAGTAGTATTTATCGAAATAAAAATCAGTACAAACTGATACTTTACTCAGGAAATAAATACAGGTTTTTTAAATCATTAAATTTATCTCCTGTAATCTTTAGAGAGGAATTTGAGAGTTTCCCAGAAGAATCACTAATTTTAAAACGTACTTTTAAAAAAATTAGAGCTTTAATTCAAACAACAACACAGACATAATCAAATTATTGAGGCATGACAAAAATAAATTAATGGTCTACTTTGTGAGAGAAATAGTCTCAATATTTGCAATGTTAATTTCAAAACAGTAAAATAATGCATATATCTACATAAAATAACAATAAAAAAATCCCTATTTTAGTTACAATAATATCAGCCTTAAGGCTGGATTTATTCCTAAAAGAAGCCATAGAAATAGGTTGCATCTTTTTTACAGTTCATTTATATGCAAGTCAAAAAGGTATATTCTTAAAAATGAAACTATATTCAATCAGTAAGAAAACGGGTATGTCATGTATTTATGAAGTCTTTTTGAATTTGTGCAGCAAACAGGCACAAATGGCTTCTTTTTCCATTACTCTTCAGATGCAGAATTTGCAAGTCTATGTTTGAAAATTAGTGCTAAAGGAAGAAAACAGCTATTGACTTCAGCTATTGACTTACATCAAAGTTATTGATGAGTGAAAATATCCAAGTACATACAAGTTACACACATGATTTATACAATGGGGCAAACCACAACAAAAATGACATTTACAGTATTTTAAGTATTTTCCACCCTTAAAAATACTGTAAATTATAATCGAGAAATTTAACAATTTTACGGTAGGTTTGGTTTGGGTTTTGGCTTTACCTACAGTCCTTTATCATCACAGGTTAAAGATTACAAAGAAGAAAGTGAAAGAAGGGTGAGATAGAGATGTGGTCTGAATCCAGTTACATTATAAATAAGCCTTTTGACTTGTGGTCTGCAACTTGTGCTAGAGAAAGCCTCTCTAGACGGCCTTTCCATGGAATGAATTAGTTGTTATCTTTGACTTTGAAACAGACAGAAAGAACTGAGAGATGATTAGCTACGTTAACACAAATATCCTTTGGAATCCATGACCTTTCCTTGTCAAATTATGGGAAGCTACAAGAAGAAATTATGGAAACTTTCCCTTCTTTAAAAAACAGGTGAATGATAAAAATAGAAGTAACAAAATTCCTTTGACAGTGAGGAGGAAATTCACCATCAAGTCTGCTGGCATGTCCATGCTTTTTTTCCTTGTGTGTATGTTGCACATTGCATAGAATTGCATCTAGATTTTTTAAATTATTTCCAGTGAGGGAAACTCCACAACCTCTCAATCTGTTCCAGTGTTTGGTCACCTACACAGTGAAGAAGCTTTTCCTTGTTTTCAGGTGGAACTTCCTGTGAATCATTTTCTGCCCATTGGTCTTTTCCAGTTGCTCAGCACCAGCAAAAGGAGCCTGACCCATCCTGTGGACACCCTCCCTTCAGATACTTACAGACTTCTTGAAGTCCCTTCTCAGTCATCTCTTCTCAAGACTGAACAGGCCCAGCTCCCTGAGCTTTTGCTTTCCTTATAAGAGAGATGCTCCAGTCCCCCAGTCGTGTTCACAGAACTGCACTGGACGCTCTCCAGGAGCACCAGGTCTCTCTTATACTGAGGAGCCCAGACACAGCACACCAGATGCAGCCTCATTAGGGCTTAGTAGAGAGGAAACTTATTCCCTTGTACAAACTTTGCACAGGGTTCAGATAAATTCCATAAAATTTAACTCGTGGATGATTTGGGGAATGGAATGTACAGCTTCCAGTAAAAGTTTAACAAGATTACTTTGCCAAGCAGTCCTGAGTCTTGTATTTCAGAGAAGACTGAGTGTCTTCATCTACTGCTAAACACAGTAGCCTTAATAACTTTGGCAGAAACCAGTGGGTAGCAATGGGAAAAAAAGTCCCATAAAAATGCCTGGTTATATTTTTGAGGATATTAATTTAACTTTCTTGGGATAGTTCAACTGTTTCTCCTTGAGCTTGTATTATTGCCTATTCAGGCTCATGATGAGAAGGAGAAGATAATTACAGTCCTCTTCAGACAGTGTGTTCATTAAGTGTGTTATTTTGGATAAGTAAGTTTTTTAATTGACTTCCAGTGCCTGCCAGTAGGATGGTCTGTGGTAGCATGGCAGTGAGGATCTGTGCCCCTACTGCTTTCCCCTGTTGGAACTCAATACAGTTTAATTGAATTACAATAGGGGTAACCACAAGATGTCAATTACTGGTTTATTCAGTGTTCTTCTTCCAATGGCATTTGATTGACTCACTCTGCACACTTCTCTTATTAGAGGGCCTCTTCCCCTTTTCCCAGAGAATAAGATGTCACATTCTTATTAAACAGCAGCATAATTCACACAACTCTGGTGGCACTGACTGCAAAAATTTGATCTCTACCTGGTCTGAGTTTATATAGCATGTGACCTATTTTTTTGAAGCAAGAGTTGGAATGTCTTCCTGCTCCTATGGCTTTGCCCATGTGTTGATAGTTTCCCTCTCTGGAACTCGGAAGATACCAATTTTTGAATCATGCAAAACAATCTTTTGTTGAATAGAAAAAAAAATAATTTTGTTTGTTCTTTTGAGAAAATAGAATAGTTTAGAAAGAATCTTTCTAGATTTCAAGTGTTTTAGTTACGTAAAAAAATTAAATAAAAATAAATCCTTAACCTATATTTCTAACTGCTTCCTAGTGCTCTGTCATCCAATTCAAGACCTGAAACCGTAAAGATGCCAAATGTTTTTGCTAAAAGCACTTAGTATGTTGCAAAGACAATTACCTAAATCCATGAAAAGTGGTGAAATATTTTGCCAATTCTCCCTTTATGTAAGTGATATCTTGATTAAATACAGTTTTAAACAAAAATAATATTTTTGCAAGTTTGATTTTTTCCTCTGTTAAATAGCTAAGCCTAATAAGTTTTGCAAAACTTCTTCACAGAGAGAAATAATTTCCTGATCTGTAAATGTCAATTAAGGTGTAAATTTGAAAAATGGCTGTGGTTGTATCACAATTAATATGACATGACTATGTTTTTACTCAAATGTTATTCCATGATTTAAGAAGATCTAAATTACATTTTAGCAAACAGTCTTTAATCCTGTGTAGTATTACTAGTAGGAATGAAGCAGAAATAATAAGAAAATTTAAATTTGCAGGAGGAATGGATGTAATATTAGAAAATACCAAGACTCTTGACTCAGCCTTCTCAAACTAGTATTATTGCACTGTGCTTCCAAGTTATTACCTGCTAGAGATTATTTGCTCAATCCTCCTCAGTCCCTGCATATGATACAACCCTCTTCTAAAACAGTTCTCAAAATTTCTATGGCAAATTTTGGATTAAGATAATGCTAATAACAAATTAAAAAAACAAAATTTTAAAGCATTAATTCTACTAATTTATTATATTCCTATTAATTGTTACTATAAAAATGTATTTATTTAATGTCATATTAAAATAAAGGAAGTCAAAAAAGAAAGCAAAATACATTTTTGTATACTGCTTGTATATGCTATATTAAGATACCTTGCTTAAAATAAGTCACATTTTTATGTGGTTGCTATAATACCCTTGAAAAAGAAAATGGAAGGTCTATACTTTTTGCACAAATAGTCCAAATCCACAGCTTGATATTTACAGAAAGGGAACACATTCACTATTGAAACTCCTAATGGTTACTAACCAAAGATTCCAATACCCCTCTGAAGCCAACAATATTTTACTGGGAAGTGGCTGATTTCAAATCTCATATATGATTGTTCTGGGGAAACTCAACATTTGGAAATTATGACACATTTTTCCTTTCTCCCCCCTCCTGCTGTGTTGTATGGGAAGAGGAGGTAAGCATTTTTCATATAATTGCTCTTCCACTCTGAAACTTCAAATGTGGGCAACTCATTGGGGCTTTTGTAGGCTAGGAGTTTCAACTGAAATTCTGGATTTTTTGTTTCCTATTAGCAAAAGACAATAATTAAATTATTCAGAATAAATATAAAAAAAAAGTATCTATATGTAGGTATGAGGTATGATAGATAACAAATTTAATTATTTTATTTAATCTTTCTTGTACTTTCAGTATTTTAGCTAGGTGCCATAATATTTTCTCATTAATATGAATCTGCTATTATTGTTATTAATAGTATTCACCTCTGTATTCATGCAGTGTTTTATGTTTGTATGTTATGTGCATTTTAAAAGTCCAAAGAATTGTATCACTTGATTCCTATATGCACACATATTGGACAAGTCTGTAAGAGACTTTTCTGGTACCATTTTGGCTGCTTTTCTTTCTAGAAGATTTTGCCTAAATAAAGAAAGAAAGCCTCATATTCATAGTGTACATAGTAATATTCCATCTAGTCATTAATAGTCAAAGACTCACACAGTGGCACATCTGACATAGGCAGCTGAGCTGGGAATTGAAACCATAATAATTAACAATAGATTTCCTGATCTCACCATGACAAGTAAATGAAACACTCTGTGGTGTGCTTGCCCACTGGAAGAGGGAATTAACTCAGTATGAAAAGCAGAATGGAAGCATATCTCTGATTAGATCTAATGCACAAGGAATGCAACAATGGGAAGCTTGTGTCAGCAGAACACATCAAACTCTTTTCTAAATATTGTGCATGAGTATGCAAAAACATGCACATTCCCCATAAGAACCATAGCGAAATGCACAGGATGTACAAAACAGTCCCTACTGCAATAAATAAATAAATAAATAAATAAATAAGTCGATAAAGAAATTAATTAATAAATAAAATTGATGAATGTTCTTATTTAAACAAACAATTTAATCCAACATTTAAATTTCTTCATTAATTTTGGCCTCATTCACTTCAAATTTCCTATTAAAACGACTCTCCCTGCTCCTCCTGACCAACCTGGCGGCTCTCGGCTTTCAGGACCCTGGAGAGCAGCAGCGCCCCGAGCCCCGCAGGCAGACACAGAAACAGGCTCAGCCCTGCCCTCTCATGTTCCAATCATTATTATCCTCTTTTCTTATTGTGTGTCTCCTATGAGTGCTCCATATTTCCCTTCCTCTTCCTCAAATTTTCTTTTTCTCTTATAGTGACATTTACTGTTGCAGCAACTTTTTCTCTTTCTCCCTTTCATTCTTCAAAGAGTGTTGGTTTTGTTTGTTTTGTTTTTGTTTTTTGTAAGGCTGCCTTACCTTTAATGTAGATATATCATCATGGGACATTCTATATAATTATTGTATCAAGCATTATAGTTTTGTTGTGTTTGTATGTACCTGGCTGGATACACTGCATTCTTTTACACTGTTTATTGTTAGAAAACTTACTTTACAGAAATCCTGAATCAGAAATTACTGTGTTTGTAGTCATAAAAAGTAGTTCAGTACAGCCATAACAATGCAGTTACAGGTACTAATCTTCTTGCATGTATTACACACAATTTAATATTTCAGATTATCTTCAAATCTTGAAAGAAAAGCTAAAATTCGAAATTATAGCTAAAAAACTGATTCTGTAAAAACTTATAGGGGTTAATAGGCCCAGTCCATTCACTGCACCTATTCACCTGCACAAAGCCACATGATATATCCTTGCAGACCTGCTCCTAAATGATCTCATTAAGCCTCAGAGTTTAATTAACTCTCAGAGAGATATAAATCAAGAGTGATTCCCAAAAGTCAGTACAGACTCACTGGTGTAACTCAGCAAATTTTTTACATTTTGGTTTCTTAAGGAGAACCAAGTTTCTGTAATAGCATTATGTGAGGGAGGCAAGAAGGAAGGAAAGGAGGATGTGGGTGTGGCATATACAGAAACATGAATTTTTCTGTGTGTCCTTCAGTCTCCCCAACTGTGCTGGAGCACAATGGACAATTTCAAATTATTTTTATAATGCAATAGTCATCTTCAACCTATCAAACTTTTAGAATTTTTGTGAAGATAAAAAGGGGTAGGGGGAATTAGGAAGGCCTGAATAATGAGCACTTTATGGAGATCAACCACAAGATTCATAAGAGAGCCTTTTTGTGGATTTGGCATCATGCAAGCATTCTTTCTTTCTAAAAGCCATGAGAGCTCATAAAATATATTTCATATCTCTCTTTCAATATGTGACTTTGTAGGTTTACTCTGATATATGGAATTCAGAGTGCATCCTAAGCACTGGCCCCTCCATCAGAATAAGAAATATCATTTCTTTCTTCACAATAAACTAAAACACTCATGCAATGTGATTTGGAAGATTCAGACACGAAAAGAAGAAATCCTCAGAACAAAACAGATGAACCATTGACATGCTGAGATGGACTGTTTATAGTGGCTCCAAGGCACCTTTTGCCAAAGATCCACTTTCAGTCAAAGCACTTATCAATACACAGTAGGAAAATCAAGTGATATAAAGTAGGAGGTCTAAAGGGTAAATCCCACATATTTGCAAGAATAAGGACATGTATACTTTAGACAAGAGTAAGTCGAAGGTGCCTACAAATGCAGTCATATTCAAACACCATCAATGAATCAAAGCCCTACTCTGGATCACTCAGAACTCAATTTGGCTAACATATAGGTCATTACATAAACTGGCAACTAAGGATAAAAACCAGCATGTTTGGCAGATGAACTTCATAGGTCTGGGGTGAATTTTAGACTCTACAAAGCTCATTGGGCTGAAGAAGCTATTTCTTCAGCACAAAATCACAGGTACTTTCACATGTAGTAAAAGGGGAAGGCAAACCATCCTCATTGCAAAGCAGGATCTATTGTTATTACTGAGACCCCATGCCTTCAAATTCAAAAGCAGAGCAAATAATGCCATTCACTCTGTAGGCACTGACTGAATGTCTAATGGAAACAAAAACTAGTACAGCATGCTCCTAATAAATAATATTTTACTTCTATACATCTTTTTTTTTTTTCCTAGCACAAATAAAAATCTTTTCTCTAGGAGAATCTGTGATAACTTGACTCTGATGGAAATCACAACTCTTTTAACCTCCTAAAGAAGTGTTTTTTTTCTATAAGGATTCTGGAATGAAGAAGCCCTACATTTGGCAAAAGAAAGTTGACAAGAAAAGATTTTATAGGAAATGTGTGAATTCAAAGGTGAGCTGAAAGTTAGAACTGGCAATAGGTAGTGGCTGTTATCAATAGGAATTCCTAATGTACAACTACAGAAAATTAAGATTTCCTAAGTCTTGTATCCTATGCAGTGGGAACATTGAAAACAGATAAAATACAGAAGAACAAATGCAGTTGCTATATGTGAAAGTCAAAAATAAATACTAAACACCCAGTCTTTAATGATACTTTAGGCGGAAATTTACAGCTATGAGTTGGCATCCCAAGCACACAGTTTACAGTCTCCTTAGAAGGTAGGTAGCTGCAACTACTTACTATCCAGAGTGTCAGGCAACACTGTATCTAGTTGTCAGAATCAACACCAAGAGCCTAATCTTACTTTTTCTTCTACTGTATTTTTCTGTATTCTATGGAACAACTTCACACATGAAGAGAAACCCATTTTTGACATATATGTCAAGATTTCTGATATCACAGTTTACCTCACTGTTCTCCACTGACAAAAAAATTCTTGTGAAAAAAGATCACAGATACCAAAATTCAGTGCATATTCATTCAACCCTTCAAGTTTCCTATATGGAATTTGATAAAATAAGAATAAACTTTTGAGTTTTGTCAAAATCTTGTAGCCTAGCAAGAAAAAATACAAACAGAATACTGTATTGCAAATACCTCTGTCTTGCCACTCCATTAAAATATGATACAGAAGGATTTTTCATTTCATTGAAAGAGTAGAGCAGCAGCAACTTATATACTCCAAAATGAGACCTGAAACTTTGACTAGATTATAGATCCTTACTGCTGGCCTCATGTTCCCTAGAGGAGTCATAAGACAACTTGTGGATTTTTTGTCTTGCATTTTATTCCAGTGATGGCCAAGGCAACAATTTTCACATGTAGAGTATTAAGGGTATTTTTAACTGTGAATAAAGAAGAATTAATCAGTATTGGGATGTACAGCAGATGCTACATTGAGCTTTGGAATTCTTTTTTCTGCTATTTAACTTTTTCACATCATAACAAATATTCTATTTCACAGGTAGTGCTAGATAAGGAAGAGTTCCTTAATTAATAAAATGATCTTCTTGCCAGTAGCACAGGCTACTGAGTGTTATTGGCATTTCATCACAACAGCAAAAACAGATGACTGAAATGGGGAGAACTCATTTCTTTTAAACCAGGTTCCAGTCAGAAAAAGTGCATTCTGAATTGAAAACTAGATAATGAATGGCTGGATTGCTTCTGTCCTCTCTTTTAGAAGATAGAGCAGGATGTATCAAGAGGAAATTCCTTCCTATTTAGGGCATGGTTAAAACTGCCATCTATGCATCTCCTTTCATGAGATATATATTCCAGAGGGAAGGAAGAGATTTGTCAGAGATGAGTGAGGAGCCAGACCATCACTTCTAGGAGTAGTGACAGAAAATATCCTTTTTGAAAACTATGTCCTTTCTGAAAGTCCTTTTTGAAAACTAGGGATCTGTACATAGAAAATATGCACATCTCATGATTCTGTGGCTAGGATTTTCAAAGAATACCTATATCCCATTGAAGAGCAATGGAAAATCCATGAGATAAATCATAAGAAAGAAGCTCTTCAAGTGTATATTAAGAGTAAAAAATCACGTTATATAATTCTTGCTTACATTCTGGATGGGTTCTTTTCACTTCCTTTCTTTGGAAACCTACTTTCCTTGAAATCTGATCACCATGCATGTTTCTACTATAAAATGTACTTATATTAATAATTTAATGACAGCTGAGCCACACAAGGTCATTTGTGTTCTGTGAGGTAGAGGTTATTTTACTAGATTTAAAAATGAAGGAATAAAAGAAGCATGACATGACTCAGTTAAAAGGCTTTTTTACTTTAGGACCTAAATATACTAATCAATAACACTGTGGAATCGTTGTTCCCTGAGGACAGAAACAAATTAATAAATAAATGTATTTAATTGGCATAATAATTCCTTACATTGTTCCAATTTCAAGACAGAGTTTCTTTGGCATAATTGGTCTTTCTTGTTTTCATTCTCTGACCTTAATGTCCATCTTTCTCCCTTTATGGAGAATTACCAATAGATTAATAATTTTGAAAGCCTGCCAAGCTAACGGTGGTGGTGGTGATGACAGTAGATTTTGGTATTTTCTAGAACACTGAATTGTGAGGCTAGTTAAACTGATGAGAGAGATGATAAAATAATCTAATTGCCTGTAGTATATTGTAGTTTCTGATATCTATACCCTCTTTAAAAGCAAGAGAAATAAAAACATATTCCTGTCAGTATTCATGAAATAGTCTCAGGAAATGTCTCAGGAAATAGTTAAAAGTCTGTGTAAACAACAACAACAATCTATCAAGTAAGATGACAATATCTTTAGATACCCAAATCTCAAAGCAGAACACCTAAGCCCCAACAGTTAAAAAACTGAAGTACTGATAGCATAAAAAAAACACCCCCTCCTCCCATCAAATGAATTCAGATGCTGGGATTGCAATTACTAATTCCAAAATTAAAAAATATGAAATAAAGTAGATATTTGGGCCTTGGTTAGGAAATGTACAGCAGAACAGACACCAATATTAGGCATGCCTGGAAATAACATAGCTGACATAATTACAGCAGCAAAAAAATTAAAGAAATAAAAAAACTCATGTACCATGGAACTTATGCTTCAGCAAGTATGAGATCGATGGATTATATGGCTTTTGAGACTTTCATTTACAGTTAAATCCAAACTGAAACACCAGAGCATTAAAGCCAGAAAAATCCGAAGGTCAGCATTTTTTTCAATGAACAAAGTATTAAAAGTACTCTCTAAGTGAGCACTTCTTTTGTTATATAAAACCCTGTTCACTGAACCGATTTCCTGTTAGTAGACTGAACCATGGATTAGGTACATTTGATTTGAAGAATGTCACTAATGAAACAAATCATCAGGAAAGGAAAGAGAATTTTAAAGTGTGCTTAGCACTCTGCAGTGACAAGGTCCGAGTGGCAAGGTTTTGCAGAGCAGGGTGGAAAGAAATGGAAAGAAACTAGAGAAATGGAAAGAAATAAGGGAAAAATATGTGTATAAAAAGGGATGTATGATGTGGCTTTAGAAAGCTGAACTTTCTGAAAGAGGTACTTGGAACTGAGGTAGCTGATGAAGTATAGATGTCAACAACCATTATAGTCTAATGCAAATGAAACATTTGTAGTACAAAGTTATAAAGAAGTGTGGCTGTAGTTGAAGTTGGTCTGGGTTAATGGATGCTGTATGTTTTTACAATTTGGATCAAACAATTGCTAGTCAGAGTTCCTGGCTTGCACCAATAATGTTATCATTAAAATGGTGTAATTTCAAGCAAGTCATGACTGCAATGCCTCAGTTTACCTTTTTATGAAACCAGAATGGCATTTAACTGTGCTGTGGGGCTTAATTATGCTCATAAGGTACAGGGGATAATTGTAGGAGACATATGCATATGAATTTCTACGAGTACAACATCTGTATCAACAGTTCTTTCAATAATAAAAGACATGTAATCTGCAGGATTGGAGGTGTAAAGATGGTGCTTTTTTCCCATCACTGTATAGTAAATTACACATCATTAGAAAAAGGAAAACTAAGATAAAATAGGACAACTTTATAATTGTGCTGAGAATCCAACACTCATCATCCCATTTGTAAAAATCTATAACATTTTAGGACATTTTTATGATATTTGTCTGGAAGATAGTCAAGGTTATGCATCAAAATCTAAAAGTCCATAGTTCATTATCGTGCCAGAGACACAAACCATGACTAGATCCATGTTCCTATGCCAAATGACAGCTTTAATTATGACATTCACATTACCATCAGGACAAAACAGTTCAGCAAACTATTTCAGTATTTACTACAAAAACTTCAAAACATTGTTAGAGATATATCCTTATCTCAGCATTCTCAGCACCTTTCTAAATGTCCTTGCCTCTTCAGATAGTGAGAAATTTGTATGTGTGGTGCCTTTGACTTACCAAACAGCCCCAATTCAGTTCTATTATCTTCCTTTTAATTTTTTTTCCTTTTAGTTTGGGTTAATTTGTGGGGTTTGTTTTGTGGGGATTATTTGGTTGGGTTTTTCTTTGTTTTGTTGCTGGTGCTGTAGGAGGATTTTATGTTTTAGTTAGGCTTTCAATCTTAAGACAATATTCCTGTATGGCAGAAATCAGATATAAATCTATATCCTCCCACATTAAGAAATTACATTCTCAGATAAAAAAAAAAATGTTAACACACATTTAAGACTCTCCTTAGTATCTCTTACAGAGCATCACCTTAGAAAAATTAAACCTTCTGAAAAGCATAAAATAAAGAATTACAGTACATGACAGCTCAGTCTAACTCACTCCAATTTTACCTCTGCAAAAGCCACTGGGAATATCTGTGACAGCCCATCTCCAAAAAGAGTGCATGACAGGGCAGAGTGGTAAAATATAGAGTGAGTTAAAGGGAAGAAAAAGTGTTTCTATGAAGTAAGCAAAGTGCTTTTTCCATGATTCTTCTATATTATCTGCAAAATCAGAATGCAAATTATATGTGGCAGGCCATGGATTAGCAAGGGCAGAGCTAAGGTTAATTTTATATTTCCTCATTTCCCACAGTTTAAATTTGACAGTTCCAAGCAGTAGCGGTTAGCTTGTGAATAAGGCTACAGAAGAAATTTATATATGTGTAGGTAACTCATATATTTCAATTAATCCATTGGTCTGCTTTCCATAAACATTAATTTTGTTTCTGTGAAGATCTGTGAATGCTAAAATATAAAAGCAAATCCATTTTTATACACGATTTGAAGCTGATTTAGGTGGATATAGATGTTGCAGAAGTTGAAAGCTGAGTAACTGTTGCAATTAGGCAGAAGGAAGTTGGTTTTTTTTCCACTCCTGACTACATTACTACAGCAGAAGAGTAATCATCGTTCCCATTATTCCTATAATTCCCATTGCTGGATGCTGGAGTTACTAAGATACTAAGAGAGATGGATTGTTAGTTTTTCTCAAACCTAAATAGCATCAGTCTCTGTGTGTTACAGTGCTTCTAAGTACAAAGAAGAAGGCAGATGTTTTACAAATCTCTAGTTTTGAAAGAATATATATACAGGGCCAAAATTTCCTGACCTCAGGCTCCTTGCAGAGGGTTCTTAATGATCAGCGTGAAGCCTGGATGGTGAAGGAGTGTGCTCCGTTGCTGGTTCTTTGTGAAAGAATGTTCCTGAACATGGAAAAATGACCTGCTTATTATTTAAGTAATAACCTGAGCTGGATGTTATGGAGCAGTGAAATATATAAATGTTACTTGATTTCCTCTCGCTTGTGTTCATGACTGAAATGCTTAGTTTCTGTTTACATGATTTTATATGCCTGCCCTTGGCCATCCCTAAATCATTGAACTTATTTTTAAATTGCAGCTAAAAAAAAAAAAAACGCAACCAATAAAAAAAAAGTCATCAGACATAATATAGACAGAAGTTGGAAAAGAAGGTCCTGGACAAAATTTTAAATAAATGGGCAAAATGTATAGCATTTACATAGCAAAAATTTCCTATATTTTTTGAGAGCTATCTCAAAATGCTTCATCCTATTAGTTGTTTACCTAAAGACACATAGTGGAGAAGTACAAATTCTTGAAAGAAGAGATAAAAATGACAGAAAAATGTATTGTGAGGGCAAATGTGCTCTCACTACTGTTAGTTTCAGCAGTCATGAAAAGAAATGGGGCAGCCCCAGAAGGAGGCAGTTTTTCTAAGAAAACTTTGTTTACCATAATAACAACCAGTTAAGGGTTTGTCTTTTAGAAAGTCAGCTCTGAGTTCACTCTCAACTTTTGCTGGATTTGGGGATAAGATTTTTTTAGAATAAATAACATTGCATAAATGGAAACATGGGATCTATGCTTTAAAATCCATTCATCTTAAGACGGAAAACATCAAATCATTATTGGCCTTCTGAATTAAAGACAAAATTAGATGTCTATACACACTCAAGAAAGAGCATACTATTGGAAGAAGTACCTAGTCCACAGGAATTTTAGAAGAAGAAATTAAAGTATTTGAGTTTATCTGAAGAGATCTTCAATCATAGTATTTGGGTTGCTATATTCAGCAAACTGCGAGTTGATTTGAAATGGAAATATAAATCTTTAGAGTAAAAGGAGTGTGCAGATGGTCTTGGATGACTGAGAAACAAAACGAGTACTAGCACAAAATGAGCACAAACTGTTCATTTTATGAGTTGTCATGGAGAGAATTATGAATGGAAAATATTCTTACACACTAATGAAGGCAGGAGAGCCCTGAAAGCTGCATTAATTATACTGTAACTGCATTACTTCAGTATGGACAATTTGTTGTATAGTATTTCTTATTTCAAGTGCTGACAAACTACTGTGTAAAATTTCATGCAAACACATCAGTTTTCTGAAGAGCAAAACAAAACTTTTAGATTTGAAGGAAGAAACTGGCTATATGGAAAAAAGTTTGCTCATTCAGCAAAAGTGAACATGCCAAACCTGAGAAAATGTAAGAAAGGAAAGGAGTGCATTTAATTTTCATTCTAGGGCAAGAGACTAAAGGACAAAGAGAAATCTCTGTGTTTCCTTCTGTAAAGACAGAGGTGGATAGGTGATGCAGAGTAAGTTAACAAATACAAGTATTGTTAGAATGACCAACTGATTGTAGCTTGGGGGGTTAGGTGAACCAGCAGTTCAGCTATGATATCAGTATACTACTGATTGATGAGTGATTGATTCAGTGATTGAATAAGTTGCTAAAAATATTATAAAGCAAATTTATTCATTTAATAGTTCATCTGGTAGAAAGGAAGATTGTCAAATGATATAATGTGTCACATTTCCAAATTTATCACTAGAGGTCTTGCAGTAGATGACTTGGGGAGAGGATTTTCTAATTCCTTCCATAACTAGGAAGGAAAATGCCACAGGAAGCCAACCTTTGAAGTTACCTACTCACTGCAACAAAAAGTGAAAAATTACCTATTTAAGTACTTGAGATACCATTTAAAATCAGGCACCTTCTAGATCCATTAAGACCAGTAGGAACAGATGAAGTAAAATTGAATGTAGCAGCTTATGTCTGAGACAATGATGAAGTTAAGGAAAATTAAAAAAATATAAAAACAACAAAAAAAACCCAAACCAACATTGCATTTCAGTCACCAACTGTGAGTACCAAAATCACACTTTTACTGGTCTGGTACATCTTGAGATGTTCTTCACCTTCTGTCACTGTGCTGGCAGGACAGTAGGAGCACAAGGGGAAAAAGCCTGATTCTCATTTGACAGCAAAAATCCACCAGTTGAGATGCAGCATAATGCTGGCTCCAGAGGCAGTTCCCACATATAAGGTAGTTTGCAGATTTTGAGATAATTCTGTTTAAAGCAAATTCCTTTCAGATTGCCACAGCCTATAGTCATAATTTGATTGGTTTTTCTTTGATGAAAGAAAATCTCAGCATCTACTTTAATGATACTGCCATCAAGAGTGTTGTAAAAACAGATGTATATATTGGGGACATGCACTTTAATAGAATAAATACACTGAGTGGTTTTGTGCTTCAAAACTAGTGTAACATATAATATAGTGTTGTTTCTGAATAAGGAATAATGCTTGATTTTCTAACTCTCCAAGCACCTCAAGAAGAAGCTTATTTCTCTAGCTGAACTCGAATAAAGTCATATATATAATAAAATTAAAAGTCATGCCCCATGATTATCTTTCTGCATCATTTTCTTTCAGCTATTTTATTCAGTCTGAATAGTATTCAGTATTTGCTTTTTTTCTCACCCTGTATATGAGAGGTTGTTATTTACAGTGTCTGCATCAAAAGAGAAATGAGAATTCTTAGATGCATACATGTGGTACACAGACAATACAGCATGAATTTAATCTCAGTAGATGTAAAACCTTTCTTGTTCACTAAAGAAACTTTTTTTATTTCTTTTGTCAGTCTATAGTTTTCACGGCAAGTAGCCAGCCAGTAAGAACAGTGGGTTTTACTGGTTAAACTCATCAGGAGCATGTGTTTTATTTGTGTTTATATTTGCAATAAGTCCCCATTTTGTGATATGAAAAAAAAAACCAAACCTTTTGATTCTAGTAAATGCAAAATGTTTTAAATGATTGTATATTCAAATGCAAAAATGTAAGTATTTTTGAGATAACTAAAGGACTGATTTTGAAAGTTCTCCTTTTTTGTGGTATTTCACACCACAAAATTATTTGTCCTTTTTGTAGTTTTGGGGCAGGAGGGGGTTGCATTAATTATTTTTAGGAATTTGCATAAAATTTCAAATTTTTTTTTTAATAAAGCGCTTTAAAACTTACTTGCTTATATTAAATTGCCAGTCTTCATAGGTCACCTTGGATTTGTGGTTCATTGGAGGAAGGAAGCAGGTGTTTTTGCCTTACATTTGGTTGTTTTTTTAAAACCCAAAGGGTCTAAGAGTGAGGCTCTCTCACCCACTGTCCCAAGGTCTCTTCAGCTGTTTTCTGAAGGGTTGAGCAATAATGCTTTCCATTAACCTTAGCATATACTTTGGCTGCTCAGTTTTGTTTTACAGAAGCAAAATTAAGTATTCACTGCCTTTTTGTTTCTTTGTTTGCTTTGGGTTTTTTGTTTTGTTTCTTTTTGCAAATGTGCCTTGCAATTCATACCATCACATAATGATTAAAACCCAAAAGAGCTGCACGGCTCCTCACAATGTCCCCCCAGACTGGCTCTGTCTGGTTGGAGAAGAGCTACTGGACATAAAGTGGAAGTGCACCTCAGCTTCCACACCAAGTCTATAAAGTTCATGATCTCTTCATATTGCTAATCCACATGAGTGACAATGACTGATTATCTTGCATGATTTTAATTTAAGAGCAATAACTAAGAATAAAGAATTGAGATTTAATTTTTGCTCTGATATCTTTGTTAACAAATGTAGAAGTCTCCCCTTTAAGAAAATTTTACTAGAAAAATAAATGGATAAGGTTTACAGACACTGATATTCTTTAAAGAAAAAGCATACAGTAATAACAGTACATTATAATATAATGACTCTATCCACATTACTCTTCAAATTTTTTAGGGGACCTGCACTTTATTCAATTATTTTCATTTACCTAGCTTCAACAAACACCAATTTCCAGAATGCAAAGGAATGCCTAAACCCAGTATCCCACTAAAAATTCTGAGAAATATTTCAGGTAGAAACAACAGCATTCCAATCCCAGCTTTCATAAGGAATGCACTACATGGCAGTGGCAAAGTTAAGTGAATTCTGGACATCTCTTTCTCTCCTAGCATGGATAATTCTTACTTTTTGTGATAATTAATTGAGTTTTCTGTTCCTTTTTATTCAAGTAACATCACCACCATGTCTGAGGTCACCTAAAAAACAAAGTATTTTCTCTCCAGTGTATTTATAGGTATCTCAATGTTATACTTTGGAATAAAAAAGCTGTAATATTTAGTTTCAAAAAAGTTGAAAGGAGATATTTCCCTTCCCTCTCTGTAGTTCATCTAAGAGCTTAAAGCAAACATCACATGGAATTTAATCCCTGAACTGCATTTTTCAGGAAACATACTATTATTCAGAAAAAAGTCACCAATAGCTAAGCCTATTACTATCACTGCCTTAACATTGACTTGTGCTATGGATGTGCACATTTAAGTGAAAAAGAAGAAAACAAAAAGATTTTGTGCTATTATTGTTTTATGCCTATACATGGAGATTTGTGTATTTTTCCAACTAAGACACACATTTTAAAAATATATATTTAAATACACATCTACAAATTTAAAAAATACGTATTTTAAAAACCAGAAACTCTTAAATTATAGTATGCAGGAAACTGTAAGCAAAACTTATACCTAATTACTCTGAATTGCTCTCTTCAATCACAGATTTGTTTCATTTTGTTCACAAAATCCATTGTTTCTGAGAAGTATTCTAATTAACAGCTTAGCCAGAGTTAGAAAATACTTTCCATGCCAGTTGGTTTTCTCTGGAACAAGACAGATAAGGAAATAAATAGGTTTGCCCTTCCAGAAATGCAGTTAACCCTTTTAAGTCGGCTGATCCATTCCAAAGCAATTTCCCTTGATACAGTTAGTACTTTATCTAACAAAAGAAAAACATACCAAATTCACTAGAATATTAATATCAATTTACTTCTTGTTACCATTCTAATTAATCACACAATCAATAACAAAATGTTTCCAACCTTGTTTGTAACAAAATATAGATCTAGATACACTACTTCAAAGGGAATATTTCTCTGCTTACTAAAATTTAAAACAGATATGCAAAAAGTCAAGCTAATGGGAACATTTCAAAGCAGTCCTGTTTCCATGTGAGAAGTGTAACTTTGCCTAAACTGCTCTTCCTTTCTACATTATTGTATAGTGTCAAGTGATTCTTACAGTGAAAGATAATTACTCTATAAAAATATGAAAGATAACTTAGGATGTATTTGCAGTACAAAAAAAAATCTTCTTTGCAACTGTGACTACATACTGGTCTAGTTCCTGAAATCTTGCTCTTTGATTTATTCTTATTGTTTCACATTGAGAAAGGGACAGAGTTTATGTCAGTGCAGAGTAAATTTGCCATGGCTTCATCCTCTCTCTCTTCCTCCATTCATTGTGCTAGTTCAAAATCTAGTTCAGATCAAGATCTGTCCCAAAGCTCACCAAGGTGCTTTTACAGGAAAAATCCTGTCCTACAACCAGTTCCCAAGCTTGCTTACAAACCACATGATCCCCCATGCCAGCACAAAGGTTCTCTTTAAGATCTGACTACTCTGAACTTAAGCATAGGTGGTTCATCTACTCCCAAAAAAGTCTATTCTGTATTGCAGCAGCCTGTCCACAAAATGTGCTTTGAGTTTCACAGACACCTGCTAAGCAGGATGCTTTTGTTGCTTCATTATTACCCTGCACATTACAGATTTACCTGAAAGGCTCGGCTTTGGGGGGTTTATTAAAACTCTTTGCACCAGCAGTTCAAGAAGTCTTCAATCCACCTTGCAGTCCATTTCTCTAACCCATACTTTATCAGTTAGTCCATGAGGATAATATGGGACAGAGTGCTAAAAGCCTTGCTAAAATCAAGATGTACATCATCCCCTGTTCTTCTCTCATTCACCATGCTAGTTATTTTACTGCACAAAGGCATGATCAGGCCTGATTTCTGCTTCATAAATTCACGTTGATTATTTCCAATCACCTTCTTGTCCTTAGTGCATTTAGTAGTCGCTGCCAAGATTTTTCACTCCAACTCTTTCTCAATGACTAAAGTGAGGCAGGCAAGCCTGCAGTTCCCTGGATCCTCCTCCTTTCTCTTCTTAGATATAGGAGTAATATTTGCTTTCTTCCAGTCCTCAGGAACCTTTCTAGACAGCTGTGACCTTTCAAGCAGTGGCCTTGTGGTGACTGGCCAAATCCCTCAGGTAAAAACCTTCCGGGATGCACTCATACTTCTGTATGTCCTATCCTGCCCTACCTGTTTGACTGTTCCCCTATCTAACTTTCTTCCCAAAGGGTAATTCTTCCTTTCTCGAGACTTTTCTTACTGGCTTCAGGGACCTGGAATTGCTGAAAGCCAGTTTTACCAGGAAAAATCAAAGCAAAGAAGACACTGGACACCTCATCCTTTTCCACATCCTTCGTCACCAGGTACTCTGCACAGTTCAGCGGCAGGGACACGTTTGCCCTATTTTTGTTTTTTCTACAGATGTACCTGCAGAAGCCTTCTAATTGGCCATCATGTCCCCCACTGGATTCAAATCCACAAGGGCTTTGACATTTCTAACCCTGTTCCTGCATGTTTTTACAGTGTTTCTATATTCCTCCCAGATCACATGTCCAATAAATATTGGTTTTGGTGCAAACTAAGGTTACTTGCAGAGTTACAATTATGTTTTGTGTGTATATAAACTTGAATTCTATTTAGTACTTTGGTACATTTTTTCCCTGATGTTGAAAACACTGTTGTTTTTAAATCCACTCTATTTGACAGTTATTCATTTCTAAAAAATAATAATTGCAAAATTTATAACTCATTATAATTACCAAGTTAATTCTGACTACAAAGCAAAATGCCTCATTGCCAAATCATGGTTTTCCTTCATCCAATATAATCATTTGATTAGGCATTCTGTTCCATATTTCCCTAATGGTTTTAATTTTTTCCTCTGGAGACTGAATTTTTAGTCTTGTTTTTCAGATGAATGTCATAGCTGATAAAGAATCTACTTACTTCTAGCTTGTTCACAGATAATGATAATAAAATGGGGAAACATCAAGGATGATTTATTATACCACATCGAGAAGTGAAGGAAAAAAATGTCAGTTGTGCTTACTTCGTTTTATTTAAATGAATGTGATAATGTCCTCCTTCTCCATCTTTTCCAAAGATGTCTATTTGCATCTGATTTCCCAACAATACTACATCATATAAAGGAAAAAAAAGACTTTTCTGAAAGCATATTTGGTAGACTGAGTATACACTGGTGTTTGCAACTTAACTGTCTTAAACCACTTGCTTGCTATATTTCTAGATACCATTGATACTCCTCTTTAAGCACCTTTTAAAATGTGATGTACACTATTAGGAGAAATTAAATTGCTGGGACTGATAAGCAGTAACAGCATATGTCAGCAGGAGAGATGTAACTCTGCAGGGAGCAGTGCACCTCTGCCCTGACTGGTGCATTGCTTTGGCTACCAACTTCTACAGTGATTCTCCATGGTTTCCTCAGCAAATGTGTTCAGGATTTCCACTGACTCCAGTATAACGTGTCTGCATCCACACTTTTCCCCCCATGTTTGTGCAATCTTCTGCTGGACTGACCAAGGGATACTGGCTTATGGTCTAATTGTAGCACAGAAAGGGAATAGGATCCTTTCTCATGCCTGCAACATCTCTGTAGGTTTTGGAATAGTTTTTTATAAAAGCCAAAACAATCCTCCAAAACGAATACTGTTTTCTTTACTAAATTAGGCCAATATGAATTAGCAGTATAAAAATACTTTCACAATAGATTTACACTTCATGGGCAGAAGGTGTTTATTTCTCTTCTTACACATTATAGTAAAAAAGAAATAAAATATTGGGTAAATAACATTTTTTTTTTTTTTTTTTTTTTTTTCAGAAAAGTAGGTTTCCAGTGACATATGGGACCCATTTCTAATTTTGCTGCTTTGCAAGATGCTGCAATGACCTCTAAGACCAAGGCAAACTCACAGGAAGATGGCCCTTCCAGTCCTGTCACCCAGAAATATCAGTTGTGGAAGGAAACTGGTTGTGTTAGTCCTTGAAAATGCCTTGATAATAAGCATAAGATTAATGGTACATGGGAGAAAAAGGAACATCTGACAGGTTTATAGCTCTGTCCCTCAAAGTGTGGCCAGTGTGGCATTGCCAGACCTGCAGCTACACGGCATGGAGGTGGCTATGAATGATATTCGTGTTTCAGTGTGAGCTGCATCCTTCTTTTCTCATGCTTCCAACATACTTCTAGTGAATGAATAGGAAGCAGGAGAGGAGACTTTACCCTTTGCCAAGCTTGGAAGCTCTCTTTTCTTGAATTGTCACTGGTGTAATAGGACATCAAGAGCTTACAATTAGGATGACAGTCTATTGTCTGTTTTTAGGAGACAAAGTGGCAGAAACTGCCAAGAGTGAGTCCCTTGTGTGCCTGTGTGTGTAAGGTGAGAAAAAAGGGAGCCTGGAATAAAAGCTTTATTTAGAAGCAGCATGTAAGCTGCTTGCAGGCTCATTGCTACTTGGATCTTTTGTACCGAGAGATTTTAAAAGGAAATTTAATACATTAAAAAAAAAAAAAAAAAAAAAAAACAAACAAAAAAAAAAAAAAAAAAAAAAAAAAAACAAAAAAAAAAAAAAAAAACCAACAATTGTCCACATTCTCAAGCCTGAGATTGCTTTATGAATGGAGACAATGAATTGCACACTTCCCAGCAGAGGGCATGTTGTTTTGTTGTGGATTAGAAGATCGACACAAACTTCTCACAAACAATCTAAGTTATTCTAGGACTGAATTATTCCTAGCGGAATTTCAGAGTATATTTACAGAGAATATAGATAAATTGCCATCTTTAGTGTTTCTTGATAACTTGCAAAACTCTTTCAGCTCAACTTTCACCCACAATGTTGAGCTGATTATCCATAGTTTATCTATTGATGATAAAGGTAAATATTTCAGAGACTCTGTGATGGCATGAATATGATTTTAGACTGGTCAAGGCAAATAGTTCTCAATTAGCAAGACTAACTGCAAACAATGGGAATCAGTAGGAAAAATACTTGGATGATCATGACCAATCTCTGGGCTCTGAATCAGATTAAGGCAATTTTGAAGTTGCTTTAGTCTCTGTAAAAGCATGAATTCAGATCTTATAACCATCTTTGAATACTGGCGCTCATTTTTACAGTTTTAAATATGATGACAAAACTATATTGATGAACCTTGTGAAATAGAACAGATGATTTAAAGGAATATTAAAGGGTAGATCTTACCTGTTTCACATTGAGAAACACTTCACAGAAATTGGTATGTCAATTTGCAGACTAGATGGGGCTATAATTTTGGTTAATTTTAGAAACAGAAATGATAGATGTCAAATATAACGTAATCATCTAGTCTGCCTTACAAAAAGAGACAGGAATGTCCACAGGGCAATGTTTTCCACTTAGCTTTTGTACTTAGGGAAAATTAGCCTCCAGCATCATCTTTTTCTGTTAGGGAATCCTAGGCAACTATCTCAGATTTATATGCTTAGCAGATTACTGTACCTTACTTGTGAACATTTTTAATGCACCTCAGGAAAGAAAGATGTCTGCAGATAACTGATTGAAAAATCTGAAGCTTTTTTTTTAAATTCTTTGTCCTTTTTTTTTTTATTTATTTATTTTTTTTTTATTTCCTTGTCCATATGCATAATTTAGGGTACAAGAGAGGAATTTGGAATTCAGAGCATCAGTGTTTCCTAAAAATGAGCACATCAGTGGACTGAAAAGGAACCTTTGTTGCTCATACTTACAAAAGTGCAACACATGTTCTCTCATACACTTGAAAAGATACACAGAGAGTTATAAAAATGCTTAGTTACTTAATGCTCAAGTTTTCCACAAATGAAACTCTGTTAGGTGTTTGACATTTTATTGGATGCTCAAATACCACCACAATTGCTTTTAAATATGTTTGAAAATCTG
Source organism: Vidua macroura (assembly GCF_024509145.1). Taxonomy (NCBI): domain Eukaryota; kingdom Metazoa; phylum Chordata; class Aves; order Passeriformes; family Viduidae; genus Vidua; species Vidua macroura. The sequence continues at coordinate 62,201,342 of NC_071575.1, forward strand.
GACTGTTCAAAAGTCATGGATTGCACAGCCATCTACATCTATCACGTGTGCTTACACATCCTTTAGCATCAAAGCAGTTCAATGATTAATGAAAGACAACAGTAAGGTCTGACGTCACTGGAACTAATAAAACATAATTCATTATAGAAGTGCCTTGTGACTGATTGACCTTGATGCCTAACTGAAACATTTATAAATCTGTGGAAATCTAATTATTTAATTAATTAGACTCCTCTACTCCTGTCACATTCAGTTAAAATACACCAAGTTCAAAAGTTTTTGAAGGGAAGCCAAAGACACAGACACATGCAGGCAGGGGGGATATGTGATCGTTGCCTTCTGTACAAATAATGCTACAAAGAAAAATCTCTTCTGTGCTGGCAAAACCTTTAGCCATTCAACCTAAAGCTCTAATTGATCACTATCCAGTCTCATTCAATTTGTTTCAGTCATATTCAGCTTGTTTCTGGTCTTATTCAACTTGTTCAATACCAATGACCTGGATGAAAGGATAGAATGCACTCTGAGGAAGTTTGAAGGTGATATGAAACTGGGGCAAGTCACTGACACACCTGAAGGCTGCACTGCCATTTCGCCAGACCTGGACAGGGTAGAGAGTTGGGTGGAGAGAATAATGAGGTTCAACAAGGGCAAGTGAAGGGTCTGGCACCTGAAGAGGAATAACCCCAAGTACCAGGGAAAACCGTGGCCAGCAAGTAGAGGGTGGTGATCTACTCTGCTTTAGTGAGGCCACATATGAAGTATTGTGTTCAATTCTGGTCTCCACAGTTCAAGAAAGACAAGGAGCTACTGGAGTGGGTCTGGTGGAGGGCCACAAAGTCAGTTAGGAACCTGGAAAATCTCTCTCATGAGGAGATACTGTGGGAGCTGGCCCTGTTTTGTCTGGAGAAGACATTCTTGTATATCAGTATCTCAAAGTGACAAGGGGTTTGTGTCAGACTCTTCGGTGGTGCCCAGCAACACAGCAAGGAACAATGGCTGTAATCTTAAACACCAGAAAGACCACCTCAACATGAGGAAGGACCTCTTTACACTGAGGGTGGCAGAGCACTGGAAAAGGCTGCCCATGGTGTTTGTAGAGTGTCCCTCTTTGGAGACTTTCCAAACCCACTTGGATGAGTTCCTGTGTCACCTGCTCTGGGTGACCCTGCCTTGACAAGGGATTGGACTGGATGATCTCCAGAGGTGATTCCATGATCACAAAACAGTGAACATGCAATAAATATATCTAAGCCAGGACTTTTTACCTTTCTTTAGGTACTCTCCAGGCAAAAGTTACAATAGAAAAGTGAAGAGCTTTGGCCAGGTGTGAGGGGATACTAATGGAAATGGAAAAAGCAAAAATAAGACCACAGCTGTAGAAGTGGCCTTCTGTGAGACTTCTACAGACAATGGCATTATTTACTCTGTCTGTAGCAGTTATGTCATTTTAACCAATAACAAAAGAAGAAAGTCACAAGGAGGTAAAGAAATGTAAGCACATGGCTCAAAAATATATATATATTTATCCCATTGGGGAAAATATTTTCTACGTTTTTTCACATACGAAGTTAAAAAAAAAAAAAGACTGTTCCAACAATAAAAAACTGTTTAAGCGACAAATTTCTGATGTGACCTCTTACAACTGAAGAATTACTGTGTTTGGCCATATAAATTGAAGAAAGGTAATGTCAAGTTTAAATTAATTTAGAAATGGTTGATAAAAGGATGTCTAAATCCTCTGTCAGAAGTACTCTGGGAGTATCTCTATAGAGTCTTCACAGCAGTGTATGGGTACTGAGAACATCAGAAATCTCCTCACTCAGCTTCCCTGAACATTTCCAGGTACTAAAGCTGTCTCTGAGGTACACAACATGGTAACCATGCAGCCTATTCCTCTGTTCAGTTAAAATAACAGCAAATCTTCCATCAGCAGGGCTTAGAAAAACAATTCCTTTCTCAGTGCTTTTCAGGTCAAGCACTAAAACCAATCACTGGTGATCCATGGGGCATCATTCTGTGCCCTTTTCAACTAGGCATAGCAGGTAATATCGGGCCACAAAAAATCCCCTAAGTAGAATTGTGAGAGAGAAACTGATGTGAAAGTGATGGACAGTAGCCAAGCTGTATGAGAATGCTTCTCAGTACCCACTGTGTCTGTGTCTTATCATTGTTACTGAGTCCTGCAGATCTATCTCAATTACCATCTCAGCTGCAGTGAGTTGATAAAGTGATACGTTAATGGGTAAGATGGAATTCTGATAGCAAGGGCACAAGAAGGCAACAAACCTCCACCTAAACACAGGCAAAGAACAGACAATTAAATCCAAGGTCTGTTAGGAAATTCACCAACAAATCAGAATAAAGAATGTAAGAAAACTGTGAACTGAAAAAAGGATCTCAGAAATGAGGCTACATAAAATAAATTCTAGTCTCTCTCTCCTTTTTTTACCTCCCCCCCCGCCCCCACTTTAATTGAAAAAGAAAGATGTAAGAATTCCTGGAGTAAAGGTCAGTAGCCTCTGTTGTGGTCTAGAAACTCTACCCCTTTTTCAGGTGAGCCCTGATCACTTGAAAATCTAGCCGAGCGCATCCAGGGATTTTTGATTTGCACCAGGGCACCAACACAATCCTATCCAACACAAATGAGATTTTGCTCCATTTTCCCTTCTGTCCTCCTGACTACCTACTTTTTTTTTCCTCTCTGCCCATCTCTCAATTTCACAGTGACCCTGAGCCTCACTACACCTCACAGCACTGGCACAACAGGCTGCAGCAGCTCCTGCTGAGAAGGAAACAACTTGCCTGGTGGAGCCTTAAGCTGTGAAATAATCGAAAATAAAAGGAGGTGTTGTAGAGGACAGATTGCAGTAGCTGTTGACTACAACTGTGGGTACCACATTAGGATGCCTGTTTGTGGCTGTCATAGCCATTTGCACTGAAAAGATATTCTGCTCTTACTACTGTGGGTTGCTCTGACAAAATTGGAAAAATAGCCATTACTCACACTTGCCAACAAAAAATTCAGAGACAGGATTATTCTCTTTAGACTTCTATATGTGCATGTCTAAAATAGCAACTCTAACCAATATTTTCAGTCAGAAAAAGAGATTTATAGAATTTTTTGCATTAATTTATTTTGCTTTTGCAATTTGATTTTAATTATCACTTTTTTTCCCTGTCATCCTACATAGTTTTGGCATGGGACTAAATTGTCTAAGTCTTCTGTACTTAAACACAGAAACTATTGAAATGTTGAAATTGACATGGAGTAGGATCAAACTTTTAGCATATTGTAAAAATATTAAAAATATTGAAATATTTCTATTATCCTGGGTAGAGTTACATTACAGATATGGTCAACGCCAAATGGTCAATGAAGTCTAAATAAATATTATTGTCATTTAGGCTTTTTTTTTTCTGTATTCAAACAAATTGAAATAAATTCAACTATCAGCTAAGAAACTGATCAGCATTATATGGATAAAAAATACAACTCCTCATCTTTCAGAAGTTATTCAATGCAATGATCTTTAAAAATAAAATGCAGTAAGTATTTATATAACTCCCTCAATCATCAGACAAGTTCTGGTTTTCTATTTATGTTCATGGAAATATGGGTGACTTTCACCTTGGCTTGTGGAGTGTAAATGATAGCAAGCTAAGATAAGAAGAGTTCAAAATGATTTAAAAGGTAAAGGATCAAATTATGTGGTAGTAAATACCTACTTGGCTCCATAGATTTTTTTTGCCAGACAACTTTGCTGCATACACAGTTTATTTGAAACACAGTTTGAAATAGAACCATGTAGGAAATGGAGAGAGGATAAAATCAAATTACAGCTAGATGCTATGTATATCTCTCCTGCAATCAGGTAACATCACAATGGGCTATTATGCCAAAAATATACCAAGTCACAAAAACCCGCCCATGGACATATTTCAGAACATAGCTACTTGCAGGAAAGAGAGTCTAAACACAAGATTACTACCATATCCTCTGTTCTTTCAAAATTTTAGTAGGTTTTTTTGCATTTTTTAAAAATCACATGACAGCAAGCATGCCTTTAAGTAAAAATTACTCTATTTCAAGATAATACCTATTCAACCAGATGATTGTTCACTACCACTGAAAGAAAGCCAGGTTTAAAGAACAGGTTGAATACAGCTGGTTTTCCCAATTTATAAAAAGCACAAGTGGAGATTAACTTTGATAAGTGCTCACAGCAAGATTTGATTTGGCTGTTTAAGTAAATTAGATTTAAAATATCATTCAGTTTTTCCTTTAAAATTTGGGAGTGCTAACTAAAGTACCAAACAATTTTTAGAGATGTTTAATTGTACTCCAAATGGTCAAATAATTAAGGGCTTAATGCTGTAATTCAGTTTGTTCTCAATTTAAACAATAAACCTATTATATGTTCACTCAGAAAGAAAATAGAACAGACAAAAGCACTTTACAAGCTCTGCTATAACTAAGGTGTTGCAGTGTTTACATTAGTTTTGTAACTTAATTACCAAAGATATCATTAACTGTGTAGACTGGGACACTTTTATAGCTGCTGTAATTTTATTTGTCAGGCACTGGCTTTCATTGCAGGATAAACTGCTGTATATTTTTAAATTTTGGCTTTTGTAACTTACCCCACTGCATCTCTTTCTTTTTAACAAAATTAAGGGTAGTTAGAGCTCATGAAAATGTATGATGAGACTTTGTGGAGGTCAGTCACAGCAGTGGCACAAGAGCTCATGCAACATAAGCAGTCTCAGAGTAGTGTGTTTTAGGAAAACATTTCCCAGGCCCATATTTAGGATATTAACTCTTGAACCTGCAAAGAACCATTAAGTACTCCTTTCTGTCTCTGTCTGAGACAAAAGCATTGGGCCACTTTTAATGGTATGCTAATTACACACTGAAAACCAAATTATATCTGCCCTCTATAATATAGGAATATAGAAAAAAGATGAAACAATTCTAAAGAGAGTAGTAGTGACAATGCATACTCTGAAAAAATGCCAGCTCACCGTTGCACATGTCTCCAAAGATTCTGAGGAGTCCCTGAAGTAGAATTCCAAGAGAAGAGAGCCTTTTGACTCAGTTTATCTTTTCCTACAGCTAAATGACATTTGTGGACAAACCTTATTAACATGATTTTCTTCATGTTTCAGACAAGGACATTGTCTTTAAAATCAGAAGCCAAATGAGGCTGCCTTTAATGAATAAATCTCATCCATCCACATAAAAACTTTCTTCCATGATCAGATTTATTCATATAATTTCTTTAAGCTCTCAAAAAATTAGCTCCTGAGCCTACAGCTCCATAATAATGCCTCAGCAGTGACTGTGTGATGGTGACAGCTTTAGCATTCAGTGCTTTCCTGTTTAATATAAGAAGAAAAAACTGCAGTTTACCAAATGATCTTACTGGCTTCAATATCCTTAAATATATATCTGGACATATAAATCTATATCCATTTGAGTGAGTACTCAAACAAAGAAAAAGAGTTAGGAATCAAACTGTGCCTATTGCACTATTGACATGGCCAAAATTCACAGCCTATAGATAGGATATATGTAATATTTCAAAGCTTACATAGACTGAGGAAAATAAAGAAAAATAATGCTGACTGGACTCTTCCTCTACTAAAGCCTCTTTTTTTCATACTGGGTATTTGGTATAGCTGCAATGACATCCCCTTCAACTCCTTAGCACTACCTCCCAGACTGATTTTTGGTCATGGATCAACTCATCCATTTACCACTTGCTCAACCTTGTCATCCTTTTGCTTTGTTTCTTTCTCCATGTCTCAATGGATGCATTTGACCTCCTTCAGAATCATCTCATCTCCTTCATCTTTCTCTGTAAACCCATGATCCATCAATGTCCAGTACTTATTTACTACTTCCAGACTCATTTTTGCCCATCTTCTGCTTTAGCAGCTCAGGTTTATTTGTCTACCTATCACAAAATAACCTTTACTCCATTATTCTCTATTATGACTCTTCTTCAACATTCAAATTATGTATCTTACCTTTCTAAAATTAGAATATTGCTGAAAATATTGTATACTTGTGAAACAAGATCACAGAAAAAAAACCCCGTTATTTTACCTAGAGACTGTAGGTAAGTCTCAAAACTCAGATTATGGGGAAGTATGTTGGAAAGAAATATATTCTCCAGCCTGCTTATCCAGTCTATGAACTTGTTTTCTGACTGGGACATTTAATAAATAAGAAGGACTTTTTTTCTTTTCGAGAATGTCTAACAAAGCAAGAGCACAAAACTGTATAGCCTAAAGGTTGTATTACTGGTAAGCCTGTGCTTGTCCAGGATTACTCATTACTATGTGCCACACGAAACTGTTTACTTCGTGTTTTGGTCCAGAGTTTAAAGCATCATATTTGTGCAATGTGCATCAGTCAACCTTAATACCAGCATTTGCAACCAAGGATAATGAAAAATACAGAATCTGTCATTTATCATAATTGTATCTTTTCCTAAAAATGCAAGAAAATCATCATTTGAAAAATGGGCATTTAGTTACATTGACATAAACACTTTTTTTTTTTCTAATCATATTAACATTTGCAAGATTAAACACATTTCATTCATTTAGGATAAAAGTAAATCCTGTCACATGAAGACTTTATTATCACTGTGAATCCTGGGGCACTATCATGGTACATGTTGAAAAACTTCTAGTTGCAAACAGATTTTTAACATTTACCTATAGATGCCAAGTTGTGTCACTCAGACACAACATACATGTATTCATGTATGTATACACCTATATAATTCAGTCTATGCATGAAAAGCCATTTTGGGTTGGTCTTATCTGCTGTTTGCACCATCCTTGCACTAGGACATGTAGAGGAGTCTGTGGAACTGCTACATTTGATACATTTATTTGTCTGAAAAGCAGAGGCTCATCTGGTTGCTCTGTGGGGCAGGGTGTGATACTAACCTGTGGACACAGTATGTTCTCTTAGGTAATGCACCTTTTCATTGCAATTTCCTCTTGTGTGAATATGTGCCAGGCACAGCTGGCCACTCAACGCAAGCTCAGCCAACCAGCTGCTTCTCACACCTGGGACCACAAAATGAGCAAGGCTGCATAAGAAAGGGCTTAATTATGAAACTGTGGAAATCAGTTTTTCACTCAGTGCTTGACATTTGAATTGCCACTTTCAACTGCATGATCTGAGCAGCCTTCCATATCACTGCAATTCCTGGTCAAAGTTTCCCAGAAAAACCCACACACTACATGGAAGAATACAGCAAATCAACAGGAGGATTTGTTTCAATCACTAGCACTATAAAGTCTGAAAATTCTAAAAATAAAGGCACTGATAAATGAGTGCATTAAATGAATCCAAGACACCTTTGTGTAGGGCGCTATTGGCATATTTTGTACTTACATTTCTCCTTGGAATTGCCTGTATTTTGGGTATTGGAAAAAAATTCCAGAGAAGCTACATCTTGAGCAAGGCAAAGCAAAGCACTACCACCTTCTTGCTTAGAGGACTCTACCATTTTAACCTTTGTAGGTACACTGTCTAGCTTAAGACATGACATAACAGACAACTAACCAAACCACTAGAAAAACAAAAGCCAGCAGACTTTATGTAAAGAAGATGGGAAACCCAATGCATAAAATTTACTCCATCATTCTTGCAAGCCATGCATTATTCTCAGACTTCATTGAGTACAAGAAAATCCATCTAATGTGTTTCTGATTTCACTGGTCCCCCAGCAGGACTGTTGCTGGTCAGCTGACCAAAGAGCTGATTCAGTGGACCCTGTTTGACAGCCTGGAAAACTTGTATAACTTAGATGTGGTTTAAAGATGCCCTAGGTGCCCCACGGACCCAAGAAGCACAGGGTTGAAAGGGCCATCACACAGTTATCTATAGAAATGGACACAAGAAATTCATGACTTGCTCACGATCTCTTGATCTACGATGAAGTGTCTGAAATTAGTGATTAGGAGCTAAGTGCTGCTTTAAAAGCTACTGCTGTAAATTCATTGTGGTCAAGACCATTTGACCTCATATTTCTACAGTCGCACTCCTCTTCTTCTGCTGCTTGACAAGCAGTCTCAGGAAACATTATTTTTTTGTTATTTTTCCACAGCAGTCTTTTACTAACCAAATCATACTGGAATTTTTAGAAGAGGTGTAAAATAGGTAATCAACTTCTATCAAAAGGTAACATTAGAGGAGGGCAGAACTCACAATATTAGTCATTATTGAAAATATGAGATACATTGTTTTGAGAATAATGAGTCTTATAATTTTCTTTTTTTATTTATACATTCTGTTTCCTCGCAGAAACAGTCTCCTTTTCTGTTTCTAAGTTTCCCTTCATCTTACGATCAGCATTTCGTCCTTCCAGTGACCACAGCTACTCTAAACAGTGCAAAAACAGACACAGAAAAAAGCAATAGAACATGGAAGATAAACAAAATGTTCTCTATGTCCTGATGTACAATAGAGATTGCATGGGGGAAAAGTTTGTTGCATTCATTAAATAACTCAGGGTTGTTTGTGCATACTCTCCTTGAAAACCAAAAGCAAGCCAAGAAGGAAGGAAAGGACTCTTCTTTTTTTCAAGCACCCTTCAGCATAAAAAGAACTGCTCCTGCTATTTCTCTAATGAAGAGATGACTTCATTATACAGATCTGGTAATCATGTAGATGTTGAAAGGTAGCTACATCTATTTTTATCTTGTCATTCTATTGGACCCAAAAGGCTTAAAATGTTTACAACCAGTCTAAGTGGCTTGTGATGTTTGTTCCACAAGGATAAGTTCATACAGCAGAATATGGGATCCCACACACATATTTCAGTGGTCAAAGGCAAGCTAGCTCAGATGCCAGAAGGAATATTACCACACCTACTGGTGCATTTTGCCTGGGTGATGAGGCTTGCAGCACAGCAAAGTATATTACTGCAGGCAGAAGGCCTTGCTCATACAGTTTTAAACCTTTTCCAGAACTTAAATTAGCACAACCTACTTCTACAAGGAATTGCAATCTCCAGAAATTCTCACTGCAGTGTTATCTAGGTGTAGCAGAAATGCTTGCAAGTATCCCCACAAAACCCCACCACTAGATGGTTGTTTTCGTCGTCAGACCAAAGTACGAGCTTGATTTTCTTGCTTACTTTGACTTTACATAGAAAAAATTGAGCTGTCATGAGGAATCAGACCAATTATCCATCTAATCCACTATCCCATCTTTGACAGAGGCCATCACCTCATGCTTCAAATGAAGGTGAAGGGAACTCTGCAGTTGACAATTATGAAACAATCAGCCCATAGGCAAAAAAGTGCCATTAGTTAATGTTTTGTCCTATACTCAGAAATTTATGAGTCTGCACCCCTTCTCAAAAGGACATGCTTTATCTGATATGACTATGGTCATAGTGACTGATATTCTTCAGCCACATGTATATCTTCTTGTGCTTTTTAATACTTTCAACTCTGAAACTCAATTTATTCAAAGACAAATTCAATGTCAAACAAAGGGAAAAAAAATAGAAAATAATGAATCATTTTATCATTCAATATTAGTGACTATCATCAGTTTTAATGAGTACTCCTTCTGTTTGGTATAAAGGTAAAAGATACAATAGGAGCTATGGTTACACTGGTAGTACTTCCAATTTATTACCTTTTACTATTACATCTCATTTGTGTACACAAGGTAGCGTCAGACTTCCCAAGATCTCTTCATTACTTTCAAAGTCTTCTGCTCCTATTTATTTTGATCTTCAAAATTCTTTCAGTTTTTCTTAAATGAGGTTATTAAAATTTAGTGTGGGGAATTTAAACTGATAAGATGATACTGAATACTCTGCATTTTATTTTCTAGTTAGTCTTTGATCTCCTTAACGTGATTGTCTATTTGGAAGTTCCTGTGCTCTAAACAGAATTAGTAGCAAAAACTCCATGGAATGGTACCTTGTTCCTCAGCAGGAGCAATTTCCATATCTTTAGGCCCAGTGAAGTATATAGATAATTCACATATATATTTTAGTATTCTTTACTTTGCATCTGCCATCTCCAAATTTCTTCTGCTATCATAGCAACTATGTAATAAAGGTTTGTTAAGTCTCTCAGAAGCTAAGTATGTCTAACCCTTAACTATTGTGATTTAATTTGCAATCCCCTCTGCTGCTCTTATCTTTCCTGGAGAGTGTTTGAAAAATTTTGCTCAAGCAGTATGACAGACATTGTCAAATCAAACAAAATCACTGTTTCTATAGCTTTCTGATCCAGAAACTGTGTGATTTTGAAATAGGTATATAACCTCAGGCTCAGCACTCTAATACAGCTCCTTGGCACCTGGACCACAGCTGACCAGTGACCAGGATTGCAGGTAGAGTGAACAGATGATTGATTGTGTCTACTCATGAAAAGATACCCAAATCAGTGGAATTTTAGTGTAATTATTACTGATTTACAGCATACCAATGTGAGTATCAGAGTAAGTATCTAGCGGAACTTAAGCATCTGATTGTAGAGATTGGATGTTTTGATTACAAAGATAGTATATGTATTTGTGTCAATCAGACTTCTGTCACAAAAGGCCAATGAACTTCTGATTTGCAAGCTCTCACAGGAACTCAAGACTGTGAAAATTGCAAGCTAAACAAAAGCAGTAACACACGTCTGGGTATATATTGTGATTATAGGAGCACAGGGCTGATCCAAAATAAATTCTTTGACTCCTGTGAGTTTTCACACCAACCTCAAGACAAGTATCTTTCCAGGCATATTAAGTTTCTCTTGTCCTATTTTTTGCAACATTGAACATTGCTATGTGTAGTTATTTAAGGACAGTTATGTTTATATTTGCTTAGCAGAATATAAGGATTCACCTTTTAAGACTGATGCATGAACTTCAATAATAACCTTTCCAATTAGAAATTCATGTTAAAGTAATTTATACCACAATTAAAAAAAAAAAAACAAAAAAAAACAAACAAACAAAAAAACCAAGAAGCAAGTCAGGGAGAAATATCACCTCTGAGTTTTCACTTCCAGTGCGACTTAGGGTTTACAATACAGTAAATCCTAGGCAGTAAGTTGTACTGAAATCTAAAGCATAGAATTTCCAACAAAAGGTAAAGATTTCTATTGCTTGAAAAGACACAGAAACACAGAGATCAGCTAGGAGATACTGAACAAACATCACTTTCTTATAATGGCCAAAATGTGTTTTCATTTCAACTTCATTTTCTATGTTTAATACAGAATGATTTTAATCTACTGTTCATGTGTTCTAATCATGTCAGATGTGTGGGTGTCCTGTAATTCTTTATGAATAATAAGGAATGCAAATAGTGCTATCTTCACACTCACAGTTGACTGCACTCTGTTGGCTCCCCATCAGCACCTAATTTATCAGCTACTAATTTTCAGAGAGATAATGTCTAAGACTAGAAAAATATCTTTGTGAAAATAACATTACATTGCTGAGGAAGAATGTTAGACATCTCTGACCAATTACATGTGCATAAAGACAGTCTTATTTGATGGAGGTAATTTTCTAAATTTCCCTCACTATATTTATCAAGACTTTTTATTATTGCCATAAACAGAAACTAACAATGATTTTTGCAATCTCACAAAATATTCAGTTACTTCTCAGTAATACAGAAATTTCTTCTTTGAGGCAATTATATATTGAAGTGTGAACGGCAGCAGACCACTGTAAATGAGGACTGCAGAAATAAATGCCTAATATAATCTGAAATTATTAGCAACCAATCCATAAATCTAATATGAAGAGAATTTATAAAACTACTAGTAGTATCATTAAGCAATGTTAGATCTCTGAGACATAATGAGTTTTCCACTATTTTCCACTTCCTTTCTTTACTAAATAACACAGACCTTCCTGCAGAGTTAAATTGGAATTTAAATTTACCTTCCTTGAGAAAATTGATTTAAAACTTTTGATGCAATAAATAAATGTTTATGTTTGCAGTTTTTTAGATTTTAGAATGGATGAAGAATAACATAATTAAATATAAGTTTCATTTTGTCAATAAGCTTCCACCCTTCTTCATAGGGATTTTTTCATCCAACTCATTTCATTTACAAATAGCATATCCTCACAGAAAATAAATTTTGAAATAACTTAGGGAGTTACAGAACCTAATCATTCAGGTTGCATTAGCAAGTTGCCATGCTCATAGATTTGAGCCCTGGAGGAAATTTGATACACAATTCATTTCTGTGTTTATTTGTTTGGATGTCATATTCTAAGACACTACTTTAATTTTATTACATGCCTTACTAGATATTATTTTTTTGGTCAAAAGTTTTCTATGCTTTGATAGCAAACAGCAAAATAGATTTTTAAATCTTATTGGAACTTTGAAATAACTATTACTTTTCAAATATCTGGTTATTAATATCTCTACTGTCACTAACTGCACTAACAAAAATAAAACCTTAAATCTGCCAGCCCATGAACCAAAGAAAGCCTTTTGTAATATTTAGATTCCTTTAAATTGCTGTTAGTGACATGCAAACTACTTTAACCTTATAGCATGCAATAATTTCTATGATGCTGCAAAAATCTTCATATCTCAGAAAAAAGAAAGAATAAACTTCTGGAAAGTCATAAATTGTACTGAAATTATTTTCCCATCGACACAGAAAATATTTTCTTTCACAAAAACTGGAGAAAATCCTATATCTAATGAATTTAAAACCAATTTCTCGTCGCCAAGGGGTCTTAATTTATGAACACAATGCCTGGTCTATTCCTAAGTCTTCGACTAGCTTTTTATGTGACCTCAGGAAATTTATGTGACTTATTACATTTTCAGGTTCACATCTTCCCAATGAAATCCTGATTTAAATCTTTTCACCGTATTTTGATTGCTTAAGAAGAAAATATTCTATAAATACTTGAAAAATATTATTAAACCTGATCTTTGGAGATGAAAAACTTCGGGTAAAAGTAAAAACGTTCCAATACTATGAATGATTACCATTTTTTAATATTTTTATTCTCATAGAAGTTTTGGGGGGATATTTATTTGCTTCTTTTTGTTTGTTTGTTTGTTTTCTGGGGTATTTTTTTCAGTAGAACAGTATAGTTTCAGTTTTAGGTAAGCGAAACATACTGGAAGGAAATAGGGCCTCAGAAATATACATCAATATATACTGAATATTAAATGAAGATTCATTCTACCCTACTTATGGATAGATAGTAAAAGAAAAAATAATTAACAGTATTCAGGGACAACATGGAACAGTATTCTATGATGCACCTTTGGAAACACTGCAGAGATGCTCTGAACATTAGCAAAATTTGTTGGTACTGGTTTGTTTTGGCATATGAATGTTTTATCAAACCTGGCTTGTTCATCATAGAGTCTTTCCTATGATTGTCAAAGAAAGGGGGATATTTCCCATGCTGTCTTTGATGTCAATGCTCAATTATACCTTGTCCAAGCTCTGCCTGGGTGCTGCCAGGATTGTCAGTCCTGGGTTTTTTGCAAGACTGTATGGAGCCCATCCTTCATGTAACTTATCTGAAGAGAAATTATGTAATGCCTATAGTTCTTTTCTTCCCCTAAGCTTTCCCTGAGTGGAGCATGCCAATTCTGTCTAGTCTTTAATGGTTTTGTTATATAAACCAAGTCACTGACAAAATTTGATGTCAAATCCTATTCACTGGGGATTGTTTATAGCCAAAAGATCAGAATGACTTTCAACCCATTTTGTCAGGACTCAGTGTCTGGCCTCCCTTACAGAGTTATCCTATGTTCATATCACTTTTTCATGTTGGAATTCTAAAAGAGTTCTTTCCAAAAAATATGAACAGCACTGGAATTTTAATTTTATTCTTTGTAAAACAAACATAAACAGATACTTTAATATGGGATCACTAAACCTGAATATATGTTGTTCCATATTTCGTTGATTTCAAATGATTCTTGCAAATATTTTTAATTCTGTATTTAGTTACAATAAAAAGACAGAAAATTAAGAGGTTTTTTTCTGACTAATTTCAAGTGTATAGTACTGAAGTTGCATCAATTACATATTTTTTGTTAATTTTTTAACAGCCTCTTATGCCAAGTAAGACGTTAGAGAAAAATATAAAAGAAGCTTTTGGGGATGGGGTATTTTCTGTTTGCATACCTTGTCCATGGAACCCACTGATTAAACCAATCAAACTGCTGTGCAGAATGTCATTAATCTTTGGGGAAAAAAAAAGCTATCACTTATTCCTCTCTGAGAAATACAGATATAAAAAAAATGTAATGAGTAAAAACTCTCTTGTACAATTAAATGTTGTGTATAGATATTTTTAAAACATCATTATCTTGGATTTCAGCTCCACTTCTTTGTTTATCTGGTTTTGCTTGAGTGGAAACTACTGAGTGGATTATTCAAGACCTAGAAACACAAATTCATCATACACGGATCAATAGAAATTGTAAATTTCAATGGATCAACCTGGAATTATTTTAAACTGCAACTTTTTAGGTGTTTTAAATGGGTACTCAAGCTTTGGTAAATAAAAATCTTTTTCCTTTTAACTTTGGTAAAGAAGATACAGATGAATGGTGCTCAATGAATGGAATTCAAAGCTAACTAGTTGAATGAGGCTCTAACTCCACAGAGTAGAAAACTATGACCAGAAAAAAAAATCTACAAATTTAGCTCTGATCTCTAAGTCATATAAAGGCATCCCAAATTGCCATCTTTTAATGACCTTAAAAGTGCTAGTTTCACTTCTTTGATTGCTAGAAGGTATGGAATTTTGTTATTCAGAAACATAAATCAATGACACTTTAGACAGAAGTGGAACAGTTAGGAATTCTGTAGCAGCTCTAGTGCAGAATGGATTTTGAGTGAACAGATATCAGCCACTTTTGTTTTGCTGTTATTTCACATGGGCTTGGCTCCAGAGAGTGAACTCCTACAGGCAGATCCCCTTGGACACTGGCACAGGAACAGGAGCTGGTGTTTGGCCAGTGGTTTTGCCCTCCTCCAGTTTGTTCTCAATCTGTCACAGCTAAGGGTCAGCATTTACACTGATCACAGAGACATTTCCAAAAACACATGGTTAAAACTTTCATCCAGTTCTGATGTTACATTAATGATTGGAAAAGTAATTTCCACCCACCTGGCTTTTCAGGGAGCACATGAACACACTTGCACATGCAAGTATAAATATATGTAAATATCTGCACAAACTGAGAATTTTGAATACACTTATTCTTACCTATAATAGAGTTTTGAAAGACTTACAGGAGGAGAAATGAAACTTCACATGGGCTTTCCTAGTCTTTATTAAGAAAAAAACAACTGCGTTATGAATATGCAAGTCTAATGGAATGTACTCATCCATTTTAAAGTATTTTAAAAATTTTATTCTAGAATGTTGGAATACCTAATGAAAAACTTATGGGAAATAGATGTCTCCTTCCTCTTAGGTTCCATATTATAGTCCACTTTTTTGCAACCCAATTAATTAGTTATGATAACAAAAAATTACTTTTTTTATTGACTCCCAATTCAGTTACTAAATTTTCTTCAGCAGTAATTTTCTGCTTGGAAATTTTACTCCTATCTTTGTATCTTGGTTAGCAAAAGATCTTGAGTTTTAGCAAAGAACAGAGTTTGTATCCCTTACCAATGCTAAGAAATATGGAAATATATAACTTTATGTCATATAAACGTGAAATCTATCTTCTTTTCTGTTCATTTTGCAACTAATTTCATTCAGAGAGATAAAAATACAAGTGTTTATATTCTCCCACATATGTCTAAGTTAAAAAATGAAAACACTTTGCAGTGATCTATTTCCTAGCTTAACAATGGAGAGCAATTCTTTTAGCATAGCTGTGTGTGGTTGACTCAAAAACTGCTGAAATTCAAGGAACAAGCTTATGATGACTTCAAAAGGTTTCAAAGGTTTTTGAACAGGCCCCCTAGTGTCTCATCCACTCTAATTTTTAACACTCCAAGCAATAAAACTCCCTCTAGTCTTCTTTAATTAGCTCACACAGTAATTTTGTGAATTATTTTAAATATAGAATCTATTTCACATCCTTGTTGATTTCACAGTTACTTGTGTAGAGTTCTCCTATTAGTGCATTCTCAGAGAATTTAATCTTTTTCTTTAATCTGTTCAGAATGCCTTTCTTCCAGATGTAATCTCCAGATGTTTCCACAATCACAAGGATAGCTCTTTTATAACCTAGGAAATCCTTTGATGTCTGTTTGTGTGACTGCGGTGTACCAGTAGATATCTAGACCAGTAATATTTCATTTGAATTGGATATACCATATTTTAAAGCATCTTGGAAATATTTTTTCCTCTTTTTCCAGTAGACTTAATAATTTGCAGTAGATGTTTCTAGTGCTTCTATTCAAGACAAGATAAAACAAAACAAAATAAACCTGCCTAATTTGTCCAAAAAGAGTTTGCTGGAGTTATGATTATTTTTGATACACATACTATTAATGTTATCATTAATTATATGACTATTTTTGTTCACATATTATTGCTACTTCCTTTTAAAAAGTACTGTAATACTTTGACAATATATAGTCATTGATGTTCCATCTATAAGAAACGTTACCCAAAACTTATATTGGGCCCTTTGGTCTTTCTACATTGTATTTTGCATTATATTTTAATTAATATTCAGAGATACTGAATTAACAGAGTATATTGCCATCATCTTTACCTCTCTAGCCTTTGGCACTTTTGGCAGTGGTTTCCTACTTTGATACCAAGTCCTATAAATTAGTCAAATTCTCAAAAAATAATTTCTCAGTGTAGTCAGATAAGAGAAATATAATGAATTTTTTTATAAGTGCAATACTAAGAATGAAAACCACTGCAAAGACATTTCATAACCTTAAATGAATAACCATGTCTTTACTACAGTCAATCACAAATTCCACACCAAATAAACCGAACAATCAGTGCTTTAAAGATCATAGAATCATAGAACAGATTGGATTTGAAGGGACCTTAATTATCACCTCATTCTAAACCCCCTGCCACAGGCAGGAACACCTCCCACTAGACCAGATTGCTCACAGCTCCATCCAACCTGCCCTTGAACACTTCCAGGGATGGGGCAACTGCAACTTCTCTGGGTAACCTGTTCCAGTATCTCCAGTCTTTTTTTTACCCTCACAGTGAAGAATTTCTTTCTAATATTTAATCTAAACCTGCCCTCTTTCAGTTTTAAGCCATTGCTCCTTGTCTTATCACTACATGCCCTTGTAAAATGTTCCTCTCCACCTTTCTTAAAACCCCCTTTAAGTACTGGTAAGTGCTCTAAGGTCACCCCAGAACTTTCTCTTTCCCAGATTAGATCGATCCATCATTCTCAGCCTCTTCATAGGAGAGGTACTCCAGACCTCTGATAATCTTTGATTTCTCCTCTGGACTCACTCCAAGAGGTTCATGCCCTTCTTATGTTGATGACCCCAGAACTAGATGCAGACCTCCAGGGTTTCAGTTGCAGGTGCTTTCAATCTATTCTCCACCCAGCTTATATTTGTGCTTGTGATTGCTTCAACTCACATGCAGGACCTTACAACTGACCTCGCTGAACCTCATGAGGTTCACACAGACCCACCTCTCAAGCCTGTCCAGGTCCTGCTGGATGACATCCCTTCCCTCCAACATGTTGACAACATGGCACAGCTTGGTATCGTTGGCAAAACTGCTGAGGGTGCACTCACAAAAAGATTACTAGATTCTTCCTGACTATGAGTGACAAATTTTCTCACACAAGTAAGCAGTATTTCTTTAACATCCATGTTCAAAACTATTGTTCCAGGTGACAGATTAAAAAAAAGAAATGTTACATAGAGCTCTGCCTTCCATAGTCTCATGCCCTTAGTGGACCAATATAATGAGTGGCTCACAGAAACACATTTTTTCATGTTTGGTGTGTTCCACTGCTCACTTATTTCATCATTTATTTTAAGATTTTAGACATATGATACCCATGTCAGGTTTAGTAAGACTCCTGTGGTGTAGCTGTTGGTGTTCCAAGAGTCATAGTTTTCTTATTGTAATCTCTGAGTGCATGAGCCAGATTTGATTTGCTTAAAAAGCATGGGCATGTTTTAAACCCCCAAAAAGTTAATATCCTGTCTCAATTTTTTATTTGTTGAACTGATCTAAATGGAAAATTTTTTATGATCTTCTTGGAATCTTCCTCTCAAACAGACCAATGTATTTCTGAAAAAGAATCCTTGGCCCTCTTCCTATATGACTGAGATAAGATTGTTGTAGCTTCTACATCTTCCAACACCTCTCAGACTGTTTAGACATTTATATCATACCATATACATAAAATACTTTACCCTTAGTTGGAGGTTTTTTTATTGACAGTCCTTTTCACTCTCACTTAAAACTGTCTCTAAGATGATTCAAACTCCCATCAAGTCTAGAGGAAGCTTGTGGTGATTCAAACAAAATTCTTTCACTTCATGAAAAACATATCCCCTTTTCACTTCTCTTCACTAAAATACCTTTGAAAAACCTGATATAGACTTACTGCTTAGAAAGAGAGAAATTGCAGTTATTTTGACTGTTGAATATAGTACCTAGAAAATGTTACATATAATTGATGGCAGTTTACAGGAAAAGATCTGCTTTTTAGATATCAAAACTTCTCAAGAAACTTTCTGTCACCTTGCTGACACCATTGACTTTTCTCCAGATGATTGACTCATGAGTCGAAAGAGACGGTAAGAAAATGCAGTCTTAATTAGCACCATTAATGACTGCAGAAAACTGAACTTGCTCATGTGTTCTTTATTAAGACATCTCTTATGTGAGATGCTCTGTTTCCTCTTCTGGGTTCAACATCAGAAGAAAATATAATCTGAAACCATGTTTAAAACAAAAAAGTGAAAAATAGCAGTTCAAAACAGTGGTAACATCAGGTGTTTTGTACAAATGATGACTGCCCAGAGCAAAGCAGCCAGTATATGGTTGTACTGTTCTCTGATCGGTAACTGTGAAGTATTCTTGGGGTGAGGCTGGGGGTGATGTTTGTGCATTCATTTTTGTTGCCTGTCCTTTTTCTTTTTTAATTTTTTTAAATGTCAGGCCAGAAAAATAGCCCTTCCTCATCTTCTATCCATATCTGAATAATTTTAATAAGGAAGAGATTGAAGTCTAGGGACCCAAAATACGTTTGCTTACCTAGAAGCAAACCTTTTGAGAAGCTGTGTTCTGCAAAAAAAAAAAAAAAACACTCCACTTGTGAAGACCCAGTTGAACATTATGTGACTGCCAATCCACTACATGGTCTTTTACTGAAAGCCTTGTAGCTAATGAATTACCTCTACTGACACTTGACTTGCAAACCACAATCTCAAAACTACAGCACAGTCACTTGTACTCAGTCAAAATGTTATGATGCTATTTCGTGTCCTTGACAGTTTTAACATCACCATGGTACACTACAGTAGCTCTGCTAAGAGTGGCTCCTGTTTTAAAGCCCTTTCAATACACAGTAAAATAAAATCCTTAAAAAAAGAATAAAACAGCCATAGTTTACTTAGCAGAAATCTGTAACTTCACAATGGTAAAAAAGAGACCAATATAATGAGAAAAATGATGTCATGCAAATGACATTATCAGGTTTTCAGTTTCTGCAGTGAATTACAGGCAGCTGTATGTATTTGGACCACAACTGTGCATGCTCTGCACTGCATCTTGTTGCCAGTTTGTAACAAGGCCATTTGCCACGTAATAAGAGATCTGCTCAGATGGAACCTCAAATATTTACTTAAAACAACAGGTCTCATTACAATCAGTGTTTCACAACAGCAAGCTCCAAATTTAAAGGCAAATAGATGACTGCATATATATGGAAATACCATATTTTGATCCATGTACAAGAATGCTTCCACATAACACTGGGAAAATGTCCAGAGATGAGCACAGTATCATCTTTAGTGTACTGTGAGAAGCACACAACTCAAATATAGGTACAAATGTTCAGGACAGCTTCTGGAAAACTACTGCCAACCTGTTCAAAACTAGACACCAGGTGAAAGCAAACAATAAGCAATCTGTAGTCATCTATCAAAACAAGCTGCATTTCTGTGTGCTGTTCTACATTAGAGGTTTTTTTTTGTTTCTATTTTTATATAATTTTCAGAAAAATCTAAAGACATTTTGTTTGTTAAAAAATTCATACTGGAAGATATTTTTAACTTTACTATGCTATTCAGCGGAACATAGAAAATATGGAAATATAAATCCTCCACAAAGTATTCTTGTTTTTTTTTTTAAAAATACATCATATTCAGACTCCTCATAAACTTCTATGACATAGCTTTTGAAGCATAGACCAGCAAGAGCTGTGGGTAACAGTGAGAAAGCAAGGCAGAACAAAGCAGATTCTTGAATTACTCCATATCTGAATTACTAACACACAACAACTCATGGTTTGTGAAAAAAAAATTAAACTCTTCTTATTGGCAGACCAGTGTTTTACTTTGACCCTCCTTCATATGACAAAGAATGCAGTGGATTTGCCATGTTTGAGGGGTCTAAAAGTTAAACTTATTACTCTAGGTCAGTCACAGTCAGTTCTCTTCATTCCTGTCAAAGAGAAACAAGCACCTCCAAAAGATAATATGTTTCATCCTAAAATAGCCTCTAAAGTAGGCCAGATTATTTATCTTTCAGCTACGCCTATTTATTCCATTTACTGGAAAGGAAGCCTTTGTGACTAGCATGAAATTAGACAACTCTAACAGGACTGAAGTTATATAAAATTAAACCTGTTTAAATCATCTGTCTTTCATATAAGGATTGGCATTTAATACTGTATTTATTTTTATATCTGCAAGGATTTTTAGACAGTATTTAAACATTACCACAATGTCTCGTTGTGTTCCATGCAGTAACACACAGATCCCTTTCCTGAGTGTAAATCCATTGATCAAGTAAATGTTGAGCCTGCAAAGGAGGTCTATTAAAAGAACTTTGCATTGGATCAATGTCCATTACTTTCAGGTAAAGATTCATTCACGATCATGTTGGTTATTTACTTTGTTCAAGTTTTTCCTCATCTCTCTGCAAGGAAAATTTTGAAGTATCTCCACGAAAAGCTCAAGGAGTGCTCTACAGCCTTTATTTCTCAAGGGTCCACAGGAAGAGAGATCAGACTTAAACTAAAGAAAAAATTTCACCACACCAATTGAGCCTGGGCTAATAGGTAAATGTTGTCTTCACAGCATGGCTCTGCAAAAGTTGTCCATTAATAAATGTACTGTAGCTTTCGGTGTTATGTCAAACAATTCATTAGATTTTTTTTTTAATTTAACACATATTGATTTTCTGCAAAACACAAACTATCTTCATTATTTTTCCCCATCTCTTTTATCCTTCTTTCTGTAATCTCTCTAAAAAACTTTATTCCTTTCTCTTGCATTTAATTTTTTTTGGTTTTGATTTTTTTTTTCTGTAGCTGTCTTCAAACTTTCTGCTTCTTCTCTTTGCCCAGTCTTTCAGAAGAGTGGGCCACTCCCATAATTCTTAACATGGTATATAAAAAATTCACCACTCAAGCCAATAGCACCATGCAGAAAACAGCCATATATTAAAAGCTACAGGACTTCAGGTCCTGAAGGTTACCTACAATGCTCCCCTACCTCTCCTCTTTTCTTCCCTTTTGCAAATAAGCTCACACCTTCTATTAATAGCCTATCCTGTATAGGTGAGTTTCTCACACCATAACTGTATTTAGTGACTACTTTAGTTGTATTTCAAAAGTCTATTCAGGCACCCATCATCTTCAGTACAATCCAGTGGCAGGGTGTAATTTCTGAAGATTTATTCTGGTGATATTTTCTGCAGCAGCTAGCAGTATTGTAGAAGCAGAGAAACAGGCCTGGGAAGCATTTATAAGGCTTGACAGTTTTCAAAGGACAACCAAATGTGCATCTAAAGCAGCTTCCAACCCTCTGAGCTTGGCCAGTCACACAGGATTTTCATCTCTCTCCATTTCCACCCACCATTAAGTTTTCTATGGGCAGCATAATTTCTACAATGAATTTAACTGATTTTCATCTGATGTTTCTGTCTTCCAGCCTGATAGGGTCTCCTGCCTCTCATGTGAAAAATAAAAACCCACTCACACTGGAAGAAAATGGCGCAGGCACTTAGATTGTAGTTGTTGCAACTGTATGAAGCACTCTGGATATCTTTGGAGGCAAAACACTTTCTGATGCCCAAAATTATTTTCCTTTATGGTCAAATAAAGAGAACTGCCTTAGGAAATAAGTGATTTCATTCAGCCTGGCTTTGAAAAAGGCAAAATTCCTTAGATTTCTAAGTTTTTCTGCAGGAGAAAACAAGTTGCTTTTTTAAGATTCTGTTGTGCAACAGTTCTAGGGGAGATGGTGTTTATCATATTAGTACAATCATTTAAGGCTAATTCTACCTTTGAAATATACAGCACAAGGCTAGATTGACATCTAAATGAAAACATAGATCACCGGTCTAGCAGCAAGACAATTCCCCTGGTGAATGGGTTAAACTGTTGCTGTCAGATTGAATACAATTAGTACAAGTGATATGCAAAGAATTGCTCTGTCAGGAAATGTCACTGTCATTGAACACTGTTCCCAGGCTGCCTCCAATTTTTTGTCTGGCTCAGAAAATTTTAGTAACAGGTCAGAATTCAAATAGAAAAATTTAACCAAAGTGCATAGCTTCTCCCCAACTTCTATTTCAATTTTCATTTTCTGCTTTGTGCTTCACATAATTTTTTGGTTACCAGGAGACTGTTCTTAATTGTCCATTTTCTGGTTTACTTAACTCTTCTTCTCCAGTTATTGTTAAGTGAAACTAACAGTTTTTGTTGATATCTCTTACACAACTTTGTCTTTTGATTATTTTTTAAAATAACCATTAAGAAATCACAGAGACAGCAAAAGACAAGTACAGAAAAAAAAATATTTTCTGTAGGGCATCACTTAGACCCTATTTACTGTAATGCCTACCCACACCCTCTGACCATTCCTTTCCCCATACTTTCTTTATTGCAGTCCTCCAAAGGTTGCTTTTGGCACTAATCTTTTTCTCCCTCTACAATTTTGCCCTCAGTAAGTGAGGCATTTTAGGATCTTGTACTTCTGTGCTAACTCACCAAATCCTCCTTTCTACTTTGGAGAAAACGGTCACGGTCACCTTTCCAGTGCTTTCCTGTTATTTTTCAGCAGGTCACAGATTCCTGCTGGCCTATGTATGACACTATGCAAAATCTTTGCAAAATCTTTGAGTGAGTTTGCAAACTTCTGCAAAGCTGGTGGCTGGGGAATAATACTCTGGGAGCAAAAGTGCTCTCAGGAAAGTTGATTTGGGATGGGTCAAAGGGAAGGTTAAGCGCCTGTTCCTAGAGTCAGGCTCTTTTCCAAGCCAATGAAGCGGGCAGGGTGAGATGCTGCTGTGATGGCAGGTAATCAGTTATTGGCTTAAGGAAATGGGTGATCAACAGGGTACTCAGCTTGACCCATCTGGGAACTGTCTTTGGGCTGGAGTGCCATCGAGTAACTAAAGGATAGCAGTGCCAAAGGACAAACCATGGGCTTTTGGGAATTTCTTTTTCCACCCTTGCTAAAGAGCATCTTTTTTTATATAAGGTACTGTCCCTCATGACCCAGAGCCCCCAGGAGGCTCAGAAAGGGCTGACTTGCAGCTTCTTCAGCATTTGTGACCCTTCTGCCCTTGCAGATGGGAAGAGCAAGGGCTACCTTCCCTGTCAGCCCCACGGAGGCTTTGCTGACCTGTGGGGGCTGAGTGCTGCTGAGCTGCCCGGCAGCCAAGCCACTGACCCCCGGCAGCCTCAGCTCCTCCTGCCTTGGTACTGCCTTATGTAACCTCTGAGAGACCCAAATTTGTCACTTCCCATCTCCTCCCTCTTCCTACCACTCTGAGCAAAGACATTTTCTCCTGTGTGACTCAAGCACACAAGTGTACCAGGGTCTGTAAATCCATTTTATTATCAGTTTGTTGTGAAATTACAGACTCTGACCCTTTAGCTAGAATCCTGTTTCAGGTATGAACTAAATTTCATCTCTTTAGGGAAAAATATCACAATGCAAGGATTAATCCCACTTTAATTTGCCTCCTGGTATGCTGAGGCAAGTCTGTGTGCAGGTTCTTTTAGCTGAAGATATATTACCTTTCTTACTTTTAACTTCTTGTAATAATCAACAGATTTTTTTTAAACACTGGCTTCTACCAAAAAATGTGATGACAGCTTTATTTCAGCCCATATCCTTGCACACAGCCATCCTCAGAAACATCCCTTTTCTTTCTCCCCTCATCAAAACTCCTATCTCATTTTCATCTCTCAAATCTCTTCAATTTTCTTAACTCAGGAAGTTTAAAGTTCACTTACTGTTCACTGAAACCATTATCTCCTTTTTGCTTGAGAACCTGGTATGTCCAGTAAACCACAAGGCAAGATGAGGGAGTAGCTCTTGTACTGTCATTGCCATCTAATTAAAAAAGATACACTGCAAAGAAGTGTCTAAAATTTCAATTAATTCACTAAAATACATATCTCCAGCTCTTTTGTCTGTGAAGAAAACACTAAACCTGAGTACAATGTCTTCCTGAGAGTACTGGCTTCCTGAAATAGGAAGACTGAGAGGCAAGCAAATTGCTCTAATCAAAGCTGCTACTTTCACTTACACTATTGCTAACCATAACACATCATTTTAGTGGAATGATTGAACTGATGCTTTGTAAGTGGATGTAATGGCAGATAACAGGGCACGGTCCAGGGAAACCAGCTGTCATGAAAATCTGCAGAAGCTGGGGAATGAGATAATCCTTCTTTCCAGAATAAAGAAAATTGTTTCCCCTTTCTCAAGATGGGACAGAAAATTCATCTTTTCCTCAATATTAAGTGTTTCAGTAAGCTCTAGATGTGTGAAATACACATCCCTCATGCCAAAAGCCCCAGCTGTCCACTAATCACTTGCCAATATCTCTTTTTTAAATGTGAGGCCATATTCATATGGAAAATGCTAAAAAGTACAGTATAACATGATATACACATAATATATATAATTATGTGCTGTAGACTAATTTTAATGAAACAATAACATGCTCATTTCTCATTTTTGTCTTTCCAGAACCTTTATTTCTGTTTCACCATCTCACTGAAATTTGAGCTAAATCAGATTACTAACTATGCTAAATACATATAAGCCACTCACTCCTTTATAATATTTAATCCAAATATTTTTCTTCATGAGCCATTGTAAGATTTGACTACATGGAGAAGGTGAAATTTTCAAATTCAGTTTTCTCATTCAGATAAAATACTCCAAAGTAGTTATCCACAAAGAAAAAAGCACCAATATTGTATTTTTTTAGAAGTATGTATTTTTCCCCTTATATTGGAGTGTAGTGTTTGAGAAGGAGAACTTCTATTCTACCTTAGTCATCATTCAGTCAGTGACAGGTAAGTAAATTAAGAGCAAAATCATCCGTATAAACTGATTTTCTCATTAAAATTTTAGGCCTTGATGTCTTTTCAGAAGCAGACTCCTCTGAGTAAGTAAAAAGTGTTAATGATATTGCATGAATTTGTTTTGATACAAATATTCTTACAAATATTAAATATGAGATACTAAAAGACAAGTGAGTAATTCTGAATATTTTGAATGTTGTCTTATTTATGTATAATCCATTTTTATATAGCAAGGACCCAAGAGGCTTTTGCTGATGGATTGCTATGAATCAAAACATCTTATTAGCAATGCTCTTATTTTCAGGACTATCACCTAAAATCATAAATAAATTTTATTTCATTTTAAAGAAGAATACAATTACTCCTTAAATGTATTATCAATATTTCTGATAGTCATAGATTTAGTATGCTAATTTCCTTGTAGATAATTTAAAACCTTGAGATCGATTTGTTTAAGTGCAACAAACACACCAGCCTAGGACAAAGAAAATATGATTGCTTAAATCTCATATATGCATCTTCCCATAGAAGTGGAATACAGATGAGCTGCTAATGAAACACTCTCATCACCACACTGCCCAAAGCAATTTTCCAGTATGCCCCCTCCCCTCAGGACATATTTTACTCCACCTTTACTATGTTTATAACATGATTTACATGTTAATGAGAAGTGACAGGGACTAAGTAATTAGGAAGCAAGACTGTAGCTCGTCATGCATTTTAAATACTGTAGACAGCAATTCTGAAATAAATATTCAGCCCTTTTCCTCATTTTCTTCTTAATTAGAAAACACAATCAATTTAGTCTTTATAACCCAAATATACCTTCCAAAGGTAAATAGAAAAAAATGCATTACTACAATAAGCATGTCTGATCATCCTAATTCTCATATATTTGTTATTTTTTTATTACATTCTGTTTATTAAGCTTGGACATTACAGTGAGAGCAACATAAAATCTAGAGAACAATCCTTCTTCTGAGGCTGTGACCTCTGTAAAGCCACAGTGGTTTGCACTGGATGGAAATGCTGCATGGATGTGCAGCTTTGTGTCTTACCTGGATAATTCTGTGGGTAAAGAACTTTGTGTTATGACTGGGGAGAATATCTCTACATGGGGCTATTCAGGCCCTACAATAAAGTCTGAAGGCTTCCGTGTTTGGACAGAATGTCTTTCTGATGATGTACAGGAAGAAAAGTGAAGAAATTCAGGACAGCTGACAACCCCTGTGTATGTATAGAAGGCAAGGAGTGGGAAATGCCTACCAGTACAGCCATTTCCATAGTAGGGATGAAAGTGGTGCCAATCAACCACAACCTCTTTTACCTTCATCTCCTTTCATACCCCTTTCCCACACACAGTGACTTTGCTCTCCAAGTTTTTACATGGTGCTCGTTGTAAGATCAGGACCTCAGAAAATAATGCTTACTGTTTCAATACTCATTGTCTATGGTGCCGAGGGAATTAAGTTTCAGAATACACTTCTGATCTATGAACACATTACCATTCCAATTATTCAGGTCAGGAAAAACTCACAGTAAAAAAAGTAACTTGCTTCAAAGTATTCTAATTGAAAAAAAAAAATCAAATCATTCTCCTTGCAGATCTTCTCAGTTCTTTGTGCCAAATATATAACAAAGTTTAAAGACCTCTGAAGCTAAAAACTCTGTTGGGTTTATGTTACCATTCTATGCATTTTGCTTTCAAACATTAAATGCTTGGAGTATGTCATAGCAATCTGGTGCTTTTTTTAGTAAGAGATTCTGCAGGAAAGAGAATGCATATTTACTGACCCTGATTTCGTTACTGAAAACTATTGTAATGGGTGCAGACATGATGGAGATTTCTTGGTAGAGAAGTGACCAAAATGGAGCTGGTAACTATTAGATATGTGGTGATAGGTATAGCACCTCTTCTCTGGACAAGAAATACTTTCTATCAGTGCCATTTACAGTTCATGACTGCCTGGTAAACTCTGTTCATTCACAGGACTTTTAGGTTTCCAGATGTGTGCTGCTTTTGCTTGGGATACAATGTTCTTCACAGCAGCTGTTATGGGCTATTTGGATTTTGGATTTGTGCTGGAAAGAGTGTTGATAATTCAGGGGTATTTTAGTTATTGGTAAGCAGAGCTCACCCACAGTCAAGGTCTTCTCTGTTCCTCACCCCAGCCCACCAGCAATTGGGCAAGGGGTGCCTAAGGAGTTGGGAGGGGACACAGCTGACCCCATCAGACACCATGGCCTCATGCTCAGCACAAAGCAGGGGGAAGAAGGAAAAAGCAGGAGGTTTTCAGTGTGGTGGCATTTCTCTCCCCAAGTCACCACTGTGCATGATGGAGCCCTGCTTTCAAGGAGGTTGCTGAACATGTGCCTTCCCGTGGGAAATGGTGAATGGATTCCTTGTTTTGCTTTGCTGCACGGTGATTTTGCCTTACCTACCAAACTGTCTCTATCCCAGCCCATGAGCTTTCTCACTCTTGCTCTTCTGATGCTCTCCCTATCCCCTCCAGGGGCAGTGAGTGAGTAGCTGTATGCAGCTCAGTTGCCAGCTGGGGTTAAATCATGACAATATGCTTACATAGTGCTAAGAAATCTAAGCATTCTCTAGGGGCATATTATATATAATTGCTATACATGCAAGGTCTTTACAACCATTACCATGGAAAGGACCTTGTTGATGCAGGATTTGGGAACTAATCATGCATATACTATAAAGATTGAAGTGTAAATAGATTTTATCCAAGTTGAAGTGCCAAGAGACGACAATGATGTATGCAAAGAACCCCCAAAGTAGTGTGAACAGTTTACTTTCATCTCTTTTTCCAAAGAAATATGTTCACAACTTTTCACTCAGTAAGACAATTTATACTCTAGTTATTATGATATATTTGAATGTCCAATCATACAAATATTTAAATATGAACATTAATGTTAATCTGAGAGCTACCCAAAGGTAAGCAAAACATAGCAGTGATTAATTGTTTTTTGTTAGCAATTTTCATGGGAATACACTCTAAATATCTCAGCTTGAGGTACTTGTCTCCCGCATCTATAAAATATGTAAAATAGTTAATTAAAAAGGGACAGCCAAGCTATTCCAGTTCCATATTACCTATATTGAACACATAAGGAAATAAAGAGCCAAAGCTCAACTCTGAAAGGTAACTGGCAAGTACAGGATTTCCTTGTATTTCCCTCTGAACTCATCTAGCAAGATATGCATAAATTGCAGTCTGTCTAGCCATTGAATATAGGAAGATAAAAGGTGAATTATTCCTTTGAACTCATTTTTGACAGGTGAAGTGATGGCAGAATAGTGAGACAGACTTTCTCATCTTATTAAAAAAAATAATTAATAAGTCAACTTGACCATCTGTTTACATATTGTATTGCTACTACTGTATCTGAAAGAGTGCGAAAGATGAGATAGAAAAATGCCCCTCCCTAATAATCTGTTTAGTAAATTAGTTTTTTTTTAAAAATGAAGAAAGGAGCATTTGAAATGCAGAGGTTGTAAAGGGCCAAAATAAGTTCTGAAAGCTGAAGCAGGTATAGTCAACAAAGCAAGGTGGATTTGCTCAGCATTGGTGCAAGAGCATTTCTATAAATTAACTCAAGGCCCATGTCTCATAATTCACTTGACAGTTTATCAGCCCTGAAAATGAATTCAGGCAATTTAGATGAAGGATGGAAGCAGTAGCTTCAAAGCCCTATGAGGCAGCTCAGAAATATTCCCTGAGCTTAAGCTTTTTGTGTTCTAAAGGTTAATGGTCCCCAATCATGCCTTCCACTGGGTTTTATTAGTGTAAAAACCAGCCTGCAAGGTATGCTGGGTGCAGCATAAGAAAGGTAAATAGCATGAAAGATAGTTGTTTTCAAATCAAGCTACCTTATGTTTGGCTAAGGGAGGATGGGTTTATGAGTCTTCAAAGCCACCCTGAGGAAGAACCAGGACTACAAGGAAAACCACACATTGTACATGGGATTTTATCATTTTTGCTGGGTCCTGTTGCTATCTAAGTGGTTATATTTGGCACAAGACTTTTCAAAGATGCAGTAGACATGAATGTGTCTTCTAACTAATCCATTATACTGATGAAATCTGGCATATGGTCATTTATAATTAGTTAAAATTATTTTCAAATATTATGCTGAGGTCTGATCCTCTCTGCATACATCTGCACTTTAGGAGTCAAAGGTCACAAACCTATTTTTTATTAATTGAGCAGCTACATGCACAATGGACACTTTTGTTGGCACTGTGGTTTTTCATATACACAAAAACTCAAAAGGAGGATTCTTTAATTAATGTATTCTTAGCATTAAAGGGACAGATCTCACTTTTGTGAGACAAAATTCTGTCA
Source organism: Vidua macroura (assembly GCF_024509145.1). Taxonomy (NCBI): domain Eukaryota; kingdom Metazoa; phylum Chordata; class Aves; order Passeriformes; family Viduidae; genus Vidua; species Vidua macroura. The sequence goes on from NC_071575.1 coordinate 62,231,232, forward strand.
GTAAAAGATTTATTAACTGTAAGCAAAACTGACAATGTTTCTGTTATCTTTTTCCCTTAGTTCCCATCATGTTATGAGAAAGACTGTCTCAGGCACGAAACACAGACTCTTAAGCCTGATAAACATGACTTTGGCTGATTATTAATATTCTTAAATACTTATTGCAATGATCTGGATTTTTGACTCCTATTTTTTCTTTTTTTTTTTTTTTTTTTCTGTCTATCATGTAGTGGTGGTCTTTCTGCCTAAGTTCTGACTCTACAGCAAAATACTAGTTAGAATTTCATGTAATTAGGGTAGTCTTTATTCCTCCTCCAAATCGCTTTATAGTATTGCTATGCCCTATTAAACTGCCTTATGCCATGTAGAGAGAGTGCATGAAGATCCCTGGCTGTGGGTTCCAAGACAACACTGTAGTCATATTGCATTGTGAATGTCACTGCATGGTTCTGTTAGACAAGCCATAAAAGTTACTGCAGCTAATCTGTTTAGTTAATCTTCCTGGCACAGTCCTTCTGTCCAAGTTGGGGGGAAAGTTCCCTGACTTCATTGCTGTGCAAAAAACTGAACTGGAAGGAGCTGTTGTGAGCATCAAAGATGATAGCTTGTTGCTGTGGTCTTCCAGCTCCGCTGAAGTTTCTTTCACCATGAGAAGCTCATTCTGAGAGTCAGGTTAGATTGAGAGATCTCTGAAAACTAAGATGCATCTGTCCCAAGCTTGCAAGAACCTTTATTGGAGGACTGATGGGAAAGAAAAAACATAAAGAGAACAAATGAGAATACCCTATACACTACTCTTCTTTCATTCACTAAAATGATTTCCAGGTCCTTGATATCTTTTACCTTTTCTCAGAAGGGCAATAGTAGTACTGCCAATATCACAATAAGCTCTTAGATTTCAGTTCAGCTTCACATGTTGCCTTTTGTATAAAACACAATGAATGTGAAGGAAACAGCAGGTTCACCTTGTATTTTAAATGGCTGAAAAAGTTTGTGTACCTTAACCTTTTTAAAATGTAGCTAGAGCTAATATTGCTGTAATGGAGGAAAATAATGGATTCTTTAATCAGGGTATCTATTTTAAACCAACAAACCTAGAAGCTTCCTGATAAAAAAAATGAATGAAAAAACCCTACACTGTAAAGTAACATTTAAAATATATATGCCCATCTTCCTTGTAAAGTTAAGCTTGTAGCCTAGGTTTTGGAGCATTCACATCTCAGCTGAGAGAAGGGTTCAACACTTTTTCAGCTAAATAATAGGGTAGCCACTTCTAAATTTTTAATCCAAGTAAATTTTGATCATCCAATAATATCTTGTGATAAAATTTTTGACTATATTTTTCAGACTTCAGACTCTGAATAAATACTAGTAATTTCACAGTAGACAACAGAGGTTATAGCTTGAGGATGTTTTTCTTCCTGTTGAAAAAACATATTATATAAATGATTAGAGAGCACTACAATGGTTTTCTTTAAAATGAGGAGAAACATATTGAAGTAACACAAAATTAATGAAATTACTCACTTACCCTCCTAAAAGAGAATAAATAAAATTCAAAGAGATTAATACATATGAGAGGTCATAAGTGAAAAGAGAACTGCAATTTCCTCTTTAATTTTATTAGAAATAAAAAAACCCCATGCAATACTTTTCAAGTACTAAACTAGTGTTTATCTTTTCACTTATTCACACAAAACTGCTAGTAGTTATTTTAGTCTTAGAGTTTTTTTTTTTATGGCCCAAGGGAACCATTGTGATTAGCCAGTCTGACCTCCTCGACAATCTTTGCACATAACATTACACATAACAGAATATAACTTTTTAAAAACTTTTCTTTAATACTTAAGGTATATTTTAAGGTATTTAATACTTAAGGTATTTCTTTAATACTTAAGTACTTAAGTACTTATGGTATACACAGTCATAAAATAAAACTGACCAAGCAGTTTCCAGAAAATAGCCACCAGTGCTCCAGTGGACTACAAACATTAAGTGCTTCAGTGGAAGTGATTACATATCTCAGAGAGAGATGATACAAAATGTTAAAAGGTAATGAACTTCTTAACTAAATGTAAAGTTTAGCACTCGTTTACACTCTGAAATATTTTATAGCCTTGCAGAAAACACATTCAATATACATTTGACCCTAAATTGATTTTTTATAATACTTAATATTTTTTATAGAACACTGTATGTCTTAAGTGACTGAATAGAAAAAAAAATTAAATTTTTTGATACCATGACGAATATAAGTGCATTCTGGCATGACCAAATTAGAGCAACAAATTTTGAAGTTTACTGCAGATCAGCTAGAAGAAAATAATGTTCACAGATACTGAAAATGGCATAGCACTGCACTAACATGAAAGAATATGCAGCATTACTTTTAAAGTAATTAGAAATATTTAATTCTCTGATTACTTGGCATATTGAAATCAGCATTTGCATAGTGCAAAATATATAAATGTAATAGCTTCTATACTATTTTTTCTTACTTTTTTAACCTTTTAAAAGAAGGATTTTTTTTTTAAGTTAAAAGCACAGAAGTGGGTTATGGGATATATATTTTATGCCGAAATCTCTTCCAAACTCTTCACTTGTCTTTATTCAGCTGTGTTTTAGATCCTAACCTCTAATGCAGAAGCAACCTTTACTACTTCTGATTGGCTTACAAACTCTTGTCATTGTGTTTGACATCATCCAGGAATGCAGGTGGAACATCAGAGCAGCATATGGATTTTACACAATCCCACTTGATGCATCAGCACTCAGCAGCTCAGTAGGTCCTTAGAGCTGCCCTGTGCATTCTCCTGCGTGTGCAATCCCTGTGGGATACACACAGGTGCACCTCCCTCCAGGCCCAACAGGAGACGTCTGAATCAAGTGCAAGGTCAATTTAGCTACAGGATAAACCATGAATTTCCTTTCTTCAACATAAGTGCAGAAATACATGATCATTATCAAAACCATCCAGAAATACACAGAATAACCTGAAAGCTTGACTGACATATTGGACAAAGCATCTAGAAAATTCTTTATGATTTCTACTACTCATGTAGGCACAGCAAGCAATTAAGGAAAGCTCCAGGCTGTAAGAAAATGCCTTTCACAGGGTGATGTGATAGATTAATCTGACCTTTTCAAAGGCATGGCCCACATAGGATTTCATACGGTGAATCCTGTATCAATCGCGTCTCATTGACCTAGAGACTCCTCCTGAGAAAAGCATGAAGGAAATTACTTGCTTTTAAGAAACCCAAGCACAGGTGTCTCCACTTAAACCCGGTGCTTTAACTACCATTATGTTCAAGAGAAATCAATTCAACACTGTAAAAGACTGTAGAAGTCTGAACAATCAAGTGAACAACCCACTGATCTCCAGGGTGAGCTGCAGCGCCACCTGCTCTCCTTCATTTCTTTTCAGATCTCATCCAGTCCCCAGCTGTAGCTTTTATTAGTCTTTGTCTTTTAAAGTAAAATGCTTCTGCTCTCAGAAGTTACTTTTTCCATAACTACCTCTTAAGTACTTTCTTGCATGATCAAGTCAGATTTCATTTATCTTTTTTTTTACTGAACACTTTCCAAATATGCAGATTTTACTGAATGGGATATATCTCTTAATTCTGTTGTGAAAATTCTATTCTCTTACATTACTGAAAACTCAGAATTATGTTTTCCAAGTAACTCTGGCTGACAACTATTACAGGCTTTGGAGAATGTAGTGGCATAAAGAAGCATGGTTAAATCTTCTGTTTTGTTGCAGGTAGCTTACAAGCCTCATGAAACTGTTTTTTACTTTTACATTAAAGGCATGGACTGGGAAAACAAAAAGTCATATATTTAGTTCTATGCATAGTTAATTTCAACAATTTCAGCAGGGCTAATCATGCCCTAACCCCAGCAGGTACACAGACCTATGGTAAGGATATAGTTTTGAATCACCACATCAAAATAAAAACAAAACTAAATTGTATTCTCAGGATTCAGCCTTTAATTCATACATATATGTTTAGGAGCATTGAGTCTAACCTGAAATCTTCTAACACTGGATATTTAGGCTAAAAAATTCAGTTAGACCCTTTCACAATAGACAGAAGATTTAAATTCCCCAAATAATCACTAGTCAATTATGAACGGGATGGACTATGACTCAGATTGAGTGAACATGGTCAGATGGGCAATTGCTCTGCTGGCAGGTTTCTCTCCACTACTGAATTTTAATGGAGAAACAAAACAGGAAAGGGAAAGAGGAAGGAGATTCTCGTTGACAGAGCTTAAACTGAAATTTTTTGAAAGTTTCACTACTTTGAGCTGAAGAATGAAAAATAAAAAGGTCTCTTAAGAAAACGTCTGATGAAATCAATTAGTTAGTATAGAAAAGAAATAATTCATGCAATCTGTTCATTTGGCTTGAACACAAAAAATGACAGGTAATAAATTATTATAGTTGAAGGGGTTACCAACAGAAACCCATGAAACAATGTTGAGCCAAGTTGGGTGAAAATTGAACAAATCTTATAAAAAATGCTTTGAAAAAAGTATGGCTAATACTGCAAGGAAAGCTCTTTTAAAGTTCTTATGGATCAGTAGATGACTTTTTTTTTAGAGAAAAGTATGAAAAATTCAATATTACACATAACATTAATGCTTGAATATTGCATTGCATATCACTTGCACTTTCATTTCCCTGCAAATTTCTGTCCAAGACCATGCAACTGAAAACTAAAGGGTAAAAGCTATTAATATCTTGTAAATACATGTATTGCCTTTAAAGTAAAGAATCAATTAGTGAAACACCTATGCTACTTGACATATGGTGATGTGTTCTGCCATGAATAATATCATTTTGTAAGTGAATCTATCAAAAAGAATAGTGTAGCAGCAGTTCACAGGAGTACATGCTATGAATATTCTCATTGGCCTAGTTATAACGCTGTTATAACTGTTGAATAACCACATGCTTCTCATTTACACATCAACATAGATCTTATTTGAAAATGCTCTTGTTATACAATTTAGGTCAGCCAAAAGAGAAGTAAACAATTTAGGAAGAAATTTGCTCTGACTTGATGGAATCAAAAATATTATCTTTGAGTGTATCAGTAAGGACATGCTACATACATGCTGAAAAATAATCCCCTATAAAACAATAGAAGTTGAAAAGTAGAAAACAAAAAGACTGAAAATTCACATGAATGTCTACTGGCTCTCAAAAGGGGGATAATATTGTTGTGGGTATTTTCATCCTCCTCATCCATCAAATTAACCAAGTGTTTCTAATCAGATCTCTCTGCTTTCTGGGGTTAGAGTGGCTATAGAATGTTTGACTAAATATATGTTATTGACATTCCTGACTAGTGTTTTCATCCAAGTTGAACTGAGCAATTTTGCTCGTAGGACTTCTATCATCTGGCCACATAAAATATTGCTACCATACTGTCCTACCAGCTCAGTGAGCACAGGTAATTTGACAACTCTAATGAGTTCCATACACACAGTCCTGAGAACTCAGTAGCATTTCTATTCTAATTCATTCAAGGAAAAGGTCAGTTTGCATATTCTGTCTCATTGCTGTATAAAAAGTGTATAGTACATAATGACTAAAGGCCAGTTCCCTCAATCATTAAAAATACAGCATTCATGGTATTAATACCATAGTTAAAAAATATATTTATGGACATTTTTCATATTTATTTCCTAACAACCACCTCATCAATAGAAACATTGAACAGCTTCTTAAAAGTCTTCTTTACGTGTTTATTTGAAGTTAAGAGGCCTTGCTTTGATACAAACAAATTTTGTGTTCACTAAGACACCAATATAATTCCTGGATAGCTAAAAGCACAGAATTCTCAGGGGCAGGGAGCATACTTATAGACAGACAGAAATACATTTCTCAATATATTTTCTCATGCTGTAACTCTGTATTTTTGAAAAAGTGCACTATTTCTTCTTTAATATTTAGATAACTTTTTTGAAGAACCATATTTTTTGTTTTAAAATATGTCAGAGAGAAATTACTGGAATATCCTGATTTTGAAAATATGGAAAAAAAAAAAAAAGGTTGACGACATTCTCATTAATAAATGGGCCTTTATTCCCTAAACAGTAAATTACTCAATGACATCATTGACAGAAACTCTGGCTATGTTGGAAAGTATTGATGTTACTAGACAGTATCTAATTAATTTGGTGGATTTCAAACCATTACAGAAGTGACTGACAGATGGAAATGACCCAGCTGAATGGGGAAAAAAAGTTTGCACATATAGCTGAAGCACAGATGACCAGGAGCAAACACTGCTCAACCACACAGACATGCAGGGAGGTTTTTGCAGGAGCTCTTTCAGTGTATTTGGACTTAGCCAGTAACATTAATACCCTAGCCTTATGTTTTCTAAACACTTCATTCTTGTATCAAAAACCCCAAAGCTGTGAAATATTTTAAAAGTTAACAGTGTGCAAGGAAAACATTCATAATGGAGTTCTATGAAAGGAACTTTCTAGCAGAAGGTTGAAGCATAGTTCAAAAACAAAAAAAGATTGTGAAAAATGAGTGTTCAAAAACACAGTAAAAAAAGAGTTGTTTTTAAATCTGTAATGGCTTATCAAGTAAACCTGTATTCAGTGTCCTCTCCACAGGTTTTTGTAAAGGGAAAATGTCGCTATAAACTGACCTTTTCCTGAAGCATTTGCTAAGACTCTACAAATGTCAAAACAGCAGTTCAAAATGAAAACAGCATCATCAGGAAGGAAACTCCAGGGGTACTTGTGCATGTAATTTAACAAAGTAACTCGGTGTATAAACTTTTTACTTTGACGCCTAAGATCCCCATCAAACTAGTAGACCTCTAGCTATATGTAAAGCAAAAATGTAGCCAATAGTTTTTCTAACATGCAATGTTCAACAGCTTTCCTGGCATTAAATGTGGTTTAAAAAAATGAGAAAAGCAAACTAATAAGGTTCAATTGCCACTGAATAGCATGCAGGACCAAATAACATGATGAAATTTCAGAGCAATCAGACAATAGTGCACATTGTCCAGGTCTTTTTTGCCCTTTTTCATCTTTTATTGTATCACAGTCAGTATTAATGCATTTCTTTGTCACCACAATAAATGAATCCTCATTTTGTTTTTGAATGGGTATTCGCCGTGCATCAGGAAGACCCACCAGTTGAACTGGAAGGCTGAGAGAAACTAAAATGTGTAGAAGGGAATACCTAATGTTTCATTCAATCTTATTTTCTAAAAATTGCATGACCCTAGGATGATAACTAAGATTATAGGGTTTTTATTTGACTATCAAAATATCAGAGAGATAGAATGGAGAACAATGTGACTGTATTTGAACCTTACAAAAATGCCACTGCCTTTGGGATTACTGAGTAGCTTTGAAAAACAACTGTCATGAGAGATTCTTATAAATGTCATTGATTGAAAGAATCAAACAAAAAGCCACAGTGTTAATCCTAACCTCATTCTTTTGGATACTTATCCATCTCCTGCCTTTTAAATCTGTTGTCACATACTTGACGTTCACCAGACATTACAATCATGCATTCTTCTGAGTTATTGCAGAAAAAGGACCCATCCCACCTCATTCAGGAAAGCCTCTAAAATCACTGAAGATGATAATCAATTCACTTAAGATACAGGAATAAACAATATGAATGAAAGCCAAACAACCAATCTCAATGACTGAACCTTGCAGACAAGGCAGCAGACAGCACAGCAGTCTCAGAATGGCTAACTCTAATACTAGTGAGTAAATGCACATCCACACAAATGATTTTGTGCAGTGAGTTTGTGGAAGGTACTGTTCAAGAGCTCACTATTACTCTAAGATATTAATTTACTACAGAGATGTAACGAGTAAAATAAAATACCCAGTACCTAAGACAATAATGTTCCTTGTGGGTTCCTCCCAGCTTGACATATTCTACAATATTCTACTCTGTTAGTACAGATTTTTTGCAGACCATTGGAGGTGAAAGTAGGTATTCACAGGATAGCAGTAAAGATTTTGTGACTGGTGGATGCACAGGTTTGAATACTGAGTTTTATTCCTAATGACTCCAACAAAGAAAATACTTTCTACAAAGCATTTATACACCCCATTATTTTCCTCATGTTCCCTTTTACTTGGGCCTAACTAAAACCAAATTACTGACCTGCAGCCAAACTTTCTGAAGTTGCTGGGTTGAAAAAAAAGTTGCAGAAAGCCAAATATGACCTTCAAGCTAATGGAGATCATGAAATAAAATCATTTCTTGTTATGGAAATTTAGAGGATAGGTTGATAAAATACAGATTCATGGGGACTGATAAATCCTCACAGTATAACATAAAGAAAAATATCCAAACCCGTAAATGAATCCATTCTATTAGAAATACATCTTATACAAAAGTGTGAAGCACTGGAAATTTGTAGAGCATCAGACTGAGCTGCATAATCAAGAAACACACTGGATGTTATATCCTGTTGGAAGAATTATGCCTGCTGCTCAGCTTTATGGCTGTCTAGAAGCCATTAAAGTGCATTTAGCTGGAAGTGAAACAATATTTTTCAGTGTTCAAATGTGGCAGTTTTGAGTGTGAGACAGAAGACAATTTAGGAACCTCTGAAACACTCGTTGGTGTAATAGCAGTGATCCATCCTCCCTAAAGCAGCAGCTAATGCTTTAGTTTTCTCCTCTGTTTAACTAGTAAAGTGCTCACATGAGCTCTTGTTAAACCCTGCTTTTGACCCAGCTGGCTTTGCTGGTCTTGACTCCTAGGATTCCTGGAGGCTCACCTGTTTTGCACAGTGCTTCATGCCCTTAATTCATGCATTAAAAAGCATTTCCTCTGCCTTGTAAACAAAGTGGGAGTTTGTTTCCATAGAAACAACAAAAAGCCTGGAACTGTTTCTGTTTCCATAAGTGTGAGGCCCTGGTTTTATTCCTTAAGAAAAGCATAAGGATCCTGCATGATGCCCTCTGTGAAGGGTATACAAGATCAGCACTTGCCCAGATAAAGTCCAATTCTCTCAACTCTGAATCATAAACTGACCTTGCTATTCTTCTGTTTATTGAGATGTAAGCCACAAAGATGATATTTCCTAACTCCACTGTTATTACCCCATCACCATAATAAGTTTTTGTTCCAGCTAACATTTTAATATCATTGCATGCTATTCAGAACTGGACCTTTTTATATTATTTCCTTAGCCAAATAATAAAATTATTCAATCATACCAAAATTTGGCACAAAACAATGCCAAAACCATGAGGTTTCTTTGTAATATAGAAGATGACCTAAACAGAAGGAACAGTAATTTTTATACAACTATTTTCATTTTCTTTTGCTTTTTGCTCCCCAAACTACACATATGAAATATCAATTTCTGTTTGCAGCAGCTTCAGTACTATTGCAGTACAGCAAATACTGAACACTTTAACTCCTTTGAGTCCTCAACAGCCATCACTTGTTTCACATTGGGATTTTCTAAGCACTACAAGACTCAAGTTTTTAATTCAAGCTACTGATAGGTTCATATTTAGTGGCTAGTAAAGCTTTTTCTTTTTTTTTAATGACCATATATTTGCACTATCAACTCCTTATTATGGGGCTTCTACCAATGATCAGAGTTCTGAATTCTTTCCTGTCCTTTCCCATATACACTCAACATGTGTGCACCTTGTTTCGTAACACAGACCTAATTTCTTGTACAGCCATATTATTCTGACAGTTGTATTCATTAGAAACACAGATATTTTGTGTCTTCATCAGCAAGTGACAAGAAAAAGTACAAAGAAAAGGGAAATCCTTAAGGTTTTGAATATAAATATTACAGTACACCTTGCAAATTCCATATTTTTCTTTGATTTTCTTTATAAAATAGATATTTTGATAATGAGCATTCGGCTTATTCTCAAAACGAGCAAAAGCATCATCATTCCCAATCCCATTTCTTTCCTTGTTAACTCTTCTGTTATTTTAATATCATTCTCTCTTTATTTTTTTTGGTTTTCCTTGTAATTAATAGTCTTTCATTTCTACTCACTGGTTTTATAACTTATCTGTGTTCATTGTAATGTCTGTCCTGTTGACATCTGTTTTTCTGAAAGTTTACACTATTACTCAGCTGAATGGTTTCACTGACTTCAGAGACCAAAGAGAGAAGGGATGATAAATAAGTACTCAACAGAAACCCAGGTGCAGAAAATCACTCCACTTATCAACGTTTTCTGCCTTGTCCCCTTTCAAACTTTAAAAATTTTCCAGAACCCTTATGAGCTGTCTTTATTATGCTCTTTACAGAAGGGAAAAACAAAAACCATTCTGAAATAAAAAAAGCAGCTCATATCTTAATATTTCTAAGCCTCAAAATTTGCAGTGAGACTCAGAGATAGAAATGTGATGGAGAGAAAGAATTCTTCTCTTTCTAGGGCTTGAATGAATGAAAAGGATACTCATCCCAAAATCTCTTAGTTGATTTATATGTTCTTTGAGTCACTGTACAAGCCTAGCCTTCACTAAGTTGTAAATCTCAGCAAACCAGAGGCTTCCCAGAGATATTTCCAATCACACAATTCATCACCTTGGTAGACCTAAGGTCCTTCGTGAAATACAACAAAAATCTCTTGTCTCAAGACTTCATATATCATTTAAAGAACTACAAATAAAGAAAAAAAAATAGTTGGCATCACCTTGAGCAGATTCTCTAATTAGACAGGAACACAAAAACTATAAAACCTACCTGCCTATCAGGTTTACATAGAATTTACTTTCAAAGAACACAGCATGAAGCAAAAAATTCTGGTCCAGGAAGTAGAAAACATTCTGTATGCTATGGACCCCAATCTTATTGGATAAATTAGGTTAATCTTGTCAAGAATACATGAAGTTCTACTTATTTCAAGTTACATCAGGAATATCGGTCCTGTTGTCGATTACTTCATCCCAGGGCTTCACAAAGAACAGAACTTGTGACATCTAAGAGACTGATAATAGCAAGAATGCAGTCTGAAAGTATATATGTATAAAATTCACACACAAATGCTTTTGCACAGCAACTACTGTTCTCAGGCAGAAAGAATGGGATCAAATCCCAAACACTGGCATCAATAGCAAGCTTAAAAAATCATGCCATGAGTCTACTGCTCCATTTTTCTGAATACTGGAAATTAATTAGTGGTTTTTTTGGTTTTTTTTTTTTGTTGTTTATTTTTTTTTTTTTTGTCCCCCCATATGTCTGGTTTCTCAGTTGCTTTCAACTGTTCTGCCTGAAATGAATACTTTATAGCTACAAAAGCCTACACTCTTTGACAATGAGACTGTGTCAACGTTCACTTTTGAGATAGTCCTCTAATCTCCACTGATAATTAATGGAATAAGTACCTCAACAACACATTTTTAATAGGCAGAGCCTAAAGTGCGTAGCACTTGTATTGGTGGCCACATCATAGGCGTTGGAAGTTCAGTGGGATGAATTTCACTGTATAATATATGGCTGTAGAGCAACAAGTACTAAGACCAGGAGATAGGAATGTAATCGAGGTAATGGAAAGACAGATTGTGTCAGAGGTTAGGACACAGACCTAGGAATGGTGGAATACTACTTCAGCGTCATGTTCTGCTCTTATGTGGTCTTGACCAAGTCATCTAGTTGCTTTAAGTTAGATTTAGCTTAATTAGTCATCTTCTCTGTAGATATCTCAGCTAGTTATCCAGACTCCCTGTGTGGTTAAGAAGACGACTCATGCTCTCATCATCCAGCTTCCTCTGAGGGCCTAAACAACAGGAGTTTAGCAACTAGTTCAAGTGCAAAATTTGAATTAAAAAAGTACAAACGTAGGTGAGAGTAATCTTGTTCTGCATTAGAGATCTGGCTAGACTAGACAGACTAGATATAAAAGGGTTTCCATTTTATCTGAATTTAAAAGTCACTTCAAAAAATGCCAGGAAAGGGAAGAAAGCACTTTGAAGCATGCTAGAGTGACTAAATATTATTTTGTTTTCCATTCCCTAATGGTGTGCCTAAGTTCCCAATTGAATAATGGGTCCAGTTATATTTTCTTGCTTGCAAAGGTGCCATAAATTTACAGAATAAAAATTGTGAAATACCCGCATAACACAATAATGGAACCATACAAGTACCTGGGAGAGATGTATACAGCACTACCTGTATATGATCTTCTAAAGGTGCAAAATGAAATTAAATAAATCCCCTCTACTATATCATCACGCTGAGGCTGAACGTAGTAAACATTTAAGGTCAGAAACGGAAAAATGAAAAATTTTAATCTTTTATATACATATTTTTGTCTTCTGCTAAGGCACAAGTCTGCACATACATGTCTAGAAAATTCATATTTATCATCTTCCACAAAGCAAACATTTGAGAACAAGCAGACTGGCAAGCAGATAAAGTGAACGTAATCAGTTATTTTTACAAATGCCCTTTTGACGTTCAGAATTCATTGATCTAATGCTGTTTTTTTCTTCCTATTTTATATATAGGAAATTTGCACACCTCTTTATGCTGCTTGGTTGAACCAGCTGGCAGAGATTAAAGGTTACTGAATTCTCTCTCATCTGTTATTCAAAAGAGTAATCCCATTGCACATGGAAGAAAATAATTTTACACTAATGATTAAAGACATAGATTTGAAATCAGCTAGAGATTCTGGAACATCATGCTAATGCATTCCCCACCAGTTGTAATTGCAGAGGTCTAGGCCCACTGATCCTGGGGCTATGGTGTCTTCCTTTAAGGGTTGAAGGGAGCAGATATGTCCTCTGGATTTTCTATTTGAGTAGGTGTGTTGCTCAAGGCATCACAAGCTCTACAAATTTACCTTGCAGTTTTAGTGCATCTTTCTGGCTCACGTTGTGTAGGGGAGCATTCAAAGTGAAGATTAAGAATGGCTGCAAATGGATACCAAACATCAAGAGTTGCTTTTTTCCTGCTTGGAACACCTCATCTACACTCTCCAAGTGATGTCAGCCAAGCCACAGGCAAAAATGTTAGTTATTCAGGAAATTCACTCAGTCAGGTTTAGGTACTGCAGCCACCAAGGTGTGAGATCAGACAAGCACTTGGTTACTCTCTCATCTTGCATTTCAAAAAGAAGAGAATTGTTGACCTGTTCTTTGGTCAGCATCAGTTATCTTTTAAATCAAGAACATTCAGTGAATATTATGTTACAAATATAACGTAGAAAATAAACCCCTTCAAGCTAGTCATGATACATTTAATAAAAGATAATAACATGAATTAATACATTGGATTTAGTTTTGACTTCAGTGACAAACTGAATCTGCTAAGAGTATCAGCTTTAAAAAAGCTTATTGAATATTTTCCAATAAATCAGGTCCAGCCATCCTGCTGTCTGTGTTATTGACAACCATTGCATATTAGGTATAGTGCAATCTACTAATTAACAACATTCTAAACAACTCAAGATTGTAAAAAAAATTAAAACATCTCAATGTTTTCTTCAAATATAGCATATTGATGTCCTGAAAAAATTCATTAAAAAAATCTATCTTTCCTGAGGTTCTGCTAGCACTGTGTATATGACAGAAGTACTACCAATAAAAAAAAAGAAATCCAGTATTTTAGTGACTGTCCTTTTGCCCTTTTACATATCTCCTGTTACACGTTCGCACTGGAAACCTAAACACCAACTCTCATTTCAATATACAGAATATAAAATGGTCTGTTTACAAGAGAAACCCTGAAAACTTGCTGAAATGTAATCAGCCATGTGAAATCTTTAATACAGATCCATAAGTCAATGTGCAAATCTTCACCTGGTTACTTATCATTAGCTCCTTACTTAAATGGAAATGTGTTCTAAATAATTTAACAGAGATCAAATTACCTTCCTGTCTTGTACATGTGTCCGTCCCTCTACACATTTTATTTAATATTGTATGATATGTCCTGCATTTACTTTAGGAAAATATTATCCATTCCATCACATAGAGTAATGTATTAACAATTCAGATCAATTTCAAACATGCTAAAAGAGAAATATCTTAGATGCCAGCAGTATCAGGAAAACTAGAACATGAATGGGCGATCTATTTGCACAGACCTGCTTTGCACTGTATATACAGAGAAGTATTTATCTCAGAACAAAAAGAAAAATCAAACCAAACCAAACCAAACCAAAAAAAAAAAAAAAAACAACCTCAAAAACAATGACAAAAATACCCCAACAAAACAAATAAACAAAAAAACATTCTATACAATTGGTGTAAATGCCAAGAAAAGGGAAATGTTCTGAAAATGCAAGAGCCATACAAACAATCTTGAATCATTATAGCAATACCCTTGCAAAGAATAATCCATTTTTTAACAATTAATGAAAATAAGTCTTCATACCATTTACCTTTGTCAATACCACTCAGCATTTACAGTGCATAGCATGTTGGAGAAAGGACTGAATTCAAGGCAGTCCTTTTCCTCCAGAACAAACCTGCTTATTTGATCAAAATAATCCTGTGGAGATGTTTGGCACTTGGTAATTGCCTCTAGATATAGATCAGAAAACAGAGGGCAAAAAAATCAGTAAAAACCGTTCTGAACCAAACCAAAAATAAACACACACAAGACATGGTGTGTCAAGGCTCTACAAGTATTATCATCTACCATTTGTACTTCAGCAGCAAGAGCTATCTGTCAAGACTCATGCTTTCAGATTGTTTAGGTGGATAAATATGCATTTACATTTTTCTATTTTTGAAACTCTTTTCCTAAACAAAGTAAGCTATCCTGCTCTGCCATCCTGAATGACCAGAGAATAGAAAACCCAACCTGAGAGTAACATATGGCACAAATATCCTGAATAAGGGGCATATTCTGACTGCTACTTTATGCCTCATTTAGACACATAATTTATATAATGAAATATCTGGCATTAGTGTAATCATTCAGGGAGCCCAAGTGATGTTCTCAAGTCTGACACCACTGCAGAATTCTGATGGATTGAAGAACCTATTTCTCTCCCTTGTGTTTAGACACATTTCAAGGAAGATTTGATGCATTTAGCATATTTAATGTAAGATACATTGCATAGGAGGATACTCTACAGGAAGCTAATACAAAACACTAAACAGGGAATTTACGCAGGTACACAGCCTGGAGCTTCAGAGACATCTTTTTCTGTATCTTGATATCAATATATAATCAAGAGTGACCATGAATTAAAAGGTAAACATGAAGTTAATTCCTCCTTATTTTTGGCATCCTTGGGACATTCTGAATTGATCTCTGGAATGCATGGCTTCATTTTCTCCTAGGTTTTGTGCTACAGCTTAGAATTAGCCTTTTAGACTTATTCCTAGGGGTGCAGCAAAATATTTGAGCAATGAGAAATACTAGATATCATATCTATATTTCATGTGGTTCCACTTTTCTTGAAAATTTATACTCCCCTGCAAATAAAAAAATATTACTGGTCAAAATTGTAAGCATTCCTGCATTTTTTTCCCCTTTTGGTTCTGCAGAACTTAAAACCAGCTTTGTATTGACTTTAACAGTGTTAAAGATCAAGCTTTTCACAAAATCACAGAATATTCTGAGTTGGAAGAGACCTACAAAGGTAGTTGGGTCCAACTTTTAAGTGAGTCTCCCAAAGAGAGATAGAACCCACAAACTTGACATTATCAACATAATGCTCTAACCAACTGAGCTAATCTCTTTTTGTAGGTATGTAACCAGAAGAAATTCAGTTTCCTGAAACTTACTTTATTAACAATCATTTCAGGGTGACCCATGATGATTCCCTTTCAAAAAAGCTACTACTTAAATATAGTGGAAAGTTAAGTTGAGTTTTATCTGAAAATGACAATAGTCAGGGCACTTCATGGAAAAGGCAGATTAGTTAGCTAATAAAGCCTGTCCTTCTGCAACTTTAATTCTGGAAATGCATGCAAGCAGAGCAGAGGCCACAGCCGAGGCACTTGTCAAGTCCACAGCAGATGCTGGGTTAGACTTTTGCTCTGTTTCACAGCTGTGCACAGGATCTGAAATGCTGCCACTGGAAATGCCAACACATCATATGTGCTGGGATATTTTTCCTTTCTGTAAGAACAAATACTTGTTAAAACCATATGATTCAATCCCTTTCCATGTGAGAGCTTAATATTGAATACCCTACCCTAGGTGAACGTATTTTGAGAAAGCTTTGAAAATGTTCAGTGATGTCAGCAGCTTTTGCATTTTTTAAACTTTATCTTTTATAGAAGACCACAGAACATCTCAATGTGTAGAAATAACAAAATGTCTCAATGTAGTATAGGAGAAGAGCTAAGGCTCTTCGAAGAGCACAGATCTGGGAAGGATCTTAAGTTCAAATTGCAACAGAGAAATGTTACATCTATTTCTGACTTCTAGCAGTTTGGAAGAAACAAGAAACAATTTTCCCTAAGAAACCTATTTAGTGATCAACCAAGGTGGTGACATTTTGTCTCTAAGGACACCAGCAACAACAACTACAACAAGAAAGCAGTAAATGACAGAATGATGACTGAGTGAAGACACCAAGCCTTAAAAATAATGAAACAGTGATACACCAGATGAAATCATGGAGAAAAAAAAAAGGAGAAAAAAGAAAGTGAGTGAATTCCCTTTTAGTACTTTCTATAGAAAGGCAGCTTAATAAAACATTGGGTTTTTTTGGTGACTACTGTGTCTTAGTGTTGTAAACTGTTCGCCTCTCCTCCAAAGGATGTGTGCCAGTCATTCCAAGAGAGACTACTATCTGCGACTTTGACACATAATTGTGGCATCTTAAAAAACTAAAAAAAAAAGAAATTCTTTTTTTCTTCTGGCCAAATTTCAACTAAATGGTCAATGGTACATGATCTGTAACATTTATGAACTATTAGAATGTGACACTGTCATTGGCAATTCGTCCCTTAGATCTGGCAGACATATATGAAATGTAACCAAAGAATACAAGGAAAAGAAGGAAAGGAAATAAACAAACTGGAATAAGCTCAGTAAAAAATTAATGGCACTTATGAGGTAGGTACTTTCCTTTACACATGATATGTAGCACAAATACATTTTACACTTGCCTTGATCCTACTATTTGTGATATTTGTGATCCTACTCTTCTGCAGCCCAGGTCACCTGCCATATACTGTATTAGAGTTCCCTCTACTGGATGTGTGACTGAACCTGTTCCTTAAGAATTTGCAAAGTAAACTTTCAATTTACTTTTTACTCTGTTTACCAACCTGAAGTTCTTATGCTGAAAAACTGAAGTCTTCTCTTGGTGACATATTGAACTAGAGCACCAAACCACATATAAACAATGATAGATTTCCCTGATCTGAGAAGGAATGTATTGTTAAATTCAGTAAGTGTTCACAGTTCAGTACAAAAAGTATTGTCCAGGGAATGTACTTCACAATAGGATCTTAAGGAAATTCTATAATCTGAAAGCCTCAGGAAAGTGTCGGGATTTGCAATGGAAGCAGTGTCTTTAATGCCAATGATACATAGGTTGTGTATGCACAGATAATTGCTTAGTCAAAAATGTAGAAAGTTATGTTGATTTTAGTCATCGCACAAGAATTCATTGAGGTAAAGGAAAATTTAAAATCTGATTTCCTTGAAGAAATCTGCATGTTTAATTAGGCCTAGTCTAGATACCTTATAAAATGAAGAGTAATTTCTTAGCCATGGCATTTTGCTTTTACAGTTTAAGGTTTCAGATCCTCTGCTATTCCTCATCTCTTTGATCTTTAGCAGCAATTCACCATTTTCAGAACATATTTTGACAATTGTTTAACTGGAACTCAAAATAAAGAGTGAGCCAGATGACACTCACAAGCTTTGCTGTATTCATCACTTCCTCAATCACAGTTCATTGTGCCTTATGATGGTGGATGATTTACTAGACTTGTTGGAACTTCTTCTGGTACCTGAATGTTGGCAGTATATATTTCTATGCTGTCATGAGCATGCTTATAATTTTCAAAGGTGTATGAGAACCACAGCCACATTAGCAGGAAAAAATCCACATATTAAACAGTGACAAAGGAAATATCCTGCTTTGAATATTAACTACTGTAAAATACCAGGCAGTCATAAGGACCTTTCTAATCTCATTCTGCCACTATTTTTTCATTCAGCACTGAAATTAGAAAACAAAATTGAAACTAGACTCAATTCCTATTTCATATACTAGTTGAAATCTAGTACCTTATCTTTGGGAGTTTGAACATCATAGCCTAATTTTAGAGCTTTATGTATTTCCATGCCCAAATCCTCCATAGGAAGACATTCACACAGTTTGAATGTCAAGTATTTATGTGGAGAAGCAGAGGTGAGAAGGAACTGCACAGGAATCACAGTCCAGCAAAGGAAAAGTTGCAGAGCATCAATGAGGCTGTGTCATTCCTGTGGCCTTAATGAAGAAAGGATAGATTGCTGGAGCTGAAAAATAAAGATTTCTCCTCAGACTGGGTGTGCTTTTAAAACAAACATGCTGCAGCAGATTTCCAAATCCATTAGAGCTGCATGTTCAAATACTGCCAAAGTAACACATTATGCTCAAACCTGCAACTGTGTCAATCTCTCCTGACTAGCTATGCCACATGTGAGAGCTCATATCTTAAGAATAATTAATGAAGATATTTTGTAGGATTTTGCATTTTTAAGATCTTAAATGCAGTCCTTCTTGATAGCATGGTGGTTGTTTATCTTACATATGACCATATATTGTTTTACAGATTTTATCCATGAAAACTATTTAAGAATATTCTCCAGGTACTTGTATATGATTTCACTAATATTAATAGGACAGCTCACAGATTTAAACTCAATCTCCACTGAACTGCTTCTGCTACATTAAAACCTTAATTAGTTTTTTTTTAAGGATTGATGTATTTTGTAAGGGTTTGGTTCACCTTAACATTAGTATAGCGTGAATTAAACAACCCAATGTTAATCTTATCTGCTGAATTGATTTTACTTAGATATGCCTATCCTTTCAGATGGACTAAAATTCACACAGTCTTCTGTGGAGGCAATCATTTTAACATTAAACCAAAAAATGCCTTATGCCTAATTAATCTTGATGCTTAAGTTTCTGAAATGAAATTATTGTCTAAAGCTAAGTATACTGTGTGTGTTAAATGGCAAAAAAAAAGCACCACAGAAAAAGCAGCAGCACATCTAACATGAGTTTCCATATGCATGGATTCAAATATGTTAGTCTAAACATTTAAATAATATAAAATTTAAAAAAATATGAAATTGAACAGCTGAACCAAACACCCACCTTGATTGAATTTGCTGCTGACCTGTAGTAGAGACAGTCCTAAAACATTTGGCATCCAGTACACACATTGTCTTTGAGGCCAGTGGCTGTGGGAGAAGGAACTACAAGTGCACTGAAATCTCTCTTGCTCCTGGGAAATCTATGTTGTAAATAACCACAAAGAGTAAATATAATTTCATGGATTTTTTTTGGTAGTGTTTTGTGAAACATGAATATTTTTGACATTTATTCAAAATAGGTGGTGATATATAGCCTTCTGCCGTATCAGCATGCATTTCTACCTCCTAAATGAAATATAATACTTTATAGTCCTCAAAATGCTATTATTTTTCCATGTGCATTTCTAGAGAATCATTATGATGTATGACATACTGGGTTTCAATTAGACCAAGATGTGCTAGTACTGTATTAACATTTCATAGAACAACCAGATTTTGCTAATTTATTTCACACCAAACTTCCGAGCTTTAATTAGCAAAAGGAAAATATCCATTCAATTTGATTAAAGATCCCCAGGTACACTCATGTCCGTCTGAGGAAGTTCTTGTGAAGATTATGATAATGAGTTATTACCTTAGGCTAAAAGCTGTTTTTATTCCATTGTCTGGAATGAAGAACTTGAACTGTTTCCTCTCAGGAAATAAAAAAGAATGAAATATTAAATTATGCGAAAACTCTGGTTGGATAGTGAAATTTACCTCTGCATTTTCTCTCTACTGGTTTTAATTTAAAAACCCCACTTTTCCATGACATACGCTCATGCTCTTTTTGGTGTATGACAGATGCTCTCTCCTGTGTGAGACTAGCAGTGATGGTGTCCCTGAAAGTATTCACAAACTCTGTAGTGATGGTTTTTTTCTTTTTTCTTTTTTTTTTTTTTTCTATTTATTTCACAGGCTTCACCTCTTTGGTAGGTACTGACATTTTTGACCTAGATCTGAAAGGAAAGAAATTACAACTGCACCCTTAACTTCTCAGGAAACATGAATACATTTCTCAGATATTAACTTTCGTGGCACTGAGCTTTTATGCCAAGTCAGATGCTTTATTTAAGGTTTTATACAACTGAGAAGTACAGTCATAAAAAGGCTCTTTCAGCTGACCTTATTTTTGTCTCAAAGACTTTTAATCTCTCATTACTTAGAACGAAAAGATGAAAGAAGCCCTGGCAGAAGCAAGGGTACACTGGAGGCAGGCTTGCCATCCAGGGAGGAAAGGGCACCCTGGCTAGCAAAGATTGCCTGTACACAGGCTAAAATACAGATGCACACCATGGTCAGCCCTGGTGTCTTGCCCATCCCAACCAGAGATCAACAATTCCCTTCTAGGTTATGCTTCTGGGCATCCTTCACACCAAAAATAAGTTAAGGGAGGAATGTCTGCCTGCCCAGGCCTTGCCCTAGTGTGGTATTCTGACAAGATTAAATTCTCAACTAGATTTAGGAATGTCAAAATGGACACTGGTTCACTGGTCCAGACAAAATCTGAGTGCTACCAATAATCCTATTTTTATCTTCTAAAGGGAATATTCTTTACCTTCCTAGCAGTGCTGGCCAGGATGCTGGAAGGAGTGTGAGAGGGTGTCTCTGTGTTTGTGTGCAGCCAGGAAGAGCAGACAAAAGGAACTATCCAAAGTGCTCTTTTCACAGACATTCACTTTGGTGGTATGAGGAGTTAGTCCCCAGCTTTAATACGCATTGTTTGTATTAATGTCCTAACTGGTTTAATGATTTCTTATTACTATTCCTTATTACCAAGGGAGCACTCTCAAAATTGAAACACTTTGCCTTAAGATGGATCAGGTCATCCTTAGGGAAAATATCTAACAAGTACTTTAAGTAAAAAGAAGATATGTGGACACTGCCCTATTCATTTTTAATGAGTTTTGCATATCATGCCAACTGAAATTATTCTAGGATGCACAGCATGTGTTAGATACGATAGCAGTGGGCAAAGAGCTGGATCAGAGGAAGTGGGGAAAGAGTTGTTTCTTTAAACTACTTGCTTCCAGACACTTCAACTCTTTGAAACTGTAAAGTATATCTAAAGTTAAGGAGTCATTAAATACACACACCCTTCACTGCATTGTGCAAGCACTATATACATTAGCATTTTTTAAGAAATATGCTACCAATGGGACAGATAGGAAAAAAAATCATAACAATAGACCCACCTTCTCTTTGTATTGGTTATAAATTTACTTGTGATTTAAAAAGCAAGTTATATTTCAATATTGTCAGGTCACTATCAATGTCACTTATCTTTGCATCAAGATAAAAAATGTTCATTACAGAAACTGCTGTTTCTTCAAATGAAAATCCCCTCCCCGGTAGAGCTATCCTTCTGTGTCTAGTTTTCCTGAGAGCACAGAGGCTGATGAAAATGCTGCTCTATCCACAAAGGCCAAACTCTTGCTCATGGAGCTGAGTTGTTTGATCACAAATAAGTGCCCACGACAACTGTGCTGCAGGGTTCAGGAGAGCTGTGACCAAAATCCTTCCATGGAAGAGCATTTTTAATGACTTGTTGTAATTACAGGATTTTAATTTTTCTGAGGTGGAATGCTGATGTATCAGCTTCAATGAAGCTGACGTCTCTGGTTATGTTGATTCATTTAGAGTAGATTCATGTCTGAGTTTGCCAAAATCTGCAGCTGTTTTACCCAAAGTAAAACCTCCTGTGGAAGACTGGAATTTGCAGGTCCAGTTATCCAGTCAAGTGGATGCAGATTTTTTCAAAATCTTTCAGGCAGATCACTATAAACACTGAAAACCAAAAAGCTGCATTGTCATCGACACAGTGAACTTACTGCATAACAAATATATCCATGGAATCAACACTTTCGACCCCAAAAAATCTTGTGTTGATTGGCCTTCTTCTGATCTAAAGGCCTCCCACTGTGCACTGCTATCTCTTATCAATCAGAAATTCTTTACAAATAAAAATAATCCAGTTCAAGTTCTGAACACTAAGTTAAAATAATTTCCTTGAAAGAAGTGAGATTCTCCCATCTAAGCTTGGAGAAAGAGGGAAAAGACGAGGGATATAATGAATAAAGACATTATATCAAAGGCATAATATCCAAAGAACTGTGCATGCACTTTACTCCCCACTTGGTTCTCTGAAGTGACCTTCACTGGCTGGTACCAGACTATAACAAAACAGCATCTCACTTGGGAAAAAAAAAAAAAAAATGATTGCCATGACAATAACCCCCTTACAATCAACCTGTGAGGAACTATAAGATGTCTAGCAATTTCTTGGCTTCCAGGAAGGGCTCCTCACCAGCAAGAGGAATCATCTGTAGCTGCTGAATTTTAAGCTCTTTTAAGAAATTTGATCTCTAAATAACTTCACTGAGTTACAATGGTTCCCTGGTCGAAGAACGGGGGTAGTTTCGGCAAGTCACTCCCCTTCAACTCACTGGAGGTAATTAGAAATCTATTGGGATAAACTGGGTACCTGCCAGGTAAACTGGAATGGGAAGCTCATTAAAAAGCTTTGTGTAAAATACACGGTCTAATTATAGCCATTAAATGAAGACAACAGGAAAACCCAAACCCCACAGCTTTAGGTAATTACCCAGAGACTTCTCATAATCTCCCTGCACCTGCGGTTTTGTTGCTCTTTGGATTATGGATTTTTACTGCACAGACTATGCACATGTACAGAAAAAAACCACAACAGAACAGCCCAGCTTGGACTGTTGTTCTTTTGTATCATTACACTGACTGAAATATAGCTTTAGCAAAGGGGAAGAGAAGTTTTGGGTTGTTTTGGTGAGGGCTTGTTGGGGACGGAGGTTGTTGGGGTTTTTTGGCTTGGTTTGTGGGTTTTTTTGTAAAAATTGAGCCTTTTTTCATTTTTTTTTTTTTTTACAGGAATACTAAACTGTTCTTTAGGTCTTAGTAATTTTCTAAAAAGGGTCAATGATGCAAGAGAAGAGATGGACAAGAGGAGAACTACTTCGCTACCCTGAACAGACCATTAGTGGTTATTACAGGGCATGTTAAGCAAGTTCATGTCCTTCATAAACTTCACGGGTCAGTTAGCAAACTGTCTTTGAATGCAGCTTGGGCTACACAGGTCACTTTGAAGAAAAAATTTCTGGGGTTCAATATTCTCAGCTGGCCTCTCAAATGACCAACTACTTTCTACAGGAAAAGAAAAACATGTAGATATTACTGAGAAATTGTCAGGGTATTTCATTTGATACACAAGCAGCAAAGAGCAAAAAAATTATGAATGTAATAAGTTCAGTGAAGACACAGTATCACACATAATTAGTTTTTCACCAAATACTTTTTCTTAACCATACTATAAATAAATTGTTCCTTCCACTCTTCCATGAATAAAGATCAAATGACAAGAAATCTTTGTGAATGAATTACCAGAAGGTACTGCTGCAGCCATGAAGCAATGTGTTCTGCAGGAAACAAGTAGTTCTAAGGACGTCCAGATATAGCAGACCAATTGGGTATGCAAAAAACTTAATTAAAATTAGCAATAATTCCTTAGGCCATTTCCTCTTAAGTAAATATTCTGCATCTTTCACATTCCTGCATGATCTACTCTGACAGTTTTGGAAGAGTTGCTCTTTTTAACAGATTGCAATCTAACCCCAAAATAAACATTTATTAAAAGAACATTTTTCATGGAATATTTCATTTAATCTTCTAGTGGAGCCTATTAAAAACATGTTCAGTTTAAAACCAAATAAAAGTGGCATTATTGATGGCTTTATCTTGGGAATTAAGATTTCTCATTAATTTTTCTTTAAAAAAAATCTGTAGTTATTCCACTGGCTTCAATTAAATTATTTTTGGTACAAACCTGGGTTTTTTTTCCTATTGCTTGTAAGCTTTATAGTTCTCTTTACTGCTTGTTTTTTTCTGGACTACTTTATGCACAGGGATTATGGTAGCACTGGGTCTTATCATGAGGATAGTAGGCACCAGCCTGCATAACTTATTTAACTATTTGGGTACAAATAACAAGAGACCTCCAAGCTGTCTGGTGACATAACAGTATTCTGTGATACTTCATCTAGTAGGAACTGCTATTCCCTTTAACTCTGGAGCTACCCTTTGTCTCACATTTCTCTAGCAAAGTCTGACCAGGGTAATCAACAGAGCACTTTCACAATTGAACACTTTACCTTAAGAGACATTTTAAATGGGAAACTATAAAAAGAGTTACACTCTCTATATAATTCCAGACATTTCTAGAAAACAGTAGCTTTTAACACAATTTTCACACAAACAATACTGGGGTAAATGCTGTTCCCATGCATGGCTTTTAGTTTTTGTTGGTGGGCTATTTAGGAATTACTGGGGAGAAGACTGTTGCCACACATGTAATTACTCCTTTGAATGGGGCTTTCTCAAAGATAGCTGAAGTCAGAATTCAAGCTGCTAAAAGCTCCCTAGAAATGTCATAGGCACACAAGAAAAGAAAAAAGGCAAAGTGCTCTCTGAGCACTCTGCTCTCTGAGGTGAACCATGTGTTCCTGTGAGGAAAAAAAACATCTAAAATTGCATGAGTACATCTGGAGAGGACAGAGATACTGCAGCCTCCATTCAAGCTACTGCTGTCAGCAGACCAAAGAATGGGTCTGGGTAATTGTGGAAGGGATCCTTACCCAGAAGACCATGGAATGCCCATATCCACTGCTCCTGATTATCATCTTGCCTGATAATACCACTGCTTCTGTGACTCCATGTCCCTTAAATGAAGTTTCATGCTACTTTTGATGAAGGGGAAGGGTCATTTTACTAATTAGCATACATCTTGGTAATACTCGTGAGTTAAGAAGGACAAAGAGGACCAGGAAGTCTTAAAAATATTATTAAATGTCATGTCCCACTACTGGAAATATGTCAAATTATAAATAAAAGACTTCATCACACATTTTTGTCCAAGTAGCTATAACTTTGCAGAAATGCGAGAACAAAAAATTATGTCAGACATGTCAGACAACAAGGCATTTTGACATCTCAAAACTGTCAAATATTTTGTTCATTTTCCTAAAGAAGCAACTTAAAATGATAAATGACTCAGTGTAGATGAGTTTGTTTAGAGCTTATTAAATTTGCTTAACTTAGGAGAAAGCAAAAAATGTCCCCACTCAAAACAATGTCTTTTCCACATGGGTATGTTCCTGTTCTTTTGTGACCATTTAAAAGTTTGCTTACTTGTGACATTTCTATGATTATGATTAACTAAACACTGAGTTCTCATTTCTACTATAATTTTATACTCTTCCCCCATTTCCTTGACATCCCTATTTTTAAAAATGAGGTGAAAGGACAGATAGGAAGTTTTAACTTGTGATTCATCAGAAAGAGAAGTTAATTATTTTATGGATACTATTCCTCACACTCAATTATTTTTCAAGGCCAGCATTTTTATTAGGATTAATTCAATACTAATTTTTCTTCTAATGTATTGTAGAAATCAGGTGTTCTGAGTCACTTAGGGCATGATAGAACTGCTTTTTTACAAACTCAATAATCTCCTTGCTATCCTGCACCACTCTGTCCTTGTTCCTATTAGTGTGCAACTAGGGTGCTTGGTACACATATTTGGTTTGGGAGTTTTACACACATAAGCACAGATTCACCACACCAAGAAATTTCATTTCTTTACAACAAAGAGACTCTTAGTACTGCTGGTTTACAATTTATTGTGTTCCTGCAGCTCACTTCATAACCAAAGGTTGCATCACACACACAGGTTGATCATTAAATCTTTTGCAGGATTGCTTATTTCATCATGATCTCCCAGGGCATCCATTTAACTCACCTTCTTTGGTCCAAGGCCAGGCTACAAGCCCATGGAAAGTCAAGAAAAGATGCACACTTGTACCACAATGACTGGGAGAAGCTTTTGACATGCAGTTATCTAAGATAATGCCCTTACCACACTTCTAAGTTGCTTTCTCTCTCAAGTGGAATGACTGAACTTTACAGTAATTTTTTTTTCTTCATCACTTACCTATCCTCTCACTGTTTTCATTGCTCTTACATGCATTAAATTTCAAACTGTCCTGCTGCCTAGTCAGTTCATCTTTAATTTTCTCTTTCCGGGTGACAGGATTATCTTTAGACATCTTTTGCTGACCTGGAAGAACCATAGCTGTTCCTCACCCAGAAAATTGCCAGTTCCTTCTGCCAGGCACTCTGTTGCATTTCAAATAGGGTTCAGATTAGAAATCAGAATACTATTGTTCTTGCAATTATTGTCCAGGTCAGTAATAGGGGCATCAGTAATTAAAATCTAGAATGCTTCTCATAATTTCTGGTTTAATTAAAATAGCTAAACCTGACATCCTTCTGTTTCAGGGTGGATTACATGTTCTTACACACTTAAAATCAGGAGACTAAGACTCACACTACTTCTGAACTAGCTGTAAAACATAAATTTCTCCTTTTAAAATGAGAGCTTTTATGTATTGCCTTCAACCCTTCCAGTCTTCTGGAAGGAAAAAAGAAAAAGTAGCATATCTTTAATTTCCATCTGATGGAAAAAATTTAATTAAACTTGCAGAAAGAAAAATTATTCTTTCAAATTATGAAATTAAATACCATCTTGTACTTAAAGAAATTTAAAAAACTCTCCAGTTTCTGTTGCTAATTCAACAAGAAGTGCAGAAGAACAACCCCACTCACCAATGCTGGGGCACACCCATCCAGAAATAAGCTGGGCAGGAGAGGACCTGAAGGACTCCAGGTGGTGGAGTCTGGACAGAGTCCTGGGCACCTGGATCCAGACAGCCTTGCCAGAGCAGGGGGTTTGGAGGAGATGCCTCCATGAAGTCACTTCCAACCTCAGCCATTCTGTGATTCTGCTACTAAAGATGAATTTCTAATTTCCTCTGATCAGTTATTCTAAGAAATTTACAGTGGCATATCGCCTTCATTGTTAGGAAGCAGCATTTTATTTCCAATCTGAATATTTCAGATTTCTATTTCCAGCAGCTGGATCTTAAAATAATTTTTTTGCACAGACACAAAGATGAGTTACTTGGGTTTCTCTCCAGGAAAAGAGAAAACTAATTAGTGTTATTACTGATTCTGAAATGCTCATATAATAAATCTGTTTCATAATTGTGTATGTTGGCACAGATATGCCAGCCGCCACACTGAACAGATGAATGACCAATCATCTCTTTATTTTCTTCCTTAGAAAGAGCGAAAATTACAGAGAAAATGAATGCTCTTAACTTTTTTTCCAAGGAGATTATTTTGAAATTATTCCTAAATTGAAATCATAAGCAGAAGTAATTTGAAATTTCTCCAGTTGTGCTGTAAAAGAGTCCAAACAAGGATAATTTTACATCTTTCAGGTTCAGAGATGTAAAGAATAAACCTCCCAGTGTGGTGGCATTTTCCACACACTATATAAGGACTGGGGGGTATCAGTGGAGTTATTCCTTCCTCACCGTTATTACAGTGTGAGTTGTCCAGCAATTAGCTTGACAATGTATAAAGCAGAAGGATCTCACCCTCCAATATTCCTAGTACTGGGGTTATGATGAAAAACAGTATCTAAAATGCACAGAGACAATGTCAGGTTGTAATTCACTCGCAAACACTTTCTATTTGGCTCTAACTCACATTTTTTAAGGCCACTGAAACATCATTGAAATAAAAGCATTCTCATTAAATTCCTTTGCCATGACAACAGCTTGGAGGAGGTTTCAGAACGATTTTATGATACAATTTTTGTGCTGTGTCATATTATTTTCATGCAACTGTG
The DNA here is from genome assembly GCF_024509145.1 of Vidua macroura. NCBI lineage: Eukaryota > Metazoa > Chordata > Aves > Passeriformes > Viduidae > Vidua > Vidua macroura. The sequence goes on from NC_071575.1 coordinate 62,259,285, forward strand.
GAGCATGCAGACAGAAAAAATATTAAAGTGCCTGGATCTTTATAATACAATGTGTGGAAATAAAAATCACCTTTCTTTTTTGTGTTGGTCTCTGCTGCATGCCAGAAGTGACTTTGATTCTGCTCTGTAGTGTTTGATTTCAGGTGTGCAACACTCATTATGGCCATTTAAAGAGTAGAAAGTTCATAACAGACCCAATTGTCTAAATACCTCCAAACCAAATGAGTTCTCTACAGGAAAAAAAAAAAAAAAAAAAAAAAAAAAAAAGCAGCTGTATTTAAATGCAAGTAGACAAAAAGTCTGAAAACTGTGGAATTTCTTACCTGTGAAAAATATGAATGATTTCCATATATGACAACACAGAAGCTATTGGATCATTGTATTTATTTTTGATATTTCAAATTACAAACCTTACATATATTTATGCTATGCCTCTACCTCTTTAGGAACTTATTGGAGAAATCACTTAAACTTACTGGCAGCAAACCCTGGGCATCCTGCCTTACACTCATGCAAGAGAAGGAGTTACTCTACACACATCAGTTTAGGCGCTATGACCCAATGACTTTGGGCATTTTGTGTGTTCAGTAATTGCATGATCCATTTCATACCAGGATACAATTTTTGATCATTGAAAATATTAGGAAAATAAAGCAGAATTTGCTGTTGTTTAAACACATGGGCACCTTGAGACAAAGCTATGTTTTCTTTTTCTGTGCTCTGAAGTCTTCTTCTGTACCCATATGTTTGATAAATAGATGCAATGTCAGATAACTTTTTCCTCAGTGCAAGAGGAGTTTTGCATACTACCCAAACTTACTGAGTGACATAGATTAGTGGCAAATAACCATGCTTTCCAGTCAGAGAAAAGTGATGTTCTCAGATTTCTTATTATGAGCATATTTTATTTGTGGCTCACAACAAACTATTTCTGAGTTGTAGTATGTCCTCTTTTAAAATTATAAGAAATACTATGAAGCTGTCAAGCTTCAACTGCTTGCTTTGAGGGAAGTGTTAAGTCACTGTTTTAACTGTACTGTCAGGATACAGCCCTAGTGCATTACAAAAAAACAAAAAAAAACAAAAAACAAAAAAAAACAAAAAAACAAAAAAAAAAAAAAACCCACCAAAAAAAAAAAAACAAAAAAAAAAACCCCAACAAAAAAACCAAAAAACCAAAAAAAAAAAACAAACCAAAAAAACCCCAAACAGATTGCAAGAGTTCATAAAACTAAGACATAAAATTTGAGAACTCGATGGGTAGAAATAGAAGCATTCACTGTTACACAGCTGTCCCCAATTAATATAGGACCTTAACAAGGGGGTATCTGTGGGAGACTTTCAAGGACAGCCCTTGGCAAAATTGGCTGGATAACAAAGGCTGTTAGGAATATCTAAGCAGGTGTTTTTTCAAAATTATCTTAAAGGGGAAGACCAGTAGTTGGATTAAATTGAAATGGGGAGTTAAAGGAACTTTCAAAACAAAAAAGGCATCAGCTTTAAAGAAGTTCAAAACAAAAGTGGAAAAAGGCACTCCCTGTCTAATTTAGGTTCAGGTATTCAAAGTGGATATGATTTTTCTCTGAGGGTCTTTGTTTAATCTTACCCAAGATACTTTTGCTTTCTGTCTGGACAAAAGGTGCCCATAGGACTGAGATTCAAGTAGGGTAACATGTAAAAACTTGACTGACTTTTCACCTAAGGTTAGGTGAAATGAATGAAGGTCTTAATGTAGAGAATGTATAAAATAATTCTAATCCTACAATCTTATCCAGCAGGAAGTCACCCAGTGTTTTCAACAGCTTGTGATTTCAGTGAAATTTTTGGCTTCAATTTTAATGGAAGGCTTTATTTTTGAGGCATTTGCTTTCAGTGAGCAACTGAGAAGACATCAAAAATGCCACTGAAAAATATAAAAACTGTGTAAATAGTTTGCTGATGAACACCTTTACAGACAAAGACAAGTGTGTTAGTGTGTTACAGTTGATGCAGTACCTGCCCTCTCACCTCATAAATTTCAGTCTGTATATCAGAATTTCACAAGGCTGTTGTCTTAACAATGTCTAACATTCTGAGACAGTGGAGATCTTAGAAAACCTGACAGGCTCTTAATTATATATGTTCTGGAGGACACTGGTACAATACCAATTTAGTTTCCTTGGTTACTAACTCATGTAATCATAATGTATATATTTTACCACAGCCTTATTATGACATGCCAAAGAAAGCATGTCATTATTCAGGCCTGGCAAACACTTAATAAAAACCAGCTGTACATAAGTTTAGATTATTTAAATTATTTCAAGTATTCTCTTTTCATTTGACTCAAAGAAAATGGCAGCAGTAAATCAGGGTATGCACAGAAGGAGTCAGGATTATATTAATTATAATTTTGGCAGTGTAATCTTTATGATTAGCTGTATACAGTGGACTTCAGAAGATGTAATAAATGTCAATGTCTTGTTATGAGTTCTGTATGAACAAAAAAGGGATTTGGTTGGACAGAAGCAGCTTGATATATTCTTCTTGAAGCAGCTTGAGATATTCTTCACATCTTCACTAGGAAAGAAAAAATGTCTCAGAGTCAAAACTGAAATATTTGCAATCTCAGGCTTTCATTAGCATACAGTAAGATACTTAACTCAGTTTTTTCCCCTGTTCATTTCTACCTCACAGCAAAAGGATGACAATTTCTTTTTACTTGAATATGACAAATAGATTTTGTCAATGTCTCTTTAGCTATAGGGTGTTTTCTGACATTCAAAATGGATGTCTCTGCAAAGAACATATCTCAGAAAAGCCATACTTAAAGGGAGAGTTTACCTTGGGTTTTATAGCTTTGTAACTTTATCACATTTGGGGAGCTATGAAGAAATGTGAAATAAGTTAAGGGTTAAGTATGAGCCATGGAATTTGAGTGGGCTTGTGTGAGAGCAGACAAACTCCATTAATTTCTACTGCAGGCAGTTTCACTTTCCATTGAACAAGAGTCAACGGAAAACAGCACTAGCAATGTTTTTTCCATTTTTTACATCTCCTTGGGGGCAGGGAAGTGGTGGCAAATTGTTCATCTGAGGAATTAGTCACAAAATAGCTCTGCCTGCTCTCATCTGCATTTGGTAGTGCTGCATGCAGTTCAGTCCTTGCCTGCTTTTTAACATCAGCTCTGTTCCTTTTCCGTAAGTTTCCTTCAGCCCCCTTTAGAATTAACTTAGAAACAGTTGAAGATCACTCACATAATATATACAAAAGGTTCCATATAAAATGTTGTATGCAAAAATCACTGCAAGTAAAGCACTGCTGGGACCCCTTTGCAGCAGGGTTTATTTTGTGTGTCCAGCCTCACCGTAGAGAAAAATGTCCTAAAGAAGAATCAATTGTAATGCAGTTTCCTTCATATATACTTCAAAGTGAATTAAGTTACCTTGATAATTTGTTGTATAAAAGATTTTAACTTTTGAAAGAACTACCTTTGTCAAAGATTTTAAAATACCAGCTGCAGAAAAAGATGAAAATTTACAAAGGAAAAGTGAAATTAGCATCATGAATGCAAGAGGTGAATAAATAGAATAGTGACTCTGGAAGGGAACTCCGACTTTGTGTACCTAGACATCTGTGTTTAAAATGTTTATTTGGCCTGTGTGTATAAATGTTGAAAAGAACATTTTTTCCCAGGGTAGATGGGTCAGAATAGATCAGATAGATCAAATGCATGGCTTGGAATACACTCAGAAATAGATCAAAGCAAAACCACAGCTCTACAGTGGTGCAGCCTCGTTGGCCACAAGTGAGACCAAAGCAACATTAGGGTTCCCATCACTATTTAATGGGATGTGACCAAAGAAATATTTTGGTACTGTTGGAAGCAGTGCTCACTGAGATCTGGAATCCCAAAATGATGCTTTGAGGGAAAGGTTTATTATGGTAGTGGTAAGCAAAATATAAAGAAAGAAAAGTCCTAGTAGTGTCTGACATGTGAAGCTAATGACACTAAGAAGGCAGGCTGTGAACATGGTATTCATGACAAGTTCAAATCGGTAATAAATAAATTTCACATATATTAACATTTACATAGATGAGAAGTTTTGTGAGGAAAACTGCTCGTTAGATGTTTGCATCATCTTAGTTGTGTGACTTGGAACTAAATTTTTATTACCTAAAAAGACTAGTTCCTCAGGTGAGGTGTAGAAACAGGTCAATGTGACATGCTTATAACCAGTGAAAAATACAACAGTTTTTAGCCCTGCTTGTATCAAGGTGATTACACTGTGACTTAGACTGGATGCCCCTTAAAGCAATGAAGAAATGATCTGGGTCTCCTTCAGGAATGAGGAAAAATCTGAGGGAGAGTGAGAAGAGCATAAGGTAAATGAGAAGACAATAATATGTAGGTTTCAGTTTGGAAAGTGAGAAGGGAGATTACTCTTTCTGTGTATAAAAGATTCTCTTTCTGTGTATAAATGTAGAGCTGCAATGATAGCAGCTGTCACTGCCATTGGTGTCACTGCCATTGGTGGGTGATAACAGAGACAGATAGTCTGGAAATTCCTGCCTAAGTCTTTGAGCATCTTTCTGAAGCTACATAAAAGACACTCATGGTTTGAAAACCATTAGAAGGCTCTCTGGATAGCTTTTAAATAATTTTTAAATGCTTTCCTTTGAAAGACTTTCATAAATGGAGGCAGTATTTTTGAGAATTTTTGGTAATAATTGAGAAGCTGTAAAATCTCAAATCAGAAAAACACCTAAAGCATTGTCAATATAAAAGTTACAATGAGATTAAATAGGTGTGACATTGCTGATTTTCTAGATTGGTTTTCTTAGTAAAACCCTATGATGCCACAATACATCCAAAACTTACTATTCAAAGATACAGAAATTTAACAGAATACTTTAATGTGCACAGTTGTAATTCAGAAGCAATGCTGCCACTTTCTCATAAGACACAATGTAAAATTTCCTGTGAATAGATTCTGCACTCAAATCCATTTCTTGATGTAACTAGGGTTCTTTTGCACTTAAAAGAAGGGGTTAGCATCCACTTTGTGCCAATGTAAAGTCTTCCCAGAAATTAACATTTTTGATAGCAGGTAACAATGTAGCTGACACAGAAATTATTTTTGAAAATAAATATAAAAACCGAAGACTGTTAATTTTCAATAATCATAAAGAGAGTTACAGAGTTTGAAATGAAAAAGTTTTACTACTGACCATTCCATACAGATAAGGAAATTAATTATATTGGGTGATGTTCACCCTGTTGATGACCTAAGCAGACTTAAAATACTGTATCACACCATCCATCAGGTACTCCTAAAGAGAAGCACTACTTTAAATTCTCTCCTGAGACTTTGGCATCTGAAACTCTAGCAGTAAACACCTAATTCAATATTGTCAAATTCCTAATTTCTCTTGAGTTCTGGGTAAAAAGGCTTCTATTAAAAAAAAAAAAAAAGATTCAGGTGATTAAAGTATGAAGGTACATATCTCTTGTATCATTACATTTTGATAAATTCTTGTTTTCGTTTTTGGCAATGACACTCTTTGTGCAAACAACCTTTTGGAGATGTGAGAATATTTATGTAATGTATTTGAGCAGTCACATTCCTTTTACTGTACATGATTTGTTTTACACAAAATATGTGTCTGAAGCTACTTCTGTTTTGCAAAATGTCTCTTTCCTCAAGGATACTCAGTGCATTGGGTGGGTGACCTTCTGCACTTCTGTACTGATGAATTAAACAGCAGAAGTGTTGTGTTTGGTCTGCTTTGTAGAGCTCATTTCTTATAAATAAAAAAAAGGTATTAACAATTAACTTGTACAGTTATGTTCTGAATTAACTTAGACACACACACACACACGTACGAAGAATTGGGAGTGGAATAGGATAAACATAATTTCTCCTCTGGTGTCAGGGAAGGTTAACATACCAGTTTTGTTTGTTTGTTTGTTTTTGTATCAAACTCTGCTATACAAACTGCCCCTCAGTTTTGGATTGGAAAATTTTTGTCTTCTTTGGCAAAGACCCTTCTTCACTAGCAACAGCTGATATGGGAAAGAAAGTGTTTGTGTTCATGAATACTCCCTCATTCTGAAACATGCTCTTCACTCCATTCACTAAATTTGTTATATTTTTATTCATAATGCTTTTAAATCAACAACAGCCATTAAATAACAGCTTGCATGACACTTTGTACATGAAGATCCTTTATGAAGCAAAAAACTACCAAAAATCTAATAGATAGCAAAATAAAAAAGTCACCATGTTCTGAAACAAAAGCTTCAGAGAAAAGGCACATTTATCCTTTTATTTCCCACTGAATACCCCATTGATTACCCTAATATGAAGAGGTCCCTGTTTTTAATAGGAACTGCTAAAACAAAAAAGTATATACATCTGTGTATTGCTTTTTCTATTTCTTACTTACATTAGACACACACAGAATTACAGTAGTGACTACACTGAGAATAATTGACAATAATTCTCTATACATATCATATCAGCATATAAACACTCAGCTCATAGAGACACTTACACTTTTGATACTCTAGTGATGGCTTTATATCATGGACTAACATCACCACTGTTTTGTTGGCTGGCATGAACTGATGACAATCACAAAACTGTGAATTAGGTCTGAGAGAAAGGTTTTTTTAAAGAAGAGCTGAGAAATTTTTCACCGCTTCTCAGAGTTTACACGTTAAAATTCTATTTTTATAATGTTAAAATATCAATGGAATTATCTATATCCAGGCTTAAACAAAAAAAAAGAGCAGTTTTTTCTCTGAGTATTTTTTATACAGAGATGTATGTTTTATTAATTAAATTTAATAACTCATGGCTTCACTGGCGGCACTGAAGCATATACTGACATGCTTTGCTAATCTGAACTAAAACATAAACTCATATCCAGAAGAATCCCAGTTTTGTCAATGGGGCTGTAGCACAAAACACATCACTGAAGGTGAATGGCTGCATCACATACAGGATAGGAATGATTAGCTAAAAAGATATTACTTTCATCATCATGTTCAGTTTACAGTCCCAGGGAAAATACAAGCTAGCTTCATTCACATATTTAAAATTTCAATTTGCTGCCTCAAAACCAAAACCCATTAGATGTTCAAAAGTGTCATTAATTTCCAGTCTTCATAGATTAATCAGTTTTTTTCCCTTTCTTAATTTCTTTTATCTTAAAATTTCTTTTTATCACTCTGGTGTAAATTTCTGAGACTTTCTATAGAGGGTGAATAAAACTCCTCCTATATATTGATCTTTACTTTGCTGAAGTAATTAGGTAAAGCTATTCCAGTAAGACAAGAACTTTACTCTGCTGAGCAACTTTGTATGTTTTCTAAGTGCTTCTTCAAATTTTACATTCTTGGACATGCAAAATAATACAGAAAATTTCAGATAAGGTCTTCCAATCTACTATATAGCAGATTTACTCTTTCTCATCTCTCCATACTAAACATCACAATGAATTACAGACTGACTAATTCTGTGGTACACTTCCTGAGCCGATAAAATCAATAATTCCATTGAAGAACTATCAGATTATCTTGACCTTTTAAATCCTTTTGGATTTATGTCTCATTTTCTATTTATGTCTCTGACTTTCCTTTGTCAACACTTCAAAATTATTTTACGTTTTGCTTTCTAAAAAGGTGAGCAAATGAATAAATAGTTTTCTGAAAGGTGTTTTTCTCCTAAAATGGGCTATATTTGCTATTATTAGTGTTTCTTGTGATGTTATAAATGAACTAAACATTCTGGATGTCAAACTTGCAATTTAGTATTTATATTCTACAGATATTCTGTTATGGAGGTAATCTGCTCCCCTATGTCCTAAGTCAAGTTCTTGGTTTTGCCCATATCTCAGATGAAATAAGGTTTTTTTTATTAAAAAACAAAACCAAAAGCACTCATAAATCCCAGCTAACCAAACAAAAACCCCCAAAAACAAAACTCCCCAAATTTACGCACTTCCTCATTAGCCATTTTTCCTCTATGTCTAAGTTCTAAATGATCCCTACTGATTTTTTTTTGTCTGAAGTATAGCAAATCCTAATCACCTTCTTCTATGGAATCGCCTCTTATCTTCCTTATTCAATTTCTATTTAGGTGGTCAAATAATTAATTTTTTTGTTTTGTTCTCTGGACATCTAATTCATCTTTATTTTTCTCAGTCTTACTTTTCAACCACTAGAGCAGAGCTTTTTTGTCTGATAAATATCTTTGTTGTTCCTTGTAGATTCTTCACTTACTATTAATTTTTTTATTTGATAGCTAAACATTGAATCTCTTTCTGATTATTTTCCCTTTGCCTGGAAGAAAATTCTGGATGGATTTACATATTCATCTTACAGAAGCTCTACCCCTGACTATGAAATTTCCCAAGTTAACTGACTCAGTACAGCTCCTCACTTATTCCAGAAAGAACATCTTTCAATAAAACCTCTAAATAATAAAAGTATACTTCAATATGTGAACATACATGACTTGTTTCTGTGCTTATTTGTAAAACATCCTTCAGCCTGGTTTTGCTTTCTTGTTTCTTGTTTGCATCAACCTATTTTCCCTTTATTTGTGTTCAGTTAGTCATGCACTCTTACCTTCTCTTATCAAAGGAAAAAATAAAACAAGAAAAATATGAATGGCAAACTTTCTTTGTGGAATTGACTGGCATTTTTCTTTCCCCTTTGATCAAAACACTATTATCTCAGTGCTTGCTAAATGGAAAGCTATGTGACATTATCTGAAAATGGATGTTTTGAGCTTAATTCACATATATGTGGTACACCATTGAAATGATACTTCATGTTTTCCTCAGTTGTTACTTTCTTCTAGAGTATAAAAGTGTAATTGAGGGCCTTGACATCTAAGTCATAGAGTTAGCTGTAATTCTTTTTGTGCCATAGTCCTATTGAAGATGTTTTTATCTACTGATTAAGCATTATTTTTCCACACAAATTACCAAAATGAAACAGGAATGCTTTTTGTTCATATAAATTGTGCTTGCATGTGCAAGTGACAATAACTGGATACTTCATGCAGCATTTCTCAGGGCAATGAACACACAATGAATCCATAACACTTACAGTTCTGTCAACCCGTGTTCACATATTTAAAATTATGAAACAGAAATTAAATTAAAAATAATCAAAGATACTCTCAGCTGAAGTAGAAATCCACTAAGGCCTGTACTACACTTACAATCACCAAATTTAATTTCAAATTTTTAACTCAGAATTCAGTAAGAGATAAGAACTAGACCTTGGTCAAATATACTGCAGAACTTCCATTTAAGTGAACTTCTATAAGCCAAATGAGCTATGGATTTTTCAGAGACCTAGATCTATATTGATAGTAAGTCTGAAATTTTTTATATATTTTTCTTTTTATCTTTTTTATTTTAGCATCCTTCTATGAAAAATAATCAAAATCAACCACCTGATATAAGCCTGAAATACCTCCTTCTTCATGGCTCTCTTCATGGCATTACAGTACCATGAAGCTGAGGAGATTACTCAAATAAAGACTGTTTTAGCATTTTTCTCAATAAATATTCTCCCACTTGAAAGATATGAAATACTATGTTTATTAGCCATAACCATTAAAGTAAAAATCATGTTTTTAATTCAAAAATAATAAAATAATCCCAGTCCTCCCACAATATTGTGAAGTCTTACTAATTTAGGGTTTAACAAAAACACCCTGCTCAAGGATTATAGTGCCTATGTATTGTGACTTATATTAAATTACATAGGAAGAAGTTATTACAGAAAGAGGATGGAAACAAAGCCTAAAAGAACTGGGTGTTGTAATGTACCATTATCTAAAATATATCTGGAGAGGGTTTTGGTTTTTTGGGGGTTTTTTTTGGTTTTTTTTTTGTTTTTTGTTTTTGTTTTTTTTTTTTTTCATATCTGAGTAACTTTTTAGACTTTGATTTTGACAATACTAACCAAATATATTTTACTTGATGGTATGTTCCATTTCACATTACACTTGTGATATGAAATCATTTAATGATTCTTCATTCATCTGCCTTCACAAGAAACTTACAAAGGCTACTGTTTCTCTTGGTGTGTATATGAAGAAAATGATTTTTCAGGAATAATTTAGTGAATTTATTAGGTTTGCACCAGAAGAAAGAGGCATATTAAAATGAAAGCAAATACTTTTGAACCTTAAATAACTTTCCCTTCTAACTACAGGATGACCTTAATTTCCTACAGCACATATCTCTTGATTCAGCATAAAATTTTTGGTCAAATTAGGCATTTGAAATCAGCATATTTCAATCTGCTCCTACTTCACCTATCTTCCTTGCACTAAACTGATGCTTGCATTTTGCCAATAGCAGAAACCATCACTTTCATGATCACTTATTTGTGTTCAAATTAAACACATTTAAATCATTTCACTATTCATTAATTTGCCCACCCGTTGTACATCAGTCATTCTGTGACTAAAATGAACACAAAATACCTTTTCAGGAGCATTCTTCTATTGGGTCATCTGACATGTCATTAACAGGAAGCTGTTCCAGCTCCTGGCTAGAACTTGTGAAGGTGAGACTGAAAACACTTATTGAAAAAAGCAAACTAACAAAAACAAAACTAAACCCAAGAAATTATTCACATTACGTTCTTATTTTGCTCAAATGCGAATATATTGAGTCAAGAAAAATAGAGACACTTATATTAGAACCAAAGGTAAATGTGAACCAGTGAATAAGATTCAAGACTGAATTTGTTGTAGATATTTAGCTAGTCTAGAAAGCTTTAAGCCTCTAAAGAGACAATAAATGAAATATAGAACTTTTTTTTTTTTTTTTTTTTTTTTAGCAGTCTTCTTTACTGCAGCAATTTGTCAAAACCATCTCATTTCTCATAAGGAATGACTCCTTTATCCCACTTCTTTCCCCCCTGCAGAGTTTGGAGTCATTCCTGGTTCCTCACATGAGCCATACAGAACCAGGACATGTCCGAGCACCTCTGACCGTAAGTTCATGGACATTTCTTGTTAAGGAACACTGGGTAGTACTGCTGCTTAGAGAAAACTCCTTGAAAGCTCAGTTCACACTGAGAGACAAAAAATGTCTCCCATTTTTAAAAGGATATCACTGCAATGTATTTCTGAGGTACCCCAGCACTCACAATGCATCTGAAATGCTTTTGAGTTTAGGAGAAACACCAGAGAAATGTTTGGGATTAAAAGAGCATAATCCACATCAATTGAGAGCAGAATTTTTTTTTTTTTTTTCCTTCTCCTTTGACATAGCTCCACTGTATTTTTTGAAAGAATGCTACTGACTTTTCCAGCTGATACCTAAATGTCTGCTTGGCACAAAAATCAGGAACTAGTTCTCTCATATGTTATTAATTATTTCATGACTCACATTAGCTTTACATAACTGCTTTAAATAAACAACATAATCTCAATCTTATAAACACCAGGCTAGATATGCTCTTAGCAAGCTTTCACTTTTTCAGAATCTTTATTTATCTTTGTTTTCTGTATCACTCAAGGTTTCTAGCTGCAGCTGCCAACACATATTTTATTATTTTTCTTTCCTCCATCAACATCAGAATGATTGCATAAAACTAATTAACGATTTGAAAAACTGCAAATTTATGGGAAGAAAGTCTCTCTGTGAATACCAGCTAAATTTTTTCTTTTAATATTTAAAGCAATACTGAGTATTCCATTAAACTTTGTTGGGTTGTTTCAGTCTTCACATTTACTGAGAGCTGTAGTTATTTTACATTAAAGCTTCTTTTACATGAAAACTTCTTTTTTTTTGCAGAGTACTGTTTAGCAGAAATGGTAAGATAAAAAGAAAAGTAAGATAAAAGTCTCTTTTTTTTTAAGCCCCCCCCCCTTGAAATGTTATTATTTTCTGCAAGGAAAAAAGAATTAAAAATGCTTTATGATTACCTCTACACTGTAACTTATGACAGAAGAAAATTGCTACACTTATAAACAATAGCACTAAAAATTAGAAAATGTCAGTTTAGCAGTTTTAATTCATGTTCTTTCTTACTTCTATTATAATGAAATCTTTAATAATCCTGTCACACATTACTCTCTTCACAGCTTTGCCACTTCAATCAGTCTTGTGAAAAATATAACCTCTTACTTTCATTTACTGCAGAGAACCCTGTGCTCCCCTTGTCCACCTTCCCTGCTGCTCTCTCTGAACCCATGATCACTGTGCAGCCTCATCTCACACCTTCTAGTTCTTAGTCCTTATGTAGAAAACCAGCATGAATGAGCACTAAAAAAAAACCCAAAAAACAAACCAAAAGTGCAAAGCCCAGCATAAAAAAACACCATCTATTTCCAGTATCTATTGTCTTTTCTTTCAAGGAAATAGATATCTCTTGCCTATGTGAACAGTGCTGGCCCAGGGTCTTACTGCTCTGCTTCTGTTTGCAGAAGCACAGGTGGGCTAAAATGGCCCCATCAAAATAATGTTTATGAAAATGAGACCACACAGAATTTCAGTTTTCCAAATTGCCCCTGATTGTGATCAGAGCACCTGGGTTTAGCTGTGAAGCCTGCACCAATTTTGCAAAGGGAAAAATAGGTAGGTCCTCAATTCCAGCTGTGCTCAGGCATGCTATTGCTTGTAATAGTGCTTAAGCCATAACATGACATTTATTCTCAGAGGTAAAGGTCAAAGAAATAAATAAGAAGTGACAGAAACGACCCTGGCAAAGGTGTCCCCTCCTAGGCAGCAATTATGACACTCTTCACCATGCTGCAAAATTAGCCTGCAAAGTGAATTATTTCAAAAACATAAAAATGAATGAAAACAGTTCTCTTAATTTAAACCTTAGGGTGAGCACTGGGCTTTCGGCTTTTTTTGTTTGTTTGTTTGTTTTAAAACTGTGCAAATGGAAATAACAATACATTATTTAGGTTAAACAATAAAGTTGCTCCTGCTTTTCAGATTTGCAACCTTTTACATTTCTATGATTAAACTTGTAGCTAATTTCTTTTGTAATTCAGGAGAACAAAGCAACTTACTAGTCTCTACAGAAAAATGCTACAAAACTTTAACATATTTAGCTCAACATTGAACAAAACTGGTTGTGCCAATCTACATTCAGTAACATCCAGAGAGCTGTTAGCATTCAGTAATCATTTGGAAAAGGAACTTGATGTTTCCTGGCTATCATAACATGGTTAAAACCTGAAACTGTGCTAATTTCTAAAAATCTTCAACAGTAATGAAGTTATACTGATTGATATCAACAGAGAAATTGCTGCTGGTTGCTGTTGCTGTGCTGTTGCTGTTGTTGTGTATTCAGACTACTGGAAACTCTTAAGAGTAATAACTTAAAATTCACTGTACAGAATAAGTTGCAGAAGAGGATGAGAAGAGTTCCACCTGCAGATCTAATTCAGCTGTTACACCAGTAAGGCACAGCTTCTGACACTCCCAAGTCCCCTGTTCCACCAAGTCTTTGTGGGCATTACACTTCAGACCTTGATCTTCCAAGGTGCTGTGTGTGGCCCCCAAGAACACATGGATCCCTTCACATCTGCAATCCCTGCAGGCAGTGCATTTTCCCAGCATGCATGAATTCAACAACTGCATAACTCCAGGCAGTATCAACAGGGAACAGCAAATATCATAATTAATATAACATTTTCATAGATTGAACCACCAGGGGATGAATAGAAAATTCAGCGTTTTTAAAAAGAAATAGAATTGTTAGGCACACTTTAGTTGTCATGCACTAAATTTTCATTTGAATAATACAATTAACGAGAAAAAAATTAAACAGATGAAACAGAAAAGAATATTAAGAATTTAAGAAGGGCTTTATCTGATTGCCAACCCCTTTTCTTTGCATTCATGTAAAATAGGTTGCTTCCTCAAATCACCAAACTGCTCTAATAACAATTATTTATGCTTTCCTAGCATTACTTATCTGAAATATCTTACAGATCCTGAAACATCATTCAAGTGTTAGCCATGCACAATACACAATATCAGGAATCTACCCAATCAACAGTATTATTGCAGCATTACTGGATACAGTGACATTTAGACAACCAAATCCTTGCCTCTGTGCACAGCAAACAAGCTGAGATTCTTAGCAGAGTGGCATTGGTACCTGCAGAGAATGAACAGGCAAGTCATGTTCATGTACTTCTGGCCATGAAGTGAGAGCAGACTGATTATCAATACTCATCTCTCCCCTGTGCTACTGCAGAACTTATTGAGGAGCTGGAGGGTGAGGGAAAGGTGAGGGTGAACTCTTACTGCTACTCTCTTCCACACTTTAGAGCTGTGACTGTTTTCTTCTGATCAAGCTTTTTAGTGACACAGAAGGAGGAGTAGTATATGGCCCAGATTTAACAAAGCAGTGGGCCAGAATTCCAAATCTAACAAGGACAGTGAGAAGAAAACCAAAACTCTGACTCCTAATATTTTAAGTAATGCTACATAGAACATGAAAAAAAAAAAAAAAAACAACCCAAGAACAAAAGCAAAAATAAAAAACCCAAACAAAAACCCCAAACTATACCAAAACAGACAACCACAACAACAAAACCCAAACAACTAAACAAAAAAACCAAACAAATAAACAAATAAAAAACCCCATCCACACCTTCAAAAATCTATGTGTGCTAAGAGACATGTATTAAATATTGCTCTGATATAATACTGCAGAATAATATTTGCCAAGTTGCTGTGGTATTCTTCAACTTGCAGAAGAGCAAACTGGGCTATATCATTCAGAATCAGTTTTCCTATCTTAAACCTGGAAGCACATGTCATTGGTAAATAAGCTTGGAAGTACACTTCTGTAGGAGATGGATGGAGTAGCGGAGATAAACAAATAGAACATTTAACATAATAGGATTTTATAAGTGGAGGTGAAGGGAAAGAAATCCCTTCCCACCAGCCCAGAGGGTCACTATTTTCCATTCCTCTCCGTCTGTTTTTTCTGGCACAGACACAGCCATCACCTTGAAATGCTTAGGACTGTGCATTGTTAATGAGGACAATCCATACTGACCAGGGAAATTGTGCTCCCACATTTTCTCTGGTGTCTTTTGGGGTATGAAAGGAGAACTGGGATATGAAGGGAGACTACAGCACCACATGGAATATTGCATGGAGACAGATTTCCCTGTCACATGCTGCAGTAGTGCTCAGTACTGCCTGAACAGGGACAGTACACAACCATGGGGAACAGAGCAGCTCTGCACAGTGAGGTACATACATCGTTTCAACCAAAAAAACAGACCTACATATTTTAAATGTTCCATTCTCTCACTAAAATTCGCCTTCTCATCTCTTTCTGCACTGACTACATTAGAAGCAGTTTCAGTGAACCCATTTAAAACACCTCTGCTGGACCACATAACAGGAAGATATTTTCTATCTTGTGCCATGATATACACCAGAATATAAGTGGAGTGGAAGAACACAGAGCCAGAGCACTACAGAGCCACCTGTGAATGACTTCTGGAATAATCAGGTTGAGACTAGTTTCTGTAATTATTCACTGTTTTCTTATTTCTGTGTACTCTTACACCCTTATTAATCCTGTCCAGGAACGTGATGTGCTTTGTGCTTGAGTTTAATGGACCTGAAGACATTGATTTGTTCAAGCTTTAGCTTTGAAAGATGTTAAGTGTTGTGCAGATCACATCTTTATAGGTCCTACATGGAATGATATAGTGAAAGAAAATTAAGCTGTTATAAACCTCACTGTATTATCTGGGGAAGAGGTGCATTATTTTCTAACCTGTAGAAAGCTAAGGCCTGTAATAATTTCACAAAATTCTACAAGAGACAGAGAGAATTAAATTAATTCTCACTTCAACTCAATGAAAGTTCATGATGATATTTCACTTGAACAGTAAAAATTGTGCTCCAAGTTATGACTGTTTCTCTGTACACTTCCTATGTAATTTTTCTTATGTTCTTAACCAGTGGGTTAAAGTCATTCCTCAAGTAACTTACAGTTTATTCTCACTGCTTAAGTCAAGATAAGGGTAGTTTTCTTCCTTCCCTTAAGATTGGTCAGAGCAGAAATGGGTAAATAAATAGTAATCACACCAGAAAAGGCTTCAAGAAATGAAATGCAAAATTCTTTCTTTTGAACTGCACGTATATTTTTAACTGGATTTAAGGTGTTCTTCAGTCTAAAACAATTATCTGGTTTCAGATTGAGTATTAACAAAGGTCAGGAGACTGTAGAAAGTTTTCAGTTCTTAACACAAACATTTATAAATATACCTTCTACAATTATTTTTGGGATTCCATCCACCACACAAATGGCTTCACAGATGACTGCCTTATTGTCTGATACTGTGGCATGTACCTGAGACCTGTGAGGTGTCACTCCATGGGAGGATAGGAGGTGCATTTTTTGGTCAGAGCTTGCTGTCCCTCCAAATCCATCACTATCCTTTTAAAATTCTTAAAACTTATGGTTAGTCTTTGGTAACAGTTTATGAGCACAGACATTTCCAAAGCAATGAAAAAACTCCCAGTTATTGCACTTTACATTGCAGTTTATGACATAATGTGTCCTTCACAATAGAAACAATGGCAACAATGCTGTGATCCTCAGGAAGCTCTTGCTTGAGCCAGGAAAGCTCCTGTGAGAGCATGATCTGTCCTCTGGCCATAATGCAGTTAAACACACGTCCTCAGCAACCCTCCATGTTTCCAAACTCAGTAAAAATTACCATTAGAAGAGTGCAGTGACCAATGAGCTGACTCATGTTTAACTTTGCATCAACCAGGACCCTAGGTCCCTTTCTGTGGCACTGCTTTCCATCATCTCATTCCCCAGTCTGTCTGTACATCCAAGGCTGCCCCATCCCTCATGCAGATTCTGTCACCTTCCCTTGTTGAACAAACCCTTCTGCTTTGCTTTCCCATTTTCCTTTATGTTCATCTTTCCAGCTTCCTTGTTTTGTAGGAGAGAACTTAAATCAGAGCCTCTTTCTTTTTAAAAAATAAACCTTTAATCTTTATTCAGAATTCTCTTTTATTATGCTAATGGAGGATTATACAAGAACTAGCATTTTCTCATGTTTGTTATTGTTGCTCAAATCTCCCACATTTAAGAAAGAGGGACAAAGAGAGACAATATAATTGCATCTTGCAGAAGCCTTATCTTTTCTTTTAGACTTTGCTGCTTTTTCAGAATTTTAAAAGAATTTAAATAGAGTAGGAATTACTTAACAGAAACAAATTTTTCAAAACTTAGAGATTGGTTACCTTCCTCAACTGTGTAGGGAAAAATGCTCTTAGAAACACAGTACCATGTGGACTTCTAGAATTTTTTTTAACGTGAAAGCTAGTGGAAGCAAGGTCACGACTGAATCCCTTAAATATCCTGGGTTTTTTCCACTTGATTTCTCCAGTTCAGACTGAGCAGTTCTGGTCCAGGACAGAAATAACCCTGTATCTTACCCTGAAGATTCTGAAAATTAAAGCTCCCTGCAAAAACCTACCAGACATGCCAGAGCTGGGCAAAGCAAATCAAGGACAACAACAGGAAAGGAGTAATTAGATGCTCTCTTTTTGTGAAGATGATGAAAGAAAGGGTTTTCTCCAAAATTCATCACTTTCTTCCAGGACATTACATTATAAAGTATAAAAACAGAACAACAACTATTCTCTGACAGTTTACAGTCCAGATTACTAAATTGTTTCTGGCTCCATGTGCCATGTTTCTGAGTCAGTGCAATTTTAACTGTTTATTTAAATAATAGTTTGTTGGTGCCCAACTCTTAATACAAGTAGAGATGCATTTGCAGTGTAGATAAAAGTGACTAATGATCTCATGGCAAGTTTTGAAGCTTTATAGGAAATAATTATTTCTTTTGAAGTACACAAAGATGAACTAAAGATTAGATAATAAATATTACAGCTAGCCTCATTACGTGATGCACAAGGGGGAATAATCTTTGGTAATTGATGGGGAACTTCACATTTCACATATTCCTTGAATGAAACCCTGGACAGTAGAATGACTCACTACTCAGCTGCACCTTTCACGATGTCCTCACATGACTCAGAAGAGAGAAAGAGAGAAATTTGAAAGCAGCCTGATTTTTATCCTGTTCTTGAGAAAGTAGCTGCACTGGCTTATCTAGAGGACATAAACTTTGAAGTTTATTTGGGAATATGCCTTGCTTATTGTATGAACTAAACATACAAAGGTCCATGCCCTAAGCATCAGCTTTGGTTAAAGCCACCTTCTGGAACCTGTGTAAGACCTACAGCCTGAAGTCATAAGCTCCCTTTCCCTGATCAGTTATGGCAGGCTCAGAGTCAGACACCAAACCCTGAGCTTTCTGAGCAGGCAGTCAGCCAGGATTTAGAAATATGGAACCAACCACGTGCAGAGGCTCAGAACCACTCAGCATCTTAGTGAGAGTCAAAGCAGGACATCTCTAAGGGAACAAGAGAATTTTTTTATAGATGCTGCTACTACGAGGATATTCTACATAAAAGTGACTTCTACTTTTACATAAGAAAGGAAATCTTGCCAAATCACCATTTTGAGTGCCCCCATAGCATACAGTTCCCAATGAATTAAAGGTAATTAATGACAGCCTGTTCTCTGGGTTCTAAGAGCTCTCCAAGAAGGAGTACAGTGCAATGTGCATTTCCCAATTAAATGAAGTGTTTGGTGAAATGAATGAATCATAACAGGGCAGAACTTTACTGCAAGACTTCTGACACACCTGTGATCAGGAAGGACTCTACAGATTCTTCTGCAGAAAAAAAAATCAATTTTTGCAAGAATGAATATAATTGTTTTGATTTAAAGTTTTAAGAAAAAAAGACATTTCTGGGTTTCTCTGTATTAACAAATGCCAAATGAAATAACTGTCAAGCATCTACTCAAGTCAGTATAATATGAGTTGAAGAAATCATAGCAGTACCAAGTTGAAAAAGAAAGATCAATAACCAGTCAAAATCAAAAACAGGAATCAGAAATTAAACTGAGTGCTGGTGTGCATTTTGTCACTAGCCAAAGGCCACTACAACACATGTAGAAACTGCACCTTCAGCAGCCTAGAGAGAACTTTGTGCTTTCCTACATATAACACGATCCACTATTTTTGTGAGCAATGTGAAAATATCTTAGCAATATATAACAGGTATTAGTGATCAGTTTCAACAAAGACACATTGATAAAATAATAGCAAATGTAATTTATTGTGAAATTTAGTACTAAAAAACCTGGTATCTTAACTGAAAAGCATAGTGTTTTCTAGACCCTGTAATGTATGTCCATGCAAGCTTTTAAAATTCAAAGACAAGAATTCAAAAGCTAAAATTACAACACTGTTCTGCATTTAAATCCAGATCCCTGCTTTCATTTGAAATACAGAGGTCTGGAACCTCTGCATTATTCTATTTTTTTTTTTCCAACCAAAATAGATTTCTGCCATTTCTACAGTAAGAAAGTTTCTCTATTCAGACTCAATGAAATAAATTTGACAGAATTATTTGAATAATCCATAATAGATTGATAGCTAGTCAAGAGGTTGATGTGTTAATAACAGTAATACATTAGAAAAAGCAAAATGCATTGGGTAGAATCAAGACCTGGAGATAAAGGAGAAATATAAAGCTTTGACAAATTGTCATGGGTCAAAACCAGGACAGTAGTTTCCTCAGGATACAGGAAAATAAAAAGAAAAGGACTTGCAGAAAAGGAGTTTCCTCATAACAGTTTTTCAGCCAGTAAATCGCAAATTATTCTCATCCCTATTGATGAAACCAAAGTTTTATTCATTCTTCAGGTCTTAAGCACCTCTTCAGGTGTTACAGCACCTCTGTAATCTTCATTCTCTAATGTTTTTTCTTCTCAATGGGATTTATTCTAGCCAGGGTACCTTTGGATCTAAAACATGGTGCCACTAGAGACACTTATCCATTGACTTGGGCTTATCATGCACAGAAGGTTGAAATTCTTTCTTTTTTGTAAGACACAGAAAATATGTAAAAAGGTGTGCCTTCTTCTCTACAGGTGGGAAAACCTTAAATCTTGAGAAAACATCTAAAGTTGTATAGTCTCATGAATGTAGTTAGTGACCTTTTTAACCGAAGGGAGTGGTGGCACAGAGCACAATGTCCAAACTAACCAAGAAGGACCTGGGCTCCAGCTGGTGTGAGGAGACTACTGAACTTCAGGTGTACTTTAGAGACATAAATATGAAAGTTGGTTATTTGGTGAACTTGGCTAAGTGCTTACCAATTCACATAAATTTCTCAATGGGCACCAGATGACCTATTCATGATCCATCATCACTATCACTGATTTGCTTATGTTATGGTTGAAGAGGAAAGCCCCAGAACAGAAACCAAAAGAAGCACATCCTCCCAAAATTGATATTGGACCTTTTTGTTCAATTATGTCAATACAGATTTAGTAGTTTAACTGGTCATTCAATTTAGAATATTGATTTTTTTACACAACTCTTTTTTTTTTTTTTTTTGTTGATATTGTTCTGAATTTCTAAGGACAGCTGTTTCTGTTCTACATTCACTGTTCAGTTGTTGTTCAGTTAAAAATCACCAAATGAAGATTATCCACTGTCTCTGACAGTTTATCTTCTCCAGACTGAGAGAAAACACAGATATTTAGAGTATCTCAGCTTACCTTAAGAAAAAAAAAATCTTTTTTTTTGACCTTTTTGACTGCAGATGGAGGCTAAATTTATCTAGAGGATATATTTTAAAGTCTTTTAACATCAAAAGGCAATTTGGAAAGATCATGTAGCTAATTAAAATGCTTTAGAAATCATAGAAATGCTTACATTCAACAATGCTGCAAGTTTTGTTCATCATATTTGTAATTCTTAAATTTTTAAGATACTTTGGTTTTTTTCAAGGAGAAAGGTCAGTAGTATATCTAAGACCTTCAGGCTTGAAAAGCCCACTGTCATAGGGAGATACAACCTCTACACAAACTTCAAGCTGCTTTAGGCTACTCAAGAACTATGACTTGTACTTGTGAAATAAGTTATTTGTGGCCTCTTCTATTGTTTGTTATTCTTCTGCTGAGGGAAGGCACTACACCAGATTCATGTTACTGCCCTTCTAGTGTGCTGCTAGTAATCAATAAAATTAGGGCTATCATGAAAACTCACTTAATAATGCCACTATCCTTTATCCTTTTGGTACCACATGAATTAGAGAACCCATTTTGCAACACTAGAGAGCCTCCCCAGAGTTTAAACAAGCACTTATTGATTCCTGGGGGCAATCAGCAAAACTGTTGTAACTAAACTCTCATCTGGAGTTATGTATGTACTATATCACATATAAATAATTCCAGACAGATGTGATGAGAAACCTGAGATGTTTGACATCAGTCTTTAAATCACATGCCAGGTAACATCAGTTAAGGAAGATATGTGATACACTTTTGTAGGAAAATGATTTTAGAAAGATTGGGTTTGCAATTTCAGAGTATTTTCTCATCCTTTTTTTCACTGTTACAGCTTTTAGTGACTTTAGTGATATTGTATCAACTTCCCAGTTGGCAGGACATCAGATTACCTGTTAGAAAAATAATTTATATTGGCATTGTTTTACAAAATAAAAATTATAGATTTCAGATGACGTGGTTTTCAAAATGGAAGAAAAGCATGGTATTTAATATAGCAGAAGGGAGGGAATAAAGGAGTGGGCAGAATGGGAGTAGGGGACAGAATTATCAGCCTCAGACTCTTGCAGATGTGATTTGGGTGCAAAAATCTCTGAGAAACAGAACTGTTGTAACTGTAATGTCGATGAAATCACCCTAATGTCTTCATACAGCTATATGGAACATTTAAGGTACAATATCAGAAGTGGTACACAACTACTGCTCTTCATTTTGTTACAACTGTGCTCACTTCCTACTACAGTTATACCACATCAGACACGTTCCTTCCCCCCTTCCTCTTGAACTGTATTTATTTTCTTTGCATACATGTTATTTTAAGATGAGAACTTAGTCACTGAATACCTGAAAGCTGATGTCCCCCATACGTAGAAATGAGAAATTTCTGAGGAAAAAAGACAGACATTATGTACATTTTCTCTCTCATGACTAACAGACAGTATGGTATTTTCCATCAGTGTTATTTGCAGATATAGTTTGGACATCTGTTTACCCTAGAACTTAATTAAAATTGGAGTTCACCTTGATAAATATATTTAAAAATTTGTTTTTTCCCTGGTTTTATTTTTATCTACTTCCTGCTGAAGGCAATGCAGTGCTTGCAGCCCAAAGCTGCAGCTCTGAGCACAGGCAATGCCCTGTACAAACTGATGGAGAAGAAGCTGACTCCCACCTTTACTACCCTGCTCTGAAACAGACAAAAGGTCTCATAAAATAACATGAAAAGTCAATACTAAGATGTATAAGCCAAACTCTTTTGATGACCAGGCATTCCCAGTGCACTCAGAAAAACAGGTCATTGCCCCATGTGCATTTTCAGTGGGTAATTAGGAATAGTGAATGCAGCGGTGAAAAAGAAAGCAAACTCCACAGGCACACAGGCAACAGTTTAACCACCACTCCACCTCATGCAGGACAATTTAGGCATTGTTGGTGCTCTGTGTTTTTTTTTTTTTTTTTTGTCAGCTGTTCTTTTCCTCTTCTATTTAGGCTGTCTGTTGTTGGAAGCAGTGACAATTCTCTCATCTTCTGGTACATGTGGTTGTGCTGTAGCAGCAAATGGGGGCCTGTCATCTCACATAATTACCTGAGTTTGCTTGAGATGCCAATGACTTCACTTAAAGTACACTGTGGAGATGTGCTCCATGAGATACACAAGAAGAACCTTTTTTAAGAGCTCTGCATTGCTCTATTCTGAACCATCAAAGTCTAAGCAATAGCTTACACTGGAAGAATAATGTAGTCATTAAAGCTAGGTACTGTTATTTCCAGTGATGTAGACATTTCTTGGCAGTATGGTATGCTAAGCACAGGTTATTTTATCCTAGCAATAGCTCCATATGACATCAATCTGACAGCTCTTTCACTGACAATACCTCCTGAAAGATACTTTTGACATGAACAAACTTGTAAGAAAAATATATTATACCATTGGCAAGTCTGTTTCACAGATTTCCCTTTCAATTTTCTTGGCTACATACTTTTTAGAAGAAAATAAGTATTTTTCAAAAAAAATTTTGAAAGGCTTCATATTTGTCCAAATATGGATTAGTCAGGTATAGCTCACAACCTTATCCAGAGCAGCAGAACTATGCACAGAGGACTTCTGAGTTTGGGCTACCCTCAGCCAATACAGAGTTATTGCCCATTTGAATTCTGCAACTCTTTCCTCACCTTGGAAATTAGAAGCCTCATATGAAAGCTAAGTATGTAACATGGATTTAATTCAGTATTTACCAATTATTGTGACCAAAATAAAAGGTATTAGAAGAAATACAAACTTTGATAACACCTTTCATTGGGAGAGGAAAGTCTTACACACTCCCAGAAGTTCTTTATTTCTGATTGCTACCCATGAAGTAGATTATGAATGACTAAGGTTTGCCAATATATTACATTTCTCTGACAGAGGGAATGACCTTATTTGTTTTGCACTGTTTTGCAGATGGAAATTTCTTCAGGTCTGAAAGTGTGAATTACCCTGCAGCTTCAAGTCTAAACATATTTTATTGACGTTAGTATCACTGAAATATAAGCTAATGGCTCTACTTTTACTATATATGATAAATTAAACCAACACCCAGAAAAAAAAATGTATCACTGCATGTACTTTTTCTTCTGTGAAGAGGACTAGACAACAAACATAAGCATCCTGTAAGATACAATATTTCAACAGTACACAGACAACATTGCAGTAAATAGGTTAAATTTATATATAGACCAGACTATACTAAAATACAGTAGAACAAAACTATATTTGAAAATGAGGCTTTTATTTATGTTGACTCAAAATGACCTAAATCTAAATATTCATAGAAGATGGAAAAAAATAAGTCACAGTGGAAGTGACTTATTAAGTGTTCATAGGCATCATATTTGCAGTGCAGTGTTAATTATATTCACCTAACACAGAGCACCCATGGCATCAACAGGCAAGCTGAGAAAAAGGAAAATTTGTTATCACAATTTGGCATGTGGGAAACTGCTGCTCATAATGACTCCATTTCTTGCCCTGGTCACTCACGTACAACATAGGGCTCAGTTACAAATATAATTTTTTTCCTATGCTGCTGATAAATATCTTAAATAAAACATCCTTCCTCCAATTTCTGAGCTAATGGTAACACTGCAATATCCAGGGCTGTAAGGCTGATCCTCATACCCAGTCCTCTCTATTCTTACATCATTCTTTTTTTTCCTAAACTGAAAGACTAGGAAAGGAGCTTCCTCATCCCCATAGTGCTTTTAAAACTATTTCCCCCCCATTTTCACTGTGAAGAAAGCATTCCTGGGCTGCATCCTCCTGTGGTGCAGCAGGATAGACCAACTCATTCAAGCTACTGCCAATCTGAACTTATATCCCAGAGGATATCAATGAGCTTCTCTTTCAATTAATGGATGACTTTTTACTTTTATGAATCAGCTTGTCCTTGACTTTTTACATTGCTGTTAAATCACAATGTTTTCCACTATCATTTCACATTCCCTGTCTGGAAAGGGAGCATACACAGAATCTATTTTCAACCACAGCTACCATTTTGCCAGCTCTTAAAGAAATTGAATTTGCAATTGTTGGAAAGGACATAGCAAAGGAGACAGGTCTGACCATGAGTGTCCCACCCGAAACTCCTTTCCTGTGATTTACTCTCCTCAAAGCTTTATTCCTGAGATGACACAGAGCTAGAGCTACCTCTTCCCACATTAGTGAAGACTGGAAAGCTGCTTGCCCACATGGCAACTGCAGTTTGCTGAAAGCATTACCAAGCACAAGATGCAGCATGGTTAAGGTGTTGTCTCCCTATAGTATTCAGAGCCCTACATGTGTTTTGTGGCTGTCCTCCAGATCCCTAGATTTGGATGGATAGTGTCAGACAGTGCTGACAGCTACCACATTTAACCATGCCTACTTTTCTGTATTGCAGGACAACCACAGAAGTGCTTCTAAATATCTTCAGGAGTAAGTTTAGGATATGAAAAGTGCTAAAATTCTACACACCAGGAAAAAGGGAAAATGCATGACACAAACTTCAGCTAGGTCTTCTGAACCTAGAAAATTAGGAACTTTTCTTTCCCCAGAACTGCCTTGGTAACAGCTGCATCTTGATTGCTGCAAATACAATTGTACATCCCACCCTGGGACATATCCATATCATTCCTGTTGGCAGTGCAGGGAAAATAATTTCATATGCACTGAGACCTGCGACACTTATGGAAGGCAGCATTTGACTCTCAGGGTTATATGGTCATTTCTAATTTAGTAGAAAGAGGCACTGCATTAACAAAAATAGAGAAACATAAGGATCACAAACCCAACCAATTCATCCCATTCCCAGGGGCTACATTTCTGAGGGCAGAATTAACCCATTATCCTCATGTCATGTGATTCTGGCCCATCTATTCTCTGGTGTACACAGGGATGTGCACTTATATAATAGACAATTCAAAGTCTTATCTGGAGTCATAGAATGTTAAGGATTGGAAGGGTCCTTAAAGACCATCTAATCCCATCACTCTCTACCATGGGCTAGGACTCCTCCCACTAGAGCTGGTTGTTTAAGGCCTTTTCCAGCCTGGCTTTAAACACTGCAAGGGTTGAGTCCAAGGCCCAACCTTATCTAGTTTTTAGTAAATACTGGTTCATTTGTCTAACTTGAGTTGGCTTATCTTGATTTAAAAGAGGTATGGATTAATTCTCTGCTTCCTGGTTTCATAGGACAATACTCATTCAATGGAAGTGAAAGATGACTTAGTCTAACCTAGAGGGCTGAGACCACATGGTCACACCCACTCATTGTGGTGCTGCCAGAGTGAACAGAAAGCAAAGGACAGAAAAACACAAGGTCAAGGTATCTATAAACATAATGGTTTTACTGGAAATTATGCCTCTGTAACAGAGCCAAGATTGTAGATGTATTTTTAAAAGGAAAATGTTGCCACCTATTTTTCAATTTTTTCTGCCTTCTTTGTGTTACAACCTTGCCATTGGAAATTAAGTCCATGCTGCCTGCATCTGGGTTTCCCTCTCAATTTTTCTGCACAAGAATTTGACAAAAATGAGTGCTGCTTTTGCTGTGTTGGTATCTGTCGCAAGATTTGTAATAAGTTCGTGGTTAGGTGCACTCATAAGTGAACTTGAGGGCAGTGGTACAGTCAGTTAAACATTACCACTGTATATTAAAAACAGTGGTAGGACAACCAAGCTGTACTCTTAGACTATGTACACAACTTAAAAATGAAATACTGCCCAGAGCAGAAGATTTTGAATACCAACGCCCTTTAAAGGTAAGTTTGTGTTTCAAAAATTAGTTAAGTTATATGAAAATAAGAAAACAGTTGAGAACATTTTCCCTCCTAGGCATGAATGCTGGGGACAGAGTAAATTTGCATTAAAAAAGATTTTCACCACAATTATGATTTAGAGGAAATTTGGCTTGCAAACTGTGTGATGATGTCTTTTTTATTTGACTGATTATGAAAAATCCTTTAGCTAACCAGATATCATCCTGCATTTGATAATTGGCTTTTTTTTTTAATACTCACTTTTTAAATTGATTACTTTCACAGAATTTTCAAGAACACTTTGAAGAAAATATACCAATTAGGCACTATAGAGGCTTTTTTTTTTTTTTCTACCACTACTACTGAAAGGAGTCCTCCACTCTCCAAGAGTATTTGCCAACTTACCTCGCAAATCAGCACCTGCCATCTGCAACCTTACAATATATTTCAAAACATAGTTTTTACTTAGTCAAAAACACTCATTTTATAATACAATAGTGACCTAAGAATTTAACAACCTAAAGTGACACAGAAGTTGGAGAAGTCACAGCAGAAAGAAATAGTTGTATTGTTTATAGATTCTAAACTGTAGTTGCTGTGGTTGTAGTGTTACATTTTGAATGACAAATTTGCTTCTGTGGGTACTGTATTTTATTTGACACCACTTTATTATTGCCTTGAGTGAAAATAAAACAACCTCAAAAAATACTCATTGTGCCCATATTGCTGACAGATAGTGTCTGTCATACACTTGTGTGCAGCAGTTGCAATATTGTGTTTTCCTTCTTCTTTAACCTGGACATGTGGCACTCATAAGCATGGACTGGGGTTATAATAAGAATATGCTTAGGCTAATGATGCTCTCAGACATCCTTGGAAGTGGGATTTAGTCAAAACTTTTTCTGTACATGCATTTCCACTTCAGCTGTGATATTTCTGCATATAGGAAATAATTTTTAAATGTTTTTCTCCACCTTCCTTTCTGATCAGTTGCAAACAGAACATTAGAAATTAGGAATTTATATTTATTTTTTTAGGAGGATCTTTTCAATGCTCCATTCTTTAATATTATGAAAGAAAAAACATACAGCAGCATTCACAACAACTCAGCTTTCAGAGTATCCATTCATTACCATATAAATAGCACAGCCACTTAGTATACCTTCCTCTGCTTATCATTCCAGTGTCAAGCCTGTAAGTTCAAAAGTGCACTCCTTTTTTGCCAAAACCAGAAGACCCATTTTATGTCTGGTAAGCCATTATTTTCTGAGGGAACAATAATGGAACTTCAGTCCATTTTAAATGATATATTGTCTGTCAGCCAAGTAGCTCTGCTCTGAAAGGCATGGCCCTGACAGTCGGACATGGCTTGCGTGACTCTGCTTAATTTCGTGTCTATTGTCGAAGTGCTGAATGTGGTCAATACCACAAAAACTACTTTAGAGGTTTCAGAATAGTTTGAATATTGACTTATGTGGCAACAAACACATATGCAAGACAGTACAAACTTTCAGTGCCATGCCTGTTGCATTCAAACAAAATCTAGTTAATACATTTCTTCTGTTGCCCTATTGCTTTCTAAATCCAATGGCATTATTACATAATGGATATGTGAAACATGAGGCAGATCAAACTCTCTCTGTTGGACATCCATTGAACCAGCCCAGAAAACTGTTTTTTTTTTTTTTCTCTTTAAATTTGTGCTTTCTGAAACTACAGAAGATTATTACTATTCTAGAGACAAACTTTCTGAAATTACAGCTTTGAAAACACCATGAAAACATCTGCATTGCACAGCTGAATTTCTGAGCAGTAATGTAGAAGACTGGAACCAAGCCACAAATCTAATTACAGGAAGGTTGTTTTATCCACAGACCACCTCTGCAGGCATTGCAAAGGGCCTCAGCAGCACTCACTCAGATAATCTATTGCCACTAAAGAGCCAGGTTTGTCCATCTCCCCCCTACTTACATGGCACTGTGCGGAGGTAGAGATTGTCTCTTATGATCTGCTGGAGCTCATGGTCCACCGAACCTTTCTGGAACCGTAGATTGAGGTAGTGACGAAGGTCCTTATCAACGATGCCTCCTGTCATGGAAAAGACAAATGAAAGTACAATTTAAAATTATATTGTTTTGATGGAAGCAATGAATCAGTTGTGAAGTCTTTGTGGTTCATTTTCCTTTATGTTTCTGTCATGATGGAGGACAAAAGCACACAGAGCTTTCTGGTTAAAGCATGTGGTTGGTACAGTATCTTTTACTACTGATAATTGTAAAGGTTAAAAACAGTTAATGACAAATGACTGGCTAAATCTGTACATTCAGAAAATATAAATGACTGGCTAAATCTGTACATTCAGAAAATACATATATGATTATAAACAGAGCTGCCAATTTTCTTTCTGCACAAAACTTGAACATATTTTTATCATAAAACTACATACATATGTATCTAAATAATATATTAGGTATTATATTTCCCATGACCTTGTACCAATTTTCCATTTCTTATTAAACTAAAAATCCTGGTTCA
This sequence comes from Vidua macroura, assembly GCF_024509145.1. Taxonomy (NCBI): domain Eukaryota; kingdom Metazoa; phylum Chordata; class Aves; order Passeriformes; family Viduidae; genus Vidua; species Vidua macroura. Next base: position 62,288,281 of record NC_071575.1, read on the forward strand.
AATTCTCTCTGCAATGTTCAATGTTTTTAGTCCATGTCTAACCAGAATAAAATGTGGCTGTACTTAGCAATCATATAAATGTTATATGTTTTTTTTTTATTCCTTTCTGATATAACTCACAATTGAAAGAGACACTACCAAAAACAAGGGTTCATATTTTATTTCTACCACCAAAAATGTCATTACAACATCTCAGCAAAGCAGTACAAATAGGAAAAAAACCTGAGTTAAAAACCCTGTATTTTTACTATAACTTTAGGACAAAACAATTTAAACTAGTGACTGGTGTATCATCTTCCACTATGAAAGTCATATCTATAAATCTAATCCAACATGATTAATAAGCATTTCCCAATATAGTTCCTCCCCATTTCTTTTAACCTTGAATAAGGATCACATTTATAATTATGGAGAAGTCTATAAATAACTCAATTTCTTCTCTCTTTGAAATTCTGACATAGGAAAAATATAGAAAATCATTACTACATTGAGTTCTGACACATATTCCCAACATGAAAAATTGCAAGTAGATAGATCCCTAACTTGTTGCTTCACACATGCAACATTAAAACATTTTTTCAAATGTCATTTGCTATTGAACCCTCTGCCAAAAGTCTTATTGACTTAGACTATATAAAGATTTTCCTGTAAATAGGAACACATAACATCCCTACCAAATTATTTGAAAGTCACTGCAGAGCACAAACTATTATAAATTAAAATATATTTATTCTTACAGAAATTCCTATTTATCTGCCTACTATAAGTCCATAATGTTATTACTGCTGCTCTTTGTCAGTAACTTCAACACCTTTTGTTCCAGGTTTATAAAAAGCTTATAAATAATTTCCCTCTTCTTTAGCTAAAGGCAAAAAGGCCAGCAAACTTTCATAATCAAAAGAAGGAGGGAAAAAGCACCCCAGCTCATAAGACACAAAATACCTGTATGCCTGGTTCCCTGAGGCTGAGAACTTCCATATGGATCTCTGTTCCTCCAGAATCCCCAAGCTCTAATTAATCTACTACTTTGTACCACTAACCCTGTTTCTTGCAATAGAAAAGATTTTGCAGATAAGACCATCCTTACTTCTAATTTCTTGTGAGATTTCCAAGGAGGCTGTAGAGAAACTCTCTGAGTCTGCTTTCCTTCGTGATCGGCTGCAGAGTAAAGGTCCTTCAGCTCCTGCTCTTCTCACTCTAATATACAGAACATGCCCAGTGATGCAAATGCTTTTTGGCAGCCTGAGAAAATGCCAGCTCGAGAACAACAGCTGTAGCCTGCCCACTGACACAAACCTGAATCATTCAACTTATAACTTAGTAAGTTTAGGAACCTACACAGATTTCTGACCCTCAAAGTACATTTTTTATTTACAGCCTCTTGTTTCAAGCACAGCCATTTAGTTCATTTAGTTCAACATGTGTAATGAATGCACTAAAACCTCCTAAGCACTTCATAAAAAGGGTCACCTGATACTTTTGGCAAATTGCATATTCCAAACTAGATACAAAAATGTGTGTTTACAGGAAGAGATGCCTACAGCCTTGCATTAGTTACATGCAATTGAAAAGTAAGTTTCTAAGAAATAAACAGAAATAAAATCATGGTACAGAGGAAATAAAACTTCCAAGCACAATGGAAACAATATAATTTTTTCTTAATATCTGAGTATATAGTGTAGAGTTTTGTTGATTTTAAAGAGCAGTCAGATTAACTACAATTAACTAGAATGTACAATTACAAATTTTCTTCTTCAAAAGCAATTTTGTTGTCTGAACTAATTCATAATTCATATTTTTCAATACTTTGGGCATAAGCTACCTTTTTTTTTTTTTTTTTTAATCTGGTATAACAATGAATTTTTCTTCCTGGAAATTAAAAAAAAATAGTTCTAGAGCCCAGAAAAACAGATGCAGTATATTTTTAGTTCATCCTTTCAATTGTCATTCTTCTGCTTTTCTGTAGTTTTACCTGATGCTTTTTTTAAAGCATATTGACTCCAGAAATGCTTTTGTGGTATTTGAAGTTCCTGAGCTTTGGAGCAGCCTGATCCTTTTGAAGCACAATCAGAACAACATCTTGCATGTGCAGTAATGGGTCCATAAGACCTTTTGCAAGGAAATTATAGTGAATTGCAAATATATAAACCAGCCTTGATTCAGCAGCAGTGAATTACAGTTTGTGTTACAGACTATATAAAGCAATTATTATTATTATTATTATTATATGTGTAATAATAATAGGACTATGTCCTCCAAAAGGCTGAAAATAAGACACAGAAAATGTTATAATTTGGTTTACTTTGGAGGGAAAGAAGAACAGTGACATTGACAGTAAGTTCATAGAGAAAGAAACAGGGGAAAAGCATTTTTACAGTCAGTAACTACTATTTAATGGTTCTATCCAGCCCCGGTACACAAGTGATTTTGTTTCTGTAGAATTCAACTTCCATTTATTTTCTCTTTTTGCAAAATGTTGAAAGTTACAGAGATGTTGAAAAATTCCTGACACGAACCTAAGCCCCTTCTTTTCTCTTATTCCCTGGCTGCCCACAGTGGAGGAGCTGGGGACAGTGCTCAGGGACCACCGGTGCCCATCGCGCCATTCCATGGATCCCCCGCGCTGCCCGGGACTCTCAAGCTGGGGCTCAGAGGGAAGGAGCTCCCCAGGCCACATCCTGCTCACTGCATGTGACAGCAGCAGGAAGCACTGGTGTGTGTCAGAGGTATTACACAGCTCAAGCTTTAGGAGCCCAACCCAGAGACCATAATATAAAGGGTTCTTTGGCCACTGCCACAGGAGGAGGCTGACAACTGCATGATGGAGCATTCACTGGCTTGCAGCCAGGCAGTGCTTTTATGCTTTATTTTCTTTTTGCTGGCTTGAGGCCTCTGCTCTGTTTCAGTTTCATTTCACTCCAATGAACCCCCTTGCTTTGCTAGCTGAGAAACATAGTTTGTGAGTTAAATACTTCCAGTAATGATCTCTTGCATAATGTATGTGTGGTTTAGGTACAGCTACCAATCATGATGGCAAACTCATAACCATGACTGAAGTTGATTCCAGACATTATAAAATAAGACACACTTGGCTGAACTAAAACCTGCTCTGTTTGCATGTTATACTTATGAATCTAATGAGCAAAGAATAACTTTTTACAGTATTCTAATGCATTTATCTCATGTCTGCTTGTCTTTAAAAAATCTAGTAGAAAAGTCCAATCAGAAAAGAAGTACAGTAAAAAACACACAGAAAAAAGGGTACTGAATAGTTTCTAGCTCATTAGAAAATTCAAATCTGAAGATAATTGCTATTTCCAAGAAAATGGCAGGGACAAAGGTTCATAATTTTCTCTAATTCTAAAAATTGCAACAGTTTTTTTGCAACTTCCTATGTGCTAACTCACTGATGCTCCAGCTGGAGTCTACACTTGCATTATACTTTCCATGAAGAACATGTAAACATGAACATCCCTCTTGTTCCTGCAATGGTAGCTCTAAATAATTTGTTTTACCCTTAACACATTTTTATCGGTGCAAATTTTCAACACACACTCCTGAGTATTCACCCATTTGTATTTGCTTATTTTGTATCATAATCTTTCATTGAATTGACTTCCCAAAATGTGGTGTGGTAAATTATCAGGATTTTTTTTAACAGAAAATCAATTGCATCTCATCTGAGAATAATTTGCCTTAGATATTTTATTTGCTGGGATTAAAACTTAAAAGATTTCAGTTTCCCTGGCATTTATAAATACTCCTGGTTAGAAATATCTAATGTAAGCAAGACTTTTAGATCTATATTTGCATCTGCACATGCTCTGCATCTGAAGAAACTAAAGGAAATATCTTAGTATAGCTACTCTGTGAAACCAGACAAGCTCATAAACTTTCAGTATAAACTACTCCCTCTCTTCTACTGCCCTATTTTAATCAGATTGGCTCTCCCTTTTTTTTTTTAACAAGCCTCTACGTCTGACTGTAAACATAAGCCATATATTTGGCAAAATCAAATGCATTGAATGACCTGACTCTGACCAGCTTCAGCAGGAGTACTCTACTGGAGAGTCTCATCCAAATTATTTATTCAGGTGGTACCTGCAGCTTCATATCCATACCATTGGGTGGGTCCATGGCCATCTGACAACAGTACAAGTTTCTTCTGCACCTCTGCAGTAGAATACGTGCAATTTGGCGCCTGCTAGATTAATTTATCTTTCATTGTTCACAGATAATCTAATTGACCTTTCTATAAGTAGCATAAATGATGACCTAAGTTCTTTAAATCAGCTATATCAGGAATATCTGATTTATTATTTTTATTATCAGCTATATCAGATTATTATCTGATTTATTATTATTATTCTTTTACCCAGGAAGGTAAGTGGAACAATATTTTTTTTGTGACTCTCTCTGAGATATATCAAGAAAATCATAGTCATCACAGGTAAAAAGCTGTGTGCATGGTCTAAGTGCTCATTTCTGAATGTCTTTTCAAATGGTCTGGTAAGAATCCAGAATATCTGAAATTACCCTAGAGAACCCATTTTAGTAATTTCAATCATTTTAGTGACACAATGACCACTTATCTTTAAACATCTCTATAATTTTTTTCATTCTGTTATATACAACCTATTGTGAGGTGACCTATAATTCCCCTCTTCCTGTTTTTTTCTCAGACCCACACACCTCCAGGCTGATGCAAAAAATGAGCAGCAGTGAGGGATGGGCACCATACAGCTGTGAGAAAGTTCATGTCAGCCACAGCTCCTAAACACTCCCTCTATCTTACATCCTGAAAGATTTTAAGCATAAACCAAAATTTCCTGCTGTATCCCCCAGTTTTTCCCCAGATGATCCTCTCAGAAGAAGAGCACCACAATTCCTTTTTCCCCTCCCACAAGTTCAGTGATATTTTATTGTAATAAACTTAAAAAAAATAACCTTTAGAAAGCCTTCATTAAAGAAAAAAAATATGATTACCACTACTCATATGAATTAATTTTGTTTGTAGTAAAAATGGTACTTTTTAAGAAACTGAAATATGTCTTATTTTAGTGCTTGATTAATAAAGATCTCAGGCATTTAAAACATATGAGTCAGTATAAGATGATTTACTTTAATAGTTTCTTTAACTGGCAACAGTTAACCAGAAAAATTACTTTTAAGAGAGAATATGAAAATTCCAAATAATGTGAAAATATTTGGTTGGATTTTATAAGGATTCATTATTAAAATACAGCCTGTAGTTAAGACTATTATTTGAGGGAAATCATTCTCAACAAACCTATATAGTGCTCAGAGTAGCATAAAGATGAGTGTTGGCATTTCCCCAGTCACGGTATAATGGGAGTACTCAACAAGGGATGATCCTTCAAGTCTCCATGCAAAACATGTAAACACCATAATAGTAAAAAAACACTTTAGTAAATTATAAGAAGCATTGATTTCACTGCCAGCCATCAGCTGAAGATCACACATTTTATTTTAAAGCCTTTCTATCCCTAGATTAAACTGTGCATCATCTTTGCACTTCTGCCTGCCTTTCACCACTACCTTCAGCCAAATCTGCCATCTGAATTATCTGCAAAACCTCAAACCTTTGGGGTGCGTTATGAGCTCTGTGGAATGTGTGTGATGGAGAACCAAGAGGGAATTATGCAAGAAAATACTCAAGGAAAAAAATAATTTCTTTCATATTTGAGGCTACTGTAATAAATTGTATTCCATGATCCTTTAATGGAGCTCTAAACAAATTTCAAGGCTTTGGATAAAACTAGATCTTGGTATTCTTCTATGTGCTATATACAATGAAAAACATTTAAAGATCTAATTTATTGATGGGAAATGGCCTTCTCTTTCACAGCTTGCTATTTTGTAGTCTTTCTCTTTGGGTATGGATTTTATTACTAAGCTTTTTGCTTAGGGATCTTTTACATACACATGTATCATATTTATAACACTTAGCCTTGCATCCTTAGCTTTATCTTTTGATTTCTTCCTCCTAGCATTTTAAATTCAAAATTTTAAAATACAGGACTGTAGGACTTACAGGTTAAACTGCATGGGGATGACACTACATCCAGACTATATTAAAAAATCTGCAATAAATTCTAGCCAATGACTGATTTTCTCCATTATGAGAATTCATATTTGGATGTATGTCTCCATAAAAATATGTAATTCCCTAATCTCTACAGATGATATATTCCACCTGCTCTCCTCAGACCAAGAGACTGGCTGAAGTTTGCACACTCTTTGAACTTCACAGGGGAGAAAGTTTCCATTTTGTTTCTGGGAACAGAGGAGTCCTCACTGCCTAAGGACACCCTGGGTTTAATTCAGCACTGTGTTACACCTGCCTTTGTTGTACCTTCTAGGGTAGTCTGAGGACCAGATAAACAGGATACCCTGGAGCAGCCACAAATGAGAGCAGCACCACAAGGGAAGACTGATTCTAGGAACACTGTAAAAGCATATCATTCCCTGGATTTATTTTCTTAGTTTTTGTGGCTAGCCTCAAGCCTCTGTTTGAAATGTGAAGACACAAGTGTGCACTGTGCTGGAAGCAAAAATGTGGTTTGTAAAGATATAGAGAGGTTGTGTCAGGAGGAGAATCAACTGAGCCAAACACATCTGCATTTTGTATTTTACCTCAGATTGCTGAGCTTCAGCTCTTATTACAATATAGAGCTCCACTCCTCATGCTACAGGGAGAGTTTTCCATTGAGTTTTCCACTGCAGCACCTTCCAAAGGCTGCTATCAGCATGCAACATGGACTTTCTAATCTCAAAGTCACCCCAAGTCAACCTCAAAAAATGGACATTTACCCAGTAAAATAATTTTGTACCTTTGCTCTTTAGATGTACTTTGTTTTGTTTTCTTCAGTTAATTTACTGCTGAGCACAGTTTTAAATTGAAGCTGCTGGGAAATGCCATGATTTAACTGGCTGGTGAAAAAGTCCAGCTGTCATTCCTGCAACAGAGAGGACAGTTTGGGGCACTTTGCTTTCAGAATACTCATCTTTTATTAGCTGTTCCATTTAATAGGTGCATAAATAAAGTGATGTTCAAATAATGCTGCTATTGTCTACAAAACCTGTTTGGAAATGAACTGCCTTTTACTCCACTTTTTCAAATTCTCTAAAGCTAATTATGAACCAGCTGTTTGTAGATGCCTCCAGTTTATGAATGATTTGATTTTTAACTGACACACAAACTTTAATGACTGCTACTGAGATATTTAAAAGACTCATGTTGTTCCTACTAGACTTGCTACAAGGCAAATAATTATCTTTACAGATGTTTTTGACAAACATAAAATTGAAAGATATTATACTTACAAAATGAGACTGTCAAAACCCACACTCATCCTGTGCAGTCATATAGAAGCCAGCAATATTTTCTCTTGAAATTTGTACATATTTACAGAAGTCTTTACTAGCAGCCAAACACTACCTGGCATTTAGATTCTCCCACTCTGGGAAATCTCCTTCTATTTGGTCAAAGGGTGTCACAACAGAGTATGAAATTTGCTAACACCAATGTTTGTTATGTAACCGAGCTCTCAGATACAGCTCGCAAAGTTCTAGAAACTGACTTCAGAGAAGTCAGTTGGAAAAGGGAAATAATACATCTTATTGGTATTTTTCTAAAGACAAAACCTCTTTGGAAACTGATGGCACATAAAGATGAAAACTCACAGAACAGGTTTAACCAGAGATTGACTATATCATACTAAAAAGGTTTGAACAGACTAGTAAGGCTGCTTTTAGCTTCAGAAAAACATTTATATTGTTATTTGAGTTGGATATATTTCCAGGAAGATGCTTTGTGTTCTGGGAAGATCTATATTAGTCAGAAATGTCCAACAGCCAGATTTAATTAATGAGGGAAAAAAATGTCATAAAGATGTAAGAATTTTATTTTTAATCAAACTGTAGCAAAATATTTTTTATGTGTATACTTGGAACTAAAAATAAACACCCATGTGCTGCTTACTGACATGTTCATTAGGAAAAAAAAGAGACAAATTGAGTTCTCTAAAAAATGCAGCATTAATCTGTAATACACAGTAATGGTGATAATGGGGGCCTCGTTTGCTCTGCCTGGATACAAATTGTGCCTCACTCCATCAGTGTAATTCTCTGTGCTTCAGGGGTGACTCACCCAGCACCAAAACATTGTAAACACTCTTGGGGTCAGCTGGTGGATGCCCAGAACACCTGCAAGAAGGGCCTGCTCAGACAGTATTCCTCAGGAATTCCACATACATCTCACTTGTAGCAAAAGCCACCTCTGCTGTCCACATCCAGAGCCTCTGCAGTTCCCCCTGAGCTCCGTTCTGGGCCACCTGCCCCTAAAACCCTGTGCTGGGAGCTACATGCATAGACTGTCAGTCTTCATGAAGGTTCTGTAACAAGGTTTGTTATTCAAGCAAAAGCAGAACTTATATGTTCAAATTTCTTTTCCAGTGGACAAACATTCTCCTGTCCTTGCTTTGCAATGGATAAAGGCAGCTCCTCACTAAAGGAGACAGAAATTGATCCTCACTTTTAATGGAAAAGTTACTGTTCTGCTTAATACTCTTTTTCTATTAATATATCAGTACAACTGTTCATTTACTAGTGAAACAAATATTCTTTTTCTCTAATACCCTTTTCATTTTATCTCTGTGGAAGACAACTGTGATGGAACTTTGAGGTCTGACATGTATTTAAATAAAATATGAAAGACTGAATTGGAATAGGGGCATAATTTTACCAGACTTGAATTATTTGAAAGGTATTTTACTTAAATCATAGCTGCACAATTTTAATTGCTTGAGATAGAGACTTATTTTCCTTACTTCTGGAAATAATATTGCCATATTAATAGGCTGTGAATTGCTGACACTTTGTAAAAAGAAAAATTAATCTAGGTGAAAGAATCCCAGTAATACACAATTTATGAGGGAAGTAAGCTCACAGAGGTTACCATTGTATGAGTTCTAATAATAGTTTAAAAATATGATTCAGGTTGGTATCTGAATCATGGCAGCCCAGTTTTTTAAAGTCTTTGTAGCATCTCAGTCTGAATTCATAATGTACCATGAAAAGTCACTACTATAATACATTACTTTCTTGCTTTCTAATAGTCATAAATATCACAACAGCATTTTGCAGACTTTGTACTCAAGAAACTTGTCAATTGCAAACTCAGTTTTGCAATAGATAATCTGAACTTTTCAGAGTTCACAAAATTATTGATAATCTCTGAGACTGAATTGCATATATGTTATCAAATGTGTTTCCTTCCCTGAAAATGCTGTTTTCCAGAATCAAGTTTCATTCCTATGGCTTTCATATCAAGTCAAAACAAGAGTAAAACGCTGAGAAAAATTAATAGGGGAAATGTTTTGCAGCTGTTTTTCAGCAATGGGAAATTAAGCTGCAAATAAGCCTGAGGCTGAGAAGGTATCCTCCAGTTTTACAAACAACACAATACTGAGCATCAGTTACGTGTCACAGCTCTCTGTATCTCACTTGTGTGGGATGCTCCTCTCAGCTTGCAGCCCACAGTGACACCACCTTGCAGTTATCACACAAGTTAACCAGGACAGTCAGAAAATTTCTTAGCACACAAAACGAAACAAATCATGCTGGAAATTGCAAGAGCAAGTGGCACATCTGTCCCCAGGCCAAGAGCAGGTGAGTGCCTGGGTGTGTTGAGAGGCCACTGGAGCAGTGGATACACTGGTTAGCCCTTGTCGGATAACACTGAAGTGGTGATATGCCCTGCACACTAAGAAACCTGCATTTCAGGCAAGACAGAAGGGAGTGAAGACAGCAGAGTGCTTGATGTCACTTGGAACAAATTCTGCTCTATTAGTGGAACAGGTCATTATTAGGCTTAAAACCAAAACAAACAAGATATAACTAGACTAGCAGTAGATGTAATGTTTAGAGATTTACAAGAAGACCATTCTGAGAGGGAATTAACACCCTACTTAGGTGCTAAATATAACAATATTTGTCATAAAAGTGCTCAGCTCCAGGTACCAGAACATTTCCCATCAGATAATTATTGCTCTGGATCACAGTCTGGGTCATTATGTTTGGTGGTCTGTCTCTGACAAACATTTTGTCAAGGCAAAAAAAGAACCATCAGAGTCTGGGTGTTCTGGCTGTGCAATGTGGCAGGGCAGACACTCTCTAATTCTGCCTCTGAATCACTCCCACTGAGGATACAATTCCTACAGTCACTCTTTTTTACACATATGGAAAGGAAAATCTTCCTACTTGTCTCGGAGATTAGCTGGCAGGATGAAATGAAAGCAAATAAATAACCACAAAATACAACACAGAGATTTGTAGATGACAAAGCAAACGATTTCCATGTACTTACTGCTGACAGAGCTTTCTAAGCAATGCAACACCGTTCCTCACTTCTAGGCACAGCCAGACTGCATGGGCCCATGTCTCTGGGTCAGACAAAAATAATAGATCCCCAGCATGCAAACACAATGTAGCTTCAAATTAGCCTGCTGTCAAAAACCTACAAAAATGGGACTGATTTTCTAAAACAAAAAAAAATGAAGTCTTTTTAATGCTACTCAATAAACACTTCAAAATTGCTGTATGTGTAGCCAATAGAGCAATGCCTTTATGCCATCAAAGGTACCTTTTGTGTAGAATGGTACTTTAGCATGAAAGACAGCACTTGGTCTTGGAGCACTGAACCAGCTGCTCAGTACATGAAGAGGCTGTTATGTTCTGGGATGGTCTCAGTTGGTTAGCTGAGTCCCCTCATGCTGATTTAATTAGCACTGCTAGAAAATGCAAATGACCAAAAGAGACACTGTGTATTGTGCAAAATTAGATTGTGAAAAATATGTGTGCTTACATAATATGTTTCAACAGAGAAATAAAATGTCCCTGTTCCCAGGAGCTGTAGGCAGGCAGATGGTGGGTACTCCAGCAAGATCATGCACTCTGCCTGCAGAGACACGATGCCCTCAACCTCTGGGGAAGAGACTGCTGCTGCATTTCTCTAATACCCCAGTTTGCTGAGCCACAGAACAAAACACACAATTACAGCTGGACTAAAATTGCTCGCTCTGCATCCCCAGAAGCGGAAAGGTGTCACATCAGGGGACAAAAATGAAATGACAGAGCTGTAGGTTCACTTTGTTACCCTTCAGGCACATTGTCCCCATGGCTATGATCTACTGGACTGAAATCAATATAGTCTGTAGTTCAGGAGTATGCTTAGTTGTTTTGCACAGAATTTATTACATTTTCACAGTCGTTACTTAATTAAAAGAGAACACTAGAGGGCTAAAATCATGGGACAATAAAGAATTTGGCAAGCCACTGAGGTGTGGATTAATAGTTACACATTTCCCGTTTTATCTGTGCATGTTAAGGTCAATATCAGTCCTCATATGGTACAAAGCCATTAAAAGAGCCTCAAACACGAACATTATCAAGCAGGATGTGCCTATAATTTCACCAGTCTCTGTTGAGATTCTGATGCATACCCCATAAAATATTAGATCTGTACTTTCCCAATGCCATTTCCTTCATTTAATGCTACAGGCCCAATATACTGTAAGTAAATTTTAACCATATAAGAAATGGCAGAAGTCAATTTACCTTTTTCTATTTTTAACATGCTTGACAGTATTAAACTAGCATGCTGATATAATGGAGAGATCTTTGGTTTTAAATCAGAAGCTAGTAAAAATTTTCTGTTTCTTTAAGACTGCAATAAAACAGGAAATTAAAACAATAAAAGACTGAATTCTTGGACGCTTGTGCAGCTATAGAAAAGAAATTTTTTGTTCATGTCATGTATTCTCTTCTGCACACTTGAAGACTGAAAGGAAACAGAATTATTTCAGTATTTGGCTTCAAGAATTTTACCTTTACCCATTTTGAAACAATACTGTGAGGCCTCTTGGACAAATATTAGTGAACTTGGGCCTCATATGCAGAACAATGCTAGTGTGCAAGTCACATTGCTTACTCATCCTATACTAACAAGCTCAAATAATGCTAATGCCAGAGTAGGTCTGCATTCAGATTTTGGGGTATAAGGTGTCAGAGCAGAAAAAACCAGATGGTTACATTTAGGGACTCTGCAAGTGTCTCTTGCTTTAGGAAATCAGGCAAAGGCTGATGGCGCAGGATGAAACAATGCCTTTAAAATGTATATTTCATGCAATAAATAAACCATATAATCTGCTGCACATTAGGAAGAAGGTTTTTTGTTTCAGATGTCCCTTCAGACTAAAACATGCTAAGGGTTCAATTTGAATGTTGAAGTTGCTTCTGAAGGCTCCTTGAGCTGCCATGTGATGCCCCAAAACTGTAAGGTAGTTTACATGACAGAAGAACTTAAAGATTGCATTGGACTTGCTCAATGTGAAGTTCCCAGAAGCTGTACAGATTAACTGAAAAAATAATGCAGCTTGGGGATCAGTATTCAATAGAGAACAGGTCCTACTGGCCCTGCCAGCCACACTGAGTCCTCAGAGGAAGCGAATCCCACAGGACCAAAGCTCTTGATGCCCCAAACAAGCAAGTATTGGGTCTGTATAAATCTGCATGAACCTAACACATCTGTATCTTTATACCTCTTTTTTTTTTGCAATAGATGTCAGATCTAAAGAAATGCCTCATAAGGAAGGAAATATCTGTATGTGTCTGTATCAGTACAGCACAAGCCAACCACCCTAAGGACCTTCAGACTCTATAATAGTGAGGGGAAGAAATATTTTTGCTTGCAGTCAAAGAACATTATAAACAAAAAATAGTTTAGACCCCCTGCTAATCAGATTTCTTTTGCACAAATAAGAAGTTGCAATGGTGTCAGAATGTCAGTTTAACTCAGATTCAGAACTAGTTTCTACATCAAAATAGTGAACTCCTGAGGAAGAACATCTAGAGCAGGGGAACTCTCTTGTTTTAACAGAGACAGTGAGGGAAGTGAAAATCCTGTTCATGCCAGCAAAAAGAAAGAAACCAAAACAATTCAAAAAGTTATGAATGTGTGATGTTGGTCGAAGCTTGGAGCAGAGCATCCATGGCTGGCTGTTTAGAGACTGACTTCAGTTGAAGCTATGATCTTATTCCTGAGGTGAATTCAGAGGTATTCCACAAAGGCATCTGATTTTTGGAGCTTTAATTAAACAAATGGAGGAGAGACATTTCAAAGAAAATTGAGTAGAGCAGTCTGTCCTGTACTGCAGTCTGGAGGCATCTTTTAATCCGCAATAGACCAAAGACACCATGGAAAGGGGATCTGGGTTTTATTCTCAAGGAACATATAAAAGATGTACTAATTCACCAGTTGTCAAAGAAGAGCTGGCAGATGCCCTTATTCAGAAAGGGAATAGTCAGTGTTGGAAAATACCAACTTTTCTTGGTTGGAGCTATTTCAACGTCAAAGGAATGCTTTACATCAAGGAAAACCAAGAGGAAAGCTAACTTCTGAGGATGCTGCCAGCACTATAGCATCTCCTGAAAAGTATCAACTAGTCTAAGCCCATGGACTCATGGTGGGCCTCTCAGTGATGGCTACTTTCTGGTTTATCTTCACCAAAAATGAATCCAGCCTGCATTTTGTGATACTTATCTGAAGGAAAAACTCATGTATAAAGTTAATTTCTCACTGCAAATATGTTTCTCATACTAGAAATTCTTTCTTTTCATGCTATACTAACTTTTGCTATGTGTCTTGTTTTTGCTTCTGTTCTGCAAGCATAATGGTAAGCTGTTGCCCTAACAAGCACCCAAAAAGATACTCATTACTATTACTACTTTCAGTACTCTATACTATCACTGCTTTCATCATCATCATCATCATTATTATTAATATTAATGCCTGTATTAATCTGTGCCAAAAATAGAACATCCCAAAGGGAAAAAAGATGCATTTTGGGATAGCAGCCAACTACTAGACCACAAACAAGAAAAAAAAATGTTACTGAAAGATGCTGGATTTTAGAAATAATTTATTCAGAGTTTCAGATTCAAACTAGCCAGGCTGCCAAAGGCTACTGAAAGAATGATTGGGTTAGAAAAATGTCACTGAGCAATATTTATGTCTCTAAACTTGGAAGTGAGCATGAGACAGACTTAAGATTACTTCTTTTTTGTTTTAAGGCAAATTACATTTTCTGAATTTTTGCATCAAAAATGTGGAGAATTTAAAAGCATAATACAGACAGAAGTCATATCTGTCATTTGGTGGCTGCTGATTTGGAAAGATCAAAAATCACCCCAAACATGAGCAAAGGTATGCAATTATATTTTAAGATTCCAGATACTAATGGTTGATGTTCAAGGTCAGAAAAAACCCTTTAGATCCTTTAGTCTGACCTCCCACATGTTGCAGGATATGCTACTTCAACCAGTACAGTGACATTTGCACTAAGCCTATTAATTAATGTTGCTACAGCTGTTTCCAGAAACATCTACAGGCATGAAGATGAGAAAAGCTGGAGACCCTTCCCTCTTTCTGTGGTGATTTCATTTGCCTTATTCTTAAAAATGTAGGCCTTAATTTTCATTTGACTGTCTCTAACTTCTGTTTCTAGTCCTTCACATTTATTGTTACTGAAAAAATGTTTTCTTAAATCTTTGAAATTTAGGAAAATAAGAAGCTGCAATTTGATGAGAAAAAAATATTTTTAGATGTGCTGATCACTGAGATTCCCTATCCCTAAATTGTTTGTTATTTTTTTTAGTAGATATTTGAACAAATTTTAAATGAGAATAAAAATATTTAAAGTCTCACTTTCAGTTGTACACATATGGGAAGGCCAACAGAAAATTATCTCCTTTTTATTATTAACAATTCTTCTGTTATTGCCCACGTTTAATAACAGAGACAGGTCTGATGCCACAGATGAAAAATATGTGACATTATACAATATTGAGTGATAAACTGTAAGCAATTGTACCATTAAGGAATACCAGGAGATACCTGTGCACAAGGGACAGCTTACACTATTCAAAAGTTAATAATGCCATATTAACTGGCATTTCACTGCTTCTGAAGGCTTAATTTTCTGACATTAACATTCCTCTTGCACTCAAGGGATGTTCTTTACACCAGTCCTTTAGCTAAGGCAAATGTTATTGCAGCTAGGTTTCTTGCCCCTCCCTCTCCCCAAAGCACTCTGCTGGTGGCTAAATAGCGGCTGCACTGACAGAGGAAAATATGTATTGCTGATGGGCAGGACAAAATAATGAGAAAATTATTCTGATGAACACAGGATATATGTTGAAATTTCCAAACTCCTTTTGGTGCACCACAGAAGACAGGACACCATTTTGCTGGACAGGATTATATTAGTCCTTCTACTTAACATGATTTTTTCAAATGAAGTATTATTTCATTTTCACATTTATTTTCCTGTAGATATAAGTTCCTCAAAAATGGAAGATATAGCAGTCAGTGTCCACAGAGCAGATAATTGTTTATCCAACATGATAATTCTTAGTTTTCTCTCAAATTCTCCCAGTTTACTGTAACAAAAACCTTTCTCTGCTTTTCCTAGATCATGACCTAAGCTATGCCACATTTCTATAATGATCGGTATAGTACATCACTCACATCTTTCTGTAACTAAGACCTTTTTCAGTGTAACTAAGACCTTTTTCACAACCAAGCTCTTCTAGGATAAACAGGTGAGCCAATGTCTTCCTGCATCTGAAAGCCTGCTGACCTGCCCAACTAAAATGCCACTTCTCTGAGCTGATTCCTATGGCAAAACAGGACATGTAAAATTCATGATACTCTAGCCTTTTTTGTATAGCTGTGTAAGCTTGTCTTGCTTGTAAGCACTGTGGTTAAAATTTTTCATCACTCAAGGCCTCAAGATGCCTTCCTCCATGCTCCTGAAGTTTCAGTGCAAAATGAAACTGAAATGAATCAATGAAATCAATGAATCAATGAGCAAAAATGAATCAAATTCTGCTCCAACCTCCATAAACATGTTCAATCCCTTGCAACTGGTATATTAATATTTACATCCCGAATTAGATACAACGCAGAATACTCTTAGCTGAAAATAATTGCCTAAATTTTAAAAACAAGCATTTTGACAGGTCCTTTCTCCAAGAAATATGAACTGTCATTCCCTTAGAAAAGGCTTATAAGAGAGACAGATGTTTTAGGACTTTTTGAGCCTGTTTCTCAACACGGTATTTTTGCTTATTTGTTTCCAGTGCTGGCATGCCTAAGAGAGGAAGAACCAAAGTTCATTTCCAGCTGTTGCATTTAAAAGTCTCAAGAAGGAAAGAGTAAATATGGCTTCCTTGCTTTAACTAATTAAAAATGTTACAAGCTTTATTTTAAAAGAAATTTACATTTGTGTATAAAGAGTGTTTTTATTTGGTAACAATTGCCAATTTATTCCAAGGTCATATATTCCTTCAAAAGTTATTTTGGAAGATGCTTTTCTTGGAATAAAACATTCCTTTACATGATATTAAAAGATACAGAGTATCAGTGAAATGATACTCAGACTTCTGAAAAGTAGGATTTCACCTATTGTGGTGCTGCAGCTGGCATTAGATTTTGAAAACAATTGTTTAACCAGGGCTTTCTGGAACAGATTAATTACAGACACCGGATCAACTGCTGTCAAGTGCATTACAGGTGGAAGAGAGGACCTGAGAAGTGGTGGAACTTCTCTTACCTCACAGTAATATGACTGACTTTTTCCTTGAAGAACGAATATCTAACAGGTGATAAAAATCTATTAAAAGCCCAATCTATAAATAGCCCCTTTATTCTATATTTAGGATGCCTTAAAAATGTTAGATGTTTTTAGAAAGCTGAAGTATCTGGTAAAGAATATACACATTTAAAATAAAGCCTTGTTTTCTTTCCTTTGTTTATTAAGTGGTCAAAAAACCTACTTCGATTTTATGTGCCAAAGGTCAATCAGAATAATGCTGTCCTCCTGTTCATAGACTGGAATCAGTTGAAGGACACATCTCCCAGGCTGGATAATAAATTCCTGCTGAGGTGCTGTCTTAGAAGATCATTCAGCAGCCTGTGCCTTTGAAACCAGCATTTGAAATCCATTTGTTAAACCAGCATATTTATGAAGTTGCATTCTGGATCAGGCAACTGCTAAATGTTTGGAAATTCTAATTCTACATACCTACAGAAAATGAGTAAGATCAAATTTCACAGCTAATCTGTTGCTGTGCTTCACCACTTGCAATTTGCACATAAACGTCTTTGCAGACAAATACCTCAGTGGTGTTTTCACATCAGTAGGTTTTAGCCACAGCATGCTACACTTTAACAAAAATCAAATTGCTCCACTGTTAGAGAAGGACTTTTAAAAATGTGTTGATGACTCTTGCAAAATGCTTAGGATTTCTTCAATAGGATTTTTACAGAAATAATATAATCACAGAAATATGGTCCTTGGTTTTCAAGGAAAAAATTGCTTAACAAACTCGTAGATTCAACTGCATGAAAGCAGAGGTATTATGCTCTTAGCACTTATTCTCATCAATTGATTTGCTTCTCCCTGTACTCTTTTCTCCCAACATAAGGCAGCATTGTAGCTCTTACACTGCATAACCCTGAATAAAAATGCTGTACTTATAAAACAAGGGAGTTACAGTGACAGAGGTAAGGAATGCTGCTAAATCAATTTCTTTTTATTTAACTTGTTAGCCATTTGTTTTTGTCCTCACTTCCTATACTTCTCGTCTTTTACTTCTCTATTAATACTATGAAGGAGAACTCTACATGCCTAGTATCTGCAAGGGTATAAATTTCAGACTCCCTTCAAAATCCCTTTAGGTTGGTTGCAAAACTGAAGGCAATTTTTTTTTCTTACAAAAGAAAATAACTGTGTCTGATCTGAACTTGCAAACTCCAAACAGGCCACAGAGGGAGAGAACTGGCCATGCCTGGCTGCCCTCAGGTACACTGGGGCACCAGCTGGGCTATTCACAATTCTTACAGAGGTCAGGTCTTACAGGGCCTTACTCCTCATCCATTTTCACCACCATACACGGCTTGCTTTCATTTGCTTTCAGATTTTAATTTCTTAAAGGCCTCCCTGATGCTGTTTTGAATTGTCAAGGAATTAATGCTACAGATACTGGAACATGAAAATTAAAGATGAAAGCACCCAAACCACTGAAGCTGAAAGATTCATGACTCTCACAGCTCCACTCATTTTCCATTCTCACTTACCAGGGATAAATTAAATAATACCATTGAACAAATATGATTCATCTTCAGCTGTCTAAGAATCAGATATCCAGTCTGAACTAGTCATTTGGTCTCCCATGGCAGTTAATACAGTTTCTAACATTGTAGACATGACTTTAGAGAGGGTAAAAGAGAAGTAGAATCATAAAAGAGAAAGAGGGAAAAAAAATTTTCCTAGTCTGATGCAGGAAAACATGACACTAGCATTTAGAACACAGTGTCTCATAAGACTGCCTGCAGTCCACTTGCAAACTTTCCACCTACAGCCTTGTCACTCCTTCCCATGCATTTCCCTCCACCCTCCACATTTTGGCATAATTCTTAATTAGACTTCATGCTGGGACAGTTAACTTCCTAGCCAAACTATCAACTAAAATTTGCTAAAGTATCCATCAAGATTCGTTCTAAACCTCGTTTTACAATACCATATGGGAAGTGAATAAGCTTATGAAGTTTTCTTGTATTGTACTAAGAATATCACTTTGATTCCATATCTGACTAAAGATACAACATTGATTAAGAGACATAGAAACTAGGATCATTTAATTCATTCTTTTCAGGCATTTATTGAAATGTCCAATTTGTACATTGTATAGCAGTGCAACCAGAATCAGAATTTAAGGCTATATCTGTATGGACTGTCTTCCAAAAAGTTTAACTGAAAAAAAAAACAAAAAACAAAAACCATAAGGCAAAAAAGTATTGCTGTCAATAGAAGTGCTATTTTCCAGAGAGCACTAGGAACATTCAATAAAGCAGACGTATGGATGCACTTTATTCTATCAAAAAATAATGTTAAAAATCGTCTCTAGAGACTTGAGAATCCATTAGAAGCTGTTTTGGTGGGGTGAAAAGTGAGGTATTAAAAGAAATAAAATATGTATGAGTTCTAGTAAGTCATCTCTCCAGTTCCTTAACTTCTAACCTCTTCAAATCTTAAACCAGATTTTTTTCTACAGAAGTTTCTAGCAGAAAGAATTACTTTCAAATCAAGGTGTTCTGCACTGCTAGCTACCATTAGCTGGTAACATTTTCTAAAAATGTTTCTGTAGTGACCCATGTATGACTCAAACATAGTTCCTTTATTGCAAAACTATTTTCAGAGCTGCATGTGGCTCAGGGGCCTCCAGCATATGGAGGACACGGAGCTGCTGGAATGAGCCCAGTGGAGGGTCATGAGGATGATCCAAGGGCTGGAGCACCTCTGCTTTGAAAACAGGCTCAGAGAGTTGGGCTGTTCAGCCTGGAGGAGAGAAGGCTCAGGAAAGAGTGTGGATAGAGATTAGAGATAAGGCAGAAATTCTTTCCTGTGAGAGTGGTGAGGCACTGGGAACAGGCTGCCCAGAAAAGTTGTTGACCATCCCCAGGGAGTGGTCAAGGCCAGGCTGGATGGGGCTTTGAACAAACTGGTCTAGTGAAAAGTGTCCCTACCCACGGCAGGGGGATTGGAATGAAATGATCTTTAATTTCCCTGCCAACCCAAACTATTCTACGGTTCTATGACTATTGCAGTGTGCTCCTGGCAGGAGTATGGTGAGTTAGATGACCCAGTTTAAGTTAAAAGGAACAACTTCAGTTCGTGGTCTGCTGCATTGGGAAGACTCATTCAGATTACTGTACATAGCAGCACACAGAAAATCTGTTGAAGATTTACTAAAATCCTTGCCTAATTTGTTACTTTCTACTTTCCGAACAGTCAAACGCCCACAATAGCTATATCCTTTATATTAGCATTTTTATTTATATCCTTTATATTTTATGGGTGCACAGTATGACCTGCCCAATTCTTAACTACATTCTAATCCTTTCTTTCAGCAAGTACTTAACACAGGAAGCATTTTCAACTGAATGCCTTATAAAAAAAAAATCTTAATTTTTAAGCACAAGCACAAAACACTGGTAACTTCCTTAAACTGTCAAAAAAATGAGTGACTACTTGCAAAGAATTTCCAAGTCAGACTGAGTATGTGAGACTATGCATTAATGCATAAAACAGAGAGTCCTGTGAATGGAGCTGGAGCATACCAATTCCACTTCTGACTGATTGATGCTAACACCACTTGACCCTTCTCCTGGTGTCCCTTTTTCTAGCTGGTGCTACCAGGAGAACACACCACCACCTCACACTACAAAGGACTACGTTAAACCACGGACATGTCCTTGTTCCCTTAGTAACTGCATCTGATGTGCTTTGAGCCCAAGGCAAGAAAAAGATGTAGCATACTTCAGTCTGTTGTACTTTAGGTCCAAAAAAGACTCCAAATGAACTTCCTGGCTTCAGGGTTCAAAAATTCCTCAGGCATATATGTTTGTTTAATGACAAGCATGGCTATGGCTGAGCAGAGGACCCCAAGATTCTGACCAAACTACATCTAAATCTATAAATTAGAGAAGAATAAAAATCCCTTGCTCAGGTGTGCTTAATCCACACCTTCATCTTTCACCTTTTAGATATTAAAATTATGACCACTTGAAGTTGCTCTTCCTTCTCACACATCCTTCTTACACAATTTGGTTTCATAACTCTCTTGGGATCAGGGGCCTAAAATGTGAACATTACTGTTCTCAACCTGCAACTACTCAAAGCCTTTAATGAATGGGAAAATAAAGAAATCTAATGAAGCTTGGTCTTGCAAAAGGAAGACAGACCTACTGATATTTTTCAGTAACTTCTTACGTGGCATCTGTAAGACCTTTGACTTTAATCACCTGTTTATGAGTGACTTTCCTTTCTTGCTTTGTCCCCAACACATTACCAACAGGCTAATTTTATTACAGGGCTGCATTTACACAATTAATTGCCTCCCAATACAAAGCAGCGGACATTCCTCACCATGATCCTGTCATTAAGAAGCAGCAGCAAGCTTTCTGCTTGCCCAGATTTCTACTAGTGGTCTTTTCCTGGAAGGAGGGTCCTCTTAATAGGATTCCTCACTCCTCACAGAAGATATTTTGCTGAAAATATTATATTTTCTAAGGTTTGTGCAGAGCTGGAAAAGTGTCATTTGAATTCTAGCACAAAGAGCCATGAGCTCACACAGTTTGCACCCAGGATAATCCACCCTTTATCAAAAATAATTCCACTAAAGTCAACCAAACTGCACAGATGCTGCATAAGTAGGTAATAGGAATTGGAAAATATGGGTAATGCACATTTCAAAAAGAAAAACTCAGTACAGGTACCAGAGGCTATTCTCAAACTGGTAACATAACTGGGCAGTACAGGGCAGTACAGCATGAAGCCTGCAAGAAGAGGCTTTTCCTGGACATTTTCAGAAGAAATCAAGTGAGGATTGGCTCTAATTTTTTTTTTTTTTTTTTAACTTTAAGAAACTTTCTGCAAATTGTTTTGGTAGCAGTACATTGTGCAGAAGCAGATAACTTTCAAGATGAGTTTTTTAATTGTGATTTTTACCACTTAGTGACCTGCCATGTAGTCATAAGACTTTGTAATTTTTTCTTCTGAATTAGAGTTTTAATTACAATGCTGAAACATATATGAAAAAATGATCTAGGCATTTTTAAATAATTTAAAATACATTTTGTAACTAAAAAGCAAACAAAATAACCTACTTGCAAAAATGTTAAAATAAAAAAAATACATTAATCTTGTGCATGAATTAAAGTATACCTAGAGGGCGCATGTAGAATTAAAAATCAGATGGTATTAAAATGCAATTAAGAAACCATAATTATATGTAAAACAGAGACAAAAAGACAAGGGATAGCTTCTTAGCTGTGGAATAGCTGTTCAGGGTAAATGAACTGAATACAGACTCCCCCGCACAACACATTGAAACTGCAGTCTTTTGTAGTGCTGTGTAATTACTGAAGATCTCAACAGTTGCTCAGAGAAGCTAAAAGCTGGTGTTGGCTAAGCAGTTCATTCATGGTTATGCATGGCAGGCCTTTAGCTCTCCTAAGGAGATGGTTTCAGTTTTATCTCCATCTGAGTCAAAAGGCTTCCAAGGGGGCTATAAGGATGGATGCTAAAGACTCTTTATTAGGGCTGATAAACGGGTATCAGTTTGGGTGCTGCAAAGACAAACTCATTGCTGCCCTTCTTCCAGCCACTGCCACATCCACAGGTATTGCTGCAGGGCATTGGCTGCCCCGGGTGCCATATGTGGGCACAAAGTCAATGAGAAAAGGAAAATTTGGGCAAGAAAAGGTCTGACCCAGAGGAAAAGGCCTTTGCTGTCCTCCAAGAAACTCTACTGGGATCTACACTGGGAACAACCACATTTAAACTGTGAAGAAACAGTTATTCCACATACCAGTTTTAGTTGCTCCATTGCAAATGGTGTGTTTAGTCTATTTTACAGTTTTTCTGTTTGCTGTTGGGTTTTGGCTTTATTTCTTTGTTTTTCTGGGGTGTTGTCTTTGTGGTTTGGTTTTTTTTTTTTAGTTTTTGCTTACAGCCCTGGTTTCAGGAATCATAAGAACAGCAAAATCTAGAAGCTATTTTATCTAAGCTACTTAGAAATTGCAAGAAACAGTTTGGAAAGGCATATTTTCCCTGGAAAAAATAATATACTCACTTAGAAATGTTCAAACACCAGTAGAGTTATAATTTTGGGCTGAAAAAGGGGCTCACCCAAACTGAGATGTCTGTGCATTTATGTAAGTGAATAAACTCTGTTGATTCATTATAAGAATATTTGTATTTTGCACATTATACATAATCTACTTGTTTGCCTAAGAATCTGGTAATTTCTTCTTTACTTATAAATTCTTTTAGAAAACAGTGATTTCTCTTACCAAGACAGAAGTTTGAGCTAAGACCCGGAGTAGTGGGTGTATAATGGCAGCTTATTTTCTCTCCATTTTTAAATGACATTTTGACCTAATTGTCTAAAGTCCAATGTGAAATAATTATTTCTACTTAAACAAGTCTGCTAACACAAATGATAAATTTGATTTGACAACTGGATATTCTCATGGCACGGTGGTGATTCATGTGTCCTCTAACCCAAGTCACAGGCCAACATTTTAACATTGTTCTTTAGAGAGAAAAAAAATTTGCACACAGCAAATATTCAGGTCTTAACTATAACACATTATTTAGAGTTAAGTTTTATCAACGTTTTATGTTCTAAATTTCCATTTGAATAAAGTATGTTTAGTGTAAAAAACAGTCACTTTTGTTCAGTACAGAAGAATAAATCTTTACAAAGCAGTTTTTCAGAAGGTAATAAAAATTAATATAATTTTAACCCACTAAATGGCCAATCACGTCTTTCAGTGTGGCTCAGGAAGTTACATGGTCTGTGTTACAAATACCAAAATGTTTACTCTGACAGGTCCCAAAACACCTGAGAAAGATTGTTGGGGTTTTTTTCTGTACAGCCTCATAACACTCGCTAGCAAAATATGAGGCTTCATGGGTGGTTCATTGTAAACTACATTTACAAGGGTCTGTGCAGCCTTAAATAAGTGCCAGCTAATGAAGAGATATTTTTCTGTCTTCTGTTACAAATTACACCATAATTACAGTGATTTCTGAGAAAACCAGTAAATGATCACAAACAACAAATGCTTCTTGACAGAATACATTTGTTTTCCCTTTTTTTATAATCAGGTTATATAGAAAATATATAGAAGCTTCAACAAGCACTCTAAAGAACAACTTTTTTTTCTTATGATGCATGCATTATCAAAGCTTATTAATGGGAAAAATAGTAATTAAGAAATTAAAATAATTTTTTTCCAGACATCAAAAAATGGGGTTGCTTTTGGAGTTCAAGTTCATTTAGTCCAAGTGGCTGTAGCTAATCTAGATGTTTCAAAGGAAAGTGAAATAAAGACAGCACAGATATTAGATATGACCTGGTTTTGTGTGCACCTAAATTTCATAGCTGCATATTAATTCATAATAGCATACTTCACACATGAAGTATGAAAGACTGCAATTCCTTTTGGAAATGCAAAAAAATTCAGTAGGAGAATTCCTAAAAAAAAGAAACTTGCAATTTTTAAAAATATAACTTAAAATTTACACTATTCAATTACTAAAGCATCTGAAATTTTTAGCTTCACCTTTAGTGTTATCCTTGATTCTTTCTGGGTTTCCTTACTGTTTGGTTCAGTCCACCAATAAATGAAAGTATCTAATTTAACACCTGTGTGACAAAAATATGCATGCATATTTTTATTTTGATATACTTTAGCATTAAAAAATTTAATGGTAATGTCTGCTTATGAAAATACACTCATTCACATGGCAAACTGGCAATCAAAAAAGCACAGTGGCAGCATTTACAACTGATGTGCTACTTTATTAGTCCATTCATTCAGATTAAACAAAGGGCAAAAATTATCAAGAAGTAATAAGGAATTAATTCCAGTGTGTAGGAAAGTTTGGTTTTGGTCAGGTGATTCCTACTCTCTCACTGTTCTATGTCTCATTGCTTGTTTGAAGGTGGCACAGCAACTCATTGTCTCTACAGACCACATATAGATTGTTGAAAATGAAAAGTTCAATATAATTATAAGATCTTACTATCAAGCATAGTCTAGATTGAACAGACTAAAATTATGCTACTTTTCTGTCAAGTGCATTGGTGCATTGGAAGTGTCCGGTTTATTTATTTATTTTTTAATGTTTTTTTAGCTAGAGCATGAGCACTATTTCATAGAATATAGTGTCCTCTATCATTTACTTTGAGGATAGACTATATGCCTGAAAGATGAAACAGATCTCACACAGGGAGCACACTAAGTAATGAAGAGAATGTAAGGAAGAAACACATTTGGAGCTGTCTTTTGCTCTGTGAAAAAGTAATTTGCACATATGCATACTCTATTTCTATTTATTTTAATAACCTTCAGACTTTCAGCTGAGATTGAAATGCTTCTGTGAGCTGACAGAAGGCATGTCCTTTATGGTTCAAGAGGTCTGGTCACGTAGGAAGAGGGCTGGAAAGGTTCAGCACTAAAGGAACTAAGCAACACAGAGATTTTTTCCCATTCCCCAGACAGAATCCACAGTACTGAGACAGGCTGATGACAATGCTGAGAAGAGCTGGACTGCACAAAGTAAAAGGTGTTTACAATAGATCTGCTGCATGTGAAATTCCACAAAATAAGGAACAGGAAACTCCTGCCTCAAAACCAGCCTGTATTCTACAACATGCAGGAACCTCACCCAGGCACGGTGGCACCTGGTGCAACGTTAGCAGGTAGGAGCATGAGCCAGATCCTTCAGAAGTCAGAGGGAAATGAGTACCGTCCTTCAAAACAAGGGAATGAATGGTGATTGTTTCCCCAGTGACTCTTCTCTGCCTTTCAGCTTTTAAGGAATATGCTCAGAAATGCGTGAGGACACCTGCACTCAAATCCTTCTTCTGCAGAAAGTGATTCAAACCCATCAAGGCTCAGCCCAAGAAGCACAGTTTGCCAAGCACAAGTCTAAGGTATTCCAGGGGCCCTACAGGCAACTTTAAATTGCTCCTAATTTCCACTTTGCATAAATATTTGCTGGGAAAGAGACAGATTCAGTGCAAGGCTTAGTTTTAGGGCATTTATCTGTGATGTTAGTTCTGACCTCCAGTTCTTGCTGTACCTTTTTGCTCAGCACTTCCTGAAACCAGAACTAGTGTTCCTTGGTGGTATGGCTAATTAACTGTGACAATCAAATTTTCCTTCTGTTTTTTTTTTTTTTTTTTTTTTTTTTTTTTTTTATGTTAATGTTCCTTAACATTCTTTTTTCTTTTTTTTAGTTGATGAATCTTAATTGTTTAGGCCAAGTGGAACAGCCCTTATGAGAAGAATTTAGACTACATCCTTCATCACAGAAAATGCTGATGGCCTATTTATTTTCCTACACAGAAAATGGAGACATTTACTTAAGAGGTAGTTACACAGACTTCCCTTACAGTAAATGGGCAGGAATGAGCATTTTTAGACATGATTCATTTCACCCTAAAGCAGCTGCTTTAGTATATGCCACACCAACCAGACTCTACAAATGCCTGCAGAGATCTAAAATTAGGTGAACATAATTACACTATAATTACCATAAACTGCCTCTACACACAACAAAAGAAATGGGAACTTCCTCAGGGAAATCAGTAAGATCAATTTCCATGTGGAATTGCCCTCCTGTGTTTCCACTGGCATAGTGGGGAGCTGATGCACATCAGAAACAACTGTGTGTAGCTGTGATCAAACAAGCTACGAGTCTCCAGGGGCAGGAACCTCAGAAGTCAGTTTTCTGTGCAGGCCTGTTAAGTAGGCAAGAGATGGACCTTCAGTGTTTACCTCCTTTGCCAGGGTAGACCCCAGCATGAGCAAAGGGGAAATTGTAACTTCAAAAATTAAAAAAGTTAATATTTTTTTTTCCTTTTTTTTCTTTCATAGGGAAGCACAATACACTAATATTATTTCCTACTATAATAGAAAGCACATAAGGCATTTTACAATGCAAGTTACAACCAGAATATCCACTGATCCTATTGCTGAGGAACTTGGCATGAAGAGTAATGAAGTCTTCAAAATACTCATGGCCACTGCTGCATTTCAAGTGCATTGTACTGAGCTACTAAACAACAAAAAATTCAGCTCATTTCTAAAGGGGTCCTTTGGACAGCAAGATTAATTCCTTGAAGAATCAGAAAGACTGAAACTAAGATTATCCAACTGAACAGATTTATTTTCATGAATGGGGCATGCAAAACTATAGCTACTGAAAGTGCTCACAGATTGATAGTCTTGGTTTGGAGACAGCAGTGAGCCACTGACTGATTTGAGTTTATCTTAATCAGAACAAAATTCAAATCTGCTACTACATAAATTGTTAGTTGTCTCTGTATCTTGTTCCTTACAGTAACAGATGTTTCAGAAACAGGTGCAAGAAGTCTGTATCATACATATATGCAGTAAGACTTGATCAATATCTTACAGTAGATATTAGGACAAGCCTTGATGTGGACATCTTCACAGTCTTTGAAATTAATTATGATCAAAAATTCTGAAGATCAATATGCTATTGTTCACATTATTCAGTCAACTCCAATATACATTTACTATTATTTGTCCTTTTTTTAAAAAAAAAGAAAAGCAATCTCAATTTTATTAACATTTTTTTTTTTCCATGATCAATTACTTTGCTTTTCTGTGAAACCTTCTTGTTTAGCTACTTTTTCTTAGCAGGAGATCATCAGCACTGAGTCAATTTTCTTCAGACTGCTAATCATTCTTTTCCTTATTTAATGTAATTTTCTTTAGCGCTACCAGTTGCAGGTGATGCAAAAGTCTTCATTTGCTGATGAACAATTTCATTTTGGGGTGGATATTGGGGCAGCTAACTTAAAACTATGTAAAGTGCATTAAATATGTAGTATTTCAAAAGTGGACCTAGTAAAAGGTACTGTAGCTCATTCTTTGCTTAAAAATATTATTTTTTATTTTTTATTTTTCCAAGCATACCTTTTTTATATTCTTAGTATTACCAACTCTTCTTGCCTTTGTGAAGAGGCACAATAACTTTTTTATTATCAAATTACCCATTCTAAATATATTTCTGATAATGTGATTGTGACAATGTAACTATCAATTTGTTTTACAATTTCTTTTACTTCTAAAGAAATGAGAGTGTTTTAATAAAATATTTCAGAGGGATAAAGAAAGTGGACTGCTCTTCTGTAATTTAGTTAATTATTTTTTTCAATAAAAATTAGAAACTCATTACTATAGAAAAATGAGTGAAATATTTTCTTGCTCCATTTCTTAATTAGGAAGGACATGAAGTATTGCTTATCATAGTTACATAGTGTTTGGTCTTGCTCAATAATTTTGTTTCATAAATTGTCTGAGCATGGTCATAAAAACTTTTAATAATACGCTTTAGAGGATGTGAACCTTTGTGACACAGAAATAAAGACAATTCAAAATATATCTTTTTAAGAGAGGAGACCTTGGCTATCCCTGTAGCCCTGTTCAGCTCCATTATTTTGACATTTTTATTTCCACATATATTTATACTGGGGGTTTTATATGCACTCAGAAACACAGAAGAGAAAAAGCAAAGCTGTCATACCTGATATTAAAGAATATTGCAAAATCTAAAAATAGTAACTATACGACAAACTCCCTGGATATCACATGATTAAATTTTTGTCCATGAGAATAACTGGCTTTAGCCTGAGGTTCTCTGGACTGGACCTGCTTTGTCAGTATAATTGCAGGTAAATTTTGCCCTTTCTTTGTGCTTTGGCAAATTGGCTGGTAAAAACCTACACAGACTCTTGAGCTGGTGCTGGTAACAAGGGTTATCAGGTGACATCTGCCAACAAAGGGGATCCATAATCCCCTAGATATCCTCTCTGACCTTTGGTGAAACCTGCCAACTCTTCCAGCTGAAAGCTTGACAGGTGTGCAGCAGTCAACCAGCCCCTGCTGCTTTTTTTTCCAAGCAGTATTATACATTTATTTTCATATTTAAACATGTCAGGAATCAAACAGCAAAATTGTTGCCTTTACTGTTCAGACCCAACCCTTTCACATACACCACATATGATTTACTCTGCACTGTACAATTATTATATGTGAATATGAGATTTTAGTCTTAAATTTTGGTTTAAACATAGCAGCGCTACCTTAGAGATGTTGAAAAATATTAAATAAAACATAATATACCTAAGAAATTGCTTTTATTTTTAGCCATTTTAACAGCACCTTCAGACACCTACAGTGAAAGGTACAGCCTTTTTAATATAAATTATTTGCACTTTTGTGAATCTTGTGTATAGTTTCTAAATAGGAAGTCACTCACTAATACTATAACAGATGAATATTTAGATAAAAGAAGTTCCAAATACCAAAAGAGAGTCCTGAAAGAAAAATAAAACCGTTTTCATAAAGCTTCTACTAAGCACACCATGGAATCAGGAAAGCAATTTTATTGTAAGGCTAGTACCTGAGATCTCTGAATATATTTCATACATGTCACCTCCTAAACTACGGAGAATTGAAGGATATGTCAAATGCAATTTGAAAGTAATTTCTAAGAAATATATAATAAAGGCTACAATTTTACCTAAAACCTCAATGCAATAATCATTTAGGCTTTAACAGAATACATGTTTTCCAGACCATACCTTGGCTGATACTTACCCCAGGAAATAAATGCCATGAAAATACTAAAAAAAGCCATTCTAAGTCCTCTCCAAAAGTGCATAAATACAGCTAATGCATTAGAAATAGATGTAGATGTAGATAAACACAAAACAAGAAACACTTTACTCAGACAACAGTATTGCATTGACTAAGGAAAAACATCTTGCTGAGGTTCAAAGGTGAAGCCATGACTTTCTTACAAGGTTTATTTCCTGCAAAAGTACTTTGACAGTCGTAATAGCTGAAGACCACAGAAACTTGGACACGTTTGCATATAGACCACTACCAAATAACAGCTAAAACTGATCTACTCAATTTGCTGTCTAAAACATACTGCTGCGTAAATAAGAATGAATCTTAAGAAACATCATATCTCCCACTCCAGAAACCAGTTACTTGAGGATAATGTTTGCAGTTCTGCAGGAAGAGGTATTTCTTTTTAGAATCTAGCTGGATGAGTTGAACATCAAGTGCACTAAACCATCAGACACTGGATCTTTCTGAATTAATAATAATAACAACAATAATAATAACAACAATTCTGAAATATTTAGGTTTTGCTTGTGACCACTGTCTCAGAAGAGCTCAAAGTTCACTTGTGTATAAACCAGAATCCCCTTGTCATTTTTTATAGATTTTCCTGACAACAGGAAAGTTCAAATGGCTAAGAGCAAAGCAAGAAACAGATTCCATAAGACAGCTTCAAATGTTAGTCAGGTACATGAGATTGCTTATGTAATTTAAGATCTGATTGCTGCCCCTTACTCAAAAACATTTTTTCACCAAACCAGAGCATAACCAGAGAAATAAGGATTTCACCTGTATAGATATTCTTCTAAGGTGACTGAAGACTTATTTATATAAATGTACATATTTTTACATCAATTGTGCCATATCATCAGTTAGAAAAATAACCTATTAGATTAGTTCCACATTTTACAGAGCTGTTTGAGAAGTTGCAAAGCAATAGACTTTATTTCCCTGTGCTGTAATCAACACACCAAGTACTGGAATATTGCCCTGATGTTTTGTGTCACAAACTGATGTGTAACAGTAAATGAGCTTTCATATTTTCCCATTTACTACCACTCCTAAGTTCTACATAACTGCCATGGTATTTATCAATGCCAAGCTATTTCATCTGTTTTATAGGTGACTTCTCCCACAGCTGTTTTCCTATACAACTTCCAGGCATAGCTGGGAAGCACCATTCCTCTCAGCATGCCACTCCTGACAGCAGCTTTGTCTCTGCTAGAAAACTTTCAATATTAACAACAATAAAAAGTTATGCATGAGAAGAGTCAGATGATTTTATTTCTCTGGCAACTAATACATCAGATGCACTGCAAGAACATGAATGAAATTGTTCCACAGAGAGACTGATCCTTGGCAGTTAACAGCAAAGAAACCTACCCTGGGCTTTCTACACATAAGATACTACAGAATCCTCCACCCTCCAGGCTCCTTAGGGCAAAAGAATACTGAATTAATATAGCGCCAATCCTAAAGTGTTTGAGACCTCTTCAGTGGTTTTAAAGAGAGAAATCATGCTAAAGCTCTGGAAGAGCTTAAACTGGGGAGGTAGTTGCTGTTCCTGCACTACATGTGACTTTCTCATGAGTGATTCCCACCTCACTCTGGCACAGGTGAAGGCACAGCTGGAGCCCTGGAGTATGTTCTGGTTGGGCTCCCCAGCACGAGCCAGACACTCCCAATCCAGGGAGGGACACAAAAGCAATCTGAGGGCTGGAGCACACAACAAGTGCGTCAAGAACTGTGGCAAAGCACAGCACATTTGACATTTTAATTCTCCACTCCTGACAGCATATAATAGCTGCCGTTTTCTGTTAGCTACTCAGAGGGTACATTTCCCTGAAACACATATGATTTTATTGATATTTTAATCACATTTGGTTTTAATTTATGGCTAATAATGTGTCTTTTCTTTGCCATGCTACCTTCTCCCTGCAGATCAGCCAGCAGAATTTTTGTGTTCCGGCGCCCTGTGAGATATTGAAGTATTCATTATCATCCACAGTTCTCAGAGAATAAAGTAAAAGTGACTTGCCTGGGGCTGTGAAGAAGCTGTTAGAGAATGAGGGTCAGAACACAGATCTTGGTATCTTAAGCCATAGCCAGTCTTCTTACATAAAAAATATTGTTTCACATTGAACCAAGACCCCATGTTAACAGGACAATGATTTTATTTATTTATTTATTTTTAATATAATAATGGATTGGCATGCTTGTAGCAAGAACCAACCAATTCATAGCAAAGAACAGAGAGACTATTAAATCTCCACAGCAAAAGAACATAACCACAGAGAAAACTGTATTATTCTAATGTTTGTTGTAATGACCTGCCCTCAAGATCTTGTAGGGCATTAGAGCTGACCTCCCTTGGTGGCATAGAATAAAAGAGGAACATTTTGAAGGAAATGGATCTGGTCTCTTCAATCTGCTTGGATCATTTATGCCAAAGTTTCATAGCTCACCTAAATAGATTATCCCCTCCTTAGAATAAAAAGATTAATTGATATAATGAGTTTAATGCCTTTTTAAATCAGGTAACTCCAGAGTCATAAGTAGAGGCACTGAATATCTAGACACAGTCTAATAATCATAAAAAAAAAAAAAAGTTAACTTTGCCCAAGGCCTGAAGGAGATATAACCTTTCTGCACAGATGCAAAAATACAACAAAACAAAATAAAACCCCACTCAAAATCCAAATATGAGCATTCCATTCCAAAGGATAACTGGACTGTTACCTGCAGCAGGACATGAAGAACTGATAAAAGTGGGCTACTCAGACCATAATTCATTTCTTCCAAAAGGCAATGTTCTTGTGGTCTTCTGCCGCTGATGTTATTCAGGCCAATTATTATATTAATTGAATTGTGCTTTTTGTACAATAACATTTACATCAGCATGAGGTACACAAAAAATGGGTATTCTGTTCTTCTAGAATAAGAAAAAACTTTAGTTCTGGAAATTATTATAACTTGATTTCAGTGATCCTCCAAACTCCTCTGAATATAGGCAACAAGAAGAATGGGGAGAGCGAGAAAAAAGAATCTGTAGTTACTTCAATGTAATGTCCTTTCTTTTTTTTTCAAACAACCTTCAGATTGCTTCCTTTCTGTGACAACCAGTAAGAGCAGTAAGCACTGAAATATTCACTTTGCCCAAGGTATCCATTAAGAGATGCTGTAACATACCACGTGACTGGAGATACGTTTATTGTAATACCTAATTTTCAAGATACCCTTCTTCTTTCTTATTCCCAGAGTCTTAAGAGTGCTGCCTTTAACTGTTGTGCTACAGAAGGATGAGACTTAAAGCAAGCACAGTAGAAATTAATATATATAATAATATAATATAATATAATATAATATAATATAATATAATATAATTAATATAATTCTCTTTACTTTCTAGATTATATCCTGACTCTTTATATTCTCATAAGCTTCAATAAAAACAGCAAGAAACAAGGGATTTCCATGACAGATAGGATGGTTCAAGATACTGGAAAGAGGAATAGAAATAGTAAGATTCAAATATCAAAGAAGGTGCAAACCACCCCAATCTCTGCATGACTGAGGATGTGGGCAAATGACCAAAAAACATCAAGTCACAGTAGTGAACAAAGTCACTTCAGAGCAGCCAAGGAAGTATCACCAGTTGCCAGGACTGGCCTGCCTTTCCAGTGAAGGATGATGAAGCATATTACTATGACCTCACGACTGAAGAGGTTAAAAATATGTTCATTGTTCAGCAGCTGCTCAGCATTAATTTATTATAAAATTGTAAGTCATCTGCTTTCGAGCATCAACTCTCATCTTTTAGTTGCCACCACCCTTTTCCTGTCCTGTCTATCCAGAGTGAAGAGTCTTCAGGGAAGAACTGTCTCCTCTCACACACTTCTGCAAAGCATGGCAAAATTTGGTGTCTGCTTATTTTGTGGAATTCTAGCTTTAGTGAAATGAAAAAAACCAAACAAACAAACAAAAAAAATACCAATGAAAAACAAAAAGTGGATTCATGCTTCATATTTACTAATATTTTTCTGCCTGCATTTTTCACACATACTCAATTGTGTTTTCATGGGGTGGCAAAAATCTTTATCTCAAAGACACCTCTCCTCTTTGCAAATATTACTCCTGGATTCACATTTTCTGGTTAGTCCATAAAAGCAGACATCTATTTTGCAGAGGACTCATCCCAATGCATCATTTGTATAGATCCAAGTGACAGCATTCAGACACAAAAAATAACTCTAATGCATTTGTATCTGCAGTTCTGGGGAGCTCTGCATTCAGGACACATCTCTTCCATAGTTCATTTCTTAGTAAAATGCTTTGAGCTATAGTACATGAAAAGCACTAAATAATCCGTAACAGAATATAAAGTGAACCACCGTATATTTAAAGATTAATGCTTCTTCCAGCTGAATTACTGTCTTTTGGAACTGTCTGTGCTCCTGTGTAGGGGCTGTGTTTAAATTGTGTGAATTAAAAATAAGGAGAAAAGGTTCATATGGCATTTTGCTTTGTAAAAATTTACCTACACTTTAGACATGCTCAATGGGGAAAATAAAAAATTTAAAAGTCCTTCATTTCTTTGATCCTCTGCTGGAACTAGTTTTAATTTTGATGCTGTTTTTTCTCCAGTTGCTCAACATTACTTTAACTTGTTAATTATCATATTTTTAGATGCAACCTCTCAAACCTTATTATCTCCAGAGGGGCCTTGCAGGCTTCTCCACACAGTGAAAGGATCTGCAAGGTTAAAATCAAGCCTGGGATGGACACAAGTGAGGTGCACATTCCTGTTCATCCCTAGCCCAGGCAGTTTTATCAAAGTTAATAACCACATGTTCACTGCTGCCATCCCTTCCTCAGGTAGTTTTATCAAAATAACTACAAGACTGATGATTGCTGAAAGAAACACTGACCAAACTTCCCACTGAAATTTCACTAAGTATCAGATGTAAAAAGGATATAATTTTATCAGTTTTGCCACCAAAGTATCAGCAGAGGTGAGACCGTGTCCTTTTCTGCTTTACTCTCCAATATCAAAGAAACATTAAATACAAACTAACCATAATCTTCTAAACTGTTAAACCCCACAATCAGAAGCCCTATACATTTATTTAAAGTAATAGTTGATGGCAGAAAGGGTTAGCAATTACAGGATTTTGAAATGGGAAAGTCTGAAACATCCTCATGCAGTACAAACATGCAATAATATTGTCAACACTCTCAGGAAAACCCCAGCTTTCCCCAAGTTCATTGGCAACAGCAGGAAGAACATGTCCTGAGGTTAAAGAGACACATTTTTTTTCTATTGATATTTTTCTATTACATAAATGTTCCCAAATGTGCAAAAGTATTGCTTTTCAAAACATACAGACACAAGCTTGCAACCACAAATATTAAGAACAAATTAAACATTGCTCAGCAGCCTGAAATTATCAGTGAAATTGCAGAGGCAAAATGCAAGCAAACTTAAACCACACAGTTCCTAGTATCAGCAGTGATTTCAGGCTTTGCTGTTAACTCCAATTTAGTTGAGTATTGTCTTTTCAATTTCCTAATAACAAAATATTTTGATTTTTCTATTAAGTTCCAAGTGTACTGAACAGGCAGATGCAACCTGCATCACAATTCTTTACTACTGCAGTACCAGCAACTGTGGCAAGTGAGCAGAGCACAGCACTGTGCTATGCATGTTGGCTGCCTGTAGCAGAAAAGGGCTCAGCTCTGAAAGGCTGAAAACCTTCACAAAAACTGCAAGAAGAACAACAGAAAGGTGGAATTAACAACACAGAAATTTGGGATTAAAAGAAGCATTCAGCCAAGGATGTGACAACAGCACAGTACTTCTGACATGGACAAGCCATGCACTTCCTAATCAGCAAGGTCTTTTAAATAGCATATTTCACTATTGAATATCTATTAGCAACTCTTTTCCTTTTAGTAATACAGAATTTTCACTTACAGTGATGTACAGGATTCTTAAAATTTTTTCCTATTCAGACCTTTTACTCAGATGCTGATGCTCTAAGTACCTATGAATGATTTTAATGTACTTGTGGTGGAGAAATTCAAAGCAAGGCATTTACCAAGACATAGATTTGTCCTATACACATTGCATTACAAGTGGAAATTATCTACAGCAATGTTTAGATACAGAACCCCATGGCTTAGCATTTTTTTGTTACTAAAAACTTTTGCCTTTGGCTGTCTGAGCTTAAAAATCAATTTGCTACTTTAAGCTTTATGCTGCTGATGTCATTTTATTGTTGAACTCAATGATCTGAGAATTTCAAAGAACAAGATAATGAAAAATTGCTTCCCATTTACCACAGTTTGAAGCAAAAGGTGACCAGTTTCAAGTCTTCAGTTTCTTTGCCCTTGTGCAGTATGAAACTCTGCAGGATCACTTTGTGATTAATAGAAGCAAATTTGAATCTCCAGCTAAAGGGTTTGGTTCTCACATGCCACGTTCATATTCTTTTCCACTTTAACAAACTCCTAATACCTCTCTCTATTTTCAGTTTTATGACTGACTTTTATTGATCTATTTCTGCTCTCAGCTATGTTTACTACCAGTTTATAGCGATATAATCAAGATCAGATTTCATTTCAGTGCCCGTGAAGCCATTTTCCTAAACAAAATACAAATTGTACCACTGTATCTATGATTCCTAAATAATTCTTGGTGATATTTTGGCACTGGATCTGATTTTCTTAATGTCCCACTATCCTTTGCATCTCAGAACCAAGACAGATTGCACACCTGAAATGTTAAACACCTAATGAAAAGTCATTCATGTCTACCTGGGATCTGCTAGTCTCCTTTTTCCTCACTCCTTCAGCAGAGAGGAGGTCTTAGCTGCATCACCCAGTGACGTAATTAAGCAGAAAACTGACTTTTCTCATTTTCCAGACCCCTGGCTCGTGCTGTTCCCCGCTGAGCCCATCAGCCATCCCAGCCATCTCAGTAGGTACCCGGCCACACGACAACTGTGGCTCCATGCAGGAGCCTCTCCACCCTTCCACAGGGTGTTCATCTTTGTGTGGGCCCTTTCCCATCAGCAGGCTGCCTTCTCTCATCCCAGTGCTGCCAGACGATCAAAGGGCATATTATCACTGCTTTGATGTGAGAGGACAGAGAACGATTTCTGCTAATTGACAGCATTTTCACCATTTGCTGACAACCAGAACACTAGGCTTGGCCTGAAGCCCTGGATTCTGGCTTATACTTTTCATTCTTCATGGTGCTAAACTGAAATGACTGCACATTATAAACAGATATTTGGAGAGAACCTCTCCATCACTCCATTTTTATTTGAGCTTTCTTCTACAGACAGGCTTTTTATTTGTTTTCTTCCATTATGAAACTCATGTCTTCTTTTTTTTTTTTTCTCTCTGTACCTTTATTTATGCAACATATGATTTTGTGTTTATCTGGATGTTTTCTGTCATTTCTAAATTGATTGCTTCGATGACTGTGCAATTTGGTGTCTGAAATCAAAGCTCTGAAAATGTCAGTGTGTAAGCTACAACATCTTAGCTTTACTTTTATAAGGCCATAGAGTCTCTCCTCAGATTCCTGCTTTCTTAAATGTGTTTGAATGGAGCCATAAAACAAGTCTCCTGCAGGAACCAGTCGGTCAGTGAATGGTTATTGCTTCAGCGGGAGCAATCACACAGTATCACCGAATCTGTCAGATGGACACAGCTAATTCTTTGGTGTTTGGCTAGTAATTACAGAGCATGGGAAAATGCCTCTTAACCTGGAGGCAGTAACTACAACTGCTGACACACTGTTACTCTGGTACCATGAACAAGCTGGCAGGGAGATTAGTGTTCCCAAAGTCAATACTTGCCAGCAGTTATTGAAGCATGTGTTGTGAGATACTGTGGAAAGTTACAATAAGGAGTAGCTGATGCTGCTACTGGATTGCAACTTCTCTTTATCCTGTTCCAGGGGGCAAAAAGTCCTCTGTGCAGACTGCAACAGGAATGGCTCTGTAATTTTGATCTTGAATGATCCGTTTGATTAATTCTAATCGGGGATTTGGACTCAAGAACAGGACTTTTTGATTGACAAATTCAGGGAAGAATCATAGAATGGTTTGGGTTGGAAGATATCACCTAAAGATTACCTCATTCCAACCCCCTCTGCCATGGGCAGGGACACCTTCCATGAGACCAGTGTTTCATCCAACCTGGCCAACTTCCAGGGATGGACCATCCACAACTTTTCTGGGCAACCTGTTCCAGTGCCTCACCACCTTCACAGCAAAAAAATTCTTCCTAGTAACTAATCTAAACCTACACTCTTTCAGTTTGAAGCCATTCCTCCTTGTCCTGTTACTATAGGCCCATGTAAAATGTTTCCATTTTTCTTGTCGGCTCCCTTCAGGTACTGACAGGCCGAAATTTCTGGAGCCTTCTCTTCTCCAGGCTGAACAATCCCAATTCTCTAAGCCTTTCCTTATAGGAGAGGCTCCATCCCTTTAATCATCTTAGTGCCTTTCCTCTGGACTTGCTCTGACAGGTCTTGTCCTTCCTCTGCTGGGGATCCCAGAGCTGGATGCAACTCAGGTGGGGTCAAAGCAGAGCAGAGGGGCAGAATTCCCTTCCTGCCCCACTGCCCACGCCCCTTTGGATGCAGACTGGGACACGATTGGCTTTGCACATTGCCGGGTCATGTCCAGGCTCTCATCAAGCAACATCCCCATTGCCACTGAAGACTGAGGCACAGAAGTTGTTGAACACCTCACCCTCCTCCTCATCCATTACCAGTTGACCAGCACTGTTTACTGGGGGGTCAGGGTGAAGGTTGACTATTTTTTTTGTGGTTAACATATCCAGAAACCCTTCCAGCTCTAACACAATTCCTAAGCTGAGGGGGAGATGCTGATAATAAGTTATTTTCAACCAATTTCTCTTCCTCTTTCAAGCACAAGGTGAGCATTATTTCTGTCTATCCAATTTCTTCAATTTACAGAGGCAGGAGAGACACCTGTGGGAGTCAGCTGAGAGGACAACTTTGGGGTGAGCCAAAAGCAAGAGCTGAGCGAGCTCTGGCTGGGACCACAGCACACACCCGCAGACAGTTCAGCACCCAGCTCCATTCTCAGTGTAAAACCATTATGTATATTGAAAAAATACAAGATTTTTTAATTAATCTTTTATAGGTAATAACCCTTTTCCTCCCCACTCCCAGCAATGACATCACCAGGAAGTTTATTAATGTTCTGAAGATCTTTAAGGACAGTGTTATTTGATAAGGTGCATTTAAAACACATCTGATTATAATCTGCAGCAAAGTGAGAAGTTACTAAACATCTGTCATGTAATTGCACTGTCATTAATTAATTTTATTAAAATGCTACTGCTTTTGTGATATTGCTGGAAAGTTTATTTTAAACAAGTATGAAAGAAAATGTTTTTTGCATTACCACCAGCTGTTATGGAAACTTTTGACCTCTGCTTAAAATAAAATGAGAAATAAAATATTCTTGTTTCCCCTTCTGATGTTAACTGCTAAAAGCAATTAAAATAAAAAACATGGATGGTTGATATTATGATTAACAACAGGAGAAAACCAGCAACAAGGATAAGAAAGAACGGATGTTATGTTCTGGCTAGCCTTTAATAGTTGGTAAGAATTCTTAGGTAAGAATCCTCAGCACATATTAGAGTCAGGCTTTTTTTTAAATCCTTCCCTAGATAGAAAGATTTTTTTAGCTAAATTCAGCACCATGGATGTTTGATATTCAGCATCCCAATTGAAACAGCTGGCCTAACAAAGGCATAAGAAGCTTTGAGTCTCTAAGCCCCTGACTGAGTTCAGCAATGATCACAGACTTACCATATGGCTGATGTTAAAAAGAAATATTGAGGAGTTACTTGTTCAGTGATCACCACTTATCCCTTGCTCTGACTGAGACAATAATTTTGTGGAGAAAACAAGGGTTCAGGGGCACTGAGGAAAAAGAGAAGGAGGTAGGAAACTGTAAGTAATTTAATGTAAAAAAAAAAAAATATATATATATAAAAAATGTTATGGTGTTATATAGGGGCATGGCCCAGGCTAAGAAGAAAGAGTAGGGGCTGGCAGTAAGAGGACACTCTTTCTATGTGGACTTACCACCCAGAGAGGAGCATAAGGACAGCTTCAGGCAGAGGCAAAATAAGTAGATGTCCACACTGGCAGACTGTCCTAGTAAAAGATGTCCTGGCTGTCATCTCTCCTCAATGGCACTGTCCTGAGGTGATGACCTTGCTGTTATTACTGCCACCAGCAAAAGTCTGTGTGCCTGGGACAGGGTGGTGGAAACAGAGGGAGGTGTTCACTTTTGCCCCATAGTGCAGCAGCCAGAGAGAGATTTTTCTCTTGTACTTAGAACCAAAAATACTCAGTTTTGTCAGAATTAACAAGCAGCATTGATCTGGTTCTGATGATGAAAAGTTTTCATTACCAGTAGTGCTGAGAAGTAAGAGATCCCAGCCTAGGGACTGCAGTAAGCCTGGCCTATCCACAACACACAACTCTGCTGTATCACCCCTGGCTTTTCCTTGCCCTCTGCATCCCTTACCCCAGGTTTGTGAATCTTCCAGTCTTGCTCCAAATTCCCTTCTCACTTTGTTTTGGCTCCTGCTTTTCTTCTATACCTCTGCTAAACCTTTCCTTTCATCTTATCTTGAAGAAATTCTTTCATTTTCCATTGGGTTTTCTGAGGCATCTCCTCCTGCCTTCACTGCTCTCTGCCAATCCCCAAGCGCTTTTTCCCCACAGACTCTGAACTCCCAAGTGGGTCATGTTTGAAACTATTATTATGGTTCAACCTAAAACCAGTTCAGTAATAGGCAGTATTTGGCTGAACTCGAATCCAAAGCACAGATAATACTCCGCTGCTTCTTACTTATTTTCTGAGGTAACACAACAATATATATTGTCAAAACTTTAGTTGCCTGTAGTCTCTTCTACCTTTATATCATATAATTCTTTTGTTCTTTCCAGAGCCTGTTGAATAAGAATTTTTCATGCTTATTTCAACCTCTAGACATTAATCTTCTGAACTTTTGTCAATAATTGCAAGATCCTGTAATAAATGATGCATCAATGACTTACAATCCATGAGAACAGTTTCTTAAAAGACACTGTGGAAGGGGGACTATCAATGGGTTTCCATTCTTACAAAATAAGCATACTTGTGGATACTGCCTTAAATTTTATTATGAATTCAGTAATTTAATTTACAATTCTGCTTGTTTGGGTTTTTTTAATAAAAGCCGTATATCAAAAGCTGCAGCTGAAATAATGAATGTGACCAACAGTATGCTCTCTGTGTGCCAAAAGAACATAGAGATTCTAAGAGATATGATGTGAATGAATGTAATGTGTAGATATTTTTTTGTGAACAAAATTTAGATGCTTTTACCAAAAAAAAAAACAAAACAAAAGACAAACAAAACCAACCAACCAAAAAAACCCAACCCAAAAGAATTGTTGTCCAAAGTAATTGTTACATTTTCTTCTTACTTTACTCACAAATTTTATTAATGTTTGCATTTAGTAAAGAGGGAATATATCTACCTCCATAAATAGATTTATCTAATGGGATTATGCTTTAGCTTTAGCTACACTGCTGGAATGGAGCCAAGATCATAAATCCCATCACCTTCTTTAGCACAGTATGAAATTCCAGGTTGTTGTTCTCAACTTGAAGTCCTCACTGAGCACTACAGCTCCTTATGTATTTGTTCCCTGTGTTGCCTTTTATGCCACTGATTTCTAAGCAGAAAAGCAGAGCATGCCCAAGAACACTGTGTTCGTGTACCAAGCTCATTTGGTTTAACTATTGGGGACCTTCGTGTAGTAGAGAGCCCTCACAGATGACCAGGATATTTATAAAAAATATTAGATGCAGCTCCTGTTGACATTTAGAAAAACATGCATGGCTCTTATATTTAAATAGCAAACCTAGCATCTTGGGAACAAAGTGAATTACAAAGTAAATCAGAATGAAAATTTAACTGAAAATTCTCACAGGGAATTGTATAAGCCGCTCTTAAAGCTGCCTGCAAACATGTGTAAGAAGGTGTAGATTACTGACTTGAAAATCTTCTCAAGCCCCAAAATAAGGATTAAATTTGTGAAAAAAATATATGAACTGAAGAAATTTTCCACTGGAAAAAGTGTAAGGGATAAGATAATGAATTTTCCTGCAGTGCTCCTGCCATTGTCTCTGACTGGAAAAGAGAATAGCAGTAGGGATGTGAGCCGGACTCTGCCAGCTGCTCCAGGGGCCAGAGAACAGACTGAACTCATGCTATGCTCTAGAAGTCTTTGAACTTTACTCTGAATATCATGTAGCATTTCTTCAATTTGTAATCAATTAATCAATTGGAATTATTTCTATTCTACTGAGAAGAACATGGTTCAAGGCTATTTGGAAAGTGGCTTTACCCAAGAACTTGATCAATAGTAGAGAAGGTTTCTACAGATTTAGCCATATATTTTATGACATCATCCAAATATGCCTCACAAATAATTTATTATTGACTTAGGGAGTATGTAAATGTCACACGTATTACATTTAATACTTGCATTTTCCTTCTTTGATCTTCTCAGCTTGACAACAACAGGTCATTATTTTTATAAGGCTGTACAAATACTTAAAGGATGTTATCTCAGGGCAACCAAATCATCTGATGTTTCTAATTCTTTTATTGCAGTCTCAAGTTGGCAGTAAGCTGAGTTGCTTTTTCATCAAGACTTTGTGTAGAACAAAATATATGCACAATACATAAAAAGACATGGTAAAGGAACATTATAACAAGTCATTTAGACCCAATGATGCTATCTGATCTAACAAAAGATATGAACAGTTAATATAAAATTTCTGATTTTATTAGGTAATGAGGTACTTTCTAGCAACATGAAAGACAACTGATCCCAAGGTCGCTGTGGAGCCTACACTTCACCAGTATCACTTCCACATTTAAAATGGGTTAGAGTTGGATTACAAAACTCACAACAGAAAAGAAGCTGGTGGCTTATTCACCTCTAGAAGTTATTCAGCACTGGAACAGCTTCTAAGTCTTAACAAGAGAGATGAAATTGTGATGCGTGCTTCTGTTGTGCTGAATAACTGCAGTGAAATACACTCTCTGATTATGAATGGGTTTTATGTGGTTC
The DNA here is from genome assembly GCF_024509145.1 of Vidua macroura. Lineage (NCBI taxonomy): Eukaryota > Metazoa > Chordata > Aves > Passeriformes > Viduidae > Vidua > Vidua macroura. The sequence continues at coordinate 62,330,865 of NC_071575.1, forward strand.
ATCTTTTCTCATTCTGAAGTTTAAATTGAAATGACCAAGAAGAAAGAAGGCTATCAATCCTAGAATATCCTTTCTCACTGCCAATAACACCCCAACACCAATGAAATCTAATGAATTCTCACTTTTCACTTCAGTAGCAGTGGATAATATCCTTAAAAGAATGGAAATAGATATTTTCAGGTTTAACAGACACTGACTAGACCGTAATGTAATTACAGGTCTGAAAAATGTGTATGTTGTACTTCAAAATACTTAGATCATGTCTTAAAAAAAAAACCAAAATAATTCAATTTCTAATATAGCTTTGGTTTTGTCACACATGTAAGAAATGTGACTGCCATGTCACATGTGACTCAGTTCATCATGCCCATGGAAAAGACCTGCAATGGAAGGCAAAAGTTAGCTCCTAAAAGGCAAAGGAACATGTTGTACATTTGTATTCAAAAGAAATATATTGGGTTTTCTTGTTTCCTAAGGCAGTGATTTCAGTAATTTGAAAGCACTACAAAAATATGTCACATGCTACTCCAAAAAATGGCACCTCAGTCCTGAAAATTAATCCATCAGGAGCAATCTTGAGGAGCAGAAATCTCTGCCAAGCACATCAACAATGCATCGATTTTCTCATTCAAAGATAATGTATTCATCCAATTAAAAACATTAAGGGTTTTTTTTCTAGTCTAAGGCTGCTACATTTTTCCACTGAGACTGACAATAAGTTTGTAAAATAAATCTGTTTGGGTTTTGGTTAGCTGTTTTTTTTTTTAAGTTTGCTACTTAATGTTTTTTCCACAAATTTCCACAAATTTTCTTCCAACTATACCCTTTTTATCTACCTCTGCCTTAACAAGCCCCATGCTACAGCCTGCAGACATTTTTGACTTGTAATTCAATCTCTGAATTTGTTTGTTCGGCACCTACAGTGTCTAAAATTTATAATTTCTTAAGTCTTTATCACCATATTTGCTTAAAGAAAAATATAAAATATGTATTACATATAACAGGTGCCCAAACCAATCTGTTCTCCTGGAGACTGGAACAACAGGAAGGCAGGAACTATTTTTACGAGATTATTTTATTTTCCACCATTTGTGTAATCCCTATGCGCAAAGAATCTCCAAAACAAGAGGGGCAAAGAAAATTGTAAGAAACCGGGGTGGTAGATTCCTAGAAAAAAATTCTTTCTCCATTAAGCATTTTTTTTTTAATTTAATGAAGCCAACTTGACCAAATATAAGAGTGCAGCTTACATCTCAGTTGAGGAATCAAAACGATTAGACCTACTAAAGGCATGCAGAAACTGGTTTAGTGAAAAAGATGTCTGGCATAGTTTTACAATTAAAAAACCTATTTTTTTAAACGCTCAGAAGCATTTCCTAGCCACCAAGTATCCATGTCATTTTTTAACTCTCTGTGAATATTTAAGTACTTATGGTCACATCACACCATCTCTGTCCTTCAGGCTTTCAGGTAGCAAAGCTTATCAAAGTAATCAGCAGCTTCCCTCTTTTGTTAATTGGGAAGGTTTTCTACAGTGGAAGTGCTAAGCTCCCAGGAAGTCAGAGCACCATCAGTTCATGTTTGGAAGATTATAGCAATAAATATGGAGCAATTTATTTCTGAAGCACCAAATCCCTCTGAGCAATCTTTACACTTGAAAGTGCAAACAATTCCTAAGCCCCAGCAATTTGAATAGGATGTAAAAAAATGCTGAATAATGATATTCTGTAAGCTTCACTAATGAAATTAATCTCAAGACCTTTTAAATACAAGGCTTTAATTTAATGGATTTCAAAAGGGTTTTTTTTTTTTTCTATTTCTGACAGAAGTAAAATAGAAAAAAAAAAAAGGCATTTGACAGCTAATAATGCTTTATTATGGAAAGATCTTTGCCCTCCAAAGGCAGAAGAAGATTCCTGCAGCCATTATTAATTCTAGGAAATGCTAGCCTGCCCAGCTGTGAAGGCAATGGTGATGCTTGTGCTACTGGCATGGGGCTGGGGCTCAGCACTGAGCTGGATCACCACAGCACCAGAGCCAACAGCCCATGGGCGTTTGCCGCTTTTACACAGCCCCCTTACACTGAGGTCAAAGCTCTCCCCATTTCCACAGCAAGGTTTTTTTTATGGACAAATCAATTAATTTACTGTTGTCAGAAGAGGTTTTTGAATTAACTACAATAATTCAGTCGTGTCTGATTCATTTCCCAATTCCAAACACTTTTGAACCAAGCTTGAAAGAAGGAGCCTGCATGGTGAGGGCTCTGGAAGCACTTGCATGTGTGTGCACGTGGCCCAAACAGAACCACCCATAAGCAGGAGGATGGAAGAACAAGGGACACCATGTGGAACATTTAGGTATCAAAACAACCCCCTAATATTTTTACACAAGTTGGATAGACTCGAGGACAACCTTGGTATTAAAATAATAATAAAGAATATCTTAGGCAGCTAATCTTAAAAGAAATTGCCCCGTGCCTCTCCGATGCAGGCATGTGCTGCTGCAAAGCACTAATTTCACCTGCAGGTTGCATGGGGATGCAATAAATACCTCCAGGTAGGTAGATTTGTGTTTCACCACCTTGCAGAGCTCTCTTTGATGTGTTATGAAAAAGAATGCCATAAAATATTTATATTATTACAAAAATACACTGAAACTCTACTCTCTGGATATCCACAAAATATTTTCTCTTTATTCCAGATCTTTTAAACAAACTGCTGCATTCCCCCCTCCAGGGAAATGATGTTAAATGCCAAAAGGATGCATGGACTCATAAACACACACTGTCTTTCTCTAACTGAAAAGAAAAATATTAATATAGCAGCTCTACCATTAAAAACCTGCACTAAAAACATACACTAGTTTCTAAAACAACTTCCAATCTGCCCTGAGCTGCTGTTTGAACAAATCTTTATCACCATGATTTTATTTCAGCACATAAATGGAATCAGTTACGCTTCACTGAGCTCCTTTTCTCTCCCTCTTCTTTTTTTTATTTACTTAGTGGAACTGTCTCAAATTAATAGGTTAGTTTCTATATCTTATAAACTTTGACTGCCTTTTAAATGCAGAAGCATATTCGTTGCAGTTTAAATTTGTTTGGACCTAGTATATATGCAATTCCAAACCTCATACACAAATAGAAATGGCACATTTCTATTCCAAATGGCACTTAATGGTCTTTTGCTACTGCACCCCTTTACAATGTCATATATAATGCTCCCAATCTGATTAACAAGGTCTGCTTCCAACACTCCACTTGGATGCCCAATATAAGTTTCATTCTTATTAAACCTAGCAGCATTTGCTCTTTATTACAGTTCATTCCAAGTCCACACAGATGAAAGAAAAAGTTACATTTTAATTAAGATGTGATTTAGGTTTGCTTAGGAATGACAAGAGATGGTGACAGTCCATCTGGTTTTTACATTCTGGATGGCTGCTTAAACATGCAAGATTTGATATCACATGTAAAAGTATCCTCATTTGGTTTAACAACATAACGATGAACCCTTGTCACAAATTATGTAGAAAAAATGTTAATGAGATTAGTCCAAACATAAAATTATACGAAGATGTGGTGGTTTAACCCTGCCTGGATAACAAGTGCCCACTAAAGCTGTTCTATCCCTCTTCTCCTCAGCTGGACAAAAAGAAAATATAATCAGAGGCTCATGAGCTGAGATATGGTCAGAGGGAGACCAGTCACACATTACCATCCTCAGCAAAACAAATCTGACTCACGGAAATGAGTTGAATTCATTACCAATCAAATCTGAATAAGGTAATGACGAATAAAACCCAATCTTAAAAACGCCTTCCCTCCACCCTTCCATTCTTCCTGGGCTCACTCTGAATTCTCTGCCTCCTCTCCTCAGCAGCACAGGGGGAGGGTAATGGGAGTGTGGTCAGTTCATCCCACACTGTCTCTGCCACAGTTTCCTTCCCAGGGGGAAGACTCCTCTCTTTCTTCCCCTGCTCCAGTGCAGGGTCCCTCCCACAGGAGGTAAGTCTCCATGAACTTCTCCAGGGCCAGTTCTTCCCACAGCCGGTCAGTCATGAACTATTTCAGTGTGGGTCCCCTTTCATGGGATGCAGGGGTCATAAATCCTGCCAGAAAAGCTGCTTCAGCATGGGCCCTTCTCTCCATGGCACCACAGGTCCTGCCAGGACTCCAGCAAAGGCTTCCACGGGGTCACAGCCTCCCTTGGACATCCCAGCTCCAGGCTGGAGTCCCCCAAGGGTTGCAGGTGGATCTCTGCTCAACCATGGACCTCCCTGGGCTGCAGGGCCACAGCTGCCTCACCAGGGAATCACCCAGGGGCTGCAGGGGAATCTGCTCCAGCACCTGGAGCACCTCCTGCCCCTCCTTCTGCACTGACCTGGGTGTCTGCAGGGCTGTTTCTCTCACATACCCTCACCACCTGTAAGAAAAGCAGAGATACCTTTGAACAAAAAGAGCCAGGCTCTTTCATTCTCCTTTGAAACAAACTCTCCCTCGGGATACAACTCAAGCAAGTGTGGGCTTATAAGAGCACCTGTTGGCCTCAGCTTCTCTCTCTGGCTACATCCACAGGTTTAACACATACAGGCATGACTAAGGATGGGCAGGATAAAAATTTATATTGTAATAAATGCAAATCAATGATCACACTAAGATATAAAGCACTGTGACAATATAAGCCAGAATGCCAGCATCCCTTGTGAAATGGAAAGAATAAGACAGCAGGAAAAATCACATCACATCACATCACATCACACGTGATGGCGACACAAGGAGCTGGTAGGTGATTGCTTGCAGCACATCTTGTAAAATTATCTACATAAAAAGAAATATATGTGTAAAAAATCCCTGGTTCTTGAACCACTACAAAATACATTAAAGTGCTTAAATGGTTCTTTCAAGTGCTTAGCATACTTTTGTGGGCAATAAAAATAATTAATAATAATGCCAAGAGCAGGTGAAATACTTTTCATTTCTCACAGTCAGTAACGTCCCTAGTAAACAAATCTCTGTTTACCAGACAGAAATACACCATCTAATGACAGAATGACCTACTGTGTAACCATTGGATTGAAAAATGGAGTAAAAAGATTCATGCATGCCCCAAGTCAGATAATTACTTGTTGTTTATATACTGCATTGCCAAAGGTCATCAAGTGCTATAAATCTACACTTCATAATTCCTTAAAGAAAAGTAAATTATATATTTTACCAGAAACATATAACCTTCATGTTAGAACTGTACAGGGTCTGTATCACTTAAATCATTTAAATATTTGAGATATAGTAGACTGTCTATAAATATTTCATGCAACCAGGAAAATCTTGTTCATATGCCTGTTGATTCCCTATAGTTGCCATGAATCAGGAACCCAAATGGTCCTATACCCTCAAATGCAGTGTCTTATAAAATCCCATTTACCCTGCACACCTTCACTTTCATCAACAGCAGCCTCACTTACCAAACAGTTGCTTCCATGGGCAAAACACAAAACAAAATATCAAGTCCTATTTTGCTAGGAGTCAGATGTCTTTGTGAAAAATAAGCATGATCATTAAATTTGTTTGGGGAGGCTTTTTGGTCCATTTTTATTTTAAGCTGAGCTATTGGGGAAAAAAAAATAAAGTAAGTACAAACTGTGATTTTGTGGGTTTGAAATTCTGCAAACCATAACAATTCTAGTGGAACATGGGTTAGAGTAGGAGCATTTCATGTCATTAGCTGCTGAAATGTCAGCAATAGATGCCCATGTCACTTGCTGAAAAGTGAAAACATTACATTGCTTCAATTACAGTCACAAGGGCAGGAACCAAGTAAACAGCTGTGTTTACACTCCCTTTAACTGAACGTGAAAATCTTGTGGAGAGCTACCAAAGTCATAAACCAGCTATGAGTGTCCATCCACATATTTGCAACTGAGAAAAAAGGGACATAATTTAGTCTCAAACATGGGTCCCACAGCAAGAACTTGACTGTTTGAACAGCTCCCGACAGCTCACAGAGATGCGACAGGAACAAGGCCTGCTGAGAAATCTCTGAGCTGTCATGTTGAAGCACTGATGTGATGCACACTCAGTTAATTTGAACACTAAAATTTTCATGGCTTTCACTTGAGATTTCTGTTAGTAATTTAGTAATGAGAGAACTTTTGTGCCTCATTTGGGTAGAGCTGGTAATTATGAAGTAATGAAAGCATGAAGAAAAGGCTTGCCTGGGCTACCTTGGCCTGTGATCAGTAGATGCTGCCTCTGAAGATGACCGTAGGACTGGCACAAAAAAAGATCCCTGGTGTGTGTGTCAGCAGGTAGATGTTCAGTTCTTGTCCTGCTCCAAAAAGGATGTGTTTGCATGCATTTTACATTAAAATGTCTATTTGAAAGCAGGCTGAAGGAACCTGACACTTCCTTATACAGTTGATGTTTTAGGGATTAAAACACATGAAGTATAAAGTTATGCATCTCAATTTTTTGAAAGAAACACACAATCATAATGAACTCTATTGACTGAAAATGCAATTATGCAATTTCAGATAGACATTGTCTATGACTAATCTTTAATAGCTTAGGGTTAGGGTTAGGGTTAGTTGAAAAGACATTCATATTTGTAATGAATAATGCTAAAAATGATCTGACCTCAGGAAAAACACAACAGAATATGCAATTAATTATGTGCTTTGCAGCTAAAGACACTGTAGGTATAACAGAACATATATAATTCCACAAGTATGGTCTAAGGGATTGGGGTTTTTTTTAAGTCCAGAGTAGAGAAGGCTTCAGGGACAGCTACCTCATCCTGGCAATAAATATCAAAAGAGTGATCAAGAAGAGAGCTCTCTACTGAAGTGCAGAAGAGAGGTGATGGGCATGACTTGAAACAGAGGGATCCTACTGGGTATAAGAAAAAAATAAAATCACTAAATCACTGTGAGGAGAATTAAGCATTGGATAAAGATTCCCAGAGGCTGCAGGTTCCCATTCTTGGATTTCCCAAGACCCATTTGGACAAAGCCTTGAGCAACCTGCTCTGAATTCAGTGCTGCTTCTGCTTTGAGCATATGGACTCTTGAGACCTTTCCCACCTAGGTGAATATATGCTGCTATAATTACCTGAAGTTACAGTATTCAGCTAAGAACTGCAATCTCTTCAAGGCCTGGCCAGAAGAATACACTTACAAGAGAAAAGTGCAGGTATGGTTTTTCTCTCATGGTGCAGGTATGGTTTTTCTTTGCCTTTAGCAAAGGCAGAAGAAAATAACATGTATATTAGTTTCTATATAAAAGGAGTAATGTGATATAAAGCCTGCTTTCTTCTCAAGGCTTTAAAAATTTCTTAAAGAAACAAGGCAAAGATTTCAATAAATCTGAAAAAAAGAGACATCCAACAACTGTAATTCAGGATAAAGGTTGGCATTCAGTCCCTGGGAGATTTTGTTCATCAGGATAACATTATAGAAAGACAGCTGCCAGGAATAGTCACATAATGCATTTGAGATCTACATACAAGATCTAGTGAAAATCACTGCTTCCTAATATTATTTATAATAAATATATTTCAAGCTCAATAGAGAGTTAAAGCTAAAACTATGGTAGAGACACGTCTTTGTAGACAACTTGATCTAAACCATAAAATACCGAAAGTATCCCTGGTTGAGTTCTTTCAATTTGCTCTTCTAATGACAGGATGCTTTTATATTGAGCTCAGGTCTGCTTCCATGTAAATCACTGACAAAAGTTTCAGTGACTTTATGGGAACAGATTGGGCCCTCATTCCTGAATAATTTTTCATGAATATTAAAATATGTGGAAAGGAGACACATCTGTTAATCTAAAATGGAAAACTCCGGAGCTGTTGTCCTGGAGATCATCAAGCATCTCAGGCAATGAAGATGCCATCCATGAAGAAGCAGTTCTGCTCAGTCCACTAGTTGTTCGTTGACTGATATTTTGGTCTTAAATTCAGGGACACATATACTGGGCCATAGTTGCTGGAGGTTTGACCCTGGTTACAAGATCTGAGCTCACAATGTAGTTGGTTAAATGTGGCATAAAATCACTCCTTCAGGTGCCAATGGTTACAGTTTTGAGCTCCTAGTAATGCAGTGTAAACTCAGTTGCTTTTCTGGATAAAATAATGACAATGACTGAAATGGACTGGGACAGAGAATGTGCCATCACTCAGTTCATACACTTAGGTGCTGAAGTATTTGCTTCCCCAATCCTGAAGAGCTGGTTCAAAAGTGGAAATATGATTTTTGGGTAAATACTGCAGAAGATTTATGTCATATTTTTGATAATTTTTGACACAATTATCCACTTATTTATATCATACAGCTATTCTTATATCTTTCACTGGGTCAGAGAAGGTGAGAAAATTTATCAGTTCAGATACTTAGGTTAAAGTACAACTTCTTAGGGATATTAAATTTTTGGCCTAATCCATCAAGATTTTTTCCTGAATGACCACTTGGTCACCATTGTCCTCGTTACAGCACCCATAGAAGGAGCCTCTGTTCACTCCAGTCCTGGCCTGATAAGTTTGGCCAAGATGTGTTCAGCTGCCGCAGGACTTTTCTCTGCTTAACTAGAGACAGAGTCAGAAAGAACTTAGTCTTGTCCTTTCCACAGTTGCTTCCTTTTCAAACCTTCTGTAATAATAACAGGCATTTGCCAGGGGCTGGGACATGCCTTAGCAGGCCAGAGATTATAAAGAAAAATTAACAGGGTAGCTTCCAATAATTTGGTACTCATATTGATTTAGGAAAATTGTGCAAAACCACTCTTGCTGCAAAACTCACTGGTCTTCCTTCTCAGAGTTTTTTTTTGGAAAAAAAAGAGGTGCTCAATTCAAATCCAAACCAGCTCAAATGTAACTTTTTTTCTCTCTATTGCTGCAAAATTTTACACATAATGTTATTAGTGTTCAGTTACATATTAGGGATCTGGATTTGTTTGAAATTGCAAAGGTTAGAGACAGCACTGGTTCATATCTACCCCACAATAAGGTGGCATTTTACAAATATGTTTTTTAAGGTGGGATATTATAAGTATGAATAGTTTTAATGGAAATATTATCCTTTCTGTTCCTATCCCTGCCTCAAAATTTTAGAAATTCTCATTTCATCTTTCCATAATGGTAATAACATACTCACTGCTTGAGATGGCTTTTGTAGCTCCAGCTGCACTTCAGCATTTAATAAACTATAAAAGCCATTTATTGCTTCATGGACTCAATCTCCAGGAACATTATCACTTAACTATATGATTGCCCAAAGCAACAAAAGGAAAGCTGTCTATACAGTAGATATATGCCCCATTCATCTTTTTGTGTAGTTCTAGTATCCAAAAGCAAATTACGGCTGTTTTGTACCACTAGTAATGTACCTTTACAAAATCAGTGAAAGAAAATGCACATACTGTGCTCACACTAAAACTATTTTTAGGGAAAACCACCAGCTGGTAACTTCAGCTATCAAATTATAAAAAAAAAAATTAAAAAATTAAAAAAAAAAAAAAAGGAAAGCAACCCGGATGTTTTATAGGCACAGAAACCAGAATGGTGCCATCCCAGTGCTCACTGCTGAGCCAAAAGTAGGAAGTGCTTCTCTCATATTTGCATTTTTTTTCAATACTAAACATCCTGTCCTCTGCCATAGCATTTCTCAATTATTCAGTGCAGCTTTTCATGTTGGCATTTGTCTTTGCTATGCAGAATAATTTACTATCATCAGCAAGTTTCACTGTAATTTTCCAGATGATTCATGACCAGGTAAGAACCCACATTTTTAAAAAAAAGTCTACCACTGAAGACCCTCTAATATGAAAATCATATTCCTGTCCTATTTCCTGAATGTTTTCAGCCAGTGCAAGAATGTCCTCTTGTATTTTATTCTTATTTTTCTGTAACATTGCCTACTGTCACCTCAACATGAAACAGATCCCCTGTCTCTGTGAAGGAGGCCATCAAAAAAAAAAAAAAATCACTTAATTACCTCATTAGTTTTATCAACCCTGCATACTGCTTTAACTCCTACAAAACAAGGCTCTAGAACACAAAAGCTGTATCCTGTACCCCTTCCCCATTGGCATCTTCTCTGAGTACCTTGCAAGTTCAGTCTTACAGCATATTCCAAACACTGTACACCTCTGCACAACACAAGCAGAGCCTTTGCTTCTCTTTCCTGCTTACTTAGCTTCCACATGTGTACTGTGTTTCTTAAGCCTTTAGACGCTAATGAAATAACCTGACTCCTACTAAATAATTAACTACTTGATCCTTCTGGGACCTCCAACTCTTAATGAAAAATTTCAGTTTTCTTGAATGTTAAAAAAGGAAGTTTTCTCTCTAAAGAAATCTGAAGAAAGTCCTTTAGTACAGTAACTCAATTTTTGCTTACCCAACTCTGATCTTATTCCGGTTGCTAATGTTTCACAAGTTGTTTTCACTAATCACCTACTGAATCTTGGTGATCAAAAAAATTCAAAGCAACTGTTCAGCTTTTGACAAGAGTGAAGGAGGTCTAAACCATCCACTTGACACATGGCGCCTTCATGTCATATTTGGTCTTTTCTCTAAAAAATTTTCACTTTCTTTCAAAAGCTGATTAAATGCAATGCAGTCTTGACCATTTTTGAAAAATGGTGAATAGTCTTATAAATCAGATCACTTATTTTTATCATGTGGATTTCAATAAATCTGAATAACCACTCATCAGATTAAAACTATCAAAAGAAGAAACAGAAACTTAACATATTTCATTTTTTTTTTTCACACAGCAGTAGTGTGGTTTGCTTGGTTGGTTGAGGTGTGAGGTTTTTTTTGTCTTAACAATATTTGTATAGTGTTTCATTCCTGCTCCTTCCATAACTGCACTAAAAATGATATATAAACTGACAGGAATCACTCTGCCTATTGCTGAAATTCACTGTGATAAAAGGCAACAGATGTTGAATAGCACAAATCAGCCACTGAAGACAGGACAAAAAAAAAAAAAAAAAAAAAAGAAAAAAAAGAAAAATTCATTTACAAAGACATCTCAGGACACAGGATATTTGTACATCTACATCAACAGAGACTCTGAATTCAATAGAAATTATACCCAGCATCTAAAATACATTATATAAACCATCAGTGCTAAGTGTGCCCATGTGCATTAAATTGTTCATCTCCAAGAGAACAGAGATTGCTATTAAGAAAGAAGCAGCAGTATTTTTGCAAGCATCAGAAGAAATCAAATTCCCCTTCCTTGTTGCTGTATCACCCAGTCAGTGTCACTTCTCTGTGGAGGAGACTAAGAGGGGAGGAAGAAGGCAGGAAAAAAAGGCACATTTCAGCTCTCTTTTTATCTGCTCCGGACTGCTAGAACATAGGACAGAATACCTGAAATACCTGAAAGCTCAGTGTCTTTCCTATGTTAATTACAGAATAAATTGAAATTTGATATTGCATCATACTCTTCCTGACCAATAGCAGATGCTCTCTACAAACTGATCATCTCAGTTCAACACCAGCTTTCTTTTACATAACTTACACAGTTTTAGCACGTTCTCCCCCAAATCACTCGACTTCAAAACTGGAGAAGAATAGACTCAATGTACTTAATAAAATAAATCAAAAAATCAGCAAGAAGCCTAGGACACATAATTGTGTTTAAAAGTCACTTATATCTATGGATATTCTCAGTTCAGTCAGAGAGAAAAGGAGAGAGATTCTACCAGGCTAAGCCTGGGAAAACATCCGAGAGGAATGTAAACAATTATTATCTCTCTCTATGTTCATATAGTTTATAGATGTGTTCTACCACTGTGTGCTACTCAAAGTGTGAAATGGAGTGAAATGTTTTTACTCTAGGACCAATGAAGTTGGTCTAAATGTTCTCTATAAAAAGAGCAATGTACTTGAATAAAGAGTTCGTTCTTGCCTTCTGACTTGAAGTCATATTCATTCCCGTCCTGCCTCAAGAGCGACATATATCTATTAACTAATGGGAGTGTAAGAGGCAAGGTAAGTATCTGGTAAAGACACATTTCCAAGTGGTGGAAGACTGCAAGGAGATCCTTGGTTGGAGCTCTTGCTGTGGCCATTCCACGTAAACCTGTAACTAAAGCTGGTGTACATGACAAAGAGTGTTATTCCTAAGTACTGACAGAGAGATTTTTCAGGCTACTTAATTGATTGAACCCAAAAGATCTATGCTCTTTTAGTGTCCTTATGAACTTCCACAATCTACAGCTAGTTAGTGAATTAACAATACCCCCTACTATAAAAATAATGGGATTTTTTTCAAAGGTTTAGGGACCAGGGTTTGAAAGAGGGGTGATATGCATTTCTTGCAGCAAAAATTACCTTTCTTTGGCTTCCTGCAATGATTCACAGCATATTAGTTTTGTCACCAAGTAGGAAGTGACAAAAAAGGGATTTTTACATTGATACTCACAAGTCATTCGAGCTTCCCTGCTCACACTATACCCAAGTGGGGCAGAAAGAGTTGCAGCAGAGGAAAAGCAATCTGACATGTAGTAGGGCTGGGCAGCTGAAAGCCTTGTGCATCATCAAAGCAAGGGGGAGATTGCAGCATGAGCAAGGTTAGGAATCTAGGATAAGGAGATTTGAGAGCAAATAGATAAGGGGATGCAGACAGATAAACACATGTGCATGAAAGCAGGAGAGATTATGAAGGACACAAAGTTAACTGAGCACAGGAAAAAATGGAGAGCTGGAATGGGAAAATCAGGACTGTGAAATGTTTCAGGGGATTACATAGCCAAGGGAGGTGCAATGTAAGGATAAAAATGATGACTGGGAAAGAGAAAGGAAGTGAGAAACCAAGACTTTGGGCACTTAATTTCTGCATGAAATAAAAATGGAATTTCAGGGTAAGCAAGCAAGAATTTTGCTGTTTTCTGCAGTCCTTGTCCACAGCCAGGAGCACTGATATGTGAATATCTTATGTATAGTTGTGTGAGGGTTTTTTGTTGTGTGATAATGACTATCTTTATTATATTTACATGCATTTAATTTTTACCACTTTTTAAAAATATTTTATAAAATAGCAAATATTTGTTTTAAATTTACAAAATATATCAGCTGAATTATTTGGTATTTAAAGACATACCAGAGTGACCATGTCAACAACAAATCAGCCACACTTAACATGTTTCCAATCTCCTAAAGAATAAACAAAATTTTTTCAATAGGAGCCAGAGAGGATATTCCTGTTCATATTCCTATTACTCATCTAGTTGCATCTATACAAACTATGCCAAATACAGATTCTGTCTATGATCTCCATTTTCCTTGAAATTTAAATGCAAACAGGAGTAAGTGTAAAGGGCCCTGTTTAAGACACATGTTGGGAACATAATTCTATTTTGATCAATCATGCAATCATGGGCTGCATGGAATTATTGACATGTAATTCAGCACAGGTTAACCAGGGAGGTCCCTATCTTCTGCTTTAGGTTAAGTAATGGGATAAATAATGGGGTAATTGCCAGGCTAGGCAATTTTCAATGAGAATTAGTAATTTTTAAGAGTAGAACTCTATGTTTAACTTTTGCACTAGAACACTTATATAATATTATCACAATAGAGGAAAGACTGAGCTCAAATTATATGTTTTACTTTTATTTGAACAAATTTCTATGAGTATATGCTTTACATTTTTCTCAGAACTTTTCTGAATAGAAGGAATCTTATAGATGGCTGTAGATAAAAACCTGTGGATGGTTGACAATTTTCTATCATTACAATGTCAGTAAGGAAAAAAAAAAAAAAACCACCCTATCTGCTTAGTACTACTTTCTCATCCAAATAGAAATCATGAAACAGTAGACTCTTAAGAAGGTGCTTGACTAAAGCAGTGAATGAAGTCTAAATGGGAATAGAAAGTATAAAGCTGTCAGTATTAATGCACACATGCTTTTCACATGACATTGCCTTTATATTTCTAACCTGTTATGCAAAAAAAGTCTCATAAAAAAGGTTTTACAATAGTTATGCCTTCTGGGAAGAAAGATTATGACAATGTCTTCACAGAAAATACAATTACATCACAGGAACAAACACCAGAACATATGGCCTAATTTGGCTTAATTTAATCTAACTTGCAGATAAGAAAATATTTCCTCATATAATTTCCAGTTCTCACTACTTGGGAGCATCAAGTAGTTAAGGCAAATAGATTTGTTCATCTTATATGTACAACTAAAAGTGGAGGAAATTTAAGGGATAATAAAACCAGATTCTAGGACAGCATTATCAGTTTTTTTAGAGACTGTATTTTGATTTCCATTACATTTTTCTGAGATAACTGCAAGACTTTTGAGTTCAAGACTTCATCAACAACACACCCTGACATTTTCCATCTCAAATGCTGAAAACTGAAATCTTTATTAAAGCTTTTGAGAATTTTTTTTCAGATTGTGAAGGATATGAAAGGTCTTTGGTGGATAGAGATTTTGGCTGGGAATCAGGGGTTGCACTTCAGGCTCTCACAGGCTTCCTCAGCTCCCCAGACAGATGAGGGGATGGTAGCTCTATTTATCTCTCTGGGCTGAAAGCCCACCATCTAGTTACTGAGATTAACCAAGATACTGTGTGTCAGCTCAAGTCACCACACGTGTGTGTTTATAGCCAAACATGAACAGGAAATTTCACTGAAGTTTAAGCCAACACCCTCTGTCTTCTTCTATCCATGACAGCAGATCAGCTTGTGTGTTTTTTTTCCCAAGTGACAAGGAGAGCATATGCAGTAACCATTTCTCAGATAAAGGGCTCTCAGATGAGGGAGAAGCTACCTTGATCATTTGTCCTTTTATAAATATACCTTTATTATATGTATACAGAGCCTCAGAAAAAAGATTCTTCTCACTTGTTCACCTGAACAATAATATTTTAGCCTTTCTGCCATTCTGTTCCTTTATAAAATGAGAACTGACTTCTCTCAAAGGGATTAGAGCTGACACTCACTAAAATTCTGCAGTGATGAGTTGGATAATTCTGCCTAGGAAGAATTAAATGTAAGTTGTACATGACATTTTCAACCTTCCTTGAACTTCCTGCAATTAAATACATTAAAATTTTAAGTTCTAATATTTTTACAGCTGCTTAGATATCTTCTTTATACTGTGAGAATACCCTGATGCTCTGCAAGGAGTGCCAATATTTGCTATGCTCCCATCCTGAACCCCCAGGATCTTCCAAATTGGTTCAAAAGGTACAGTTAAAATAATTCTGCTTATCTGTCTCTGCTGGGTTTACAGTCTTTCCCCATCCATTCCAAACTGCTCTGTTATCCAGATTTTAGGCACTATTTGTGTGCACCACACTGGTAACAAGGATTTCCATGGCTCCTTTCGAGTACAAAAGGCCAAAAATTGACATCATGCAGTGTGGTTTCATGACCTTCATTACTCATCAAGACACTAAGAATTAAGTTCTGAACAATTTTTTTGTTTGCTCTTGATCCTAAACATTTCAAATGCATGTACTTAAGCCTGCTGGAGGAGAAGATTTCATCTGACAGATTTCAATACAGCACAGCTCCTTTAGACACTAAATACAGCTTATGACACTGTTAATCCTCTGAATTCAATGAGCTCGAGATGAGTTTGGCTGTCCCAATATCTCAGCACCCACAGCAGCTACAGGTGCACTGCTACATTCAGTGTGCTGAACTTCCCTGCATAAAGCCACAGAACACCTCTGCAGGAAGGGTGTTGGCATGAGATCCAACATGTAGACTAAGGAGTCCATATCTAGGCTCCTAAAACCTAATATAATCTATATATATAAATGCATACATAAAACTAGCTTAAGTTCTACATGGTCTGAAAGTATTCCCTTACAAATGGCTTCCAGACTGTCAATACTTCTGTGTGAGGATAAAAAAACCCAACCAAACAAAACCCACCCATAAAGGAGCAGTATGTAGGGGAAAAGATGAAATAAAGACAGCAAAACATCTGGGATACACCTCTTACTGCAAGACTATTTTTCTGTCTTAGAATGCAGGGCCAGTTTTTTATTGCCTACCAAAATAAAGAAGACTTCTGGGGCTACTTTACGTGGTTCTTGAACACTTGGCTACCCAAGCTATACATCCAGAGCATCCAGGTCCTCATTAGCTCCTGTGCCATGTTAATTTATGCTCTGCAAATACCTCAGATATTGCAGGACATCTAAAATTGCATTAGGTGCCCATAGGCAAACAATGGAGTCCTACTCCAGATGTAACATCCTGGTTATTTACTGGTTTCTGAGTTAGTGGGATTATTCAGGTTGTTTCCAGTACTCCACCCAAATATCAATCAGTCTCAACATAAGTTACTCCTGTGTGTCATTTTTTCCTTCAAACAAATAGAATAAACTCCTAAAATTGCAGGTATCTCACTTCTGTAAAGCAGCAGTACTGAGTTCGACTGAACAGTGGGTTTATAAAACAGAGCATTTGCAGTAAAGGGCAAGAGAAGACAACACAATGTATGCAAGACCGGATGTTAAGCATTGTGTAAGTTATTTATTCCTAATCAGCTCGTTCCACTTCTGTTTTAACAGTATTTCCATAGGCCCCCTAAAAACCTAAGCAACAAAACGTGAACAAATCTGTACAGGAAAAGGTCCCAAAATTCTATTGAGTCTAATGCTAATTTGAATAAAATGAGACACTTCTCAGAAAGTTAAAAAGTTAAAAAAAAAAAGTAAAGGAGCAAAGAGATCAATGAGACTAACACCTCTGATAGACCAGAATTATGATTTCCTAACTATGGTCAAAATTGTATTAGAAAAATAAAATGGACAACTATGGTTATTTTAAGAAATATATAGCTGAGTTACAACTCCACAGGGATCTACCGTAGCATTAAATTCCATTGCAGCTCTAGATTACATTTCTGCTGCTTGAGAACAAGAAAGGCAGAATAAACTCAGACAACACTATCTGCATTGCAACTTGCTCCAAGTCAAGCCCTTTGTTCTGCTCAAACGAGCAATGGACAGGCTATCACTGCTCTCTGACAGCACTTCCCCAGGCTGGCCTAATAATTAAAAATAAATCCAACTGTACCATGGCAGTATTTACACAACATTAGTCACTGGGGAAGCTTTGGTGACTGTTTTCTTTCCTTTTAAATAGTTAATCTTAAAATGCATGCTTGTGGCTTTGTGGAATCCCATCAAGAAGAAAAAAAAAAAAAAAAGGTAAAATTAAGACATTGCAGGAAACTCTTACTTGCAGAACCATCCAGAATACATTGCTGGCAACTCAGTGGTACTAGAGATGTATTTGAAAGCCAGGAAATCACAGCTAGTATTAAACTTGGACAGTGATGAATGCTTTATTGTTGTTGTTGTTGTGTCATCAGGGCATATTCTCTCCTCCAAACTTTTCTGACATTCATTTTCCCCAACCCTTGACTACCTATCAATGTCTGAGATCTGTCACCTACAAAGCAGGACTCATAATGCCTAGAGGGAGATTTATTGGTACTTTATGCAGCATTAAACAAGGAAGTTAAAAAAAAAAAATATCTGAGACTGAAGCAATCTTTATTTCATGTCTGTTCCCCTCTGGTTCCATAGCTGATCCTTTGTCAGAACAAGGGTCAAAACAATTTTTTGAGAGAGTTTAGACATCACATGAAAAATAGCAATCATTAAAACAAAAAAAGTTATCTTTCTCTAAGGTCTCTGAGTTTCTTCTGGGATCCTTTATCTCCAATCTTCAATTTTTATTCTGCATGGCAAGAATAAGTACTCAGGAAGATTTGAGTTGGTTTTCTTAATAGTGTTTCACTCTGTTATGATTTCCTTTAGGCAAAGGTGTTCTAATTCATAAAAACTGAGCTATTTTCAAACAAATTAAACAAACAGAAAACTATGAATAGCTAAAATTTAAAAATCAGTTTCAACGCAAACAAGCCCACTGATATTAGCAAACCTAACCCACTCATTTCTTGTCTTGTCTTCTGTTCCCCAGTTAAGAACATAATATATAGCTTGAATTTTGCTCCCAGGGCTGGTCTTTAAAAACAGTTTACGTTTAAGGTTCATCTACTTCTCTCTCACTACTACACAATTTCTTTGCTCTTCTATCTCAGGAATGGAGCTAATGAGATCAGGCTGACCTGGCTGCCCAGGGAGGCAGCACATTTGTCCCTTTTCTTACACCCTTACCCTGCAGAAACATGTTACACCATTTCAGGCACCTCACAGGGTCAGTGACCTGCAACTCTCTCCCAATTCATCTTCTCCAAGCAAGCTACAGCAGTACAGGCACTTTTGTGGCTCTACTGATCAAGCAGACACATGGAAAAACTTCCACAGCATATAATGGTCGATCTACCCACTACCTTTCAAAGTAGAAATTTCCACATCCAGTAATAGATTTCAATGTAAATAAGATGCTCTCAGTCATACTGTTTGGGTGTTTGGGATAGAAATATAGATGATGAAGAAAGGACAGATGGCAGATGAGCTGTACATTCTCTCCATACACAGAAATTTATGGATGAGTGTATATTCTCCAGTCAACATTACTCCTTTCTCTTTCCTAAAAATAACAATCACCTGAAGCAGCAAGGACCTTGGTAATAGACCAGAAAGTAAATTTTCAGCAAAGTTGGGAGGAACTGCCAGTACCCTGAAGAACATCATTAAATCTTAACAAACTGGAAGTACACTTTAAAAAAAAAAAGCTTTTACTAAAGTTGATCATAGAAGGGAATTTGAAGGAGGAAAATGATTTGTAATGAAGAATAGAGTTCCTTATACATTTTCTTAAGGAAAATGAATAATTGAATTGATAGTAGAAAAGGGCACAGGTATTTTCCATGGTTCCATCATCTACTTGTCAAATATATCAACTGTCTCAGGCTATTGGAGGGAGGGCAAACATCTTACCAGGAGGACATAATCAGCCATATCGCCTTTCAATCCATTCAGCCCAGGTTAATTGTCACAACTGAACAGCTGTAATCAGCATTAATCAGTCTAAAACAGTACATTAACTCCTTAGGAACATGAAGGAGCAGCTTTTCCTCTCTACAAATAAACATGTGCACCACAAGGGCCAGGATCTCCTTTCCAGCTTTAAGGCTTGAAAAGCATCCAAGTTAAGAAGGGTCAGATAGGGAACAGCTCTTTGAAATGCCCTTTTTTGGAAGAAAAAAAAAAACAAAAAAAACAAAAAAAACAAAAAAAAAAAAAAAAAAAAAAAAAAAAAAAAAAAAAAAACAAACCAAAAAAAACCAAAACCTGCAACTGTAAGTTGTTGTAGCAGTCTCTGCTGGCTAGCAGACAGGATGATTGGTGCATGTCCACATATCACAAGAGACATTAACCACTGGACAGAGTCCACATGGCAGCAATAAGAATAAACAGACGGATGGGGGAACCCCAAACCAACAAACAATCATGACAGTTTAGTCTAAAAATAACACAACCAATGAAGAGACAGAGCATGAAAACAGTCTTCAATTACTCAAAAAGCTGCTGCCAAGAGTAAGAAAGTAATGTTTGGTAGAGATTATTAGCAAATGATAGACCCAATATCTATGACTGATTAATATGAGATGAGATTATTAAAGAGCTCACTTGAAAAGTTCCTCTGATGCCAAGCAGCATCTGTAGCTGTTTCTGAATTGGTTTTGTTTCTCTCTGCCAGATACTCTCCGAATGCTCCACACAGCTTCAGGGGGAGTTGTTAGGGTGTTTTTTAAAAAAATAATGATTATTTTTAGTATTGCTCCATGACTAGGAAAGTTCTCACTCTACAGCACTGAGGCTGTAAGAGTGAAGGAAGAAATTAATGCATTGACTTTCAGGAACGTCCAGTTACGACAACCAAAAATTCAGTCATTTTCCTATAGTTCTGTAAAAGCTGTATTTTATTTCCTAGTCAAAATGTCACAACATTTATAAAACAAACAGAATGAGAAAAAACATGTCCATTTTCTTTATATCTTTGACATCTTTCCATCATAATTCCGTCAGAATTTATATTTTATTTCTGCTCAGGACTTTCAAATGACATTTAAAGTTCAAAAATTTTATAATGGAAGGAAGATTATCAAACTGAATATTTAAAGGGAATTTATATAGCATTGCAGACATTAGGAAAAAATATTTTCTAGAAATCAGACAGCAGGATAAGATCATCTTTCAAACAGATACTGTACTA
The DNA here is from genome assembly GCF_024509145.1 of Vidua macroura. Lineage (NCBI taxonomy): Eukaryota > Metazoa > Chordata > Aves > Passeriformes > Viduidae > Vidua > Vidua macroura. The sequence goes on from NC_071575.1 coordinate 62,351,046, forward strand.
CACATTTTTAAAAGAATGCATTAATTTATTGAGATTATTAGGGAAAAGAATCCAACTAATTTACAATGAATGATAATTTTTATATTTAAATAAACAATTCATGCAGCTTTAACTGTATTTGAACAATTGTCAACTGTTTTCCATTGGGTTAAGAAGATCTATCTGGGGAATCAAAGGATGGTTGAGGTGGGCAGGGAACTCCAGATATCCTCCCGCCCAACCCCTCTGCTCAAAGCAAGGTAACCTACAAGCATTTGCTCTGGGCTGTGAACAGCTCTTGGATATCTCCATGATAGGTGATTCCACAAGATCTCTGAGCTATCCATGCCAAGTTTCCATCCAACCCAACAGTTTAAACAACAAAAAGAGTTATAATTTTTTGCATGAATTGATTTTCCTATCTTTTTTTGTGTCTGTTGCCTTTTGCTCTGCCACTGAGTAGTCTGACTTTGCATTCTATACAACCCATCTGATATTTGTACACATAAATAACATCCCACTGAACCCCCTTCCTCAGGTAATTCTCACTTAGAGATGATACAAATCCCTTCTTTCAAGAGGGATGTTATGGAAATCAATTCTAATCAGTGCCTGAGGTCAGGGCCAGCACTTTGCCTGTCTAAAGAATCAAAGTACATGAGTGGCATACTCGAGTACAGATAGAGCCCTTTTAGGTCCCAGAAAACAAGAAAAATACAACTGGTATAAAACCATAGTTTGTTCAGGCTGATAGGCATAGTTGCACAGTACAGAATGTACAAGCTGGTAATCAGGGCTGGCGGTGAACATGGTATATTCCAACCATGTTGTAGATGAGCACAGGGGAACACAGGCCATTCAGTGAGGCTACTTCTGCTAACCTCAGATACCAATCTTCCTGAAAATAGTGGCAAAATTCCTAATAACTCCTTTAGGACAAAAATTTGTACCTAAGCCAGGCAGCTGGGAATAATGAACAGTGGATGGAAAGTTCAGATGTGTTAAGTGTCTAGACTTCAGAGTAATGTCTGTCCTTACATCTCTGCTCCAAAAGAGTCATCTCTGTTGAACCCACTGAAATCCACTCCTTTTTCTTTAATGATGTGATGTTCATGGATTTGCCCTCCAAATATCCCATAGATCACCTCCCTTCCTTCACTTTTAAAGACTTGTCCCCTCTGCCAGCAGTTCATCTGCTCCTGCAGTGTTTGTGCATGAGGGAGCAGGATTTCCTTTTGAAAAGCAGTGAAACCAGTCAATTTCACTTTAATGTCTGCTAAGTCTGCCTGAGATACACATCCAGCCTGCTCTTTCAGGGCAATGCATTTGAGATTGAATAGGCTTCCAGAGGTTTAATAAAAATTCTGTTTCTAATATCCTAAATTACCTGGAGGCACTGATAAACTGAGCTTAGGTTGTGATTACAATACACTGTCCTGTTGATTTGCCAACATCCTTTGCCTGTGGTCAAGTTGTTAATTCTGACAATTCTGTCTTATAACACAGAGCTACCCCCAAAGAACTTGGAGTCAGAAAGCCAAGAAACACTTTAAAAATATCTTTATGATGAGTTATTTTAAGGCTGTAATCAAAGAAAAAAGCAGACAGAGCAGGTTACCTGCTGCAGAAATTTCAAACTGCAGCTCTTTGCTGCCCTCTCTAGATACAAGCAAAAACTGGAAATTTGGGACAATGAAAATGCAATTGCAACTCCTTTCTAACTTTTATACACCCTGGGTTATTCACTAAAGGACATGCAGTATTACATTGTTTTCAGTACATTAAATAATCTCAAGCACTGGATTTCCCTCTCATCTCCCCAAAAGACACATTTACCTTGGTCTGGTCGTTTAAGACTGATATGAAATCATACAGAAACGTGTCAAATCTCTGTGTACAATGAGCTGTGGAAGATGAGAAGTCCATGAACAAATCCCAACCTGAAATCTTCTCCCTTCATTTTGTTCTACTGCTTTCATTGTTTCAGCATTAAAAGACGTACTATGGAAAAGGAGAAGAAAAAAGAGGAACCCACAGGAAACAAATAATTGTTGTAGAGTTTTCCTAAAAATATTTCTCTCCATATATATCCTTCTTTTTACTTTAATCCTAGTGCTAGTGGCGACTCCCTTCATTGCCTTGGACAAATGAAATACTGTCTCATTGAGGTGTTGTGAAATTATCATTTGTAAGGCATTTTGAAGCTGAAACATGCTAAGTGCTATTATTATTATTACAGATGAAAGGCCTGTTAAAACAAATATGCAAAGCTTCTCTTTTCCTAAAACTTAAGACAAAAGTCTGAAATCCTGTAGGAATAAGTATTTTATAGCCAGCTTTTCATTGCATCTGTTCTTGTCTTTGTGAAAACTGCCAAGGAAATAGCCACTTTCCGAGAACTCAAACTGGATGCAAACAACCATCAGACTGATGGCGCTGAAAAATAAAACAAACTGAATATGGACATGTTCTTACCCAGTCAGATGGATATACTTCTGACAACAGCACTTTTAATGCTAATTAATTGCTTTCTGGATGTGTCACCCACTGTTGCCCAGTCAACACTTAATGACCCATGACCAGATGAAGTAGAAAGAAGAAACTCTGAGTGTAGGGTATGTGCACTGTGAAGGCATGAAAACAAACAGCCATTAAATCGATTTCTGGAACAACAGGGCTTTTTCGAGAAAACATCAGACTCTTGTAGCCTTCTGCACAGCATGAGGAACACAGCCCCTATAGCCACCAAGTGCAGCAAACATGGAGCCCTGGGACTTTTGACAGGGTTCGTGTGCCCTTGGTGTGAGAGGCGATGCTGGCTTTTTATTGGCCTTTTTTAAGGCCGATGACTTTTATTATGTAGCACTTGGATTTTTCTTTGGTGTCTGAGGAACAGAATTTCTAAATTCTAAGCTTCATGCAAATCTATTGCTATAATACATACTCTTAAAGCTTAATTCTGTACACAAAACTGAATCCTACAAAATGCAGAAGACTTTTCCTCAGACTGCTACATTGCTCTGGCAGTTTTACAGGGAAACACAAAGAGCTTTCTGCCCCTCTCACCAGTGGCCAATTACCCACTGCACATACCACACAGCTCTGTCCTCCTTACAAACGTACCTCAGAGTAGGGACAAAATACCTCTATTATAAATATTTTAAGAGGATAAATTTACATATTAGATGTATAAAAGATACGCAATAAAAGATATTTTTCTTAAGAAACATTCTTGCTACCACTGAGACAGGGGAACGTCATGCTAATTAACACAATTCACTCACTGCTCTCTGCAAGATTAAAATATCAAACACTCCTGACAAAGGCTTAACAAAGACTCAGTGCACAGCAGTTTTTCTAGACTTCTGGAATATGACTAAACAAGAATGTAAGCTTGAAGGGCAACTACAGTTAGAGCTTTCTAAACCTGAATCTTAACAGCACCATACTGCTGCATGATGCCTCATTGCCTTTCCACAAGAAAACACTAAAAAATGGTACCACCTGCAAGCTGAGCTGTACCAGCCTATCAGATGTTTTTCAGTACTGGGTTTCATCTTATTCTGAAACCAACTCAGGGGTACTTTTCATTATGAAACTGTATAGTCACCAAGACACTGAGAAATCTAGTTTGTAAAATTCTTGTGAAAATCATGTAAACCAGTCTGAGTTAAAAATGCAGTCTTTCAGCTTTTCATATTTATTAATATGAAGCTTTTCAAGGCTGGTTACTCAAATAAGAAAAGGAAATGAGAGAGTGACTTTTCTTTCTTTCTTTTTTTTTTGTTTTTCAGGGGTAAATAGCAAATTTGTCCTGAAATTATTTAATACATTTTTTCTTTTCCAGAAAATAATATTAAAATAAAGCTTCTTATGAGAAAGAAAAAAAGACAAAAGAAACAAAATCAGAAAATACAGTATTTAGGTTATTAGCATATGCCTAGCAGTCATGGAACACCTCATGAGGCAAGATTAAACAGGACATTTTGAAAGTCATTATCATGATGATAAAATATGGTTAGCTGCACCCATAGTGATCTGGTGAAGAAAGATAATTAGCTATTAATGCAAAATTTAAAAGAACTCTTGGAATACCTGGATACTTCAGTCATCAGATACCAGTTAGTCAAGGATGTAGCCCATGAAAAAAGAATGCCAGATTTCCTGCTTTGGTGGCAGGTTTCCTACTTCTCTACTCACTGAGATGTAGCCACACTGGGCTGTGCTTGCTGAGGCTCTTACACTACAAACTCCCCTGCTCTGGGTCATTCTTATCCCAAACCTCTTTCCAGAAAACTCCAGAAAGGCAGACATTACAAAGTGCCTGCAGTGATTGCTGGAGATGGGTAAGTAGGTACCACCCTTCTTTGGGAGATTAGGTTTTCCAGAGCAGAGGCAGCCAGCCCAGCATGGAGTCAGTGCTGCTCAACATTTGCTTCTGATCCTCACCTCAGTCTGATCTAGGTCCTGGGTCTCTTTCATCATTGTTCTCTGCCTCGTTCACACCTGTCCCTGCTCTCCCTATCTGGCTCCACTTGCTGCATGCATGTTTCATGTGCCAGACCTTGTGCCTTGCCTCATCCACAGCAAATCTTTCTGATCTCTGCTATTCATTATCCTGGCTACATGCCCAAAGCCTAAACCTAAGGTTTCACTCTGAGTAGCTCATCATTAGAGTTTCACTAGCTTAGATTACTTGGCTGGAAAAATCTTCAGGATATAGCAACACTAATAATCATGGTCTATAAAGAATTTTGATACAGTTAAATCCAGCTTGCTACAAATGGAATATTTTTGACTTTCACTGGCCAAGGTTTGATTGCTAGGAAAGCCAAGAAATATGAAACATTTGTCTGGAAGCGCAACTGACCTTTGAAATACTTCTTCCAAATAGAAATTTCAGTAGGGAACAGCCAGAACAGCAGTTTCCTTTCCAAATAGAATGTTCTGCATGTTTTAGGACTCCATGACAATGGGATAGTTTTAGATCTGAAGGAATCCCAAGGGTTTAGAAATTTCTCAGTCTTTCTCTGGCAGCTCTAAGACAGAATAAGGAAAAAAAATCTCCTATTTGGCTTGTGTTGTATAATTTACCCAAAGGGACATGGCATTTCCTAAGCCTTATTATTCATCCTCAGTGCTGTTTCCTATGTTTCCCTGGAGAGAATTAAATAATAAAATTCCAAATTATTTTGGGCCCGATTCTCTGAAATTTTGAGCCTAATGTAGCAATTTAAGCCTGTTTCTTACATCTGCTCCCACTGGTTTGAGTGATCACAGAACATTTACATGGAGACTGATGCACACCCTGCCATGATGTGAAAACCTATTTCTTAGATATTTCCTTGAATTGTCCTCTCCACAGAGGGAAGTCATTAAGATCTGAAATTCCAGTACAGTACTCTAAGAAGCAAAATCCTAGAGATGCTTAAAAATTAATTTTTAAAGCAAACATTCCTTTAAAAAATAATTCCAAACCAAGGTTTCTTCTAAAAGCACACACTGAGCATCACTTTACCTACTGCATGCACTCCACAGGGCTATGTACACTGTCACAGAGCTAACCACAGGCCCTCTCTCTGATAAAAGCAAACTTGGAAATTAAACCTCCATTACTGTCTGCATTCCTCAAAGATCAAAAGAATGGCCCAATAAAAGTCTTATCTTGGGGATGAGGCTGGGGTAGGGAGGCTCAGTATGAGCTAGAATGTCTTAATACTTGCATTTGTCAGTACAGGTGGCTTTAGTCTATAAATTGATTCAAGACAGTACTGTTAATACAAGAGCAAATAAAATTACGGCTCTGTGTATAAAGATGAGAAAGATGATGTAAAGTATGTGAACCCTAGAATTGTAGAATGGTTTGGGTTGGAAGGGATCTCAAAGATCATGTTGTTCCACCCTCCTGCCATGGGCAGGGACACCTTCCATGGTGTTCCAGGTTTCTTCAAGCCCCATCCAGCCTTGTCTTGGACATTTCCAGGGATGGGGCATCCACAGTTTCTCTGGACAACCTGTGCCAGTGTCTTGCTACCATCACAGGAAATAATTTCTCTCTGATATCTAATCTAAACCTTTACATATTGGCCATGCTTGATGCAGTCCAGGATCTCTTTGGTTTTCTGGGCTGCCAGTGCACCCTGCCAGGTCATACTGAGCTTCTCATCAAGCAGAAATAGACTCAAAAAGTGATAAGAGCAAATGCAAAGAAAATTACATTATGGCATTGACTTCAATGAGGGAACAAACAGAATATTTGACACTGTTAAATATCTTCCCCAATTTAAATTTTATGTTGTGACTTCAAAACCAATTAGACTATGCCACAGATGGATGATTTGCCAAATTATCCTTTCTAAAACAAAAGTAGTTTTTGATTAACAGAGGCAAAGGAAAACTGCAATTATGGCATTTATTTTCATTTTTATAGTGTATTATATCTAGGGCTGTGCCTCAATAAAACCATTTAAGCATATTTGTAAATTCATGGACACAAGAAGCCCCTACCAAATCACTATTCCAAGATAATGGCTTTTCCATTGACTTACCCGAGACTGAGAAGTTACTTAATGGATGTACTTGTGCATGCCAAGAAATACATACACATATATGTATGCTCAATTTTTTTGTCATTCTGCCACAAAACTTCCTAAATTAAGTCAAACATAAGCTCCTATTTCCCAGGGGAGGAAAACAGCAGTGCCACAACATCAGCATATAGTGGGAATAAGCCAATAGAGGTCAGCAGTACATAACAGAAATAACTTTTTAGGAGCAGATCATCAACTAGACTTATCCACAGTCATAAAAAATTCTTAATTGATATGTGGTGGAATTTTTTCTAAAAAATATTGAGCTTTTTTTCATAACAAAAAGCATTTTCTTATTTTGGAAACCGTCAGTATTTCCTCACTCACAACGCCCATCACAGAGCTTCACAGTTTGACTTATGCTCCTTTTGTAAGCTCTTATGCTGTGTCATTCCTTGGATGTTGGCCATACACAAGTTAAATTTTTAGTTACATATCTGAGAATTTCATTGCAAGACAGCTTAGTCTTACAAAAACAGTTACTAACTCAGGCAGCTCAGACTTAATTTCCTTTTCTTTAGAAAATGTTTTTCAACCAGAGAAATTTGGCTTTTCCTTCTTTGGTAAATTTCACATTTTTTATCTATCTTTCTAATCATGTAATACATTAGATTATTTAAAATTAAAATAATTAAAATAGTCTTTATTCTTCATCTTGATTTTCACTGTGCGTGTCTGCTTCTTGCAGATAAGGTTTTTGGATATGCACCTGAACTCTGACTATGAAGAAATTCTAGACATTTAAAAAAAAAAATTAAGCTTGGAAAATAACCAAGGCAGCATAAAAAACAAAATTTTTAAATAGGGCATAGAAATTACTTTTTTGGTGGGCAAGATTGTTAAAATTTAATTTGCAACCTGCTGTCATAGAACAAGTCTTGTTCTTCTTAATAAGGAGGTAGTTCGATATGTGACTGTACAAGTTAGCACATATTTTAACTTGATGAGGGATAAAAGCAAAGCGAAGCAACTGCAGAATGAAAACTTCCTGCCTCCGAATTTGCTACACACACATTGCCTGTTAATGTTTCAGAAATAAAGCAGGGGATATTTATTTAATAAGCAGGATCGAAGAGGCACTGTAAGAATTTTGCATTTTTTACAAATTTTAAATCTTAAAGTTTTCTTCCTTTAAAACAATTAATTTTCTTAACCTTTGGTCTGTATATCAGCTTACATGTAACTTATTAGAATAATGAAATCCTACAGGTTTCAGCAGATATCATGACATGCATTACAGCCACTGGTCTCAAATGAACATCATCTTCCACAGAAACAATGGCTGATGATGCCACAGTGTCCCAGGGAATTCACAGAAAAACTTCCATTAATCTTTGGTCCACATGCTCTGCAGGACTTTGAAATTCAACGATTTCTCTCTTTAACCTTCAGAGTGCAAAGACAGTTGAAAAGATTATCTTGATGCTGCGTGTGCATTGCTCTCATCTCCAAGGAATGTAGTTCACTAGCAAAACAGCTCTGCAGTCTGTGGTCTCAGGTAAACTGCAGAGCAGGCAGGGGGCAATGAATGAATCAAGATCTAAGTGACTTTAGGCCTTGACCATTAATGTTTTCCTACCATTTTGCATAAAACACACAGTCACAACTGAGTTGTGAGATGGGTCATTTCTAGGCTGATTGTCCCCAGCTCAGAGATACCAGAACAGGCTTTACTCCTGTATTTTAGGTACCTGTAACTTCACTTGACCTCATGCCTCATTTACCCTACCTTAAGATCAGAATTAAAGCCACAGTGTCTGATCTTTCCATAATGGAGCTGTAATGACAGTCATTTAGAATACATTTGTAATTATGAACTGAAACCAGCAGGCTTTATCCAGATGAAAACTTACACTAACTTCAGTGATTGGTTTCACTAGTAGTTTTAACAAAAATTCCAAGTTTGGTTAGTATAGTACAAAACTTTTTATTTTTACATTGAATATAGGCAACAGAATTTTCATAAATAAACATCCTTGCTTATTATCAGGACTCCTGGTTCTCTGTGCTTACAGTGTAAATACCACAGCCATTTAATCATGGCTATATTAATTCAAATAAGTCCTTAGAATAATTACATTGAGTTATAACATCAAATTTGAACTAGACAGCTATTCTCTAGAGTTTCAAGTATGTTACCCTTCATTTCTTTTGAATTTGGAGAGTGACTGGGGAGGAAAATTAAAAAAAAAATTAAAAGCTTATAACTTTCCCTGGTAGTCAGCAGAATAAAGTTTTGCAGATGTTGTTCTTCATTGGTTTGCTTTGATTTTTTTCCAGAAAATCTTTCACTGTGTGGTCAAAAATTTTGTCAGTCTTTCATCAGAGAAATGACATTTAAAATTCTAGTTTTATCACAGCATATATTTAGTTTAGCTAAATATTTCATTAATTATGAAAACATTATTGAGGTATTAACTTCTTATTTGTGATATAAAGTGATGTCTAAAACTCAAAGATGAAATTAGCTTTTTTTTAAGGGAAGTTTATAGAGGACCAAACAGCCAGGTCTTTGCACACAAACATGCAGATACAGTGAAGTGTTGTTGCATTAAATGTAGTATCTTGAGACCACCTCAACTATCAGAGCCAAGTCTTCAGGGAGAAGTAATCCCTTTTATGAGATACAGTTGCTCAGAAGCACATATATTACCCCTAACTGTGTAGGTTGCCCTTGATTCACAATATGCTCCCAGATGAGCACAAACCCCCTGAATTGGGAAGTCCCTCCTGCATGTTCAGAGCCACAGAGACTTTGTAGCAGAGGCTTGCATTCCCTTGTCACACCACAGCCAAGGCTGCTCACACCTCCAGCTCTTCTACCCTGACACCACTTGTCCTCAAACTCTTTTTTTTTTTTTTTTCCAACAGCAGTAAGCCTTTGAGATAGTTCCTCCATGTACTGATTTTCTGAGAAGGGTGCTCTTATGGGGGATCCTCAGTACCTACACAGCCCTTCCTGCTGCTCTGCACAGGGACCAGAATAAACAAGTAGGAAAACCAATATGGATATACAAGGCAGGAGAATTTTAGCAAAATATTTAAGGAGCATAGTAAATACCAGGTCTGAGAAACAGCATTCATTTCCTCTTCCTCCTCCTCTACAAATAAATTGTAAGTAATAAAAATCAATATTATTTTGCTGAAATTTCTTCCTCTCCCCCTACACTGCCACTGAGCTGCTTTTCAGACACCTAAAGGAGGGTATATCCTCGTTTGGATTGCAGGGAATCCCTTAATCTCACAGGTGAATGCATCCTAATGAAGTAGAAAGATCTACATAATCCTTGCTTGCAGAGAAGCATCATTTATAATACAGAACATTCCTATTGCAATTTTCTTCCTGACATATTACAGTCTCACTTCAAATTTCTTGAATTCAAAGAGGGCTTTTGTTTTGCTTTTGCCATAACTATTTATTTTAACTTTGACTAATTTTTTTTCCTTAACATTTACTCCAGTATGTCATGCTCTGTTTGAGAGAAGTAATTGGCTCTTTCCTTGAGGAGAAAAAGCAAAACACAAGCAAATACATTTTTTTTTGCACACAACACGAACACACATTTTTGCTTCAAAGAAAAAATAAATACAACCTCTAAATATTTAAACCACAAAAGTCTTTGTCCAAGTGAATATAATGTTAATTGTTTTAGATTTATGGTATTCTTATACCACAGTTTAATAGTGTTTCTTACCAACCAAGCGAGAAAGCTTAGCTACACTAAGTAAATAATATCAGCTACTGCAAGGCAAGAAATTGCTGTTCTGGTTACAGCAGTGGACTAAGATTAATAAGGTCTTAAATTCCAGCTTCTGTCAGTGTCTTGCTATGTGACATTAAAAAATATATATCTTCATGCCCTGCCTTTTGTTCCCTTCTATAAAACAGAAAAGTGAGAACTGTAAAACTATTGGACAGAGCAACATTTTGGTTTTGTGCTGAATCACTGGCTTGTATAGTGGGGCCATAATTGGTTAGGGCTTATCTGCCATACTGTAACAATTAATAAATGATATCAATCTATATCCTCATGAACAGAAATATCTCCACAAAGATCAAACAGTTCCACTGCACATTATTTAAGAAATTGAGTTAAAAGAGTGCAATGCCAATACCAAGAAATGCGAGTAGCAGGAGTAGCAGCCCAAGAATGAGGGGAGGCAGTGCAGAGAACCACCAACCACCATGGCTGAGAATTTCAGTCAGGTCACTAAAACATCTGTATTCCTTCCCACTGCTGCTGCTGGCTGGGAGGGAGGATTTTGATACCCAAGGAAGGAACTGCCCCAACCAGGAACTTGTGCACACTCTCAGTTACCCCTCACCCTGACTCCATCAAACCCCAAACCCCACCAACATCCCTGGGGCAGCAGCAGCAATTTAGCTGGGCTTCTTCTGCATAGGCTTAAGCTGCTTCTTGTTTCCTCCACTTCCTGCACCGTCTCTGAGCAGTTTTGGCCAAAATTGATACCTTCATTCCTCAGAGGTGAACTTAAAGAGTAGGAAGTGCACTGCTCTCGCATACGTGCAGTCTGCAGCACTGTGTAAAATCAGTGCAAGGTGCGGTTGGTTGTGGGTTTAATGTAAAGTGAGAAATGCTAGACAAATAAAATTAGTCATGTACAAAATCCCAGGCAGGTTTTGCACCTGTTTTACTCTTCATAAAAAAGTAGATAAACCACTGTAAATCCTTTCTATAATAATGTTAGCTTTTACATTTCCAGCTGAAATTGCACTCAACTGCGGCCACTTATAAGATACCACATCTGATGTGTAGGGAAAAGGCAAGTAGCCATTTTATTTTCTTTACAATGTGTTTTACTAATCTCACACAATCCAGAGGGAGAGAAGACTCTAACAGATTTGAGTGCCACAGATTACTTTTGTTGGGTAATTTTTCAAAAGTCCTTAAATATGCACAAGAGTTCATAAAAGCTTCAGAAAAGACAATGGCACTCCAAAGGATTAAAAGGAGTAAGAACAAGCAGTGGAATGCATACAGCACAATTAATTAAGAGCTTTACACTCTTTCTCACTGTTCCTTCTAGCAAAATCTCCAGCCAGGATGAGTACAGTAATTAATCCTTTTTATCATCTGAGATCAGCATGATTACTAGGCACACCTTTTAAGTGGAAATCTAGTCTGACATCCTGACCCTAATTACTCACAGTCATGATTAAAGTTGGTGATAGCAAAAAGAATAATTGCACAACACAGATTTGCAAAATTCCACTCAAAGGTATTAAACCCAGAGATCAACAACAACACTTAAGTCATAGCATCCTCTGTGTAAAGTCAGCCAAAAGCAGGAAGGAACTAAAAGTTAGATCTGACAGTATTCAAGGCAACACTGAAGAAACAAGACATCAGATTGGCTTCCTGCCACAAGGAAGGTAGCAAACATCTCTCTTACACATTGCAGAAACTGAGAGACCAAAATGAAAACATTTAGGAATGCAGTTCACTGAGATTCATTTGACACAACTCTATATTTTAATGAGTCATTTTTAGAGTCAGGTGATCTGACAGGCCATCAAAGAAGTATATTAATGAATCATAAGGAAATTACTTTTTTGAGTCACTGACTAAGGAATATTGTCAATATTAGTTGTGTTATTTATTTGCAGGACTGTATCATTTATTTTGAGAAAGGTAAATCAATTTTCAGTATTAATGAAACAAAAATTATCACACAGAATGTATGATGCTGCATGTGCTAAGAGGAGCACTGGTGCTTAAAGGGGTCACGTACAACAAAATTTCAAATTAGTTCACCTTAAAACCAGGAATTTGTGAAAAGCCACTCATTATTTAACTACTGTGAAGTATCTCCCAGTCCTATCTAAGTTTTCTAGGAATATAAACATTATTTTTTGCTCAATAAAAAGGACACAAGCCAGCTTTATGCAAATCACCTGATTTTAAATATAAGTAGCTTAAGACAACCCTAAGAGGTGTTGCCTTAAATTTTCTGATTTACTTAGAATACAGTTTATAATAATAAGTAAAACAGAAAACTGAGAGCTTGATCCTGCAACATATTCATGTAATTTAAAATGTAATCGTCTGCAAGACTTTGAATGTGGAAAATGCTTCCAAGCCTAGGTATGCTTACTTGGTAAATATTCAACTTCATGATGACACAGATTGGTCAATGGCAAAATTGTTCACGTGTTCATCAAACTCAATTATTACCAGAAACACAGTCACATAAATAAGCTTCAATAAATTCACTTTTAAATTATTGCCATCATAGTAACATGGGACTGAATTTCAATGTAGCACTGACTGCCCTGCCTGGACTAACAGTTCCTGACTCTTGAGAAGCTGTCTTTGTTTCTATAATTTAAATATAATGAACCAACAAAAAAAAAAAAAAAAAAAAAAAAAAAAAAAAAGCTACCATGTCCCAAGTATTACAGTGTTCTCCACAATGCACCATGCCCTAAGGAAATTAAAAAACAAGAAGCATAGAAAATCCAGACACAAGTCATTACCCCTGCTCTCTCATTTTTCTCTCTAAAACTGTAGTAACAAGAAACTACACTTGGATGCATACAAAAAAAAAATTAGAACTTACTATTCTGAACAAGCAGTAACACAAAATTCACTTTCCAGACAAGCTCAGATGATTTGTACAATACTAGACAGTGTAAGTAAGATCAGAAAATAGATCAGAAATTTGTTAAAAGCTATGAATATAAAATTATACATTTGGCTTCTCATAAGTATTAAATAAGTATTAATAATAGTATCAGACACTTTAACACACAAGCTCTAGCAAAACAGCTCTGAAAGTAGGTGAAGCTAAGGGTAAAGAATGAATCTTCATAGCTATCAGGAAACCATTATTAAAAGTGCTATTAAGAGGTGTTCTTGCATGGTACAGTGATACACTTCTCCAGTCATCCAGGACATGTCTGGAAGCATTTGTACTGTGCAGCGCACATGCTCAGCTTAGAATTGAGATCCCACTGCGAAAGGTAATAGGTATACAAGGGAAAAGATGTTAGGCTGGTAAAATTTTGCTCTCCATATTAAAAAACAAGAGAGAAAGAAAAGCAGAGGAAAACAACAAGTGATGGTACAGATCTGCAGTTAACCCTTCTACTGTGCTCTGTAGTTATTTCAAATACCAGTAGATTTGGAACAAATGAGGGCTCCGTCATCCTATGCTTTAAGCTGGAAAGCAGGAATGTGTCAGCACTGGAACTGGTAACACACAGACTGATTGTGCTATGAAGGAAATGTCAAAGCCCATGTGAGTGCACAGAAACACCTCATCCTGTTTTTATTGTGACAACATAAGGACAAATCTACCTGTCTCTGAAGTCATCAGCCATTCTCCCTTGCTCTCTGATGGCCACTTGGCCTGTAGTTCACGGTCCCTGGTTTAAGTCAAACAGCTGTTTTTGCGGAATTGATAGAATAAACCAGAGTGCAGAGTCATCCATCTGTGAAGACAGTTTACTCTGTTTTCTCTTCTAGGAACAATGTTTAGATGACTGTATAAGAAAACCAAATGAATTGTTTACAACAGCGCTGGGAGCAAGCAGCCAATGCTGGTTTGTAATGGGGTTAGATATGATAAGCTGAGGCTGTGACAAATGTGTCCCCAAAACACTTAAAGGGAGCCACTGCTGCTCTTCCCAGTTCCAGCAACTAGATCACTCATTGGGAAGAAGAGTGCCTTACATTTTATGGTGAAATAAGAAAAAAGAAAGTTTGAAATTAAATAAGTTATGCGACTTTTAGGTTAAAGTAGTTTAAATTTAACCCGTTTTGAAAAATTCCCGTATCTATTCCCAAAGATTTGGGAATGATTTAATTTTAAAAGTCATCATATTTCCAATGGTTTTCCATGGCATTTTCAGGTATTTTACCATAATTATTTCTTGAGTTAGGGTTAAACTCTCACATTATTTCTATTTCCACAATAAAAATTCCCATTTTCCAAACAAGATTAAAAAAATCCAACATTTTCAAATGACATTCTCATCTATCAGAACTGTGTTAGTAGTCACTGCTGAAAGTTTATCCAATATGCTTTATGAAAATCTTACAAAACTAAGATGACAGATTGGTTTAGATATGACATCCTTAAATTTGTTTTTCTTTTGACTGATTTATTATTTCTATACTTCACTCCTTATTATCAGAATCTAAGCCAATGTCTTCTGTTTTCATTACAGAGGTTTGAACACTTGATATGAAATACCAAAGCTTAAATCTGCTAATACAGATCTCAAAGAAAACTTGGAAGGAGTGCTCAAGCCTGAATTTGTGTCATTCTCTTATCCATCTGTTAGAAAACTGAAAGGCCAGATGTTTCTTTTTGAATTTGTCCCACATTCATAAAGTTCAGTGAGTCAACTACTATAGCTGTATTTCTGGAGATTCGGTAACACTACGACACAATTTTGTTTCCCAAAATAAAAAGACATGGAACTATTATTTTACTGAATTTTATGTGAAACCAATTGTTTCTTTTTCTACTTAGACCAGTTAATGCTCTGGTAATGGAGCAGCAGTTCAGTGTTGAGATGCTTCCTCCTGCCTGCCAGCCCCTGGCCTGTGAAGCAGCTGCAGCCAGCCACAAAAGCCACTCAAAGGTGGGACCTTCAAACACCCAAAAGACTTTCTTCAGTTTTCCCAAGACTTTCTCTACAGTAAACTACTGCTCCATATTTCCCTTTCTCTGTTTCCACCATGGCTTCACCTCCTACCTCACACCGGGGATTGTCCTGTTTGCCCAGCACAACCTGGGGAAGGGCAATTGCTGAGCAGCGAAACTTCCAGCCACAGCAAACCCCATCCCTGACAAATCCACATCCAATATTCCCACTCGTTTTAAGCCTGACAATTGAGCCAAGTAGTTCAGCCTGTGCCATGAAAAGGTTTCACCAAAGCAAAGTGGATGAAGGTAAGGATTTGGACAATTGGGTTCTGGAAGTAAAAAGAGAGACAGGGAAGGAGTATTAAATTAGTGTTTGGGCCTTCTAAGAGTACTGCTTTCATGCAATAATCATGCAAATGAGAGGATATTTTATCTATGTAGCCAAAACACAGCCACACAAGGTTATAAACATGTCTGAGCTACGATATTCTCCTGATTAGTCAATGTAATAAAAAGGGAGAAAGACTAATCTATGTAAATTAAAACATGCAGCAGAGCCTTTGTAATATCCAAAGCTGCTTAGTCAGGCTTCAGAAAGACAACACACATTTTATGGTTGACACACAAAGCAGCACAGCTGGGAATTGCCTGCTGGGAGCTAAATGCTACCTGTAGGCTTTGGTACCTTTTCTGCCTGTCACCTGGTGCAAAGCCTTAACAGCATGTTCTAGGAATACCTTGGGCTGCTGCCAGCAGTCCTGCCAGACACAAGTTAAGAGGCTTTGTTAGGAAAACTGGGTATTTGTTCTCTTCTGGTTTTAGAAGACAGGTCCAAACAGGGCAGGATTTTGATCCTTAAAAACTGAAGCTATATTTAGTACAGTCAAATTTACTAATTTTAAAGCCAAGATGAGTACAACAAATAATTTTGAAGAATGAATAATACTGGAAAATGTAGAATAACATCAAGCAAATGTTCTTAAATAGCCCACTGTTGATGGTAAACTACTGCCCTGGTTAAGAAGCTCAAATTCTCCTTCATCTGTTCAGGCGCATAGGATTAATTAACAGGTTTTATTTTACAAGCTTTGGTGTAGGTTTTTATAGATTATTAACTTGTGTAATCAATCTTATCATAATATTCTGATTTTTCATATTTCTAGGATTATTGGTAACAGTAAAAAAGCCACTGCCAGCATTTGGGGAATTCAGATTGTCCAGATTCTAATAGAAGAAAGCAACAATTTTAAACCAAACCTCCTGAATAGGACAGAGAAAGACTATCAGAATAGTTTGAGCAACTGAAGATCGTGACCTGATTTGTGACAAATAAGTATGGCATGCATCCACCAAAATTAAAGCCTGGTAATTTTCTTTTACTTAAATTTACTAAGCAATCTCTTTCAGATTGAATTGCTTTGGGCATCATAGGGAAAACAAACAAACAAACAAACAAAAACCAAAACAAAGAAAGCAAGAAACTAACCCACAAAGAATAGACCTTGAATGGAAAAGTAAATTGTTCTACATTGTTTTCCCATGATAGCAATACTTTCAATTATAGTCTAAGGACAGCTGCTGTACTTGATGACAGATTCTTTTTAAATTGTCAGCTAAGTCAAACCACTACACTGTGCATATTCCAAGTTCACACAGTGTTTGGCTTCCTTTGGGATAAAGGAGTAGGGGTCTTTACCTACTTAGAAATAACAGTTTTTATTTAGCCAAATACAGCCTAAGTTATTCAAAACTGTACAGATAAGCACAGGCTACATAATTAATAACAGTAATTAAAGCAAATTGCATATTAATGGTTATTTTGGGAAGCAAAAGGAACTTGAACTCCCCCTCGAAGGGGGCTTGGTACTGGATAATTTTTATGGTCCCCTCCATCATTTGATGATGTTTCTATGGTGTTTCTTGAACTGACCCTGAAAGTGAACAATCAAATGCTTAATCAGTAAATTCACTGCTAAGCCAAGCATTGCTTTAAATGGTTATTTTAACTTCAGTAGAAATAGCATTTCTGCTGGACCTTTAGGAAAGTAAATTACACAAATAATTTCTGGACAAGAAATAATCAGTTGTTCTTTGTGAATGGGAAACAGGCATAGGAAACTCTATCCAACTGTGAGTTGGATTGCTCTCATTCCTCACAGTACACAATGTCCATTTGGTGAGCAAGCTGGAAACAGAATATGCTTTCTTTAAAAAGCACATTTGTGGCTATTTTAGAGTTAATAGAGAAAGAAAACCCTGTAGGGCATGAGCACTATTTAAATACCAGAGGGATGCATCTTAAATGAATGACAAAATATTTTGTAGCTGTACAGCCACAGGTGTGCTTAATGAGCTTCACCTAGAGACTGGAAGTGGGGAAGAAAGATAAAGCAAACATCATGATATAAAATGTTAAGTGGCTGCATTAAGCATACTTTCAAGCAGTTTCAAATGGTCAAACTGAAACTGTTTTCCACACTCTTAATTTCCTCTAAAAGAATCAAGGACTGGGTAATGAATTTACAAACACTGGTCTATAAACTAGCAGTTCATATGAAGTAACTTGTGAGAAACCCTTGCTATTCCTTGAAGTATGACTACCACCACCACAGTCTAGCAAAAAGCCAGGGCATCTGCAGCCTCTGAGCTCCTCAAAACCTTGCAAAGACACATTGTAAAAACTGAGATCACTGTTGGCTCAGCAAAAGCTGGAGGAAAAACCACATCAGACTGCCCTGCTGTTATCCTGGCTGCTGTTTCCCCAGTCCTCTACCTCTGCCTGTAAGTTTGTGGCATCTGCCTCTTCTGTGCTTTCTGATGTGAATGCCTCTTCTACTAAATACAGTATGCCTCTTCTACTAAATGCAGTATCTGCTCTTGTCTTTGCTGTGCTTCCTTTAGGCAGAGAGTTTATCTTAGTTGGGAAGGTGGAATAGCCTGTCAGTGATAGGAGAAGGTAAAGGTGCTATTTTAGAGCTGTTAAGGTTTACCCACAGGCTTGAGTCAAATTTGCATGAAGCTTTAGGAAACCTCTTCAAGACTGAGTGAGATTTCAATTTTATTTTCTCTTGAATGTTTAAAATCAGATCAGCAAAAAAAGAAATGGGAAAAAAAATTAGGAAAAGGGCAAGTTCTGGCTGGATGAGGGAATGAACAGCAAATGTGAGGGACAATATAAACTATTCCATGGAGTAAAGACAAAGGCCAACTTGATATACTGCAGAAGAGCACCAAGGCACTGAGTGAAAAGAAAGAAAAAATGAAATATAAATTAAAACAAAATGATATATGTAAGAAAAGAAACTGTATGCTGTGGTTGGGTCTGAAATAGTTATCATCAAAATGGAATGAGATCTCAAGTTTAGGGTTTCAGAGAAAGAAACACATTGAGCATATCGACTGTTATGAAGTACTGATGGAATGAATGCACAGCAACCCAAACTGAAATAAAGCAAAATAGGAAATACTGCAGCAGAGGACTTAGACTGCATGCAATGGGAGTTTTGAACATGGAAAAGATAAAATTGGAGTGGGACAGGAAAGAAATCTAAGAAATCTAGAATGATGAATGAATAGGTAATATTTGTTCACTGCCTTCTTAAACAAGGATTAGGGGGCATCAAAAAATGGCATCATATAGCAGGTTAGAACAAAAGACATTTCTCTATATATTTCACTATAAAAGATGTTATATTACTTTCCAAAGGATTTACAATGTTTACCTCAGTTCACAAAATGGCTGGACAGCTTTATGGAAGAAAAATCCATTGACAGCTATTGAATAGCAAGCCTCTCCTAAACTTTATGAAATCAGTGATTATGCTGTGTTGGAAACCATCAAAGTACTCTAGAGAAGTCTCAAAACCAGATGATCCTGTCTTAAAGGCCTTCTTAAACACCTGTGGCAGGCATTGCTGAGGGTGTGGACAGATCTCAGGTCTGGGTTACGTACAACCAAAATCAGGTTACTTGGGTAAAAATTACCTACTTGTGGTCCTTGTTGACTGGATGTGGTAATTGAGTCTTTGTTCAGAACACAGCAAGATTGGAGCAGAACTTGCACTGAAAGAACAAGTGTTTCTGCAACTGGAATACTGGAGACATGGAGACAAACCAAATCCAAAATCCTCATGCAAAACCATGCTCTATCCAGATCAGGACTCAACAAAATTCAAAAACCCTGGTGAGCAAATTAATTGTAGGCTTGCAGTAACTCAGGCTTACTACTACTGCACCATTGTCTTATTGGACTGTCCATAAATGAGGTTTGACATGCAACAATCCTTATTTATTTATTTGTGGTATCTTCAACTACCTGCCAAATACTTTTCCATGAAAGCAGCATCTTACACATGCTTATTACCCACAAGCTGAACATGCCTGTAATTAAATGGTAACAGTTCAGCATAGCAAACTACATCCTGCTCAGGGCATGGAGGAGATCTCAGACCTTTAACTGTATCAGTTGCAGTCTATAAAAGCCAAAAGTTAAAATACTCATTTACTCAAGTCAAGCTCTTGATTGACAGATCAAACTTGCCTTCTGCCTCATTCCTGCCTCCTTAGGCCCTCCAGACCATATGCTCCAGCCTGGAAGCAGGGGTGTGAGGAGCTGCCACATCCCTGGGGCATCCCTGGGACACACACATCCCCTCTCCCTCCACAGTCTGCCAGGCCTGGGGCACATCCAGCCTTGGGGCTTGCTGACACCGCTTCCAAGCATATTCCACATGTGGATGCTTAAAGAATCCATTGGCAGGTTGCAACCTTTGCTTACATCCATGCTGGAGGAAGCACTGGAGCAGCACAGGGCATGCTGTGAGATCCCTCCAACTTTTCCCTGGCTGCAAGCACTGGAGACCTACAGGAACAAATCTGGTGGCTGTGTCTTCAATTTCAGCAGTGTTGTCATAAAACACTTTGTGTTTTATTCAGGGTGGAGGTGGGGGAAATGCTTCCATTGTGCCAGAGATAGAGGAAAAAAAAAGGAGAAAACTATCCAACACATCACTAACAAACCCCGCTTATAAAAAAAATAACAACCCAGATCTGATAAAATTTTGATTACTTGTTAGTTCTCTCCTTCACATTAAACGTTAGAGGCAATGCAGGTAAATATACAACAGTAATTGTAACACCCCATGGCACCCATATAAAATCTAGACTCAGTTTTGCAGAGTGAAGGAGAAGGAAGGAGAAACTGCACAGAGTCCAGAAAAGAACCACAGGAGAGCCATAAGATGACTTGTGAAATGAATGAAGAGCTAAGAAAGTAGTTTCAAATACATCTGCAATTCAGCTAAACAACAGCTTAAGAAGGGACTTGGAAACAGTTTTCCAAGGGACAAAAGCTAATACTGAATGAGTTGTTTCTCACAGTTGTTTCTGTGCAATTAACTGAGTTAAAGACAAAGACCAAAGCTGAGCTCAGAAGTTTATCTTCACAGATTTCTTAAACTGTGAAATAATTACTTCAGGGGAGTTGTGGGAACTCTACCACTTCTGGGATATTTAAAAAACTACAGGGGCATAATCCTAGAAAGAGTATTTTAAGAGGGATTTTTACTAGCAAGTACTTAACAGAGCAGTTCCATTAATTGCTTGTAGCTTTTATTTATTAAAACTCAAAATTGCAGGGGTTGTCCAGTAAATTACTTTTGTTGTAAGTGTTCCCTGAAATTAGCAATTTTTACAACGTGAAATAATATTGGTGCCACCAGATTAACATGGCATTTGAGAAAATTTACATGCAACATTGAAAGTTTATAAAGAATCAACTCCTAAAGACAGCAGTTTACTCCAACTCTGGAGATTGCTTTAATTACCCATTTAGCCACTTAAAACTCAATTTCATCTTATTTCAAATCTTATAATGTTTTTTCTTCATCTTTATGTTGTTCTTTTATTCCACTTTTTCTTTTGTTCCCTTTAATCTCTATTACTTTCACTTTTCTTGTCCTCTCCTGCACATTTTGCTCCATTCTGTATTTTTGCATCATTTGCCCTGCCAGAATCCACCTTGTTAATTTTTTTTAGTTGAAGGGCCTCATGTGCCCTTTCTTTTCTTCCAGTCATTCTCCACTCTGTGGCTCCCTTTGGCATTTTTTGTTCAATTAAATATTTGCATTTGGTTATGTAGTGCAAGAGAACATCACAACTCAAACAATTTTACACAAATGTGCTTCTACTTATGGCTGTCCTTTCTTGTGGCTTCTGTTCATATAATGTACACATTTTGTTCCATTTTATTTAAATGCCACAAGTTCAGGGTGAAGAATAGTCATTTTAAGACAAAAGCAAATTGAAAGGAAATAAAATATTTCAGTAGGAAATAAGATGTCTCTTTAACTCTTATCTGCTACAAAATAAAGATAAAAAAGAAAGGTCAAAAATAGGATTAGAAGTCAGCTTCCAAGGATTTATTTTAAGAAATTATCTTTTTACTTCTAACAAGTAAGTTATGATCAGAAGATATTTCCCCTCACCCATTGCATCTTTCCACTGAGGACATTTTTTATTTTTATCTAGTCCCAAATACAACTCATCAAAGAGCTGTTTCTTTCTCTAAATATTTTGGTCACTAATCCTTCATAAAAAGGGCATTCAGAGGCATCACACTTTTTTCTCCCTCCTCAGATGTTCAATATTATTCCTTGACCCACCAGATCTTTTCTTGTCTCACAGTCATCACACCTATCTGAGAATTTAATACAGTAGATAAGCAAAAAACAATGTCCCTTTATTTTTTTTTTTGTTCTGGTTTTGGTTTTTTGTGTGTTTGGTTGACTGGTTTGCTTGTGGGTGTTTTTTCCCCAGAATGGGATCAACACATTTCTGGCTTCATTTGAGCACCAAAAAAATATTAAAAACACCTTCAACAGCAGCAGACTAGAACATCACCTGTATACAAAATAATTTAATCTCTCCCTGGCACATGGAGCAACTCTTCTTATTTAAGCAGCCATAGTTGTTCCTGCACAGATTGCACCTGAGAGAAGCACCAAGAGGCAGCTGTGGGTGCAATGAGTGTTACACTGTGCTGTCCTTTGGCTGCTGTGGGTGCAGTGAGTGTGACATCGTGCTGTCCCTTGGGTGTTGTGGGTGCAGTGAGTGTGACACTGTGCTGTCCCTTGGGTGCTGCACCATTCACTCCTGTTACACTTGCACCCTTGAGCACTACTTCAGCCTTTACACTTAATTTCCCTGCTCAGGATAAAGATGTGGACAGGAGAGGCTGCTGGTTGCTGCTTCTTTCAAATGCTAGGATTCCTCAACAGTCCATCTCTGATCAGCCAGAATAGCACAAACATTGCCACTTTTAAAATCATAGTACATTAGAAATAGTAAAAAATTTTAATGCATATGGGGATAGCTAAAATAAGAGCATCCTAGAAGAATGATAATAAAGATAATTATTCATATGCTAATAAGAGAATAAAAGTAAAAGGAGGAAGAAGCAAATATTAATTAGTTTCTTTTCAAAAGAAGAGAAGACCCCCATCTTAAAGCTGGTTTTCAGACAATGATTTTCAGTCTCATGTTTATGCTGTTCTCTGATTAGTAACAGAGACATGCATAATATTTCAAACACACCCAGGTACATTTACTTAGCTGATGTGCTTTAGAAAGTTCTTCATTTAAATAAGAAACTAGCCCCAGGCAAATACCTCACAAGAAATACTTGCTAATAGATGCTCAGCCCTATATCTTAGCTAGTAAAATTAAGTTGCTGTCGAAACAGATTAATCAGCTATCATGCAGAAAAGGAATACATACACAGTGGCACTGTGAAGACAAATTTCTAAACAAATTTTATGCCTAGATAATTCTCCATTTTTAATTCAATTATTTATTCATTTCAATGCCTCTATTCAAAAGGCAAATACCAGTTTCTACTTTCTTAACACTAGCTGCAAATAAATGAAAGACATTTTGTGTAAAGCTCACCTTCTCCAGCAAAGGTAGAAGATACAGAGAGTTACATTGCAAAATGCCTTATGATAAGCATTTATGATGTCTAGAATAAACACAGACAATTACTGTTACAGATTACTTAAAAGCACTTACAACAGACCTGAATTTCTAGCATTACTCTTGTCCATTATATTTAACAAGCAGCAGAAATTATAGCATAGCAGACAGCAAAACATTTTCCTGCTATAACCTCAGGATTAAATGGTCCTGAGCAGTGACCTATGTGCATGTGAAGGGAATTTTTCATTTGCTTCCTTCTGTATGCTACAGTATTGTGGGATAACCATATCTTGCACCACTCTTGATGGATTTGCAAACTGCCACTAAATTAGACCTGTTTGCTGTAATTGGAACAGTGGAAACTGTTGCTCATATTCAATGAAGCTAGGGACTTAGTATGTAACATCTTTCCAGACATAATTACATCAAAGCTGGGTCAAATTAAGAACTAAAGTCTTTAAACAGAGATTCTAAAGCTCTGTAAGTCCTGCTAATGATTTGTCTGGGTTTTTTAAAACAGACTCTTCAAAAAAATACAAAGTGCTCAGCAAAATCTAGGACAAGTTTTCACAAAGGAATAGAATTCTTTTCAATGATTATTTTGTATCAAAAGCAAACTGAGATGGCCTATATCATAAAGCAACATATTTCTGGAACCATAAAAAATAAAGTACCAGTCCCTGCCCCCCAAAAAAATTCTTACTAAACTTTTTTTTTTCCTCCAAGTCTGTGCCCAAATAACACATTTATGACTTTTATGCAAGGAAATGTCACTGAATCATCTTATGTCCAGAAACTTTCATGACCTTTTCTTCTAAATTTCTTAAGTGATGCTGGAGCTCATAGTGAAAGAGAAGATAGTGGGGACTCTGCTGTTTTCTACAAGGACTTAACTAGCCTTGGATTTTACCAAGGAAATATATAAGTTTCCTTGATTAGTATCTTCAGTATGATTAGAACAAGTACTGAGATGGCTTCTGAAAGTATGTTCTAGGAAGAGATCAAAAGGAGATCCAGAAGGTTTTTTTTGTTGCCCGCTGTAATGGGGTAACATTCTAATGTCTGATTTCCTATATGATAAGCTCTGTGCTTATTTGCCTATACATGCAATCAGTTTCTACATTTAAAGTATAGAGACAGAACTGGTAAAGCCTTTTTCTTTCTGTGTTCTGCTGACCTAGTGAAATCACTCAAGGTTAATACAATTAGATGATGGATAAATGCCTTGATGGATGGGACTGCAGTGACACTGAAAAATGTGGTGCTCATTCTATTAAGAGAGATTTCTGCATCCAATGCAATTAAGGGAGGTACAGATGTGAATATGGAAGCAGTTGGAAGAAGAAAAAGAAATAGCTTCATACATTTGTAAACCTCTATAAAAGGCATTTGAATTGAGACAAATACTGGTAAAGAGAGCATCTTTCTTCTGATGAAGGTCAACTTAAAGGACAGAACTCATCAATTGCATCAAAGCTGTGAAATCCTCGAGTGTTCCTTAGGTGGGATTTTCCTGAAATCTGCCTCTCCTCCCTGCTGCAGAAACTGAGAGGCATAGAAGATGAGGCAATGCATACTGTGGAATCAACCTACTCTTAGGCTAGAACAAGACTCCCAAAATACTTTAAAAAGGACACATCTTTTTAAAAACTTTTGGGGACAATATAAAGGTAAAAGGTATTTCTTGGCTTGAATTTATCACATGAGCCTTAAGTCAAATAAGCATTTTGAAAAATGAGCCTCTATTTTTTCCCTCAAAAAGTCTACAAACAATAGAAGTGATATTTACAAACATCAGAAGCAATGTTAGAAACAAAGTTATGTCCTGAAAGAAACCAAGCAGAACATGATGCTGCATGCAGCATTTAGCAGGCAGCATATTACTGGCTCCCTGTGCCAGTGTGAATCTTCCTAGAACTAGATAAGACACAGGAAAAAAACAGATGCTGATGAGGTTGTTCTAATCTTTTGACAACCTGCTATTTACAAGAAACAGAATAAGAAACATATTGGTAAATGCTCCAATCCTGCTTGGGCCCTTTCCACCAGCTCTTTCCCATGTGAATTCACCAGTGTCTAATATTCCTGTGCTCAAACTGAACTAACTTTTCCAAAGCCTTCAGTACCATAATCAGTGGAATTTCATTTTTTCTGTCAAACTTGGCTTAAATTGGACAGTTGATTTTGAAACTTTCACCTGCATCCCACTAGCTGCATTCAGAGATCCTAGACTGCAAAAGTCTCATTTCCCCAGGGGAGATGAATGGAAATAAGCCACTAATGCTCATTAACATTTTAGCACCAAAAAAGGGCCAAATTGTCAGAAAACCGCTGAAGGATTTTTTCTCCGAGGAAACAACATTTTTTCTTGTGCAAATAGTGTTGGCAAATCCACAGTACCACATTCCTTCTGCTTGGAAATCTTTGTCAGCAGTCAAAGCTTCACAAAATAACAGACTTTTAAAACATCTACCCTACCCCAACTGCAAACTACTTGCTTTTCTTCCTATGGTCTTTAACAATGTGTGCAGATCCATTAAAATGGATGGCAGCTTTCCATTATAACAATAACTGTCACATTCTTCTGGCAATAATCAGAACCCCTGGAAATTAATCTGCTGGTACAACTTCTATAACCATTATTTCACTCTGCTTTCCTCAATTACAGAGGAGTTATGCCTACCTGGTGTTTTTCCTTAGTGTTTCATCACAGATCACAGGCATGCCAGGTCTCCAATTCAATATAATGAAAACTTCTGATAGAAAATTACATTTCTAAACCTGGAAAATATTCTGTGATGACCAAGCATATACATCTTGCTGTATCAGAGAAGGAAAAGGAAAGGAAAAAGCAGAGGCAGAAAGAGGGAAATTTGCCTGTTCTTTATTATAATGATTCTATGAGAATTATCAAAAGAGGATTTTTGCTACATTATCAACTCCAGTGTACAAAATGTAATTACTCTTTAAATATGGACAGCTCAGAATTAAAAATTACATGTTTTTATTTAATTCTGACCACTGAAAAAGACACCTGCTCAAATCTGCCACCAAGTGACCATTATAAATTACTTTGCAAAAGCCCACATTAATGTTTTCAGTACACCATAACATTTTAACAAGCAGATCTCATTAGAGGACATACAATTTCCTCACCTTCCTTGTAAAAGTAACAGTACTAATGTTCTTAATGTTTATGCTTGAAAGAGAAAATAAATATTTATCACATTTACTGAGGAAAATTTTGGTTATGGCTCTTAGGAACACTTTTCCAAAGTACAAGTATCATTATGGGTCTCATCCAAGAAGGTTTCCAACTCAACAAATTACCAGAATAATCAATGCTTTAGTTTAGGACCAAAGAGTGCTTCATCTGTATATCCCCATAGCTAACACTGCCAGAATGGTTTCCATTGGGATGTATTAACCTTTCAGGCAGATTCTCTTCCCTTATAGGCTAAACACAGACCTACTTAAAATGATCACTTTATGAATGTAAGAAAAATGCACCAAAGGCAGTAATAGAACCAAAACACGCAAGCACTAAGATACTAGAGACAAATTCACAGTCATGCTTTGACTTCAACAGAAGAATTAGCCAGGTTTTCTAGCTTTGCCATGAAGTTCAGGAAAATTACCATCCTTTCATGCAGGTATCTATTTGAGTTGCTATGACCTGAGAGTTGAATTTGATAACTTGAAACATCCTAATGAGTAAAGTACTATGTTTAAAATCCTCCTCTTATGCTAATCAGCATTGCCAAGCCTTCTTGGTAAAAAGGCTTGAATATTGCTTCTGTTGCTTCCTTCACATATTTTATCTGGCTCTGAAGAGCTCTGTGAAATATATAGCAGCAACCTTTTCAATCTGCGAGACATCATTTATCACCTGCTCAGACAAGTTCTGATGCTTGAAGAGACTACAAGGTGCTTCATAACTGGTATAAAGTTTAAAAAAAAAGAAAAAGGAAAAATATATATATACAATGAACAAGGATATTCTAGGGACAGGTTTTTCTCCACACTATTGACCCTGTAAACCTTGGGGCCTTTTCTCCTTGGTACTGCTACCTAGTCCACAAAAGATGCTGATTTTTTTCAGCTGCAAGGCACTATTATATATCTTCCAATTTCTTCACACAAAGTCTGACACACACACTGGCTGTCCTAGCAGGAACAAAGCAGTTATTCATGAGAGATGACAATGGTCCTTTGAGATTCAGGGGATATTACACCTTCTCCATTAGCTAGCCAGTTCCCCAACTATTTCACTTTACTATTCCTGATAGCACATGGTTAAGGATCATTCACCAGCTAAACAGGTGAATCCCTCATAAATTAATGAAATTTAGGATCTTGACTTCTGCCAGTAGGGTGATATGATGCAGTATGGAGAAATTATTGAGAGGATTAACATGAACACCAAGTCACTGAAGCACACTTGCAAATGAAATCATGGTTCCCAGATTATTTCCCTAGCAGCTATAGGGTTTTTTTTTCTCTCACACAGATATATCTTTAATGACTATCTTTTCAGGATCAGCTAACATCCTTCCAAAATCAGTTTCTACTAAATGAAGCTACATATTCCATCCAGGCTTCCTAGTATAGCACTTACTACACCAGGTCTGGGTTTAATCACAAATCATGATGCTGCATAAAAGAGCATATAGGTTTTTTGCTGTCTCTGGAGGGAATGATCAGCAGAATGCATTTCCATTTTCTATTTTTCTAAACACTGATTTTAATATTTCTGTAACCCAGGAGACTTTTAGTTATTTAAAAATATTTCTAAGATAAAATGAAACATATTTATATTTGGCAAAGAAAGGCTAATGCCCTAAATTAATAAAATCACCTGTGTACTGCAGGAAATGTGGACAGTGAATGGGGATCTAACAACAGCACCTGCTTTGGAGGTATTTATAGAGGGAATCTATAAGTTGCTTCTCATGGCTTTATCCAAAGATGCTCAAAGATCTTATATGATTAGGATCCAACAGCCATGTTTCACGGTTTCTACTCTTTGGAGCAAGATTCTTGTACAGCTCCACTAGTTTCCTCCTCTGGAAAATGCCCATTTCTCTCCTTTTGTCTGAAGCTATATCTGGCTGTCATTCCCTAGACTGAAAATTCCTTGCTAATTGCAAGGACCGAGTCCAGGAAGGGTGGCTTAGGAGCCATACAGCTTGTCCTAAGGTCTGGAGTTTTTCCAGAAACCACTGGCAAAGTGATACTCCCTTTTGTTTTGCTTTGGGGACTGCCTCAGACTTACCACTCAACACTTAGTCCTTTCTGTGGATTCTGACAGAAAAGAAAAAAAGAAATGAAAAAGACCACAAAAAACTGTGATGGATTCTGGTTAGTCTCAAGCTTTGAGCACAATTTTCTGCTCTGGCACTGAGAGCTGGGATTTTCCAAGGCATCTAATTTCAGTGCCCATGTGTCAGTTTCATAGATAAACCTCTGGAAGAGGAGATGCAGAGGATGGTGTGAAACATGCTGACACAGTTATGTCTCACTCCTATTAAACTGGTTTGTCTTTTTTTAAATTTAAAAATAACAGAAATCATACCCTGAGAACCACTGTTAGATCAATGGTGAAAGCAAGGGCATGGTGTTACATGATCTTTCAGCCTTTTATCTGCCTTGTTATTAAGTAACAAAAATTTGGTTTTGAAGCTTTTTTTAACATACAGACATGGAAGCTGAAGCTACATGTTTGATTTGCAGTCTGGAAAGGGTTAACAAGAGAAAGGACAAAATCTTCAAGTTAAAAACAAGGGACAAACCCTCTTCAGACAGTCATGTAAATCAGACCATTACTAGGAATGATAAATTCCATAGCCTCAAAAAATATAGGGAAGATTTTGTCTCTGGGGGTTGAAGCAGGCAGGACAGTAGACTAATAAATGTGTTGTTAGCAAGAGGGCACTTCTTTCTCTGCATTAGGCTTTTTCCCTTTAGTCACAGGAAGAAGCAGGAATAAAACACTGTCATCTGAAGCAGGAATAAAACATTGTAATCTGCAACTGCAGACACAAGGGCACAGAAACTCACAGTGGCACCTGTACTTTGTGAAGACGCCCAGATACTGGTTTGGATTTCTACAAGTGGAAGAAAGTCTTCTTCCTTATGTTCCAGTTTCCCAAGCAGCATTAAACACAGGAGTGGCTATCTCTTTTCTGGGGCAGCTACACTCACAGTCCTTTTAAGTATACATTCACATTCCTTGAAATTCCATTACTTATACACCAATGTTTCCACTTAATCTCCCAGTTCAGATAGGTGGCTTTTTTCCCTGTAGAAGGGGAAAAAAACAACCAAAAAATCCTAAAATCTCTTGGCAAATCAGCTTAGATCTGTGCCTTATTCTTTCTTCTCCAGCATTCATTCAGAGGGCAGAAGGGGAACTGAAGGCCAGAGATTAGCCCTCCCTACTGGATTGCAAAATGTAAGAAAAAATGGTGCCAACAGATTAGCTTTTAGACCACCTCTTTATATTCTTTGGGAAATCTGTTCTTGTGATTCTCCTGTGGAAAGGTGAACAAAACTGAATGCAGACATTTCTAGGAATTAATTTTTCTTCAAATAACCCTTGATGCACTTGAAGGTCAGGAAATATTATAAAATCAAGACCCAAACCCTCTGATCAGCTTTGTCCCTGAAGGAGTAAGATACCAGGACTGATCTCCTGAGAAGGCTGGCATGGAAAAGGAAGGCAGCACTAAGCACCATAACTGCATGCTCAAGCTTGAGTACAGGAAGTTGAGTTCTTCAGCCTGATGAATGACTTCCAGGACAGCAGTCAGGACACAGTGGCTCTGTCAGTGGGCAGTGGCTCCTCACTGCCTACTGGCAGAGCGAATCTCTTAAGGGAAAGGAAGCAGGGAACCTTCCACACCTGAAGCTTTCACACTTGGGCCAACAGCTACCAATTCATGTCCTTTCTCTTCTGGCTCAAAGCTACTCTGTATGCTATGAAAAGCTACTGAAGTAGGTATCTGCTTTTCCTCCTGGCTCTCTCTCCTCCATTTGAAAACAGTGCTGTCAGCATCCAGGCAGAAAGACTCAGGGAAAAGGAAGAGCTAGACTTGGATGACTAATCTTAATTGTTAGCCAAAGTGATAGAACTTTTGAAGCTGACCCATCTGGTTTTTACAAAGACAGAGAGCTTTCATCAACACTTCCCTAATGGTAATGTTTGGTAGCTCTGATCCATCTTTCTGGCTGCTGTCACTGCTCACACTGCGTCTCTCCAACCACGAAGTACATCAAATTTTTCCTTTTAAACAGACTGTAGACCTTCATGCACCAAAGAACAGCATGTGTTATTTAAGATTACAGGTTTTATACAAATATTAAGTAAAATATACAGTATATGCATCAAGCTGTGATGAAAAGAAATAGTGTAGTACAATTACAGTAATTACCTCTCCAATGACTGAGGCCAAAAGGTCCCCTGCTTTTATATTACTTGAACACCCTCTAATGTTTGACAAAAGCTGTACTATTCATCTTTAATGGATTCAAATATCATAGGACAGAATATCTGCTTCATCATGTGATGATTTTATAGAAAACTTTGTTAACATATTCAGAGTTGAGATTTTGCCTGTCATATACCTCCATCCTGAATATCACAAGAACATAAGATAAAAGGGGCTCTGGCTCAGTATAGACATTCTTATAAAGATCCACATCACCTGAGATCCTGCCTCCAACAGGCACCAAAACTGGATATAGAAACAATGATGTGAAAGAAGTGTACTTGCTTAGCATACTGTATTTCAATACAAGTTGTAGCTGAGGGAACTCCTGACCTACAGGAGTTTAACCCTTATAAATTAATATGCACTACTTCCTGTGATGAGAGCGCTCTTAGCAAATAAGCACAAAGAAAAGTAACTTGAAAAAAACCCAACCCAAAACCTAAGTCTCCTACCAGCCAATATGTGGAGCCAATGCACAGAACACATATGAGGTTTTTTGGAGCACCATAAATGCTTTGTCATTTTGGTCCCTGCTTCTGTGAGGTGAAAGACAGGAACACCATACTACTACCTGTCACTATTATATTGATATGCTAATTTTTAAGACATCTTGTACATATGACAT
The DNA here is from genome assembly GCF_024509145.1 of Vidua macroura. Taxonomy (NCBI): domain Eukaryota; kingdom Metazoa; phylum Chordata; class Aves; order Passeriformes; family Viduidae; genus Vidua; species Vidua macroura. Next base: position 62,382,326 of record NC_071575.1, read on the forward strand.
TTCCAGAGCCAAAACAAAACTAGCTAAGAAGAGTGATGCAATTTTATCTACCAACTCATAAAAATTAAGTTAGAATAACAAATTACCTTTCCCAAGCTTCTCTCTTTCTCAAGGACTGCCATGTGTTGCAACAATGGGGTTGACAAACCACAGTGATGAAAAACCAGAAGAGAGTTAAGTGCACAAACTAAGATCCATCCACTGCTATTCTGGTTAAATGCTCATCCTAACACCAGAACCAAAGACTGTCAATCATTTGCCTTGTATCAAATGATACACTCCTCTGGAAAACATACTGCCCAGAACTCCCACAGCTTTTGCATGCATCTGTTCAAAGCAATAAAGCAGATCATGATCTGAGTGATACAAAATATCCCCGCCCTGAGGGATTCTGCAGAGGCAAAATGTCCTTGAACAAAAAGCAAACTGAGCAGAGCAAGCAGGTGAATATGACTTTCCCCCCTTGCCCTCACCTAACTTCAAAGAATCCTACAATTGTCTGGGTTGGAAAGGATCTTGGGTCTTTATAAACTGATATGGTTTCCTTTGAGGATAGGGAAATTAACTGAAAGATCTGTGAAAAAGCGCAAGAAAGAATGTATTCACAGCCAGCAGGACAGACCCTGTCAGAGTTACCAGTGGGAGGGACTGCACACAGCCAAACCTGTGATCGATGACCACTCTGTGATTAGGATATTTTAGGCAAACAATGCAGTTCTTGAACTCTGTTCCCAGTGGGATTCAAAAGGGAATCATGCCCATGAGTTCAGCATGCCAGCAAGGAGGCATTGAGCAATAAATCAATAGCCAAACTTTACCATTACACAGCTTGGGGCCACAAATTCCAGTGGGCTAAGATGAGATAAAGGAATAAACAAAGAGACGTTGCAATATATTTAGAATAGTTTGGAAAACACAGCATGAAGATGATCTGTCCAGTGATGAGAAGGACTTCAATAACAGTATAACAATGTGATTCTCTTTGCAACTCAACTAATGACAAAGTACATTTGTAATACACTTAGAACTAGAAAAGTGAGTTTTGAATATTTTTAAAGCAACTGTCAAGGTTATATTAGAACTATTAGACGACAATTTTTCTTAATCTATTAAATTTATTTTCACTACTCTTACTTTACATTTTGTGCAATAATGTAACTTATGGACTGTTTTCTTTGTTAGACAACTTGAGAGAAATAAAGCAGATTTGATCAAACACACTGGGATGCCACTGCTCTTCAGAGCACAGATTTTCATTTCAGATCAAATTCTTCTGCCTTGTAGTCCAGTCAACTTACAGACACTGTTGGTTTGTTTTCCTCTTGCACAGGAAGAAATACAGACTGTGTCTGATGGCCTCTTCTGTGCAAGAACTGCTGGACAAGACACAAGTTTACTCAAGCACAGCAATATTAAGGAAGAGACTAACCCCAGGCAGGTTTTTCTAAAGCAAGCTCTCTGAGACTCAGACATGAATCACAGAGCTCAGCAAGACAATTCAGAACACTTACAGTAATTCTATATCTTAGGGTTTAGAAGAAACTGTGGAGCTCAAGATAGGAAGGTACAAATTCTAAATGACTAAATAAGAGTTTTTTCTCCCTCTGTTGTTTTAGTCAAGTGTTTCTATATTTAGAAATCAATGATGTATAGAGACTAAAATGATGCTATTTAGACAAATACACAGTTTAAGGAGCCAGCAGAGATTATCAAAATCTTGCAAAAAATCTTCTGAAACAAACATTCAAACCTGAAAAGGCACTGTAACACATTCTTCAACTTTCAATACAAATTGAAGTGAATAGACTTAGCACTCAGCTCTTCTGAGAGAGCAAGAGCACATAAGCCTCTTCTCTCCAACTCAGCACAGCTGGAACCCAACTGTGAGCTTTGTTCCTTGAGCAGCAAAAAGGAAACCTCCAGTCCACATTCAGCACAGTCACTGCCAGAGCTACTGAAGGGATACAGCCATGTATCTCTCATCCAGGTGTCCCCCAAAGCCTACCCTTCTCCGTGACATCCCTGAAGTGCTTATGAGAAAACAGTTGCAAGACTGCATATTTGTGAGCCAGTGGGCACATTTACCATCACTAATTTCCATAACAGGTGTTGTATGGAGTTGGCCTCAGTTCCTAAAACTCATCTTAAGCTTTTGTGGTGCGCCACATCAGCTAATGGCTCTGAGTTTGCCAGAGTTAATACTGCCCATTATGCTACATTTTCACTGGCATACCAGTGACAGGATTTCAGATGTCAGCTTGTAAATCCCACCCCACCAAGCCAGACACTTCTGTCCCCACAGCCTTGCCCATCCACTTTTGGCTGGGTCTGATTGCTGCTCCTCTCTCTAGGTCTGATCCTTTTCCCCACCCACAGCTCCCTGACCACTGGCCCCAGGAAACCCTGGCAGTAAATTTTGAGCATGTGTAGTAATCCACACCTGAAGAACATCATGTTTGAATGTGGGAGCCCAGAACTACCAGTTCACGTATAAAACTGAGCCCATCTGATTTCTCTTCTCTTTGGAAAAAAGAATTGGAAACAAACAGCTTCCTAACAGTCAAAAAGAGCAGGGGGGCAGTGTCCTGATCTGCTTCCAAATGCTTCTGTTTGCCAATAAGTGAGAATGCTCCAAACCAACAGCTAAATTTAAGAACAATATGCCATAAGATGCTCTAATTGATTATTTGACCTTTCCTTTAGTCATCTTACCAATAAGCAACCACCATGTTGCCTGTATTTTACTGTTTTATTACAGTATTCTACTTTGGAAAAAAAAAAAAAAACAAAAACAAAATCAGTGGCTGATAATTTTTCATCAATATTTTAAAAATTAACCTTCTATGTAATAAACAGACCACTCATAAGAATTCATGAGCAAGGCAGAAACTGCCAAGACTCTTAACCAAGATGACTCCAGAAATAGATGTTTTTTAGAAGGGTAGTTATTATCACAGAATAATAGGTCTTACTCAGTTCTTTATCCTAAAGCTTTTCTAATTACAGCTGAATAAATAATTTTCCAGACCAACATAATTACTTGCAATATCACCTGCTTCCTTTACACACCATGCAGACAGCCATGGTGGGAACAGCTCTGTTATTATTCTGGCAGTGAAGAGTGAGGAAACCTTGACTTGAAGAAAATATTAACATGCTTAATTTCAGTCTTTGCATTTAAAGTAATATTTTTGAATTGAGGAGTCCAAAATATATCTCTTCAATCTACTTTCTTAATTTACATTTTCCCATTTAAAAAAGCAACATTGAGCTCTTAAAAGAAAGAGTAATATAAAATCACTAACCTGAGCACGATCACAGAGAGGGAAATATCTGAACAGTGCTTAAACACTGCTAAAGAAATATCTCTGCACTGGCAAGGTCACTGCTGTTTCATGGCTGGGACTCTGCTGACTGGACACTGCTGAAACAACCCAGTGGCAGGCTGGTCTTCTGAGGAAAACAAACACTTAAAAAATACCAAGTCCACTAAGCACATTTTCTCTTTGCATATGTTTGAGATTTTAGCTTAAGTTCTCATAAATCAAGTGCCCTGCAGCCTTCTCTGCTTTTTCTCTTTCTCTTCCCCAATTTTTTTTTCCAGTGAAAAATCAGTGTTCATGAAAGCTGCAGAATGGGATTTCCAGAGACTAAAGGCCTCTAATTGTTCTAGAAAAGTGCAAAATTTTATCCTTCCCCATTTAACTCCAGGAAAGTATCAACCCCTTTCTGCAAGGATCACATCCCTAGAAGAGGAAAAAAGAAATTGTGCAAGGAAACAGTTCGACCTTGAGCTCTCTGTTAAGCCTCCAGTGATGCTAAATATTGCCAAATCTGACAAATCTCCTCATGGCCGTGTCACCTTGCTGTAGGAAAATAAAATACACTGACAGCCAAGTCACCAGAAAGTGGTCACTGCAAGGACAGCTTGTTCACCAGGGGTCTGGGTACCACATTGTCTAAAATCACTGCTTTGAACTAAAAACAACAATAACATATTGTAAAGCTTAAATTGATCTTTTCCTCCCCAACCCCACCAGAACAAATTTCTATTGATTGAGAAAGAAAAATTGCTTAACGAAAAGCAAGGAAGCATTCTGCAACAAAAGACTCCCTGAACCAGAAGCCAGAAGTATTATCTTCTGATGGGATCTGAAACTCAAATGCAAAGCCTTAAAAACCATATTGAATACAATAAAATGAAATCTAGATATTTTGATTTAAAATTATTTCACTCAAGTTAGACCAGAATAGAAATCATTTGAGAAAGCTACATTAAAACAAACACATGCACTGACTTTGGCTGCTGCTATCTCAATTCCAGAGTTTTAAATATGCATATCTACTATAATAATTTAAAATTGACAGCTTCCAGAGTTTCTCACACTTGAGAAAAATTATTGCTACTTAAATGTGTTGTCAGATGCAGTCACCAGAACAGCTAAGGAACCTTCTCTGGACAGGAAGAAAAGAGATAAAAATTTATTGATATTTAGATGAGCCAGATCTAGAATGATTTCTACCAGTGTTCTAATACACCAAAGCTATAATTTAGATTCCCAAACTGATGCAAACCCATACTTGGTTAGTGCCTGTTGGCAAAGTACCTTTGACATAATTAGGGTAAAAATGACTTAAGTTTCCAATTCTACCCTTATGGCTCACACATCATTATAAAGTTTGTATGGAAACATCTCAAAAGGAAAGTCTGGTAATATATTACATCTGAGACTTTTCATTACCAGCAAGGAGCGATTAAATACTAAACCACTAAACAATTCAAAATGTTTTTTAAGAAAGGGTAAACCTGAACTTTGCCTAGGGACAAAGCAGTGCACCTGCACAGTCCCCCTGCTCATTTAAGGGCATTTAATATGTTGAAGACTTTAACCTGGATTAATGCCAGGTTTTAACCTTCACACAGACTTCTCCCCCTGACCCATCCAGGTTTAGAGATGCTATCAAATTATTGAGTCATATAGTAGAAAGCACTTTTCACTTCAATGAAGGCTGGGAGCCATCTACTTCAAAGGGAAGATACTGGTACAAATCACTTATTCAGAGTCTGTGCTTCTGAAAATACCTCTCATCTCCCCAAGGACAAACAAGTACTTCTGCAGCAGACAACAGACTGACTAATCCTAAAGCATTAACACAGAAAACCAAAATAAAACAAAACGCACCCCAGAATAGAAAGAAAAATCCTAATCAAATAAAACCCCCCAAAAATACAAATAAACACATACACACCAAAAAAGCAACCAAAGAGGAAGTCAGTCCCTACACATACACACAGATCAGTGCTGTGCCTTTGCACCACCACAGCTTTACAGCAGCGCTGCAGCATTAATCTAACACTAACAAAAATTGAACAATAGCTAATGCTAGCAAGATTCAAACAAAAACTATACACATGCAACACAGGAAAGCTTTTGTTTCAACATATACTAAAACTAAAGCATGCACAGGAAAAAGATGAATCTAGTTATTTTATCTGTATTACCAAAGTCCTAGATGGGAATTAATCAAGCTGTGGAAAAACCTTGAAAAGCAGCAAGAAGGTACAATGCTGTTATTCAGATTTTATACACAGGTGAAAATATATTTAATACTCAATATTTTAAGTAGTGGAGACCTTGGATGGGCTGAACAATTTCACATTAGATAGACAGCTACGTGGTGATTTGTACTTCTGGCACAGATTTAAAATATATCTGATCATCAATTATCTGGGCAAGGAAAACTATTTACTGTAAGATTTTAATATTTTTTTCCCTAGGTTTGCCTTGAGTCATTTTAAGATGCAATTTCAGTCCATATACATTGATATGTATTGATTCACTCTGGAATCTGCAGTTTAACAGAGAATAGTGTTTGCAAAGGAGCTGCAGCATTGAACATATACAAACAAAATGGGTAGGGGCTGTAAAAGCAAAAGGTCAGGATATATTTTAAAAATACAGCAAATTCAGCTATATCTTAAACAACTTTTAAAAAACTTACAAAAAGCCATACTTAAGGGATAGCCTTCCATGTGTCTGCAATATGATTTAATGCTTTTTTTGCATGACCTTATCCAAACTGTCCTGCAAGACTTTTGCCCATTTTAATGTAAAAGATGGATGGCAAAGTTCATTAAATGAACAGATACTTAAAATCTGGCTTTCTTCTCAGTGTTCACTGTGTGATCATATGCTTTAGTTTACCATGCCCCATTCAAACATTCACTGCAAACAGAAGCAATTAATTTACTAGTGGATTTTTTCTAGTATTCCTTGATACAATCTCAAACATCAGAAGTATTAGTACACTTTCATCAGACTCCTTTCAGGAAGAGAATTAAGAACTTCAAGACAAAAAAAAAAAAAAAACTAGCACATATTTAGTGATTTGGTGCCCAGTTAGCAAGGAATACAAGCTTTTATTTTCTAGAACTCTTCATATTACTTGGGCTTTACATATGCAAAGCATTCAACTTCTCTGTCAATTCTGAATGCTCAGCATGCCTGTAACTGCAATCCCAACTTCTATTTTCTGTGAAAATTCACATTTCAACAAATTTATTAAAACAATATAGGCTTTCAGTGTCATTGCTGTAATCCAGTCCTTCACAGCAGCACTGAACTTTTTCAAACAGAAGGCATTACCTTCTCTTCCTACCTTCCAGTTTGATTCACTCCATGTATGAAGTTTGTTTCTGCATGAAATGAAGCAAAGTTGCAAAAACCATTCATGGTGAATCACAGGAACCACGAATCTCACTGTTTTCTGTGTATAAAGATTTTGGACTTCCTTGTCTGTAAGTGTTCTCAAGCCTCCTATTTCCTTCTCTCCCTATGGGCAGGAACCCTTCTGCCTAAATCCCCTCCATCCTTTCTTCCAGTGATGCATCTGGTGGCACCATAAGGAAGTGGGCAAACCCCTCTGGCATTTCAGACGGGAGAGGATCAACTCAGCACTGTGTACATTAAGAGTGAGGTGACTGGGAAGTCATAATTGCAAGTGTACCAACACCTGCACATACCCAGGCTCCTTCTGGCAGGCAAGCACAGCTTGCTGCGTCACCAACCAACACCTTGACACTGGCCAATGAGACAACACACGACCAGCAAGACTTGGCCAGTGGCACTGCAGGGGCTTTACTCCCTGTCCAGGGAAGTGGCCGTGTTGGTAACCAAATGGCTGCATAACATGAATTGCATAAGCCATCTGTCCTGACCTCATTCCCTAGGCTGCACCACAGCCATCTTCAGCAGACAGCTGGAGAGCCAGGAGAATGATCCTCCTCACCCTGAGAAGGTACTGCACAGCTCTGGAGTCTGAAACACTGGTGTTGAATCCCTTTTTGTGGGAAGTTTTTATCATTCACTTTCTATAGGCAGTGAAGGACACTGGTACCCACAGCTCATCCGTACCGCTTCTAGCCATGTTCACTGCATGTGCCTTGAGTCAGTTTGGAGCATTTCAAATCCTCCCTCAGGCACAGGGGCCAGTGCACAGGAAACACCCAGGGGTTCTTAGCTCCTGACACAGCTTCCCAGATAAGCAACCAGAGCTGCTTCATTCTCACCCACAATCTCCAAAGGAGCTTGAGCAACAGCTCACACTCGGGATTCTGCTTTGCTGGGGAGCTGTCCTGAATATAAGTCACATATGAACTATGAGAACACAAGTTTACATTTTGGTTGGGTTTTTTTTTTTTTCTACCTAAAAAAAAAAAATGAAGTCTTTAAGGTTTTCCTAAAACAGATCCAATTAATTACCTGTGAGTTTGTGTGGTATTTCTGTTTCATCAGTGGTGTTTAAAGTCCTGTTGAGTTTTACAGGCAAACTCCTAGCAACATGAAGGAAAAATATTTGACTTCTAAATTAATATTTCAATCTGGCTACTGACAGTGGTCACCTACTTGACCTTGAACTTTAAATGAAACCTTAGTCACATTAAGAGTAATCGCACATGTTCCAAAGGTACACTGGAAGGGAACAACAGCTCACAATCCAGAGCATGGTTCTGTCCAGGAGATGGACAAGTTTTCTATTTCAGGGTCACTTCTGGGTGAAACTCTACCTTGGCTAAAGTAATCAAGACCTTTGATATTGATTTCAATGAAAACAGGGTTTAGTTTTAAGAGAGAAAAAAAACCACCCAACCCAGCCCATAATGAGAGACATTAAATCTTCATCAGGAGAGCCCTCAAAGTTTTCTGAACACAAGCAGACATCTTGTGCTTGCCTCTGTCACTACTTCAAGCACACTTGGAAAGCACAAGCAGTTGAATTTCTTAAATTCCTAACGTGTTTTCTTATGTTAAGAGACTTGCCCTTTACTGTTGTTTTAATTACGAAAAACTTGAATTATTTCTTTTGCAGTTATCCTTCTGATCTCTGTGCTATTTTTGCTGAAACTTTTCAAACTGCTCCAACATTTATCTACTTCCTTAGAAGCCAAAGAAGGAAATTTGTTCCTGAAAACGGGGGTGGGGGGAAGGGGGGAAGAGCATTCCTTACAGTCTCATTTTAACATGGCATCTCAACACTAACATTAATTAAACACCTGTTTGTACAAGCTGAATAACTGACCCCACTAGATTTAAAAGCTAAAGCAAAACAGGATAAAACTATCAAGACAAACTCCAATCCCAAAATAGTTGAATTGCACATATCCCGTTCTGTCTCTCCTCAGTGAACAATCACAGAGTTTGAGGGATTAAAATAGTCTGACATTTTCAAATACATTTTCAAGTATATCTCTTATTTCTATTTTTTTTCCCTTGGTATAAACTAAGAAACATGAAAAACTAATCTGACCTTTCTATCATGTTTTCCTTCAGTTTTATATTAAGGAGTGGAATTATTTGACCTCTCTTTCCTTATGCTCATTTTCACTACTCCTTAAACATCTTTATGTCATCTCTATTTTGCCAACAGTAGATGGCACCAGTAAATTCTATATTCATTAAACACCAAGGGGTTTTGTTGGTTTAACTTCCATGGTTATATTTTCCTAACTGTCTTATATGGGTTTTTTTTTAATTAGTCACCATAAAATATTCTACTTGTGAAAGTCTCTTAATTTATTGGCATGTGCTTCATTTAAGTATCTGCTTGTTATTCACATGTTTAGGATAATAGCACCTAAAACTATAGCTTGATAAAATGCCAAAACAGTAATTTTCTACTTTAATTAATTCACTAAAATTGCATTAATTTAATAATGACAACTTGATTTTCTGCTAGCAATGTTCTTGTTTTCAAGGAAGAAATTATTTTTTCCATATAACTCAATTTAAATGTTTCACAATCACGTTAGCTGATTTATTTAGCTTATACATTTAAAATGCCGAAACTGGGCAGCAGCTCAGCTGGTGTATGGGTCAACATGTTCTTTTACCCTTGTATTTTTCTACAGGCTCATACTTATTTGTGCTATTCAGGTCTAAGTTTAACTATACAAACACAGTTGTATCAGAATTGTATATATATATAAATATATTTACAAATTAAAATACATACATATAAAAATAAAGCCACACACTTCTACACAAGAAATCAAATAAAGCAAGATCTAGAGAACATTCTATTCCCTCCCAAACACCCCAAAGCAAACCAATCCTAAAAATCTCTATTGATGATACATGTATTTAGCTCACAAGTTCCTTTCACACTCTGTAAGAATATGAAAGTACTTTAATGATCTATTTTAGCTGAATACATTTGGTCAGATAAATTCCACCTTTACTTTAATATTTTTCAAAATAAATTATTAGTTTAGAAAATTTTTGATTAATTTTTGCAACAACCTGCACTCCATCAGAGATGAAATTGTAATTTGGGTTACTACATACGTTCATATCTATATCATCTATAGACATTATATATCTATATCTTTCTCTATATATGTATCTGCCAACATAAATAGTAAGGAACAACGGCCACAAATAGGAAAGAGTGAAAAGAGATGATTCTTTGGAATCATCATTTAAAATTTCTGTGAAAAAACATTCCAGTGCACTGGGTGAAAGCATCACAAATCTAAAAGGACTGCTGTCCCTCTGACTTACAATAATGGATTGCTGACCTATTGAGTTCAGAGATCAATAGGCTTCCTGCATCTCAAGAACACATCCAAGCAGGCACTTAACAGCGTTCAGATCAATGGGCTTCCTTTCTCTATGATCCACCAGATCCGATATCTGTACGAAGCTGATGTTCAGCCCCACTCCCACCCTAAGCTAACAACCCCCAAGTTCCTGTTGGTGTGAGAATGACTTGCATCCAGGTCTTCATGTGAAGAATCTGCCACCCCCACAGAAAAGAGAAAAATATGTTTGCAAACAGTCGTGGTCACTGAGATACCACAAAATGACAGTGAATTAGATAAAAGGCAGCTGAATACCACAGCTGTGAAACTCATGAGGTTTTCAAAAGCTTGCATAGGCCCGAAGTTAAAGTAGATGTTTTCTGTTTGCTATTGGCCTATGCCTTTAGGGGAAATAAAGAAGAAGGGGAAAAAAAGTTTTCTTTTCAAACATTAAGAATAAGAGCACAGAGATGGTGGGTAATAAGATATTGGCCCTTAGTGATGCGTAACTCTGAATTTCATATCAGCCCACTCCAACAGGTTGACCTCAAAGTCAGGAGAACATGAGGAAGTTGCTTGTGGCTGTACTGCTCTTAGAACTAAATTAACAGAAATCCACCTCATATCTAGAAAAATACTACTTTAAACATTGAGTGATTTGGAGAGAATCTAACAAAGGATCAGAGGTATTAATGCATAGCCTACACCCAGCTGGTCTTGCAGTGATGTCTGGGCAGGAGGGGTGGCTGGTTTTGGCAGCAATGTGGTGCACTCAGGCTGGAGGTCCTGCTCAGCACATCCTTCAGGACACCCTTCATCCCTCTGCCCTCTCCTTTGTTCCAATCATGGCTATCCCTAGTCCTGTATTTGGCAGAAAAATAAAAAAAGTGTTTGCACACACATTTCCCATTCGGAACAAGCTTGAGGGGTCTTTTTGTCACTCTTTTGGTTTGGTTGGTTTCTTCATATGAATTAATTTTCAAGCTGCTTAAGTCTTTATTGTTAAAACCCTTCCCGGGATACTCTGCAAAACAGCATTCTTGGAGATTTTCTGCTTCCATCTTATACTCTATTTGTAATCTCTCATTGCAATAATATACATATTTTTTTAGGATCATTCTCTTTTTATTGCCAGATGAAATCAAAAAGAAAACAAAACCAATCAAGCAGCCAAACACAAATGCAAATTTGAGGCATTCAAAATAGTTCAGAACATCTAACTTCAAGCTGCAACTTCCTCTGCATTTTAAAAAAGGGAAAAAATTTTTTTTCCAGCTTTTGGAATTGCAGCACTACTAAAAGAAATGAAATCAAGACCAGTAAGAGCTAGAAAAGTCTGCCTAGTGCTTGCAATTCATTACAAATTAATCTTAATATTTGCTGCAATATTTTAATTGAACCTACTTCAACCTACTAACACATTCATTATAGTTTTACATTTAAACAAGAAAATCCCATATCTCATTGCTTCTATAATAAAATTGCCCAAATTAATACAATTGATACAATTAATATAATTTTGTATTTATAGCATCTGCTTTGTTTCAATATTAAACAAAAAATTTGTAACACCAATACAATATCAAGAGTAGTACAGAAATACCACATTACCAAAATTCTACAATCACAACCACAAACCAAAAGGTAAAAAGCTCTTGATAGTCTACACAGTTTCTGTTCTTTGCATTCTGGCATGACAGTCTTTGGTGGCATTACAGCTATCTGCTGGAATAAGCAGGTATAATTAAGAGCTGTAATTAAAGTAGTCCAAATCAGTCTCACAATAAGTGCAGCTATATCCCCTACACTACAGATTCTAGATTTTTATATAATCCTAGGATAAATGTTAAGTGAAGAATGAATCATGTTTAACTTATAGAAGATTTGGAAGGATAAAAATAATTCTTTAAATAAATATATGGAAATTGCTGCTACAAATAAAAGAATCTCTTCTCGTTTACAGAACAGCAGTAAGGCATATTGAGGTACGAGAGATGGAAAAAAAAACACTTCTGGTATGAGAGGCACCAGAATGGACTGCCTGGCTACAAACACTATGGAATTTCCATTACCACAACCCTCTCCTTATTTTAATTCTAAGTATTTTAATTCTAAGAGGTACAATTTCTATATTTTTAGTAATTACCAAAATGATAAAGTAACTCTGTTACTCATTTCCAAATTATTTTAGCAGAAACATCTTGTATAGTCTCACTGAAGAAATTGAAAGACACCAAATTTTGTTTTTCTACCCCTTTTTTATTTTGAAATAAAAAACCTCAAACCCCCAATACACTCTTACAATCAATTTTTCTACAATAACTTTTATCAGTTAACATTTTAATCATAAATACTATTTGCAGAATATAGCTACAAGCCAAAATTAAGTATATTGTAAATAAAATGGGATTGATTTGATCTTTGATGTTAGTGTATCAGTTTTCCTTAATGGCTAAAAGCTAGTGAAGGAGATCCCATTTCACAGATAATTTTATCTAACAGACCAGAACTTTATAGCATGAATGATCTAATATCTGTCAAAATAGAGAATGTGTTTTCCTATTTCTTTGCCAAACAACATGTACATGTGTACATGCACTCGTACAACTGCATGGTTGAGGCTGTGACTTGTATCTGAGACTTGTCCTTACACTGAATTATAGGGGGTACACACACAGCTGGTTTCTGCTTGGGGCTGTTCACCTCATCACCCACGTAAGTGAAAAATAGAGCACCTCCTTTTAACATTACAGCCTCTCAGTAAGCTCAAGCATGTGAAAAATCCTGTTGGGTAAACACCACTTGTGTTTGTGTAAGTTATGCACACACACCAGTCCTGGTAGATCACAGCCTCTATAAAATATGTGTGAGAGAATCGTGCCATCAATTATCTACACATTCAAAATATTTCTCTTTGGTTACCTAGTATTAGACCTTTATCACCCCTCAACAGCATCACTACTTACACATTTACTTTTTATCATGCAGCCATCATCTGCATTTATGTGGAAAATCTGCTATGTCTACCCCAATATATAATTTAGAACATCATCAAAAACAAAAGGCATTTGCTGAGGTGGACAAGTCTGTGGGGTTTGTGGATTTGGACTCTTCCCAACATTCCTTTTCTTTTCCTCCTCTCATTTCAGTGATTTCAAGTAGTTGGGTTTTTTTTTTTTTTTTAGAGCAAAGATTACACCCTTTATTTCCCAAACCATACATTCCTGATAACATTCAAATCTTTATGCCTTTTTCCCACTTCCAAAAAGGAAGAGCAAGCCACAGCTGAGCCAAATTTCAGAGGAATGTGGAAACTTCTTAAAATCTAATTTCACAGAAATATGCTTGAATTCAATTGTCCGAACCAGGTGTAGATAGGTCAATCACCAGAATTGCTGAGATGCAGTCAGAATTCCATTCCAGAATAAAAGTCATTTATTTAATTAGAGAGGGGAAGAAGTCCCATCACGAGTTAATCCTTTAATTTCCCTTGTACCTCAGGAGACATGGTTGTTTCTGTTCAGTATGACACACTGCAGTAAGTCTGTGAAGTGCACTGTTCTGAAAAACTGACTTTGGCGTGGAAACTCTGTAGCAGCAAGTTACCCTACAACTGGAGAAGCACTTTTGCTTCCAGCTTCCTCCTCTCCAAGACATGACACCTTCTAAGCATCCTTCCCCAGGACTTGGCTCTTCCATCAAAGGTTTTACTGTGACTATCTGGTCCCAGCTAACTCTTCCCTAGTCTCAGCTGCAATTGAATTAATACAATCAGGCTGAAACTTTCTGCTTCACACAAATAATCTACAGCAACCCTCTGAAACCGAGGGTAACAGGCAGCAGCAGCTCTTCTCAGCCTTTTGTAACACATAGTAACTGCAGTGTTAGTCCTGAAACTGAATTAATTCTTCAGGGAAATTGCTAGATCTTAGAGTACATAGAAATAAAAAGATCATTGTGCATCCTATCAGCTACTACAGCACCAAAATTTAGGGCTTCAAATTATTTTACTTGTTACAACACCTTTACCCAAAACTTAAGAGTGCACCTTTGTTGCAGTATGTGTCACAGTTTAGACAGCCACAATACACAGATTATCACCGTACAATTTCAGAAGGCTTTAATTATCAACCCATACAGAGTAACATCATATCACTTCAGAAGGCTGCAAGCATCTGCCCTTCGTGTTCTTTAGCCCACCCTTTTATACCCCTCATGTTCATGCTTTACACCCGTGTGCCCTCTGTTCCCTTTGGAGGTTGGTCAGTGCACCTGGGCACTCCATGGCTCATTGCTGTCAGTGCTGCTCATCTGCTTCTCACAGCTGTGCCCACTGGGGATGAGGCTGGACTGCAGCCCCACTCCCAATTACCACCAACTCTGTGCCTACATACCTTATCAGAGCTACTCTGACTGAAGAATCCATTTCAGGCCCTTGTGTACTATATTTAAGGAAATTCCTTTCAGCGATGATCTAAATGACAAGCTTGTGCTCTTATTTAAAACAGTAGTTATGAACACTTTAGAAGTTTTACATAAGAATTTTAATGAGGCTTTAGTGATTTTCATATCAGAGTATATTTAATGCAACCCTGATTTTTACTCTAAGTTATTGTCATATTTTTGCCAAATTGGGGGGGAATTTGTGAGAATCTGTAACTGTGTTTGGCATCAGCAAAGATGTTAATTTGATTGTTCTCATTCCCACTGCATTCAAGTGCCTTTTGTTATTTTGTTTCTGCAGACTTGTAGAAAGGAATGAGCCAGGATATGATCTTTCTGCTTCCATGTAAATACTATTTAATCTCCAGATCAAGATGAGGTACTTCAGTTGTGACTTTGAATTCTGGAGTGTTACACATTGTGATTGACCTGTGCCTGCCAGCTCGGCCAGCAGCAGCTCCCACAGTGTGACAGGTTCTGAGCTCGCTGCCGTCCGTGCCAGGACAGCTCGGAGCAGCACTCAGGGCACTGCTGCTGTGCCTTCCCACGAGCCAGACAAACTGCCTGGCTTGCCTGATACACCTCCCTGGCTCCAGCCTGGCTTCCTTGGGGTGAGGCAAACCTAAACTAACTGCTAAAGGAAAATGTCCATGTGAAGGATTTGGGAAACATGGAGAAAAACCTAAAAGAGCTCACTCAATCTCATTCTTCACAGAGCTTTACTCAAACCATGGGGGTTTTTGTGTAACTGCAAAAGAAGTAAAACTGGAGTGAAAACTTGAAGAGCTGCTGCTTAACTGAGAGACTGATAATATTTTTCTATGTAATTCTGACATGACAGACATTAATACTGCTTTTGCTTCCCTGAAGCACAACAGGTTCAGCTAGTTCAGTCCTACAACTCTTGGGAATGATATCCCATTGAGTCAGTGAGACCTATGTCTGATTTGCATTCCAGGATTTTAAGCAAACAATACATTTGTATTCAGTGTACAGAGGGAATCTGGAATCAATTAAATCTGTAAAACAGAAATGGACCAACACTGAGGAGGATCCAACAGCTCAGTCATGCCTGGCAATCTTCTCTTCCAGAAGCATGTGACCAAATTACAAGTCAAATAAAATGAAGCATGAATATTTCATTATGAAGCACTTAAAAAATAATAAAAAAAATTAAAATCAAAAACCCATCCCTAAAAACCAGGACACATACTGGAATGCTGAATTTGCTCCTCCAGCCTGCCTTATTTTATAATTAACCCTTCCCAACACAACTTACTTGAGAAAGGGCAAGATCAATATTGCAGTCTGGTAAAACTCTCAGACTGACACCTTCATTTAAGTACAAAGTTCATGTGCAGATTTTATTTCTAGAAAACAATTTAGGCCTTTTGAAACTTATTATGAGCAAGCATTTAATAGTCACAACCAAAATTTAAAAGAAAGTGAATATTTTGAATGAAAATCATTTATGAAATCCTGGGCAGTCAAATAATGAACTACTCCACTAACTTTAAAAAATGTAAGCAAAAAGTAGGGAAAAAAACAAGCTATAACTTTCTTATTTTTGCTTTTTTCGGTAACCAAAATACAAAATATTGGTTAATGTCATGATTGTTTAATCATAAATAACATCATGGCAGAAATGCCTCATTCTTCATGATTTCTTGTTAGATGTTGCAAGCAATCCCTCATCCAGAAGAGAGCAATTCCAAATTTTCCATTAAGAAGTGTTTATAAAAGAAATAATATTTATTATTTATTATTTATTCTACATTTACATGCTGAGTTCTTCAAGACCACTCAGGGTTATATATTGGTAGACCTTAACTCTTGGGAAGAGAAGAGCTCAGCAGCATCACTGCAGCGTTCAGTTAATCAGAGATGGTTAATCAGAGATGAGGAGTGAGCCTGCACAATGTTCATGTCCCTGAGAATTCAGGAGTGAAACAAGAACATCAGAGAGATTCACTGCTTCACATGCACCCACAACACCTTGTATGTGTGTTTCAGGGGAGCAGCTGAGCACCCCTCCACCAGACTGGGGCCCGTGCTGGCAGGCAGCAAGAGGCAGATGCAGGAAGCAGAGGGAAGAGTGGATCTCTTTGCCCGACAGGACACCTGGAAATGTCAGATGGAGACCTCTGTCAACACATTGTCCTCCTGTGCTCCTGGCAGCCAAAAGGGAGGATGAGATGAGAGCAAAGCAGAACAACCCAGACAGAGCTGACAAAACAGCGCCGTGGGTATTGAGATGCGCGCGCCCCAACGTGTTCTGACAGCGCCGATCGGGGAGAGCTGCCCCACAAAGCCAAAGCAACTGCCAGACAAGGATCAACAACTCCACTCAAAAGTGCAGAGTGCAGTTTGGAAAAGCCAAAGGTACAGGCTCGATCCAGCATGGCACAGAAGAGGCTGCGGTACAGAGTGACAGACTGTGGGAGTTAGCACAGTTTGTTATTCACTCAGTAAGATGTTACCCAAAACAGAAGAATGAAAAAAGTGTCTGAAGAGCAATGTTTTGGTTTAGAGCTATGCAAGTGTGGGGGACTTTTCTCCTTACATTTCAGAATTCATAAATATACTAGAAGTCCCATAAATATATTTCCCTAACTAGATTTTATTAAAAGCAAAGACATAAAATTTTGATGAAGTATTAAAAAGCTTTTGCCACTCTCCTCTTCTTTCTGCTTGTCTGATGTGCGAGTCTATTAAAGCTTCAGTGACAACTATTCCAACCCAGTTATAGAAGGTACAGAAATAGGCCTAGTAATAAATCCAGCCTTTACAGATAAGGATGCACTGAAATAGCAAGTTCCTACAAGTCTGACATTTTCACGTTGTTATTGGGATAGTCAGCTTAAAGCCACCACCAATTGATAGAAGTTTCAGTGATTCCAATGTCCTCTACCATGTTGTATTTATTAGTCAGCAAGAAAGTAAAAAAAAAAAAAAAAAAAAGAAAAAAGAAAAAAAGATATTAAGGATTTGCTTTTCCTTTCAGAAAAAGGTAGAGGGCAGACAGATATTATACAAAAAAAAGCTGCACTTTTGAGAATTAGAGAGCTTAAAATCAAATCCATTACCTTCGACCATCCCAGAAAGTATTAATTACCATATAGTTGGATTTGGGTTTTTTTTATCTCTTCACTTCTGCTGTGCATTTAACATCTTACTGTTCCCTGAGTTTCTTTTGACAAATGAAACATCTTTAAACTAAATACAGTAGAATTGAATCCATGCAGCATATATGTGCACATGTGTGTAAAAAAATAAAGCTTTATCTTTATGACATCACACGCCCTGCAAAAGGCCCTGCTCAGACAGGACAATGTGTCCTGAGGGCCACAGCCCAGGTTCTGCAGCAGCCTCTGCTGTCAGGATGGGAGAGCTGGCATGCAGATCCCATGCTGTGCATGGCTACAAAAGTCTGCCTCAAACGTGTAATTCTGTGACTTCTGTTTGTTCTTTCTGTGTCCTGAAAGCTGTCTGAAGGAATATTGTGTCACATCTTTGTGTGCAAGCATGTTGTTCTTTTCCTGAAAAACACACAGCACACACACACATACAAATATATTCTCCTCAAGTAATGATTTATTTGCTGGTTGGCTCAAAAGTTTTTCTGAGGACAAGTCTTAATATTTTCATGCTGGCAAAGTCCATCTTAGTAAGAGTAAAAATAGCAAGAGAGGGCATGTGAGGCACACTTTTCCATTCCTTATTTTTAAAATAATTTTTTCTTCTAGATTAAAAATCCACAGTATTTTATGGCCTCCTATAGGGTGCGTGCAAGCTTCAGTCACTGAGTAGTACTACCCGGCTATAAATTTTGCATTGCAGGCTCAGAACATGCACTTAAAAATAGCCTTGTGGTAAATAACACCATTTGTAACTTCCCCATTGTGCATCACGCAGCCAAATGAAATTGCAGATGAGTTATTTCTGTTTCTGCAGTAGTTCACTGAAATCCTAGTCCTGTTCAAAGGTTGTCTTTAAACAAATTTATCATAATTTGCTATTATAAGAGTGTTTCAAAGCCACAGTTTCATCACATTCCAGTTCACCTTAGGAAGGGAAAGATGCTATTTGATCTCTTGGTCTAATGTTACACCTGGTTTAAAGTCTCTACAAACAACTCCCTGGAAGCAGACAAACATTGCCACAGGAAATCAGCACACACAAAGCCCTGAAAAGCCCTGAAGGATCAATCTATTTGATGCACTTCTATTTTAATCCACTCTGGTAACAGAGGATGGTAAAATACCTCTGAGTCTCCCATTATCTGCATCATGAAGAAAATAGCAGTAAAGACATATTTTGTCTCTTCAAACTTCGTGACTTGTCATCTCCTCACTGATCTTACAGTGTCTCCTAGTCCAGTTATAGTATGCAGAGGTAGGATCCCATTTCTCTCTTGCATTCCTTTGTTTTCTCTCTTGTACTTTCCTCTCTTCAACTTTAATGATCTACTAGTGGCAACAAGCTGCATCACTGTTCTCTCTATTGCAGTCTTTAAATGGCTTTAAAATGCTGGACTACAAAATTCTTGTGTCAGAAATGCTGGAGGTTTGTAGCTTTTTGCCTTTTTCTACGGTGCAAATGTTCAAGGAATAATCACCAGAGTAAAATTTCTACAAATCATGCTCTACACACTGCTACCTAGAGATAAACAAAACTGACTCTCATAATCCAAAATTTAACTCTCTGGAAAGGACATCTCAGAGGCAATGATTAATTAATACATACTTTTTTAAAACAAAGAAACGAAACACCCAAACTCTTCAGGGAAGTGGTCACAGCACCAAACTTGTCAGAGTACAAAAAGCATTTGGACAATGCTCTTAGACATGGTGTGATTCTTGGGGTGACCTGTGCAGGCCCAGGAGCTGGACTCAATGATCATGAAGGGTCCCTTCCAACTCAGCATATTCTACGACTTTATGAAAAAAAAGAGCCAAAAAAGGTCTATCAGGAAGTCTTATCCAAATTTTTGAATAAAAAATTCAAATATTTAGCCAGAATTTTCTAATTCTAGCTACCTCAGATTTGCTGAGAAGAAAGTAAAAAATCTCACTGACCCTTTCAAGATTTATGTTTGTGGTACATCCCTTTTGCCTCATTATGTTTTGCTTCTTTTATAAGAAAAAAACCCAAAAAACAAGTGGGAAAATGCAACCAACCAACCACATAGCCCAGGGAAGCACAGGGAGCTCTTCATCCATTCCTTGAAGCAGACTATGTAAACTTCAAATCAACAACTTCAAATCTACAGTTGAGGCTCAATTATCCTAATGATCTTGGAATTCCAACCTGAATGATTCTATGCACTTAACATATGCTAAATAGCCATTTCTAATATAGATAACATTAAATTAACACATTAACATTAATCTCTCAAGAAGAGTGGGTCAGATGTTCCACTACCTACTGTCTTACAGATGTTTTATACATTTTCTGGAGTGAGAGTAAAATAATACCACAGTGATATGGTCTCTGATGTCATGGCTGTAAATGACTGCACACAAGACAGACAGAAGTACCAGTTAGTTTCACTTTGGGATCTTTTGATCCCAAAGTTTTTCTCTTCTAAATTATTTTTCTCGAATGATAGCAGACTCAATCAGGATAAATTCCTCCAAAATACAGGCAGCCTGAAAGTGCTGAATCCATGGGCAATTCACAAATGCCAAATCCCTCTTTTCATTTCACTCTTATGAGGCTGCAAAACTGGATAAGGAAATTGTTTTATATGTCTCGTTTTCTCCCTCCCTTGCCTTTTTTGATAACTAGTTTGTGACATAAGATTTCACAGGACAGGAATAGGAAAACTGGTGGATACTCATTTTTCTGCTTGCCTCTATGTGTTTATTGTCCGGGATTAACAGCAGTGGTTTTCTCCTTGCATTTACCATCAAGGAAGCAGGAAAAATCTATGATGATAGGGAGTAGTAAGAGAAATTGTAATGCCTTAATTATGGAAAAATATACTCTCTTAGATATGAATTGGGCTCAGCACTGGTCAAGACACCTCTCTCAGTCCTTCACAGACACCTCTGCCAGAGGAAGAGGACACAGATTATCACACATTCCCTGCACTGAATTCATTCTCACCTATCTGGCTCACCTCTCCAGGCATAGAGTAAGAGTTTTAATGAGGAAAGCCACTACTGACATCAGCACACACTCTTAGGATTCCCTATTATTCTTCAGAGCCCAGTCAGAGCCATTACCTGAAACACTGCAAGTGACAGCAGCATCTTAGAAGAGGGGCCACACAACCTTCCCCACCACCCAAAACTTATAACATATTGATCCCCATGGACTTGTATGGCCACCCTGGGAATATGACACATCAATCTATTTCTCCTATACAGGCACTTATGTTACAGCACAATGGAACTTAAGGGTTTTAATCCACATTAAAAATAAAAACTTAAAAAAGCAAACCAAAAATATTTCAAACATAGCTATTTCTTTTGGCTGAGCTCTCAACTGTGTGGAAAATATCCCATTCCCATTGTAATAATCAGATGACAGCCAGGACAGCCACATCATTATAATTTTCTGGAGTGGAATAGAATTGATAAATAGTTTAGGGGAAAATATAAAATAATAATTTAAGCCTTGCATGTAATTTGATTTATTTTCCCAGACAGATTTACATAGGCATTACCCACAGCAGTGAAATAAAAATTCACATCCCAGAGGAGTTTCATAAAAATGTCAGTAGTGAACTACTGAAATCAAACTTTCATGGCAGTTTTCAGGAATACACTGATTGTAGAAGAATATGAGTGAACATAAGTTTTGCCCTGAACAGGTCATGTAAACAAAGTGAAGAGCTGTTAAAGTGTACTAGCTGTAAATACTGTGTTTAAAACACATATTCCTGGACAGGTGATAGCTCTTTCATAAATGAGTGAAATATCCTGCCATGCAGGTCTCTGAATTCCAGACTGCTTTAAAGTATATTTTAACGTGTATTATTCTGGAAGAACAGAACAAAATTCACTCCTCAGCTGAAGATCATTTTAGCTGCAATGTCTTACAGACTAAAAAAACTTCAAGTAGAAATTAAATAAAGGCCCAAAAACAAAAGATAAGTAAAAAACTCTCACCAAAATAAACCCTCAAAAAATCTGCAGAACAATATGAATCCATGTGGAGGCAGGCCTATCGTCTTTAAAACAAGACATTTGGTGGAGTTTGGCAGGCAAACAAAACAAACACAAGTCTGGCAAAAGTAGCTCACTTGGGAGAAAAAGGAATAAAATATGATTGCTCATTCTGGTAGAGGTGGGGAGAGGAATGGTTATGGCATGTGAATTTTGGAACTGACCCATAGAGCTGGGTAAAAATGAAAACATTTGGAGACATGAAATGGAACGCATTAAAATAAATAAGAGAAAGATAGGCTGAAGTCAAATTGGGTTCTGCGAAGTGAAAAAGTTACTCCATCTGGCCCAATGATGGAAAAATGCCTATGTGACTCACAGTTTAAAATTATGAAGAAAGAGTCAAGTGATTAACCTATGCATCAAACCAAGACCCTTTCCTCAATTCAATATCTCTGAAAGGGAATGCAAGGAAGCATTTCCTCAGTAGTACATAGCATAAATCTGTGTGCATTTTGAATCCTGAGAAGGGTCGAAATGAAACCATAAATATTGAATCACAGAATCATAAAACTCTCCAATGCATTGTTTCAAGAAAAAAGATAAGAGAAGAAAAGAAAACATTCCACAAGATGTTTGAGCACATCACTAAGTAAAAGTCACAATTCTTCTCTTGATTGAAAGATAAGCAGAAGATACAATTATTGTTACATAGATACATCCAAATCCTTCAGATTTTCCTCTGCAGTTTCCTACTAGCCTAATCAGTGTTTACTTCTGCCCACTATCAGCACCTGAATGAATGACTTTGGGTAGTATGAACTAAAAAATGGAAATTTGTGAACTCTCTCTTTATTATTATTGGACCTAATTCTGCAAAGACTGAAGGGTGTGCATTCTCAGGCTCAATAGGATTTATGAAAATACTATTGATCACTCTCCTATATATGAACCTAAAAGCAAAAGGGTGATGAAATTGGAAAAAATCCACACTTCTGTACCAATGTAAAATGAGAAGGGTTTACAGGAATGTCTACAAAATTTGATACAGACACCTTTACAGCCACAAGCTGTATTAGGTTCTGCAGCATATACCAGAATTTTAATCTTCACTAGAGAGTGCTTGTTCAACAACTTACATTTTTCACTTATATAATGTTTTAATTTTTGTTTAATAAATGAAAACAAAAATCCAAATTTAGAATGAACTGTAAAACAATAACAATTATTTTTGAGCAAATTGGTAAGTATAGAAGTATTTAAATATAATTTTGGTAAGTATAAAATTATTTAAATTACTATTTCTTTCCAAGTACAAATTCTAATTTCTCAGTTCACACAAGATTTTGGATACCATCTCACAAGAGATGTACACCTTTACTATGTAACTATTCTCAACTTTAAACATGCTGAATAATTTATTCTGTTTACACCTATTTTCTGAATTCACGGTACTATAAATGAAACAATAGGAAACAAATAAAAACCTGTCATATGTAGCCTTGAAATCTAGTCCCAAATCAAAAACATATGAAAAAGAGTGAAAAAAATTTAATTCTACATAGAACAGAGTAACAAGTTAAATATTTCAGCTCTGGAAAAGGGTTATTTTTAATTGAAAAGAATTAGCAACCATTGGGCAAAAACCAAAATAGTGTTAGAAAAGAAAATCAAAGGAGGGGCATTAAAGGTGACTGACCAAGGTGTTAAAAATCCATGCAGTCTTGCCATGTGGCCAAATAAATAATTGCAAATATTTGGAACACATAACCAAAAAAAGTGCCAACCTGGACAGCAGCAGCTAATAACATGATGAAAGAAAAGGCTGATGATCTCCCCCTAGATTCCTGTGGCCTTGTTTTATCACAGAAAGTGTCAGGGTTATTAGAATGAATATTGATTCAATTGCTATATTAAAAAGAAAAAAAAAAAAAAAAAACAAAAAAAACCAAACCTTACTCACACCCCTGACCTCACTCCCCACCCCCAAAAAATAGAGTTCTTTCTACACCACCAAGGCAAAGAAAACAGGTCTTCAGATATTTGAAGGATTTTTACCCAGGGCTTTTTTAGCCCTAAGTCTTTTTCTTACAAGCCTTCTGCTCTTACTGACTCCCCCACCACTTGCTCATTTCAGGAAGAACAAAAATGGGCATATGCATGTCTCTGCGTTTTATTTTCCTCTATATTTTCTAATTTTTTTTTATTACTTCATGCCCACTGTGGTTAGTAGAAATACAACTAATAATAATACTCTTTCCTGAGATTAGAGTGATATATAATTGTACTAATTTAATGTTGCTTCAGAGAGTTTTCATGTTTTTTACTTAATGGAAACATCAATGCTAAACTATTTTAGCCCCTTTTATACGATATACTGCAGAAAAGTCTCTGCATCTGAACATTAGTTCTCCATTCTAAAAATCACAGATACAAACCCTTGCAAGGGAAACAAAGGCAGAAATTCAGTCTAGACTCTGGTTTGTGATTATCTGTAAGCTAGAGTAATGGACATTTTGGCTTGAAATAATAAACTGATTGGAAATGAAGCACTAGAATAGCTGATGATAAGGAGGTTCATTGGCACTGTTCTGGAAAGAAACTCGTGCTCTGCATAAGCATGAAGGGCCGTTTAGCTAATGCACATTGTTAGAATGAGTAAATGAAATCAGGAATTGCATATCTCTGAAGTAAAACTTGGAGTCAAAGAACATACACACAGCTAATTAGTAAATATATATCTGTAAGTATTTAAGCCCATGCAAACTGCTGAAAATTAGGGACACAAAACATTTGGTGCCAGGGCCAAACAATGCTCTCTTTCACCCAGCCAATGGATGCAGCAGTAAATGCTCAACACTAAAAAGCAGCAGCTGCTCCTCCTGTGACCAATGCACTGGCAGATCCTCCACTGCTTTGGACTGATGCTCACCCAGCAATTTTGCAATCTGCATCTCTTATCCTTCCATGCCCAACATCCAAGTCCTTTGTCAAACAAGATCCTTATGTGGCATCAACTGAGATCTGGACTGAGTTGATCAAATAGCCTAAGGCCTTGATAAAGACATAAGAATAGAAATAGAATTGGGTGTGGTCACAATAAAAAACCTTTCCAAAAGATTATAAAAGGAGAGCTGTTAGCACTATAACACAGCCCACTTCCATCACCTTACTTAGAGACTATCCTGCTTTCAGAAATTTGTTTTGCATAAAGGAAGGTCAGTCAACTTCTTTGAAGAAAATTCAATATACTCAGTGATATTAACATATGTTCCCAATACATTTATGTGACAATATTTAAAACTAATATTTTTGTGAAATTACTTGTTTTCCTAAATGTTTAGAAGATGACACTTAGACAAGTTTAAGGAACTTGTGTTCTCCTATCTCATTTCAGGGCTTCCTCACATCAGCATTGAAATGAAGAAAGAAATGCAAAATTGTTTTTTATTATTTTAGCACTTCACAATGCTTTGCTTTTATATTATAAAATATAAGGGAAGTCACATAAAAAGTAAATTTTAAGTTGAATTTCTTTGGTTAAAAATGAAATCTTTTCTGATTTTCTAATCAATGCTATACTTTCATTTCTATGTGTATGACAATGAAATTGTTAGAAAACCATCTGGGTATGATTTACCTAACTTTTTACTGTGTTCACTGATTTACAGAAATGAAAAATGATGCATTTAAAGGAAAATATAAGTAATTCAGAAATATACCAAACATCCAGGAGCCAAAACCGAAGTAAGCTTCAGAAAGGCATTACTTAGAAACTGGCAGTACAGAATCATCCAGATACATTTAATTTGCTTCCCAACAAGCTAGCTCTAAATTTAAAAGATAGAAGACATTCAGGTGAGAGCTAGAGCCTACATGCAGATATACTGTCAAATGTGAAATACACATCTGGAGTTGGGAACTATTCCCATTTTATCCAGCATGGAAGGAGGAAATCTGGGCAGAGTCTACCAAGGTCGTCTTTCTTTCCCAGGATGGATGAAGGGGCAAAATAAGAAGCAAACCCTTGGAAAAGTTTGTAGGCAACATATTTGCTGACCCATTGGATGTCCTGCCCAGAGCTTAGATGGGGCCACCAGCATAAAATAGCTCTGCCACAGCCCAACATAGGCACCACTGCCTCATCTCCAGCTTTGGAGCTCCTCCCATGGAGCAGCGCTGCTCGTAGCATTTAGATGCTTCATTCACAAGTAAAGCAAGGAGACAGGTCCACATTTCTCTTACTAGAATGGAAGAAGTTTTGCTCCACTGCCTCCAGACAATGCTTGGTCAAAGATTTGTAACTGTTTTCTTGGGACCTTTTGTAGCACCTCAGCTCCAACTGTCTGTGAGTCAGCTATTTCATGACCTATTTTCCATATGCACATGTATTTTCCCTTATCTCCCCTTTTTCTGCAACACAGCAGTGTGCACTAAAACTAAGGAATGCAACTCCTCTTTAAGCCTTTGTGTTTCTAGTGTTTCATCCACAAAAAAAAATCAAGCAGGCAATAAACTTTCCTCCCTCTGTGCCATTACTTGTAATGGTAATCTGTTCAAGAAATTGTCTGCTGCTGCTGAAATCGCAATAACCATCTCATTTGCAGCAAGGCAGTCATATTCAAACATAAAATGCAGTAGAATGCAACCTCTTGAGACAGTACTATATTAAAGTTACTAATAAAGGCCCCAACTCTTTTTCCATTAAAAGTACAGCGACTTTCCACTCAATTCAAAGCAATTTGAGTTAGGTCTAAATTACTCTTTTTAAACATGAGGTCAAACTTTCATCATGTGCCCTGGGAGAAGCCTAGTAATTCTACCCTGGGTCTCCTTTCTGTTGGGCATTAACTGATTTTACATTATATACATCTCAAAAGAATTTCACTGCATGGTTATAAACCATTTTTTCTTCCAAAGCATAAAGAAAACATTATAATCAGGAAAAAGTAAGCAACTATAGAAAGCTGTATGGTTTGGAATCTTTAGTTGATTTTCTTGTTTTGGCCAGGATAAAGTAAATCAAAATAGCTAATAAATTGAGCAGTGTATGGCTCTTTCTTTCCCATTTCTTCAAAGTAAACAATTGAATTATATTAGAAAAGGGGGTACCCCATAATTCAATATCAAGATTTTTGGTAAAGTGCTGCAGTGTCATTCTATTTTTTTTTTTTTAATTCTGTCATACTCAAAAAGTCATCACCTAATACAGAAATCAGGCTTTGCTATACTTTGGCTTTCTACCTTCCAGAATTGTAACATTCAACTGACATTCAGAAGGAAGATATTAAGTCAAAAAGACAGACATTTTTGTTTCAGACCATGAACTTCTAGGCAAGGTGTAGATATAGGTGCATAGAACTCCTGTCTTTAGAGAAGCTTCCTCTGACTGGGGACCTCCTCAACTGCACATGGGCCAAAAATACAATGATGCTGATCCACAGAGGAAAAAGTGTACTTCACAAAGTCATGAAGTGGTTTTCTTCCTCAAGCTACATAGTGAGTCACAAAGGAGATATTTATTTAATGCTCACTTTGCTTCCCCATGTTTTTGCCTAAAACAATTATGCTGAGCTGTATCCATCAGCTTCAGCTCAGTGGGTCAGGGCAAAGAATTTATTTCAGGAGGTTTCAGGTTCTGCTGACACACCATCTGATTTTCACTTCTGCCAGACAGTTTTTTGTTTTTTTTTTTCTTTTATGCAAAGGTTATTTGAAAAACAGGAAGAAATAAAATGCCTATAAAACCTCTACACTTACAGAGAGCAAAAAATAAAATAAAATAAAATAGATGAGAATTTGTTCTTGCTGGATGACTACAAAATGAAAGCTAAATTTATGTGAAAGTCACTCTTGTCTTATAGAGGATATCAACAGGTCAAGAAAACACTAAGCAAGTACAGCAGTGTTCCAAATTAAACTGAAGATACTGAAGGTTACCATACCCTGGACTTCAGGCAGAAGAACAAAGGCAGACATGTAGTCTCCACTTACAGTAGACAGAATACATGACCTCCTAAGAGAACTAAATCAATAGATAAACAAATTATTTTTTAAATCTTGGGAACTCATGAATTTTGCTGCATAAAGCTTCTCTACTGACACCAAGGACAACCTGCTGCATTTTCTCTGCTTGCAGGTAGTAAATGTATTTATAGAAAAGTTATAGAAAGTTATAGAAAAACAATTCCAGGATCTTTGTCAATCAACATAAGGATTTTTCACAATGCAAAACAAAAGGAAAGATGGTCTAGCCAAAAACATAGGGGAGAGAGTGATCACAAAAATCTTGGCTATGAGGGGCAGACCACAAAAATCTCGGCTATGAGGGCCAGATAACATTAACTGAATGATTGAGAAGCTCTGTTTTAACACATGCAAGTATTGTTGGGGGACACTGGATTCATCTCTATTAGAATTTGAATACATTTTAATTCATTAAGTTTGTAATAGAACGTTTTTGTTGCACCAATCATTGATGTCACATGCTTTGCTCTCATGCACACATCTTGCACACCTGAAGTACTTTATCTCCTGGCAGAACTCAGACTGAAGTCACACAGGAGATTTTATCCAGCACATCCAGACCGTCTCTCTCCTTTACAATATCAAGGCCATCCCACCCAGCCTCTCTCCCCTCTCAGGTTTATCTCCAACTGCAGCATAGTCTCTTCATGCAGTCCAGCAATCCAACCACCAGTTCACCCCCTGAACCTTGGTCAGCCAGAGCTCCTTTCTATGATCCTCATCTTATCTTAGTCCTGTCTCCACTCCTGTTTAGCCATGCAAACACAACATTTTATTTACCACTTAACTAATAATCACACCCATCCATCTAGTTCCTATCCCATCTGAAGCTTAATCCTCAATGTTTAATTCATATTGCTGTGCTAACTGATCATAACAGGATGCTCACTAGAAAACACGACAGGCAAATTCCTCAGTCTCAGTTCCTCTGGTTGTACTGGTTTGACCTGTTCAACTCAGAGCAGCAATTTCAAGGAAAGTCCCATCTTAAGGGAGGCAAACATCCAATACATATGTAATCTTTTGGAAATGCAACTGCTAAAAAAAAATCTAATAAACTTGACCAAGAATGTGTGAAATGCAATTTTTCAAATGTTCATAACTTTGCCAAATGTGGGTGGATTTTTACAGGCGTAGTAAAAAAGCATATCCAGGCTATAAACTTTAAATCCCTCTACTACACAAAGAAAAACTTAGATGCTTAAAAAGAAACTGTACCTAGACATCTAATGTCAGCAAAAATAAAAAACCCTAATATTGCCAGATATTCACTGAAAGCCTGGCAGTTCCATCCAAACAGAAAACTGACAATCTAAGAGTTTCAAGCACTAATACAAAATCAGCCCCAACTACACAGAATAAAAAACCTTTGCAATCCTCAGCCATAAATTTGAAGATTTTCTATTAGAGGAACTGAAAAATACTTTGATTTTTTTTTTATCCTTGAAGAAGCAAAATTAAAATATATTTTAATTCCAAACAGACACTTCACCAGATCCACCACACCATCTGATACCATGCAAATGACGTAGCTGACTTTAAGAAAGGCCTGGGATTTTATCTTCTTTTTCACCTGTTGATGCATATTACCGTCAGGTTATATACAGTACCTAATAAAAACTAAAGGAGAAGAAATGAAAAATTAAAGAAGTCATAGATATTTGATAAGACGGGCAAGACAGTACAAGTATTTTAAACAAGTCCTACAGTGAGAGCACAAATGGATTTTCTACAAGTCCTCTGAGCTCTCCTTTGGGCAAAACACAAAGACTGTGGGCCCTCCTTGGCTGGATAACCCCACAGACTAACTGCCATGCTAATATTTCTCCAGGTTGTCCTTGTTGTGAAACCTATTGCTACTTTTTAATGAATCCTACTGTAGGTCATCATTTCAAGAGGAAACAGACTCTTAGAAGAGGAGTGGAATCTTTTAAAGCATCAAGATGTGTTGATGTAGAAATGAAAATGTCGTAGCTGCTCAGTGGCCCCATTAACAAAAAAATGCCTACAATGAAGAACATCTTATAGGAAGACCTTCTCTCCAGAATAAACGGTGCTGTATAGCACCAAAAAAACAAGCCCAACCACACCAACGGAAGGAGTTGCCATTTGATCAGCATTGCAGACACACTGTGTAAAAAATTGGTTTTACTGTGTAAAGATTAATTATCGTGTTGGGTTTGTTTTCTAATTAGATAATCCCAATAATTTATCCTTTTCTATTTCTTTCAAGATATTTTTAGTGAGAAAACTGTTTGCACAGATGTAAAGCAAGACTATAATTTAGCAAGCAACAGGCATCCTTCCTTTGCCTTACCCCTCACTGAAGATGTTTCTTCCTGTAGGAGGAATAGCCAAAATCCAAAGCATTCCATTTCCCATACATGCAATTCCTATAGCCTCTAGGCAAGCTCACACAGGCCATTTGGCTGATTTTTTTTTTTCCTGTTAAAAGCATAAATTCCAAAGGCCCCTCTAGGTTGAAATTTCTTTTTTCCCTAAAAAAAAAAAAATGGTATTTCAAGCTTATGGAATACATTTATCTGATCTCTACTACTACCCAGGTAAAAGAATAGATCTTAAAATGCCTCTGGAAAAAAAAAAAAAAAGACATGCAAGATTTATGTAAATAATCTGGACAAGCTCAGGCCTCTTCAGACTAACATTAACTTAAAGATATGTCAATCTTAGGGGAGAGACCAGTGAGAATAACTGTTAGTAAGCTGAACTGAAAAGGTTCAGTTGAGCTTTGGCAGCAAAAGATTTGTTATGATCAATTATAGTGAAACCTGGAGGCATCTATGCTGATGTTTATAACCATAACAGCAGCAGCTAGGAGGGAGCAATTAGTTAAGTAGGGGGAAAGTCAAGGTAAATGGTCTCTCTAGTGCTGCCTTTTGTACAGTGTTGCACAATAACAACTTTAATGCACAAATCCAACTTTTCTGTTTATGAATTAGAGTCTTTGCCAGTCTTTCACTCCATGCGCTGCTAATCTTATATTCACTGCTACTGAGCACAGCCTGCATCAGAGGATATCTGGCTGCATTCCTAGTACATTGTACCAATAAATATTAACTCCCCTACTCATCTAACTCCCACAAAATAACTCTGCAAGAAATGTTTATATATGTTTATGACCAGAATTTATGAGAAATTAGGCTTTATTTGATAAAGTTCTGATATCTGTCTAGAAAAACTAAGATAAAGTAGCATTCTGCCAGCTAGCACAGCTAGTTAATTTCATTTAAAGGAAATTCTTGGCACATTTTTCTTTGGTCAAGAGATACAAGCTTACTGTGATGAGGAAGTATATTTTCTGACATTAACTGTTTTGTCATATAGTAGAATCATAGAATGGGTTGGGTTGGACGTGACCTCAGAGATGATCTAGTTCCAATCCCTCTGCCATGGGAGAGGATCTCTTCCACTACACCAGGCTGCATCAACTGTGTTCTTGAACACTTCCAGGGGCATCCATAGCTTCTCTGTTCCAGCACCTTACCACCCTCACAGTAACGACTTTTTTTCACATTTAATCTAAATCTATTTTCTTTCAGTTCAAAGCCCCCATGTCCTATGGCTACACGCCCTTGCAAATCTTCCTCTCCATCTCTCTTGTAGGTCTGCTTTAGAAACTGTATGGCTGTCACAAGGTCTCTGGAGCCTTCTCTCCTCCAGGCTAAACAACCCCCAATTCTCTCAGTCTGTCTTCACAGGAGAGCAGTTCCAGCCCTTTGATCATCTTCACAGACTCTTCTGAACTCACTCCAACAGGTTCACATCCTTCTTATGTCTGTAACCCCAGAAATGGACACAGAACTCCAGGTGGGGTTTCACAAGAGTGAAGTAGAAGAGGAGAATTACCCACATCAACCTTCTGGCCACACTATTTGTGACACAGCCCAGGACACAGTTGGCTTTCACGACTGTGAGCACCAGCAGAAATATTAAACAGTACCAGGGCCAGTACCAACACCTCAGGGATGTCACTTGTTACCTCTACTTACAGATCTGTGCTGTTAGATAACCTTAACCTCCATCTGTCTACAAAGCCACATTTCTTCCCTTAACAGACAGGCTTTTTATTGTAGGCTAGATTTCCCTCAGTTGTCATTTGAGTAAATTCTTTGCCTGATCTGAAATAAGAAATAATATAATTTTGAAAATTGCAAAACCTTTCAGTGACAGTCTCAACTGGGCAAAACTGAAAATTTCACCTGAGAAATCAAATGCTTGACCGAGCCTACAAGAATAGCACTACTACTTTTTAAGAAGACGAAGACAATGAGATCTTAAATTCAGGTTAATTTTATTGATCAAACCATTCTAAGAAAACTACTTGTGACTTTTAGCAGGATCATCCATCAGAAAGGGACTTTTTGGCCAACTCCTTACCCCTACTCTCTAATTAAACTACTTAGAGTAAGATGTACAATAGCTATTCAGATCACGGAATAATAAACAGGAAGTCCTAAAAAACAAGAAAATGCACAAATGCACCTAAAAAAAAATGACCTAAAGTATATTCACAGTCAGGTATTTAACAGTACCATTAGACAACAGTTGACAATTCTGGGCAACTGTGCCCTGGAGAAGCAAAAGTTAATGCAATAGTGCTGCTAATTTTACTTAAACTAGCATTATGTAAGGTTTACACAAAACCTCGAAAAGAGTAAAAATATTACAAATTGTGTTGGTAAGTAAAAAAGAGAGGGCCATTCACTTACTCTGAGACATTTAAGCAATGTGGCTTCCATTTAACAGAAAAAGAAGAGATTAATATTTTTCAATGCTAGGAAGCTAAACTTCAGGTATCCAAATCAAAGCTGGTAACCTAAGTTCACCTACTCACTGGGGAGAGAATCAGGCACTTCTAAAAGGTTAGCAATCAGATTTGTCTTAATTTCTTATACTAGCATCTTCAGGGGCTAAGGTGGCAGAAAGACGGACAAAACCGCTTGAATAGGGAGGCATTTATTTCAGTTACTACAAACAGAGAGTGGATGGAGGTGCACCTTTAATATTAAACAGAAAGTCTTAGGAGTTCTTTTCTATATTCATAGATCTGCACCAGACACTCAACAGTCTTCTTTCAAGGAAGGCCAGGAGTCATCATTCTGTTTTAAGTCGAAGCTAGTTACCCCAGTTTTATCCAACAGCTTCTCAGAGCATTACACCACAGATAACTTCAAATGTGATAAGTCCCTCATTTCAAGGGACACAAATCCCTCTTTTACAGGCATTGACTAAATCTTGTGCATAGAGAAGTCTGGCCCAGGAACTACCTCAGTTTCAAGTGCTCTTCCAGAGTGAGCTGCTGGCACAAGAAGGCAGCAAGCTTAGGCTTGAGTCTGTGGCCACCTGCATGGGACATTTGGTTAAAAATGGGAAAGTTGGGTTTGCAGTCTCTGCAAGGACTGTTGGACAGATCAGTAGCTGAAAATCACAAACAGGAAATATTTCCTATCCAACAAAATTCAGAGTTTAGTTGGTGCTAATTTTTTTTTTTTTTTTTTTTTTTTTGAGTTAACAAATATCACAGGTGCATCATGTGCCACAAGCCCCTGAGAAGGTCTGTGCCATGGCTGACTTAGGTCTTAAGGACATGACTCTAAACATCAGGTCTCTGGAATACTATGAAGATTAACTTTAAAAGAACAAAGCAATCCACACACTCATCTAAAAAGATAAATTTCAACTGATGTGTTTTCCATAGTCTCCTGCTTACTTCTATCATAACAATTGCATTTTAAGCTTTTTGAAGGCTCAGTGACAGCCCCAGCTGTCTGGGACCCCATGTTGGTCTGGGACTTGGTCCAAAGGCAACTTTAATAAGACTCCTTTCCAAGTGCATTGGAAGCATTTGTCTTAGTGAAACAGACTTTCTTCTCCACAGTCTCCCAAAGAATCACACTTTTGATCATGAAAATTCTCTTAACAAAAGAATACTACGATACTAGTAAGATGAAAAACATACACATGCCAATCCTCCATGAAAAGCAGTCTGACTACAGATCTGCAGTCTGCTCCCAGGCTTTCCAGAATTTCAAAATAACAAATTCCAACTCACAGATTCTAGTTTTGTGCATTACCATTGGGTAGCTAAAAAAGCAAGAAATTAAAGCAACGGCAGAAGTGAAAGGTAATACAACTCCAAAATAAAAAGAGAGAAAAAAACCCCAAAACCCAGCACCCAAAAACATTGGCTCAAAAAATCTGTTCAATCAGCATGAGCAGACAACCTTGGAGAGCTGACAGGTTGCAAAGCAGATTGCTGGCACTGTGTTTTGACTTGCCAGAGGAGAGAAATGACAACTAGAATACAACAGTCTTCCTGCAAATATTGCAAGCAAGGGTAAGAGACTTGAAAACAGACTTTAGCAAGTCTCAAGGTGTAGTTAAGTCAGGCAGCGATGCAGGAATACATTCAATACATTCTGAAGTCTCAATCTTCTCAAAACAACTTTATTTTACTTTGAAAAGGCATAAAGAAAGCTTCCCTCAGATCACAGACTCTGACAAGTTGGAAGGAACCCACAAGTATCATCCAGTCCAACTCCTGGCCCTGCACAGCATCATCCCCAAGAGTCACATGTGCCTAAGAGCAGTGTTCAAATGTTTCTAGGACTCTGTCAGGCTGGTGCTGTGACCACTGCCCTGTGGAGCCTGTTCCAGTGCCCAACCACCCTCTGAGTGAAGAAACTTTTTGTAATACTGAACCTAAACCTCCCCTCAACACAACTTCAGGCCACTCCCTCAGGTCCTGACACTGTCACCAAAGAGCAGAGATCAGTGTCTGTCCCTCCTCTTCCCCTCATGAGGAAGTTGTAACTGCAGTGAGGTCTCCCCACAGTCTTCTCCAGGCTGAACAGACCAAGTGACCTCAGCTGCTCCTCATACGGCTCTTCATGGCCCTCAAAGAAAGGCTTCTCTGTAAGAAGATTGTTGTCTACATTTCTGTCTTCAGAGTAGTAACTTATTTGATAAAGTTTCATTCATAATAAGCTTCATTTCACCCTCTCTGTTCCATTTCAAGAGTATTTCTTTCCCTCTAATTCCTAAACTGTACCATGTTTAAAATAAGAAAAATCACCAGACGTTTTACCCAGTCATGACAACAAAGTAGAGTAGCAGGAATTAAGCTGCTGCAGCATGCACACATCATCTCAAGAAGATGCTTTTAAGATGTTAGGACCTCATTTAAACACCATGCCAGTGAACACGTCAAAAATTCATTGTGTCCACTTAACAAACACATGTACGTCAGCTGTGACAGTGTCCAAGCTGTTGAGTTATTCCACTATGAATCAGCCAAGTGTGGTGTTTCAAAGCATGTTTATTCCTTAAGGTACATATGTAGTAAGTACATGGAATTAGAAGAGGACCAGGGCACCCTGTGCTTCCAAAGGAAGATTTATGACAATAAAACCTACTTGGACTTTATGGTCCATAGGATCTCTTATCACAGCGCCATAATAACAATTAATGCCATGGTCTGTACTCCTGAGACTGCTCCCAGTTTGTTCTTCAAGCCTCGAGTGCTGGCCTTTGCACTGCTCAGACAATGACTTTAACTGCAGCAGAACTACCCAGCCTCACAGCCCAGGGGATGTTATCTTCATCATCTTGAAGAGGTTTCCCTCCATTCCATGTCAGCCTAAAATATTAATATATTTAGATAAGCTTTTTAATCAGGATTTATTATACTCATGCCAAAAACACAAAGTAAAAGCTGGTATGTCATCCAATTGCAGTGTTAAGTGCCTGTTGCCAGGATGAAAAGAAAGACAAATTTCCTACTATCATACAATATTTTAATTTTCCAATTGAAAATAAAGAAAAATTAATAAAGGGAGGGGAAAAAATCCAGAGGGTAGAAAGGAAAGACATAAATAAACTAACATTAGTGAAAATTCCACAAATCCTTAAACTCATACACAAAGTGTGTGGCAATAATATATTTTATTATGCTAATCTATGCACATAAATTTATGTACTCTTTATCACCTCAGTCTCTGAAATATTTACATCCAAATTAAAATTGCAGGACTACAGTGTTTTCACAGAAGAATCAAATGCCATTTTAGAATCTTTTCCCCCAGGTAAATCAAATAAATGAAGTTCAGTGAACACATTCTTGAGAGCCCTCAAATAAAAGCAGATCTTCTGTCAAATACACAAAGGCAACATGGAAAGTAAATTAATATTATATAAGAATATAAGTACAGAGAGAGCTAATAAAACCAACAACAGATAATGCTCTCTACAAATTGCTGAAGATGATAAAGTGGAAGTTTGGTGGGAACCCTTTGCCAAATATTGGCAATATACCCTTGCCAATACCCAAATATTAAGACTCATAAAAGTAATAGTAATTTCTCAGGAGCAAAATCACTATTATACATGTATCTTTCAGGGAAAAAAAACCCCAAGCAATGCAAAGTGTTCTCAGAAAGGAAGAAGCGTACCCAGCAACAACCTAATTGTCTCTCAGTGGACACAGCACACCAATCCTTGCAGTAGCACTATCCCAACTGATCTCATCAAAGTGCTGACAAGGGAACACAGCCCCAAATTTCTGCTGTAGAAAATGCAATATACACCTGTGACTCTTATGACCTCAGAGGGAAATCTGTGGACAGCTAAAGAAGAAGAAAAGCTGGTTTTCTATTCTCACCTTGTCTGGCAAGGTAATTGCTTTCAGTAACGGTGGAGACTGAATTAAAAGTGGAAGAACACTTGATTTGAAAGGACAGCTTTGCAAGAGAAATATTAATGAGAGAGACTGACATGGGGTACAGCACACCCTAGAGCACTGATGACAGCAGTGAGGCAGACAATGCTAGCCACACTACACAGAGAATATTTCCTTAGCTATAAAGAAAAGTCCTGGGATAGATCAGAGAACCAACTGGCTTATAAATGAGCTTTTAAGCAACTCACACAAGAAAGGTTTTTAATAACCCACTCAAAAAAAAAAAAAAAAAAAGCTTTTTTTTTTTTTTTTTGGATGATAATGCATGAAAGTTATTCCGGAGGGCTAAATATAATTTCTATTATTGAAGTAGATCTATGGAGAACAGCTGAAGCATTTTATATGGGATAGGGCAGCTCTGCACATGAAAGCAAGTCCATCCAAGAAACACGACAATTTAACTATAAAGATAGCAAGTATAAATCTTATCTAGCTTATTTTGAGTAAAGATAAGGGAGATTTATTTGATAACATGATCTGTGCATGCTTTCTTTATTATGGTCCACTACTGATCAATTTTAGATCAATTTAAGTGTGCGTTACAGGCCTGATGAATCTATCTGGTTTCTTCTGAGGGCTAATCTGTCACTTACATAGATAATTAAGGGATTTGAAATGGGAATTTTATTGACCTAATTACTAATAAAAGTCTTAGTGCTGCAGATATACATGGTCCTTTATAAACAAATGATGTGTTCCAGTCTAATGGTACGGAAAGAGAAAAATGTATTTAGAAGACTTTTTAAAAAGCTGAATTATTTGTTAGATATGTAGCAATGTTTGTGCAGAAGACTCAATCTTTCCTAGTTATTAGATCATTGCTTTAGTACAAAGATCTGCACAGATTGTAGTCTCTAGCAGCCATTTTCTGTTGTGTACATGCAGTCTATTTCCTTAAGATTTTTATAAACCTTTTGTTGTGGGGAAAAACAGTTTAAAGCATTTATTTGAACTGATTTGTAAGCAGAATAACCTAATTACTTCCATAGCATAAATTCCATGCCATAAATTTCATGTATTGTTTACATTTCTCTTTTCCAGTTCTTTATTTAAATGATCATGAATAAGTTTGCTATTCTGAAAGGACTGGAGCAAATTCAGTTTGACATATTCTACAGTAGCCTTTTATTTATCCTTAAAGTTTTATTTGCTGTAGTGTTCTGAGCACTACACAATAGTGTTGTTTGTCATTTGGCACAACTTAAAACAGAATAATAAGAAATTATATTGCTGCTAAGGAACACCATTATTTACTTTTTCATAATTACAACAATTTATGATATGCATGCTCAGGGAATACAAAAAAACCTGAAACACACCAGTAAGATGAATTACAGTGTGATATACGAAATTTAATTTAAAAATTGCAACCCTTTACCAGCATGTTCTATATAAAAGTAAAAATAAATTTTAAATAGTGAGTTTGACCAGGTAACCGAAGTATCCCGATTCACAAGCATCTACAGCTATCCCTAAAATGCACAATGAAACAAATTTCATGAGATCATTCCAATTTACTTGTGTCTCTAGGGAAAAATATGTTTCTAGAATAGAATAACTTCATTTTAAATCAATATATCAGAGTCAACAGCTAGGCCATATTACACATGCATACATAAGCACTGAGACATAAGGAAGTTTTGCACTTTCTTGAAAATTTTAAATTGGTACTTTCTGGCTTATAAACTATTCACAATAGAAATATCCCAGCTGAATGCTCAGTGATCAAACATTCAATTTCTGTATGTCAGAGGTGTACTCCACTTCATGTTATATACAGCAGCAATTCCTGCGAGTGATTTAGTTCCTGGGAGAGGACAGTTCTGGCACAGAACTAGGACTTACAAGTTGATTTGATTCAAGGCCTGCAGAGGCAGCACAGGAAGGAGACAGGTTCAAGGAAGTAGACTTGGAACTAGTTAATACTTGCATCCCTTTGAATATACGTTTTCCTCTCTATTGAAAATTAATTAACAAACAAGATATAAAGGTATAAAGGTATAAAAATAACACGCTTACAAAATATTTTGGTAATTTTTACATATCTGTTTAAGTGGCTTACAAGTCTGTTAACAATTTAAAAAATCTTATAAAGCACTGCATGTCAAAATATGGAGAAGCAGTAAAGCAGTAGCAAGAGATGCAATTGTGGCTTGACAAACACTAAAATCTCTTAACTGTGGCAAAACAAAGTTTTAAACATTAGAATTTGCCACATGATATTTAGGGATGTTGAAGTTTATGCTGCTCTACAGGGACTGACATATTGTGGTGAGATAATAAACAGTATTTCTTACCCTAAGTTTCTCAGCCAAGGAGTATTATGCATTCAACAAGGACAGCAATCATTTATGAGATGTGCCCAAGGATACACTTCATTCTTTATTAAATGTTACACAACAACAGATTTAAGAGTGAACAGGTACTTTACTGAACAGGTTTTGAAGGAAGACCAATAAAATTAAGATATTTTGTTGTTGTTGTCATTTCATAAGTAATGTCCTTAGGCTTCAGGAAGATCAGGAGACTTTCAGTACAAGTTAAGATTTTACTACAAGAACTTGTACTTCTTTAGTAAAAGTACAAGGACTTTCAGTGCAAGACTTCCTTACAAGTTAAGAACTGGTTCCTGCTCTGAAAAACTTTTAGTCCAACTGAACTAAGATGGGTAAGAACATTTAGGGAAAGTGAATAAAGAAAAAATTTCTCCATTCCTTAAACACTAAAGATTTGTTAGCACAAGTTACACAAAAATGCTATGAAAAAAAGATTGATTTCACAAAGGCTGTTGTGTAACACAACTGTCTTTCCCATCTGTAAGCAAAAATTGCATCTAATTAAAAGTGCAATGCTTTAAAGAATGAAAAAAGGGAAAGGAGGGCGGGGGGGGGGAAGGAAGAAAAATCCAAGCCACTGACACTAGGTCTCAACAAAAATGGAATTACTAGAAGCTAGAATCATTCCAGGAGACAGATTCCCCTGGCATTCTCTGCAGAGCTCTGCTATGAAGAGATGGGTGCACGCCTGCGAAGGACTCTATGTACAGTAAATCAATCTGGCAGGCACTATCAAAGTACATAGTTAAGAATTCATGGGCTTTTCATGATGGGCATTATGTAACACAGGCTACATTTCAACTCAAATGGCTCAAATGTGACATGAGTTTTGCCTCCCCATAGTTTTTTAGCCCATCCTTCAACACAAAAATAATGATTTAAAGTTTTTTAACCATTCATATCTTTACACACTGACAAATCTGTTACAAAAATGAGTAGCAGCAGCCGCAGGAAAAAAAAAAAACAAAACAGTGTAAGAAGACACCATGCTTCGTTATTGGAAATGTTTTTCTTTTTTTTTCCAGTTCTTCCAGGCTGAACGCATGCACAGGATCTGGAACTCATGGCAACTATCTAATCTTTTCTTAGGAACCTGAGTTATGTGCAGGGTTTGAGCATTATGGATTCATAATCACATTTGTTTCCAAGCTGAAGGTAGCCCTTCCAAATGAATATAGTACCAAAACCTTCTAACTGCTTGCCCACCACAGACCAGATCAAACACCAAAGTCACCTCTGAGTGCTCTTCTGCCAAGAGCACCTCCAAGCTGCACACAATCTATATGAATAAGAATCCAATTTACTTCTTGGAAGAGTAGCAGAGACCTCTTGGTTTCTCTTTCCTGTCCTGCAACAGAGAGAGGCATTTCCCTGGCTTTGATACATCAAGGGAATCATGAGGGGAATCAGGACAGCTCCTGCAGAGTTATCTGGTGAAGAAGAGTCCAAACAATTAGAAATCAATAGGATGTGCACTATGATCTTAGGTAAATAATTAAAAAGCAGCTCATACTGGTGTCCTCTCTTAAGTATACACATCTCTCAGTCTCATACACAAAGATACAGGTAGTGTAGTGAGTTTGGCTAAACAGATCATTTCTTTGTCATCTTGGCCACTGTCTGGTCCTTCTGACCTTCCATCTCTCCTGAGGCCCTGTGTTGAAGCTGGGGGAGGTAAAGCAATCCTGAATCTTGCCAGGTAATGAGGGAGCATCTTGGGGCAGATGGGGGAAGAGCTACATGTGTGTCTGTGAAACAGCAGAGGCTGCAGAGTGGGTTTTGTGGGATTGTTGTTGGTGAAGTTAATTTGTGAACAGTGCAGCTCTGTGAAGAACTTAGGGCTGGGGGATGTGGAACCAATTACCTTTTTGGTATTTTTGGGTGGAGGGAGAGAAGAGATGCATAACTTGAGCCAGGAGGCCAAATGTTTTGGAAAAGTATGTAATTTCATGCAAATTGAAAGAATTTTTATTTTTTGTTAAGTCTACTGCCAGACAGAGAGGGTCCAGTGGAGGGCTACAAAGCTGTTTAGGAGACTGGAGCAGCTCTCATACAAGGAAAGGATTAGGGAGCTGGGCCTGTTTAGTCTGAAAAAGATAAAACTGAGAGGGAATCTGGTCAATGCATACAAATATCTTAAGAGTGGGTGTTTAGAGGATGGGGCCAGATTCTTTTCAGTGCAGCCCAGTGACAGGAGAAGGGTCAATGGGCACAGTCTGAAACACAGGAAATTCCATCTGAATACGAGGTAAAACTTTACTGTGAGGGAGACAGAGCAGTAGAATTGGCTGCCCAGAGAAGCTGTGGAGTCTCATTCTCTGCAGATACTCAAAACCAAAATCCTGTGGAACC
Source organism: Vidua macroura (assembly GCF_024509145.1). Lineage (NCBI taxonomy): Eukaryota > Metazoa > Chordata > Aves > Passeriformes > Viduidae > Vidua > Vidua macroura. The sequence continues at coordinate 62,423,438 of NC_071575.1, forward strand.
TGCTCTAGGTGAATCTGCTTTAGAGGAGGCTGGACAAGATGATTTCCAGAGGCTTCTTCCAACCCCAACTGTTCTGTAATTCCATGAGATTGCAGGCACTAAGTGCAGGGAAATTATGTTCTTGTTGCTCCTGGGATAGCATCAAATGCTGAAGTAGTTACCCAAATATATATTTGATGAAATGCATGTAAAATTTTGCCAAGAGTGTTTTAGCATTGCTGTTTAGGGAAGTATTAATTGGAATGGGTAAGGTAATAAAAGTTGTCTTTGTTGATGAGTTAAAATTAGTATAAATATTGAAACAAAAGCCCAAACAAACTAGAAACATCTTAAAACTTAGCCAAAAAAAGGAATATCCTCTTCTATTTTACTCTCTTTGAAGAGAAGGCTTTGCTCTTTTTTCCATGGCAGTCAAGAGACTTGTATATTGCATATGTCTCCAAAACAACATTAAGAAGAAATTAAATCTCTAATTTAAATAAAATTATTCCTAGTCAGATTATGAATTCATCTACATTTAATTATTATAAGGACATGCTAACAAGTATGTAAAAAATTTTGGGTTTGTAAAAGCACACAAAATTAATACTGAGGATTAAGTGTTGTAATAATTACTCTTTTTTTCTTTGATATAGGCAAAAATCTTTCCCCCCTAGAAGAAAAAGTAATAGGAATTTTTGATCTGTAGATGTGTGTATTAATATTACAGGCTCAACTGAAGCTGATCCCCGTGTAGACAGGCAGTACATCAAATTCTCTGCTTAGTATCTCATTCTGGAAACTATGTTTACTGAGACTAGTCACAGAAATAAGTAAGTAAAGGACTGATTTTGTTGAAGGATCAAAACATTAATTTATAATTTACATGTTTACATTAACATTATGTAACATGTTTACATTTACATTATAATTTACATAATTAGTTCTCATTCAGAAACACTTAGGCAAAAATCTGTTCTGAAGGCTTCTGCTTCTATTCCTCTTATTCCTACCTGCCTCCTGTCCATGAATAACAGAAAGGTCAACCATCAGCCAGGGTGTGGCTAATTAATGTGTTAATGAAGGTAGGTAAGGTGAAAACTATGTCAGCTTTCTGATAATCTCTTCCTTGGTGTCAAGTTCAGAAGGCCAGCTCCAACCTTGCAATGTTATTTGCACAAATCTGTTTCTATTAAAGGGCAAACCAAGGGGAAGTTTCTATCTGAGTAGAGAGGTGGGCCTATAGAGCCCACTCAAATTTCTACATGTTGGTCCATTGTCTGCTTTCCAGGAAATTTAATTAGGTACTTCCCCTGTTAGTCTGAAAATTCCTTGCCTGCCTTAATTTAATCAGCTGAGTATGAGTTGGTTCAATGATATTAGTTTTTCTGTATTTGCAAATTGGTACAGCATTTTATGCTGCCAGACATTGCCTGAGTATCCCCTCCTGGAATCCTGAGCATGCCATGAGCAGGGCAGCTATCCCAGAGGTGAGTGCTGAAGTCCTAAGAAAAAGCACACTGAAGTCCAGCATCATTGAAAAGGGGGAGATCTAAGCATTGCTTCTTGGACCAGTGTGAGGTTTTTATACAACAGGAACTCAATGTAAAAAACAAAAGTTCCACGGAAAAATTACTACAACCTTAATTCACTCAGAAGTGCAGGGCTCTGCACAATGATTTTTAGATGACCAGAATTATCTCTCTTGTCCTCATTCCTTCTCAGTGGTTCCCTATAAGCCCAGAGATCCCCATGGTTTGAAAAGCATCCTTATCAAAATGCATAGCATGGCTGCTGGCATGGTACCAGACACTGCCAAAAAAAGGCTGGGCTGACTGGGTGTCAAATCTATTTCTCTAACATTTGTACTATTTCCCTCCATTTCTGTGAAGGTGCTTGGCACTTATTCTGAATAAGTCTCTCAAGGTGCTGAAAAACCTCACACAAAGGAGAGCAGTGAGTATTTAAATGAGGCAGACTGGATCCTGTTCATCTTCAGAAGTTCCCCTGTTGAATATAAAGGAGAAAAAATAAAATTATGGTTGGCAGATGGAACTATATGAATATGGAATTGGGCACTTGTTCTCCTTGTGAAGTAACTGGTTACTTAAAATAGCAGACTGGATTCTGAATTGCATTAGGGAATTAACAGGTTTGTCATTTAAAAGAACAAAACTTCAAAAAGAAAATAAAGTATAATTATTTTGAATTATCTCATAAGGTAATCAAGTATCAAAATATAAAAAATCAGAATAAAAAGTAATTTCCTGTAATAAAAATAGTGTTCACACCAGATCTGTCATGCTTTTTTGTCATGTGAGATATCTAAGATGAAATTATTATACAGGAAAATCAAATCATTGTATCTAGTAACTGATGAAAATCATTAAAACATTGCATAAATTAAAGATTACTTTAGTGCTGAAGATGGCTTTTTTTATGCATCATAGGAGCAGGGTTTTACTGATTAATGTCAGAGGACATAGAAAAAATTTCTTGGCTGAGATGGTCTGGAAAAAAAATGAAAGCCATTTTTATCAAGACCTTTATATTAATGAAGCTGGAAAAGGTATGCATGTGAAAAATAAAAACATCCTTCTGGCCTAGAGAAAAAAAATGTCAACAGGCAAAGTTAGATGCTATGATGCCTGAGGTTAAAAAAAAAAAAAATCTCCTCCAAGGCCTGTAGTTGTATAACCTGCATACTGAAGGAGAGTAAAACATTTTTGAGCAGTATTTGGAAGTGATTGTTGCAAGATGTTGTAGGAGATGAATGGTCGAACTGATGCACTGTGACAGTGGTTGGTGATCTTGGGAGTTGTGAATGAGTGTCAGGCAGTTCAGCCACTATCCTGCCTCCAAAAGGAAAAGTGGGAGGGAGGTCTGGCTGCCAAGAAGTTATGTGTACATGTGTGCAAAGAGAGGGGGGCAGATGAGGGCACAATCTGGTAAGTAACTGCTGGGAAATCTAATATGCTACTGATAAAGAAATTATATGATTTTATCAGGTACCAAATTCTACCCAATTGTCTGGATATTTTCCCATTCCTGATAGCCTCATTTACTTCAGGCATCCCAGGACAGACCGAGGTGAGAAGGGAGCAGAACAGGGAAGGGTGGTCCAGTGTCCCTGTAGGTCTGCTGGGGAGGCACCCCATGTGCTGGTATGGGAATGGGAATCCACACAAGACAGAGAAAGCAAAGTGCCTGTGAAGTCTGCCCTCACTGGCAGCACAGCCCAGGTGGGTGGATGAGTCACACTGACAGGGAACTCTGTGTAAACTCATCGTAGTAGCTTTCCATCTGCTGGCAGTGCTCTCACATTCACAAGTTTTCTAGGTACCTCATGGAAGATGATGCACTCGAGAGTCTGTGTGCTATAAAATCAATTTTATAAGCACACAACACAAGCTATCAATTTATTCATGAGCATTTCTGTTCCTTCTCTCCCCTTAATTTATGGCTTTGTGCATATTTTGGTCCTTTGGGCACAGCTGTTTGGTTCCCTCTGCAGTCAGATCCTTCAGTTGCTCACTGTCTCACCAAGGGCACATGCACATCAAACCAGCCTGCCCCAAGCTGAGCTCTGCCACATGCAGCCTGAGCTGGCTGACTTAAAGATAATGCCAAAATCTCTATTCAGAGCAGCCCCTGCAGTGCTGATGTGTGGGGAGTGGTCCCACAGCACCTTCAGGCAGTCCATCACACAACACAGCTGCAGCTTTGCAGCTTTCCACAGCACACCGAGCCTTGTAGCCACTTCTAGAGCTTCAAAGTTTGCACCCAAAGTCGGTGGCAATGTTGACTTTCACAGCAGTGTCAATGGGGAGTGAAAAGTAGGGGGAAAAAATTTAAAAAGAAACAGGGAAACTGGCAGGGGGTTATTAGCAGGTTTTGTAAGTTATTCTCTTTTTAACTCTGTTTGTAAAATGGATTAGATTTCCAACTGGTGGTGTTCCTTTAATCCAAATTGGCAAAATAGACCACCAGCTGTGGCAAAAGAACTTACAAGCTGAAAATATCTAAAATATTTATAATGATGTTTTTGTATTTAAGGACCAACAAAATAATACAAATAAAATGTAAACAATATGTGAATCCATTAGCATAAAACATTCAGCTTTTGCCTTATGCTGCACTAAAATAAGGGTAGTGTATGCATTTATGTATAAAATTTATAACCCCCCCCCCCCCATTTTCCTGTCATTTATAAACATGAATTTACTCACATGAGCTACTAAGTAATTTCAGTGTTTTATTCAGGTCTGAGTCAGATCCAAAAACAGCTTGACCAATTTCCTGGTGAGCTGCACCCTGTCCATGCCAAGAAGATGCCAGGAAGATGCTCTTCCCGCTGCACTGCACTGGGACCTGAGCTGCATGGGCACACTCAATTCTCCGTAAGACCTAGGCAAGAAAGCTCTTCAGTGTGGGGTTCTATCAATATGAGAAATTTCCCAAATCACCAGCTCCATTTTGGGTCACATGCATGGAAACACACATGGAAATTATTTCACCAGCTGAGAGAAAACCCTGATCTACACAAGAGAACCCTCGCCTGGGATAAAGTTGGCTTTGGACCAAACTGCTCCTTAGCCTGAGGTGAACCAAAGTCACATTGCCAATAATGTATGAATGACAGGCTGCAGGCTGGCCCAAGTGGAAGAATACTCTCATGCTGTTGAAACAGAGGCATTGTGCGGGCAGGAAACCAAGCATTGTGGGGACACAGGGAGACAAGGCATGGAGGGACAGGCTCTACTTAAGTACATGGGAAAATCACCTAGAATGGAGAGTTTTAATCCATGGTGCCTGATCTCTGGAGAAGTTCTGCAATTTCACCGGAGACTAATGTGACCTGCCTGTGTCTGCACAGCTCACCAGTGCATGCCAGGGCATCAAGCTGCAGGGTCAGGCTCTGTTTTGCCCCTCAGTTCAGTCACATCCCTGTGTTTGTTGGGCTGGGCAGAGTGCCCACCTGCATCAGGCCATGGGGTGGTTGAAGTTCTCTCCTGGAAGACATGTGAGTGGAGGCTGCAGAAGGCAGCTTTCTCCTGCTTCCTGGGAAGTGGATGAAAGTCAGGTACTATCATGCTACTACTATTTCCTTACAATGACTGCAGTAGGTTCTGTTCACTTGTTCCATAAAAATAAATCTGGAAGTGGCTTGACTCCAAACTGAATCCCTTCCCAGGATCCAAGGACAGAGATTAGCTCTTGCCATTGGGTAGGAATTCAGATACCATTCTTATACATTAACAGTTACTTTCTAGTGGCTTCTCATTCAGCTTCAGGTTTTCAGGTTGCCTCTTTGAGCTTCCAGTTTTACCCATTCAGTTTCCTGGGGCTTTGGCACCGAGTTCCCACTGCAGCATTTTCAGGGGGTCATTATGTCTATAGCAACCACTGACATACCAGCTTGTAAATGTGTCTTTTATAAGCCCTTGTCCTCACTCCATTCAGCAACAACTTTCTGAAATGTATAATGTGTTCATCAAACTGTTTTAATGTGGTTATGCCCTTCATGTAAATAAAACACTTTTCCTTTTTCTGTGAAACAAATTGGATTTTTTATCATCTTGTTACAACATCTGTTCAACAGAGTCAAGTCCAATACAGTTCTCAGATCAGTTCCTACAGCCTGAGCAAACAGAAGATGTTATTATCCTAATTTATCTGTGGTAAAGCACTGAGGCCAGCAGCTCATGTTCAACATTCCCTGACATGCTCAAAATTCTTTGATTTTGGATAGTTCCAGAGCCAAGGAACAATGTCATTCTGTAGAGGGAAATTCAAACAGATTAGAAATAATTTGATTTTGGAGGATTCATGTTACCATGAAGGCAGCTGAGGAAATTATTATGGGATCAGTTTAATCTACAACCTTCTGACATCATTTAGGCTCTTTCCTTGCAAACAATTATGTATGTGCTGAACTTTAATTATGCAGCTATTAAAAAAGCCACATATACAATATGCTGGAATCCTGGTAGAATTCAATACCAAAAAAAATTATGTGAGAACAAAGCTATATATTCATGAGCACCACCTACTGGCATATTCCTATTAGCTCAAAATTTACTTATAATCAGATATCACACAGATCCACAGAAGGGCTGAGTTTGGAAGGGACCTTTGGAGGCCACCTGGCCCAACCTCTCTGCTCAAGCAGGGTGACTACAGCAGAATTCACAGGACTATGTCCAGATGGCTTTTGAGTAATTCCAAGGATGAGAGATCTCATATGTATACCAAGACCAATGAACCATGTGTGACTATTCATTTACAGTTAAATAGATATATAGATATAGATGATATAGATATAGATATAGATATAGATATAGATATAGATATAGATATAGATATAGATTAGATATAGATATAGATATAGATAGATACAGATACATATATAGATAGATATAGGTATAGATATAAGAACACATTTCAAGTAGGAAATTGGGCTGGAAGGCAGCATAGTGTCCTTTTACTCAGCTCCTTTACACTAAGTGAGTGAAGGCATGAGGTAGAGATTCAGATCCAGAATAAGAATCTAGATTTAGGTAACTACATATAGTCTGGGCTCAGAGTTGAACTGCCTAAAAGTTTTCCAACAATCTTGAGATGTTTTTAGATAACCTTCTTATGGTCCCAAGAGTGCAGGAGTTCTATCATCCTATGTTCTACTATGCTTCTTTCCTAGACATTCCATACCACAGACTATGCCATCTGGCATGGCACTAGAGATATATGTGCAAGCAAATTTTTGAGTACTCAAGAGACAACTTCAATACATGGAGGAGAGTTTCTCCTTCATAAGACTAGAAACTGCAGAAGCCTTAATTTTAACTTTCAAAAGTTATCTCCATAGGGCAAAACCTACCTGCCTCAGTAAAATAGTTAGGAATAAACAATACTATCCAAGTTTTCAACATTCAACCAATGTGCATTAAAAAAAAAAAAAAAAAAAAAGAAGCCATTAAAGATGATGGCAACTTTTTTTTTTTTTTACTTAAACAATGCTAGAGACTTTTTTGTCAAAGAACGTAAAGTCCCATGCTATGCGCACACATTGAGATTTTTCAACATAGTGAGGTCTATGTCCTATGTAACTAGACTAAGTCTACCCAGAAGACATCGTTTTTGAGCCCTGCCACTCTGAACAGAAAAGGGGTTGTTTGTTTGTTTGTTTGTTTTTGCATCTGCAGCAGCAGCTGTATCATTTCCAAGTGCATCACCTCACAACTGGACAAAGCATTGTTCTTCCCATGAGACCGTCAGTACCATAATGGATGTGACCCTGCATGAGCAAGTCTGGAAAAACCTGATGGCTCTTCTTATCTGAATGTCAAGAAACAGAACAAAGATTAAGTTTCCAAGGAGAAGAGCCTTCCATCATTTTCAGCCAACTTTAAACTTTGATTCCTATATTTATACAGTTCATTACTTTTTCACAAGAAGCAAAATGTTCTTGTTCCATAGCTGAATCAAGCTAGGCATGAGGATTTAGCAGCATATATATTAATAATTGTATTATCTTCATTTTCTTAAAGAGAATATGTAACACAAAGGAAGACAACAAGAATTACTTTCCAAGAAAAAGTAACAGCTCAGCTTCACAACATTAACTTTGACAAATATTCATGAAATCATAACTTCACAGGTCCAAAAAAGGAAATAGCCCATATTTAAATGAATTCATTTTCACAACTATTCTCATTAATCTCTTCTTATGTACGCTTATATTTTAAACATAAAAGAATTCCTTGCTTCCATTTCCTATGCTATTTTAGCTTCATGCTTTCTTAGAACAGCTGTACTCAACTTCATATTTATGCAAACAGCTTCTTCACCCTCTTTTCCAGCTACATTTCTGTGAGTTTATAGAAATGTGTATTGTTAGACATAGAAGGTACTTTTTGAAAGCACTTGTGGGATTTGTGATCTTGGGTTTTATTAAAATGAGTTCCAGCTGTGATGTCACCTTTATGGGTCCCTCAAAAACCAGCCGGTTGACAGAACAAGAACAGACTTATTCTCTATAGCATCACTTAAACAGTAAGTTATTAATTTTAATTTCTGATGGATTTAATATACTCATAAGAATTTCCTTATTACATGACTTACTGCATAACACAATGTAATTTTCAATTAATGAAATGGAATCTTAAATCAGAGTCTAGAAATTACACCTCCTAGATAGGTTTCTATTTTGGTATGACACTGTGTTACTGTGTTGTTTCTTTATATTCTCCGTTTCTCAATTTACTCATTTGCAAAATAAATACTAAAAAAGCAATTACTTCATGTAGAAATTTTGAGCATCCAGACAGAATAATACAGTCTATCACTCTGCAGATGTTTACCCTGAACCAATATTACACAGTCTTTCAAAAATACCTCTCTTTTTTCAAAGTGAACTCTTTGTGTTTTCCACCCACTGAAAAGTATTTTTTTCTTTGTAAATATTTTATGGTCCTTCAGACCCACTTAGTCTAGGGAAGAACAACATTTTTCTTTGCAAAAAAAATCCATGGATGTGACCATGAAAAAGGTGTTTCTCCTATACCTTAAAAAAAATCTATACAATTAATCTTGCCTTGCAGAAGCTGGAGAAAATCTGAGCTCCTAGAAAACTTTTCCCAACAATGTGAAAACTGCCCAGTGTGACAGAATTGCACAATCAGAGCAGGGCTGAGGTTGGCACACATCTCTGGAGACCATTTCATTGAGCCTCCTGCTCAGAAAAGAGCCAGAGCTGTTTGCTCAGGGCTGTGTCCATTGCATTATCTCCAGGGATTAATACTCCACAACCTCCCTGGGCAACTTGTCCTGGTTTTTGTCCACTCAAACAGTAAAAGTGTTTTTTCTGATGCTTAAATGGAATTTCTTTGCCTCTTTTCCTTTCACTGGGCACCACTGGTAAGAGCCTGGGCTCTGTCTTCTCCACCCCCTTCATGCATTGCTGAGATCCACGTGGCATTTCTCTCTTCCCAGAACCCTAAAAATCTCCTTAAATAGGAGATTCTCCAAATTCTGTGTTTCTGTGTCCCTTCCTTGGATTTTCTGCAGTCAGTCCATGTACTGGGCAGCCCAGCTCTGGACACAGCAGGTGACAATATAATGTGCTTGTTCCCAAAATGAAGACCTTAAGTGATCTGAAATGCTATGATTATACCTTCATTTATCCTCTTCAACTGAATTTTCATTAAAATCTGTATCTTTTACTACCCTTTTACGGATGAAACACCTTCTAAAAATCAATGACTGTTTAAGGTATAGATCAATGTTATAATATGGCATTTAGTCTTTATGTGAGAACAACCTGCTTTAATTGGTTACTCATTTAGACTTAGGGTCTCTTCCTGGCAGGTTGATTAATACAGATTCTCTGTCCTTCATCTCTGTACATCATACTCTTTGACTTTGCAAACAGTCTTTTCTCTGCTGCCTGCTCAGCTTTGCCCATTGTATCTAATTCAACAACACTTCAAGCAAATAATGAAAAATATTATTGTAGATTTAATATTTAATACCTTAAAATTTTTCTATATGGAAAATTCAGATAGAGTCAATGGGTATTGTGGGATCAGACAGACAGCAGATTATTTAGGCTCGTGGTTAGGAAAATATTGCTAGGAAAGGATTTAGATAAAAAAGAAATTGCAAGCTAAAAAATAGCTCAAAATATAAAAAAGAATGCACAATAACAACAAAAGACCCTCTAAAATCCCTGCTTACATTCTCAACTGTGATGAGAGAAAGGAACACAAATTTCAATTATTTTAGACTACTTTACTTACATTAACTTGCATTAAGCTTAATGTTCCACATGTGTAACACCATGCTAGTCTCACAATTACCTGGTAAATAAGTTTTTTTGCACGGAAAAAATCCTCTTTCGAAATAAATCTCAATTTCTCTACCAATTTAGTGGTGAAAACTTGAATATTAAGAATAGTTTACATTCTTTTGAAGAATCTTGGGAAAAATCATACGCATTTATAAAAATAATTCCAAATTACTGCTAAGTGAAAATCAAAGGTCAGAGTGCTTTATTTCTGACTGGAACAGAAGGGATAATGAGGCCATAAAAGTAGAAAAAGATCCTAAATAAAACTAGAGAGAGGGAAAGTCCCACTTCCATAAGTCCATGGGAATTCTTCAGGCAGACAACGATCTGTTTGTCATCTCAAGGTAGAGAATAATCTCAAGTTTATTTGCACAGAGCCTGTTCTATTATCTAAAGTATATCTCCTGCATAACCTGAGGGGATGGATAGGTAAATATTTCCTGTGAATGAAATCAACAGCTCTCCATAGATTAAGTCCTCTTGCAGCAAGCTGGAAATTTATTAAAAGTTATTTACTTGAATTATGTATGCACCTATGCATACTAAGTGCTATGGACTTAGATAGGAAAAAAGCTTAAAACAATGATTTTACAATCATATTAACTGTATGAGAGGAAACAATTAATGGAAACCACAAATACTTGTGAAAGGATAAATTTATTATTAGTTTCACAAGCAGCTAGCAGCTTGCAGATTGCAGATTGCTGGCTGCTACTGAACTCCATGAATGTGCAGCAGCATGGTGGGAAATTCTGAGAAAGGATTTGAATGAGCACAACATAGCAGCTAGGCAGATATTTGTCAACAGAATGGTGCCTTCAGTCAAAGTTTATTTTTTTTTTCTTCCCCCAGGCAGTGGAATTTTGGGCGTGAGGCAAAGGAATCCTTAATCAGTTTCTGATTCAGCAACATTTTCCTTAACTAAGAACAGGTGCCATATGTTGCCTCCCATGAAGTGTTCTAGAATATTGGACAAACACTGGGCATATGTTTCATAAATAAGCAATAGGCAAATAGCAAATATATTTGCAATACGCTGTAGTCACCAGGTACAGAGAATATCATGAGATTTTATGACAACAGTATTTTGACAGGACAGGAAAATATAAATATTAAACTTCTAAGCAAGAAAATAAAAAGTCAGATATGGCATAACTGAAATTTTTATATGGTTTGGGAGTTGATGTAACATGCAGTAGGGTTTTCTGTTAAAAAATCCCCTCCAAATCTGAGGACACCAGATGCAACAAACAACAGCAAGCTTGCTTCAATTTGGGTTTCAAACACTACCAGATACCTAGCTAACAAGGCAGAAAAATCAAAATAATTATGAGCACCCTAGAGTTGAGTTCAATTGTTTACATTAAAAGTCTTCCTGTTATCATCAATACCTAGCAGAAAGACAGCTAGAGCAGGCTATGGAACAGTTGAAGATTCTTCTTCAGCTCAGTGCATAATGCCAAGCATCTTTTTTGAAAACATGTCCAGGCAAAACTGTTCAGTTCTCCAGAAAACATAGAAATGTACAAGGATTAAAAAAGAAAAAATAATTTGTAAAATATTCTTTTCAGTTTCTATTACTGGGAATTAGACTAGCTGGACATTGCAGTAAAAAGAGATGTCAAATCATATTTGGAATATTTGGAAGTCTACTTTTAAACTAGGATTAAGAGAGAGAAAGTTGTAAAAAATACAACTGGTTTGTGAGGCAGAGAGTGTTATACAACATGATCAAATGGGCCACACTAGCTTTAAAACTCTTCTCACTATAAGCCTAAATATAATTCCTGACTTGTGTCAATTATTTTTCCTACGATTTAAAGAATCTATTTGTATTTTCTCTTAAATCTCCTAATGACTCTGTCTTTGGAGCAGGAACACAAAATAACCAAACGTGGTCGGCAGGCAACTAGACTGTGCAACAGGATAGGGTCAAAGGATCAGGACTGAGTGAGATAAACTGACCCAGGAGAGACAGGTCTGACCCAAGAGTGTCAGGTGTATGCAAAAGAACGTCACAGATGGATTGGTGCATGCCCACTCAAACCCATGAAAATGTGCTGTGCAGAAGCAAAAAAGCAGTGTGGCCACCCAGGACTATTAGGCCACAAGCCTGAAATAAGAAAGACATGAGGACCATATTCCTAGAGCAGGCTATTGATTTATTTTCATAAATAGCACAACAACTGAAACGACTAACAGGGAAGAAGTAGCCTATGTGAAACCCGACAGAAACTCAAGCTAAGCTGAGGCTGTGAAAAGACACTATAAACTCCCAATCTCTCACCCAATGAACACAGTGCTGGTGGAATCTGTAGTCACTCTCTATGTAGCATCACTTAACTAGACAGTTTGCCCTTGCAGACACAGAAAGTGCTCACGTTGCCACTCAGCACACTCACAGAGAACACCTTACACTGGCAAACTACAACTTCCTTGGATTTAAAAACAACATAAACAAGGAAAACTCCATCAATAGCAGTTTTTTTCCTACATGATAAATGGCAAACTCAGTAGTAGCAGTGATGTCAAAGAAATCACTGTACTTTCTGACGATACTCTTATTTGCAAGTTTAGGTTGAAATAAAACCTTCAATTAAAATGATTAAAACCTCAAATCAAGGTTGTGGCATTACATAAATAAACATCACAATTACAGTTATTGGAGAGCTGCCTATATTTAAAAGTATCAAAGTCCAATAATCTATTTTTCCTTAAGAGAGAATTAGTGTACTACACTGCACACAGCTGAAACCCAAAGCACTCAGAGAGAGCCTTAAAAACTCATACAGCAGACCTCAATATTTAGATTATCACTTGCAGTGTTGAGCAATTAAACTGCCGTGTATTTTCATTACAGCTGCTTGTGAGTCAAAAGAGCACTGTCACATGGAAAGCTGCATGCACCAAAATGAATACAAATCTTTGCTCATGCTGGGTGTGGCTCTACTACATGTCAAGGGAGGAGGATTTCCTCACCTGTACCCTTCTGACCTCTTTGAGACATCAAAGTGTTTTTCAGATACTTTCTCATTAATCAATACTTTTCCATTATCCAACACAAAGTTATAGTCACGGCGCTACAGTCTTGTTGCAGTTCTTTTCTATGTATAGGCAGAAATTAGCTTTGCACCTGGCTTGCAAGGCAATCAATTAGATCCTGGTATCTACACTGTTTAGAGAACTCCATCTGACTTAGCTGAAGACAGGACTTTAACCAAGCTCTCTAAATGGCCCCCAATGTATGAAGTTTTTATAGTTAAGAAAATCATCTGGATGAAGTAAATCATATATCGTTAAATAGATCACTGAGAACAATCCTGTTTACTGTTTACAAAGGAATCATTAAGAGCTGCAAGAGCTGCTCAAGAGTGGCACAAACTTATATACTCCTCATGCCTTTGTGAGGGACATCATTACCCCCATTCATTTTGGCACTGAAAATCAGAAATACCAACTAAGACAGAGCAAGTAATGGTGAAGAATGATTCAAAGAAGACTTTGTGGATAGGCATGTCTAGAATAATAGATTTATAGACCATTACTCATTTTTTGTATTTTAGAAACAATAACAAGGTCAACGAAAAAAAAATCTCCTTTTGGATATAAGTTTCCAATGGTAGCTCTGATGTACAAATGCAAAATCAAATCCTATTGTTGTCCTTTGAAGAACTACACTGGTGATTATTAAGCTGTGCATAAAGAGAGCTTGCACGCATCAAACAGGGACTCCATTCTCTCATTTACATCCACAGCTTCATGTAAACACTCAACAGTGGGGTGGTTAAGGTTCATAGTATTCTTGTCATCTCAAATAGTATTAAAGCCAGAGAAATTCAAAAGCTCAAATAAAAAATTTGGCATTTTTTTATGAAAATATATAGGGATAGTCTGCACACTTCTGGAAATAGATAATTTGCCCCAAAATACTTATTTCACACTTATAATAATAATTTCTGAGATCTGGTGAAGTATTTTTTTCATTTCCTACCAACTTCTGAAAAATCAGTAGTGTACAACAGAAAGGCACAAAATTCTGATATTAGTAAATGAAAATATGTGATTTTAATATATAGTAGACTCCCAGTAAATCTTCCACAGTGGAAAAGAAATGTGCATTCTCAAACCCATGCCTTCAGGGTACCAAAGTTCCATCAAACAAATGAAACAAGCCCCAGACATGTCTTCCTTCTCCTTTTTCCTTCTCATGCTCTATGCTTCATGAAACATCAATATTATAAAATAAATTTAGAGGGGAGTTGCATGTTTGTTTTAGCCACAATTTTAAAGAATTATTCCCAACACCTCAGTTACAGAATATTATTCCATCAGGCTTCATATTCTCTTCCATCTAGGCTCTAGTTTACCTCTGACAAGGCAAATAACCTTTAAAATTTTTTTTATCTTTATTTTCTATGTTCTGAAGAAAGAAAAAGGGAAGAATGAAAGAAGACAAAAAGTAACAGCACAGAGTATGAGGCAACACAACAACTAAACAGTGTTAAATGTCATTAGCATTCTGGAAATATTTGTGGCCTTTCATACTCAGAAAAAAATGAATCTACCCAGGCAGTATTTCCTCTTGAGAACAATACCAACAGCCTTTGATTTAGCAGGGGGATGGTCATAAATGTGACATTAAAGTGGAATTAACTTTTTTTGGATCAAGATTCATGTTTAAGATTCATGAACCAGTGGTTCAATACCACAATTTCATTCTTCTCTTACACAACAAAAAATGTAATCTTCTGATGATTCTAGTGAAAACTCTTGATCATCCAGAATGTTTACTCCCCAGTTTCAAAGCATGTCTGAAGGTCATACAGTTCTTCACTGCCACAGATTTAAATAAAGTAGCTCAATATCATTAACAGAAAGCCGGGCACAGAGTCAGAGCAACAGATGCGCTATAAACTCTTGAAGAACCAATACAAAAGGAATTTACAATGCAAAGGAAAGACAAAGAACAGGATTACCCAGGGGATGATAAGAATCAAATAAATTAAGGAAAAAATATGGTTTATTGCCAAAGGTGTAAGTCTGAAGAGCCTAAGCCTAAAGTGATGACTCAGAAACAACTGAGAAAATAGGAGATCGTGTAAATCCTTCACAAATACGGGAGTTTATTTTGTGGCACGAGATAACATGTAAAAATATATGAGATAAAATAATTCTGATGCTGCCAGAGGAGATAACAAACGGACTGAAAGAATATGATAAGGGAATGTAAGGGTCATAAGTGGCACAGTTGGCATAGGGAAAAATGATAAAGAAATGAGTGGAAATACAAGCAAGAGAAGCAAATTAATGTTTGAATAAAACTCAGAAAGTTTATTAGAATTTTTTTTTTTCCCTGCAGATCTTTTCCCAGAATACAAGATTTCATTCTCATTAGATTTTTCAGTGAAAAATATTGACTCTTTGTCACAGAAAACAGAAATTTCCATAAGACAGCATTTTCCCACCATTTTCTGATTATCTTTACAGAAATCTCTTGCCAGCCTCAGGATTCAGCCTCTATTCTACTTACCTTGCCCACAAAGATGTACACACAAACTTTCAGTCAGCTTTGGTACCAGTAAAGGCTGTGGGGCTGTGGGACTCAGTGCAGACTTTCAGACCCAGGTTAAGCACTGTGCCATGATGGCTCACACACCAAGGTCTGCATGGCCTAAAATATCCATAATAACTAAGGATTTACTTGTGCAGGTCAGGTCTGCCTCTACCCTGCGACTAAAATTTACATTTGCAGTTTGATTTGAGTGATTTGCCCCAGATTTCTAAGGGCCTGAAATGCTGCCCCATTTCTCTCCATCATGCTGGCTGCCCTAAACTTAACAGGCTTCATCAGGAGGACTTGAGACATCAGGACCAGCAGGACAACATGGTAACAGGTACGAGTGAAGCAGGAAAAGCTTGAGCTGTGAGAATTTGCAGGTGTTAAGAAATCAAAAGGACAACTGAGTGGATTGAGAGTCCATCAAAGTGATGTCA
The DNA here is from genome assembly GCF_024509145.1 of Vidua macroura. Lineage (NCBI taxonomy): Eukaryota > Metazoa > Chordata > Aves > Passeriformes > Viduidae > Vidua > Vidua macroura. The sequence goes on from NC_071575.1 coordinate 62,439,261, forward strand.
AGGGCTGGGGAATCCAAGGCTGGGACAGCGGCTTTAGGGAAACATATCTACAGAGCACGGATGGAGGGTATGGAAGGCTCTTTCCACATCTTGTAAATATTACCTTTAAAAATATGTTCCATAGAAATTCTTTATAAAAGGATAAAAAATATTCTGATCAACTAGGATTTTACAAAAAATGTTAAACTCATTTTACTCAAAACATATAATCAGTAGATTGTAATGGTTTTGAGCTAAACTTATCTACTGGAACAGCTAATGAATAATCCATTGTGTTGCAAATATCTCATTCTCCACAATGTTTTACATCAGGAATCACTGCTAATAAAGTCAGAAGAAATAACATCTCCTTTCAGAGAAGTTATTATTGGAGTACAATTACTCAGTAGAATTTAAATGTTAAAGGAAAAAAAATAACTTTAAAATGAAGGAACTAGAGCCAAATGTCTCCAACCTGAGAAACAACTACTCTCAAGGGAATATATACTGTCAACCTCTTGAATTCTTCCTCAGTGTGCTTTTACTCTGTACTGAGTAGCATAAAAAGAAGGAAATCGAAACCTCGGCCTTCTGGGATGAATAGATCTAGACAAAATACATTGCCTTCTAAGCCATTAAGTAACTTCAACATTCAATAACGAGTGAAATAATGTAAATGAAAAAGCCCAACCAAATATTCATTAGGATGTGGACTAAGTCTTCATACTTGGCTGTGGCAGCTTACAGTCAACACAGTGATAAGAAGTAAATTCAAAACTCCCTTAATAATCCCATGATGATTCTCCAGACCCCATAAATCATTAGCAATTACCAATACTATTATTTGTTTGGTATTTTGGGATAGCAAGTGACTTAAGGCCTCTGTGCTAAACAGAGAGTAAGAAACTAATAAAAAAGTCGCCTGCTCCCTTGTTCTCTGTAAGAAGGATTTTTCAACTGTCCATGGGTCCATGTGGGAAGGTGGAGTATCATCTGCAATGATACTTCAACAGCAAAGAAACCTAGTGACTATAGTTGATTTGGAACAGTCATTCATTTCAGTGTGTTGCTAGTATAGGATCAAGAGCATGGAGAATGGAATATTAAGTCCAGAACTGTGGAAGAAGCCCAGAACTGCAGTTGGAGTTCTGAAGTCAAGTACTGCTACTGTGACTTTTCTGCATCCAAAGAAATTCCTGAAATAAGCCTGTGTAATAGTGACTACAGTGCTAGCAACTAAATCCAGAGAATTGTTTTCAGGTACTAGCAATATTGCCCGAGGTCATTCATATGATCTAGAGGACTCCTTTGGAATTAGAAATCAAGGAGCCAGACTTGTTTAGCAATTCAAACAGTGGGAAATAGCCAGAAGGTGAGATTTCTTTAGATTAATAAAGAATAACCCAAAGGACTCTGAAGTCAAAGCACAACTAAAGAACCAGTCAAAGCTGCAGCACTTCATTTCATCAGACTTTTGACAGCATGTCCTGAGAGAGATTATTTTATCTTCAAAGTGACACAGACTCTCAGGTTTTGTTCACTGAACCAGGAATCTGGTGCAGACCCAATTTCAGTCACATTACCAATACTGAAATCCATTTTAAATACTGACAGGATTATACTGACCCTCAAAGGGTACAGTATCTTTCAAGCTGGTTTTCTTTTGCTTTCCATCAGAGGAGACATTTCTGACTAACTAAAATTCCATGTGCCAAAGCTCTGTTGCAACTCCCCTAACTTAAATAAGCTCTGACTAACTATAGACTTGACTCTAGAGAATTACTTCAGTCCTATGCACAGGTTATTTACATTTACAGATAAAACAATGTCAAGGGAACCTTTTACTTAAAAAAACCCAAACCCACAAAAAAAAAAAAAAAAAAAAAAAAAAAAAAAAAAAAAAAAAAAAAAACCACAAAAAATCAAACCAGAAAAACCCCAAAAAAACCACCAACCTAGGAAAAGCATGTCACATCCCGCTTCTACAATTGCCTTTTCTCCCCCATCAGTCTGTGAATGCTTGCTTCCTCTTTTTTAGCCCGTACTTCCCTCTTTAAACATTCTAAATATGAGACAGCCCTGTCTTCTAGTGATGATGGAAAACTCTGCCATAGGAAAATGCATCAAAACTTCATTTCCAATGCCTCCATGGGTGGTACAGAGTGGAATCATTGCAAAGCAGTGTGTTCCACTTCTGGTACAGAGACTTTTATCCTGTACTTGTAAGTAAATAAAGTGACAACAAATTAATGGGTAATTACTGATGCTATAGGAAGTGTACATTCAAGCACAAATTTTAATTGAATGTTATAGCATCCTAAAGAGTTCAGATCAAGACATTTTTTAAACAACTCTTGCCTTAATTCAGTAATGCAATTAAACAAAATAAGGCTTTAAAGATCAAAATTTTAAACTAAAATCAATGGGTATCCACATATTAAGCTATGCACACATGTAGGTAATTTGTTGAACTACAGTCTTTGCGTGGGACAAATTAAAGCATTTGTAAAAAGTCACAGATGCCCTACCCTCCAGCAAATGAGATCTGTATTATTCAAAATGTGACATTCACTATCACTAGTCGCTACTTACAAAGCACAAGCATTAAATATTTAGATTAAAATAATGCATTTGCTACTCTCCATTGAGGTCTGTGACTAATCAAAAATAAACTGAGTAGCTCGCATTCTTAAATTTTGGACAGTGAATGAAGTGCTGACTCACATCACTTATTACATTTGTTTGTCTCAGAGATTCTTAGTATGAGAGAAGGAATGTCCTTCTTTACTCTTTGCAAAATGGCTGTTATAGGGACATTCAAGTACTAAACAAAGACATCAGAATAACTTCAGTAATTGTAGAAAGTTCATTTCTTTCACTTCATCATTTTATCTTTCACTAGTTCATTTTCCTTTAATAATTTGTTTATTAATATTTCTTCCACTAATCATGCTTTTCACTTCACAATATTCATCATCATCATAAATAATCCAGTTATTTTATCAGGAGATTTGCCCAACAGAGGTGCCCTTTGTTCTTGTCAATTCAGTGTCACCTGGGGTTTTTTTCACCTGGGGAATCAAATATCACCCTCTAGGGCTCTGCCCTTCATCCAAGGGCAATGAGAAAAGACATTCCAGGACCACTTTACCTTTGTGCTGAGATGGAACAAGTACCAGCAAGTAAGAATCTTCACACTGAGGATATGGCTCTTGGTTTGAGTTCTGTCACTTAAACTCATTCTACACATCATTAACTTCTCCTTGTGAAACAAGGCCTTTCATTTTTTAAAGTCATATTCTTGCCTTTTGTTTTAATCAAGCTGTCCTTCTATCCCAGAAAACTCAGACTCTGTTTCTAATCAGCAGAAAAGAGAACAAGGGATGAAGAAGAAAGCAGCACATCATACTAGACTACCCTAAAAACCTTGTGTAGATTGTCTCCTTTAATGAATAATGAATCACAAGCAGAAGCCTATTTGGAAATTCTCCAGCAGGTCATTCCTGTACCCTCAATGACAATACTACTGGGATAAGAAGTTACAGCCAACAATGTCATGGAGATCAAAACAGCCTTAAATAATGTTGACTTCTGTATTTGCAGCTTAGACATCAGCTTCTGGATACAATGAATTGGCACTGAGCAAGAAATAGACCTGTTACAGGATACCACATTGTTTTGTGGGCAAACAACTTCAATAAAAAACCTGAAAAAACTCCACTCTAGCCAAATTCTGCATGAAATGCATCAAAACTACGAGGCCGTGACAAAAATCTGAACCTTTTAAATGAACAGGCCTCCATTCTTACCATGTATGAAATAGCCAAGCATGTATGTAACACAGATGTTTAATACAGGACAACCAAACAAATCTGAGAAGTTAACAACAATTTTAGGGAAGCATGAAAATTCATGTAAACATGCCAAGTAGTATTATAAGATGTGGTTGGCCTGACTATTTCCCTCCCACAAGAATCTTAAAAAGACAAAAAATTGCATCTCTCCTAGGCTCCAGTAAACAACATCACCCTGCAACTCTGCTTTTCCCTACCCAGAATCCTGAGCTTCTTGCCCTTGGACCATCAGACTACTTTTTTTCTGAAACAAATGAAGCAGTTGAGTTCTATCCAATGTAGATAAGACTATCAGTGCATCACTTGGGTGATGAGAAGCTGTGAACACTTTGAGAAACAAGGATGCCCTGTCTATCAAATGCATAATGTCCACTCACACCCTCTCCACCAGAGTGCAGTGTGTTCTGGGAGGTTTGACCTCTCAAGGCCTGGAGGATGACTTCTGGTTTTGCAGCCCTAGGAATGGATAAAGACTGAATCTCTGATCCTTTCGTGTTACTGTAACATCTACTGAACAGTTACTTTGGACTGCTTTTTTTTAAAAAGTGGGTTTGCTCAGGATATATAACATTGCCTTTATCTAGATACCTATCTTTGACTTGCTGGTATTCCTGAAGCACAGTATGTTGTGAATTAAGGAAGACAGGAATTTATACAAAGTAGGCTGAAAATGTTCTTGGCAAAATAATAACAGTAGGTAGGAATTTAAATTACAAAGCTGTCCCTTTATATATCATCTCAACATCCTATGACCATTGGAAGATTTCTCAGCTTTAAAATAAAGGGCTTCAATATCTCCCTTTAACATGAAAAAACTTTATAGTCTGTGGACTTTTTCTCCCTTAACTTTCAGAGATCAGATAATAAGTAGAGCTCTAAATAAGGCCATCTCTGCCTTTTAGCCAGATAATGCATTTTAAAGCTTGTGTGGCATAAAGAATACTGGCAATGGAGCTGCATTGTATTAAATCATCCATCGGCAACATACACAGAATACATTTGAAGATAATGAATCCTATCTGATGATCCTACTGAATAGCTGTGCTTTCACATCCTTTTCTATTTAGACAATATCAATCCATGCCATGAAAATAAATAAATTTACTCACACACATGAATTATGTATTAAACTTCTTAGACTGATTTGCACATAAAGAAGGAAAATTATGGTTGATGCCCACAGTATAAATTGCCTTTTTTGTGGTTTTATGCTAAGTTTAGAGATTTATCACTTGAAAACTGGCTTTTTTGGTTATATTTATTGAACCTAATCTAGAAAACTTTCTCTTAAAGATTTTTTGCTTCTTATTAATTTGAGCAGCCCCATAAAAAGGCAAGTTTCTTCTCTTTGTCCTCATTTTGGGTGATGATGGCTATCTTTGTCCTGCACTGCAGTGGGGTGTTTATCTGTTCTGATTATCCACCATTGAATAAAAGTTCAAATCTGCTGCTGGAAATTTACTAGAGTGCTCATTAATGATCTGTATATTTTACAACCTATACAACTGATGTAAGTGTGCTTAGAAGGGAGAAGGACAATTTCCATCTGTCTTTCGAGGATTCTCCAGGTACATTGCCCTTGCACAGAGAAAAGGTATTTGTCCCTGTGGTTCGGTGCTCCTTTCCCACAATATCTAGAGACCACACACCAGCTTCACAGAAAATGGAAGGAAGATTGAAACATGGACTTGAAGATAATTTTTCTTGTCTAAGGCTTCCTAAAACCCCCACAAAAAATTCTGCAGTTATAGGTGCAATTTTTTTGCAATCTTGGAATTAGAGCTCCTGTATTTTAAGTGGCATAAGTTTGGAAATAAACTGAAGCCTAATGTTACACAAGTAGCTGGAGTGCATGATATGTGGTCAAACATTTTTGGATCTTGAATAATTTTCCAATCTGCAGAGGCAAAAGCAATCCAGCCTCTTAGGAACAACTGGAAGAAAACCTACTTACAAGAACCTCCCCTTCCCTTTTCCCATTACCATTTCCATTCTTTTGCATCTTGCCTGTCTCACCACCGCTCTTTAATCACACAAAAGCAGTTAAATTGTACTAGGATTTTATTATTTCAATTTCTCAGCAATATGCCTTCTGATGCTTTGTCCCAGCTAATTATTCATCTTTTATACATCATTATTCTTGGTCAGTTTATCACCTATACATGATGCTCCTGAGTCACACAAGGTGGTAATCCCTTTGGGAAGATCAAACCAAAGATGAGGTCCATGTTCTGCTTTCAGAATCCAGTCAATCTTAACAGGTCTTGGACTGGATTTCTGTAAACTCTAGTATTTTACAATTTCTCTCAGTCATTGGGTAAACTCTTAGGTTAAAGATTTTTGAGTTTCAATAAAAAAGGACAATGTCTTCACTCTGTGCTCATAAAACAGAAGGTTCTATTTTCCATTGAATTATTCTTACTAAGATGCAGTTCTTGGGAACAATTTATTGACTTCTTTTTGGACACTGGCCTCGGTCTCTGGCAGTTTCTGCATCCCTTTACGCAGACCCTGTTACAAAGATGTAACTCAGCCATCTGAACATTTAATTCTTTCCATGTATATGGTATATTATTTTTGCAAACACTTCACAGCTGCAATTCATGAACCCTGGAGATTTTCTGGAGTTCCCATGAATTATGAAAAGGTAATTAGGAGAAACTTGCAAGGTGCTAGATATTGAAATCCAATATTCCATAAAGCTTCTATCCTTCAAGGCTGAATATTATGCATTAGCTTTTCAAAACACAGACACACTTATAATTTACACAGGTTTATCATTATTAATATTTCTTCCTTTTTTGTTCTTACTTTAATACTAAATCTAGAAGAGTGTGAAAATTCATTACTTTGAATAGAGGTCACCAAGCTGGGAAGGTTGAGACATAAGAGTGAGAGATGAGACAGACAAAATCTAGTTGGCCAGATTCCACTGCAACATTCCAATGATGCTGTATTTCTTCACATAGATTTAAATGATGTGTAAAATTTATAATGGCAACAATTTCATAAGGTGTTCAATAAAAAGTCCTTCAAGGCAGTGAAGGTCATTTAGACTAGAAATCAAGGTATCTATTATCAGATTAGAAAATAATGCACTTATTGAGACAACCTTTAAAAATAATTGCTAGCACTGCAGATTGTTTTAATTCTTGAGTCTCATAAAATAAATTATGAAAGCAAGCATAATTAGAAGTTTTGTGATGATAAACTATTTCTTTCACAAGCAAGCTATGCTCCTTTTACCAATTCTTCAAGATGCAAAATGAAACTGAATTTAAGTGTATATGTCACATCATGTATGTGACAAGATACCATACCAGGTCAAGCTAAACCAAAAGTAAAGTCAGCGTCAAAAATAAAAATAATCATGTCACCTATGGCTGTTTGCAATTATACTCAGCAGGAGATGCTCTAATTTACAAGTGTTCCAAATAGTCTTTCCCAGCAAAAATTTATATTTCTCTGTACAATTCCCTAAAAATCAATGCAAGAGTTTACCACTTCATTTGTCAGGTGCATTGAGCATGACCAGCAAGTTATGAACAGTGAAAATTCAAGTTCAGAACACTCTTGTGGTTTTTTGCTGTTACAGTAGGAAAATGTCAAAATTGGAATTGCATTTCATGGGCCTTTCAGTCTGAGAGATCAAAGTGTCAAAAGTCATTATGACATGGATTTTATATACCTTAAGTACACAGGACCAGATGTCCCTTACCAGTTCAGCAACTGAGAATTTCATGTAAGTTGAAACCAAGAATAGTTAATTATAGACTGCTGAAGAAAACAACTGTTAAAACAAAATTAAACAAGAAGTCAATGAGGTGGTAAATTTTGCTGTTAATGAAGGTAAATTCAAAAGAGGCATTTTTGGAATTTGGGTGGGGGTTTTTTTGATTTATATGGTAGCAAACTGAATGCAGGATACTAAATGGCATGAAGACCAAAAAGCACCCCTTCTATCCATATTGTTTTTTGGAAAGAAAGAAAGAAATTTCTATGAATTGTGTATTCTTCCCACTTCTGTTGATTGTGCTTCAATATGACCATTATTTTTTCTCTATCTAAAGAGGCTTATATATCTATGCTTGTAAAGCTCTGTGCTTTGTGAAGTGCTTTGAACTGAAATGTATTATAGTAATGCAATCATTCTTATAATGATGGACATTCTCAGAGCACTTCCTTTTATCTAGATGAAAACAGTATGACAGCTAAATTGACTTCAGTAATAGAAATATAACTCTTTTTTGCATTTGTTAGGCATCAGCTGATGCCTATGTGCAATATTGAACTAAAATGGGTACTGACAAAACTTCTGCTCTTCCTCCTGCTTTTGAGTCCCCGTGCACGTGGAAGGACTCCTTCAACACCTCCTTTGGGGAGGCTCTGCAGGTCTCTGGATTTGGGAGATGCAGAACATACAGGGTTGCAGGCTTTCAGCATACTGACAGTGTTAATCAGATAACTTCTTCCCGTTCTTTCCTGGTTTGGTGCTTTTGACAAAAGAGAAAAGGTAAATGGAAGGTGTCTTTCCTTTCCACCGAGTCTGAAAAGCATGAGAACCACAATTCCATGGACCTGAGTCTTTCACTGTTAGCAAATTCCATGAAGTGATGGGGTGATATTGTGGAACTGGTTCATCCTCACCCGTTGTAAAACTGGCTCCAACGGCTTCCATTTCCTGATATGCTTCTGTCCAAGGAAAGAGGATGACCAAGAAACTTCATACTACTCAAAATTTCCATTAAAAATTGAATGTTTTCCAAATTTAGAGTAGATTCTACTGAGCACTGCAGGAATTAACTCTTTACTCTCACACACCTGACTAAAGAAATGAAGCTTAAGCAACCATGTTCATTGTCCAACAAGCCTTTTTGAATACCTTTAAGTCTACCAGTTAATTTAATAAAATTTAAAGGAGGGGGGCATTCTTTGAGATCTAATTCTGAAAGTACAGAACTACATGAGATAGAAAAAATAACTGCAATAGAAAACAAAATGCATATTAATGCTGAGTTTGAAAAGCTGCTCAGCTACTTTCTCTGACAACCACCAAAATACCTGACAGACAGCCATTATGAATTCCTAAACTACTCAAAAAAAAGTTTTAATTAAAACTACCACTTTATTAAAGATACAGTAGCGAAAATATTGAGAAAACTGCATGGTACACCAGGCAGAGGTCTCCCACTCTTTTAAAGACTATTCTTGTGTTGTTTTCTGCCTTCATTCAGATAAACCTGAACTGTCCTATCAAATGAGTATTTAGAAGAACAATGAAGATGATAATAAGAAAAGAAAAATCTCCATGCATTGAGTCGGTTCAACTTCTAAATGTTGACCTGTGGCCACAAACAAGGGACAGAGCAATTGATCACCAGCCTCCCTCACTTTTAGATAAAGGTGGGCAAGAAGGACAAAGATCTCTGGACCTGTGAGTGTACTGAAGCTAGAAGAGAAAAAATGATGATATTTAAGATACAAATTGGAGTCCAGATCTGGCTTACAAACCTCCTTCTGAACCATTCTGTTCTTATGAACTGTGGATAAGATACAATCAGTAATTCAGTAGGAACATTAAGATAGGAGAGAAACAATCATACACGTGGGGAAGTGTGCTGCTTTTGGCTGAGGTACAGTTAATTTTTTTCACAGTGTCTGGTGTGGGGCTGTACTTTGGATTTATGCTAAACACAGGTTGATAATCTAGAGATGTTTCTGCTATTGCTGAACAGGGCTCACACAAAGCCAAGGCCTTTTCTGCTTTTTGTAATGCTACACTGGCGAGGAGGCTGGGAAGAGACACAGCCAGGACAGGTGACCTCAAGTGACCAAAGGGATATTCCAGACCATGTGATACCATACTCAGTATATAAAGGGGGGGGAAGAAGGAAGGAGGGGGGATGTTTGGAGTGATGGTGTTTGTCCCCCAAGTCACCATCACATGTGATGGGACCCTGCTCTCCTGGAGATGGCTGAACTCCTGCCTGCCCATGGGAAGCAGTGAACTAATTCCTTGTTTTGCTTTGCTTGTCTGCATAGCTTTTGCTTTCCCAATTTCCCAGGAGTTTTCCAGCTTTTATCCTTCCAATACTCTCCCCAGTCCCACTGGTAAGGGAGTGAGTGATCAGCTGAGTGGGACTTGAATGCTGGCAGGGATTAAACCATGAAAGGAAGACAGAAATATACATAAAAACTCATATGAAAATGATGCTCTTAACTTGAAATTAATGTTTTTTAGAATAATCATATAAAATTGAGGTGCCTTATTTACATAGAAGCAGAAAACTTCCATAAGGATTTGTGACAATTAAGACCTGCCTATGTACACTTCATATCCTGAAAACTCAAGGCAGAAACATGGTTAGATATTGCTAGCAGCAATTCTGAAAATTTTAGAAAAAATGCTAAAAATCCAAAGAGCCTTTCAGCCTTAAGAAATAAAACTAAAAAGACAAGCCATCACAGAACCTGGTGTGTGAAGGATGTAAAGCCAATTCTAGACCATCAGTTCCTAATCCCAAAGCAGGAGGAGCTCTGTAGGCACTGGCAGAGTAACTCAAGTGCTGTTATTGTTGAACTGTTCCATGGTACAACACAGGGAACAATTCCTGACGGCTATGTGTGAAGAAGAGTGCTCTGATATCTGGAGGGCTTTTGTCAGAGCTTAATGATTTGTAAATGTAGGAAAAAAGAGAAAAAGTTAATTCCTTTGTTTTTGTCCTGATTGCTATAATTTTCACTGTTAAACTCTTCTAATCTCACTTTCTTGAGAAATTTGACCATATTTTTTATTTTAACTATTTTCTTTATGTCTTCAGTTTCTTCTAGCATTTACAGAAAGGCTCTACTGAGGTCCGGGTTCAAAGAAGAATTTAACTCGATGGGCCTTTTTATCCTGATCCACACTGACTGTCTTCACCCATTATTCCCTTGGGTATGTACTATGCCTTAAAGAAAAAAAAAAAAAAAGGTGAAAATGGGAGAAAGAATGTGTTCTGAGACAGCTTCCTTTATTTGCATGTAATAATTTGTAAGGAGTTTTAGTTCATCTATCTTAACACCTCTCACATCTGTGATATGTTTTCAGATCTCACAAGCAGGGTAGATGTTTACTGGCAACAGCTGAAGTTTCTAAGGATAGTGAGGATACTTTGTGTACGTGTGCTTACTGTGGGTCCTGCTGTCCCCTCTTGAATCTTTCAGACAAATTTCCCAAGAGGAAAGAAAAATGCAACTAAACCCTGCCTTTTTTGCTACTATTTTCTGCTATCTCTGTGTCTCTCTGTTGAGCCTAGGAAGAAGGGCTGATGAATAAAGAATCAGAGCTGAGGCAGGACAAGTAATACCACAGCTGAGTTCTGCAAATGATGGTGGGATTGGCATAAGATGCTGTTCAGGAACCACATGTGCTGCTTTGGAGATAAGCCATCAGTGACAGATGACTGCACTGGGAAGATCCATTGCATCTTTGTGTCTGTGTGGTACCTTCATTCAGCACTGCTGCTGCACTGACACTGTGACTACTGCAGACACTGCTGTGGTGACAGTGGATGACAGAATCCCTGGTCAGAAAAAATGCCATTAAACTATTTCTGGAATTTTTGTACCTAGCGAGCTTATAATAACAGGCTTGTATTATAAGGGACATTGTGAACTGACAATTGTGTAATGCTTGTGGCAAAATGCTGTCTTGTAGACAAAGCTCCAGAAGCCAGAGTCATGATCATCATACATGCCAGACAATAGAAAAGAGTCCCTGCCATTCCAAAGATTTCTGGAGAAGGATATAAAAAGTAAGGAGGCAGAACCCACTGAATACGGAGGGTGCAACAGTATTCTGAAGTTTCATGTTCCCTGAGTAAACTTTGATGATGCTAAAGCACAGTATCCAGAGCAACAGCATGAATTGTGAGCTGCTATTGCAAAGACTTTACTTCCAATCTTATTATTTAAAAGTCATGTAGATGTGGCACTAAGGGTTTTAGAGGTGGACTTTGGCTGGATTCAAAGGTCCTTTCCAACCTAAATAATTCTATGATTCTATAAAGCAAACTGAGACGTTTCCAATAGTCTTAGAGGAAGAGAAACATATTTCTGAGTCAAGGCTGATTGCTTTTTTATTCTTGTTTTTCCCTGATTTTTTTTTTCCTTTTCCTCTGCCACTACAGAACTCTCAAAAGAGAAAAAAAGTCCCAGAAGACTCAGCTGCAGGATTAGGTTAATTTTTAATACCTGGTGAAGGCATGTCTGGTGCAGATGACAAGAAATGTCAAGAACTTCTGCTGCTTGCGATGCAAAGAACTAAGTCCCTGTCACCAATTTTTTACAGCTAGCATGAATTCTGCCAGAGGCTCTCTAACAACAAAACCAGGAAGCATGTGAGGAAACAGTGCCTCAAATGAGCAGAGTAGTTTCTGCTCTCTTTTCCAGTGTGTGAAAAGGCATTAGACTCAATATTAGAAGCGGCATTCCTCAGTACATAACATGAAGCCTCCTTTCTAGTCTTACCAACAGTAGAATCAACGGGTGCCATGCATCTTCTCATAACATATTTTATCATCAATAAATTCAAACAAATTATGGAAGTGACCATAACCTGAAAATTTTCCTGCTTACTCAGGAATATATACTTTACTCATGGGAGAATACGTGGACTAAATCTATGAATAATTCTATATACTCTTGCTTTTCTTTAAAAATACATTCCTTTTTTATTGAGTTTTGCACTCCAGTTTCTATGTGCCTTCATTAATTTATAGAACTTACTGGTTGTAGCGGTTCTCTTGAAATATTGCTTTGCTGAACTTATTATATGCTAAATGGTCTAATTTATCACTGTCAAGCATGCAAAATTTGGGACATACTATCTCCAATGTAATCTCCATTTTTACATGATTCTTCTTTTAATAAGGATTTATAATGTCTTTCCCCATAAAAACCATGATTCAACAGAAATATGTCAGAGATTATTCTGTTATGTGGTTCAGCAAATATTCTGAAGAGACAAATAGCTTTACCTTTTGTAGGTACAGTTCTAACTCCTTAGGAACTGATGGAAAAGTCAGGCAACAAATCCAAACCCCGAGCATTTCCTCTCAAAGTCCCTGGCTGTGCCTATGCAGCTGCAAATAAGCAGTCAGAAAGAGCAGCTCCTGTCTGTTAACTCATGGATGTCTTGGGACCATTAGCAATTTTTATGTTCCAAGCACATGTGGCCACATGCTCTGCAGGCACCTGGAAGGTTGGTTATCTGGAGGGAGGTCCTGGCTAGACACAGAAACACAAATAATGCTTCAGGAGCTGCTGCCTAAACCAAGCAACACAAGGGCTGCAGGAATATGGAGGGAGCAGGTGTGAATCTGAGACACTCTGACACAGAGTCTGCACAGGCTTTTGCATATGCCTGTGTTTACATCTAAACAAAAAGCTTGGGCCATCCAAATGCTAACCCGTATTTTCAGTGATGAAACAGGTACACAAATGAGAAACAAAATTATAAAGCAACATGACTTCCACCAGAGAAAAAAAATATTTTCCTATTCCTCTTCTCTGTACATTAGGATGCATATGTACTGTAAAACAGATACAGTAGTATAATTGTATTAAAAATGTGTATCCTGTTCCTAAATTCATATGTGCTTTGGGACCTCTTCTGGGATGGAGTTCTGTCATGGTTTGACACTGGCCCAAGATCTACTGCAGCAGATATCCTAGCCCTCCTCCTACATCTCCTGGATTCAACCCCACTATAACATAGTTTCCTTCCAAGTACCTGTAGAACATTTCTAGAATTGTATTTGAGATACAATGGCAGATTTTTACTGATGTGACTCAAGGTGTGGGCATATGCAGTTCACATTTATATTATAGGGCTGATAATACCCTTTAAGCACAGCAGGTATTTGCTACATAAGCATGAGTCAGCTCTCATTGACTTGGTGAGTACAGATCATCATTTTCTCAGAACTTCAGCAGCTGCAGGATTCTCAGAGTAATTTCTAATGGTGTATGACTTAAAATGGTGTATTTTTCTCCATTTTCTTATGTTAAAATGTACATGACAATGATGAACAGGACATATATTTCTTTCCAATGCACTTTTCAAACTACCATAATTAGTGTCCATAAAAAGGACTAAAGTAGCAATTATCTAAATAATGCATGTTGCTCATCAAAAAAAAAACACGAAAAAACCCAAAAAAAACCCCTAAAGTTTTCTAAAAGCAAGGTGAATTAAAGCCTTTTTCACCACTTATTTCATCATCCTGCAGGTAACTCATCCATGAAGCAAGAAATCATCATGTACTACCCCAGATACATAACTTTCCTGTTGAGAATTGGAGCACTCTCTTATACAATGAGATCTGACCACTCAAACATTGCTCAGCTTTACTCCGCTAAATGGCTGATGGGATGTCTTCATTAATTCATGCCAGGTCAATCTAGTTAATTCAGTGCTTTCAACTTCATTAAAGTTCCTGGAAGATAAGGGTACTCAGCACTTTGAGAATATTGCTCAGTTGGATCCAACCTTTCTAATTTTCTACCAAAGTAACAAGAAGAGTACTGTTCCCTGCTGGTCTGGTTAACATTACATACTTGTGCCACCAGACTTAAAGCTGAAGTTACTCAGTTTTATTAAGAACATTTTGAAGTATACTGATGAAAAAACCTCTTCTCTGTCTTTTGTAGGAGGGATGTATCTGACAACACTGCTTATGCTAAATACAAATTAAAAGGTTTTATGTTGTCAATTTATAGATGGGATATCTCAGATTAAAATGGGCACTACAGATAAAGCAGAACTCCTGGTCTCAAATTGCAGAGATTCCGTAAGCTATTTCCATCACTTCAGGAACTGGTTCAATGATCACAGTCAGGCCAACAATTGAACACACAGGAGAGGAGATGAAATACTAGGAAAATACAAAATTCAGAAAAATTATGAGTAGGTTGTGGTATTTTGTACACAGGGATTAATCAATGACAGTACTGGCAACAAGAAAAAGTTTAAGAAGCCTGCCATAGGACTCTTACTGAAGCTTTATCACATGACCGCTCCTTTGTGCAAATGGTGCGGTACATTGGTTGGGAGCTACAGGGAATACAGAATTTGATTCCACAAGCTGTTCACACTAAGATTTTTCAGAGGTTCTAAGAGATACTGCTGAATAACAGGAAAAAGACGAAAACATCTCTGTTCCACATTGCCCCCTCTCTCAACGGGACAATTCAAAACCCAAGGATCAGCAACCACATCTGAAATGTTCATCCAGACTCTGACAACACTTTCTGTCCTCATTTCACATCTGGTGAAAGCTCCTCCCTGAACAGCAGCCTGGAGAGTGGGGGATTCCCTTCATGGCTAACATCATTCCATCAAGAGCTATTTTTAGGGATGTACTAAAAGAAATGCTAATTTATCATGGCATCAGCCTTCATATAGTCCTCACCCTTACACTTCACAGGAGCTGAGCACTGTGGGTACTGTTTAGAGAGCATGGAAAGGTGGACAGGAATTCAACCTGAAACAGTAATTTAAATTCTGGACTTTCTGGGGCTTCTCGAGGGACCCAGCTGAGGCATAAATTATTCCCTCCTTAAATCCAATTGCAAATACAGTCTAGGCAGGAGGTAAGTACTTATCTCCTCATAACAGGAGTCCTGGAAGCTTTCAGGTAAGGAAAAGACGTTGAAAAGATGTTTACTAGGTTATGCAGTCCTGGAAAGTAAATTTGCTGGATTGCTGTCTGGGTTGGTGGGTTTTCAGCCTCCAAGGATTTTAGTGCACTGGATTTTACTTTCGGTCTTAACATCTGAATACCAGACAGCTCTTTAAGGTTGGAGAAATCAAATTCCCTGACAGAAACAAAAGGTAACCTCAGTCAAATTAACATTCAGTAAACCTGAGATGAGTTTTTCAATTTAACCATACAGTTCAGAAAACTCAATTTAAGTTTATTCACTCTAATTTAATTTCAAGACCAGAAAAGCTATCACACCCAGCACACAAAAAAAAGTAGTTCTGATAATATTATTTTGTTTTATGTTCTGTATTTCTTATACTATACAAATCTATAATTCTATATTATTATTCTATGGACAGAAACAGGCTTACAACAAATCTTTCCAATTTCATGTTGTAAGCTGTTGTCCTGTTATTGAATAATTATATTGGCAACTTCTCACACTAAACAAGAGAAGTTCCAGGATTATAAATACATCAAGTTTCATAAAGCTAAATTTCACTTCTTTATTAAAAAAAAATAATAATAAAGGAACATAGACCATGAGGTAAGAAATTTCAGAACTGAAGAGAAATGAAAGACCATGTGCACAGCAAGGCACTGCCTCCATATGGAAAGGCATTAAGGCTTCCTGAAAGCCTGTCTTTTCCATTTAATTCTGAAAGACCATTAAATGCATGCATCAATGCAAGTAACATTCTTGTTTGAGTTCAAGACACATGAAGATATTTCATATAGAGGTCCACACTTAGCCAATAAAACTACAATCATGCTAGTTACAGACCAGATGTACATCTTGTTTCCAGTAACACAATTTGTGATGGGGTTAAAAAAAAGAGCAACTCAAAATTTAACAAAAATACATGTAGTGCTGGCTCTATGATTACGTAAATGCACAGGCATACTCAGCAAAGAAAATACCAAAGGGGAAAAGAACTATGCCATTTATCTTTTTCAGTACACTCTCCCTCGTGAAAAGCCTCAGTTGTTTCTTAGGATTTGTTTAAAGTAACTGAAATAATAATAGGAATTGCCACACTTACTGATCATCCAGAAGAAGAAAATGCATTAGCAGAGAAATCTCCAGCACATCAGTGCAGAGAACATTGACTACATACAGTGACAACACCTCTAGCCCTGTTTTTGGGCACTGGTATCCTGGGCAAGCTGTGGAGGCTGTGCCCATGGAGGGAGAGCCCAGCAGAGCCTGATGGTTGGGGCAGCCAGCGTGAGACCTGTGGGCTCTGGGCACTGAAGGGAACCTGGGGGTCACAGCACTGGGCTTACTGGAGGCTGTGAAATCTTTCTGAGAGAAGAAGAGATGGAGAGAGGTGTCTCCATTCTCCAAGAGATAACTAGCTGTAACTAGTAACTCAGCTGCAAGGTAGAAAACTTAAGCACAGAAAGAAGCAGAAAACCATAAATATTAGCATGAAATCTGAAAAGAAATACCAGATAAGCTTTAAATTTCTTCTTACCCTGTAAGCAAAGTAAATGCTCCTTCAGCTTCTATCACAAGTATTTTCAGCACAGCTGCAGTGTCAGTCTTTGGTGCCAGCATTAAACATCCATCCCATTGCACACAGTGCCAGCATGAGTGTGCAAAGACTGAGGGCCAAGGGCCTGATCTTGAGGTGTGTAGGTTTTTTCCTACTGACAGCAAAGGACCCTGAAGGCACTCAGCACCTGATAGCATATGGGTCACTGAGCAGTGAGATGGAAGTTTTGTGTCTGAGTGCGCCCTAGGAAAGATCTCCCACAGAGCCTTAACTTTGGACAGCTTTTCCTTTTTAGCACAAACGATCTTCTAGAATGCTCTTTATGGATGGGTTTTAAAAGCAAACGTAACTCAATACCTGAGGCAGATCCCATTTCATGCTGTGCCGTGAGGCTGCCTCGGGTGGGTTTAGTTGGGGCATCTTAAAGAAGGGAAAAATTTCTCACTTTGAAGAGTTCTTATTTATAGATTCTGATTACGATGGTATTATAGTTCACAAACTTCTACAAACTACACATATGAACTTCTTGCTACCTAATTCCACATGGTTGCAGCTAAACTACCTTGTATGGAAATTTCCAGACACAGAACATTTACCCAGAAAATTATCTGAACTATTGTAGGAAATTATCTGAACTTTATTTAGGTACTTTTGAAAGGGCACTTACATGAGAAATATAGTAAATCCACACTACTGTATTACTTAGCATAATGGGATTGCAGGAATTTTAATCTAAAAGTTAGTTTTTGTTTTGCATGTACCAGTGTCCAGGACCGAGTCTAGATTTTGATTTAAAAAATTAGCCATAAAGAGCAGTCATTAGCACTATAAAATATTGCTATCCTTGTATTTAGACCCAAGATTTTTTATTCTGCTCTCATGGTAATTATCTTGTTCAAATTGGCCAGATTTTTTTCCCTTTTCATCTAAAAAAATCTATTGATCTCATACTATAGCCACATGAAAAGACGTTAGAGTTGCCCCACTACCAATGTTTTCTGTAAGTACATGTTAATAATAATTGATAAATCCCAAGTACTTGGACACTCTTACACTTAAGAACACTTTCATAAGGAAGACTCTATATAAACACTCAACAGCTATTAACAGTCTGTCCTCAAACTCCCTTTGTCAAGTACAGATGTCCTACTACCCACTTGCTACAAATATGTAATAAATCCATATGAACAAGCCATGGAAATCCAATTTGACTGCACGGCTTCCCAACATCTCACAGGCACCTTACCACAGGGAAACCAAAAGAGCATCTACAAGTCTCTGCACTAATATGTACTCTGCAATAACTGCTGACATCCCCATAGGTGTCTAATTTGTTAGGTTGCTCTAATGTCACCTGCTATGCCACAAAAAAAAAAAAAAATCTTCAGTCCTGTTGCAAAGAGAGAGCCATGTTCTTTCAAAGGAAGAAAAGACTTGGCCATTACCCATCTTTAACTTATAAGCAAGTATTAAATATTTAACATAAAGTAATATTTAAGCCATTCAACCAGAAACTGGAAGAACTGGGTCTAATTGAACACCTTGAGAACATTAAGCTGACACCTCCCTCCATCACAGATGAAGCTCTTAGGCTTCCTTCAGGCCCTGTGCACCTCTTATTCTCAAAACCTAAAGCCTTGTGACTGTAAACTCTAACTTTGCCTTAAGACACAGAAAAGGTAACAAAACCTACTACCTACCTAATTCTCTACCACCCTTACTAGACCTGAAATAGTGAAGACTCCAATAAAGCACCAGGAGTGAACTGCCTGGACCTGCACTACACTGGTAGGTGCAACCTCCTGAAGACCTCAGGGGAGAGCTGTGAGTTACCACTGCCTGCCAAATTACTGACCTTGCGTTTGGTGCCTCAGTACTCCATCAAAGAGGAGAAACTTTCCAAATCTCCAGATACTCCAGCATGCTCCTCCCAGCCCTCTTAGCTTCTGCCTGTTTCACAGGTAATCAATTATCCACCCAGAAGGGCTCAGTTTGTCCGTGGCCTCTGCCTTTGCACTGATCTTGCTGCACAACCCTGCTATGACAGGTGAACACTTGCAAGGTTCAGTAAAAGCAGGAGGGAGCTAAAGGCTCCATGGAGGGCCAGGCAAATGGAAAAATGCAATCATCAGCGCCACAGTAGCAGGCACTGGGGTTTTTTTAAGGGCTTCTGAACTCTTACACTGTCAGCAGATCTGTCAGGCTGGCAAGGACATAGCTGTACTGATTGTAATTCTCCACTGAAGATGTGCAAAGCCAAGAGATGTAGGGTTCAAATGTGATATATTGTCCCCTTCAACACTACAGGAAGAAATACATGATCAGTATGATGTCGAGGAATATAAACCCACCACATGCTCAGGCTTCAGAATCTCCATGGTGATATACAATGTCCACAGGTAAAACCAGGTACCCCTCACACAAAATCAGAGCTCCAGCATGTACTTCTTGGGACATGCTGCTATCCTGCTCCTGCCAAAGAACAGAAACTCACACTGGCAAAGCTATTCATCCATTCTCTAGTGCCATAAGCAGCATGTTTGATCCCTTCCAATGACCACAGTGCCCAGGAGTTTCAAACAGTCACTAGCTTTGGCTGTGTGGCATTGCCAGTGAGATAGTACTGATGCAAATATGTGCAAAGACAATGGGGATCCCTTAAAAATCCTGCTGGGGCTGTCTGAGGATGAGACACTGCAGCCCTTGCTCAGCAATAGCCCTGAACACAGCCATAGTAACACAGCACCTGCAAGCAAGGGTGATATGCAAAGGCTCCTGTGCACTGCCAGTATCCCCTATGCCAGCAATGTTGCATCAGCTTGATTTTGCAACTTCAGGCTCCCCTGTTTTTCCAATCTTTTCAAATTCCTATTCTGATATTGTAAAAATTCTTCCCCTGTCTGTTGTTTTTTTTTTTTTCCTTCACATTTTTCTTTCTGAAACAACAGACACAGACTATCACTGACTAGAGAAGGCTTGGACACAACAGATCCTTCTTCCTCTGCCATGAAAATGGACAGAAGCTTTGTTAAGAGTTAGACAAACTTCTCTGAACTCACCCAAAACACATTTCTAATGTGAAAATTTGTAATGGGAAAATTCTTGTTTGAGTTCTGTAGGCACAATTTAGGGAATTGATCCATCACAAGGGATGTGGGAAAACACAGGGTTACTCAGCAGTCAACATAAGGAAGGGCAGCAAATGTCTTGGGTGCCTACCAAGTCCACAGGTTTGCCCAGAAAATACTAGTCATGCATTTGCCAATATTCATTCTTTCCTCAGTACAGCAGTTTTGCTGCAGGGTCAGGTCCCCTCAGACCATGCCAAAATCCCCATTTCCCTCTGTAAGAAACTAAGAGTTCATCCCAAAACTGCCCCCCGAGCCTGGGACAAGTGGCAATTCAACTTCTCAGGAGGCTGAGGCAGTCATAAAGCTCAGAATCTTCCCAAAGGACACTGAGTACAGAGAACTGAGTGTACAGTATGCAGTCACATACTGTACACTGCAAAATAAGCTTTAATTGTTAACACATTTGTTTTCCGGTTTGACAAGTGCAAGGCAACTGTATTAACCTTATATAGAAGAGCCACTGGCAAGGAACAGACCTGAAAGCCAACTAACATTTAACTCTGTGGATTACCTACCACAATGGGACACCAGTAAGCAAATAGAGAAGACATTTCAAAATGAGGCAGCTGTTCTTGTTGCAGCCAGCACACTAGAGCCAGCAGTTGAACTGTCCCATACATATTTTCATACAGGCTACCCTTGTTTACTAGGACCAGATGAGATCAGCCACAGTCTTGCCACACAAGACCGAGAAACTGGTCATCCTCAGTGAGTGAGACCTGAAGTTCAGAAAAATTACATGCACCAAGGAGCACTCTTAGGGCTTTATCCCTCTGAATGAGATGACTGAAAAAATATGAGAAAAATAGAACTGAAATATTCTGTGATCTTAAGGCAACCTGATAAAAAACTATCTACAGTAACAGCATATGTCTGTTGAAATGTACTAAAAATATGAAGATTTCTAGTATTTTCTGCCCTATTATTATGGCCCAGTCTGTCCACTTCCTCATTAGATAAATTTATCCAATTTTAATGAGAGTTACTAGCCTGTGACAGGGTATCTCCAAATGCCAAAGTCAAAGTCAACAACAACAACATTCTAAAAAAAAAAGAATACTGTGAGCATAAGTCCCATCAAAGGCTATGGGCATTACACTGCTGGCATTGATGAGTTTGCAGGTGTGCTCTCCAAAGCTGCATCACCCATCGACCCAGCTATGTGAGTGGAATTCCTAGACTTGAGAATGCAGGGGCTCAAAAGTGAACCAGCAGACCAGTCATGGTAAACACTTTCTCTGCTTGGAAGTGGAGTAGGATGCCTGGGTGTCTCCACTTGACAGGTGATTATGGAATTTTCCAGGAAATTGGTAGTCAAACTCTCATATCTGATGTGAGAAGTGCCAGGAACTCCTCATGCCCCACTGAGTTCTTCCACCATATGGGCTCACAGCTGCACCAGACCTCCACCCTACACGATCCTGCTGCAGCTGTTCTTGCTCATCTATACTCTTGGTAAGCTTTCTTATGGCCTGGTGGCATCATACAGGTCTACTGGAGCCAGAAGGTCTGGGATGTCACATGGTTGGTGTGCCCTCTGCAGCCTGGACTTCTGCTGGAGAGGTAGTGGGGCACAGGAAAACCCATCACACCGAGACACTCTGCCTGATGACTCTGTGAAGAAAGCAAGGGACAAGGCTGTCACTCCCAGCTAACCATCCTGGCCAGAGGTGGGTCAGACTTGCACAGGCAGTAGTTGGGCAGGTACATTTCTTTCTGGGCAGTTTGGACAACCTGCTCTTCCCCTGAACAAAAAAACTTGTAAGTGCTAAGCCCAGTTCACGCGAAAGGCTCATTTCTCAGAGGCCTGCTTGTCCTCTCCTTCATGTGACTATAGCCCCAGAGCTGCCCCCTTTGAAATTACCTAAAGGTACCTCAACCTATCCTCCCTCTCCCAGACATGAGACCAAAACCCAGACCCACCAATGCCCTAATCATGCCTGTTGTCCAGCAGGAGTGAGGAAGAACTTTCTCCTGCATCATCTGCGCTGGGTGCCTAGAACAAGCCCTCCTCGTCTGCTGGCAAATGTGTACAGTCCAGGCAGAGGGATCTCAGGAGACTATCAGGTGGTGATGGCCTGAAGATAAACAGTTGAGTCATGTCTGTGAGCTGGAGCTGGCAAAAGGAGGAAGGGGAGGACTGGCTGTCCCAATGCAAGGACTCCAGACTACAGTGTTTTGGGCATAAGTGGTGCCTGTTGCATTATGAGGACCATGCCAAGAAAGAAAGCACAATGTTTCTGGAAAGGGGCAGGTCTCTCATACTGGTGGCACAATCTTGACTATCACACTGCAGGCCTAACAAAGGTGAAGCCTGAATCTACATGGAAATTTCCACCAAAGGTGAAACTTGAACCTACTCTGTTCTCTCCAGAGAGATGAGAATTGTCCTTCTCCATCCCACAGACAGGCTGACCTAAGAACATGAACTGGATGGCAAAACCAGAAAGTTGCATGAAACCTTTTATATGTAGAAGCAGGTATCAGCCATAAGCAAGGGCAGCTGTACTAACCATGTAACCTCCTCCAGTTTTTCTGCCCTGATATAGCACTGGTAACACATTTGCTGGAAAATTCCCAGGTAATGAGTTCATTACACAAGTGAGGCTTTGGCAAAGTTGTGGTGCCAACTGCACTCTTCCCATGGGAAGAACAGACACAAATGTCCTCTGAGACCAGTTGATACTGGGTCATCTGTGCCAAGCAGTCTTGAAAAAATCAACAAGAGAGTGTAAAGACACAGGGGGAAAAGTTATGGCATTTGTCTTTCAGCCTCACAGAAATCAGGCTCTTCCTGACACTTTTAGTCATTCAAACCTCAACTTGGCCCACAATTATTACTCATGGCATTTCATCTGGGACTTCTAATGGCTCAGAGAAATTGAATAATCAAAAGTTTGGGGTCTTAAAGACCACATAGTAGCTTTCTCACAAAACAGGGTAGACAGAGCTGTTTCTCTATGTTCTGTACAATCTCACACCAGTGACATGTCCCATCCCTGCAGTGCTTGTCCACCTTCCGAATTCCTGTAAACAAATGCCAAAATCTGAGTTTGTTTTTGTTAACTTATGCTTCTATTTCTATATTTTTAAAATGGCTAATCGCAGCTGTCATTGTTGCCGAATGAACATTTACCGCCTCGCTGTAGCCTTTAGAAATACATTTATCACGCAAATGCTAGTAGAATTTTAAGTATAGCTGAAATAATGGGTAGTTCTGTAATAGCCCTCCCTACGAGATATTGTGCCACAATTGGCCACAACAATCCCAAAATAGAACGATTGTTCTCAAAATCAGTAGCACACCCGATATGCATTGCTCATCTCTGATCACAGGGACACTTCTGTTTTATACAGCTGTACTCTTTCTTGTCTAGATTTGACTGGTCACATGCCATGCTAAATTAGTGTGGTTTTTGGAAAATTGGTTTTGGTTGATTATTTGTATCACTCCTTTTGTTATATTTTTTCCACTATTTATATTTACCTAATAGTAAAACATCTCTTATACCAAATTATATCAATTGCCTGTACCACCTGGAATCTTGCTTCCAGGAGTAACCAAAGGGGATTTTTAGAGGGAAGCAATTAAAAACTGTATATATAGGTACTACTGCAATGCAGGTGCAGAGAGAGCAGTGGGAATTCTCTCCAGAGACTATCCTCATGGTCAGCTTACACAGCAACTCATTTCCAGCTCTTTCATTCCCTTGAATTGCTAAATATTTTCTTCATATTTTACAGATTATAAGATCTCTTGAAGTGCAAACATGCTGCCTCTTTGGTTGACTTCTTGTTGCAATAAGTTCCACTGTATGAGACTAAAAGCTGCCAAGCCTTATACAGCTCTGAGAAACTGAGAACTCTCAGGATTCTCTGGCATGTGAATCTTAGGAAGAGATGGCCATTTTTCTTTGCACACCGGCTTGTTTTCCTTTCAGTGAGCATGAGGTTCTCATTTCACAGGATGAAGAAGAAACTGAAAAGACAAACATATTTTTGCTTCTTTTTTTTGGCTACAAACAGCTAGACACACTCTGTCTGAAGTAAGTGAGGGACCCCTCTTAATTTGATGGGAGCAAGAAAGATCCCTACAGATAAGACACTGGACAACAAGTTTTTACCTCTATCAAATTTCCCATGTGATGCACAAAACTAGACACCATGTGCTAGAGTATCAGAGATGAGATATCTGCTGCAAAGCAGAACATTACCACAACTTCTTACTCCATACAGGGCTGAACTATGCATCTGTAGTTGCTTAAACATGGATTGCACATTGTAAGGCTTACTGGCTGAATAGAAACAACAGAGGGTGCCTAAGTAGAAATAAATTAATTTCATCTGCCTCATTATTTTCACATCTAAACCAACATCCACAGATTCAAAAGAAACTATGCAACCCTTATTTTTATTTTTTATATATATTACAGTAAAATGTAAGTTATATATTAAGAAATTGCCATATGTTAAAAACCAACCAAATAAGCTAACTTTCACAGAAATGCAGTCTCAAGAATAAAACTTTGGATATAAAAACTTCTAATTAAAGATCAGTTCTCAAATATTTTTATGTACCTTTAACTCTCACAAATGCATTTCATAAAATGCTGGGTGTTCAGATTAGCTGTATATATATTAGGTAATTCATTGACTTATCAAGTCTAAAGCTGATAGGCATTTTTGGCTGCAGACAGCCTTCATGAGCAGATTTATTTTTTCTTTCTAGAAGAATGCTTTGATGTGCTGCTAATAACGTAGCCATTTAGAATACTGCATTTTTGAAATAGCATAGATAATTAGCCATCCCTTTTAGCATCCTACCTCTCTTATAATCTATGTAATTTCTGGTATATAGTCAAGAATCAATTACTGAATTGCAAAAATGTAATTAAACAGTTACAGTAAGTTACCAAAATGAATGTGTGTTATGAAAAAACCCAAAAAACTAGTCAGAGGAAAAGATGCCTAAATTGACCAGGTCTAACAATCAGGTGCATTCTAACTGTAAAGAAAATAAATGGGGACACTCCACACCCACATAAGGCAGTTTCTGAGCTTATTTTTAAACACTTCACAGTTCTATACATAGAAGACTTCCAGCAAAAGATATTTTATGGTGTCATAGAAAGGCGTTTCACTAAGTGGCACAGCTATTCAGGTGTATCATTATGGACTGTACAGAACTCTGCACAAAACAGCCCTGAGATCAAGGCCCATAATGATCGCTGCTATGTGAAGAAAAAGCCTCCGTGTTAAGGAGGTTATTGTCCATGGTGTGAACTCAGTCAGCATGGCATTCAAGCTATTAATTTTTTGATAAGGTATTCTACCTGTAAAAAAGATGTGGGCATGAAACTGAACCTAAGTCTCAACATCCAGACAACCTTTCCTGTGTTGTCTTTCAGTTTGCAGCAGCAGTAGAAAACATAGCTTTGTCCAGTAAGGCTCAATTTTCATGAAATTTTAAGTTCCTTCTATGCTGCTTATTTCCCACAGTGAAAGACACTACATTCCAAAATCTGACCTAATATAATCCTGAGTACTTAGCAGTACACAGCAGAGTTACAAGAGAATTCACATTTGCCAAAAATGAAGAAAATTCAGAACTGCCCAGTATATAATAATATATAATATATAATATATAATATATAATATATAATATATAATATATGATATACAATATATTATAATATATTATAATATTATATATATTATATATAATATATAATATATAATATATATAATTCTTTGTGCTACTTTGTCCCAGTATGTCACAGTACAAGCTGGCTTGTACTGGGCAATAAATTTGGCTATAAACAAGAAACCTAGCCAGCTCCATAAACCAGACCCTGGGTTGACAGACAGGAACCTCAACCAATTACGTTCCATCCTAAGCTGCAGACCTCTCACTTGTGCAGGAGCAGGGTGGTGTCAAAGATCAGACCAATGAGCTACCCAGACAGGGTTTATCAAACCCCTTTTATAAAGAGGGGATTGAACAATAAACTATCTTGATTGTCATGTGGACATTGGGGTGTGTGTCATCCCTGTCTCCCACCACTGACTCCACGAAACATGTGGCCCCTCACGTAATACTACTTGGGAATAATTTGGTGCTTAAACAGTAATCATAACTTTGGAGTAAAAACTAAATTACTTGCTATCACCTTATTAGTTACATAAACATGGCATGCCTGGTAAACTATGCAAAGAGTGGTGAAATATGGCAGTGATTTCCCCACCCCCAAAAGTTCGCCAAGCAGCTCTACATTAGTTGTCCCTCCATGGACAGTGTTTTTTGTGCCACTCTAGAGATCTGTTTACATAAACCACCAAGTATAGCAAACCTACAGCCTGATCAGTGAGCTTACTGTAAATCTTAATCCAGGTATGGAA
Source organism: Vidua macroura (assembly GCF_024509145.1). Taxonomy (NCBI): domain Eukaryota; kingdom Metazoa; phylum Chordata; class Aves; order Passeriformes; family Viduidae; genus Vidua; species Vidua macroura. The sequence continues at coordinate 62,465,873 of NC_071575.1, forward strand.
TGCTAATAGGAGTCATGTGCTGTCCCCAGGCTGAATCAGGAGATATCAGCCATAGATCAAGGCTAATTCACCACTCTGGCCAGTTCCCCAGCATTCCTGCCAGACCACATCAAATGGAGCACATGATGATTTATCACCACTTCATTCAGCAAGGACTGTCCAAGACCAGAGGGATGTGAAAGATCCCCAATACATTTGGCCACAAATTGCCAAGGTTCTGTGTAACTCTTCATATGACCTTACAGTTAGAGAGGAGCCCACCATGGTGAATGACTGTGACCTCAGTTCACACGGAAGTCACAGAACAAGAGGAATGGAGCTGACTGTAATTCTGACATATCTCAGAGGAAAAAGGATTACTGAATTATTTCACTCCAATTGTGTAAGGCAAAAATTCTGATTCACTAATCAGAATTAAATTTTGCAATCCTTGCTAACACCCAAAAAGGTTTAATCTTAAACATATACTTCTGATACTTCTTTAGTGATATGCTAAAAATTATAATAAAATAAGAAGCAAGAACCACAGTTTAGGTTTCCTCACAGATATTGTACTATTTCTGTCCATTACAAATTACATTCAGCAAATTTTGACCTGTTGCCAAATAGCAGAAGAGTAACCACCTACCAGGCTCAATTTAGTAAAACACTCTTGTTGATTTACATATTGAACAAAGGGTTGGATGGTGTTAAACATTTAAGTTTAGGCTTTTGATAAGTTCATACACCAAACAAATTATTTAACTGCCTGAATAAATGATTTAGAATCCGAACATCTCAAATGGGATGACGCCCCCATTGTATGTGATGAACAACTGTAGGAAACTCAATGACTTCACTATGTAAGGGCAAAATTAAAGAAAATTACACAATGAGGAATCAGACCAGCCTGAATTCAGTTCTTCACAGTTGTATCATTTTAAAAGGACTGTGTAGAGTGGTTCTTATACCATGTAAGTATGCCTGGCATCTGGGGTGAAGATATCTACTTAGAAGATAGCAAATTACATTTTAAATCTCTTCAGGGACAAAAGAATTTGCATCTTCAGCCTCCCACTTCCTGGCAAAGGATCTAGTCATTAGGCTATTACATATAAATTATACAGGCTAATGTGTATACATACAAACACACACACATATATGTAAATGCCACATTTTTAGGTATCTTTTGAAAAGACTGGGGTTCCTAAGTCCCCCTTCACAATGCAGATGGTTACTTCAGGGTAGTAAACTTCAGTCTCAAGGACCAGTAGACCCAGGACAACAAAACAGACTACTCCCAAACTGAAGGAGAAAGCAGGGAAATAGGAACAGTCAGACATGTTCCAGCAGGGCCTTGCTGAGCCAATTTTGTATCTTATCTGCAAAGTCAGAGGAAAAAACCCCACACTAACTGAAGCCCTAGTTATTTATAGTTTATGCTTACTCTTTGCTCAGTAGAATAAATGTGCTGAGTATTACTGTGATAAGACATAAAAACATTACTTGTTGTACTGACACATGCTCTAGTAAAACCTTTAGAAATGCAAATAATGTTGCTAAGTTGCTCTTATTTATGTTTCTAAGTTACTGTACTCCTATCTGCCATATCATCCTTCATGCCCTAAGCACCTTCTGAATTGCCTGCTTCTTAACTTGCTTTTTATAGATTAAATCACTTTTCCCAAAAAATCACATGCTATTGGTACATAAGCCATGCAAATGATGCCCAAGGCAGGAAGGGTGCTGATCAGATGGAGCTGGTATTTAATGATTGATTGCAGTTTAGCAACACTGAAGTTCACACTCCCATCTTCTGCCACTACACCCTGTGTCTCACCAACCTCCTCCCCAGACATCTGTCCACATATCCTTTTTGCCCTCTGCAAATCCTCACTATTCTTCAAATCTCTCCCTGTTACCCCCTGTATTTTTTCAAGTACTCCTTTGGCCATATTTCCTCTTCTTCATCCCTTCAGTCTTATCCATTCATACTCCTCAAGAGTGGCAGACCTATCTACTTGTTCCCTTAACTACTATCCTCCCTTGTGTCCCCTCCTGTATTATTTGATCTTGATGAGTTCAGACATGGGAAGGTAATCGAGACCTGCTCTCTCCACAGCTGCCCCCAGAGCTGGCCAGCCAGGAGGTGCATCTGTGTGAGCTATGAGATCAGATCAGATCTCACATTATCTCCTGGGATAGCTAAAACCTGCCATACGTTTTTATGTTGCAAAAAGCTGCCTAAAATGATCAGACACATCTAAGGAGGGAAAAGGGCAGCCCAAAGCATCCTACTTTATCCAGCTAAGACCAAGCTCGACCTGTGAGGCTGAAGTCCAAGACATCATCATCACTAACCCAAGAATTACAGCATGGGTTTTCCAAGTGGTCTTCACTTGTGTGAGTGGTTGTCACCAGATGCATTCTGTCCTTTTGGGAAGAACATGGACTTTGTCTTTTCCTTTTTTCCCTTTACCAGCAATGGCATTTGAATGTAACACAGCAAACTGAGTGCTTCACTACCCTCTCAAAATTGTAACTGGGGAACTGTGATTAAGAGCCCTACCTAATCTTGTTGACTCATTAATTATTTAATCTTCTAATATTTTTTATTCCTTTCCTATCATACCTCATAGAATTGCCTATGCCTAAGAGTAGCTTAAGTCCCCACTAATGGCTGGGTTACTAATAAAGGGCATCACTTAGCAATGACATAATTCTGTTTTCTGATAGATGCCTCTTAATATGGAATTATTTTTTTTCACTGCAAGAAAATGTTAGATATTTGACCTATGCCTTTTTTCCCATTGCAATTTTCAGAATGGTTACTTTCACATGTCACACTTATGACATTGAAAGTAATTACAAGATAAACACACATGCACATTCTCAAGCATGCAAGTAAGGAGACAGTCTAGTTTCACAATTCATTGCTCTGTTCACACAGATTTATTGCCTAATAGAGCATAAATCCTATCACTCTCTGTGTTTCAGAATAAGAAACGTTATAGTTATACTAAGTGGTGGATTTAAAAAGGTGATCTAATGTGAAAAAGATCACTGCATGGATAACGAGGTGAGGATTCAAACAGTGCTCAGAATTTGAAGTACTATTCTGGCTTCATAAAATCATTAGTGGAATACTAGGCTCAGCTTTGGTGTCTGTATTGTAAGCAGCTGTTGATAAATTAGAAAGAATTCAAAAGGAGCTATAGAAACAACTGGAGAGCTGGAAAATAGATGTTACACAATAAACTTCAGGTGTGTAGTTTACACATAGAAGGTTAGGAAGCAATTTACTTTTCCTCTCCAGATTTAAGTACAGGGGTATTTTTGAGTTAATTTTCATTCAAATGCCTAACAAAGTTCAACAACTGGAATTTGAAGCTAGAAATATATACTAGAAATAATTAAGATTTTTCAAGAGTTTGAATAATGAGCTATGGAACACTTCACCTATCACGAATTTCTCATCCCTTAAGGTCATTAAATCAAGAGGGTTCTTATGTCTAAGAGATATGCTTGAACTACAAAACAACATACAAAACCTCTAAAACTTATGGCCTTAATTAAAAACCCATCTATTAGAAATTGCATGCTGAGTATGAAGTGGAGTTAGTTGTTGTGATGGTAATGGTCTCGCTAGACTGAAAAACTGAAATGAAACACAGTAGAAGGTGCAAGGCAAGTAAAGCCAGGCTCATCTGAACCTTCCCTGATAAATCCACATGTCCAGAATAGGTGCCTCTGTTACTCCAGGCATGATGTTGCACAGTCACCCATCATGTTACTGAGTAAAAGTAACCTTCATCCACAAATTAGTATTGTTACCATACATCCTATACAGTCCTGAAATAAAGTGAAGGAAACAAGAAAGTAATTTAAATGTAGCTCTAAATTCATGTAATTGGTCAGAAAAATTAAAGCTGTTTCTGTTAAAGGTGGACCATATATTTTCCATAGATTTTTTAAAGGGGTATGGAAGAATTGCCCACTCCAGTAGCTTCTTCATCCCAGACTCAAGCAACAATTTTCATGTCTCCCTTGGCAACCAAGAGTTATTGGCTAAAACTGAACAAGCTGGGGTGGCAGCCAGGTGCCTTGAGAGTGTAGGAACTTGCTTGCAGTGATCTCTCTCTGCCCAATAATGTGACTTTGCAGACTGAGGCTCCTACCAAAGCAGTCATTGTAGCAGGGCCATCCAGCAACTCTGACTGCAAGAGAATTTGTCTCAATCTGCTGCTGACACAATGCCATACTCCAGTAAGCAGGAGGTCACGATTATCTCCCTTTCCTCGACTAGACAATCCTGCCAAAAGTACCACCACCACCACCACAGTGAGGGTTTGTGCTGTAACACAGCACTCAGGACACCTGAATGTACCTGCAGACTGTATCTGCTTGTCACTTGTCTGGGGAGAGGGCTTGTCCAAGAGACAAAACCTCACAGGAGCTCGAAGGGGATCACAAACACAAACCAGGACAGCTGCAGTCTCAAGGACCAGTAGACCCAGGACAATAAACATGCTGAACTAAAGGCATGCCTAAATTCTCTGTTTTAACTTTCCCTCCATAATCATATAGTATGGCTCAAAAAGCACCACAAAAATATCAGCAGGTTTTGAAAGTAGAGACAAGTGCCTGAGTATTGCCACCCTTTCCCATGTTTATGGGGGAGACATTCAGATGGCAACTCAAAATCTTCCTCTTCTTTTCCTCCAAGTACAAAGGATTCTCTTCTGAGCCATTGTGCTCTAACATAAACTTACAGCAGCATGTATACAGCTAAAAAAAAATCCAAACCCAAGCAACAACAAAGGTCTTACAAAAATACAGCACGGCAGGCATGGTTCTTCCCTGGGGAGAGGATAAAAGAGCAACATGTGACAGATGTTTGTCATGTCATTTTATATAGTATTCAAATCCACTCAGAAACAATAGTGGTGAGAATGGTATAAAAACCTAAACAGACCAGACTGAAAAGAAGTGTTACAAAAATAAGTCTTGAATAAGAACAAAAGAAATTAAATATAGAAAGACCAAGAAAGTGGTTTTAGGAAGCTTTGTTTGTTTTTTATGTCAATTTAAAGAAAAGAAGAAAGTCTCTTTTAAGGACGCTCTCAAATCCCAAATTTGTCTCCTTTATCTGCTGACTCAGAGACTTCACAAGACACTCTGGCTGGGAAACTGCAGGGGTTGCTTCCGACATAATACTGTATTGATGTACCCCTGAAGGATGGAACAGCACCATGAAACAGACCATCCTCTTTGCCTGCAGGGTTTCTAGCTATTCTCTTAGGCTCCTTATTTCCTCCCTACAGCCAAATCTTCATTTTCCCTTATGTAAAACTCCTTTCTATATCAGTTTAATAAACAAGCAGATAAAAAGAATAAATAAATTATCCTCTGGGGAAGTGACTTGGCAGTGAAATGTCATAGTGTAATGGATACCTGATCATATAGGAATAAATTTCAACTATGAAGTGCAAGGAAAAGCAAGACACTCTAATTATTCATTCATTCATATAAATATGTATGGAGTCAACCTACAAAACTGTTCACCCAGTTTGGGCAATATGTATTTTAGCATGCAAACTACTGCACAGTGGTTGCACATGCTCCTATGGGGAAGATGGCACAGATGATTTGATTTTTCAGGCTGCTGCTGTTCACTAAAAGATAGCGAAAGCACCATTCTTCAGTCTGAACTGGTTATTGGTATTCTGTTCTAGGACTGAGGTGCTTAAATCATTCTTCAAACATAAGCTGTTAAGCAGCCTAAGCAAAGAAAAATCTTGTAAAGATTTTTTTTTTTTTTAATTTATGTTCAGGTATTCAGATTCTGCAATAATTAGATTAGGAGTTATTTTCAAATAGTTTCAAATACTTCAACCACAAATGATAAGAAAATTAAAATTCAGCTTACCTGCAGTTCCTAGAAAAAACCCTCAACTGTCGCCACCAAACTTTCTTCCTCACAGGGACTCAACATCCATGAAGCAGCCCTCTCTTCACACAATAGCCTGTGTGCTTTGATCTCAATAGAACTATTTTCCACAGCCTGTTCTCTGGTTTAAGAATGTACTTCCACAAATTTCCCCATTTGTGCAAATGCAACAGAAGTTTTACAATGTAAACCAAGGCCTTCTGTACAGCACTAAAGAGATGGCCTTTCCTAACACGGTGGGACACAGCACCTGGAAGGACAGGACAGAGCAATGTGTAGTGAGCTAAAGAACTGAGGTGGACTCATGGCCTGACCAATGTGAGCAGACACAGAGAAACCATGAAGCCCAAACCCACTCCCTGTGCCCTGGCCTGTTGTTCAGAGGGCCACGACATTGTCTGGGGCTGGTGAACTCCTGAACATCACAGCCACTACAAACTACTACAACAATTCTTCAAAACAGAAAATTGTCATTCTCTCTTTAGCAACAGGTACCCAGGTAGGGAAGCAAAACCACAAAAAAACCCACCCCTTTATCAGTCATCTTTAAGGGGGTAGGGGTGCTCCAACTAACAAACCAAAAAGTTGGAAGTTGGCTGAGTAACAGCTTTTTCCTCTCTCTTGCATCCATAAAGCCTCAGTGAACAAGCCAAAGAGAGGAGAAGACACCCAGTCAAACCACTGAAGAAATCCCCTCTGCTTTTTAAAGAGGAGGTCCACTCCATTTTTCTTTAATCCATTTAGGAGTTAAAACTGGTTGATCTACATTCTGACATTTAATCAAGAGCATATTAAAGCATAAAGGCTTGTGAGTGTATAAAGATCCAGCTGGTAAGCAAAGTTTTCCTAAGTTCCTCAACTGCCTGAAAACCCCACTAACTGCTTTTATATCTTTTAACACCCATTTTTAAAAACAGGGCTGATGGTCTTTGGTCAAGTAATCAAATAATTGAGAATTGCAAGATCATACCCTGATTTTGGAACACTTCCTTAAGATCGAAGGGGATTATCTGTTCCAGTTACTACCCAAAGTGATTAAGTCACATGATTGTGAACACATCACAAATAAGAGACCAAATCTGCTTTTCTTTTGTACAAAAGATTTTTCCAACATGTGAATCAAAGAGGTAAATTACAATAATTAATACACAATACACAATGAGGTAAATTTTATCCTCGGTGGTCAGACAGGAATTCAGAGAAAGGAATTTTTGCCATCCAGTAAAAAAATTAATAAATTCAGTGAGACATAAATAAAATCTCTGCTTCTGTGTTCTCTTTATTGAAAATTACTTGAAATATACTTTTTATAAAGTGTCCTTTTGAATTCATTTGTATTTTTAAAACTCAAAAAATTTTAAGATTGTCAAAGTTAGAGAATTCTGGGCAACAATTCTACAAATAAAGTGAATTTCCTGCAAAATTTCACCATGGAGTTATAAACATAGATAATAATTTGAATTCTGAAAAACCTTTGACATTACTTCCCTGATTTATCCTTATGTATTAAAACCTAGCCACTTATTTATTGTAGTTAAGAGGGTGATTTTACTTTTCTCCTCTACTAGTTTTACAATATTTTAGTGAATACTAATGCTTATGACCTATAATCAGCTATGGCCAAACAAAAGAGAGAATCTTACAGCCTGGATCAGACCAATATAATAAACGAGTGTTAAACTACATGGAGACAACAATGTATTGAGGCATCTTACTATATAACTGAAGAACAAAATTTTGCTCTTCCCCCCACTAATACATAATAAAAACAGATTTAACTAATTTAAACTCTTTTTTTTTCTTTTTTTTTTCCCACTCCTAGAAAAGTATGCAGACATTGAAACACAAAACTACTCTTTGGGTTGTGATGACAACTTTTACATATTTCACTTTCACAGACTATTCCTAGTAATTCCAGAAATATAATACAGATTTCTTTAAAAACCCAAATATATCTTTCTGTATCAGGTGGTGAAATGCACCCTACAGTGCTGAGGAATGCAAGTTATTGGAAATTGCAGTAAATTTACATGACAACTGTCACTGATACCTCCCAAATCTATCATATATACACCAGTAATCTGCTCTTTTACAAGTCATCCACAAAGTTTTTGAACTCTTATGGCAACTGGAAGATCGAGAATCAGTATTTTTTATCAAGATCAAAACCACTTGACTCCACCATGGTAATTCAATAATTTATTGGGAATGTACAAAATACCAGTAGAAAAAAAAAAGTCAAACCAACACAAATTCTCCCTTCCCAACAGTGAACATTCTACCTCAAAACCCTTTTTTTTTTTTTCAATTTTCTATGGTCTGTGCTGCCCAAAATTGTAATATGATTTTCCAAAAATCATTACATGTCCATATTTTTTAGTGAGATTAATGATGATTCAGAAAGGCTATGAAAAGTCTTTCCAGCTCAGCTTCAGATCAAATTCATTTAGATTCTTGATACCAAAACTTACTATCCAGAAAGTCAAGAATCCACAAATCCAGAATCAATAAAAGCCAGAACTGCTCAAACACAAATTAGCAAAACAATTTGTAAAAATTTCCAAAATCTTCCCAGGTGAATCTCAGGTAGGATTGTAAAAAGAAAAATTAAGTTTCCAGTGGCCTTTGATAAATTTGATTAGGTAAAAATGTTAATTATCACATACTTTATTCTTTCATTTATTAATAACATTTCTTCTCTTTCACAAAAAGTAAACCTGATACTAATTTTAACTACCCTATGAATTAACTTGTAGTAGCTTCTTATTACTGCTAAACGCAAGGGTTTATATTAGAAGATGTAAGAAATCTCTCAGATGAGAAACTTATAATTAAAATACAAAACTGCTCTCAAGGCTTATATAGCTATTTGAAAAATTGGCCTATTTATCTACATCACAGCTGATGAAGGATTTTTAAAACTCAAAGTTTGAGTTTGAGTTTTGCTCAGAATATTAAAAAAAAAAAAAATTTACACATTACTGCTTTATTCCTAGATCATGATATCAGCCTTAAGCAAATGTTTCACCTACAATGAGCTGCTTTTTCAGCTACTGTGATGCAGCACCTAAATTGCAGTTTTTGTTCTTTAGTCAGCTAGGGACCAGTGCAGATCCCTTTCAGAATACAGGTTTGCCACAGTAATTTACCATAGAGTAAAAAAAAAAAATCTATAACTTATGTAATGGCTAAGAGCTTCAGATGAGGAAGAACAATTGGACTTCATCCCATCCATCTCAACTGCCTTGTGGGCAGCAGATTATACAAAACTAAAGATGATGAAAACTTAAAATATTGGTTCTCGCTTTACATGCGAATGGTATGAATATTTGATATGTTAAGATATTTGTAGTTGCATAGAAGTTGCATGGAATCAAACATCACTTCAAGCCACAGTTCAGTTTTTCAAGCTCCATAAAAATGAACAACAAATCCTTCCCCTACAACTTTTCACACTGGACATTATGATAAACAGTAAACCTGAACTATAAAGCAGAGATATGGAATGCCTTAAATTTTATGTTCTGGTGGATATTAGTTTGCTGTGCATCAAAGCCAGACATTTTGGTCCTTTTTACTCAATATAGTGAATATAAACTAACCAATGGCAGATAAATAGTAATCAAAACAATAAGTTTAGAAAATATCTGTCTTCATTGACATCAGATACTGACCCTGTAAGTGGAGTAATGACAGCCTCCAGTACCTTAAAACACAAGGAACAAAGTGAAGCATATTGTGTTTTCATTTTTTCCATGAACACAGGGCAATTGCACAGCAGATATAATCAGGGTGTACAATGTCTTAACAGCAGATTTTGTCCCCAGATTTTGCAAGAAATCTCAAATAGAAATAAACTAATTCAGTCTGTTTACATCTTATATTTGTTTATGCAGATGAATTATTTTCTTTTAAAAGAATTGCCCTTTCAAAACTATCCAAATAAACTAACCATAGATTTTTAAGATCATTTTGAGGCAAAAGAAAAGAAGATGATACCCTCTCTTACTTGACATCTGAGAACAATAAACAGCCTCAGGCCTGGCATGTAGGATACCTGACAAGCTACCTAAAAAATCCCAAAGAGTTCAGAAGTGCATAAAAGAATCAGTATGTTCAGAAAAAAAAAAAGCTGAATTTCAATTTCTTTAATATCAGAAATCAAAGGAATAACATACTTTTTTCCAAACCACCTTCATTTGGAATCAAGTTTAATGCTTGGTTGTCAATGCAGCCTTATTTTTTCCTTATTCGGGACCTAGTGCTCCCAAAGTTTACTGAAATATTGCAACCAGCCTGTAGGATTTGGGCAATTAGAATCCAGCAAATACAGATAAAGGGTTCTGAGATTCTGAGACTGAGGTTTTTGTAACCCTCTTCACTTTCAATGGTGCTTCCACAACCAACATGAGAATGATCACAAGTATGATTTTGGATGAAAATGAAGTGCAAAACATTAGAAAAGAAATATAATGCAGAATGTAGATTCCTTATATGAAGAAATAAAATAGACAAATCACAGAATTATAACAATGCAGAAGAAGAATAACAAACTAACACAGAGATATGCTTGGCCAGATATCTTCCAAAATGTTCACAAACACTCAGGAGAAAAATCTAGTAAAAGTAGGAAGACATAATAAAAAGATCACTGACTTGATCAGAGAATTGTCTGAAAACTGAGATATACAGAGAAAATGAACAAAGAAGAACACATCCCTGAATTTTAAAAAAAAATCATCATAATTTATATCATATTTACAAAATATCTGATTCAGCTTTCAGAGTTTACTTTTCAAGGATCAGGTCAATATTGAATAATTAGCAATTACACATTTGTAAGTCATATTAGTATGCTACCCTGACTGCTATTGCAGATAAATGCATCACAATCATTAATTGAGTTCCTCAGAACTCTTTCTGAGGAACAGACCTATTATTAGTTTAATAATCTATGTGATTTTGTTATCATTGGGGAACAAAGGTAGAGAGATTGGGAAATTTATTTAAGGTTTCTAGAGAATCAGAGCCCAGATCTCTGAGTGCCTGCCCGTTGCCTAATCTACTTAAGCATCTTGAAATCTACACCACTGCACATTTTAAACACTTCACAATACTGAAACCACCGGTAGATCTTTAAAATAATGACATTATTGTATCTCAGCACTATATCAAGTCTCTATCAAGCTACAACAACCCTCAAAAAGAGATGCGCTGGTCTGGCATGGATGGCAAAAAGAGGTTGTAGCTACCTCCAATTTCTTCTCCATCCACCCAGACATCACCACCAAAGGCCCAGCACTACTGTCCCCCTCCCAGCAGTTGCTGGCCCTGCCAAGCTTGCTGTGACACCCCCAGCAGTGGCACCCTGGTTTCCTTCCCCTGGCCATGGGACTGATGAACTGAAGCAGAGATATCCCCAGTCCAGAACAGCTGCAAGCTGCATGCTTTTTTTTTTTTTTTTTTTTTTTTTTGAGGTATCACATCACTTCAAATGGATTAACACTGGCTTTAAATTATGGAGTCTACAAAGCATCTTCTGAATGCTCTATTTTTTTTTTTTTACTTTAATTTCCCTTCTGTTTGCTCTTTATTTTTCTTAGGGTTTGGAGGTTTTTGGTTTGTTGTTTTGGGGGTTATCTATTTGTTCATTTGGTCTATTTCTTAGTTTTGGTTTACACCTTGAGGTAGCCTCTTTATCAGTACTTCAGGAGCACGCTCAAGGCCATTAAAGATGCCAGCCATATCCTGAGTGGCATCAAAAGGTGCACAACCAGCAGGTCAAGGGAGGTAATTCTGCCTTTTACTCCACTCTCCTGAGACCCCACCTGCAGTACTGTGTCCAGCTCTGGGGCCCCCAGTAAGAGAAGGACATGGACCTGCTGGAGTGAGTCTAGAGAAGGGCCACGATGGTGATCAGAGGTCTGGAGCACCTCTCTGTATGAAGACAAGCTGAGAGAGTTGGGATTGTTCAAACTGGAGATGAGAAGGCTCCAGAGACCCTGAAGCATCCTTCAGTACCTAAAGGGCTACAAGAGAACAGGAAAAGGACTACATGCAGTGACAGGACAAGGGGCAATGGTTTCAAAAGAAAAGACAGTAGGTTTATATTAGATATTAAGAAGAAATTATTTACAGTGAGGGTAAAGGGAGACTGGAGACACTGGAACAGGTTGCTCAGAACAGTTGTGGGTGCCCCATCACTAATGTTCAAGGCCAGGCTGAATGGGGATTTCAGCAACCTGGTCTGATGAAAGTTGTCCCTGACCACAGCAGAGGGCTTGGAACAAGATGATATTTTTTAGGGTGTTCCAACCCAGACTATTCTGTGATTCTATGATAGCAACAATATACTTCATAGTCATCATCCTCAGAGGTATTCAAGAAACTACTGGATGTGGCACTTAGCACTGAGGTCTGCTTGACAAGGTGGTGATTGGTTAAAGGCTGGACTCAATCTCAGCAGCATTTTCCAAACTATTTCTGTGGTTCTATGTATTGAGTGTTCTAGTGTAAGAGCTATATATATATACACACATATATATGTTTTATGTAATAAAACATATTTAAAACACAGGGTAGAAGTGTGAAAAGAGCCAAGAGAGCCAAGATGTTTGGAACACAGTAAGATTATGCACATAACTCCTATCAAATCACAGGGTCAAAGACTGTGATAGAGTGTTTATCTGACTGACGCTGAATGTGCTCCAACACACCAGTAAGGATTCAAACAGACGGGATCAGTTAGTTGCTCTGGATCTGCTTTAATGTGGTACAGAAAAACTGAACCTCTTTCACTGATAAAATGAAAAAAAGCATGTCCACGAAAACAGTCAAAAAAGAGGATATTTTACATACACAACGTGCTTAACCAAATTTGGATGAAAAGACAGATTTTCAGTTTTATTGAATCTGTTGGTTTAAATCAAATCTTTAATGCTACTGTAACTTAACAACTTATGCATTAACATGCAGCTTTTCCAAAGGTTCTTGCTATACACATTCATAAAAATTGGGAGGAACACAGAATTTTTTTACACCAAGTACATTCATTTTCTCTCTTAAACTGACTTGCACAATGAAGGACAACAAACAGCTCTAACAATCTGTTACATTGAGACTCTTCCACTTAATGTCTGCATGGGGATTCTGGCTCACAAGGTGCCATGCAGAAGCCTGCCAAGGGCACTGGGTTCTGCCCCATGCACAAAACCCAGCTAAAAGCACAACTCCCTTGGTCTCCCATCGTTTCCAACAAGCACAAGGGCATGGAATTTTCTTGGTCTCCCTTCATTTCCAACAAGCAATCTCTCCCCCTTCTCCACTCTTGTAGTCAGAGTCAGGGCACCAGCTCCAGGCCTTTTCCACTTCCCCGGCCGAGCTGTAGAACAGTCTTTCCTGCACATCACAGCCAGGGCTCCAAAGGCAGGACATCTCCAGTTCCCAGTGAAACTTCCCAGTTCTTAATTAGATGCTGTCATCCTTAAAAAAACAATTGAAGAGCCCAGTGCAAGAATATGTGCTCTGAAAAGATGGAAATGCCCAGGCAGTAGCATCAGCGTTACAGACTAACAAATCTTTGTAGCCTCTTAGGCAACTGGATGGGATGGAATTACCTTAGCAGTGCCTTCCACTCCTACCTTTTTCCCCCCTTCCCTCACTTTTCTTTGCTGACCAGATTATTCTTTGTATGTATAGTAAACAATTATAGAAATACTTTGCGATTATCTATGAAAAACAATCAGAAATTTCCTGCTTTCATAAACAGTTGTAAGACAGAAACAAATTACAGGCATTGCTTACAGAGAGTAAAACTCAAGTATAAACCTTTAAAACACAGCTCCAACATACAGAAATGCACTATCTGAAAACAGTTGATTGGGAATTCTCCTAAAAGAGAAATACGAAATATTCCATGCTGTACTGTGAACTTCATAAAACTGATATGAAATTTCACTGAGTAGTTGATACTGGCACGTGAAAATAAAGCAAAGCTCAGCAGGACACGTGAAATTAATGCATTTCCAATGTAATTCCAAACAGTATAGCATAAATCAGCATGGGCGTGTAATTCTTGGATCTCGTTTGACATAAGCAAAGCAGAAATTATGTGCTGTTGCAGGTGTTTTGCAGGCAAACATGACACCTAGCTGATTGTTAACAGAAGAACTTTTTTTCAGAGGAAAATGAGCCAAAGGAAGGTCTCAAAGCTGACAAATGAAAAAAACCCAGGTGGAAATAGTTATGCCCACTCCTGGCCTGGGGCAGTCAGAAGCTATTTGTGCTAGGATGGCACTGGAAACAGGCTGCTCCTAGGGGAATCAGGAGCTGACTCCAGCAGGCTTGAGAAGCATTTTGGGGGATGATAGCCACTTCCAGCTGGGCTAGATGCTGGGCTGCTCAGCATGGGCAGTCCCATTTGGCTCAGAGATAGAAAGAAATGTGTACCTCACACCAAAAGCTACAGAACACCTGCAATTTATGTTCTCTGAGAAAACTGCAGTTTCTAGCCCCTCAAAGCCAAATTTTAAAATTATATGACTTATAATACTGTTAATCATAACAAAGATCATCTTGTTCCAATCCCCCACCATGGGCAGGGACACCTTTCACTAGACCAGGTTCCTCTGAGCCCGACCCAACCTGGCCTGGAACACTTCTAGGGATGGAGCACCCACAGCTTCTCTGGGCAGCCTGTTCTAGCTCCTCACCACCCTCACAGTACGTAATTTCTTCCTAATTTCTAATCAAACCTACCTTCTCTCAGTTTGAAATTTTTACTCCTTGTCCTATCACTATACGCTCTTGTAAAAAATTCCTCTCCAGGGACTTCTTTGTATTTTATACAAAACCCCATATGTGTAAGATACCTCTAGGTGGTAAAAATGGAACCTCTCTGGTACAGGTTCCATTTACTATTGAAGAGATATTTTACATACAATTCAATGGTTGAACACATAGCCTTTGCAGTGTGCTGGTTAGGGTAATAAAGGGAAAAAAGGGGTCAGAAAAAAAAAATCTGATCTTTGTAAAGTAATTTCTACACTATAATAAAAAATATTTTATTTACAAAATAATTACTGCAAATTGAACAGATATACTCTTTGTAACAGAAAAATATATGTAAAAAAAAATCTAAAATATAAAGAGGGATCCTTGACTTGCCAATCTGGGTGAAACATCTTGCTAGAGGCTTTTTCCCCTCTCTATTCTGCTGCCCTTCTCAAAACTCCTGTGTAAATCATACTCTGCAGGTTCACCCACCTTAATTACAGGATCTTTTCAAGAGACAGCAGTTATCTACCAGCCAGAGGGGGAAAAAAATTGAAAAGGCTATAGACTCACAGAGGCCTGGCTACTCCTGGATTTGATCATAAATCACTTCTCAGCAGTGACACATAATACTGTTTCCAGGCAAAACATGAATAAACATGTGCATAAACTTTTGATTCAGAGCAATGCCACACTAGTTCTGTGATCCATCAGATCTCAGAAGATAAGCATGATGTGATGGGGTCGTCTCTTGTTAGAAAGGCTTCCAAAGAGCAACTGGAAAGCTGCAACTAGATGGTGATTGAGTGGATAGGACACTCCTCAGTGTGCCTAACATGTGACCAGGCAAAGCAGCAGGAAGCACTTGCACTTGAGTTAAATAGATAAAACTATGCTGAGAAAGACTGGTCAGTAAACAAGGATTCTGCTCTAAAAAAAAAAAAAAAAAAAAAAAAAAAAAAAAAAAAACAAAAAAAAAAACAGAAGCATTGACATTTAGTCATAAAAGGGATGAGAAAGAAGGCAATCTTACAAACATTAGTTGAGGAATTTATACCCAAGTGTAGTCCCACACCAAGGACATTATTGTACAGACCTGCTCCACAGGTCAAACTGCAACCCATCCAGGTCACCTGCTTGCAAGTGTTTCTTCAGCAAGGGCTTTAGGGTGCCCCACACAACATCCCCAGAGGGCAAGCTCAGGTTCCCTCTCACCCAGATAGCAATGCGCTACTCCATCATCTATTTTGGAACGTGGTTGGGCCCAGCACTCTGTGCAGCTTCAGCTATCCCATCCTTCTGAGGACAGTGGGAAACACATACAGAGGCATGAGAATAGAAAATGAGTATTCATCAGTGCAAAATACTCCAGCACCCTTTAAACACAGGTGTTTTTACCTTCTGCTATGAGGACACCTGGCATGCCAGAACAGTCTGATCCCAGGCTGAATTCAGGACACCTGGTCCAGGGAGGGTAATGATGCCAGTGCTATTCCATCCAGTAATGCTTGGACCTTTGCTTTACAGGACTACGGACTGGTAAGTCTGGTGCCTGAGCCAAAGTCTCATCTCACCTATTCCCTGGTGATACTGGCCACACAGAACTTTACACATTTTCTGCAGCAAGTTGTTGAGCAGTTTCACCGTGCACTGTGAGCCAGCTGCCCTCGCTCACTAGCTGGAGACATCAGCTTTTCAGGGTTTCCTCTGTTCTCAGACCTGTAAAAAGCCTGATGAATTAATAACACAAACAAGGCAACAGTGTGCTCATGATCAACTTCAGGACCAAAGTTCTATCACACTAACTATATAATAATGGGTGCTGCAGATCAAACAGGACTCCACAGCTATCAAAAGGACATATGAGTACTTCAACAGAATAAAAACACAGGATTGTGCTGCATTGGCTTGTGCCAGGTCTATTTAAAGGATCTAGAAGTACTGTGGTACATAGAAGGGGATTAAAAGAAGGATTGCAGAACCTCAGCTAGATGTCATCTTAATGTTATACAACTCCTTTTTCCTGAAAACAAAGGGTGGATTCAGCAAGACCTAACCAGCCTTGTTTGTGGAAAGCTAAATCCTACCCTGACCTCTCACTGATCACTGCTTTAACTCCACACCGGCCCCAGGCACGGAAAGAGAACAGAGAGACCTTCCAGACAGTGAAACTCACTCCACTCCAGCAGAGCATTCCTTTGTAGCAGCCTCTCCAAGGGGAGTGGGAGCACAGAGTTTCCAGTGAGAAATGAGAAACCGATGCCAAAGAGGAGGTGAAAGCACAAAGAGGCACCAACAGCTCTTCACAGAGGGACAGAAGCACAGAGGCACAAAGGAAACCTATGGTGTAAACACAACTGACACAGCAACAGCAGAGCCCTGCCTGGGATTGCCAGGTGTCCTTGTAACATCAGGATAGGCTCACTTCTCCACAATTCCTCATTAATTTGGTGGGATGTCAGGTTGGGCTAAATCAAAGATTCTGCCAATAACCCCACCCAGTTTGGATCAAAAGGTGGTGGCAACACCAGGGCTCTGAAAGGAGACACCACCCAAGGAAGCCAATCTGAAGTCCCCCACCTTCTGAAAAGTTAGAGGCTCCCACTGGGTTCTTAATTAGTATTTTGTACACTTCACTCAGCAAACTAAACTCTGCCTTTGGTAACATTTTAGGACTTCTCCTGTTTCCAAAAGGTTTTAAAACAAAAAGACAGAAGGGGTGTGTGAAGGAATAAACACCCCAAAAGTAACCCCACACAAATTACTTATAATCTGTTACTTGTCAAACAGTGGCTTTAACAGGCCAAAAGAATTCTAATAAATGTCTCATACAGTGTGACTGATGTACCTAGTTGTCCAATTAACAGTGCAAACAAATATAAATATCTCATTAAAATGTATAATGCATATAACTTTGGTTTCCTACACTTTACCACTTCCAATATATTTCTGAAATGCATGTAATTTTAGGAGAAAACACTCCATCACACTCTCATCTGCAGGTACCTCTGCATGCTTGTGCTTTGTTATTAAAAAAGCTTCTACTTTATGTGGGATTTGTCATGTAAAATATAAAATAAATACCTATAAAAATGTTTTACTCGAGCCATCAATAGAAACCCTCATTGAACAGGAGAGGGGGTTTTGTGTGGTCTGTGTGCCTTTTCTTGGATGCAGTACTGCTTGCATAGACTTCTAAATTACATTGCAGTGTTCTCCACTCTGTTATTGATTGAGCTGAGATTTTTGGCAAGTCATTTCACCACTGTGCAGTTCTTTCTATTCCTACCTATCCTCTGTGTCTAATTTGCCTTTATAAACCCTTCGGGGCAGCAAGTGTTTTTCCCTGCCAGCTTGTAATACCTGTCACCATGGGATCTTATTTCAGTTGGCTTGATAGGCTAATAACAACATTTATGTTGTAAAAGATTAAAATTTTAAAGAATAAAAGGAAAAAATAAGCAATTATATTGGAGAAATACAGTACCAATTCTATGGGCAAATCATACATATTTAGAAAGATTCTTTCTTCCTAAAAAGCTTGGCAGGCTTTAATAATGAAATAAATTTTATTTTAAAAAATGAAAAACAAACAAAAACCATAAAAAGACAGCAAGAGGACAAAAATCATTATGATTGTGAAACTCAGTAATTTCCCAGTGGTCTCTAAGAGCTCTATCTCATAGCCTAGGTCAGGAGACCAAAGAGGGAAGAAGTTTTATACAAAAACTTTCCCCAGTTTCCCTCCTCACACTGAAATTCACTGAGGCAATTTAGCTGAGGATAGCTGAGGACACCAAGAATAACTCCCTGTCTGGTAACTCTGAATGAGTTTTTTTGTAAATGACTTTTAGAATCTGGAAGCTGCTCAGATAGTCTAATAACAAGGCCAATATTGGCGTCTAAAGGGATACAAGTGAAGACTTCTGGTTTAATGTCCCAGCTGCAAACGTCTTTCCCAGCAGCAGCATTCTCACTAGCTGCCCAGCAGTGCACAGGTACAGAGGGAGGAATTCTGTAGCTCATGCAACCTGTTCCTACAGCAATTGGTGAGAAAGTTGCTTACTACTTACCAGAAATCTTCTTAATATTGACCCAAAATAATACTAACTGGATTTACTACGTTTCTAGAACTGGTACTGCTCTAGTCACATGCAGGAGGTTCTTTCTCACATAGGCAAAAAAAAGCCAAAACCAAACCTTCAGCTTTTTGAGTTTTACACTCAGAAACAGTAATTTCACTACCCTTAAAGCACAGGCACAGACATGAATCCCTATCAAGGCAAAGCAGCTGTTACACTTCTGCAAGTCAGACAAACTGTACACAAACCCATACAATATTTCACACATATTTAAAAGTGGCATATATAAGTTTTGTGGGTTCATCTGTTCTGAAGATTATTTCAGTACATAAGTATCACAGGCTTAACATAAAAACTCAATATAAATATGAATCCAGAAGACCTTTTAATTGATATTTCAATTATGAAGTTTCAATTTTAATTAAGCAAACCAAACATCTTGATTTTACTTTATTTTCTTAACAAAACCTCCAGTACTGTAATGGATTCTTTTCCTGAAATCTTTTATGCTATTTTTAGTGGAAAATGACCAAATAGAGTGAGTGTTGAAAAAGCTCTTTTTACTGGCTTGTCTGAAATTCCAGTAATTCTTCTAGAAGTTTACAAGGCAGAAATGTTCTTCCACATCTGTAATCAAGTAGATAAAATGAAAAACCAAACTCTTCAGGAAACATATTCTCTGTACACAGCAAAACAAAGATTTTTTTTAATAGGCTTCACTAGCAGTAGCTGTAATAGAAAAACCATGAGACAACAGACCAGCACTACTGATAATAGAAGCTCCACATTAGTAATAACTACTATATTCTCTTAAATCCAAAAATATTGCTCAGCTTTTATCCACTTTAAAGCTTCTATCACCAAGACTGAATTATGATCAATTAGAGTTACAGATCCTATGTTAAAATGATACAGAGAATTTCCATCAACTAATTCCAAGAAATTCATTATGTTAGACTCTGAATTTAATGTGAATACTTCCTTATATTGCCATAGAAACGAGAGACTCTCAACTTGAAATTGCTATGCTAGTTGCTACAACAAAAAGGCAGTTTCTCTCACCACGAGCTCAGATTTCATGCGTGAGACAATAGGCAGATATAACAAACCCACATGGAAAGGAAAATCAGAAATACCAGTAAAAACAATGACTGTATGATTACTATATATATACATGTATCTGTATATATAGAAAATTAAGTCAGAGTAAACCACCTAATATCATTAAGTGCAGAATAGGCATCCCAGTGGGTCTGAGCTTCAAGGAGAGTTTTCCAAATGAGTAGTGCAGTAGCTGAACATGGAATCTGGGGGGTAATTACACTTCACCTAAGCAAAGCACTCAATAGTTTAATCTGAAGAAGTGTTCAGCTCCTCCATCAGTCTGATACAAGAGTTCAGCAGCTACTCCCTTTCCCACTTGACAAGGATTTCAATTCCATGATAGGAGCATCTGCATGATCTTTTAGCTTTTTATGCTAGCAACAGGATCCTGCAACACTTTGAAATATAAACTGCTGTTCCTATAAAAAAAAAAAAACATGGCCAGAGAATTAAAATATAATGGGATTAATACTTGTTTATTCTAACATACCATTTTGGAAGCATGTGAGAGGCTTATGTGGCATTTATTAATGCAGATTTAGCACAAAGAAGGACTTAGTAAGGGAATAACAGAAATGAACACAGCCATTCTATTTCATACTAGTTAAAGAATCAGCTGTGAGAATGTAACATGATAGAAACTATTCAGTAGAACTCATATAGGATACAAATAGGACTGTTCATTCCTTTTCAGTCTAAGTTTAAGTAGAAAAAAATGGTGTGTGTTATAAGAACTTACATGTGAAATGGGTGTCCTGGAATGAGACTGATGCCCCAATTGTTTTTTTTCCTTTCAGCTTCTGTAGGACCGGTTAGGTGTTGTTTTATGAAATGGCAATATTTTATCAGAAATATGCAGATTAATTCCTGGTTGGCATGATGGAGACAAAGCTGGAAGATTTTTTTTTTTTTTTAATTACAAAAGGAACTTTAATATGTGCAATTTAAAAAATTATTTTGCACATTTCATTTTGAGAAATGCAAGTACAACGTGAGATACAAAGATATCAATAAATAGATAAGTAATAAAAGACAATTTATTCTACCTGTTTGCAGGAAGGATTTCCACTCTGGAATACTAATGTTACATTAACACAGCTACACAATGTACCTGCTAGAATAGCGTAGAAAATTTTGCTCATTATACTCTACCACTGTTTTCCATTGTTCTGCTATGTATTGTGAATCTGTAAGCACTACTCGTAACGATGTGTAGAAGTCTATTTCTAGGGTTTTTTTTTCCCTTTTCTTCTGCATAATATTTCTTCAGCGTTTTTATAAACAAACACACTATGACTCTGCAGAGAGTGAGTGACCTCAATTCTGTCTGACCTAACAGACTGTCAAAGAAAAACCCTGGCCCCCAGTGTAGTAATCTGGGAACTCTGTGAACAATTTAATAATTCTGGATAAGTCAATGAAATGACTGCCATCACTGGCTATAGAGACTGCCATATGTTCTCAAGACTGTGTCACGTATCTTCCAGACCAGGCACAATGGGAAATTGTAACACCAGGCTTTCTCCCATTAGAACAGGCATGATTTGGAGTGCCAGAATTCTGTCTCAGAACAAGTTTCTGCATGCTTTCTGAAGTGAACTCAAGCACAGAGGGTAGAAATATCTTTGTGGCAGAATAAACTAGTTGGTGCTAATGCCACACATGAACGATGCACCAACTGAAAGGTTCAAGATGAATTCCAGCAACACAGGAAGGTGCTTCACTAGCACAAAAGGCTTGGAGTGGGCAAGAAAGAAGAATATTGATGGCAGATAGGGCTCCATGGTTTGCAGATGTATGGGGAGCCTCCATGAATTATACTGATCTGAACCAAGGATGGGTCAAGAAAGTAACAAAAATATTACATAGAAAGGTATATAGAAAGGCATTATTTCATCTATGGATGTGGAAGCAGGTGGCCAATTTGTCTTGTCTGAAAACCATAAAACACATGCACATTTGGTATTTTAATTCAATTTTCACGTGGAAATTGAATACATGGACTGTTGCCCTTGCTTCCCAAGGTCAGAGGCCTGAAAAGAAAGGTGCAATAATGACTTAGTGTTTATGGTCCTGCACTACCACAAAGTAGTGTTTATGGTCATGACACCACAACTGTGTTGGTACCAGAGAAAAAGGATGCAGAAATAGAACCAGGAAGGCCGATGTGCTGCCTCAGCAGCAAGGAACCCAGCAAGCAGTTCTGTCCATAATGAAACACTACCTGGTAAATCTCTTTTTTGTAGGAACATCACTCACACAGGAAAGTCATCCTATACAAATATGTGTTTCTCCCCTGCTTCTCAGGTGGCACCATTATTTCATCCTACTTTCATGAGAACTTGGGACAGAAATACAGACGTGTTAACGATTACTCATGCTTTCTTCTGAAGAAGCAGGAATACTATTTTTTCCTTTGGAATGAGTTAATTGTGCATATTTTAGAGGGACAGCTGTACACCAGCATTCTTCTAGAGAAACCAGTTGGTCATAGCTTGGACTTGTTCACCATTTGCTGCATATAAAACTGACTAGATGGTAGGCCTAGAGAGTGGGGGGAATGAAGGTACATCCTGCTGGTGGGCAGTCACCAGTGGGGCTCCTCAGGGCTCAGTATTTGGGGCAGGCCTGCTTAATATCTTTATTAATCATCTTGTGTTCTCAGTTCTGGGCCACTCATTACAAGACAGACATTGAGGTGCTGGAGCATGTCCAGAGAAGGGCAACAGAGGGAAGGGTCTGGAGCACAAGTCTGATGAGGAGTGGCTGAGTGAGCAGGGGTGTTTTGCCTGGAGAAGAAGAGGCTTAGGGGAGACCTTATAACTCTCTTCAGCTACCTGAAAGGAGGTGTGGCTGGGTGGGGGTCAGCCTCTTCTCCCAGGTAACAAATAATAGGACAAGAAGAAATGGCTTCAAGTTGCACAAGGGAGGTTTAGACTGGATATTAGGAAAAATTTCTATACTGAAAGCATTGTCAAACATTGGAAAAAGCTGCCCAGGGAAGCGGTTGAGCCACCCAACCCTGGAGATGTGGCACTTGGAGTTATAGTTTGATGGTGGACTTGGCAGTGCTGGGTTAATGGTTAGAGTCAATAATTTTAAAGGTCTTTTCAAAACTAAATGATTCTATGGTTTCAACATGTTTTGAGAAACTAAGACAGACGTAAGAAACACATGTTCCCTGTGCTGATTTTTCCTGTACTGGAGGCACAGGGCCATACACTCTCTTGAATATGACAGAACACGTAAATTCTAAAATCAGTAATGTACTTTAATAATCACTAAATTTTTTTTCCTGGAACTTTCACACGATTTTACTTTCTCCATTTTGTTCCTTGTCTTACTTTCCTTCATCTCAAATTCATGCACTGTGGAAATAATCAAAGACACCCAGGAGAAACGTCTGAAGCTGATAAGCAGAGCGAAACAGCATTATTCATATATTACTAATCATAATGTATGTATGAATGAGAAGACACCTGGTAGTGCTGTGTTGACAGCAAGCTACATTTTGATTAAGCTTTCTGGATTCTAGCAATCTGAAGGTACTGACTAGGAGTTCAAGAATAATGTAAAAAGAAGTATAAATACATGGCAGATACACACAAACTACAGCTTTCTTTCAGCTCAGCTTCTAGTGAAGTCACCAAATTGCAGATAGCAGGTTTGAATAAATGAGAGATAATAGGTTAACATTAAAAGAACATTCAAACCATGAGTACTGTTTTTGCGATTATCATTTACCAGTGTGGATTTTTGTCCAGTTTAGGAATGCTAAATAATTTTTGTTAAAGCCCTTAAATATCTTTCTTTTCTCTCACTTCTGCCCACCATTCCGCTTTTCATTTCGGCCTATAGTTAGAAAGCTACACAAATGGCTAGAAAACTATGACACCTTCTCACTGGATGGATTTCTATGAGGTTGAAGAAAAGCTGATTTGTAACAAATTAGGTGTGCTGAAGAGATACTGTTGGGATCACAGCCCCTGTGGTTTCAGAAAATTCAGTTAAGGCATGCATTACAATGGCATTCAGCAACAAAACGCAATGACAGGAACTTTGCCACTGAAATCAATATCATCCAACTCTGTGCTCTAGACTGCACCTACTTGGATAGGCATCTAGTCAATCTCATTCTAAAGTCTATGATTATATTCCTATTGCAGAATCCTGTGCCATTCTGTACATTTCCTGGCCACCAGAGTGTATGGGTTTATTGTAAGTATCATATATATATATATATATGTGTATATATATATACATATATATATGTAGATATATATGTGTGTGTGTTTTGCACCAAAACTTGAATGAAAAATATTCTACAGTAGTACTGTAGCAATACTACTACAGATGAAAATTCCTACCAGTCTCAAAAAAACCAAAGATTGTACAAATTTTTATATATATTTTATACTTATAAACACCTAGGTACATAAGCAAAATAGTTCAAGAATGTTAAGACATTCAAAAAAATATCACTATGTTCTTTGAACTTTGCCTTGATGCTCCCCAGTTTAAAAAAAAAAAAATCCTTAATTTGTTTATTTGTTTGTAGCACTATGAGGAAGAGAAGAACAAGAAACATCTGTTTCTACAACTGGAGCACTTTCCATCACCCTTTCTAAATCACAGTTGTGACCACCTCCTCCCATAAGTCCCTTTTGAAGGAGTACTTTTTCCATGTATACACCACTTCTTGTATACAAAATATGGAGATGAATAATTTATAGAATCTTTCATGTCATGAAAAGACCTCCTCATCTATAAAGAGCAAGAAGATCAAGAACACTGGAAGTAAAAGCTCAGAATCCATATCTTTCATGAAATGCTGAATTAATGCAGGTAAGGTTATAGGATGCATAAAGGAAGTCAGACACAATTCTACCCCCTCACACCAGTATTTTCCTTTGATGTCAACAGTATCAACAGATGTACAAGTCTTACTGTAAAATTAACTTTACCTTATGTGACTAAACAGAAGTAAGCAGAGCACTCTAAATTATTTAATTTCTTCAAGGAAATGATGCACTAACAAAGTCATGGCCCCATCCTTTAATGGCACATTTGTAATTCTCAGGGAAGGAAAAAGACTGATGAATATAATTCTACTGCCAGTGAACAGAGTCCCTGACATGAAACATCACAAGCTGTCTGGAGGAGCTGAAGAATAAATCACAAGCTACATGAGTCAGAAGTCAGTTTCAATGGTCTTTAAATTAAGATGGACAAGCATAAGAATAACATAAAGTAATGGTAAAAAAAGAACTCTGAATTTAATTTCAGGAGTTAATAAAATCCTAAAGAGCACAAATTAGGAAAAAGGAGTAAGTTTATTTTCAAATACTATCTATGCAAAAGTCATAGAGAAAAGTAAACCACACAGGTTTTCAGGGTTCTTTAGGTCTGGTTTTTGAAAGACCGTTGTGATTGTTTTTTTATTATTCTGGAAAATCATGCAACTTTCTGTTGCAAAATACTGTTCTTCTTGTGAAGATAACTATAACCAATGTTCCCATCTTGGAATACAGTATATAGTGACATTCAGGAATAAAAGATCGCCAAAAGACTATCTATATGCACAGAGTGTTTTAATGAATGTAGAAGATAATTATTTATGACCTTAAATAACAAAAAAAAATTCTAAAAACATAACTATACATAGGAATATGTGTATGAAAAAGTCTGTAGTAAAATACTAACATTTTAACTAGCTAACATGTTTATTTACACGTGTAGCCAAAACTTTGGAAAATCACAAAATTCTTGCATTTCTCTGTCAAAAAGCCTGTTACAGACTTTTAAAGAAAATTTAAAAGTTAAGCCAGGTTTTAATTGCAAAGCTTATGGATGAGCCCTTTAAGAAAAAACACTACAAGAAACCCCTTAGCCACAAATCATGGGAGCTGGGACAGTACCATCCTCTGTCCTTTTAGACTTCGCCCAGCAACCACAGTCACAGCCACCAGGAATAGGATGTGAAAGATGCAGTCTGCCCAAACTTGGCTGCTCCTATGTCCATCCTAATGAGGGTCCAAACCTTTTCCTGACTGGGAAAGCACTTGAAAACATGTCCAAGTACATCTATAGTCAGCAAAATATTCTAGCATATGCTTACTATTAAGAAAATTATTGTACTAAGAAAATTAAACTGTTTTTTAGTTCCTCCTTACATTATGTGTACTAAATGTCTTTTTTGCATAAGGAGCTAAAGAATTAGGGGTTGACACTTAAAGTCTGACTATTTAGAGTCAGATAAGAGCCATTAGAAAGTGTCCATAGAAAGTGTATGTTTTATTCATGTTTCAAATAGTCATACTAGTAAATACTTCTAAAAATAAATTAAATTGCTCAGTTGGTCAGATCACCTGGTTACTTAATACATCCAAACCACTTTCCTTGAGAAAGAGATGCATCAGGCAGGATCTCCAGGGCAAAATCTGTTGCAATGCTCCTGAGTTCTGAAATCCATGTTTTCAGACAGTTCACTGGGATTCTGCTGAGGGCATCTGTGGAAGTTTATAACTCTATATAAAGAATAAAGATCCTGGTTTATGCAGTACAACCAAGTGGGCTGTCCATGCAACCCTTCAAGGAGTGAGTGTGCACAGCACAGACCTGTGTCAGCCACTGCTGGGAATTACTGTGGATCTGAGACAGCAGTGGTGAACAGAGAATGGAACTGGAGGCAACATTGCTCCCCGTATGACTCTTCTCCATGTGACTGCTTATCCAAATTAAGATGCCTTTCCTTAACACACTGCTACTTTTACAACTACGCATCTGTACATGTGTAGGAAGAAGACAGCACTTAATCCAAACTGTTCTGCATGTGAAAACAAACACATCTGAAATTCAGAAGTATTTCTTTAAGAAACAGTAAAAGGCTCTTATCCTCACCCAAAGGAGCAGAAGGTCAAAATGTACGTTTGCAATACGCCCAACTAATGTAACTGCTGTATACAATTCTCTCATTGGAAGAATATATATTCAAAAAAGCATGAGGTTTTGCAGAGGAAACCTGGCCTTCTTTATCTGATGTCAAGAACAGCTTTGCCTTTGACTTCATCTGGGCCAAGATTTCATCCTTCATCCCATGTGTTTCCAGAGATTCTCTGTGATTCTGCCAAAGTAGCACAACAAGTGGCTAACAAAAAAACCCAAACAGGAAATAGTCTCCAAGGAATATTTCTGTGAACTCTTACAGTTTAGACTAAAGAATAATAATAATAATGATTCTTACAGTCTTTTCTCCTCATGCAAACCCATGCACAATGTCCTGCATTATTTATTTATTGATCTTATTTATTTATCAGGTGTCATACCTAGAAGAATTCATGTTGAATTATATAATGGAACTGCAAATCAGTTTCTCATGAAGTTTACTCCTTCTCATAATATGCAGCAACTCCTACATTATATGTTTAGGGTTTTTATAACTCAAGATGTTTAGCTAACACAAAATAGCAGTATTCCATCCAACTTTTCAAAAGTAGTATTTCATCTAGTAATGTAAAAAATGATGATGTATTTAATTAAAGAGAGGGGGGTGTTTAATCAAACATAAGGAAAAATTATGAAAGCACCTTTTCTATGCTTCAAAACAGCTAAGTCTTGAATTAGCATCCCCTGATTTCATCTACAAGTAAATTTTCACTGCTGAATTGTCAAAACTTTCAAACAAGAGAAATACTCACAGACTGTTAAAGATCACATTATAAATAGTCATGTCCTACCTCCACATTTCTCTCTCTGACTTCATTCCTAGGCAGCACTGAAGAAGCAGCTATAGTCACATGGTGCATTCAAGGTCATGCTATTCTAATTGACAGAGATAGCATTGATAAATTATGCGGAAACAATGATAATGGAGTCATTAACCTTGTTCCAGCACACTAAAGGTGCTTCATAATTAAAAGGAGTAAAAAAGTTACAAAAACATATAAAGATTTTATTGCTCAGCCTTTTCTCTCCTACACACTGCTGCAAAGCACTGTCAGGGAATAGTAATATTGCTGTAATGTGGCTGCCTGTGCTTTGTCACCAAGGGGCACAGGGATACACTGCACTGGCTTACACTTGAAGGAGGAGTCAGGTAGTAAAGTGCACAAACCATTGACCTTTTTTTTTTTTTTTCAAATAGGAAGTTGGATCCAGAAGGCCTCGTTCTTTGGCGTAAAGGATGCTGGAGCGCATGAAAGATCATTCCAGCCAGGAAGTCTTTCTCAGTCCAAGAATCTATGCTGAACTGTCATTTCCAAACACACAGACATGTGGCCAGTGCTTTGAGAATTTGCATTAAAACTGTAGTGAGTTAACACACTGAACTGAAACTCCTCAGATATGTAGAGATACAGGTACATAGAATTAGGTAGAATTCAGAATTTATCCCTTATGTCTCATGCAGAAGATTGCAGTAATTCCCAGACTAAGAGCCTGACTAGTGTGACTAGTGTCCCTAATTCATGTATGACAGGTAATTTACTAAGGGTGCACATATTAATGAATCACCAGTGGTTGCTTTGACTTGAAGAGAACTGTTGTAAAAACAGTGAAGAGATAGGACATATGTTTCACATAGCAACTCAAAGTAACCTTATATTTGCCTTACTGTGAAGAATCTATAGGATTTCTGAAAAAAAAAAATTGTATTATAGACAATCTACCCTTATCTTCTTGACACTTCATATTATGCTTCTTTTTGAATCCCATCACAGTAAGACCACTCACACTAAAATTATTAATAAAACAAGGACAGTACAGAGCAGCTTTCCTGGAGTTCAGGTGCCTGAAGATGACACTATACTGGCAAGACAGAATCCATTATACTAATTTTTAATCTTCACTTATCACATGAACTATTGTGTCTCCCTGCATAGCCCAGCTGTCAAGATATGATCTACAGCATATTGCACAACTTACCTATAAGGACAAATAAAAAAGTCCCAGATCATATCTGTATATAGAGGCTTGACCTCATGGAGATGACTGAATATACTATAAAGTACTTTCTGAAGGCCTGAGTGGAAATCAGATTTTTGTACTGTTTCTGTCATGCCTGGATAAACTAATAATTAGCATATTCTTCAAGCATTCAGAAGTATCGCAAATTATACTTTAAACAATAAACCGCCAATTACAAAGAGGAAGTAGAATTGCCAAATTATACCCAGCGTCAGAGAGATTCTCCTCTGTGTCCTCTGAGCACAGGCTTACGGCTAGAGTTGCAGAGCACAAGCGCCTCTGATGCATGGTATCTAAAAACTTCCCACCGCAGAAATTCCCAAGTTTTCAATGGCTGGGCTCACTGCCCGGCTGGAATGCGTACTTTAGAGATACGCCTACAGCCGCTGCACCACCCATAGCCAAGGAGCACCTACAGACTCGGTTCCCAGAGCAGCTCCTATGCTCCAGAAATGCTGCTGGGGTAGCAGAAACATCCTCGCGAGCGCTCAGCTGCAGAGAACTCAACTCAGCATAGTTTAAAGAGGACAGAAACAAACATGTAAACAGCATCTGTGGCGTCCCTTCTCTATTGACTTTCCTGGAAACGCATTAACCTATTACAGTACTTCAAAATAAATAAGCGAAACAGAGGCGAGGCAAGAGTATACCGTTCTCTCCCAAAAGTTTCTTTCTGCCTGTCCTCTCACTTGCTCTGAGCTCCGCGTTCCCTGGGATTAGCGATCGTTTTCACCAGAGATCAAATGAATGACTTTTCCGCTAATGACACTTAAGAGATGCTAACGC
Organism: Vidua macroura; assembly: GCF_024509145.1. Taxonomy (NCBI): domain Eukaryota; kingdom Metazoa; phylum Chordata; class Aves; order Passeriformes; family Viduidae; genus Vidua; species Vidua macroura. The sequence continues at coordinate 62,495,510 of NC_071575.1, forward strand.
CACCCTGGGCGCCACCGGGGACTCGGCGAGCGGCGGCAGCCCCAGTCCCCACGCCAAGGCGCCCGGAGAGAGGCGAAGCCAAGGGCAAGCCCCGCTCCGCAGCCGGCCCCGGCCGGTGCTCCGGCCCCCCGGCAGCGCCAGCGGCAGCAACAACCGGAGGGGCGGCGGGGACCGGGGCCGGTGGGTCGGGTCGGGAGGGGACCCTTCCTCGTGAGACCGGGGCTGCAGGGGGTGCTGCCGGCGCCCCCCGCCCGGCCCCCCCCGGCATGGCGAAGCGCTGTCACTGACGCACATTTAATTCGCCCGGCTGCGGGTACCGCGCAGCGCCGCTCGCATCCTCCCCCCGCCGCCGGGGAGGGGGCGGCTCCGGCGGGGAGGGGGAAAGTCAAACTGCAGCAACAAAGTTGCTCCCCCTCCGTTCCCCCAGACCTGCCCCGGCCCCCAGGGGGTGGGTAGAGAGGGGGGCCCGTGCCTGCCTTACCTTGCTTGACGCACTTGAGGCGGATGGGGTCCTTGCAGTGCTTGATCACGGCCAGCACATCCCTGATGGTGAGCCCGGCCACGGGGGTCTCATTTACCTCCAGCAGCAGCTCCTCCGGCACCAACTTGCTGCCGCCCTCATAGGCCACCTTGCCGGGCTTCACTTCCCCCAGGTAGGGGAACTGCCCATTCTCGGCGCCCCCCTTCAGCTCGAAGCCCAGCTGTCCCTCCGGGTTCCTTACGATCACGATCTCGTGGACTCTGCTCGTCCAGTGGCTTTTTTTCTTCAAGCCCTTGGACATTGCCGTGGGGATGCTCTGCCCGACTCCCTCCCTGCAGTCTGTGCTTCTTCCCCCCCTCCCTCTCTGCCCCCACTCCCCGGGGCAGCCGCGCTCCTCCGGGCAGGCTCCGGGCGGGCGGGAGCGGCCGCGGCTGTGCCGGCCGGCGGCCCCTCGGGCTGCGAGCTGGGTCGGGGAGCGCCTCTGTGCCCGCTCCTCCCGGCTTTAGCTGATATCCATGGCAGCTGCGGCGGCCGGACCCTGCCTGCGCGTGGATGCACTAGTTGTAGAGAAACTGGCAGGAGGGAGGAGGGAGGAGGGAGGGAGGCAGCGGGAGGGAGGGGACGGCCGCGGCGCGGGGAGGAGGAGGAGGGGTGTCGGTGTCGGTGCCGGAGCGAGGCGGGCGCTGTTTCGCCGCTCCCGCCTCGCCTGACCCGGTAGTGAAGGCCGAGAGAGAGGCTGCCTGGCACGGCCGGCAGAAGGCGGAGAACGGCCCGAGCGGGGGGGCGAGGGCGCTCGGCGGGCGGGAGGGAGAGCGGCGACCCCCGCCCGGCCCCCAGCGCGGCCCCAGCCGGGAGGGGGCGCTCGGGAAAGCGATGGCGCTGGCCCCGCCGCCTGCCCCGCCCCGGCCGGACACTGCCGGCACCGCCCCGGCCGGCCGGACACTGTCCAGCGCCTTCCCCGGCCGGCCGGACACTGCCCGGCACCGCCCCCGCCGGACACTGCTCAGCACTGCCCCGGCCGGACACTGCCCAGCACTGCCCCGGCCGGACACTGCCCAGCAATGCCCCCGCCGCCCCGGCCGGACACTGCTCAGCACCGCCCCGGCCGGACACTGCCCAGCACTGCCCCGGCCGGACACTGCCCAGCAATGCCCCCGCCGCCCCGGCCGGACACTGCCCAGCACTGCCCCGGCCGGACACTGCCCAGCAATGCCCCGGCTGGACACTGCCCAGCACCGCCCCCGCCGCCCCGGCCGGACACTGCCCAGCACTGCCCCGGCCGGACGCTGCCCAGCACTGCCCCGCGCTGCAGCCGCGAGGGGACCGGCAGCGCTTCGAGCCGTACCGGGGGCATCGCGTCGCTGCGGAAGCTGTCCGAGCCGGAGTGGAGAAGGGTCCTGCGGTCCAGGAGCTCTGCTTGCGGCCGGGAAGGACGAAAGGCAGCTGGGCTTCGGGCTGTGGCTGCAAAAACAAGTGACACCTCTTTGCTTCGAGCATCTCCGTGTCACGGCCGTTTGCAGAGTGGTTTCACTCCACGTGCAGACCTCATTTTATTGAGCTGCACATGGGCATTATTGTTTACTCTGGATGCTGTCGCCAGAGCTGATGGCTCAGGTGGGTGCTACACCTGAAGAGTGTATGACAAAGAGAGGGGTGGGTGGCAGTTCTTCCCATGAAATTTACTGACTGCCCCCCAGCAAGTGTTCACCACCCTCGCACAAGTTACCTTCTGCTGCTTGTCCTTAGTGGCCAAAATCCCACACTCCAACCTGCAGACCTTCCCTAGAGCCCCAGCAGTGGGATACGCTGTTCAGCAGGTGATACTGTAGCTCACTCTTCCTAAGAGCTCTCCCTTTACTTAGTTCTGTCATATGCCTCACATGCGTGAGAGCAATGGAGTGTAGCAATTGGCACGTCTTTCTAGGAAACTTGCCTTGACTAAAAAAAAATAGTTTCCATCCGAAGTGCAGGTTGACAAAATACACTCAGAACAACATCCTGACTTTAAGAAGTGTAGTTTTTGTGCCTGTGGGGTATAGGAGAGCAGGATACATGAAGGCAGAGGTCTACAGACAGGGTATTGAATGGGATAAGGCAGGAGAAATGTACTTTGTGTTATGGCATGTGATTTAAAGATGGTCAGATATTTTTAAAATTTCAATTAAAGTGACTGCAATAAATTTTTTCAAATTGTACTGCTGTTTTTCCTCTTGGTTTCTATGGAAACAGGCCTTTATGCAATCATGCTTGGCTGTGTCTCCTTTACTCCTCCAATAACTTTTGAAGCTGTTGGGCAGTTTCACCCAAATCTATCTCAAATATAATTAAGCTATTTCATGAAAACAGGCATCTGGGTAGGGCTGAGAGATCCTGTAAATTTCCCAAAGGCTGTAACATGAACTTGCCTCTTATTAAACGGTGATTCACATGGTTGAGAGACCATATAAATGTCTTCGTAATGAGAAAAGTTTCAATTACAGCTCATTATCACTATAAGTCTGTGGGAAACCAGGGTTCTTCAGTTCATTTTCCCTAGGAATTACTTGGGTTCCAGAGGTGAAACAGACATATGCAGAGGGGAAAAAAAACATTGAGAAATTACTGACATCTGTATTTGCAAGTCATTTCACCTGTTTTGCTGTGGGGGCCTGGTCAGAAGTGCAAAACTCTGTGTGTGAGTGGCTTCACAAAAGTGGGCTCTTTTGTGAATAAACAAAACCAAGGATAAACAAAACCAAGACCCCAGATATTTGGAAACATGAGATGCATTAGTACAGACAGATGAAGATGGGAGGGGAGCTGGAAAGGTACCTTGACTGGAAGGTACAAAGATGTTTTCACTGGTGGGACAAGGGTATGTAATGGACTCCTTTTCCAAAGACCATCATGAATGTCCTGTTGTCACTAGGGAGCAGGGGCTCTGGTCTGGACAAAAAGAGACATTTGGAAACAGAGGAAGAGAGTCAGTAGGTTTGTCTCTCTGTAGCCCTGCCTTTTCAATTTGTCTTGGCTTTTAGTTCAGAAATGGGGTAGGAAGCAAATGGCAGAAAAGAAGAATACAAGACATAACATCCCATTATCCTTCAGTTTCACATATTTTACCAAAATTACTTCTTTGCTGAGTCATCTCCTCTACTAAAGTCCACTCTGTTAAAGCGGTCACCATTTCTTGATTTGGAGTTTGTAGTCATTCTGCTAGAATAGTATTGCTGTTGTTGATTTGTCTTATAATGAAAATAAATTTTTAAGTAACTCCATGTTTACCACAATATATGTACAACACTAGGACATCTGCCAAAAATGCAGCTTTTAATAAATATGTCAAGAAATATTGGAAATATCCCTAGATGGGGGAAGGGCATGCTGTGGATGTTATTTTTCTATTTCTTAGGAGTCTCTAGTAACATATTGATCAGACTTTTTAAAGTCTAATCAATTACCATTTTAAGACAGATGACATTAACAGTAGGTAATGGGTAGAGCACTTCTGATTTCACATGTGCTATGGACAAATCCAGCTGAATAAACCCTTCATGTCTAACTGCAGTTGTATTAATCTAAAATAATACCATGTAGAAGTGGTAGAATTGGTGTTCCAGGGGCATTAACTTTGCCTTCTGGAGGTGGGCAGCAATGTGAGCCAGACAGATTCTAGCACAGGCATCTGCAGGTTGGCAGAGAAGTGGGAGATTAGATGGAAGGAGCCTTAACGGTTTTCCCAAAGCAGATCTGTGTGTGAGTTGATCCTCATGTCAGGAAAGGATGGCAGTTTTCAGGTTCAGAGACCAAGAAAACTTGGTGAATAGAATGGCAGGTTCTAATACCTGTTAAGATCAGGAGAGAGTGAAGGATGGCTGAAGAACATGGTGTTTCTCTGCAGCATTTTCTTACAGGAGGCGTAAGATTTTAGAGTTTTGAGTTGATTATGTATGGGTAAAATTTTGCTGTCATATCATAACTGGCTTATGTGCTTGGGCCTAGGGCAGTAATACCAGAAAAAATACCAAATATGTTTGCTTTGCACCATTTCAACTAATTTTTAATTTTTACAGGGGTAGAGAGGTTTCTGTGCAACCAGATTATTCTTGTCTCTGACAGAGCAAGTATCCCAGTATGTGGCTGAAGGAGTGAGTGAGCAGATTTACGGTCTGACCCCTGAAGAGCTTGAAAAGGACTTTGTGATTTGCCAAGATCTTTCTCTTAGTCCCTTCCATTGGTTCATCCCAGAAGGGCCTGTGAGCTGGTCCTGAGTGTGAATGAAAGGGTATCTAAGACAAGGGATTTCCTGTGAGCAAAATTAACAACAGCACATAATTAAACACATTCACCAAACAACACAAATGCCTTTATTATTCCTTTAAATCTGAGCCTATAAACACAGGAACCAGTAAGTCACTGTACATTTGGGAGTAAAGTTGAGCACATGAGTAAGCTGAAGCGTGAGACTTCATAAATAATTATATTTGGTAGCTGGAAAGGAATCCTTCCTACTGTAACATTACAGATTCAGTAAAAAAGTAACTGAATTCTGGTTTTATTTTCAGTATGCCATGTTTCTAGATAAGTGAATTCCTCAAACAGAAAATGATGTATTGCACATGCCAAAGGGGATAAAAAGAAAATACATCAATTACCTTCTATTATTTATGCAGGAATGGAGTTCTCTGCCTTGTAATTGTGTTTGTAATGTGGACTTGAACTCAGAAGACATTAAATTTCCTTCTTCAGCACATGCTTCCTATGTGACTGGATGATAACTGCATGATATTGCTCTCTCATTTTTTCCATTTTAGTATGGGCATAATTCCTCTTTTCTCTACAGTTTAGCATGTCAGCCACCCAACATTCTTAAATAAGCTTCTCAATACTACAATATAGATTCATCATAGGACATGTATTCATTTAGGACCAGGAATTCAGATGATTAAATCCAAAGTCACAAATATACCTTTAGTTACCTGAAAAGTTTGTAATAGATAAGCTTCCCATCAGTGGAGCTCCAGAGTGTCTTAGTTGATTTCTTCTGCTTGGAGTTCTAAACGTTCTTGGGATTCTGCAAAAATGCCAAGTCCTTTATTTCTTTGGATAAAAGTAAAAAATTCCTAACCTTCTCAGCTGCAAATTTCACCAAAAAAACACTAGAAATTTGTTACCACATTTACTACAGTCACACATGTCTTCTATGAGCTTAGTTTTATTAGTATGAGCCTAGAGTTATTTCTAGTAGAATCTTTTCCCATTTCCTGGCTTCAGCTTTTGAGAACACTTGCTTTAGAAAGGCTAAAACCTCAGGCTGTTTATCTAAAAATTCTTTTCCCAAGTCCTTTGAATTTTCAAGTTTGATAAAAAATACATGTTTTATTGTACTACAGAGCAAAAAAAGAATTATTGTGTGTGTTTAGTTGGGTTTTTATTTGTCTTAGACCAAAATGTTCCATAGTCTTGGCCATCAATTCTTCAAAATAATTTGTTATTTAATTTTAAACTTCAACATTTTGTAAATCATACATCTGGCAGAAATGGAAAGTAATGGGTAATACTCAGCTGTCTCAACCCATTGGAGGATTATTGTTTTGGTAATAGCTCTTGCAGTGGGCAAATGTGATCACTTCTGCATGGGAAGAAAGTAGTCTCTATGGCTGTACTGAAAGATAAAGGCAACTTTTGGGAGCAGAGAAAAATCAAAGAGTGAAGTTCATCTAAATAGTATTGTTTACAAGAGGTTTATGAGATTGCAGGAAACATTTTGTTCTCTCCTGCTCATCTCTGTATTGGCTTTTGTTTTAAATGTGATCTTTCTCAGTTACTTTTCTTTGCTATCAAATTTTGGTATTGTATACTTCCCATGCTGCTCTTGCTAGCTGCTCATGAGTTGATTAAGGTGAGACATAGAAAATTTGTTGGAGGTCAAAAACTTCCCCAGGGACAAAGTTCTGGAGACAGTCTGTCAAAATAAATTTGAAAAGAGCCATTGAAATAAACAAATGATAGCCTCTTCCTACAGCAATGCAAGTTTAAATTGCATCCCAGTAAATATCCACAGCAGAAGACAGAATAAGACAGAAACAAAGCTGCACACAACACCCTACCAGAAAATAATCCTTTAAATTTGTCCTGACAGTAGAAAGATAGCAAACCTACAAGTATCTGTTATAGTGAAATGAAAGAGAAGTGTGAGGCTCATTGTGAATTACTGCTGCTGAGTGGTGGCTGGTATTCTGAAAAACAGCAGATAAAGTGGCTCGGTAAGAGCCTGGGTTTGAATTGATAACTTCTCGACCACCATGGCACCAGTTTGTGCACTTGCTAGTCAAAGTTATCCTGTATCTAGTCTCTTCATTTTCCCATTTTAATATTTAGTATTCAGTGATCTACCTCACCATTAAAATATCCATAAACATTTGGTTGTTTCTGAAATGTGATGATATCTTAGATTAGCAAACTACAGTGGACCTATTCTCTGAGTGCTTTTTTCTTTGCCTTATTTTCATTTCCCTTGGATTAGACAAAATGAGACTTTCCTCTTTCATGTTTATAATCGGTTTCATTTTACATTTCATATGAACTAACAGTGCTGCTGAGATTGATCTCACAGCGTGGCTGGGAAAGGAGATGAATATTTTATGAACTTATAAAAGATAAAATGAAAGCATATTATTCTAGGGATGTATTGTTGATGTTCCATGTAAAATTGTGACAGCATGTCCATTCAGAACCTTATTTGCACATCTCTCTCATCTCTTTGAGAGGAATAACTTTTCCATGTCAAAATTCTAGCACTTAATGTGATTGCAAAGCCTTTTTGTCATGAAAATTAACAGATACTTCTGAAGTTAGAAGTATTCACACAGACATCACCATGGAAATTTATAAGAGGTTGCATGTTTTGTAGATACATTTCCATAAATATTAAAGCATGGTGCAATGAGGAGTTTGGAGAAAATGACTCTAAAATAATACCTGCAGAAACTCACCCAATGCTTGTCACTGCTCAGAGGCCATGCATGAGCCAAACTGAGTAGGGAAGAAACCTCAGCCAATTTAGCGCTCCAGTGCAAGTGGTGCTGAAGCACCCAACTGGCCAAATTCTCAACGTTTTCCCCTTAGTAAGCCTGAAGCTTTAATTAATTCAGTTGGTGGGGATGATGTCTGATTTCCATTGCGCTACCACACTTTTAAATTCAACAGAGTTCCTGATTCATGCCGCCTCATGACACCTGAAGGACAGGGTATCCCTTGTCTGGGGATTAGGATCCAGCTAGTCTTCACTGCCTGCTGTTGATGTTTTTCACAACTGCAGAAACATTTGGATTACTTTCACTAAGTGGTTGTATTGCAAGATTATCTGGTGATCCAGACATCTTTAAGTAAATGTATCATCACACTAAGGTTAGTGATAAAAATGGTTTTGAATTATCAGGGCTTAATTTCAGAGTAATAAAAAAAATACTAAAAAAATTGATTAAAAGGGTAAATCTGGAGCCCTTGTCTCTGCCCCTCAACTAAAGTGTGTGTGCTCCAAATGTGGCATAAGGGCATTTGCACACCCTGAGGTTTTATTCAATTTTGTTTATGTAGTTCTGGAATTGGTCCACACATGCTTAAAAGCATAAGATGGGCTTTGCTGTGTTTTCAGGATGATAAACAAAAGTGCTTTCAAGGAAGCTGAATTACATTACTGTGCAGTTTTGGTGTTATTCTCAGAACATGGCTCCATGATCTGTAACACTGGTCGCTGTGCATTAATTTCAATAAGAACATTTCTGCACAGGTGCGTCCATCAATAGCAGCTCACTGATGGGACTGCACTGTACTGTCAGGTCACTGATGCTGTTCTTGAATGACATTTTCAGGGAAAAAAAAAAAAAACTTCTACTGATGTAATGACCTAAATCTAATGATTTGAAGACAGAACCCTCAATCAAGACTTCAATTCAAGGTTTTTGTTCCTGTAAATTGTAGGTCAATGCCACAGTCTCCAGAAGTATTTGACACTTGACCAGAAATCCAGCTTTTCCTGGGGAAAATTCCCAGATAGACACCTCCACTGAATTTGAAGAAGGAAGCATGCTCACCCTCATGAAGCAAGACAGGTGCAAGTCAGTCCATACTTGTATTCGGTTGAGAGATTTGTGTTAAACGCATAGCATATAAAAATGGATTTTAAAAGTTTCAGAAGTCAAATTATTCTTCTTTTGACCTTGGAAATGTGTTTTCTTGAGCTGAGAGGAAAAGATACCATACTTTATCATTGCCTTGTTATATGATAGCTGGAAATGAAAGAAATACTGTGTTTGGTAGGTATTGATTTTTTTTATCACTAATCAAAGGAAAAAATGTTCTCAGTCATTGTGTAGTTAGAAACACATGAAGAATAAACACTGCATGGACAATTAGATTATTTTTGCAATTTCCTACAGATTATTTAATTAGTCTGAGAGACTTTATTCAAGGACAGGTTTGTTAGGTTTTTTTTCTATCTAAATAACATTAGAGCTCTCACAACCTCCATATCAGCATGATGGTTTTTTTTCATAAGGATTCTTTATTTGTAAGTCTTGTTCTTTTCTTTCACAGCCAGTGCCTGGGTTGTTATGTCGGAAGCTCTGAAGCCAGTAACACTTGCTCTTTTGTCCCTGTAAGTTAATGATGTGGGCACTGGTGACTCTAATCTACAGTTCTGCTGCTGCAGTCCTTCACTCCATTCTTTTTCACCCCAAGGTTAATAATGAAGTAGTGGAATAATGACCATACCATAGGTAAATAAGGAGGCTAACACCAGTGTTGAGATTTATTTAAATAGAGATTTTTAAAAAGTAGAGAGGAAGAAAGAAAGAATTATTCTAATTAGAAAGAACTTTTAAAAGAATTAAATTACTTCCTGAAGACTTTGTGATGTATATTGGTTTGGGATGTGTATTGTTTTCACTTTAGAATTTAAATTCAATGAACTTCTTGTCAGATACAATTACTTGCAATTCTCATAGGACTCCTACCATCACTATGAGCTTTGTCCCATGTATTTACATCATAAGTTAGGATTTATGTCCTGAACAGTTTTTAATACAGATATCATGGGTAATGGGGGTAAAAGCAGGCAAGATCACATAGTTCTAAGATCACTTTCTGAATATAAAATATATATTGTGGGTGACTGAACATTTACTGATAGATTTTCTGATAGATTGACTCACTGTAGGCTTCTAAAGATCCAACAGGACTCAATCCTGAGCAACTTGCTCTACTTGACCCTGCTCTGGGCATTGGGTTGGACTTGGTGACCTCCAGAGGTCATGCCTAATCTCAATAATTCAGTAATTCTGTGTGGTTGTGTGCCATCCAGACCCACGTTGCTGGACTCTTCTGACACAGCTGTTCATTGAGCCACATCATCTTTGCCATAAAGTTGTATGAAAGCAATATTGTTGTGGATGGAGACCAGTTCTGCAATTATTAGATTGAGCAGCACTCCTTCGTAGCAATTGTCCCATTGACTTTTATACTAAATTGGCTTCTGAGCATCTCTTGACCTGAAGGTTAAGCTCTTAGTATGCAATTCAATTTAAAAATTAATTGACACTATTAATACACTTCTTCCAAACCCAAATTAATAACCCTCTTGATTTACGAACCTATGATCCCCGAATGAATTAAGAATGTATTTACTGGGTTTATATATTGGCATTCCAACAATACTAAATAGGTGCAATTGCTATTAGTTCAGCTGGTCTCAGATTGAAACTGATTTCTCCCAGTGATGGGAGGAAATGACAAATTACTCATTTGACAGGAGTTTATCTTTTGTGGGGTACACTTTAGAAAGGAGCACTGGAAACAGAAGAAACTATTGCATTATCCTATAGATATAAGCTAAAAATTAATTATTTTTTTACTTCTCTTCAAGTGAAACCAAATTTTCAGTGGGACCCACATAGTGCTGCATTTATTGTGTGATTTAATTTTTGGGTGTGCATTTTTAAGTGTCACTGGAACAAATCTTTTATCCTTGCTGCTTGCACTTAAAAAATGAGTGCTGCACTGGCAGCTGTCTCCATGAAGAAAACATCTGACCTACTCAATTAACAATATTATTTTCTGAACTACTTAATTGTTTTCCTGATATTGTTCCTTCAGTTTTGGTATTCAGTAACCTCAGGTTGCCCTTCTCTCAGAAAGTACACAAGTTTCCACCTGCAGATTTTGTCTATGCAATGATCTTCCTAAAGCAGATCTGCACACTGTTGTACTTTGTCTTCTACTGAAGTCCATCATCTTATTTCTTCAAAAGAAACAAATGTATAATTTTTATAATTTATTTCTGTACATAAAAAAAATATTAAAAGTTGTTGCTTTTGAATTGTACCATTGCAAACATTAATTTTGAAACTGTCTTCTCAAGCTAGCCAATTTATTTTTAGAGAAAAAGATCAACAGAAAATAAAGAATTAGGCTAGATTTTTCAGCACCTTTTACAGAAGTCTCCCTAAAGAACATGTTTTCAGTCATTGCAAGGGAGCAAGAAGTCACCTTGTTTCCTAGAGAGCAATAACCAGACAGATAAAAAATAGGTCAAAATTGAACCTTTTCAAGGTTTGTTTGCTTTCTATACTTTTAAGGGAAATAAATTGATTTTGTGACTTAGAAATAGCAAGTCTATTCCAGCCAAAAAGAACAAGTAAAGTAATTTACACTTCTTCTAGGTGTAAATATGATGGCATTAAACTCCATTGAATTGATTTGCATAAATTTATGTTATAATTAATTATCAAAACAAAGTCTGTGTGAATATTAAGAGACTCACTTTAATCCAGGTGTGAAAAAGAGTTAAAATAAACTTGAATTTCTGTTCTTAATGATTTATTTTGAACATTCTACTATATGTACATATATTCCACAGTTTACCTTTAGTTTGACATTTATATGTTATCACTGAGTAGTTAAAGGACTAGTTTGTCATTTGAAAAGTGGATTCTTTTCTAGGATAATTTCTGGAGATGTAGAAGGAAACAAAAATTTTTTACAAAGAATGTAGCTGCTCGTATTTTTTATTCTCAATCACAGGCACTTTTTATGAATCTAGAAATTGTGATTCTAGAAGTGATTTTGACTGTTTTGAGTGCTTACACTTTGGGAGCTCACTCCTTTTGCAAAAGCATGGCACTTGACAGTGTTTGTTACTACTAACACTTGGCTTTCTGCAGTGATAAGAGGATGGCAGTAGGCAGGTGTTATGCTGTGACTACTACTTAGCAGGAGAAACTTGCTCCTTATCCTAGCCCTTATTTTCCCATCTGCTTGCTTCACTCACTGTTGTGGCTGGCTGGAATCCAGATTTGTAAACTCTTTTGGGGACTTGGATTTTTTTTTTTTTATATTCCATGCTTCTAGATGACTTAACACAGAAAACACAATAATTATCCTTTCTTCTAAGACTGCCTGACAAATACTGTACTCTACAGTCTTGCCTCCTGACCATCAGAACTTAACAAACTGTAGGACTGCATTGTGGCTCTGTCCCTCATCATGCAGCTCACTTTTCTTGTAACAGGAATAAGCATTCTTAAGTATTTGGGCTAAGTAGCATTTGGGCTAACAAATAAAAATAATTGGTGTATCTACTACAACAGACTAAATTAGTGAATAAATTTAGCCATTTATATAATAGTATCTTGTTAATGGTAAATTGAATTTAATTGACCATTGTTAGTTAGAATAAAGTGTACTGCAACAATTCCTTGTTATCTTGAACTTCTAAATTAATCAATGAGCTATTACTTGGGTAAAATCAAAGTATATTCATACTTTCGTTTTATTTTACATTTGGGTTGGGAATTTCTTTTTCCCAAAAGTTGGTTAGGGTATTGTGCTAATAACACTAATGTTGTGGGTTCAATCCTCATATAAGTAATCCACTTAAGTTGGACTTGATGATCCTAGATAACCCCAGTGGGGTTCCCTAGAACTCAGTATTGGGCCCAGTCCTATTTAATATTATTACAAATTATCTGGACAAGGGGATCAAGTGCTCCCTCCGTAAGTTTGGAGATGACACAAAGTTGAGTGCCAGTGATGATCTGCTGGAGGGCAGAAAGCCTCTGCAGAGGAATCTGGACAGGATTGATGGGCTGAGGTCAACTGTGTGACAAGGCTGAGTGCTGCACTTTGGCCACAACAACCCCAGGCAGTGCCACAGGCTGGGGCAGAGTGTCTGCAAAGCTGCTTGGTGGAAAAGGACCTGCAGGTGCTGGTCAACAGCAGCTGAACATGAGCCAGCTGTGCCCAGGGGGCCAAGAAGGCCAGTGGCATCTGGACTTGTATCAGCAACACTGTGGCCAACAGGAGCAGGGCACTGATTGTCTTCCTGTACTCAACACTGGTGAGGCCACATCTCAAATCCTGTTTTCAGTTTTGGGCCCCTCACTAAAGGGAGGACATTGAGGAGGACAATGTTAAGGTTATTCCCTCTCAAGTCAGGGCTTGGCAAGATTTACATTAATTTTTTCCAAAACTAGATCTCTAAGGACACTTCTGGAGTGAGTCCAGAGAATGGCAACAGAGCTGATGAAGCCTCTGGAACATCTGAGGGAGTCAGGGTTGTTTAACCTGGAGAAAAGGAAGTTCAGAGGGGACCCTTATCACTATACAACTACCTGGAAGGAGGTTGTAGCAAGCTGGAGGTCAGACTCTTCTCTGAGGTAACAAATGACAGGACAAGAGGAAATGGCTTCAAGTTGTGCTAGAGAAGGTTTAGATTTAGAAGAAATTTCTTCTCTGAAACAGTTGTCAAGCACTTGAACAGGCTGCTCAGTGGAGTGGTGGAGTCACCATCCCTGGAGGGGTTATTTAAAAGATGTGTAAATGTTGCACTTAGAGATATGGTTTAATGGTGGAGTTGACAGTGCTGTGTTAACAGTTGGGTTCAATGATCCTAGAGGTCTTTTCCAAACTAAATTAATTATGTGATTCTATTCTATAATTCAAATGGCTTTAGACTCTGAATGCAAACATTTTTAAATATGCTTTGAACTTTAAACAAATAAGCAGTTTCTTTACAGACATAGCTCATTAAAGAAGTACAAAATTCCTGCAGGTGATTCTAGGATCAGTGCCCTGCATAGTTATGTTGACTCAGAAAATGATGCTGTTATGGCCTTGAAGAAGCCAAAGGGAAGAAGGTATTCAAAATTATTTAAAAGTTACTGTATCTTCAGGGTTCACAATTTTTTTCTCAGGCTTTCCCATATTTTCTTCAGGTGAGTTCCAAAATAATTCTCTGCTTATGTTTCCTAGCTTTAGGGTCACCTTACCTGGCAAAATTTACAAGTGCAGATTAATTTGCAACTAGTACAGTGAACTATCAATCTATTATTCTATTTTATTAGAACACTAACGAAAATGTGATGCTCAAGTGCTTAAAATTAAATTATGTATTTTTGAATTTGTGGGCTACACACTTGGGAAAGAATCAGCTGGACAGAATGCTGTCCCTGTGTACTGCTCTTTGCAGCATAACATTCTTTATTATGTTGCTGTTTATTTATTATCCCTCTAAAGCATTATTGCACTCAAGATGTACTTATGTAACAGGACATAAAAATAATTTGCAGAGTAGTAAATGGAAGTTAAAACACACTGCTGTCTACATTAGACAGGATTTAGTTAGAAAGCTAAGAGGAAAGTCATGGAAAATGTAATCTTCTCTATTTTTTCCTTGCCTTAATCTTTGCTATTCCTTCTCTGTACATGGCATATTTAATCAGATTCAAGCAACTGCTTGAAGATTCCTGCATCTTTAGAGATCCTTTTTGGAAAAAAACTAATGTAAATCTAGCCAAGCCCTGATTTGAGAGGGAATTATCTTAAAACTGATTTGGAATGACAGTCATATTTTATTTTTTTTAACTTAGAAATATTAATATATCTGTCATCGTAAATAGCTTTTGATAGTGAATTAGAAATTATCCTGTTTCTCAAGGATGACAATTGAATTAGTTATATACACACAAGTGAGAAAACATAATTATTATTTAGAATAAACTTTTACTATTGTGTCCAAATACAAGTCATTATAATATTTCAATAATTTATAATTATTTCCAGAGTCTGTTAACAAATATGTTCATGCAAACGTGATCAAACTGTACTTTGACATATGGTATGATGTTTATAATGGAACATGATAATCCAATGAATAAAAGAGATGCAGATTGATACTTGATAATATTATGGGAGAGTGGACTTGATTTCCTTACTATGTGTCTACTGTCTTCTCTGAAGTGTTGGATACAAGGTTTAGAACCTTTTCTGTAAGGTGGTGGTGGTGTTCATTTCTCCTTCTTGAATGAATAAGTGCTAAAATTAATTTTGGTGTCTGGAGCTTTCTTTGAAAGTGAGCTAAAAAGCTGAGTCTACTCGATGAAATCCACCCGATCCAGACTCGTCTGAGGCATCTTTGACAAGGCTCAGAGAAATAATTGAGCTGCCAACAGACAAGAAGTGGGTGGAATCACTTGGCTGTGGAGTTCCAAGAGCCTTCTGAACTTTTGGGTTATGTCAGAAAAGGGAGATCTTTCCCTGCTCAGTAGATCTCACACAGGAGGGCCCTACCAGCACCCACAATTGCATGGTTGAGCCAAGGGTGTCTCAGGAACTCCTGCAGGGAGGCACAAACTCAGGTCAGCAAGAGCAGGGTGGACTCCTGTGGTGGGAAAATGGTGTTCATTTAGGGAACAGCTACAGCACTGCAAGAGATGCCAGAAACATCATGGAAAAAGCAATGGTGAGCCGGGACTCGGGTTTAGCTAGAAGTTGTAAAATGCTTTGAAAATTTAACTTACTGAATATTATTCCTTTATTCTTGTGCTATATTCCTGCATAAATGGATATATATAGGTGAAGTATGGCTATATTTTGTGTCCTTGTTTGTATGGGTACTCCAAATATTAAAATTAATTTATGTAACAGTTATCTTCAGACAAATCGACATCAGTAGCTGCAGAAAGCATTAACATAATTCTTTAGAAATATAAATTCTGCTTTTCTTAATACCCATAAAACTTTGCTGTTGTGTGGGCAAGGCTCCAAATGCTGTATTTCTGTAAAACAGCTACCAAAATCAGCTACTGTTCATTTAAAGTGTCATTTGGAAACCATGGGAATAGGAAAACTTAATTGGGGGAAGAAAACCATTTCTATCTATATACTTTGTAAAATATGTAACAACTTCAGAACCTGCAGATAGTGGCTGTGGTGGCATTTTTCATGCAGATTAAACAAGTGGATTCCAAAATCCCCGGTTAGGATAGTAAATTGTCACCTTGATTTCTGCAACTTCCTGCAGAAGAGAGCAATTGACTGATAGTGCTGGATCAGTGCTGCACCTTTCAAAGATACACTGCACTGGTTTCAGAGGTAGGACTCCAGAAGGACTTGGGTCTTGCAGAGTTATGGTGTTGCAGAGTTGATTTTGAGTAGTCAGGGGAAACTTGGAACTATAAACCTGGCTGAGTGTAAATTATACATTGATAATTAATGTTCATCTGGTGTATAAATTGGGCCCAAGAAAGAGATCCACTGGTGTTTTCAATATGAGAGTAAAAATTCTTACAACATTCTTATGTCCAATGTTAAATTGTAGAAGAGGACATTTATGTGCACAAACCATGTTTTATAGCTATTTTTGCCACCATCTAATGGTTAATGTCCATTCAGTAAGTAAAAATCTTGTGATCAACTCCTTTTGGCAGCCTGATGATATGGCACCTGCATTTCTCCATTTCTCATATTGCAGCTTTTTTATTTTTTAAAAAGTACATAACTATATATTCAAGGGAGGGGGACATTTTACCCCATGGTCAGAACCCAAGGAGCTCACATGGAGCATTGTACTGCCTGATTAAATAGTCCTTGGAGCAAGGGCTGAAATATATGCAACTTTCGAGTAGGAGTTGATCACCTTTATGTTTGTAAAGTTCATGTGATATCCCACATAATCCCTGTCTTTGGTGTCATCAAGTGGCTATTTCTGTATGTCATGCACAGTGGAACAGTTTAAAGGACTGAGAAGTTCTGGTAACTTGTGTTTAAATGCATTAACATGGAGAACATATGGCAGGTTGAAAGCTCAGGACAGAAAATAGACTTTTTTTCTTGCTCATCACACAAGCGCTGTACCGGCTTCTAGGTAAGAGGAAGGTGTCTTCATCAGCTCTTATTTCTGGGGACCAAAAAGGGGGGGTAAGTTTTGCTGTTAGAGCTTTTGTAGGGAAAAGGTGTTGGAAACCTAGTACATGAATTTCAACAGGGGCTAGGCATGGAGCTGAAAAGGGGGCCACAGGGAGGAATGACCACACCCTGCTCAAACTTGTTCACAGTCAGAGTAGCAGCTGAGATCTAATTGAGTTTAGTAGTAGCTGCAAAACTTTTCCAGGCAGTCATGTATGTCACATGATGGATGGATCAGGGCACTGTTGGAAGGAAGACCTGGGGGAAGTCCAAAGGTGTAGGAATGAAAAGAGAAATCTTCACTAAACAAAAACTGGATGAGAGGGTGGATGTGAGAAAGGAGGAGAAATTATGTTCTCCCATTTATTTATTTATTTATTTTTTGAACAGTCAGTCTAATTTTCACTTATGATAGGAGGACATGCATGAAATTATTTTAATGAGCAGTTACTTAAAGGAAGCATAATCAGGGAGATTAGGGATTTCTGTATTTTTCAGCTTTTATGTCTGTATCTAAATGCACAAAAATTTTCAAGAATAAATCATTTACTTTCAACAAAACTTTGGGCTTTTCAAGTAATTTTTTTTAAGCATTGATGGTTCAGAAATAGGATTTTCCCGCTATTTTTACTGTCAAACTCAGTAGAGATAATAAGGTATTTATGATACAGTAACCAAGTTACTGCTCTGTGAAACAGTGTTGCAAATGTGCGTGTAAAATGTTCAATTGTTTCGTTACTTCCAAGAGCTCTCTGGGTGGAAAACTTTTGCATAGTATTTCAAGAGTTTTAGCTCTGTATCTCTGTTTACCTCAATAGAGAAATATTTAAATAAAAGGTTTTAAAATTACTGGTGTCTCCATGTATAACAATGGTTTAGGGCATTGGTATAGTGACCAACTGAACTGAAAAGAAAATACAGGACAATTTTTGAAGGATCAGAACACAAACCTAGAACACCTTAAATGGAATATAAATACTTTTGATAGCAGGTTTTTTTATTAAAATAATGAAATTTGTATTTGGGATATGTAAGATTTTCCCCATATTTTTGTTATTACCATCAATAGTTTCAGCCTAGCCAAATCAACAATTCCTAATAAAGAACAAAGGCACATGACTTCCTACCAAGAACACAAACATCTGCTAAGCAGTTGCAAGTACCATAGGCCGACTTGGAGGACAAAATGCTGTAAATAGGGAATAAGGGTCTGAAACCTGCCATTATGATTAAAGATAAGTAAAAGGCCTAGTGAAATTAAAGTGGGCAGGAGGATATACTGGAAATTAAGAATAAATTAGTGCAAAACAGTTCCCAAAAAATATTTATTTATTTGTTTTCAGTTGTCCCTGGGATATGTCAGTTTTTTGTTTTACTTACATTTTGCTCTTTTTGCTTTTATCCACTTTCCTCTTTTCATTTTATCACAAACCCCCAACAAAAAAAAAACCTTTAAAAAGTACTGCTAGAAGCAGAGAAGTCAAAGTTCATCCTTAGAAATAAAGGCATGTGGAGGAGTATCCATTTTACGCTGCTGCAAAGGGTTTCAGAAAGTCTCGCCCATGTCTGTGCTTGTTTATGCTGTGCAAATGGGAAGGCATTTCTCAGAGGAATGCAGCAAGCAGCGTTTCTGAAAGCAATCGGGAAATTCTTGCTGATGTGGGAGTTGCCAGCACTCTCCCGAAGTAATGAAAAGCCCAAGACTGGGATTAAGTTCGAAAGAAAAGTGTCTGCTAATTGCTTTTCGTTATGTGTGGAATAAGAATGGTCAGAGGTAGAGCTGCGGCTCCCTCCTGAAAGGCCAGACGCTGCTCTGGCTGCCGGGGCGTTATTATCGCCTCCCAGCTCCAGGGGCTTCAGCCTTCCTCGCAGCGATCGCAGCCCCGGGGTCTTCTGCACTCACAATTCCTGCTAGTTCTCCTCACTCACTCTTCAAAGCTCCTTGTAGTTGCTGCTTGGGCAGTTTGCTGGAGCTTTGCGCGCCCAGTCAGGGTTATTTCGGTGTTTAAAACCCAGCTCTGGAAGCGTGGCTGGGCTCACCAATGTCGCTGCTGGCACCCGACTGCTGCGGGCACCGAGCGAGGCATTTCCACCCCGCAGGCGCACCTGGGAGCAATCCGTGCCTGGCGAGGGGGTGTCCCTGCCCGTATGCCACAGACATTTCTGCGTGGCAGTATTTCTAGCAGTTCAGCTATCACGCTTGACCCCTGTGTCCCTGGTGGGGAGGCAGCTGTGCTGCCGAGCGGCGCGGCCGGGGCGGTGCCGAGCATTCCGGAGTGCCATCTGGCGGCACCGCGCCCGGCTGCGCCAGCAAAGACGCCCCCGCGTCAGGAGATGGATGGTGGGGTAAGCGCCGCTAAGTGTGAGCGCTGTAAACTGCTCTACCCCGGGTAAGGACGGAGCTACCACCGTAATCAGTAATGTACAGTTGCCTTCCGATTCTCCTCCTTCCCAAGAGCAAGGCAGCCCGGAGACGCTGGGGCCTGTGTTTTCCCTGAGTTTGTATTACAAGCGTTAGTTACATTAGCTTTACAAGCACTACAAGTCTGCACTTATACCAGAGATTTCTGTTTGACATGACACGTTTACAATCAGTTTGGTTACTCCTGCTTCGTTCAGAGCTCTGATCTGAAGGGACTGAATCCATATTTCCATTTCTATGGAAACAGCTAACTGTCTTCTAATATAGCTGTTTTGTAACTGCTGGGTCTGATTCTGTTCTCATGTGGGCTGTTTTTAATCCAGTTTAGTGCTGTCGATCCCACCTGAGTGGTTTGAAACTGACATTTATAACTGAGAGCATTTAGATCTGCTGCTCTCCCAGCACACTGCAGAGAAAGGGACTTACATGCAAAATGTAAGCAGGTTTGCAGCAGATATTGTAAAATACCCCTTACCATCCATCATTTCAATAGCCCTAGTTCTAACTCCAGAGCAAGAACAGCCACAAATTTCTGTTATATGGCTCACACCAACCTGCCAACTGTGAAGAATCAGCCTTTTTGTATTCATTAGGAATATGGAGTTTGATTTGATATTCCTCCAAAAACTTCTGAATACATGATCAGCATTGCATTTGGCTTTGGTGAGGGTTTTTTTCCCATTTGTGTTAACACTCATAATGCTATGTGTTTCAAAAATGTAAGGTGTTCATAATTGTCCACCCTCTTATGCACTGGCCTGGTAGGGAAGCAGGAGTCATCATTCTTCCACCCCTGACTGTGGGAGAATCTGTTCTTTGCTTTAATGCTATCTGCCTTTCTTCAGAAAAAAATGCATTAGTTTCTCTTGGGAGTTGAAGTGTTAATTACATTTTGAAAGGAGGCTGATATCAAATGGGTTTGATCCTCATATCAGATGGTTGTGGCTCTGGAAAAATCATAAATGATACATGGATGTCTGGTCACATTGCAATAATAATTTTCATGTTTCTAAGAAGTGAAACCACGTGAAAAGCTAGGAAAAGCATGAACACTTCCTTAAGATTGTGTATTATTTGGTCATTTGGAAACTGGATATGAAGGTATCCCTCACAGCTGTGTAACAGCCAGAGCAGGAGTGACCATTACCTCCCCAGGCTTCTTGCAGCTCATGCTCATAATGTCCTGCTCTTCCCAGTCCAGAGAAGTTCTGCTCACTTTTGAGCTGGCAACAGCAGCCAGCAAGGCTGCACACATTTACCCCTTGGGAACAGTGCTCTTCCACTTGCTGTGGCTGTGAAAAGAGTTAAAATGTGTACATGAGGCAGGCTTTGTATTTTGCCGTGTCTGGCACCATGGGGCAAACTAGTTTTGAGTCATTTACATGGTTCCCTGATGGGTAAAGTAGACACTCTGGTTTTTTGTTGATTCTTGCTTTCCTGAACTGAATCAACCCACGATACAGTTCTTCTCTGTGGTTCTTTAATCTTAGGGCAGTAAATGTGGTTTTTAATTTACCAGTCACAATAGCTGAAAACCAGAGCAGTATTATGGAAAAATCTATTCTTGACCTATAACTTAAACAATTTTTTTGGAAAAAAGAAAGAGACAATTTATATGCTAAATAAACTAAAGTGAAAAATAAGATCAACATATTTAAACATCTACTGAAGCATAGAAAATATATATATATATATATATTTTCACATTTTTAGCTAAATTATACCACAGAGATATTGATAAATCCATTGCTAGAGGGCAGAATTGAAGCTGTGGTAATATACCCGAAGAAGAAATCATAGTAGGTGCCAATCTGTGCTTTAAACAGCTTGGGGAAGGGGGTGGAGTAGAGATGGGAGGTGGGGGATAATTGGTTTTGTTGTTGCTTTGGAGGTTATTTTGTTTATTTAAGTATTAAATTATTTATTTATTTCTTGCAATATTGTAATATTCCTTGAACACTGCCATATTCACTTCATCGTTGTGGATATATTTGTGGAGAGATCTGACAAGGCTGACACTTTCACTGGGCAACTTTGTAATGCTCAGCATGAACCCATTAATTAATTAATTAATTAATTAATTAAATAAATAAATAAATAAATGTACCTGGTGTTACGCTCTCTGTTACTCTCATGCTGGTGTTAAGTCTGAACGAGCTCATCTTCCTGCGCTCTCTGAACAGGCCATTGCCTGGCAAAATATGCAGAGGTGCCTTCAGACCATCTGATGAAACTGACGTGGGAGGTTCCTGCCCTGGGCCAGGTAGCAGGGACACAGTTTATGCAGCGAGATGTAAACAGCCCCTCTGAGGCTGCAGGAGGAGGGACAGAGTTGCTGGGCATGGACCCTGGTAGAAAAGGGCGTTTGGCAGGCCCTGCTTGGGGCAGGGAGCCTCGGTCCCAGCTGCTGCCCGGGGAGGATGACTGTCCTGCCATTGCTCTCCAGCCTCCTTCACACAGCCCGTGTCACATGCTGCCTGGGCAGGCAGCTCATGGTGCCAGCACCACGCATACATAATGTCCAGTGAGGGACTGTATGGAAATTATCCACTGTGAATTGTGTTATTCCATAAATTAATCCCACCACTATTTTAACATAATGGGGCTCATGTTCTAGTACCACTGCAGTCTTGGATTCTGAGAGTGGAAAACCTTTTCCTTGGTGTGAGTGTGTGGGGAAATCCAGGCAGTCTTGCAAAGGCTGGGCCAAACACACACATCAGGCTTGAGTCCAGAACCATAAATATATCCCAAGTGCACTTGTGTTGGTGCTACCATGATAAAACATAAAAGCAGCACAAGACAGTTTCCAATAAAAAGTTATCACTGCAATTCTGAAAAATTGTGTTTAGAGATTTAGAAATTAATTTCTAAGGTCTGAAAGTCTTTCTGCCTTAAGCCTATCTTTTTCCATTTTATCTCAGTCTCTTAATTGTAATTCAGATTTAGTACTAAGGTGTTAGTATGTGGTGAAAACAGTAAAATCTCTCCAAGTACTGAACATTTATTGGTTTTAAGATGTGTAAGACTGACTGTTATTATTTAAAGCCTATATTTTGTTTTTATTTTGCAGAAATAATGTCCTTTTGAACCTCTGGCCTTAATGACAACAATATATTTGCCTGAGATTATGTAGAAGTGGACTCAGGAACCCATGTTGTCTCTTCCAGTGTTAGTTAGTTGGCATTTAATTTCAGGATCTAAAACATAATTTATTGCAGCAATTCCCATGCAGCAATGTGTAGTGCTGTGATGTGGGAATCACTTACACTTGCACAGCCAAGAAAATACTTGATGGTAAAGAGAGTTGTGCCTGTGGATGTGATCCTTGTCTTCAGATGGTCGATGGCCAAATGACAAGGAACCTCTAATAAATACAAAAAATCCATGTGATTCTTTAGGACAGATCCTGGGATCTCATAAATTGCCAACATCCTCAGGATGCAACCCTTTGTCGTCTGTATAAATGGTGTGTAAATATATAGAAGATGTATCTATAGTTGATCTAAATCTGTCTGCATCTTAAATAACTTAATAATTGCCTAGAATTTATGCATCACACACCTTCAGAAATCAAATAACCATCAGTCAGAAGACAGAGGTAGGCTTGAAAGCACAATTGCATGTGTTCTTCCTAAAGACTTTTTCAATGTAGCAGTATAAATAATTGCTTACCATCAGTTAATATCTAATTTAATGCAAAATGGAATTTCTTATGCATGCTGGCATAAAACAATGCTCAGTGTGCCTCACTGGTTTGTAGGAGTGAAGGCATGATTTCAGCTTGTTTAGGTAATGGAAGGTGATATATCTCAGTTATAATGGTAAAACACCATAGCTCAGGGGAGGCTGCACCCTCTAAGAACCTGAGCATGGATCTGCAGTCTGGAGTTGGTTTGATGAATGACATTTCAAGGAGATCTAGAATTCATCTGAAAATAGCTATCTTTGAGAGAGATCTCTGCAAGTGACTTCCTTATTTTCTTCCAAATATGTCCAGACTTTGGTGAATTCCCAGACTCGAGTCTTCATTGTGTCACTGTGGATCCATGTCAGGAATGTGTTTCTTATGTCTGCTTTCTTCCTTTCATATGTTGCCAATTTTTCTTTTTTTCTTCATTTGAACAAGAAAGGCAGACCATTATGCAAAAGATTACTTGGAAAAATAAAATGCCTTGAACTAGTACAGCTGCTTTGCTATAAATAAAGTTAAATATGCTGGCATTTTAACCTTGCTGTTTCACTACATTAGATTTAGAATAGCCTCACTAGAAACAAGCCCACTGCATAATATCCTTGAAGAACTCATGTTTCATGTGCATTTCAGTTCTTGTGAGCAGAACAACACAGGAGCAGTTTGTTATGATCTGTTATTTTCAAATCAGGACTGCAGGTACACAGCAGATAGGCACTCCAGTGTCTATAAGCAGTGCAAACACTGAGAAAAGCAGAGATGGACTTGTAGCAGTGCTACATCTGAATATCCCAGAGATCTGAGTGACTGTGAACTTTTTAGATCTCAGATCTTGAAGGGTGTGTCATATGAAACAATAACTAATTTTGTGTTTTTATACACTTTTCAATAATAAATACTTTCATACAGTATAACAAAAAATTCAATAATATATAATATATGATTCAAATAATCTAGATCTATAGATAAATAATTAAATATTACAATAAGAAATATTTTTATCAGTCTCACTTTAATGCCCAGTAAAATAATGGAAAAAATTATTGTGGTTGGTAGTGAAAAGCACCTGGAGAACAATGCAGTTATTGGTGACAGTCAGCATGGCTTCATGAGGGGAAAGTCCTTCTTGTTGAAACTGATTTTCTTCTAGGACAAGGTAAAGTCCCTAGCTGATCTAGGAAAGCCAGAAGATGTCCTCTTTTGGGACTTCAGCCGAGTTTTTGATACTTTCTCTCACAAGATCCTTCTGGATAAAATGTCCAGCTCACAGCTGGATAACCGAGTTACACGATGGGAGCGCAGCTGGCTCCCGGGCCAGGCACAAAGGTTACAGTGAATGGGGGGACATCAGCCTGGGGACCTGTCACTGCCAGGGTCCCACTGGGCTCCATCCTCAGCCTGGTTCTCTTCAGCATCATCTTAAATGACTTGGGTGCAGGACTTGAAGGAATACTAAGGAAGTTTCTCAACAAAATTAAATTTGGATGAGCTGTCAATTCCCTCCCAGGCAGAAAGGCCCTGCAGGGAGATCTCAACAAATTAGAGGGATGGGCAATCACCAACCACATGAAGTTCAACCAGGGAAAGTGCTGGATTCTGCACTTGGGATGGGGCAACCCTGGATGTACAGACAGACTGGGGAATGAGAGGCTGGAAAGCATTGCTGGGGAAAGAGACCTGGGGGTCCTGGTCAGTGGCAAGTTGAACATGAGCCAGCAGTGCCCTGGCAGCCAGGAGGGCCAACTCTGTCCTGGGAGATTCAGGCACAGCACTGGCAGCCGGGCAGGGGAGGGGATTGTCCCACTCTGCTCTGAGCTGGGGCAGCCTCACCTCCTGTGCTGGAGGCAGTTTTGGGAACCACAACATAAAAAAGACATTCAGCTATTAGAGAGTGCCCAAAGGAGGGCCATGAGGATCGTGAAGGGACTGGAGGGGAATCCTTATGAGGAGTGGCTGACATTGCTTGGTCTGTTCAGCCTGGAGAAGAGGAGACTGAGGGGAGACCTCGCTGCAGTTACAGCTTCCTTGTGAGGGGAGAGGAGGGGCAGACACTGATCTCTCTGCTCTTGTCACCAGTGACAGGACTCAAGGAAACAACATCAAGCTGAGTCAGGGGAAGTTAATTTCCTGATAGGGAAAAAGTTTTCACTTACAGGGTGGTTGGGCACTGGAACAGGCTCCCCAGGGCAGTGGTCACAGCACCAGCCTAGCAGAGCTCAAGAAGTGTTTGGACAGTGCTCTCAGGCACAGGATGGAATGGGTGGGGTGACCTGTGCAGAGTCAGAAGCTGGGCTTATGATTCTGCTGGGTCCATATTCTGTGATTCTACAATTTTTTTTTTTTTTTTGTTCTTGGTGCAGAACATGTGAAATAATTTTACATAAATAATAATCAGGCATAACTGAGGCACCCAGTATTTTGAAATAGATTCTGATTCCTGCCAAAGCAAGAAATCATGAGTAAAACAATTAATGAATGCCATTCTTCACTTTCTAGCATAATTAAAGGAAAATATAGACAAATTGTGTAAGCTTTTAAATCTGTGTATCGGTGTGGCAAAATGTAATATAAAGATCCTATCTGTTCTGTCTGTGATGTTTTAACTCAATGAAGAGCAATGACTTTTTTTTAGAAGAATGAATATTGATTGAAAAAAATAAGATTGAAGTTCATGAGTTTATAGAGCTTCATATTTCCTGATTTAGAGTGATGATAAGAGCTTGTTGGATATTCTCATTGAAGCTGGGACACTCTGAGACCGAGTCACAGTTTGAAGCTTCTCCAGTACTTGTAGCTGACCTGCTCCTGTCTGATACATGAGGTGAAATTCAAGGGTTTCATCATTTTGGGGCTGTGAGGCTTGGAGGGGTGTGAGAAGATTGAGGAGAGCTCTTGAGTTTTATTGCATATACAGTCCAAACTATTCCTCAAAATTCAAGAGAACAGATGCTGCCCATGGGATTATGACCTTTACCCTGATGCTCAGGTTTTCTCTGTTTACACCAGGGATAAGCTAAAATAAATATATTTACTTCAGATTGCCTGGGGCCCAAATGGTCTAAAAATATTGAAGCTTACTGCAGCATCTCAGCAGTGAGTTTATTTGAACAGAATCAGCATTATTTTTATAGAGCACAGAAATATTTTATATAGTTCCAAGTAACGGAGTTTGTAACTAAAAAGCCATCCTCAGCTCCCCTGAAAACTGTGTAGCCTCATGCATGGAGAAACAATTATCAATAACTAAAACCTTGAAACAGTATCTTTTCACATTTAAAACACTCTTTGAAAAGCTCTTAGTAATGACCCAAAAAAAAAAAAAAAATGCAGTTACTAGCCAAGCACGCAAGCACGGAGCAAAATTTTAGTTTGAGTATCAGTGGCATCCACTGTCAGTAGTCCTTGAGCTCTCATAATCAGGTATCTGGCACAGCAGAGACACCCCACTCCATAATACATAATACTGCAAGTATTTTCCTTCTAGACCTGGCCAAGCTTAAAAAAAATACAAAACATTGGAAGCTCTTAGCACTTCTGCTTCTTGAGCTGCAGGCATAGGGCATCGATTCCTGGAATAGCTGACTTTTCGTTAGCAAGAGGTTGACAGGGTCCTGTGTGCTTGTCCAACTTTATTATTCATTCTGCAGAGTGTGTCCAATCTCTTTGGTTTTTGTCTTTCACTGCTTGTTCCTCCTGGAATCTAAAGGCATTACATTCAAAGAGCACTTTTTTTTTTTTTAATATCCCTGCTTACAATCTCAGTGGCTGCCTTCCTTACCTGTTGGCAAGGGCCTGATATGGATTTTCAGAACACAGTGTGTTTCAGCAGCATGTTTTTCTTTGTTTTCTCTTACTCATTTCCTACTGGTAGAGATGGATGAAAGAAAGTCCTGTAAAAAATGAAAGCCAGTATTGTTTTGAAGCACAGGGAATCAGGTTATTAGGATGGCCAGTGTAGGAGTGTCCTTAGGCAAATTCCTTATGCAATGGATGGATGACTTTCAATTCACATATTTATTCTGGATGTCTCTGACTTCAGAAATCTTGGACATGGTGTCCAAGAAGGCCAAATGTTGTCTTCTTTAGCTGAAAATTATTCAGACATTGCATTTTTTGATGAAGCAAAAGGTAAATGAAATTGATTTGCCCAAGTTTTATTACACTCAGATCAGAGGAACAATTTTGATTTGGCCTCTCTGTACTTGAGATTTCCTACAAAAAAGGGAGAAGTCATAATCTTTTTCTGCTAGAAAGGGGCGGGATCTTACTTCCCTATGCCAGCCCTTCAATAGCTTTCTAAATTTGAGAAGAGGTTTGTGGTCTACTTGTGTGGTATAGTTACATATTTTATTCATGTTCCTTTTCAAGCAACATTGAACATAAACATTTTTTACATATTTTTCTCAGTAATTTTTCCTTGTGGTAAATTCTTAGACTCTGACATACTTTGAGCTTGCCTTCAGCAATCTGTACAGCTGTTTCTTATTATGATCTCCCTTGTTACATCATTTATTAGAACACTGTTTTGCCAAATCTTTGAATTAGGAAAGGCATGCCATTTTGACGTTATTCAGAGATTTTTGCAGGGAAGTAAGGTAAGATATAGATGATACTCTGTTTTGAGCACATAAGCACAGATGTTTCTGATTAGAGTTTTCAGCAGCTTATAAAAGCAAATGGGATTTGATAGAAGCTGGCTCTAAAGGAAGTTTTGCAAAACTTCTTAGAAAGATTTGAATCCTTTATTTGTATGTATTCCCAGATGAAGTTTCATTGTGTAGGAAAATGAATATGGAGAGCTGTTGCATAACCAGCGAACTCCAATTTGTATTTCAGAGAAACATAATAAAGTGAAAATAAATTACAGGGTAGTAATTGTTTTGGACTGCAGGGCTAGTGCAACTTCCAGGGAGAAAAACAAAACCTGTGATTTGCCATGGTATGACCCCATTTTTATACTGATTTATGTGTATTGCATTCAAGGAAAACACTGGAAAAGGAGCAGAATAAGGATAAAGATGACTCAGGTCCCCACAGTGGTGATGAATTTCTTATTATAACAAAGCATATACAAAGAACCTATAAAAAGTAAGTATGCCTCATTCACTTGACGTTTTTCAGTGATAAAGTACCATCCATCTGAACAAGTTTTCTTTTTAATATATGGCAGATTGTTCAACTGTACCCATCAACACAATATCAGGATGACAGTGTCCCACAGTGAGGCAGGGAAATATTATTACTCCATTACAGACTGAGGCACAGAGAGACTTAGAGACATATACAAGTTTAGACAGGAGGAGTAAGGCAGACATGGGAATGGAAATCACATTTACTATTTCCCAACCTAGTGCCAGGGTTTGCCTGATTTCTTAAAGATGTCCTTCCCCCATACTTATGGGGCCAGTGGACCACAACTTCTCCCTCTCCAGACAAGTGCAGTTACTAATTAATTTTGATGTACGTGTCTTCCATGAGAATGTACCAGTTCTTTCCAGTGCCTACTGTGGAAAAACTACTCATGTGCAGAAGCCTAGCCTTAATTTCAGGGTTTTTTGTTCCATACCTATGCTTTGAGAACAGTCAGAACAGATGAATAACGATGAAAGGGATTGAAAATCCTTCTCAGTTTTGTGCATTTCTTTGTGCATTGTCAGGGTTTTCTCTGCCATTATCCTTCCCACCCTGCTTGTCAGACGCAGTGACTTCAAGAATAGGAGCACAGTGGAATTCCTCACTCTCTAAGCTGTACTGCTAGAAACTGCATTTTTTAAGCATCTAAACCCACTATTCTGTTAATCATGTCACTATTCAATGTTTAGCACAGACAAGTTTTTTGTTTTTGTGTTCCAGCATCCACATGCTTTATTTCCCTTTCCAAACAGTAGGTTTTCAGCCCTACGTCGCTCTGCATACCAACTACATCCTTTCCAATGCCATCTACAAACTCCTAGTCACATACAGGTGTTACTCACCCAATAAAGCAAATCCACTTCACCCAGGCTGAGACAGACCTCTGAGCTGTCCCTATTTCCATCCTTCTGCCTGCAGGTATCCCAGTATGACAGCACAGACACCCAGCAATGTACTTAATCAGCTCTGGGAAACTGTACCCACAACAAATCCTGCTGAGATCCTCAGAAGGAGAATATTTTAGAGGAAAGGCATAATGAAATGTCAGATGGGGAAAGAAATACATAAGCTGATCACTGGGAGAAATAACTTCGATCTCTCTCATGGCTCATCTTTCCAATTAAAGTTGTTGTTCCTTCTCTTTGTGGAGAGTCTGATAGTGGTATTGAAGATTAAACCAGTGCTGGTTTTGGAAAATCTCAGATTTTCAGTCTGCTCACCCAACACTAATATTTATTTGCTCTGCTGTGCTGTGAGAGAATATTGAAAATAAATATCTTTATTTTCAGACTTATGTACAGACTATGTCCTCAAAACTTTACGATATTATCAGATGTCAGAACACGCTTTGCTTTGTCTGTGTCCAAAGGATCACTTGA
Source organism: Vidua macroura (assembly GCF_024509145.1). Classification (NCBI taxonomy): domain Eukaryota; kingdom Metazoa; phylum Chordata; class Aves; order Passeriformes; family Viduidae; genus Vidua; species Vidua macroura. Next base: position 62,524,843 of record NC_071575.1, read on the forward strand.
TGGTTACAGGCTATCACCATACTAGAAATACATTGACATTTATCATGATTCCAATGAAGATAGTTACAACAATGTCATTAATTAAACAAATAAAAAATTAAAAGGCATTTTTCTTACAGATTCCCAGAGCTTTGTTATTGTCAAAACTGGAGTGTTTTGTGATATTGAGTGCTTTGAAAAATTATAAAAAAATCCTAGGAGAAGGGTAAGAGACCATAGAGGCTGTCCCTAGGGGAGTCCAGTGGAAAGTCTGCCCTTGTGCCAGGTGGGTATGAAGCCCCCAGCAACTTCTCAGCAGTGAAATTGTTGTACTTTGTCTTCCCAGAAAAGCTAACAAGGACATCAGTTTCCAGCTGCCATGTCTATGAAGCTGCTGCTTTGGTGCAAACTTTGTTCAGATTTGCTGCTTATTTTGATCCAAACCAAAATTGCTTCTGTGGAAAAATAAGTCTGCAAAGTGGAAACTGGATTTGTATCTAGATTTACTCCGATTTTTTTGAAAATGTGGGCCTTTTAGGTTGTCAATCTGGATTAAAAGTATGCAATAACATAAGTAGCCAAACATGAAAACTTAACTAAATAAATAATCAATTGCTACAGATTATGAGAAAAGCCAGTACCATAAATTTTAAAAAAAGATACACATCAAAAATCTAGGTATGAAAAATAATTATAATTTTGAGGATTTCCGATTGTCTTTTCTGGACAGATATATTTCTAGTCTTTACATTAACATTGTAAGAAGTAGGAAATTTCCATTTAAAACATAATAGAAAAAAACCCACACATTTACTGACATTTCCTGAGGACTTAGGAAAAGTGCCAAATGTTGTGAGGTTGTGATAAAGGCAGGGGTGTTAGCAACATCAAGAGCAAGAATAGCTTTCTGCAGGCACTGCTGTTCTGACAAAGCAGTTAGATACATCTTGAAGAATAACTCCCTTTGGTATGCTTGCATGCTGCACTGACACTTCTAAAATTTTCTGATTTGCATTGGACTCACTGGTTTTACACATTATTCAATTTGTACCTCATTGTTTTCAATTGTGCAAAGTAAAAATATCCATGTGTGATGTAAAATTCAACAGTGTGGTGTAAGCAAATGCTGCATAGTGTTGGTTAGACATTGCATGAGTATGTGTGCTTATACCTTGAAACTTGATAAAGAAAGGCTTGATAAAATGTAACAAGGAATAATAATTGTAAACTGTGTATTTCTCAGTTAACACTGATCAGACTGAGAAGTTGAACCACTGCTGAAGGGGTCTTGCACCCAGCCTAGGCTTTGCCATCTGTATTTCAAAATACTAATGCTTAAAATGGGCATTCCTAATGTTTGATGCACGAGCAAATATTGCATATAATCCAGCAGCATGTGCTTGGTCCAGCTCTGCTGGCACTAAGTCAGAACAAACCTTGTGCCTGTGTGTGAATGAGCTGTGTCCTTTTGGTGTAGTGTCTGTGTCTAAGCAGGTCCTTGTCCTAGAACAACATATATTTGCCAGAAATAAAATGATCTTCAGAATAAGGTCCTGTGCCCATGTCCTGGACATGGTGCAGATTTTCAGGGCTTTTCTACTGTCTTCTGCAGACTTGTCACTAAAGATTAAACTGACAAGTAATATTATGCTGGAAGATCAACTATGGTTTAATTTGTTTTGAAACAAATGAATTTACCATTATGAATGCTATTCCAGACAAATAAGGCCTGGAAATTGATGCTTGCATGGAGAAGCTACTGTGGATAGTTGTTAGAGAGCAGTTTATTACATGGGAATAATTATGGCCATTAACATCCCTGGTCAAAGAACTCACCCTACCAGCAGCCACCACCTGAACTTCCCTGGGGGGTAATAGCAGCCCGATAGTTCTTGGCTGGGTACCTTGCACTGCCAGACCTTTGGGAAATTATTTATTGGAATAGCCCAAAACTTTTTGCTTCTTATTTTTTGTTGGGAAGAGGAACCAAACTCTCATTTTGATATCCTTACTTTTGTTTCTGTGGGAGTCTCCAAACAATACTGTGCTGTATTTATGTGTCTAACAGTTGGAGCTTGCACTTTCTCTTCAGTGATGTTCAGGAAGCTGGATATTGTATAACAACTAATAAGTCATTTCCTAGACACCAAATTATAAGTCAGGCTCTGTTAGGTGGATCCCAGAATTTTACAGCTTTTTATTTAAATAAAAGCTAGATGTGAAATGTATTGTTGCATGTTGAAGAACTTTACATAAATCTATTAATGCAACTGCCTACTTGCATTTCCCATATTCCAAAAATAAACTCCTTTAGTACTGGCCTTGGCTCATATGCCTAAATAAAAATATATGAAATAAAAATTGAATGCAGCCTAATCCTTTTATCATCCATCCTCATGGGAAAAGCTCAGCTGAAGTCAATAGGAAAGACTTAGTGATATAAGATGAATTCTCACTCATATAAGGTTATCAAAATAAGCTGCTGGTTAAACAAAGGTATTTATTTTAATTATAGCACACAAAGGTGAAATTCAGTTTCATAAAAACAATTTATATTTCATATTTGAGGGTTTGCTTGATTTCTTGGACATTTTAGTGCTGGACTTGATGCTAGAGACCATGATAATAAGGACAATGAAAAGAATAAAATCCTTACGCTTTTGAAAATGTATCATACTTTCAAGTGTTTTTGATAACCTTTCAAAAAAAAAATGTTACTTGTGAAATATATCCCTTGAAAATGATAGCACAGTTGAGCATTTTTGTTGAAAAGTTAATATTCTTTAGCATCTAGGCAACTGGCATATCTTGGATCTCTCTGTGTAGGAATTTGTTTACTTTTTTTAGCAAGTACTGTAGTCATCAACAACAATTTTGGATATGCAATCAGGAGCAACTTGTGTCCTCTGCTACCTTATTAATGCACATTATTATTCACAACCTCCTGCAGATCTAAAATACTACTGGCTTCTGAAAACTTTAAAAGTATGGAGGAATATTAATGCCCAGACTAAGAAAAGGACACTAATATCTGAAGACCTAAGATTCTGCATTGTCCTGTGTTTGCATCAGTATCATCTCATACAGCAGATGTGCTACACTAACGTTCAGATTCAGCAATGTTTCATGGGTATTCTGTTTACTTTTTATAAAATTTCATGATAAACCAAAGTGCAAGTGGGCATCAGACCTGTGAAAATTCAGTTATAGAACCAAAAGACAAATTACACAGCCAAGTTACGCACCCAGGGAGAAAATACAGTTTGTTAGAATTGTACGGATGCAGCTAAATTATTAAGATGGATTTAGTTTAACAGCTGCTTTAACATAATAGATATAGTAATAGATGGTTTAAAACCTGCTGATAAAAATCTGTATCTGCACAGATGACTGGCAAGACATATGTTTTGCCATTCAAAACTTCTGTCAGCTAGAAGGAGCAAATGAACATTCATTTGCTGCTTTCATAGGAAAGTGGTTTGTCTACTAGACTAATAAATGAATGGGGATGAGGAGTAAGGTTATAAAAAGGTACTGGCTAATCTACTGCATTTTTCTTTTTCATTTCAAGAAGACAACAGAATGCTGTACATAGAAGTGCTCTGAGAAGATAGCAAGGTCCAAGTTTCCCAGGAAGTAAATGAAGAAGCTTCTATCTGTGTGGCACAGTGTGGCACACTGAGGCAAGCTCTCAGGTGCTCAGCAGTTTGAGGCAAGCCCAAAGTAAAGCAGCATCTGGACAAATGTAAGGCAGAATAATGTGGCAAGCCTGAAGTGCAGGTGTCTGCTGGGCTGCTTTCAGCTCTTCGGTTGATTCAAAGTTACATTGATTTGTATTCAAGTGTTATATTTTGCCTTTGCCACGCTGAGGTGGCCAAGCCCTTCACTGTCTCTGCACCTTGCTTCTGCTTCCCTCTGAGTAGCATATGGTGACCCCTCCGTAACAAAAGGGCCCCGGTGATTTTTACATGTTTCAATCTATTGACTGCAAAACTTTTGTTGTGCACAGCAACCCATTCAGCCTGGTTAGTTGTTATCTAGTCAACCTGAGAAACTTCAAAATTAATTGAGTGTTCTAAACTATCTGTGGGAATCAGTAGGTCCCTTGAAGAGCTAGTTCATTGATCTCAGGTGAATAATGGAGGATGACATGAATGCTGACCTCTCTCCACCTATAAAGTCAATCTAGATGACCAGCTCAGATTGGACTAACTTCAGAAGGATAAACATAACATAAATGTCACCTGTATTTGGGAATTCTGTCCCTTGAACACAGTGCTTCTAATTGCTCAAGCCACTTGCCTTCAAACTTAAGAGAAAAAGAAAAACTTCTTCAGGATTACTCTTTTTTTTGAATATGCTTTTCTCTAAACCCTGTCTTAGGGTTTTAGCTACATACTGACATAAAGCTCAAAGTCTGGAAATTATACCATTATTTGGAGTCTTTAAAACTTTATCCAAAGCAGTAGATTTACATAGCTTGATATTCTGGTTCTCAGGTTCCTTCCAGAATTCCTCTGAAAAACTGATCTCACCAGATATTGGAAGATTCTTTTATCATCCAGGTATGAACAAGTTAAAACGAACCCAAATCCTACATTCTAATTGGAAGTATCAGCAAATTAAAAATTTTTCTCTTCATTATCCTGGGTATCTATAGCAATGATATTTAGAAAACATAACTGACTGTAAAAAGTAAAATAATTTGTCATTTTATAGTTACAGAAATCTTTGGATTGCCATTGTAAGCCGTTTTCAATTTACGGAGAAACTGAAGTTATGTTCTCCACTTACAATTGATCACAACAGCAACATTGAATTTTCTGCCTCTTTCTTCCTCCATCTGTCCGCCTCCCTCTACCCCCATAATGAACCAGCTGGTCATTAAAATTTGCAGCCAAGTATACAAGGAGTAAATCACTGCCCTCTGCTTTGGGGAAGCCAAAAATACCCCCAGGTTTGTTGATCAGCATTTATGTCTGTCAATCAGCATGTTCCAAACTCGGAAGTACACAATGCATGTGCTGCTCTGAGGAGTTGATAGGGATATGGTGTGGAAATTTGGAACACAAAACACTTGTTCAGGGGAAAAGGGGCACGTGAGGTACTTAACGACAAGAACTAGCCCTCTACTGCTCATGTTGTTTCTCTCTTGCTAGTGAAGGTGAGGGATGAGAATCAGAGCAGCCAGAATAACAGAACTGTTGGTTTTATGTACTTGAAGTTGTGATGGAGAGTGCATGTGAGCACATAAAGTCATACACCTGAGGACCATGAATCAGAGGTGAAAATATGTGTTACACACTAAAAGGCAATGTTTCACATTAAGTAGAGAAGTAAGGCGAGGATTTTTGTTTAAGAAGTCTCTATTCTATTAACCTTTACATTTGGAAGGGAACCAGAATGTAGAATTAAAATGCTGTGGGAGCAGAGTGTAAATAAAAGCAGAAAACATTACACTACAGGCACAATCAAGAGTTCAGTTGCAGAAAGCAGATAAAACCAGCTTGCTTTTGCCATGTATTTCAATTTTGTAGCAAGACAGGTTAAACTTCATATTTGACTGAGAATCCCTTTTGTATCAAAATAACTTCATTGTTCAGTGCTATGAGATCTTATGTGCCCTATCTTCAGGCACAGGTCAGATTTTGTGTTTCTGGAGATAATAAGTGTTTACAGAGTTGTTCAACAATCAGACAAAGTTATATGCACAATTGTCTATGCAGTTTCTATTCAGAATAGTAGCCAGCTTAGCTAAAGCATTTAATCTGTTTCTGATGCTGGATCTGTAGGCACTGATGGGAAATTGTGAAGAATTACTGTGGGCTTCGGGGTACCACAGGATCTCTGTCAGGGATGACATCCTGAAGATATCTGTATATTATACATTGTGGTGCTTTGCCATCTTCTCTCTAGAACACAGCTTTCAAGGGTTTTTCAAGGTCAGTCACTAGTTCTTTTAAGTCCCTGTCTGCTGAAGTAGAACCAGACTTGGAAGTTGAAGGAATCAACATTCCTCTCTGAAGAGACAGTGTTATAACTAGAATAGAGATTTGAGAAAGAAACTAAAAGAGAAGGCTGTTCAAAATACAATCCTTCCAGCAACTGTGACCTTAACATTTCTGGAGATTAAATTTATGGTTGCTGGCCTCATTCTGGCGAACCCCTACTTTTTTCATTGTCCTAGAGATGAATGTCCTCCTCTACCACTAGAAAATACTTCTGTATGCCTTCATCTCAAGGGCCTCAAATTAGAAGACTACAATTTCAGTATTTTTTCCCTGAGTTGTAATATAACAAAGCATGTATCAATGCTCTATGTTAGTGCTCACAAAGAAGAAAACATCCATGGCAATAAAAATAAAAAAGAAATGAAATTTGAAGTTCATTAACAACACAATTTCCATAGTGATTGTGCTCTGACAAGATCTAGAGAGATAAATATCAGAAAGTCCATTGCCTTGTTGTTTTGTTTTTAAATGAAGCCCAGAGGTGATGAGGGGAAGGAATGGAGACTTGAGAACTTAAATATGAATGATCAGTTATTATCAACATATATTCCATATAACAAGTGCTTTCATGGAATAACTGATAGGTCTGCCAATGTGTCTTCTAAGTGTTAATCTGTTAAACTGCTTCTGTCACTAAAAGTCTAGAGTGTTTGTGTGGCGTGTTTTCTGTTTGTCTTTGTCCACCATGAATCACAGATAGTTTAAATTGGAAAAAAAAAATTACAACAAACTGATTCATTTTAAGTCACATCAGGATAGTTTCTTGCAACATTTAATTTCATATTTTTTTCCAGTGTGCTTATACCTATTCCCAGAGATGGTGTTCTATTATTTCCCTTTAAAGACTATTCCATGGTCCAATAGACCTTATCATTATTAAGACACTTTTCCTCCTATTCATCCTGAACTATTCTGTCTGTATCTTGTTATAATCCCGTGACACATCTCCCTCCTTGATATTTATGCACCTCAACTGCTTAGAGATAGTAATTGTGTCTTCTTCTTGGTTTTCATTTAACATGCACATAAATGTGATGTATATTAAGTGCAAAAAGTGTATCTTTAAAGAATGGATTTTATACTAAAGGAGAATTGTCTCGGCTCAGCTACAGCTAGGAGACCTTTAGCACTTGTAGTGGGACACAATGTAGCACTTTAAAGTAATTAATGTGATGTCATTAGTGCTTTTAGCCAATGCAGCTACATTATTATGATATGCTATATACATAAACAAAATTGAATCTCATTCTTTTTCTTGCATAGCACTTTCTTATGAAAGCAGCAGCTTTGCTCAAAGGATTTGTTCTGAAGATTTATACACTTATAAACATTTCAGGCTTAATATTCGAAGTGTATTTGCTATAATTGTTCTTTATGATGAACGTCTCAGCACTGATGCAGTGTTCTTTTGCAAACATCTCTGTGTAATTTATTTATCTTGATATATTAAGCCTGAAAACATTTTTCCACGTACAAATTTAAAAAATATTAGATTAGAAGCTTCCACTGATAGAAAGGGGAAGCTGAGGCACAGGGGAGAACATTATTTCCTCACAGGCACACATTGAGTATGTGCTATTTGCCAAATTGAGTGAGACAAATTTGGAACTGGAGAATAAAATGCTTAGATTAATGTTTATGTGTATGCTTGTATCTATGAGAGAGAATTTGGCAATGGAATATGTGTCTGATTGTCAGAACTCCTTCTGAAATCATTGTTCCTCATTCTTTTTAACACAAACCACAGAAGATTTACATACTTTTATCTTAGATCTCTGTGTAGTGAAAAATGGTCTTCCTGGCACACTTCCAGAGTACTAAACTTTTGAATTGTAATCTCACATTTACCTGTGATGCTCATTCAGGTAATCCCTCTGTTTGGGCCAGAGTATAATCCCTGGATGTCAGGTGCTCCAGGTGACAGAAGAAATTCAGGCCAGAATCTGCTCATAACCCAGCCTTGCTCTGGGTGAGACCTGCAGGCTCATTGGAAAGGGACCCTCCAGCAATGCTCAGGGGCATGTGCAAATTAGCACTACTACAAGCAGGGTAGTTTCAGTCACATGGCAGGGAATTTTGGGAACACAGAACAGAACTTTGGGTTTGGCCAGCCAAGACCACTGTCCAGAGTGGGCTGTCCTTACGTGTTTCTCTAAGTCCCAAGGTGTAAGTGCTTCTTAACTTTCAAGGTGCTCAGTTACCTCTGTAAATCCATCTTTTTGTGCATCTCTTCCTTTATGGCATTTCATGGTAAAAATAGAGTTTCTGTCACTGGGCACTATCCAAAAATGGTCTATAGAAATGATAAACATCAGCAGGACGCAAAGCTACCTTATAGCTTTAAAAGTTGTTGACTCCAAACTGGGTAAAGTTCCCACTGTGAGGAACTTACACACATATGTTACAGGGTCTAAATCACATTCAAACCAAAACCTACTATGTGCAATGGGAAGTTTATTAATGTGGCAATATTAAAAATAATTATTACAGAAGTATAACATTAGGCAAGAATCTTTGCTTTGTTGTCAGAAAGGTTATATCCTTGGAACTTCTAATGCACAACCTTTTCATCTTATTATTTCCCTTTCATTTCCTGCTCACAGTATGACATCCTAAGTGCAGTGTTTCCAACACACTATGAGGACTCTGGGAATATGCAAAGTCCTATGGCCTCTTGTTGTCCCCGTCAGTCCTAACACCAGAAGCATTTATTACCCCAGCAAGTATTGCCTGGAATGTGTTACCACTCAATTTTAGTATAAATGACAATATTAAATAATATTTAGATAATTCTGAAGAGTAGTTGTTATCTGTAGACTCAGGTTAAGTAGTTAATGTATTATGTTCATGCCAGATGGGATGCAAAACCTGGTTGGTGACAGCACTTTATTAGTCGGAGAGAAAAGATGCATGGTATGTAAACAGGCACTGCCAGGCTTCACAGAATGTATGTAGGTGGGATTTTTCATCAGGGTAAAATGATGTTAAGTGAAAGATAATAAAAAAGAATCTTTCCTGATGATAATGAAGAAGGAGCAGATAAATTTAGCTAAGTACACTCAGACAGTACAGGAACAAGAATAGGGACTGTCCATAAAATTAAAGATGTGTGATGAAAAAGAAATTGGATTTCACCTGGGGTCAGTGCTGTGACTCTTTTGATGGACTTTCAGGGTTTGAATGCAAAAGTTAGGCATCAGTTTCATCTCCATTTGATTTGATTAGAATAATATCCATCTCTGGTATGAATTCATACCCTACATTTGCCACCCCAGCTCAGCTGAGGGATGGATGAGTGGCTCTGGGGTATATGGAACATTTTTTTCCTGTTCCTTCAGGCTTCAAATTGCAGCAGCACTGCTCTGTGGTGTGAGCATTTCCTTCTATCCTCTCATCCTTTTTTCCCAGATTCAGATAGTTACTAGTACAATTCTGTATGTGGAGATTGTTTTGTTACCACCAACATGCAAGTTATTTCTTATAATTTTAAGTGCATCTGGAAAGGATAAGAGAGAAGGATTTTTGCTTCTTTACTTCAAACTATTTCTCATACCATAGAAAAGTTGAAGTTAGAAATTTTAATATGGCCATTTTGATTGTTTGGGTTGAACGGGAAAGAGCTCTATCAATTAGAGTGTAATACTTGTTCTGCTAAGAAGCCATTAGAAAATAGATCTTTAAACTTTGTGACAATACTGATATGAAAATTAAAGCAAAAGACTTGTGAAGGATAAGAAAATCAAGAATGTCATCTGTTTGCCTGGGTCTCATCACCACTTTGATGATATAATATTACACATCAGGTTGTCTTGTTTTATAATCCACAAGTTGTAGGTAATGGAATAATACCATGCAGAAAGATGTGCCCAAAGCATCAAGTACAAATGGTGTTACAATATAACAAAAACTCTCTCAAAGCAAAGCCCAATTTTATTGTCCCAGTGGAAACTGAAGTCATGTGAGGGTGTGAGAATTCATGTGTGGAGCATTGCATGTAACTTTATGTGCCTTGCTCAGGAGTCTCCATGTCATGAACAGTCTTTGTAGCATCTTTCTTCTGACAGAGGAGAAGGAATGGCACCCCTGGGGAGGACTCAGTCCACCCAAGCCACCAATGGCTTATAGGAACTGTTTGTCTTTCTCCATTGATTTTACATATATTAGATCTCTAAATATGGATGAGATGAATCTGAGCCAAAGAGTCCAATTGGCAATTCAGGCAAATAATCTGGAAGGAAGAGGTAGCAAAATAATCAGAACTACTAGAAATACATAACAGTATCTCTCTGAAGCCTGAGATGATCTGTAGGCTTTTTGAAAGGTTGGGTTAGGAGTGCTAGAGAACATCATGGAGGGCGGATGTGCACAGAGAGTTTCCAATACATATGAGTAAGATGAATTCAAGGACACAATGCATATTCTCTGTTGAGTAGGTGATTTTCCTGCAGCAAAGATTTGAACCAAACAAGCACAAAAGAATTGCACTATCACAAAGCCATGAATTCTTCTCTCCTGAATAGTTAGCATTTACCTGTCCTCTTTTTGAGTCACTATGCTGGTGATCTCACTAGTGCTGAACCAGAAATATATTTTGTTTTGTTCTAAATACTCTATCATAAGGCTTGAGAAGAAGAGTGTTTTTGGATTTGCACCAGATAAGGCCAGTTCAGGGAGAACTGTGGCACAGTGTAAGTGCAGAAAAAAATGAAATTCAATTTGGAAAAACAACACCAGGTTCCTGAGTTACTAAAACAACTGAAACTTAATGGGCTTGTTGAGTTCACCCAAATGAATTCTGGTATGAATTTCATTTTGAGATAAAACCTCATGGGTCTGACAGAATTAAAATGTTGCTAGTTAGCTCAGTATAATTTTGAATCATTAATTGAGTTGTAATAAAGACCTAATGAAAACACTCCTAACTATTTCATTTTAGATTGTTTTAAGTTGAAAAAGGGCTACTCTTTTGATGGACTGGCAAGTGCTGTGTGGGTACCAGATGTGGTTAGAAAGAGGATGACTGCTAAAGTAATAATGCCTGAAATACCATTTAAAACTATTTCAAGATCTAGCTGCCCAAAGGGGTGAAAAGATTCCTTTTGCAGTTATAAATTTCTCATTTGTTCTTCCCTGGAGTATCACAGAAGTGATGGAGAACGTAATATAGCAATTAGGTTCTGCAGCAAAATTCCTCAGCAGAGGTGTGTATTGTAGCAGGGAAAATATCTTTTTCTACAGTTATAAAAGAAAGTATTGAAAATTACTGACAAAACCTTGCACTGACTGCGAATGATCCCTGTAATGATACAAGAAATGCTGGAAGAAATGCATATAAACCCTCCTTACCTTCAGTAATATCCTTCAGTATTTTACCTCAGTTCAGATGATTTTCACCTGTGTTAGTCTGGAGACCCACCACTCCAGGGTAATTATTGTGAGTTGTTTGTCATTTTATGCAGGTGGCAAGAGGAATTGAATTAATTATGTAAATGAAATGTTGCAATGTTGTTGCTAAGAAAATATCACTGAATCACAGAATAGTTTAAGTTGGAAAAGACTTTTAAAAGCATTGAGTCCAGCTCTTAACCCAGCACTATAAAGTCCAGACTTTAAATCATGTCTGTAAGTTCCACTTCTACACAACTTTTAAATACCTCAGGGATGGTGACTCCCATTTACAAGTTCCAAGCCTGTTCCAATGCTTGACAATCCTTTTGGGCAAGAAATTTTTCTAGTATCCAATCTAAACCTCCTTTCCCACAACTTGGGGTCATTTGTTCTTGTTCTATTACTTGTTGGGACAAGAGACTGACCCTACCTGGTTATAACCTCCTTTCAGGGAATTGTAGGAAGTGTAAGGTCCTCTCTGAGCCTCCTTTTCTCCTGGTCAAACACCCCCAGCTCCCTCAGCTGCCCCTCATCAAGCTTGTGCTCCAGAGCTTTCACCAGCTTTGTTACCATTCTCTGGCCATATTCCAGCACCTCAATGTCCTTTTTGGAGTGGGGGGCCCAAAACTGAGCTCAAGATGCAAGGTGTGGCCTCACCAGTTACTCATACAGGCCAGGTGACATTGGCCTTCTTGGCCCCCCTGGGCACAGCTGGCTCATGTTCAGCTGCTCATGACCAGCACAGACCCACAGGTCTTTTTCCACCAGGCAGCTTTGCGGCCACTCTGCCCCAGCCTGTGGCACTGCCCGGAGTTGTTGTGACCCAAATGCAGGACCTGGTACTTGGCCTTGTTGAACCTCATGCAATTGGCTTTGGCCCACCAATCCAAGCTGTTCACATCTGTCTGCAGAACCCTCCTACCCTCCTGTCCAGCTTGGGGTCATCTGCAAAATGGCTGAGGAAGTGCTCGATCCCCTTGATCCCAGGTTCATCTCTAGCAAGTGTGGTTTTATGCCATCCCCTCTTCAAATCCAGTTGAGAAGCTGTATCTGACACAGGAACTACTTGAGAGTCTTGCCTAATTGTTGTGTCAATCTGACTTTTTTGTTGAGGCAGCCAACTTCATCCCACTAATGCATTCTGTATCTGTTTTCAATTGCCAATTTCTGAGTTGAATCTCGGGGGGGAGAGAGGGAAGCTCTTTTTAAAACACAAACCACACTCCATGAGTTGATTAATTCAGATGAATGGCATTATGGAAAGTTAAGAAAAAATGAGCTCTGACTGACAAAGCTTAATACGATTACTACTTCAACATTTAGCATTCTTTATTTCTTGCTGCGTTCTACTTCCTTTTGGAAAAGGGCCAGAAGAAAAAATGGAAATTATCAAAAGCAAGTAAACCTTGATTTGCCCCAATGAATTATTTTACTTTTATTTTGGACTTTAAAAATTATAGTTTTATAACAAATTTATGGCCTTCCTTTCCCCCCTGACCATTTCATTTCAAGGTTATAGTGCAGCACTTAATGAATATCAAGAAAGAGTAACCAAGATTCTGTGAAGCAGTTAACCCAAAGTAAAGTGAGCAAGGCATTCAAGCAATGAAGCCTTCATTTTGAAATAGCTGGCTTGTGAATATTCTTGACACAAATTAGTTAAGATATAGTAAAAATGTCTGGCCTTCTAGTTGAAGTTGAAAGCATAACGAAGTAGAAATGTGGTGACTCTTTCTTGTACTTGTGTTGCTGTAAAGTGCAGCGTTCATAAAATGTGCTCTCTTCTGCTAAAGGAATTAAGCATCCCTCTGACATAATGATAGGAGTACTGGTAACTTTGTATTGATCCCAATAACCTCTTGAGTCATATTTATTTAGGCTGCCACTAGACTTCTTCTTTTCATTCATAGAGACAATAGAGGTTGCAAAATATTCACTTAAGTTATCCTCCCCTTTAGAGGTCTCACAAAACATTATTTCCATTTAAAAAGACTTAATACCACTATAGTTTTCATGCATTAAAATACTATAAAAACCTTTTTTTATAGTAAAATACTGTATTTTTTCTCTCTAAATGAAATTCTGTTCTTAAGCCAGTTTTCAGAAGGAAGACACTAATCTTCACTGCATTTAGACCCAACTGATTCATGTACATGTGTTCTTGGAAGTGGTTCTTTTGCAAAACACCATCAGTGAACCCCAAGAGTCTTGAGCCTATCAGTTAGATTAGTGGTATGGGACCAAGAAAGGGTGCTGCAGAGAAGAAAAATGAAATTAAGATGACATCTGAAAGTTGCATATTTCAGCTCAATAGTCCATCTTTATTAGCATTGTATTTTAACATGCATTTGACTAGCCAGGCATCTATTTTCTCACTACAAACTCACATAAGGACAAAAATTGATGAAAAATTAGAGTCGCTCTTCAAAGAAACTGGCACAATATTAACATATTAATTGAAATCTAATCCATATTTCAGATTACTGAAGAAAACAAGGAAATGTTAAGTGCTTGAATGATAATGGGCTCCAAAAATACATTGAGGTGGCCCAAGAAGAAACTGGAAATGGAGAGCCAGTTTTTAGGATTTAAAGGTGATTGAAAAACAAAAAGTGATATTTTAATTCCCCAAAATATGAAATGCATATATTAAAATTTCCATCTAGTCCTAGGGAGTCACACTTAGGACCTGTCCAAACTAAACCCCTGATTCTTCTCTTTCTACTTTAGAGATGGGAAGAACATCATAAGGGTAAAATGTTACTGATCTGGATTGTCAGAGAGCTTACAAAGTAAGCCTGGAGAATGTGATCACTGAAACCAAACCTATATAACTCAGGTCCGGACTTTGAAGCCTCATCTTCAGCTCATTCTGTTTAAATCTGATCTGGGCACAATCACTGTCCATCTGTCTGTATTAGATATAATGAAAAGAGAGAGGAAACCTCTCTCTTACACAAACTGTCCATACAATTCACCAGTGACCTATTACCACTGCATCTGAAATTTCTAATAAGATTAAATTCAACATAATTTGCACTGATAAAAGGTCATCTAAACCCTGAATATGGCTGATAAGCACTGTGACCTGCCCAGTGATATGCTTTATACTGTTGCCAGTTCCTACAACATCTGAACAAATTCCTGAGAAAATAGACTGGCACTACCACAAAACCTGCAGTGGAAGTATTAAGATTCTGACTGAGATCCCTATTCTACATGATTAAAAAATTAATGAAGTTGGATTTGAGGCAATTCAAAAAGGAAAGATTAGAACTTCCTTTTAAAGTAATTTTCTGGGGAAAAATATTGTAGAAAATTTATGAAGTATTGTCTTTTGATTGTCAGGTTCTGATTGTATCCCAGCCCTGTTAAGGTCTTGTTCCCTAGCTAACAAATGCTCCAGCATACTTCATAAGCTATTTTTCTTCAGAGACATAATGAAGTAATTGTCTACTATTCAGCTCTTCATTACATAAAAATAAATTAGCAATTGGGCAACAAATGGAAAATATTAGATTTTGGGATTTTTAGTAGTTATTTTTTCAAAACACATGTGTTTAACTGAGAGCAAAACCAAGGTCTAAAGCATAAGTTTATACTGTGAAAAAGAAAATAACTAATAATAATTTTAGTCACTCTCAATGTGACTAAAATCAAGGACTATTTTTTATGAATTACTTTATTTGCAAGTCAATAGCAATATTACAGGAGTCATGGAAGATAATTTTGTTTTAAAACAGCAAAAGCTGGAGAAAAACCTAGCCCCAGAGGACCAGGTTTATAGAAACATTTTTTGACTACAAAGAAACTTCCAGTGTGTCTCAGGTGGCATGGTCCTTAGTTCTCTAGCTAATCCTTCTACTGAGCTATTAATCCATACACAAAGATGAAGTGATAATACACTCTCAAATTCCCTTTTTTCCCATTTAAATAAAACAATGCATTTGCTAGAAGAACCAGACTGAAAAGTATATCCCTGAACTTATAGGAGAAAGAAGCTAATGGAAGGAATTTAAATAACATTTGAGGATTTGCCCTGGCCACAGGCAAAAATATTGACCTTACAAAGAATAACCCCATACAAGCTGCTGATGAAATAACCCAACCCTGTCCAGGGGTAAGCACTCTGCTCAGCTGCAAGGCTCTATGTGCAATGAGCCAGGAATAGCAGTGAAGAATGAAACTCTCTGGGGGGACTTAACAGCATTACACTGAGAGGAATATCTGCTTAGAAAGGTACTGAAGTTTAAGCAGTGACAAATATAAAGAGAAAGAAAATAACCTAAAGATTTAATTCGAGGAAATGAGGGGCACTCAACCCTAGTACTTGACCCCGCTGAACAGCCAGTGCCTGTGTTGAGGCTAAGCTTGAAGGAAGAACAGGACAAAGCTGAGGCCTGGGTAAAAACACAAATGCATAATTTTAAGCAAATCAATAGCCCATTAAAGAAATAAGTAAAAACCTTGTAGGCTTGATTTAGTGGCACTGCTTATACATTGAAGTTACTCATGGGCTTAAATGGCTCTCCTGTACTGAGGTCTGAACTTGACAGGTCGTAAGGGAGGGAAGTTTGTTAAAATCTCTTGGCAGTTCTGTGATCTGCAAGAACAAACCCTAACAGGCTCTGAGGAGACCACAGTACACAGGTATCCATCTCAGAAAGTTACCAACACATTTATTCCCCTTTCACAGAGCCCCAGAATGGCTGAACTTTGAAGGGACCTCTGGAGGTCACAATAGGAGAAACAATTCCACTCGAGGAGAACCATCTTATGGAAAGCCACATCACACAAAAACCCAATCAGGAAGGTCTGTTAATGTAAAAAGGCATTTATGGGGCTATGCATGGAAAGCTGTTTTATATCCGTTTTCATTTTTCTCAACATAGAAAAATTTTGCTGATTTAGCATTTTCCATGAACACTAAATTCAGATAAAAGAATAAAACCAGTACCAAATAGTTAAGGTCAGTATTTATTTTCTAAATTTGTGTTGTCTGTAATAAGAAGAATCATCCCTTTAGTTTTGTCTACAGTTTTACTGAACATTTTATAAAGCAATCTGGGAAAACTCATAAGAATCCATCATCAAGCTCATGCCCTTGTGCATGCTGTTGCTAGTATATTTTCCATCTTGCAAGTGTTCAGAAATGTCAGTTTCCAATAAAATTTTCTCACTGAAAACTGAAATTCAGTTATGGCAGTACATTCCTAAGTCTAAAAAACCATACTGTTTTCATGGCATTGGCTCTCTGCTCAATCTTATGATTTTGGATTTTAGCACAAGAAAAAAAAAAAGATACGTGACTAAGAGACCTTTGTCTGCTGTTCATCCTCTACATTTTCTGAAATATTGAACTTCAAAATTGCTTTTGTTTGCTTCCCCCGGTACAATATTGTTTGAGATTCAGTCTTCTGAATACCCAATATGTCCATATTTTCTGTTTTATATTTTTTCTCTATGAATACTGGATAGGACTTTCTTATTATAATGGTTTGAACTTTAGAACAACAGTGATATATAAACAAGTCCTCTGATTATTTTCCAGTTTCCAGCAGCATGAGACTTGAAATGTAGATGAATGGCTCTACCAGTTGACAGAAGAAAATGTTTACTACTGTACATCTTAGAACAGATTTGAGGGAATTTGCCTGTAGTAATTAAAAAAAGACAGTTCACAGATAGTAAAGCAGAACAAATGGGAGATACAAGAAAGACAAGGTTCAGGGAGATAAGAATAACAATCGAGCAAACAGTAGATAATTTGCATTTAAATATCAGTAGCTAGAGTGAGCAAATAAGAAAAAATTCTCATTCTTTCCCCCCCCAGATTTGGTGTCAAGCAGTGCAAAATAAATAATGGCATATGTTCCTAACATTGCACATACACAGGAGAAAATACAGCAATACAAGTAAATATTTGAAAATTCCCTAAACTGCTATTGGATCATGCACTTTGACATATAGGTTATAAATGCCACTCTGGTAAAAATATCAGTTTATCTGAATTTAGCTGATAGCCCACATTCCAAGTAAATTGTAAAGAGAAATAACAGACTAATGAACACACATGGAAAAACAAAATACCCTCCCTCAAAAATTCCCAGAGCCTGAGAAAGCTTGTTTGTAGAAGGGTGACTCTTACGCTGCGTTGAAAAGCTTTATATGGGTGAAAAAAAATTGCAGTGAGTCTTGTTAGACCTATATTTACACTCATAAAATTACTAGTTAAGGTATACACAACATTTTGAATGTAATCTTCCTCTTCTTGGAATGGGATTTCCCATCCTGCTGACATGTTTACTTACACTATTTATCCTTCCATTCTTACATTTTCCATCCTTGCATCCATATGTAAAACACAGCTTTCAGTCTATGCACTGAAATCAATCGAATCAGGATTTTCCACAGGTCATTTGCTCCTAAAGCACAAATTATAAGTAGGATCATTTTGCTGCTCTCTTAGAGCCTGATGCTTAACATGCTGACACAGTTTATCTGTGGAAGTATCTATTTACCATGCTTAATCAATCAAATAAAGATATGTTAATCACTTTGCTTCTCACAGTGCAATTGGGCCGATCTCTTTGATCTCATAACAGTAACTAAGCAAGCAGCTGCTTTAGGTCTGTTTTGACTTAAAGCAAGATTTTTGTTTTGCCTTTTAATTCTTACCTTAAGTAAGAGTTAGACTCAATGCATAATAAAATTTTTTACTGGACCTCTTATAAGTGCAGCAATTATTTTTTATGCTATACATGAAACAAATTCATGAATATGTATTCCACCTATGTGACTGATTACAGATGGAAACGTTTCCTGGCATATTTATGAACAATGGACGTCTTATTTTAAACAATACAATAGAATATGGATCCTGGCCTGGATTACTGCACCTTTTGCTCTTTATTCACACCTATAACAAAGATTTCCCCCTTTCTTGAACACCCTTTATTTGGTTAGTAGAGAGATTGGGGCATCCAGGCAAGAAATTTCAGTATATACGGTGTTAGGTGCATCATTTTTATTGCGAAAAACATTAGGATTTATTGGTGTTCTAGGAGAATACTGGCGTTGGAATCTCCTCAGTTAATATTAAACTCTTGGGTCAACAGATATGGATAGTCACTTATTCAGAAGGCCCTATCAACTTAATTATTATTGGCAATACATACTGTGAAAACCTTTGGAGGCTGGTAATTGTGCATTTGTTACTAGATGCTATGAGGATTAACACATTAAAAACCAGATATGGTGATAAAAATTATCTTGTGGTCATAAAATTTTTTGCGTATAGCAACATGAGATGTGTTTGAATGGAAAATGCAAAAAAACAGACATCAGTTGTTAGTATGTGTTTGGTTCTTTCATTTCTTCTCTTTGTTTAGGTCAGTAGTACCAGAATTTTTTTTCGGCGGCTAAGACTAAACCAAATTTCTAATTCTCATTAAAAATTATTACATGGTAATTAAATGAGCACATAGCCCGAATTTCAAGGGAGTACAAGCCCTTCTTTGTCTGATGTTGTAGTCTGCCTGGAAATCTGTTAAGCATAATCAAATTCTGAAACTTGTTGTTTTTTTATCTTTGCGTGGTCCTCACGTACGAAGCTCTTTAAGGGCACTGATTCCCATCCGCAGATAACACAGTAAAGCATCTGATAGTAACAGTATCCACTTCTCTTTCTGGTGTAGCTTAATGCCGTGGTCCCAGCCACAGGGAAAGGAACACGATCTGAACTGCCAGCTCTCACTATTCTCAGCATCAGGAACTCCTGGCTGATGAAGCCCTCTCCAGCTGTGCTGGATTTATGTGAGGTCTCTGGAGTGGGCCACCTGCCAGTCACACACGCAGCTGCCTTCAGCAGCGGAGGGGCACTGGGCTGTGGTACAGAGATAATTCTTTATACCCAGCGTTTAATTTTCTCCCTCAAACCCACTATTGCATTTTGTTCCTCCTCTTTGACACTGAGGTGCTTCATGGGAGTGACACAGATACCTTCGTGATTGTAAGGCCCCAGAATGCCTCACCAAGTCCCTTAGAAGGCCTTAGAGGCTATTTATGTACCTTTCTCCACACATGGACCTGAAATGTTTTGAGCCAGCAATCCTTCTGGTCTGTCACAATGACTAATTTCTTGAATAAAAGCATGTATTTTTTACTTTCCAATTTGTGGCTCTTCCTTAGGATTTCATTTTAAGTTCTGTTTCTTGGAAATGTCTTTCAGTTAGATTTTTTCTTAACATGCTGTAAGATAGGCATACCCCTTGTGAGATTGCTGGAGGTTTGGGTACATTACTGTGTCCTACAAGAGTCCAGTAAGGTCTCCTTGGCTCTTCTGAAGAGCCACTCTGTGCAGCAGTGACAGACTGATCTCTTTGGCAGCAACAAGAACGTCGTTTGTCTTACACAGAAGCAGGGAAGGATGGCAACAAATGCTTCAGTTCTCATTTGCACACTCACATGTGCCTTGTGGCTTGACACTCTTAACTTCTTGTGCAGTCCTATGATAGACAGAAAATAATGAAGGGGAAAGAACTTTTCTGGGGCTAGAATCACTCCCTTCTGCTGGTCAGATACCTGGTATATTATCATACACTAGTGCCTCCTACGCAGTAGAATAAATATCAATCCTGGCATGGCTTTTGCATCAGCTTCATGATTAAATAGTACTCAGGATGAAGATACAAATGGTTAAACAGGTGGCAACAGGCTGATTAAAGAAAAACAAAGATTTTGTTTAATATATGTATATGTATATATAAAAGTTAATATATATATATTAAGGCACATAAATGTCCTTATAAATAGAAACCCAAATAGTGTTCCAAGATGCCTTCTGATATTTTATTCATTAGTATGATGGACTACATCATGCATATGAGTAATTATTTAAATATATGAGCATGAATGTATTTAAATAATTTACTTTTGGGATTATATAACATTTCTGAATTCAAACTGTGTTGTTGCCAAACCTATGACTATACTGGCCAAGTCAAGCTCTGACAGCATTGGAGCCCTAATGATGCAGTTGATGCTGATGTGATGTAAATGTAAGGTCTATAAAATAAAATAGGGTATTTCAAGGATCAAGCCAAAATACACAGGTAGTTAAATTTCACAAATGAAAAGGTACCTAACGCATCTGTGGAGATAAAGGAGCATGACCAAGAGACAAGTTTTACTTCAGTTCTTTGTTTTAAATTCTCTGTTTTTTAATTTTTTTTGGATTTCCATCCAGACAAGAAGGCTTAGAGTATAAAGCAAATAGTCTTTATAATGTGGTTTTTTTCCATTAAGCCTCAGTTTTAAAGACATTTGATCACTCAAATCTTGCCTAAATATAGATTAAGAATCTCAAGAACTCAAAACCAATCTAGCCTACCTATTCTCCAAGAGTATTGTCCCATAAGTGCTTATAATCATAGCATGCCCTTCATGTTCAGCCCAAATCTCTCTGGATGCCTAACTATAGTTGTTCAGTTGCATGGAATAATAGGAGTGATATGAACTCCCACATCTTCCCTAAGGGTGCTTTGTTACCATAAGGGCACCCATGTATGGCACAATTCCTGGAGAAACTGCCAACATTAAAATGGGCAGTAGTGGTGCTCTCCTGTTATCTTTTCAATTTGTGCTAAACAATTTAATGATGAAGAGTTGTCCAAAAAACTTGGGTTTCGTGACTATGCTTCGTGGAACTTTGAACTTACAATACTGGGTAATTTATTTTGCTTTTCTGTTGTGCAAAAAGACAGTATTCTTGTAATAACTCCGACAGCTTTCTGTGACTGCTGGGATGAACTTAATTAAAGAACGGGTATTTACCTGCCTTTTTTTTAATAGTCAAGTAAAATGCTTATGCAGCATGATAAAGAAAAGAAAGGTAGCTGCTTTGGAGAATAGGGAGGGCAAATTTCCTTCATCAGCCTGTAAATAGTTTAACAGCTGTAGTCTGCGAGGACGCAGCAGACATTTTAAGATGAGGTAGAATAATGAGTGATGACTAAAATGGCATCAGGCAGCTGATGGGGTTAAAAAATCCCACCTACTTATAGTTACCACATGTAACTTGGGAAATTGCCCTTGCACATCTGAAGCAGTGTTTCAGTGCCTGATGAAGGACACCTGTGCTGCTCTTCTCCCTCTCCTAACACTCACCTGGCTCAGTAATGGTCCTGAGCAGAAGCCTCTCTGAACTGGGCTGGCACGGAGCTCTTGCAGGTGGATGTAATTACATCTGCTCATTTTGGACAGGATTCCTGACAATGCTACAACTATGTTTGTTTAAGTCTGACATTCTAACTTTACAAGAGGAAAGTGTTCCTGCACTCCAGCTGGTAGTGTGATATGTCCAAGGAGTTTCTCCAGCTGGCTGACATGGGAACTAGCACTGACAGCAGAGCAGGTCTGCCTGCAGCAGTGGAAGATCACAGTTACCTGGGAACTGAGCAGCTCACACTGCATTAGATCTGCTAGACTTGTCATTTATGATACAAGACTTTCATACTTAGTGGGCTCAATCCAGATTTAGTTATATAAACAGACTTTTTAGCTTCAGAAAATGCATTCAAACAGGAAGAGCAGGTACCCAGTTGCCTGGTCTCCTTCTAGACATTTAGATCCTGCTTTCTTAACTTAGAGTGGTTTGCCTTTAACAAGAGGAAAACAAAGCATGCTGATGCACGAGACTGCCTGGAATATTATTCAGTGTTGTGTTTTCAGGATTTTCACTTCTTGAGTCTCTGCTTTAATTTCTGAATGAAAATATAAAATACACAGCACAGCAGCCCTGGCCCATTTTGTTCTCATCCTCAGAAGAAGGCTGAGTAATTTAGATGACAAGTGAATGAACAACCTTGATATTTCCTAGTGATTTCTTCTACCCTGCATGGACACTTGAGTGTAGGCCAAGTGACTTCCCCTCTGCAGGTTTTCAGCAGCACTGTGAGAGCACAGAAATCTCAAGCAGATATTTTAGGCATCATGGGCTGCCCCTAGAGCCAAATATTTACCTTTTTGGTGAGACAATCTTATGTTAGGAACTTCTGTGAGCAAGTGGGGTTCTGCTTGGAAGGGATGTGACCAGCAAGCATGTATGAATATATCTATGTGTATGTACAGCCCAGGAAGCAAAGCTTTAGTCAAATTTCACAGAGGACATCCCATTACAGGACCCTGATGATGAAGCAAACCTACAGTCACCAATTTGGATCTTGGCATTTCACTCCTCACAGCACAGAAAGCAGATGGAGCTCAGGAAATCTCCAATCCTCATAATCCCCTCCTCCTCTAAAGCCTGCAGGAGGCCTTGGGTACTGCTGGGATGTTTCTGTTTAAAACAGTGTCAATATTCTGCTCTGGTTTTTGTATGCTCACACCACTGCACTAATAAACCCTTGTGAAACTGCTGTAAGCAACATGATCATCCAGCATCATGAGCAGTTCTTTTCTTTCCCCAAGGAGAAACTTTTCACATGTCTTTGAAGATTATTTGATAAATAATATGCATACTGTGAAATCTGTGCTTGTTAAAAATGCTGAAGGTGTGTTCAGAAGGAAAAAAGAGTGGGGTTCCTGGCAGTGCCAATGAATGGTTGTGCTGGGTCTGAGCCTGCCTCTGGACGTCCTGCCTTCCCAGTGAGCATGGGAGTGGCATCCAGTGTTCCCAGCAGTATGATACAGTCCCTCTCAAGATCTGGGATGTGCTAGGACTAGGGAGCTCTTAGAATGCAAAGATGATTTTGCTGTGTTGAGTACATTAAGAATTGCTTCAACAGGGGCAGAAAACTTTGAAGCTATTCCCAAACAAGATCTTCTCTCCAATTTTAGATATGGAAGATACCCTTATTCTGTAAACAGCCTTTCACAGGGTCGTCTGTCAGGAACTTCCTAGTGGAAGCTGAACTTTCTGGGAACGAAAATGCTGAAATGGCAGGTTTAACTACAGTAGAAGTGTTGCAATAACACTGTGCTTCAACACCTCTCTGTCACCACTCTGAGTACCTGGCTGGGGAAGATAGCAGCTGTTCCCAAGATATTTTGGTGAATATCTTTGGTTGTAGTCTTCCCTATGGAGGAGTGAAAAGAGTATGATAGTGACAATTTTTAAATTTGTAGTGAAATATGTTCTTGCAAAAAGCACCTGATCAGCAGAGCAGGAGACGCGTCTCTCGTTGAGGAAAACTGTGCAGCTTTGTTGCTGAGGCAACAGTGGTACATGGGAAACAGAGACTCAGCGTTTAAAACCAGGGCAGACTTTCTGTGCATCCTTAGGATCCTTAGGCATAGAGTCAGTAAAGCAACTCGGTTTTCCAATGATGACATTATAGTGTGTATTTAAAGATGTGGTCAGAAGAAGTTCCTTAGGACCAGAACTGTGTCTCATTGTGTGTTTGCTCAAATACCCAAAACAAAATAGATCTGTGGTCAGGTCCTCAGGTGCCAGCATAGCCCATAAATTAATGGTCATGGTAAACACACAGAAAGCTCATTTGAGTTAATGGAAAAACCTCTTTATCATTTTATGGTTTTGTATTTTCCTTTAAAAAGCCAAATCTAATAATAAAAAAATTCCACTGTACATAACTTCAAGCAAAATTTAATGCCTAGAATGTCAGCAGATCCAATGGATCATATGCTCCTGCTGCCAGGGCTTTGCCTGTCATGGCTTGGAGTAGTCATGTGCTTGAGGGGGCTGGAAGTTGTGTTTCCATGGTTATGTAGCTCCCGACTTTCTTTTAATAACCCAGACAAGAGATTTGTTAATGTTCACTAGTGATAATGGGAAATTATAGAAAAAAAATTTTCCCAAGAGCTTTTTATTTTTATTCTGCACTGTACAAAGGATGAGGTGAAAAAATAACAACAATTCATGCATATAACTAGGAGCTACTTAAAACCAGCAAATGTGACTTTTATGCCATTGCTTATGAGCAGCTCAAAAATGAAGGCACAGTTGACCTGTTCCAGCTGTAAAGGAACCTGTCTCAGTTGAGAGTATTTGCCCTTGCTGACAAATCTGAAGATCATCATGATACAGGAAAGGTTGCTCTTGCAGTCAATGGTCCATTCTTTTCCTGTGATTGCATCACATGCCAGGAATCCTAATAGAAATAGACACTACACTTACGAGTAATATGTTAAGAAAGGCTTTTATTCATCTTCTGCATGAGGGCATATCAAGACCTTTATTTTCTGTGGTCAATTGAACAGTAATTGATGCTAATTATAGAACACGAGGTTGCCAATAAGGCTCTCAGAGTTTTTAAAACTAGTGCAGCACAGTGAGTATTCAATG
The DNA here is from genome assembly GCF_024509145.1 of Vidua macroura. Taxonomy (NCBI): domain Eukaryota; kingdom Metazoa; phylum Chordata; class Aves; order Passeriformes; family Viduidae; genus Vidua; species Vidua macroura. The sequence goes on from NC_071575.1 coordinate 62,549,527, forward strand.
TTAATACCCATTGCAACATTTTCTGTGTTGCAAGGGCAGTTACAAAGTAATTAGATTGGCTTTCTTCACACACTAAAGTTTGCAATTTGTTAGGGAAAGATGTAGTCTCAAGATCTGAATATCTATTTTAAAATTAGAAACAAAACCAAATTCATACAAACTAGCAACTTTTATTACTCAGCTCAGAAATGTTTTGATAAATATTAAAATATATTCTGAAAAAAGTAACATTGAACAACTGAATACAGTACCTGTCAAAGTTCATGAGAACTGATGGCAAAAACTGAATTGGGAACTTCTGGATTGTACTATCAACACCATTACACACCCTGGCGATCTTTGGGATGTCACTTGAGTGAAAATGTTTACATTTTTCGCCTTGATTTTTCAGAGGAATTGAAAAAAAGTGTAATTTTAGCTAAGGTTCTTCAGGAACCTCAGCTTCACAGGGAGCTAGAAATCATATATGAAAATAATACTTAATGTATCTGATTTTAGATAGACACATATGATCTTATCACCTATATGGCATATTTTTCTAAAATAATAATGAATAATGATGGACAATAATGGATCATTTTCAAGTTTAACTTTTTTCCCCTCTGTCTCACTTCAGGGTTTATATACAAGGAGTTACAGAATGGCAAAATAATATTTGATATTATAACTTTCAAATTACTATCATAATATTAAAGGAATTCAAGAAATGCAGATCCAGCTACTCTTTTAGGTCGTGATTTGATTAGACACTTGAGGAAGAGCCTGATTTATAGCCTATAAGCTGGATCATTAAAATTAGTGGGTTTAGCAAGAGCCTTAAGTATTAGTGACCATCTATAGCAATTACAGGAGTGATGCAAATACTTGACTGCAGGTGTACCATATTAAATCCATATTTCAGTAGTGATATAAAAGGAACTTTATCAGAGCCTGGCTTGAAACTTGCTGAAACTGTTTTCAGTAGAAATATTTTCATAACCTTGAGCAGATTAAAAGAGGTAGATCTTCCAAAGTTATTTCATAGATATCTACTTGTGGCTCAGAATTGTCTTAAAACTTTTAAAAGTAAGATTATCCTTTTTCTGAAAGACAGTGATCACATGTGATCATTGAAAATGTTTAAGAACTTTCTTAGAATGATTAAGTTTATTAGTCTTCAGCACAAAAAGAAAATTATTATTCCTATCTGTGTTGTACTGAGACCTTACACATCATGTGCATATATTTATAATTTTAATACCTGCTACTTCCAGACCTCAATGCCATCTGACTTAATGCAGATTTTAAATATGATGTCTCAGGTTAGATCCTGTATTGCTTTACTGTGATCCGGGGATGTCAAATCAATAACTGCATACTTATGCTGTCACATTTTAATTCATGTGTCAGCTGTGAGGTTGTGAAACCTTAAATATATTATAACATTATTTCCCCAAATTAAAAAAAAAATATGATAGAAAGCAATTTTGAATTTTTAAAATTCATGTTTCTCTTTGTGTTTGCTGGACTTAAGAGTGCAAAAATGATCATTTAAAATGTAGAAATGGTTACAGGCCATGTTACATGACAAGGATGCTACCAAGTGTCACAACATCTGAGGATAGGATGGGTCAAGAGCTAAGGAAAGGAATAAAGGTATCACTAGGCTGCTGTTTCAGGTAGATAAATAGATATGTGTAGAGAAAAAATTTGCTTTTCAGTCCAACCACTAATGTCCACTCCTTCTAGAAAACAGACAGAAATTATGTCTAGGGCAAATGCATAGCTAGATTATATATGCAGAGATTTAAGAGTTATTCTAGTCTGACACGAAAAAAGGATTACCCTAAATAGTAAAGATGGGGTTGAAGAGATGTGGGAGCTGCAGAGAAGGGTACTGCAGAGGTGATGCTTGGGCTGACCTGTGGGTCCCCATCGAGCCTCATTAATCTGCTCATGAAGAACAGAATTTGTTGATGTGATAGATTTGATCTTAGGAGAAACCTTCCTTTTCCTTGTGTCTGAAAAAGTCACATTAGAGTTGGTAAATCTCACCAATTAAAGAATATGATCTGTTAGAATTTCAACAGGTAGAGCAGGATTTATTCCCCACGTCAGACTATTTGTAGTCTTGAATTATTCTTCTCGTAAGAGACAGAGCTTGTAGTTTTGGCTTCTCTCAGCATGTGGGTGGATTTGTAAGTGGTTCTACTCCGGTCAAAAAACTCCATAACCAAATGCCAATCTTTATTTTCTCTGGTTCACACTAGTTTCAGGACTCAGTGCACACATGAATGTTTTCCCAGGGCCAAGGCTGCAGGAGGAACATGTAGGTGTGGTGGGGGAGAAGAGTGCAACTGCCCTGTTCAGAAGGGAAAGCAAGACAGTTGCTTCTACCCTGGATGATTTAGGAGAAGTGAGAGGTGGTAGAATTGGATGTATCCAAGTGCAGATCCAAGTGCCACATGGCCCAGTACAGTATTTGCAGCAGTGGACAATTCTTAATTTCCTGGATGTGCATCAGAGCCAGGACAGGGTATGTTCACTCAAGTCCATCCGTTTTTCATTCAGGTATTTCACCAAGTCATGTTGATAAGGGACTGCTGACACATGTCTGTTGGTACCACACAGAGAGTAGCTCTGGTTGGAGCTGAGTTAACTGTCCAAGTAGGGACTTCAGGGTGCTCTGGGGTCATTTGGGATTTAGGACATACCCTTGTCTCCTGTGGGTCCTATTATGCTTAGGTGTCTCTTTGCTGGCACAATTCTTATTGTTGGCACCACTTTGAATTCCTTTGAGGACAAGGAGCCAAAGAACATAAACATTAGGACATTAGAGTGCTCAGTGTTACAGTGTCTATTTGATTTTTTTTTTTCCCTTGGAACAAGCTTTACCTCTAATGAAACAACTTAAACCTGATAATAAATATCCTGTCTCTTGACACAGACATTAATTCTTTAAATTTGCAGGTTTTGTAGTCCAAGTACTGAGATCTAGTTCTAAATTAAAAGATAGCACTCTTCTCTTTGAAGAGGACCAGAAGTAGAGTAATCAGTGACAAGGACATAATTTACTAAGACAGAAGTATTGTTTAATCTGCTCTGAGAGAAGAAGCATTCTCCAAGGCCAGATTCACCCAAGCTTTTAAGTACTGATCAACACTGAAGAATTTTGTTTAATGAAACATTTCACATGCCTAACCTGAGAACTTTTTAATTACCTAGTTGAGCTGCAGTCAAGAATATGCTGCAATCAATAGCATACTGAAGAATTTAAGAGAAACTAAGAAGTATTTTCTTCTATTCAAGGAAGATCTTGAACAACAGATGTAGAAACCCATGTAAAGTCCTGAAATCCAAAGAAACAATGGTCTAAATTACAGTTGGGAAGGAATTATATGAACTTGACAAAGACATTTATTAATTTTTAATTGGGAAAAATTAATGGGTATTTCAGAACTAATAAACAGCAATTTGTAAAATAATGATTCACTTATCTCAGGCACAATAGACTTAATCAAGCTGTTCAGTGAGCTTATGCAGTTCACAAAGCTCTGATTTTTGCTCCTGAAAAAGCTGATTCTGGCATTTTTACTAAAGAGAAGATATTGAAAAAATCAATAATATTTAATGTGGAAAAATAATAGAAATATCCAATACACAATTTCAAAAAAAAATTTTATATTGAAAAAATACAAAACAAATTTCTCTAAATAATTGAAAAATTCTGATTGAATTAAAAATAAGGAAAAATTCTTTAATTTAATTAATCTTTATTTTGCAAAAAGATGTAAATTTAAAGCTCATAAAAAAGCCTATTCTTTTCTGTTGATATTTTCCTGTGGAAAATGCTTCTCTTATAAAGGGAGGTTATTCCATATTAAAGCAATTTAAGCATCTTCCTCCTTTCAGATGTGTAAAACTATTAATGACCTGTATATTTTTACTTCATATCCTTTTATCAGCTATACAACATTATTTCATGGCACAGCTATCTCTCCTTCCTACAGACCACAGGTATACATAGCCTTTTTGATGTTTGTTTCAAAGGTAACACAGTCAAATTGAGAGCTGTCTTTAATACAGAAAAAATCTGGATAGAGATTTTAAATTAGCCATTTTTTGCTGTTTATTTGCTTAACCTATATGTGCTGATTTAAAAGATGTTTTTAGATGTCTCCAATATTTGTGGCTCCAGGTTTGATCTTTTTCTCTTGTTGCTGTGTTACATATGCAAAATCTAATAGAATATTTTGATTTACATTATGGTTAGACTCTCATTTAAAAAGAAAAGAGATACAAAAATATTATTTCACAAATAACAAAATTAAATTTCACACATATAATCTTCAACCTTTTGCTGGAGCACTTGGAGACTGTGAATCTTGTCACCTCTTTTCTGAAGCAAGAGCAACCCCTTTGTCTGTTGTTCCTTTGGTAACAGTGTTGATTTAAGCTATTTTGACCTCTGCTTGTTCTGTGTCTGCACTGTCCTTTGTTATGGCAGCACAGCTTTTGTGGAGCGTGTGGTGGACAAGATCAGGAGCTGATAACCAGTAACAAAAAGAGTGGTTTTGTTAGGAGGATTGCTGGATTTTCTTTCAGAGTTATTTTGACCATGGGTCCACTCCATCAGAAGGGCCTTTTCAAACAGCAGTTGCTGTTCCCAAAGTATTAAACAAGTGGAGCTGAGGGGAGGGTGATGTTTCAAAGTGTTGTTTATGGGCAAGTGGGAAGCACACTACATATACATGAATCCAGTGATTTACTGTTAGTGTGATGGAAATCTCAGCAGCCTAATTCAAGTATCATTATTACTATGGACGTATTTCTGACCTAAAAAGTAAGTAATTATGCAATTAGAGTGCTCCTCTACAGAAAAGGTCTCAATAATAGTGATACAATTGAAATATTAGCACTCCGTTCTTGGTTTTCTATGCTTTTCTTGAAGAATGCTTACCCTTTTATTTCTTCTCTGAACTAACAGTCAGCAGATTTGTGCTGCTGGAAAGGGTAAGACCATAAGCCATCAGTCCCTGATCCTTCAGTGGGAAGGATTCAATCTTGTTCTTGCTGGTCTCTTCCCCTTTGCCCATTTTTATACATTTTCTACCATACACTTTTTTCTACCATACACCTTTGCTTTTGTTAATGATTTTACAAATCCATGTTGCATCCACACTTACTCTAACTCTCGCTTTGTGGAAGATACTGCTGTTTTGTTCTCTTTGTTGCCATCAAACCCAGCTCCTAGTCTGCAATCCTTTGCCTACTGCTGGGTGGTTTTTATCTCTGTGCACCTCAATGCCAGCCTGGGCCCACCTCTTAACATTCCGGACAGGCACTTTGCTCTGCTGCATCCTGCCTCTCCACTTCCCAAAGTTTTTTGGTATTGTGTTTCTCTACCTTATATCATTGTGTTAGAGGCGTCTCATTCTCCACAGAATGAGGGCTTGTTAGAGCTATCTGTATAAAACCACAGTAGTACCACGTAAAGATAAGCAAAAGTAGAACAAATTAGCCATAGAGTTGCAGGCAAGTCAACAAAAGCGGGGGCAGAGCACCCTGGCAAGCCTCAGTCCTTATGGCCTCATTTAGCAGTGGCAGTGTGGTGCTGCAGAGCTATGGGGTTACAGTGCTGGGGAGACAATGAATGGGCAAGTGCCTGGGTTAGGGACTGTTGAAGTCAGCTCTGTGCAAGAGAAGATTGCCATGACAGTTTGGTTTTAAATCTAAGGCTATGTTATAAAACCTAATAGATGGTCTGTAATAATATATGTGCTGGTGATTTTGCATCAGCTCATACAGGCTGAATATGTTCTAATTTCTTACCAGAAAAGTATTTAACACACTTGTATAAAGACTGAATCTATTGGCTGATCAGACTGAAGAACTTCTTTCAAAACTCCCTGTGTCTGAGATTCACGTTGCCACTCTCTCTTGTGACAGTACCTGGCCCTTATCCAGCTGATCCCATCAAGGTGAGGGACTTAAATGAATCTAGACCCTGGCCTTGCTTTTGCCTCAGTTACAAAAGTCTTGGTGATCACAGGTGAGATAGTTTGAGTAATTCACCAGGGTCAGGGTAATGATAGGAATGCTTGCTCTCGAAGATTCTCAAAATGCTGTGGCATTCCTCCCAAAGCCTTACAAGAAGGTACTGAGGATGGCTTTTTGGCTACCACACTATCTACCTGGAAGCTTATGGGCATTTTCAGCTGAGCCTTTTTATGCTGTATGTGTTGTGTAGCTATAGATACTCAGCTATGTCTCCCTTGTACTGTTTCTCTCCTGCTTTTTTTCAGGACATGACATATTAAAGTTGGCTTGAGCAACAGATCAAAATATAGTATCTAGATGAGGGAATATCTAATCTTCTCTAAAAATAGCATGTCAGTTCAAAAATGCTGAAAAAATATCTGTTCGATGCACTTTTCATTTACGAGGGATTCTCCATAGGACAAATCAAAGACAAATGCAATATGAAATGTGGGCATTAAAAAATGCTCTGGGCTGTATTCTAAAAATAAATTATCATCTTAAGATATAACTGTCTATGGATGCTATTTTGAACCACACTGTAAGTGCTAGGGGAATATTACTCAAAATTCATGCTGCCATGTGGTGAATCAAATATTCTTTAAATGGCTCTAGTGGTCTAAGCAAAGGACTAACATGTGAGGAAGGCATGTCTCCAAGAAAGGTGATTCTGAGTCAGCAGCTCACTGAGTCTTCAACACTAAGAAAAATCCACTCCTGCTCTCTGTCTGTGATGACTGCTGGGTGTAATGTACAGCCTATGGGAGAGGCTACATTTCAAAAAGAAGAATGACGTTAGACTGTCTAGATTTCTTTTAGAGACTGGAAATACAAAGTAGAGCTATTAGCAAATGAAACGTGGGTGTGTGGTTTACATGAAAATTGTTCTGTGGTAAAAGGCCTTCAGCTCTTACTCTTCATAAACAAACACGTATTTCAAATCAACTGCATTAAAAAGATCTATTGTCTTAGAACCTTGGCAATGAGGGGTCAATGTACCAGCACTGTCCTGTTCTGTCAAGTATCCTGCTTTAGGAGACACATGAGATACAGTCTTTGGTGGCAAAGCTGGCTTTGAAAGTTCCTGCTCCCCTCTGCCAAAGCCGGGTTTGACTATTTATCATGCTGTCTCGACAAAATCAGCTGTGTTTTCTGTTGTGCCAGTTTAACTATTTGCAGTGGTGTGCTGTACACAGGTGCATGGATACTTGGCTGTAAAAACCCAAGAAACTTTTTTATTCCTGGAGTGTTGTCTTTGACCAGATCCCCTGGTTACCTTCAGCTGGTATTTTATCAGTAAATTTGGTGTGATGAAAGAGTTTTTAATATAATCAAATGCAACAATGAAATCAAGCCAGTGGCAAAACACTTGTGGATTAAATAAGCTTGGGTTTCCACGCAGAATAGATGTCAGCTCTGTATTATTATCATCATCATCATCACCATCACCATCATCTATTCTGCACTCTTGAATAATACATGCCATAAGGCTTTCCTGAATAAATTTGCTTGAATTAAATATTTTTTCATTTTAAAAAAGAAAAAAAAAAACCCAAAATCAACAAGCTAAAAATATACCTAACACTAATATTGTTAGGTTATCTTGGTGGTTGCTTATACCTCTTCTAAAAGTTCTTACCTTGTTTTATTTCTCAGTCTGAATTTTCCTTGCTTCAATTTGCAGTCCCTGAATCTTCTTTTATCTTTATTTATGAGGTTGATGAGCCATCTACAATCAGATTGTTACCCAAATTAGAACCAACAGCCCATAATCAAATCACCGTTTTTTTTAAAACATAATGGATTCAGGCCTTTGAAAATTTTGTTGCAGACAATGTTTTTCAGTCAGTCAATCATCCTGAATCCTCTCCATTCCTTAGCTCTTCTTCAATCTCTGTGGCAGCAATATAATATTCTTGTGTCAGTGGTTAACTGCTCCTAAACCTCTGATATAATGTCTCTACAAAAATTTGGTATTTTCTTCTTATGTGTGACAGAACCATATGAATCTGTTCACTCAATGCACCCTTGAAGAAGATCAGGTAGTTGGGTAACAGTGATTGCTCCTATCTAACTTGCTATTACTTGTAGGGCCAGGAATTTGCAACATTTTCTGCCCATGCAACTTTCTCTTTAACTTCTCTGTGAGCACACTATCTCATCCATGAACCAGGTCCAAACTGGATAATTCTTGAAGAGTCACCCTGCACTACAAAAGTCCTATTATCTCCAAAGCTTCCTTTCAAAGTATGACCTCTTGAAAAACAGAAAAAAGGGAGAGAAAACAGAAAAAAAATATATGAGAGAATAAAGAAATAAATCAAGGCAGTTGAGTAAAACTTATTTATGAGGCACTTCATAAACCCACATGGAGAGTGTATAACTTCCCTGTACCTTCTCTTCTATTCCTTTACACACTGCAGACTGCAGCCTGACTAGTATATTCTGGGCATGACTACCTCTAGACTTCATTTTTACACTTCTTTCAACTTTTAGAAAAACCAGAGATGAACATAAATCCTTATCCTCTCATACTCTTCTCAAATGTCTCACATGGAGAAATATTATGTGCTTGTGTTCCCTTCTACTCTTCCAGTCCAATGTGGAATAAACAGACATCAACACTCAAATGCAGACTGGGAATAATATATTTTGTAATTATCTGAAATCCATTAGCATTTCCATTTTCTACACCTAAAGCTGCTGTGTTGAAATGCTGGCAGACTGGATTAGTATGCCCTTCTGCTTTGGGGACAAGTCAGTTTTTAATGCTGTGGTGTGTGACTTCACAGCTGCTGGGAATAGACTGCTCCAGCCACAGGGATAAGACATGGGCTGTTTCATTCTGGTGCTTTCCACTGGCCCTGGGTTTGAAATAAAAGTGACAGTCATATATGTCTGAAGAGACAATGGAATGCTTGAATTCTTAATTTTGAAACCAGTTTTTCTTCTTTATTTGGCTATTCATGTTCTATTGCATATTATTTCGTGTAATCATTCTGAGTTTCCAACACAAGTTATTCCAGGCCTGATCAAGGCTCTAGTCATTGAACTGTTCATATACTTGACATGGTACATTCATTGGAATAAGAATTAGACAAGGCCTGAGGAGTGTTTTCAATTTTCCAAGCGGGAGTCCCAGCCACCAATCCGCTTACTTTAAATTTATTCCTGATTGTACAACAATCAGGACCCAAACAAGCCTGGTCTTGACAGAACAGAGTATATCCTGACTCAGTGTAAGCAGCCTGGTAAGGCAAATAGAGCCTTAAAACTTGTTAAAATTTTATTTCATCTACTAGAATAAATTGTTAATGCTTATATTAACCTGGGTAACTTGATCAGATTTCAGTGTTTATGCAAAATATGACAGAACCATGCACCATTTCAACAGTTTTTTAAACTTGAAGTTCAATTCCTCCTCTCTGCCCAAAGAAAGTCCAACATAGGATTTTTCTATACACAGTTTTGCAAGTTCTGATATAGGAATGGCCATCTGCTATATATTTCAAGAGCCTGCACCCATTAATTGAGATGCAGTGTGCTGTGATAACCTGGTCTTTTTGCCTGTATGCTCTTAGAGAAAGTCATCTTCTCCCTGTTAGTATGGAGGTCACAAGCAGAGACCAGTAAGTGTGACCAATCTTTTGCTCCATCTGGTATATTGGCATAAATTGGGCAGCAAAGAGGTCAAATTAGTCAAGAAAGATATCATCCTGGAAATGAGCTGTGGCACAGCTTCATGTGCTTGGGAACTTAACAAATTAAAACCTGAAGTATTATGGAGCTTTGGCAATTGCAGAGTTAGGAATCCTTTAAGCCTTTAAGTGCAGAATTCTCTAATCATAAATTGGAAACTGTGCTCTTAAATCATCTCTAAGTATATTTTCAGCCCCTGCATCCTTTGTGGGGCCAAAAACTTGGCTGTTAAAGGCTCACAGAAAGTTACTGGATCTTTTGTATGAGTCAAATAGGATTTTGGTCCCAATGTCTGAAAGAATATATCATCACTAAACCCAGGATCTATTATTTTCTGTGACTGTTGTTTTAAAAGCAAACAATAAATTCATTACTGTATCTGTATGGATAAATCAATATTATTTTGAAATTTAAATGACTTCCTGTTAAAAAAATATACAAGGAGATTAAATATTGGTCTAGCTCTGGCAAAAATGAAAAATATATGCTATTAGTGCTGTAGAATTACATGCAAAAAATTACTAGTGACATGCTGTATTACAATTAGGTATTAGAATTAGTACAATCCATGATCATGTAGGCATAGAGAGGGAAGTAGTCATAAATCAGGCACAGCAGTGGCTGGGAAAATTTCAACTTGCTTTAGTAGAAAAAAAATTGTGCATGATTAACCCAGAAACTGGGAATTATAGAAGAAGTTAATACTAGGATTGTAGGGCTCAAGCAACAGTAAGCACTGCATAATCAAAATTCTTTTTATTGAAGAAAAATTCTTTCAACGTGCGAGCAGAGGTTTTAGAGTGGAGAATACTCCAGTATTATACATGAACTGTGTTTTGGCAGGAAATCTTCAGTAAGGTATATTTTAAGTGAGGAAAGTCAAAATATTTTGGAAGTGTTCAAAGAGATGACTGCAGTAATGTATATTAAAAATTATGTATATAGATGATGCAGAGCAAAGAAAGAACAAGGATAAGTGGGTGAAAAAGCCCCCAGGTCGTGTTATCCTTGACAGGTGAGTATCATGTAGGATAGAGGCCTCCACCTTCTGGAGGGCCACATGTCACTGGTTGATCAGCCTGCAAGAAGCCAACGACATGGGCCTTGACAAAGTGGCTTTTCTTGAATAAAAGGAAACCTGATTATTGCTCAGTGTGGACTGAGTTCATGTCTGGAAGAGTTAGAGAACAGGCAGGTAGGAGAAGCATGGCCTTGAAGGGAGGGTTGACACCAGCATCTGTCATCTCCCCTGTAGTTTTAAGACAATGAGTGATGAATGTGCCTGTCCATTTTAGGTGGAAGGAAAGTTCCTAAGCTCAGTTGGAAGGGAAAGAATAATGTACATGGCATAATACTGGAAAGAACCAGTACATTAAGTTTTAAAGTTGGCAGCAAGGCATTGTATTGAATCTGTCACACTAGAAATGGTAAAGCAGTGAGAACAGCATTATGTTAATGATATTTGAGAGAAGAAAAAAAAAATGCAATCTTGAAAACTAGATATATGTCAGTTTGACCTAAGTATAATGAAAGCCTTTTGAACAAATTTGGAAGAGAAGAATAATTAAGACATAGAGATAAATGGAAAATGGGATTAAATGCAATATCGGTTTATGAAATCAGATCAGTCCAAACTAATTTGCCATATTTCATCTAAGATGTGCCTAATTTTCTAGAAAGAGAAATATAGTGCATCTCATCTGTTAGGATTTCTACAGAATGTTTGAAGTTTCTAGGTCAGCTAGGAAACTTAATACGTGCCCAACCTCCTCTTTAAATTCGTATTTCTGAGAAGAATGAAAAACAGATCAGACATGTTTAGGACTATGCATAACATTTTAAGAGTAGACCATAGGTAAAAGACAATTTGATATCCAATTTTGAACTGATTATTCGTTCATCTTGAACTTAGTACTTATTTAATTACATTAAGGTATGTCATGTTACATAATGTCAGAAGCCTTATTAAAATAAAGCTATGTAATATATATTTTTTTGTTCTTATCTAATAAGCTATTTAATGACATTAGAGTGGCTTTATATTCATTTTCTTGTCAAAATCATGTTGGTTATTTTTTATCATTTAATTATCTTTTGGACTTTCACAAAATGAACATTTAATATGCTTCCCAGTGTATTTCAAGATTTAGAACTAGGACAATTAGATCTGTATTTCACTGAGTCCTCCTTTTTCCACATTAAACTGGAGATAGAGAATTTGGTAGTCCTTTTCCAGTCCTCAAGGTATTATCTGTCTCTCACAGCTTTTAAAAGATAGTGATCAGAGCTTATTTTGTCTATATCCTTAATCATCCAAGGAGGAATTACATCTGGCCATGCCTAACTGAATACATCTATGCTAGCTAATTATTCTGTAAGCTGTTTTCCTTAGTCTGGCTTGTAGTCTATTTCCTTGAAAAAAATATTGTAGTTATGTTCATTAAAAATTTACTTTTAAAAAAATTTTTGTAAGGGCCAGAGAAGAGCAAGCATTAAAGTGTTACTCCTGTTTCAGTCACCTGCATTCTTCCAATTTAATGTGTAATTCCAATGTGATGTGTTATTTTGTATGTAATTTGCCATATCTACATGTGTGTGTGTATGTATATCTATATATCTATATGTCTATATATCTATATATCTATATCTATATATCTATATATCTATATATCTATATATATATCATCTATATCTATATCTATATCATCTATATCTATATCTATATCTATATATATCTCCTTCACAATCTAGCCTTAAAAGCAACTGTTATTCTCTCCTGTGGCTTTTCAGGTTTCAGTAGTTATAACAAATAATGCCCTCTGAATACTGAACTCTATATATGATTTTTTATATCCTCAAATTAGGCAGTTTGTTCTACAGTTATGTTACCTGACTGGTATTATGCAGGTATTTGCATTTATTTGAATTTAGCAAGTATTTAATAAACATGCATTTTCCCTGTTGCAAATCTGTTGCAAAGAGTCAGGGAGAAATTATTTGACTTGTGTTTGCTTCTTTGTCAGTGCCATATCTCCTTTGTATTTGCTTGGCAGGTAATGCAGCATTTTTTAGTGCTTCAGTAGTCTCCCTCACTCTTACATCCTCTGATGCAGCATGAACTGCCTACAAATTTGAATTTCACTGTTGTAGCCAGGTCCACAAGATTACTGATGCTGAGGTGAATTAGCTCAAAAGAGGTTTCCTAAATACAATTATTTTATACCAATGCCAACTCCATTTTTTCCCCTGGGATCTATATAATGAGCTTTCCATTTTTATTTTGTGAATTTTCAAGGGCATTTCTGTGCATAATGCCTTTTAGAAATTAATCTTGCCTTTCAGCATCCTTGATGTTGTTTTATCCTAGGTGACAATCTTGGAGAGTTTGGAGGCACCGCCTGTGCCTCATGTAAAGCTTTCAGTTTCTCCAGCTGAGTGCAGTTCAGTAGTCCATAATTTCCCACTATTTTACATCCTGTGGCTGTACTATGAAACTCCTATTTTCACATTATTTGCAAATAATAATGCCACTAATAATTTGCACTGTCACTTTCAAATGTTCAAAATTGCAGATGTTCTCACACCCATGTGTCTCTCCTACCTAAATGCCTTACCTACATCTACAACAGCTGTAAAAGTTCTATTTCGACTAGATTTCTTAACAAAATCTTATACCAGCAGACTAAGCAGGAAATGCTTCCAGTTTAAATTAATTTAGAATAGACATCTGAAAAACACAGACGATGGAATAATATCAGACTTGCAAATGTAAATATTCAACAGCTAACAATGGAACAGGAATAGATTTCAGCCTTTTCCAAACGAGATGTCACTGCTTGCATATAAAACCAGAGTGTATATGCAGAACATGCACCAAGATGAGTGATTTATATCATAGTGACTTTAAGCACCTTTTAAATCAACAAGGATTAATTTAAATAATGTTTATCCTTTTCTCAAAGATATTCGGCAAAATAATATGTCCTAATTAGCTGAAATATTTAGATAAATTTAATGAACTTATTTGCTCAGTGAAAAATGCATGTCTGCTACATATTTGTCTGACTTGTAATAAAACTACATGCTTTTATTGTGCTACTTAGTACTTACAGTTTTATTACACTGGAAATCAATGAATGGTGAATTCATTAATTACTGGACAATTTGTCTTTTTAATTATTATTTGTATGAGGTTGCATTTGAATGGAAATTCAGTTTAGATGATGCCCAATTAAAGATTAATAGTATTTTGATATTGTTAATTTGGGACTTAAACCTACAAAAAATGCATTAAAAAGCTCCTCAAAATAAGCTTTAATGAAACTTAAGGTATTAAATGAAAATATTTATCACTAGTCAATGGGGTTTTTTTTCTTGCCATGTTCTTCAAATTTTTAAACTGGGTAAAGGTAAATCTCACCTTTTCACACCTCATCATTGATTTACAAACTGAAACTGGAAAATGAGCTTTCCTTCTTTTTCAATATGCTCTGGTTCTCACAGCTTTGCTTCAGCTCAGCATTAAATTAAAGTAGTGAAGCTAAACTGAAATGAAACATATTGTTGTGCATTTGCACGAAACACAACTGTAGTAAAAAATTAGATCAACAGAACACAGTTTTAGTTTTTTAACTGATAAATCCTAGCTCTTCATGCTCTGATTGTTTCTCAACTGTGATGGAAAACCTGCTCCGCCTTAATTATATATATATATAAGATGTTAAGGGTCTATTAAAGAGTCAGAATATAAATTGAATTTTCTTTTAAAAGTAAAAATATTAAATTTACACTGGAAAATAGACATCTTCTAAAGTGAGTCTTTAGTGACATGATCTTTACTGATCTGGTACAAAACAACAGGCACGTGCTGTGCACACGTGTGTAAATAAACCCTGGGTATTTATGCTTCTATGGTATAATTTAAAACTTATTATCTTCAATAGCTACTACATTCCTTAAATAGCAACTTCATTGGACTTGCCCAACCAGCTGAAAACAGTTTAGGAATTTTGCCAGAATGCCAATGATCAAAGAAAATGTGTGATGTTCATCTTACATCATTTAGCCTGCCTTATCTCACAGAAAGCACTGGTAAGGAAGCGTGGGATCTTGCTTTAAAGAAGATGTAAGTTGAATGATGGCACATGAAAGTACAGGAGCAGCCCCTAATCTAGACACAGAGAGCAAGGGAGGAGATCAGTTGTAGTGAAGGGAGGGGAAGAGAGTCACTTCTCTGTGGGAGGGTGGACAGTCATAGGGGATAGAACTATAGGTAGGAAAAGCACAACTAAAGAGATTCAGATAATAGCAATGGGAAGCGATAGCAATGGAACATGTATTTTGGGGATTAGAAGAATAAAAGGTGATCCTGCAGTAGGCAGTGGCCTTCATCTGTGGAGTCAGTTGAGTATGGGACAGTCTTGCAAAATTATTGATATGTTTGGGTAAGAAAAATAGTTCTCCTGTTCAACATATGGATCTCTCTGATATTTCACTTAAATTTGAGGTGACTGGAGTGCAGCTTTCTGTATCTGAGATAATTATCTAGGCTTCTTTTACAGTCACGGGAAGCAAACAGGCATTTGGATTACAACTCTTTTTGTGCATGTCTCGCAGGGGCATCACTTTACATTTGTCTACACTAAATTTCATTTGACATTTTATTGCCCAATCAATCTTGTCAGTTCTTCTGCAACACTTCACAGTTGGCTCTCATCTTACTATCTTTAATAACTTGGAACCATCAGCAAATCTTATCATCGATTACTGTCTTTTCTAGGTCATTTATGAATATATTAACCAGCAGAGGTCTCAGAACAGATCCTTACAGAAACAAGTGCTGACATCCTTGATATGTAAGAATTTTTATTTGCTCCTTTTCTAGGTTTTCTATATTTCATCAAATATTTTTTTACATGACAGGGCCTTCTTTCTTAAGTCATTGCTCAGTTTCCTTTAAAAGAATTGGAAATCAGGTTAGATTAAACCAGTCAATTATTATTCTCATAATTTTTTACTCTTTTAGGACCCTCTAAGACACTTCTAAGGCAGAACTTGCCCTTAATGAAGAAATGTTGAATTTTTAATCTAACAGTATTTATCCACAGGTCCACTAATATATCTTTTCTGTGTAGTTACACCACAGTCTTTTCCACAGTTATTTTGGTTTCAAACAGATTCTCTGTGGACACCGTTGACCCTTTTCTCCTTGCTCCCAAGAAAAGATTTTCATGTAACAATGCCCCAATTTTTTACTGAAGTTAAGGTGTTTTTTGAAGAATTAATCTGCCTTCTTCAGTGGACTTGTCTTTCCTGAGCTCTCCTTAACACTTTGGGCTCTTCAGGTTTCCTTTTTAAAATATCACTGCAAATGCTGGCACTCCTCTACAATTTGTTTTAAAAAAATCCTCCAGCCCTCTTGATTATAAATGCCAGCTAACCTTTTTTTCCCTTAGGGTTCATGTCTCCTGTTCAAATCAACTTTATTCGCAATGAACATGGAGTATTTTTTTTTCCATTACAGAATCATAAAATTGTCCAAGTTGGAAAAAACCTCCAAGACCATTGAGTTGAACATTAACCCAGCCCTGCCAAGTCTTCACTAAACCATGTCCCTCAGTGCAAATCCACACACCTTTTGAACACTTCTAGAGATGGTGATTTTACCACCCCCCAGGGCAGCCTATTCTAATGTCAGACCACTCTTTCAGTGAAGAAAATTTTCCCTAATATCCAACCTAAACCTTCCCTTGTGCAACTTGAGGCCATTTCCTCTCATCCTGCCACTGATACTTGAGAGAAGAGCACAACCTCCACCTGGCTACAACCTGTAGTAGGATTGGAGAGCAATAAGGTCCCCCCCTGAGCCTTCTTTTCTCCAGGCTGAACTCCCCCAGCTCTCTCAGCTGCTCCTCATCAGACCTGGGCTCCAGACCCTTCAGCAGCTTCATTGCCCTTCTTTAGGCATGCAAACAAAATGTCTCAACAAGCATTTTCCTCCCCTTTTCTCTGTCTGTTGGGGTTGTAATTCCTTATGATGTCTTTCACATTTGTGATGAGCAAAAGTCTTTATATAATCATCCTCGAAGAAGCAAACGTTTATCTTTTTGTCTGATATATACCTTACCAACATTCTCCCCTCTTCCAGTTTGAATTCCTAATTTCAGAGGAGCATCCTTAGTGCTGGATGCTACACTGATATTATCTAATGGGGAAAACGTGTCACTTGTAATTTATTTTACCTTTCTATCTTCTGTGATATTTCTGAATTTTTTAATGAACAGGTCCATCTTATTAGGTAGGACTTATGCCCCTTTCAAGATTAGATGGCTCCAACATGTCCATGAAAGTGCTGCTGATTAATTCTCTGTCTCTCTCAGTTCCTGTTATTCAGCCTTCCAAGTCTCATGGGCTTGAATTCTCTCTCTGAAGATTTCATGTTGCTGATACAATTGCTGTGTGACTTTTCCCCATAGAACAAGTACTCAGCATTTGGCATGTCAGAGGGTAAACTGAGAAGCTGTTTCCCTTTTGGCTGAGTTTCCCCTTCATTTCTTCTCCACCTAATGCAAAGGTGACTTCCAAAGCAGTTCTGTATGTCCACATGACTTAACTCACGTCACCTCCCATTGTACTTCCTTAATATGAAAGCCACAAAGCATGAACAAACACTGCAACAGTAAATGCTGTAGTAAATATATGAGTCGATACATGTTTATAAAGCAGTAAGAGGGAAAATAATTTCTTTAGGTTTATGTACTTATATTTATTCACAGAATCCTATAAACCCCTCTAGGGGTGGAAAAAAAAATAATCTTGCTTTTAGCTGAATTTTTAAATACGTCCTCAAAGTCAACTTCTGGAAAAAAAATTAAAAGGGCAACTTCTCATCTCATATAAGTTCTTAAAATTCCAAGCAAATTCAGGATCACATAAGAGCTTTCCATATGTATTCCCCAAAAAGAAAGATTATAAAAAATTCTAGTCAATCTCTGTGCAGAAAATAGAATGAGGCTGTTTTGTCATTCTCTGAGACTGACATTTAACACAAATTCCTTCAGTGGTTCTTTCATCTTGTAACAACTAACAGAATACCAAAGGAAGATCAGACTATCCTGAAAACTGCATCATCAGACTGCTATTCATAAGGCAGTCCATGGGGATATTAAAAAAAAAATACTACTAAATGTACAAGATAGTGTTGTTTAATACTGGAACTGCAGTGCCTCTAGAAGGTACAAACCCAAATAATCTGTGTAAGGTGGTATAAACAGTTCTACAGCAGGGTTCTAGGACTAGAGGCTCCTATAGACTGTAGGTTTGTCCTAAGGCAAGCACTAAACCCCAGAACTCTTGTTTTCTGTCTGAAAACTCAGTATCTCATGTGAGACAGAGAATCACAAATGAGACTCAGTGCTTCTGTTTACAAAATAACTGAAATTTCAAAACAACAGTTGTTCAGCAAGATTTGTTTCTTGCATTCAGATCTTGGTTTTAATCTGACAGAACTTGATATTGAAGTCTAAACCAATCTGAAATAAGGCCAAATATCAAAACCAGAGATTAAATCTACAACTCTGCTTTTACCTGGATACCTGAACAATTATCTCAAATAGCAGCAGCAGTGATATCCTTCCTCACTGCATATTTAAAGGTTGTTCCACACACTGGTCTTACAGGGACAGGGACAAATGCATCAGTTCAGTTTTCTCCTGACCAACATCCCTAGCAGCTGCTTCGTGGGAGTTTTCACAGTCACAGACTGGCTGAGGTTGGAAGGGTCCAAACCCCTGCTCACTAGGGCAGCCTAGACCCAGCTAACCAGGACCTTGTCCAGATATTTTTTATCTCCACAACCACCTGTTCTACCTGAAGATTCTACCTGGAGTTTTCTACCTAGAGGGTTTTTTTTTTTTTTTTTTTTTTTTTTGATCATCTGAGATTAATTTTTTATTTGTTTTGTAAAACAAATTTCGTTTGTGAAAAAATATAATCCTTGAGATGTTAGCGTGTATCCTGGGCTGCAAAAAAAGCAGTGTGGGCAGCAGATCAGGAGAGGTGATTCTTTGCCTCTGCCCTGCTCTTATGAGATCTCATCTGGAGTACTGCACCCAGCTCTGGAGTCCTCAGCATAGGAAGGACATGGACCTGCAGCAATGAGTCTAGAAGAGGGCACCAAGTTATCTTGAGTACCTCCTTTATGAGAAAAGGCTAAAAAAATTTGATTTGTTAAGCCTGGAAATCAAAGGCTTCAGGACAATCTATTTTTGGCCTTCCAGTGCCTAAAGGCAGCCTACATGAAAAATAAAGAGGGACTTTTTACAAGAGCATGTAGTGATAGGACAAGGGAGAATGACTTCAAACTGGAAGACAGTAGGTTTAGATTAGATATTAGAAAAAAAATCTTTACTCTGAGGATGTGGATACTCCATTCCTAGGAGTCTTCAAGGCCAGATTGGATGGTGCTCTGAGCAACCTGGCCTAGTGGAAGGTGTCCCTGCCCAAGGGAAGTGGGTTAGAACTAGATGGTCTTTAAGGTCTCTTCAAACCCAAACCACTCAATGATTTTATTATTCTGTGTCACAGTTATGATGGGAATGAACATGAAACAGAGAAGGGATCTTGGTCGTTACCCTTTGGTCCTACATTGATTACATGGCGGCAGACCAGAACTCCCTCGTACCAGACAGGCCTCAAGGAGGTATGAAACTCTAGGCATCTGCACTACTGTGCCTTTAGCTCATCATGTATGGTTTGGTACGTGCAGTGGCAATTGCCACTGGAAGGGAAGTGGAAGAGAAGAGCAAAAGGTGAGCTGAGCACATCACTTAAACACATGGGAATTAGGCAATGCATGACAACGGATCCCACAGAGGCATCCATTGCGGGCTTTCTGGAATAACCTGGCATCTGTAGCAAGAAGTGTCTGATTTTCAAACTATTCATGAACACTGTTTTACTTTCCCTCTCTTCATTAAAATGCTTTACTATAGGCCAGGCCACAGAGGACTAATAAGCAATCAGGAGGCAGCTATATAGTTTTGGTCTGCTGTCCTTTGGTAACTGGCAAAGTGTTTGTCTAAGATATTCTCTGACACAGTGACACAGACTTCCCTGCACGTGTGTTGGCAGGGAGGTTTACACAGAAAGACCTGTTTTCTAAATGCATGCTAGTTGCCAAAGGCTCTGCTAAAAGAATGTTTCACTGAACAAATTTGATTTAAAATGTGTGTGATTTATCAAAATTATAAACTGTGGGGGTGACTCAGCTGACTCTGTGTAGGCTCTATTTGATCTAGTCACTCCCGGCTCCCTTTGCAGTCAATAAAGAGAAACAGGCACTTTTAGATCATAACTCATCTATACTGAAAGTAGATGCCATTTATGCCCTAATACAGAAAAGCCTGTAATTAGCTGAAGGAAGAGTTGAGTCTGACTGCTTTAAGTAGACATGGAAAGCCAGGTGACATGATTCCCACCCTGAGGCACTATTGTGCCAGCATGGCTCTTCCCTTAATTCAGTCACAAACATGAGATGCACAGTTCAACAGAGAAAATGTGTGATTGCTACTCTTTCTATTAGTGGTGCAAAGCTATAAATGTGAAATGTGTCATTTGTTAAAGGAGGTCACTCAATGACTAACCAGGAAGAAACAAGTGTCAAGGACAGAGCTGTAAGAGCAGAGTGAATATATCATTTGACAGAAACCATGCTGAGTAATGTGCATTATTTTTACATGACTGTCCACTGTTACAGATCATTACTAGTAGAGCTGAATTTCCCTTACTTTGAGCTTTATTCTACTCTCACAGCACTCTTTCACATGTGTAGCTGCCTGGTTTGCAATGAAGTTACTCCTGGTTTAGTCAGTGTACATGGCAGTGTCATTAATCTCCTATAGTAATTTGCTTCTGTTCAATCTATTTGTTCTTAGTAAAAAAAAAGATTTCCTGTCAGTTCCTACAGTGCAGTTTTGTACTGTGCTTTGCAAAATGATTTCAACATTATTATTTCCAATGGAACATTGTCACTCAGACTTCATTTCATTACAGAAAATTTACATTACCCTTTTGATCTCCTAAATATCTTCTAATAATTAAAAAAGCCTATACTTTTGCTCTTGAATCTTTATCTTCATCTATTTTCCTTCTTTGCTGTTCTCCAGGCTGTGCTCTGCAGTGACATGACTGACTCAGATGCCTTGGTACTATGGAGACTCAGATATTATGGTAATGAGCATGATAGGTACATTAGACTCCAAGAAGGACTTCAGGGTCATCACAGATAATTACCTTAACATGAGATGCCTGCAGTGCTGTGACTAAAAGGGATAATGTGAACTTCAGAATTACATTAAGGGGAAGTTACACCAAGCAGAGGTAGGAAAATAATCCGAAGTTTGTGTGTGTGCGTCTTTGCCTGGAGCATTGCTTATGGGACACAGCTGGAGACGGATCATCAGCACACTATGTCAGTGATCTAGTGATTTGCAGGGAATCCATGTCCTCAGATGTGCTGCAACTGTAAAGCAATCACACATTCATGATCAAGGCGTTTATCAGATTTTGAAAGAATATTTTTCCTTAGCTTGGACAGGTTAGTTTGGATGGTAGCTTGGATTTTTTTTTTTTTTAATTTGGCTTTTGCAGTATGAGATAAGGGATATATGAGATAAGCTGTATTTATCCTTCTCAGTGTCTTGACTCTAACCAGCTCTCAGACTTATGGTACGTTGCTCTTTTCTCCTCCCCTTGTTCACACTGACAAGACTGAGAGACTGAGACCTTACAGACCTAGGTGGCCTCATTGCTTCTTTTGTTTTTTATTAATATATCCATGCGGGAGGCAGATGTGCTCTACATCATGTCCCATAGCCACCCATGTGGTGGTTACCAGCACTCATACTTTCCTCAGTTTTCTCTGGAAGCAAATCCATTGGGAATCAGAAAGGCATCCTGTGCATCTTGATAGATTGCCTATAAAAGCAAGCTGGGAAGAAGGGTGGTGCAACAGTTTCTAGGGAATATTTACATTTAGCTTGCTGCCCATAGTGTGTAAACTACTTGAGTGACTCCTAGGAGAGGATCCCTAAGAGCCCGACCTTCTGTTTCTGTAAGAGTATTACAGAAAAATTATTTCCCCGAAAGGAAAAATTCTTTACTTTTTGCTAGTAATGTATGTGCTCACCAAAAGGCCTAATATCATACCTGTAATTGTAAATACAGGCAGCACAAAAGAAGCCTTGGAGTTCAGGATTTATGCTGCAGTGTTGGACGATTCATATTCACCCAAAAATATTCTAGTTAAACTTTTGACTGAAAAACAGTTTTGCACTATCACTGTCTTTAATTAAATGCTCAGTATTTGCCCCTTTAGTACACAGAGAATGAATACAGTATTTGTTTTTTGCAGACCCATGAAATCAGTCAAAAACTTCTCCCCAAATTTCTTGAGATTTCCAATCACATAGAGAAACAGGAGTGCTTCTAGCTTCTGGAGTAAAAGCTTTTGGAAATTGTATGATATTTCTTTGAACTTATGTCTGAACTTCCTTAAAACTAATTTAATGACAGAGGAAAGTTTTTATATTCAGCTTGCGAGTAAGGGCTGGAGAGGGAACCTGCCTAGTATGTGACCTCAAAGATTAACACTGTAACATTATCATGGGATCACAAGCTAGAAAAAAAACCAGATAAATGTTCTAAATGGCATGTCAGACTAACACTAAGGACTTTAACAAATGAAACTTTCTTGTTAACAAACTGACATTATTGTATTTAAAGGTCAGCTGACAAAAGAGTAGGACTCCCAGGCAATCTCTCTCAGGCTGCAAGCAGGACCTCCTTGGGGAGACACTGACCTTTTCCAGGGGAGGAGCAATCAAGGCTGATAAAAGTCAGTCATTTCCAAAAGAAATATAACAATAATTATGCACTGAACTAGGAGTAGATTTCTAATAGCTGCATGGTTATTCTAGGGCAGAAGAGACACTACGGAATTCACTGGTTCCTTTCTTCTGCATGTTTTCCAGGGTGACTGCATGCAGTGGCCTGATGGGTGCACTGATTGTACAGAGTCAGCTTGCTGCAGTTCAGATGAGAAATGGTCTTGTCATGGAGGCTGATTAAAAGTTCTTTCCAGGTATTTTTGGAATATTTTGGATTCTTCCATTTCGGGAGTTTTTGATTACATTGTTGCCATTGGTGGCAATTGATTTTCTTAAAGTTTTCTTGACTTCAGTAAATTAAATGATTTCTGCACCAGCTGAGAAATGAGTCTTGTTGCTTGAAAGAATGTTAAGATGAAACTTGCTTTTGCAATCTCCATTTGGGCAGATCTGTTAATGAGTTTTAGCTGAATGATTGCAGGCTCCTTACACCAAACAAATGGTGCCACACGAAGTTGACACAGCTAAAGGCAGATTTACTGAACACCCACAGGACACCACCTTAGATCCACCTTGCATGTTCCAGCATTCCTGTACCCAGATGCACAGTGACCACAAATTCAGAGTAACTACATCTGATAAAAGGGTAATACAGAGCAGGATGCAAAAAGAGGTTGGTCATGTACACTGTTAATTAATATAAAACTTCAGTGCAGAAGTGCATCCATGGTGCCAATTATGTTTTGGGTCTTGTGTTTTTCAGAGTTGATATTTGCACAAATTGTTAGTGAATATGTCATGTAGCAAAGCTCATGACCAAGTTTGGTCTAATTAATTAAAAATAAGATATGGAAGAATGCTGAAAAATGTTTTAAAACAAAGTTTTTAAAGTGTGAAGTTATATTTCTCCATTGCCTTTCTAGTAAGGAAGCTGATGTAGAACATTATAGAGCATACTGCATCATCGTTATGGAAGAATTCCAGTCATTCTCAGGGTATGTACTCTAATTCAACTGTAAATTACTGGATTTGACACTGGAATCACTTGTGGGAAATTCTGTAACCTGAGCTACGCAGGAATGAATAAATGTTCATAATAATCTTTTGCCTTCACATTCGTGAATCTATGTTCATTGCAGACTATTTTTTTCTCTGTCAGGGATGCATCTTTGAGTCTGTAATTCTGCAGGGGAAAGCAGTACTGCAGTGAGTTTTTATATTTTTTCTACCTATTGAAGACCTACTGTTAAATGAAAACAAAGCTGAAATCCACTAAGCTACCTATGAGAAAAAATAATTTCAGTGGTAGAAAAATGAGGGCCTCATGTTTAAAAGACCTTGTAATTTGACCACTTAAATTTTAATTAGGATGTATATTGAGACACAATATCTTGAGAGGAGTTCTTAATGTACAGCAACCAGAAACTTGTCATCCATATCCTTTATGCTGCACAGACTGGAGACCTTCAGTTTCCTGCAGGGAACTCACAACTGGTGAGGTTCTGTTTTGTCTGATAAACTGAGGAACTGTTTTGTCTGATACTGCCTATGTTTCGGGACTCTGGTTGAGACTGTTTTGGCATTTAGACTCATGGAACAACTTTGGTGACCAATGAGTGGATGGAGGTCACTATATTAATCTGGAGTCTCTGAGCAGCATTAACAGCCACTGGGAAGGCAGCTGCACCCTGGTGTCCTTATCTGAGCCAGACCTATCTCTTTGCTGGGATAGGACTTCTGAAAATTTTATTCCTGTGTTGTCAGCTATATGTTTAAACCTATTTCCTGCCCGAGTCTGTGGTTGTCCTGTTAGAACACCATGGCATTGTCCATGAATGCTGTTTCCCGACACCCCCTCTGCTCATCCACCACTGAACTCATCTCGTCGAGGTTCTCCTTGCCAACCAAAGCATATTCACTTCTTGCTGCTCTCATGCTATGTTAGAAATAGAGGCCACAGAGTCATTGACAGGGACTTCATACTTAGTTCAGGAGTCTGGTGCAAATTACTCAAAGCTCTGACCTAGCTATCAGTAAAGCCATCAAACTACTAAATTCAAAGGAACTGAAAGTGTCCAGCAGCTACTAAAAATTACAGCTCTTGATTTTTGATGCAGGCTTACTTCCTAGTTCTCTTTCTCCCATATCTTTCAATTTTTACTATAATTAACTATCTCTTCTACCCAATCCCATTTCCCTAAAAGTTGAACAGGACCCTTCCTCTGTGGCATGGCTACTGTATGAGAGAGAGCTCCTTGTTCTTTAATTTTATGGTCTTGTTAGTTTAAGATGGCTTTTCTATTAGAGTTTTTTGCTCTATGTTGAATACTATGAAAGAAAAAAGATCTACTTATAAAAGCTGTCACAAGAGATTTGCTGGCTACAGAGGATGAAGACATACATTGGTGCACTTGCACAGCTCATTCCTGGGCTGTGTGGGGTTAGGTGGTCTGTCAGCCCCTCTCTGCTAAAGGATAGAGTGCTGCCTCCAGCGAGGCTGCATCTTTTGTCATCACGGTTAAGCACAGAGGGTTTTATATGAAGGTATCTGGAACACCATTATTTGGGTTGCTTGCTGCATAACACTGGTTGCATGGCAATTCCCAATATCCAGATGGAGTTCTCACATTCACAAGAATTTCCAGCTTTCTGGTGAGCAATGGAAAATCAATTTACTGTCATTCTTCCTCCTCTTGTATTCACCTACTTCGAAATAAATGCCCCTAAGATATGTTTCTGCAGCAGGTGTATCACTTCTCCCTTTTTGCAGAATATCAGTGAATCACAATTTCCTTACAAACCTGCATGACTTCACACGAGGCAGACTGAGGAGAGAACTTCAGGTAAAAATAAGTGCATAGGTCAGTGCCACTAAATTGAATGCAAGATTTATAATTGATTTCAGTAAATACAGAAAATCACTCCTAGATTATTTTTTGAATTTTTTAACAGAACTGACTCAGGTCTCTCATTTTATACATTGCAGCTGTATCTGTGCTGCTTCAAATGCCACAATTAATTTAAAATAAATCATATATATATGTTGCTCAAAAAATCTGTGTGCTTCATATATGGTAACTGGGCGTTACTACTAATGTTGTTGTCTTCACAAGCCATGGCAACCCCCTAATGTGTATATATCCTCTTCTAGGTTTAAAAGGGCAAAATAAGTCCATCATTCATGTGCTTAAAAGTTCATAACATTTGAAGCTGTTGCTATCCTTCCCCATATATATCTCTCTAAAAGCTACAGAAGCCAATAATTAAAGTTTATGTTTTTTTTGTTCTTGCTCTGGAGAAAATTCTAGTCAATTACATCAGCAAGCTGTTCCTACATATTCAAAATGTTTATAGTAAGCTCAAACATTTTCCCTTAAGGGTCTAAAACTACTTCTCTTTTTGAGAACAAATTGGGGTACAATTCCAGAAAATGGAATTTGTCAACTTATAATTGTGAGCACTTAAAAATATGGATGATTCACTAAACAAGAGACCTTTAATGCTTAGCTAGAATTATTATTGTTATTTTCTTTAGAAATGTCTATTTGTTTTCTTTAGCTGTTGAAAACATAAAGATATATGTCTAGAAAAGATTTCCCTTGCATGGGAAAAGAGATCTTGTCAGCTGAGTTCCTAATTGGCTTCATTTGTGCAACCAGAATATTTTGACAAGGGCATGTGTTCTTTCTGCTCTATTCTACTCTGCCCTTTTCTCCTATATTCTACCTTCACCATCATAATTAATGAATTCCTTAATCTGGAAATGCTTAAATGCTGAAATAAGAAAGAAAAGCTTGATTTTTCCCCTACCTCAATTGTTTCTTCTGCTAATCTGTTGAACTCAGTTAGAGATTGAACAGATAGATCCAGAATAACTGGGAATAGTTCAGTGGCCACAATTTAAGCATATAAAATTCAAATATAATTTCTGATATTTTGATAATTTGGAGACCTCTTACACTGAAACATGATTCCATCAATGTTATTGATATCAGAATGCAAATAAGTATCTTACTTTATTGTCCATTTGTGCTGTTAGATTTGTGAAAATGATTGCTGAAGAATGGATCCATGTGGATGAGAATCCAAGTTCTGATTCAAGTTCTGTCCTTATCTGGTTCTTTGAAGTAAGGAGATGCATCAGTAACCGTTGTTCTTTCTGCTTAGCCACTACTAGAGAGTGATAGATCTTGTCATGTTTAGCAAAAATGCCTTAGCTGCTCCCATGTCTGAGACAGAAGTTGTCCATAAAGGTAGGGCTCATACTCTCATCCCAAATTTGATTAAGTTGCCACAGAGCTCTTTTTTAATAACTAAGTCTTTAATTACTTCAGTTATTGGGCTGCAGTTGAATGATTTTGCTTATTATAGCATGCAGTGGTTCCCTGCAAAGTTGTATTGGTTTTACAATTTGAGCAAGGGCAGGTGCAGGATTGCTTTAGATTACTTGAGGTTAGGAAGACACTGATTTGCATAGCTTCAGGGCTGTTGGAATCCTTTGGGAAGTGAAAGTAATTTTCTTTTATTTACTCTCATTTCTACAGTTCCTTCTGTCACTTATTCTCATGGGGTCAGCCTTTCCCTTTTCTAATGTTTATATCAGGCTATTGCACCAGGACTACACAGATAGATTTCACCTGAGCTTGTGGAAGGATAACATCAATATTTTGTGAATTCAAAATTTTTGCCTCTTCTGTCAGAAAACAGACAAAAAATCTTCTGTTTTGTCAGGAGAAGAAAAATTAAATTTTATTTTTATTTTCTATCAGAATTTTTGGTATATTTAATTACCTTTTTTACTTTCCCCTACTTACTTTTTCTTCAGTGCTGCCACTGTTTCTGTATCTGTACCCATATTTAGTATTTCTGATACTTACTCAGGTAACAAGGCAGCAAAATTACAAAGCATTATTATTTTTCTTAAGCACTGGTGGTCTTATAAGTCTGGTCTTCCTAAAGGGCCCCTTTATTCTTTTACCAATTATCTGAGAATTCTGCCTGTTTCTTACATACCTTTAAAAAAATCTAGCTATTCCTCATGATGCTGTTACTTTTCTCAGCTTCTCACCTTGTTATTTGTTAAACCAAATATTTCTCTCGTGTCTCGTCCAGCCACTTCTCACCCCCTGTTCAGTTATCTTGGCCTAAGCAGCCTCCCAGTCACCCACCTGCAACCTTATCACTGCCCTGCTCTCAGTGGAGATGCCCCCCTTTTATCTCTGTGCCACAAAGCCCAGGCAAGTCTCCCATAGCAACCCGAACATGGGCTGCACACCCTGGGGCAGGGGCCTGACTCCAAGTGTTTGCCCTGTGCAAGGTGTGCTGGGCTGCAGGGTGGCTTTTCACCAGTGCCAGCCCCAACACAACCCTCTAGAGGCCAAACAGCAGGAGCAGAGTGGGGCATTTCCACTGCTTGACACCCCTGTGAGAGCACCTGCCTGCTCCTCTGCTCTGGTCCTGTGAGTGGAACACACATCAGTTGGGTATTGCTCACTTTGTTTGAAAATATTCTTATTTGTGTGCCCTAAATGTGGTAAAGGAGGGTGATGAGATTAGTTAGAAAAGGACACTCCTGACCTGAACTAAATGCTAATGCAGGCACACTGGCATTGTATGAACAAATCATCTTAATAATCAACCCTGGACCTGGTCTTTCTTGAATAGGGCCAACAGGAATATAAAATTTCACTTGATGCCTTACACCATCGGGGTTTATTACTTTTCCCCAAGACAGTATATATGTCCCATGGGACCACTCTAGTAGCTGAAAAACGGTGTTCCCAGGACTGGTTGGACTGGCCAGACCTTCTTCACTTCAGAAATGGGCCTAATTATACAGAACCCAGCACTCACAAAAGTGTTAATATTAAAGGTGGAGAGGGGAG
Source organism: Vidua macroura (assembly GCF_024509145.1). NCBI lineage: Eukaryota > Metazoa > Chordata > Aves > Passeriformes > Viduidae > Vidua > Vidua macroura. The sequence goes on from NC_071575.1 coordinate 62,578,016, forward strand.
GTGGCACAGATGTTTGTGTTGTTCTACAAAAGGAAGCTGTACTAACAGTGATAAAATTAGCATACTGGAGTAAGTGCCAAGAGGAACTAGGAGCAATCTTACCAGAGATTAAACTGGGATGCTTAGGCTGGAGCTTATCAAAATGACATGTGTAATAATCAGAACAGATACACGTCAGAAACCTTGGCTGGTGGCAAGGGCATGGGAGAGCTCTGTAGCCAAGTTGCTGCTGTGTAATACTGTGCCATATCAAGTCTCTTGCATTTAGCAGGAACCAGTACCCCATTAGTGACTGGCTGCCAGCTGGATGTAACTCCATTCCCCAACCTCTGGACATGGCCATCTGGCCAGTTTTTCACCCAGTAAAGAGTACAGCCACCCATGATCAGCCAGTTTCTCCAGGAGATTGCTGTGGGAATTGGTGTACAAGATGATCTGCTCCATGCCCTTCCCTGGCACTGAGGTCAGTATGACAGGTTCCCTCTGTCCTCCTTCTGGCTGTTCTTGTAGGTGGCATTACAGAAGTCACAGAATCACAAGAAGAGACCTTCAATATCATCAAGTCCAACCCATGCCCTAACACCTCAACTACACCATGGCACCAAGTGCCACATCCAGGTCTTTTTTTAAACACATCCAGGGATGGTGACTCCACCTAGTACTCCCATTCTAGTACTCTATCACTCTTTCCATTAAAAACTTTTTCCTAATATCCAACCTGTATTTCCCTTGACACAGCTTGAGACTGTGCCCTCTGGTTCTGTCAGTGCTGCCTGGAGAAAGAGACCAACCCCACCTGACTACAACCACCCTTCAGGAAGTTGTAGAGAGTGATAAGGTCACCTCTGAGTCTCTGAGTCTCCTTTTCTCCACTCTAAACAACCCTATGTTTGTTAATTTCCATTTACCTGGGCTGTCTTTGGTTAACCAGGAATACTGGTAAATTATTAAAAATGGCTTGACGTGCTCTTTCATCAGCTGCCTTGTTACTGTCAGGTGCATCTTGCCTGGGCCCATGGACTTGTGGATGTCTAATTAGCATAGCATGCCATTAACTATTTCCTCCTGGATTGTGGGGGCTTTACTCACCTCCCTGTCACTAACTGGTTACCCTGAGAAATAGGGGAGTGGGGAGACCCAGTTTTTGTCACCCACAAGGCTGGTGCTCTTTGTCCCTTTCTCTATGATTCTACACTGCAAATTTCTCTTGAGTGTCTCCATGTATATTGTGCTGTATGTTGTATTTCATCCTTTTTCTACTGTGCACAAGCCATGGCTGTCTCGCTCTTTCCTGGTGCTATCCCAGTCCCTCTTTGTGCTGACTGTGCCCTATTTAGCAGCATAACACTACCCTTAGTGCTTAGGCTGTCAAAAACATTTTAAAAGATCAATGGGAGAGAATGGCAAACTCTATCCAGATTGGTATTTTTCCCTCCAGCATAGCCAGGTGTCATTTTCCATAAGTCATTTCCTTTTCCCATCAGAATTCACTTACTAATTCCCACTCAGGCTTTACCAACTGTTTTCCATAAAGCACTATATTTGAAACTCAGATACAAAATACCTACTATATTTAAATTTTCCTCTAAAAATAGTTTTTAATTGAGAAATCAGGCAAGCCTTTGACAATCTGTTGTTTGGATAATGGCGATCATCCCATTTATGATTTATCTGTGTGTCTTCAATATTGCTTTTTATTCCAAACATTTGTCCTCAAGTCTTACATAATTTTGACAAAAGTGGTTTTGTAGTTATTGATGTCTCTTTTTCTATATGTTTTTATTTTCAATACTTTAAAAGATGTCTCTGTAGTATTTATATTTTTTCAAAAATATTTTATACTTTATCATAGATGTTGCCCTATTATTTATTTATTTACTGTGCAGTAGAAAGTGCCCTGTCCTCCTAAAACTCTAAATAAAAATATTGCTTTACCTCAGATGATAAATTCACCATCCTCTACTTACTTGGATTTTCAATTACTTTTTCAGCATTTATTTGACACATCTGTCCTAGTTCAATATTATTTTTAAAAACTCTTTCTTTTTCTTATATTGCACCTTATTTCTCTTTTCTTCTGTGTCTTTATATGGATAAAAACCATTTGGGATTTTTTATTTGTTATTTCCCGGAATCCTTTCCAGGATTTCTCTCAGCATTTCCTTTGGCAAGTCTCACTTCATTGCAGTATCACTTTATTTCTAATACCTTAAACATAGAATCAGAAGGCTTAAAGACACCTGAGAGGTCATGTAGCTCATTTTCCTGTCCTGAACAGAACCACTGCAACATGGTTGTCATAACCTGCTCTTAGACATGTCCAGGTACACAGCTTATCCTACCTACTAAAGTTCAGTATTTCACAATCATTTCTATCAAAACAATTCCTGCTGTTTAATTTTAATGTTTCTTACTTGAATTTAAGCTGATTACTGCTTGTCTTTTTCACCAATAACATGAATAACATATTGTTTCCTTTCCCTCTGCCACAACCTCTGCAATTTTGAGTAATTATGGAGCTGCCACTCAGCTGCCTCTTCCTTTGACCAGCCAGTCCCACTTTTTTCCTCACGGTGAACTTGTGTGCCTGACTAAGATTTGTCTCATTACTCTTCTCCAAACTCTGTCCAACTGGTTCTTACCATACTTGAGCCCAAGAATGTCCATCACCTGAGTCTTCCAGGATGTTGATATGTTGATTCAAGTACTTTGGAAAATGAACTGCATGGATGACTTGGATGGTACCTGGGTGGTTTTTTTTTTTTTTGGTTTTTTTTTTTTTTTTTTTTTTTTTTTGCATCAGGAAAGTTTGATTGATTCAGGTTCACTTTGTAAACCTCTCTAAGGGATATACCACTGCAGAACTACTCCCTAATCTGTTGTCCCCTTCCTATGTTCTGCAGCTGCTTTCTTCAGCCCTATAATCAGTATCTTGATCTGGTTCCTGTTTCACAAACAGCCTTATGCTTCTTCAGATGCTCTCATGAATTATCAAGATTGTTTGAATTCCAGGTAAATATACTTGCAGTTTCATCCAGGATGATGTCATTAGCGAATGTGAGAAATGTGCTGAATTCCATAATTCAAATCATTCTTGAAAATATCAATTAGTTTCCATCCACATCATACTTTTTCACAACCTTATGCAATAAATCCTTTAATTTTTGCAATGAACCTTTGATAACTACTCTGTCAATATTTGTTTCAATAAAATTTTTTTTCTATTTTTGTAGGTTCTATTAGATGTGGAATTCTTTCCTGCAGAATTCACTTAGATAATCTTTGCATGATTGACTTCAGGCATTCCAGGCTGAATGATTAGAACACCTTGTCTCTAACTTTTTGGTTTGGTTTGGTATTTTTTTTTTTAAATTTAAACCCTTTTTTTTTTTAATGGAACTACAATTGCTTATGCTTCTGTGTTCCACTGCAGAGTCTTTTGCACACCATCACAGAATCCATTAATTCTAATAGAGAGAAAAGTCACTTCTGGGTAACCCCAGAGAAAGGGTGAACACCTGTCAGTTTAAAGACAGGAGCACACAGCAATAGAAGCAAAGCATATATATCATTCATTGCCTTACACACTTGTTGATAGAAATTGATTATTCTTATGTATGCAAACCTATATTTGCAAAAAATATTTGCTGTGATTATTTCTTGCATTTTTAATGTATCTAACATGATTTCTAGAAAATGTCATGATGAATGGAAAATATAATTTCTTTTACCATTCAAATTTTTGAAGACCATGGTCAACTATTTCTAGGCTCCTTCCTTTTGCCTTGCCTGATGCATTTTGAGTGAGTGCCTTTCAGCTATAGGCTCATTTGTGTAGCAGTTTTCTTAGAGGGAAATTTAGTGTGACATTAAAGCACACCATGGTAGCAGAACTATCAAGACCTCAGGTGGTCTCAAGCCAAGCCAAGCCAAGTTTAGGCATTGAACTAATGTCCTATTGCACTAAAGTCTGGATTTTTGCACTTCTTTTGTGAATCTGAGATCTGGGTTTCACCCAGTTTTTTAAGAAGAACTTTTTCTAAAGCACTTCCCTGAATCAAATCCCGTCATTTATTACAAGGAATTTCTATTTGCAGCCGTTCTACCAGATGCAATAAGCTTTATAGCTGTGCTTCAGTAAACACCTGCACTCCACAGAAGGTTGTTTTGATTCTTAAGGCAAATGCAATTTTTTTCCCCCTGCACTTTTTCCATTTCTTTTTACAGTGCAGCACATTTTCACTTAATCGAGGTGATGTAAAAATTTAGTATCAATTAACTATTCTCTTGTATCACTACAGCAGGATTTGCACGGTTACTCAAGGTTGGCCATATGACCAGTTCTGAATTAGCTTGCTGTAACACTATATTACAATTTTACATGATACCTAATTGGAAGTATTTTTTCATGCATATTTAGAATGGATCCCTCTGCATTTCTCTTATGACACTCATAAAAAATTATGATCTTAAAAGTTATTGATTTCTCTCTCTTCTGTCATTAATTCTGTCTTTTTGAACTCAGATGTATTCACAGGCTGACAGTTAAACACTTCATGGTTTCAAACTTACCAGATTTGTCTACTGAATTCTACTATTTATACATTTCCAGAATATTTTATTCAAATTTTTCTCAGCATTTGAATAGTTTTGTTGGTGTTTTTCAAGCTGAAGTGAAAACATCAGTGCTTCTTGGCCCATTTATCTTTTATGATATTGTCATTTTTATAATTATTTTTGTCAGTAAAAATATCCAGTAGAAATGTCAGTAAAAACTGCCATTTCGTTCCAAGGTTCCTTTTGACTCTTCCTCCATCATATATTTTCAATTTTTTAACTTTTTTCAGCAAATGCTGAAAATCTTGGTGTTTAACCAACGAAGGTTAGGAGGGTTATTTATTTTAAGCCAAACACAAATAATTGTTTCTGGAGAAAGAAGGAAGTAATGTTTTCCAGAAAAAAAAACCCAAACCTAAAAGATAGTCACTATATGAATTTTTGCCTTTCTTTAGTCCACATGCTTATTTTAATTTCTCTTAGCATGTTTCCAGGCTACACTCACAGATATGTAAATTGTACGTACAGATTACATTATAGTGACCATGTAGCATGGTTTCTTCCATAACACATGAGGCATGAAATTCCTTGTAGGAATTTTTACCAGAGGCCCAGCAGCTTGTGCTTGAAAGGCACTATTCATCCATCTGTCAAACAATTGGTTTGATCAGTACAATAGATTTTCTTCAGGGGACAAAGTGTTTAAAGGCAATTTGACCCCAATATACATCTCAGCCTTTGAAAAGATCATCCTTCTACCCTCCCAACATATGAGATGACAGGTAGCATTTCTTCAGGCTCAGTCATGGTGAAGATGCTGGCATATAAAAGCATATATTAAAGGCATACAAAGTTTTCCCTGGAGGCTGTATATTGTTTTGTCCTTAAAGTTTGTTGGGATTTTGAATGCCATCGTGCAGAATGAAAATAGGGAATTACATTGCCTGATTAAAGTGATAGATGGTGCTAGCTCAAAACAGTCCATATACAGCAAATAGTGGTATAAACCCTGAAGGAAAAGTCTTTCTTTAGAATCTAATGGATTTCATTTCTATGATATCTATTAAATACAAAAATACAACAGATATTCACAAATCTAATTTTAAAAATGCATCTTATTTACTTTTTTTCTCCTGTTTTAAATTTAGAATACTATAAAAAAATCCACTTAAAATTATTAAATAGAATAATATCCTGTATGGGCGGGATAGACTGACTTTTCTCTGGGCAATAGAACTGGCTTTCTGTGTCTGGGTGGAAGGTAGGTTTCTCCACTTGCATACTCGAGCACAAGTCCAAGCCCCAACACTGATTAATGTACTTGCTGCAGCATCTTTTTTCTTCCCTGAACTCTGGCTGCCTTGTAAATGTTGCTTTTGTGGAAGAAAATGTCTGACCTGAGAGTGCTTTGCATTCAGTTTATGTCCACCTCAGAAGCTCTTTAATGCTGAATTGACTATAATATTTTAATGCACTGGTGACAGAACAGTGTTTCTGCTCTACTCTTAACTTGAATCTCTCATATTTTTTTAAGAAACAGAGGATCCCACGTATAATAACAGTAAATTTTTATACATTATCTCTCCATTGGCCTCTCTGTTGGAAAGTGAGGGAAAGTCTTCCTTTGACACAAGGAAGTCTCAGGAGCTTATTCTGGACAGAACTAATTCAGTCTAATAATGCAAATAATCCCATCCTCTTCCCCTTAATTTCATTATTAATAAATCATATTATTTTTAGGATCCAACTCTGTATATTCAAAGTGCTTCTCTCTTCAGAATGATTTAGAAGTTTCCATTCACAGTGAAAATTCCAAAGGAGCAGTGATCTACAAATCAGCTGTTTGCCAAAACTTTCAGCTCATGAGTGATATTATCCACAGCAATTTTGTGAATTTTCCTCCATCAAATCTCTGTCTTTAATTTGAGAGGTCAGTAGACTTGAGCAATATTACTGCTCACCAACAGGCTGACTTTTCTAACCCACTCTGAATTTAAATCTCTCCTATTTCTTTTAGGGCATTAATGAGATTAGGAGCAATAGACAATCATGCACAAACGCAAGTTCATGCTGGCAGGATGCAGGTACCATATTTGTAAGAAATGGTCAGGGCTGGCCCCTGCTGTGGAGGGTAGGTTGACATGCTTGTTAAGACAATGTAAGCAGTTACAGGCAAAGCTTTTCATTTGGTTTCGGTCTTTTTCTTTTTTATTTTTTCTTATCATCTTGTAGAACATAGTGTGCAAGAGGCTTTTCCAGGTTTTATCTGTGTGATGCCATGTGTTAATAAAGGATGAGGTAGTTCAAGCTATGTGTGCGTTCTGGAAGGGCTTGACCTTGTCACTAAAATAAAAAATGTCTTGATGTCAGATATGTCCAGTTTTAAGGACCTTTAACAAATATTACAAAAGCTGGAATTATTACAATATTACATGTCACAATACTACAAAGAGTTACAAAAATGATGAGAAATTTGCATTATTGGTGAAGAGGATACTGATAGACAGATCCTTTATCTTCCATGCCAGAAGAGAAACAAAATCTTTTCTATGCATGGCACTCTAATATGTCACCTGTTTTGCAGGTCACCTGTACACCAAAACATTTTCAGATGATAAGGCCAGCAATGGCCATGTCAAGAGAAATCTTACAAACACATGACATGATGTTATTTTTTGTAATTGAACAGTTTTATTCTGACCATCTGGAAACACTCCACTTCTTTCCATATTTTGACATCATATAAACTTTCATTTTCCAAGCATTATCAAAGGGAATGTGAGACAAAAATTAGTCTCACCATTACTAATGAATGCATTTGCTAAGGATAGCCATTATTATCCAGAACAGTAATTAAACTATCAAACCAAACTCATAAAGGAATTAGTTCTGTTTGGTCTAAGAAAGATACAAAGGGAAAATCATAGTAATGGTATTGTGACTTGTCAAAGGTTATACTAGAAGAGAATAAGCTATTTTTTTACATGGCTAAAGTAAATACGAAAGTGAATTAACTTTTGGCATTGAATAATTTAAATGGAATATTAGGAAACACTTTCTAATCGCTGTGAAAATTATCTCTTTGAGCTAGATAAGATCTATTTAAGAGAAGAAAGCTCAAAATCTATTTATAGGATCTTATATCAAAAAAGGACTCATTCATGAGCACCACAAGGTACTGGATGAAATCATCTCTAGGGGCTCCTTTTACATTTTTGGTCTAAACCTTCAGTCCAACATTATTCCTTAGAAGATTATTTTCTTCATCTTGAGTGTAACAGCTGTGATTGGTGAGCACACTGTACAACAGTGAATTGTTTAAGAAATTTCCTTTTATCTGTGTTGGCTATTAAAATTTGTATGCACCCAGTATGCTCCCAGCTGTCAAACATGAGGGAACTGGTTGTATTATTTCTATTTTACTTTCTATTTCAACAACTTGAAGGCCAAAAGCCTCAGGCTGTTGCTGACAGCAGATTTTTAATGAGAAGTGAGTACTACACTGTGTTGTGGAGAACACTATTTAAGGGCACAGAGCTCGCTGTTCACAAGCCATCAGTAAAATCTGCTATTTCACAATCTTCCTTTCACCTTGCTTATTTGTACTCCTCTTTTTGATCCATGTAAGAATGACAGTATTTACATACAGAAATTATTTTTCTACCATCCTTTCTCTCCCACCTCTGCTTTCAAATATATGAGTTCCACACTTTCATTTTTGTTCTGATGTTTTGAGACTGATAACTTAGGAGAATTTCAATATTAGATTTTTTTTCTCTTCATGAAAATATGCATATATATTCCAAAATTTGTGAGCAAGATATCCAGCAAAAGGCAAAATAAAACTGTAATCAGTCTCGATCATTCTATCATAGTCAAGAGTTAATTAATACTGATAGAAAAAATGTCCAAAAATAGATGTATTTTTTGTATTACTGTATGCTAATAAGCCATAATGAAAACATGAGAATCTGAAGTATTCTTCAAAAATCAATGTGATAAGAAGCATTTGCCAGGAGAGGTATGATCCAAATGATATGTAGTGTTGCCTCATAAAAGTGGTTCATATTTTAATGCAGCATTGTACTGCAATATCACTCACAGAAAATGTTCCCATCTAAATTCCAAAACATTAGACCATTGAATCAAGAACTATTTTATTATTTGTATATAGTTTATGCACATACAAGCTGCAATGAAGATAGCAGGAGGTTTTGTTGCAATTTATTTTCACAGAATTTATGTGGATTTATATTATATGGAGAGCAGAAAGACACAGGTTTTCTGGGGTCTGTTTGTTTGTTTTTTTCTTTTGACATTGTTTTTTAAGATCTTAGGTTCAATTCTGGAAATTCCTGCAGTACAAATATAGGTAATTCCAATCTGTAAGAGAAATGTATACATGCATATCACCCACATGTAAGTTTTGATACTTAGGCTATAATAATTTATTATTATTTTGTGATTACATCAACTAATATCTCAATCCCCCATATTATTTTACCCAAAACCTCAAAAAAAGCTGTAGCTTTATGAAGCTTTTCTGTGTGTAAAGTTGGAGGCACAGAGGAGTATTCACTCCTTCTATGTTGAAAAGAAGACACCCATCTAAACACATACATACATTTATTTATTTAGAGAAATAAACATTTTAGTAGTAAGCCCTTGAGGCTACCGTGCAGTGACTGCAGAGTCATTGCACAGTATGTCAGGTCCCTTGTACATTGTGACTTGTAGCAGAGGATTAGTGAGCTAGATGTTTTCCAAAAATCATCTTTTGTTAGTAATGCTACACACGAGCCCTGGATGTGTGTGGATTTCCAGATACACGGTCATCCTTGATGAAATATCTGACCTCCAAGCACCTCAGTCCCTGGTGATATTTATTCAGAAATGTCCTAACATTTACCAAGAATAAGGGAGGTCTGTGGCTGAAAATGTGAGCCTCTAAATCCACTTGGAACCAGGAAAAGTCTGCTTAGTAACTAGCTAACTATTTTGTAATTTCTGTTATCCCATGGGATCATAGCAACTGCTGTGGTACCGAGTTATGTTCCCTCACTATAGCCAAATTATCTGTTGAACAGCATTGTCAGAAAGAGTGGGGAATATTCCCACCCCCTAATTGAAGACCCTGGTACCCCACTTTGAAAACAGCAGTCTAGAGGCAAATGCCTCCTGAAGGTCTATTTTGAAGGGATGCAGCTGGAGTTAAAATTTTCAGGAAATAAAGTGTTTGCAGGGCCCTTGGGCTTCCAGTCCTGCTCCCAGATGTGTGGAAGGTTGGTGTACAGCTTTTGGCACTGATGTTACCCTGGATATGCATAAAAGCAGAAATTGGGTGTCTGGGAATCTTCAGAGTAAGATGTCCATGTACATGTTGACTTTAGCATTCCTATAATGGGTGGTAAGTACCAATGATTTCCTTCAATGAGAATGTTTGATTTATTCATTTGCATCTTGACCAGCTTTGATTAATTTGTCTCATCGAAGAACTTAAAATCTTACATGATCTTTTATATACACAGTGTGAAAATGCATATATGTTATAAGACTGGCCTGCATGAGCAAATAGTACAGTCATCTTTGCTGGTTCTGTGATAGCAGTGTCCCTCACTGAGGGAGTGATTTTTTAAAGAAATAACTTTCTGCTCCTATTGTCACTTTAGAAACTGAATCCCAGGACAACTTAATGTCAGATAAAAAGTAGAGGATTATCTCAAAAAATCCTGTACTGAAAAAACCACCAATCTTACATTCACCTCAAATCTTCCTGTCAACTCTCTCATTTAACTTTATGTTCACTCTTAACTTTTCATTTATTTCATGTTCTGAATGGCACAGTGAATATTGTCCTTGTCTTCTCTTCCTCCATTTTTATTTCTCTTAGAAGTATTTTCAGCTCTTGCTGATTTAGGCTATTAGAAATGTCCTATTAGAGATTTAAAACTACCAGCTGCCAGATCAATAGTTGAGCTGTGTGCTGTGATACCAGCTTTTTTTCCCTCTCCAGATAACTTGGTTTCTCATAAGATATGCATCTTATGGCTAATTCAATGGGAAAAATGTTTCGAAGCCTGAGCTGCTGAATAGTGAACCAATTAGCAGAACTTCTGCTGTTAAATTTAGATATTAGCCAAGCTGGTGTGCAAATATGTTCAATAAATTTCAGCTGAACATCGAGCTCTAGCATTTAGCTGTGATAGTTTAGATTTAGATATATATTCTCAGATGATTAGCTCTGTGCCTGATGTTATGCGCATCAAGGTCATCTAAACCCACTTTCCCAGTTGCTCCAGACAGAGGTTTGCCTGGAGCTAGTGAATTTTTAGAGCAAAAGATTAACCTATGCTGTTTGTACATGGCCAGTCACTTGTTATGGAATGCACTACTGTAACCTTTTTGGGAGCAAGGGGATACAGCATGTAGGAGATGATGTCTAAATGGCTTGAGTTCTCTTTCCCATTTGGAAAGTAGCAGTCTTGAGCAGTATTCACTAGTGGGCACTTTCTGAAATTCTAGAATTCTTGTTAAATTAAGTCTATTGACCTGTCAAATTTGGAGTTTGATTAATTTTGCCAATTTAAAAAGCATGTTGCAGCTCCACCTGGTATGTTTCATTTCCTGTAATAAAATAATGTTTAAAATTGACTCATCCTGTGGAAAAAAAAAAAAAAAAAAAAAAAAAAAAAAAGTGGTATTTCATTCCAGAGTAATTTTTTTAAAGGGAAAGTAAATATTTTAGTGTTTTTGGCTGATGGCACCTTGAAGTAATTTTGAAGCTTTAACGTTAGGAGGTCAGGGCCAGATCCAAATCTTGAGTTATAAGAGGAGCATTTGATCTAGACATTGTTAAAGGTGGCAGGAAGTGGCTGTGCCCAGGTCTGAGACACAGCTCGAGTCTACAGGGGTACCAGACACTACTAATGGCTTGCTGAACCTGAGGAACTGTATAAATGTATTGCTTACATGGGTATACCTTCCTGTAGAAGCAAACTGTTCCAGTAAAAGTGATGAAACTCAGTTTTCTATGGCTTTGTAGCCTACATTTTAGATCTACACTAAAGTTCTCTAGATCCTTCCTGCCTTAATTCTTCTGCTTCCTCCAGGCCTTCTCAGTAGGCCCAGTTTCCTCCTCAGTTCATTACCCACAGCCTTCCTGAAATGCACTTGGGGTAAGACTATGGCATCATGATCTACATCTGCAGTGCTAGAATAGGAAAAGAGCTTTTTGCCTGCCTTAGAATTTAGGAGGTATAACTGGCTTGCAGGTTAATAGTAAGAGTTATAAAATGTGAACAATCAAATTTAAAATTAAAATTAGCATGACTAAAGGATTTCATTTGCAGAACAGGATTTTATCTGTAATTTGGCATTTGACTCACAGCAAAGATGACAGGTTACAGACTCAAGAATAATAAAAACTGCCTCTGGAATTAATTTTCTGTTACATTTTGTTGCAACACATTAGACACATACATTATTTATCATCACATGCATCTCAACTTAAAAAACTCCAGAGCCTTGACCCAGTCACATTCTCTGTTGTGATTAGACTGAAGCAGGAGATAATTATTCCAGGAATATCTCTGTGTTGGGGTTTCAGGTGTTGCAAATGTACAACAATTGAGATAACATAAACATTGACAATAAATAAAACCAAGGGATCTTCACGTTTTACAATTTCTTGCAGGAGATACTCCACATAGCTAAGAAAAGGCATAGCCTACCTTTTTTCTGAGATTACTTTGGTATCTTTACATAAATACAACCAAGCTGACTCTAGTGGGGAATGAGAGGAAGACTTCTCAGATCCCCCTGAGAAGAAAAGCATCCTGCTTCCAGAACTTGTCTGCGCCAGGAACAAAACTGGATTCTGCTTAAACTCATTTTACATGATTTGACCACAGCCTAGTGGGAGCAGACCAATTACAGGTTTTGACATAAAGTGGGCTGAATGGCCAAAAAAGGATAACACAACCACAGTTTGCAAAAATGGCTCTGGATTGTCTCCACTAATGTTTGGAGACAGTCGTGATTCTGGCACCCCTTCCCAGCTAAGCTTAAAAGATAAAAAATGTGACTTCTGCAGTTGAAACATAATTGTTCAATATTCAATTTCAGCTTCACTTCTGTTAGGGAAAAAACAAAAAGAGGGAAGAAAAATATTGCAGTCATTTTATAAACCCCAATTCTCACTCCCAGCAAATACAAATTTCTTACAGGAAGAGAGAAGAAATGTGTACCTTTTGTCAAGTTGTGGATGATGAGAGGGGACTTTGTTAAAACAATCTTGCTCTTGAGTAACTCCATGGGTTCAGTGGCATCAACCTGATGGATTAAGCCAAGAATCAGGCTTTGTGTTAATGAGCTCTCATGGGCTTGCCTGATGAGTGAATTTTTTTGGGACAAGAACATGAGATATTTGAATTCATGCAATATTCTCTCTATTCTGCTGTTCCCTTTGGAGCTGGTTCTAATGTACACAAGAGGAAAACTAGAAAAGCTTTGTAAAGAGGCTTCAGATCATATCTGCCAGGAAAGTCAAAGGACTTATCTGGCTAAAAACTGATGATAGAATCAGAGAATAATTTATTTCCATCTGCTGAACTATTGTTACCCCTATTCCTGACAGACCTCAAGGAATAAGTCTAAAAAAAAAAAAAGAAAATAGTATGAGAATTAAGTTTTTATTTTATGTTAAGAAGTAAATTTGCTGAATTACTGACAGAAACCAAGATACTATTTCTACCAACTTTCCAGGATCTTATAGATGGAGATTTGCGTTGTTTCTAACAACTGAATTGCTTTCACAAATTCTAGGGAATCACAGTGTAAACAGGAATACATTACACACTGAAAAAATAGATGAAAATTGATATTTTGGGGAGAGGCAAACAGCTTGGTAAAGAGGAATCTCCTCTCTTTCTCCTCCTGGTTCATTCAGCATGCTGTGATTGTAAGGAAGGAAAAAGACATTTAAAACTGAAGAGTCTGTGATAATAGAATAGAATAGAACAGAATAGAATAGAATAGAATAGAATAGAATAGAGTATTTCAGATGGAAAGGACTTAAAATGACCATCTAATCCAACTGCCCAGCTACTTCGGGGATGACCAAAAGTACAAGCATAATATTAAAGGCATTGTCCAAATGCCCCTTAAACACTGACAAGCTCGGGGCATTGACCATCTCTCTGGGAAGCCTGACCCAGTTTTTGACCACCCTCTCTGTTAAGAAATGCTTCCTAATGTCCAGTCTGAACCTTTCCAGGGGCAGCCTGGAACCACTCCCACAAGTCCTTTCACTGAATACCTGGAAGAAGAGCTCAGCACCTCCCACTCCACCTCTCAAGAAGCTGTGGAGAGCAATGCAGCAACAATGTGCCTTGTTTCCCTGCCAGTGGTCCTCCTGGTGCGGACCATGCAGTTCTTTGCTCTGTTTCCATCACTGAGTGCATTAGGAAAATCATTCTGCTGCCATCCTGCTCTTGCTTCCTCAGGACTCAGCCCTGCTCCTTTTAAACCAATGACAAAAGTGCACATCTCATTTCCCCTCAAAGGCTTCAGGCATGACTTTTACATTCCAAGGACTTGCATGCCCCTGGCATTTGTGTACAGATATCTTCTGCAGTCACCAGCTCTGTGTTTGTATCTCAAAAAAATTTCTAAGAGTCCCTCATAAAGCAGTGTATGGGTAGACAATATTTTGACACATATCTTAATTAAAGATAAGTAAATTCCCATGGGCGTTAAAAAGAAAATACTGTGCCAATAATTTCATCTAACGAGAATTTCACTGAACTTAAACACACAATGTTTGTGAGGGATAAAAAGTTTCCTTTTGCAGTCAGAGTGCACAAAAGCTTCTTTGCTGTCCTAAACAGATTACAAGACAGTGACTTGCAAAAACTCCTATAAATTGCTTCTAAAATTTTAAATTTTAGCAGCTTTAATCTGGCTCTAACAGACCCTTGTAATGCTTAGCTTTGTAAAATAGCGTAAAGAAACTGCTTTTTTTTGCTATTTTTAAATATGAGAAAAACTTTTGGTCGGAAATCATTAACTACCATAAATTTGCTATCAGTTGTAAATATTTGGGCTTCTGGACAGGATACAAAATTGTAATGTTGATAAGCATTTTCCAACTGATTTCAACAGCTTGACATTTTTACACTCCAAGTGTCTATCTGCTGTTGATAGTCGTGAAAATTGTTTTCTGGCTTTTTTATTTTAGCGAATGCTTCTGCTCAGTGCTTATTTTTTTTAAGGAGAACTACATGAGGAACTGAATGCAACCCCAGAAAACCTTGTCTTAAATATCTGACGGACTGTGGAATGGCATCTTGGATAGTTCAAATTCTAAAATTACACTATTTTAACTTAAGCTGTAGAGTTAAATGTAGAACACTGAGAATTGTATGTGAGCAACTATTTCAGTCCAATAATGTGTTTATTTTTGTTTGGCATATATTGATTCAGAATATTTAAACTAAATTCATTTAATCCAAAGAGCTCACACTCATTTAATTAAACTGATTTAACAGATCAGATTTTCTTAATTATATTGGTTAAAAATATAGTTAAAATAATAGTAAGGAGGATGAAAATTTCCTTAAGACTCATGGGTGATAGAAGCACTGTTATGAATGCAAGGCAGGTTGGGATCAGACCCCAAGGACTATCAGCACTGTCTCTACCTCAGGAAATCTTGAAATGATTGATGATTATTTGTTGCATTCCAGGAGATTTAAAGGTATTTTGAAAGCAATATGCATGGCCCTTCTAGTCCAAGTAAGTTTGTCAAAGCAGAGTCACTGCCCCTGGCAGCCTGTGTTCAGCTGGGAAAAGGCTGTGAACCTTTGGTGCCTTGAACATCTTCACATGTCCCCTGCCAAACACGTGTGAATGTTGACACAGAAGCACGAAACACATCCAAATGCTGTACTGCCAAGCACAAAGAACTTAATCCCCGAACTCCAAATTTGTTCTTTCCCCAGTCTTTTGCTAGAATCAACAGGGCCATGTAGGTGAGATTTGTGCTTGCAATATCACATCAATTACCAGGAGGAAAAAATACAAAAGGATATTTTGCACCTACAATACTGCTCTTCTGTTGATTTTCTCTTTTTCTTTTTCTTTTTCTTTTTCTTTTTCTTTTTCTTTTTCTTTTTCTTTTTCTTTTTCTTTTTCTTTTTCATTTTAAGCAGGACATGGAGGCAGTGGAGGGCTGGCACAGGTACTGATTTATCTCCTTCATTCTCTTAAATATAAAAGTATCACATTTCTTCCAGGATACTTACGAATTTCAAATAGCAGGAAGGTGGGAAAATATTCTGGAAAAATCATGATGCGCTTATCCCTCTCCCATATGCCCGGGATATTTGTTTTGGCTATTGTCAGTCACAGAATGCCAGGCTGGGTGAACTTTTGTTCTTATCTTAAACCACATATGTCATTGTGTAGGACATAGCCACTTGCAATTATGTTTTTACCAAGATGGTTTGGTAACAACAGGCTTTTTGAAGTTGCTTTGTGTTGCAAAAATACGATTAATCCAAATATTTCATGAGTTGGAACATCTGTGTACATTTGTAATTCATGCTCAGATTTGACTGTGATCTTCAGAGTGAAGGAAAAGTAAAGCTTTCAGTCAGGTCAAATGTATTTATGAATATTTCAGTTTTCCAATGCTTAAGAGCTGTCTTCATTAAAAATCATGCACATGCACAATAGAAAAATTATGATTTTTTGAATTATGAAGATTTTTTATGAGCAGTTTGACTAAATAATGAATTAATTACTTGGAAACTTAATTTTATGAACTTCTTCCTCTGCAGCTTTCAAGGAAGTACCAGGATCAAGACTTTTAAGCGGTTTTCACAGAAAAGATTAGAGTTAACAAAAGAAAATTATGTTCATTGTAATTTCTTTTAGTCATTGCAATTTCATCTCAGATATCCGGGTTCAAATGGATTTAAAGTTTTATTTTGTGTAAAACTTTCTAATGAATTATTTGGGCCATATGCCCCCCTTCTCTTCGCAATCTTAAATTCATAAATTCTGGAGTTTAAGCACATTCTGAGCTTGATCAAATGAATAGCTTTGCTGTGTCATACAGGTAACTGAAGGACTTAGACAAGCAAGTGTCAGCCCTGAGTTATCATTAATGAAGTGACAGCAAAATATTTTAATTCAGTCCTTCATTCCAAGAATGAAGTAAGATCTAAAGTAAGAAACAAAAGGCGAAGATTTTGTAATTTTTATGGTTTTGTTTGTTTGTGGATTTTTTTTTTCCAAATTACAACAAGAATACCAGACACCAGCTCTTAGTGGAGTTTAATAATATATAAGAAATACATCAGGAACAAGAAACATAAATACATTCATAACAAATATACAAGTTGAGAAAAAACCAGACCTGTCCATACTATATGCATGAATACAATGTCCTTCTTCTTTATACATAGTTAGAAACCAAAAAAAATCAAACAAAAATGCATTTCTATGCTTTTGTCAATTTGCTGTTGCTACGGTAAACTAATTTACTAATTTCAATCCCAGCTGGAAACTCCCACTTAGTGCCTAGAGGATTACACGGGTTTTTGAAATGACTGAGATACATACCAGTGACAGCAAAAGACTCCCAGGACTTTATTACTCCCCCATCTCATGAAAGTTAGGAGTTGAGCTTGCTGTCATTATCACTTTCCAACAGAGAATTAAAAAACTAGGTGATTGTCTGAAACACCAGCCACCTTGAAAATTAAATATGTTATTGATTGTTGCAAGACCTCTCCAAGTGGGATTTTTAGACAGCCCTAGAGATTCCACTGGGCTGCTCCTGCTGTGTAAGTCCAATTTATTTGCTTACACCTATTGATTAATGTTGTGGGTGGAGTGTCACAGAGATTCTTGCTGCAGGATCAGTCAAATTGTACGTGGGCAAAAGGTGTAAACAGCCAATAGAAAATATTCCTACAGATGAGGAAATGGTCACGTAGGACAGCTCTTTGGTTAGGTGTTTTGAAGCTGTTTTGGATCTAGTGGAGACAATCAATAACATTTTATCACACATGAACTGAAGCGGTCACGTACACCCACAGGCAGGTAGATTGTATGAAATGAGCAGAAGAGCATCTCAGGGAGTCTCACTCAATCCAGCTGAACATGCTGCTGTGAGAACCCTTGAAACTGGGACTCTTAGGTGGTCCATGAGACAGTCCAATTGTGCCCTGATCCTATGCCACAATCCAAATAATTAATTTCTGCACAAAGTCTTCTGTCTCTGAGAGTTTGTGCAACACCAGAAGCCAGGTGATGTAATCTGATGACATGAACATATATGGATTTTCTGTAGTAGGTGAGCATTAGAGAAAAGCTACACTCCATTAGAGCACTCTTGAGAATGTTGAGACTGAGATCCACAAGAACAGCCCAGCACAAAATGAGGCTTTCAGAGAGGTTGTACATTGTCTTTCCATGAAGGTTTTTAAGCCACTAAGCAGCTGCATAAAGCCCTGAGAAGTCTGATCTGACCTCAGAGCTGACCCTGATTTGAGCAGTAGATTGGACTAGAAAATGCCTGTTGTCCTCCCATCCAAAATTTCATATGATCCTTTGATAAGAGTATGGCAGAAACACAGGAGGAGGTTTAAATCTCTATCAGAGGTGAGAGCTGCCCACAAAAGTAGAGTGGCAAATCCTCAGAATAAAGGTGCTCTGAATGCTGTTGCTCAGTGACAGTGTGGCAGGGAAAGAGCGAGATGATGACTGAACCCTCTGGGACACATGCAACCACCTGAATGCCCATCACAAGGCCACATTCTGAAAGTTGATGGCAAGAAACACTTCAAAAATATGAACAGGTAAGACAATCCTCAACAAGGAGGGGCTGAGATTGAAGACTTGCTTTTTAGAAAGCCGTTATGAAACAATTTGACGTGAGCTTGTTTATTAGAAAGCCATGGACAGGTGTCTTTGAAGATGATTTCTTACTGCAGAAAGAAACACCATAGCTGTAAACGATGTGTGTGAAGTACTTGGAAATGAAAAGGAAGTAAGGTAAGTTTTTAGAGAGTCAAGAATGTTTAAGAGGCTCAGGTCACTTGGAAAGGAAGATTCTATGTAGAAGAAAAGGAGTAAGAAGGGTAAAATGATGAAATGAGGGAAGAAGGAACACAATCAGGACACATTCTAGAACACCCCTCATGAGTTTCTAGCCATCTAGTCAAGGTTACTTCAAGGGAAGAGAGGTCTAGTATCTTTGTAGAACATCATAAAAGTCCTTTGACTTCATATAGAATTTCCATACACATTAAGAAAACTTATTATATTTAGGTATTGACTTAAAATACAAAAGAGTTCTCAACAGTGCCTGGAAAGTTTCAGGCCTGTTTTATAGACTTAACTGTACTAAAGCCAAAAGAGGATATTAAAAAAGAGCTAATTATAATTACTACTCAGAGAGAAAATGATCATATCAAAGGCAGTTCAATGTTCTGCCATTTCAGAGGACCTCATAAAGTTCAGGAAAAAGTCTGATTCAGCTTATAATGGGAAACTTTTTCAAAAGTACCACAGTCTTCATGGAACCTGAATCCCCTGTATACCCAGAAAGAGAACTGACTGAAAAGATGCAAAGTCATCCTTATGGAGCATGGATGAGTGCATTAGGAACTTGGGAATAAACAGTAATAAATGTTTTACAGAGTATTGATATTTGTTCTATCATTCACCTACTTTTGTTAACAATATTTTAGACAGTCACAGAATTGATTTGTCTTGCAAAGAATACCATGGAACCCTCAACAAAAGAGTGGCTGTGGCACAATTGGTCTGCAAGTAGGAAAAAACATTGGACTTAGAGTCCAGGAGGCTTAGAGTGCCAGGCCTAGTCCCTGAACAGCATGACACAAGGTACACTGATTTTCAAAGTCTTTTCCTGTGGTCCCTTTTCTCTTCCTATGCTTTCCCATGTCAGAGTCTGCACTCATTCTGTGAGGGAAGGAGAAGAGAAGGAGAGATAATGGCAGCAGATTGCTGGGACCATGCAAAAAAATGCATGCTCCTTCTGCCAAATCCTCTTCTTTCTTCCCAGTCAAACCTTTCCCCTGCACTTTTAAGAACTACTGAACTGAAGACATTATCTCAGAGACCATATCCTTGAGTCACCAAGCAATGTGCATTCCATATATATCTAGACTGACATGGGAAAGAGGATATTTTGTGCTCAGGATCACCTGTGCAATGAAGTTTTAGATATTGTTATGTGCTCTAAACAAATGTGAAAGTTGTCAGTAATTTTTTTTTTTTTTTTTTTTTTTTTTCAGAAGAGATGCTCATAACAGTGGCTTTGGCTAGAATTCCTCTGGGCTGTCCTGGGCACATGGAGAAAGAAGCAATAGTTATCTAAATACAAGCATAATTATTTGTCCTATGTCCTCTTAATGTGAATTCAGTGGAGATAGGAACAACATTAAATCATCACAATCTGAAGTCAGACAAAGAGGTAACACCCAGGGAACCTTGAACTGAATCTTATTGGTGGGGTTTTTTTAGTAGTGAGTTATTTGCAGCTTCAGTGGATTTTTCTTCTGTTTTTAAAGAAGGAAAATTTTAAAAAGTGGTCATTGGCCATTTCTAATGCATTCTTAATTCTGAATTGGTTTCAGAAATTCAATCAAACACATCTGTGATTTTTGTGCAGCAAAAGTCACAAATTCTCTAAGTATTTGTTTGTCTGTATAAAACATTTTAAACTGTTCTTCCCAAGACATTTTCCACCTTGAAGTAGCACTGATCGAAGTAATGGAATTGGCACCAAAGCAAACATTACTGTGACTTGTTCCATCAACTGGTTTACACGTGTTACCTGTGAAGAAATTAGTTGTGATTTTTTAAAACACTGAGGAATGAAAAATATCTATCCGTAAGTAGCATTTACTATGTAGGAAAATTCTTCTCTGATACTTCCTAATACAAAAAAAATTTTTTTTTCTCTTAAGAGCCACAAAGTCACCAGCAAGGCAGTATGTGGGATATAGAATATCTTCAGAACATATTACAGCAAATCTGACAGAAGACAGACTTAGGCTGATGGTTCTTGTCATTCTAAATTTGGACATCTTTTAATTAAGATGATGATTATGACTAGCTTTCTAGAGGCATTACCAGACCAGTGAAATATACTGAAATATACTGAAATTGTATATTAATTTTTCATGAGAGATCTTGAACAGTTTTACTGGCAGTGGGTGTTTCAGTCATCCAAGTCTGTTAGAACAGCAAGTCAAATATTCATCTTTCTTCTTTGCATTTGAATTTTCCAAGTGGGCTACATCTAAAGTAGGATGTGGAATTTTAGAAAGTTCATATGCAATACGTTATTCCAAAGCACTGCAATGGATTGGTGGCATGTATAGGTGTATGTGGATACACACATACTTGCACATGTGGATGGGTGGCATCAAAACCCATTTGTATCAAAGATCAAGTAAATAGTCATTTTCCTCTGGCATAAAAAGAAAAAGGTTGGCATTAGAAATTCTCCTGTTATGAAGCATCTATCTAACATATACAAGTGGCATCTATGCCAGCAGGTTTAAAGGCTCTGGAAGATATTTGAGACAGAAAAGTTCTACTCTGAGTTGTTGAGGAAATTTGGTCACATCTGTGAAGCAATACCTTATTTACAAGTTTCAAGTAGGTGAAGTCAATCCACTTTCTCTGTAAAAATTTTGTTGCAAACCAGACTCTGCAAGGCTAATGCAGTCTTGCATAAAATAGTTTCCTTTTCTAGTCCTAAAATAAACTGTTCCTTTCCACACACACAACAGTATTACTTGCTTGACGGACAAGATACTCGTCTCTGAATCTGCGTGTCTCTGTGGAGTTTAACAAGATGCAGCCATGTATAAAAGCTGCAAATCTGTTCTGTGAACTGCAGTCTGGCAGAAATCTGTATTTGTATCTTCATATCTTAGCTCAGCTTGAATGAGGAAAATTAAAAAACTTGTGAAACGAGTCTTATACTTCTTGGTGGCCAGATTGGTTGGAAACACTGATGAGTTTTATAGGTTTTTATAGACCATTTAAGACATATCAATTCAGCTGGATGGAGCTGTCATTCATCCCCAGCATACAAACCAAGTCCTGAACAGCCTATCTTCCTTCAATTAATTTTGATTTATATAAATTGAAAAAAACCCTAAGAAGGATCTTCAAATTTATCCTTCACTGTCTTGAGAGGTGACCCCATTATGTCTGCAATGTCATGAGTGATGTGTGTTTATTTTTGAGTCCTTTAAGCTACATGACCATTATTTTTTATTTAGACACATTTTCTTTTGTCCCTTTGTTTCACCTGCCTTTAATAGACTGCTATCATTATCCTTAAATAGATGTCAGATGACCTCCTCTCTACAGGAAAAGTGCTTTTAATCTTCATTGCACATTGCAACCTCTGGCTCTTTCTTATCCACCCTGCAAAGACAACAATACTGGAAGACTGCTAGGCTCATGTCTCTTTTAAGGGCACTGATGGACTCTGTACTCTGTTAGGATGCTTTTTCATGCTTCTGTCATCCTTTCCCACTAAAAAATTGACATGACAAGAATTTATAAGGACTGTGGTGTTTTAACAGGCCCTTTATCTCTTATATTCTTTGATCCCTGTGGAGTTTCAGAAATGGTTGGGCTGTGATGAAACACGCCCAGGCAGAAGCTGAATAACCAAATGTTCTGAGTTACATTCTAACATCCACTAAGTAAAACTGTGCATCTTTACATCTATATTAAAAAAAAAAAATAAAAAGACTGAAATCTGATTGATATTCTCTTGATCTGGACAGCTGCACAAATACCATGAAATTCAAATGGTTCTGAACTTTGGGTCCTTCACAAGCTCTAAGTAAGCTAGGAGGTGAAAATGTGTCCTGAAATCCAGTGTTAAAGGATGTGATCCATAAAACCATTGTGTTCCTTTTCAGTGTGACATTACTTTATACATTCAGGCTGAGCAATGGGATTAAATACAAGATTATTACATGATTAATCCCTTGTTGTGGTTTAAAGACAACAGGCAGCTCATTGGTCACTCCCCCCACAACAGGATGAGGGAGAGAATCAAAGGGCAAAAGTTAGAAAACTTGTGGGTCTGATAGGTAAAGTAAAAGCAGTCTGTACAAGCAAAGTAATCCACAATGTCTCAAGGACAGGCAGGTGTTCAGCCATCTCCAGGAAAACAGGGCTCCATCTTGCTTGATGGTTAGTTGGGAACACAAGCACTGTAATTTTGAATGCCCCCTGCTTTGTCCTTGTATGGTGTGGTCAGCTGGGGTCAGCTGTCCTGGCTCTGTCCCTCCCAACTCCTTGTGCACCCCCAGCCTCCTCACTGGTGAGGTGGGCTGAGCAGCTGAAAAGGCCTTGGCTCTGTGTAAGCTCTGCTCAGCAAAAATTACTGTGTCATCTGTACTGTTTTCATGACAGCCCCATGCAGGCTACTATGATGGAAATTAACTATATCCAAGCCAAAAGCAGTGCATCCCTTATCACTCAGAGATCCTCTGATACTGCTTGCATTGGCACCATCAAGGACTTCCAAATGCACTGGCCAGGTGTCTGCTGGAGCTGTGTTGGCTGGTCAGCAGTGCCAAACAGCTTGTGCAGCTCTGCTTGTGTGGCAACGGCAGGAATTCCCTGCCCTCCTGCTTCTGGAAAGAGACAAGGAGTGCAGAGGAGCTGCCATGTGTCAGGCCACCTCTCTAAATCTGTCTTCAGAGCTGAGATGGAGATGAGGGCTCTGTCTTTGGAAGAACCTGTCTGTAGTCCTTCTTTAGCCATTGATTCTTCCTACCTGTCACTTTTATGTGAAGCTACACTGTGAGCAGACTGGTGAATGAGAAAGCTGAATTCTCTGGTTTTGTAGACATTGTTAAGATTCACTCATACCTTCACCCTTCCTCTGTGCTTTGGTCTCAATTATCTTGTCATGTGAGAAGGCTGGAGCAGAAACACACACAGAGCCCACTTGCACTCTCAGAGATCCTTGCTGGGGTGTGCAGGGCTTGGAATGGGAGCACATGGCTGTGGGATGCACGGTAGTGGACCTCAGGTCTTCACGCAGGTGTAGGACCTCATGCTAGGTCACCCAGAATATGCAACCTCCAGGGAAACAGCCCTAGGGTCACCCCTACAGCCTGGTGCATACCAACATTTCCTCAAAACCATGGCACATTTAGATGACCAAAGACTTTGTCCTGAAAACTGTGACACATGTTGTTTCCACAGTATCAAGAAGTCAGGAAGACAGTAAAGTACAGGAAATATCCACTGCAGAGCAGCAAATAGACAACGAAATGAAAGCATGATCCAACCTCATACAGCTCAGTATCACAATTATCCTGGTGATCATCATCAAAACCATGCTGAAGAAGTCAAATTACAGAAAGAAGCAATTCCCTTGCATTCTTTACTCTGATGTCATCATGCTTCTGGACATTTTACTAATTCTCTGTGATTTCTGCATTTCCCTACTGCTTAAAAACTCAGATCTTTCCTTTGCAGGAATATTTTTTTCAAAATTCAATACCTGGTCTAACAATTGTAGTAAATACACTTTTCAGCTTATTTTTACTTTAGAAGTGCAATCTGCACTGACAAGAGATGACTTAGTAGTTTTAACCCAGGTTCTCAAAGGCATAAATTCAAGTGGAAAAACACAAATTCTTCAATTCTTTAAGTCCGGAAACTTGATCAGAGTGGGTTTTTTTAACTGGTTTTCGCTGGCTGTTGAATTGATTAAATGATTATATTACAATTTCATGAATAATGTGATGTAATTTGGATCAAAAATCAGATGAGAGCTTTTTGGAGAACAGTTGCATTGAAAGCCTGAGAGGAAAAAACCTGTCTTCTGAAAGAGGTTTTTCTGTTCAAATAAACAGTAGTTTAGATCTGGCATTCTGGGAGATGTCAGAAAAAGAAAAGAGCACAGGACTGCTGAGATGTGCACTGCAATTTTCCTCTCACTCTGTGACTTAGTTTATAAGAATGCGTCGTACTCACAAACATAATTCTTGGATCTCTCCACAAGCATTTCGAGCATCTATTTTTCACTTATTATTTGCTTCTGTGTCCTTACTAATAAATGTAAGGTTTCTTTTGGGCCTGGGAATGAGCTTCAGTATCAGAGGTTTTCTGTGCTGCCTAGTAAGCAGTGAGATGGTACAGAAGTCTTACTGCTCTGCTGCATGTCCTCCAAAATGATACTGTGATGTCTCTTTTTTTTTTTCTAATATTATTTTGTAGGGGTGGGAAGGTGGTTAAAGGCCATATTTTTCTTGTTTTCTCCATGACTGAGAGCAATGACCCTTCCTGGTGTTTCCTGTGTAATGCCACCAGCAATGTCTACATGCAGCCCTTGGAAGAGGTTCATTTAAACTGAGATTATTGCATGATAGAAAGAGATCAGGCACGTGGTAATGCAAAGCACTTCTGACTTGAAATTCTAACCAGTAACAACACTGTTTGAGGCTTAATTTTATGGTTTAAAAAGCCACAAAATCTCTCATGTGAGTAGAGGCAGGTATTATACAATTGTTAATTTTATTTATATTTACTTAACCAAACAAAGGATGGCCTTGTTGGTTTACACAAAAACCAGATTTTAGCATATGAAAACACTGGGGATACATGGCTGCAAGACTTAAAAGATATAATCTGAATGTTTTCTTCCTTGAAATATCTGGCTTTGGAAGACTTTTCAACCAGTAAATGTCCCAGGATCTCAAAGAAACAAACATTAGTTTTCATGAAGAATATTTAAATAATAAGTTCATCCTTACATTTCTTATGAGGTCTTAACACCTGAAAGCAAGAAATGGAATTTTAAAGTTTATTGTCAAAGAAAATGTTGATCTTTATATTAACAATACAAGGAAAATCTGAAATTACACTCTTTTTATTTTTCCTAGGGCCAGATGAAAAATATATATCCTTGTAAAAACTAAGCTAGACAATCTGTGTGTAATGAATATAAATTTTATCCTAAATCAGCAGAATCAAATTAAATATTGTAATATTTAGCACTTCTGTAAAGATATACACTATCAAATTTACAGTGCAATATAAATGTTCATAAAGAAGATTATTCATCCAATTTTGAAACCCAGAAATAAAAATTAAAATTAAATGAGCCCAAAATGAACATTGATTACAGTGGGTTTTTTGCCCCACTTAATTCATTCTGGTAAACCTAATGTTCTTAGGACTCTTATTTCAGGGGGAGAAGTTGCTTCTTCTGTGCTACTTTTAAATTATATGAAAGCTATGGTTCTGGAGGGGAAAGTGGTGTTTTTTCAGGGTTAAGACCCAAGATAAAGGGACTTCAGAGATCTTTTTGTACACCTTAAAGTACTGGATACTATGATGCTGAGGAGTGCAATGCATTGGGTCCCACTGGAACCTCTTCTCATGGGGGCTTTGTGTTCTACCAGTGCATTCACCCTGCACTTCAAAGTGCCACAGCAGGTCAGGTAGACCTCCAGGAATTAGCTTTAGTCAGCTCTGCTGTTAAAGGCAGTGTAGCTCCAAAGCAGAGAGAGCTAAGGTGGTCAGTAATGACACAGCAGCACCACTTGGCACATGCCCTGAGCCTATTCCAAAGCTACATTGCTCACCTGATCTCACTATATGAAACACAGTTTGGATGTGCACAAAACAGAGATTCTGAAAGTTAAGGGTGCTTATGTGCACAAAAAAAGAGCAGATTTGATCCACATCTCATATATCTTGGATTAATGTATCATTTATGGCTCCTTTTATTAAAGGAAAAAAAAACAAAAAAATAACTAGAAAACCACATGCCAAAGCAGTTCCTGGTACCAATGTTCAGGCAGTGAATTGATCCCCAGGCACTAATGCTTCCTTCAAAATTTTCAATTTATAATGAAGAGATGAGCTTTTCCACTTGTTGAAAAAATCCCTTCTTTTGACATTAAACTTGACCTGGTATTCTAAAGTGAACTCAAGAAAAGAAGCTGAATCTGAAGCGATTTTACATCTTTGGGGGTAATGAATCCAAGCAGGGCATCATTGCAATGTTTATGCCAAAAACATGAGAGAAGCTGGGGGTCCTCTGGTACTGCTTCACATCACAATAGAAGGGACAATTGCCAAATGAAGAGAAAGCTCTTACTGAAACACACAAATCTGTATCTTTCAGACAAATTTTCAGAACTGGGAAGACAGTGGCAAATTCCACGTGAGCGTAATGTGGTAGCAAGAACTGCAGCCACATGTTTAATGTCAATTCAGTTGTCCTTTTTGAGATGCAGTATGTCTCATGACTCCTGACTCATGACACCTCATGACATGAGATGTCTCATGATTGAAATAAAAATGTACATGGACCCTGTTGCCTTGAGCATTTGTTTTATCAGTTACATGAACATAAATTACTACTATTTTCACTTGACTACCTTATTTCCATTTTGTATATTTTGCAAATCACTAAAAAATTGGAGTATTGCAGCATTAGACCCAGGGATTTTGTTTTTTCACTGCACCACTTTTGTGATAATTATTTGGCTGAATTAAAGCAGAGTTTTCCCATAGACAATGAAATGCTCAATGTGGCTGCCTGACAAGGTCATAGAGTAATAATTTGCATGGAGCTGGCAGAAGTACATGTCTTTCTAGGGCATAAACAAGCTTCGAGAATGCCAAAATTGATACAAGAAAAATAATTATAACTTGAATCAAACCAGCTTGTTTCTTTTAACCTTTCCCCAGACTCAGCTCTTTTACTGAACTCTGGGCATTGCAGTTAGAGCTCCAAAGAGCTTTTCTGTTCCATTTTGTTGCACCTCACTGCATGAATGATCAGGGAATGTAGCAGTGCCCTTGATTCAGATGTTTACAAATCACAGACCTGTGGTATTTGACTATCTTATCAGCACATATGATGCAGATAGGAACCTGTTCAGAGTCATAGCAACACAAAGAGATACTGCCTGAATTACATTACTTCACAAGTTGCAGGGCTGTCTTTCAAAAGCCATAAGGTATTGCTTTTTTTTCTTTTAAAAGAATATCCACTACCTGCTAACATAAAATTTCTAGTATTTCTGATCATAAAGTTCCATTATTATTCTTTACATGAGAAAGCAAATATAAATCAAATTTTTAGCTAACAGTCAAAAGCACCAAAAATATTTCATCTGACCCTGGTAAGATACTGCAGCAAATATTGTGTGTGGGTGGCAAAGAATTATTGTTCTATTTTCTGTAGAACAGGATAATGAATTAGATGCCAGGGTGGTATTTTGATATCTATGAACCTATGGTTGGCTCTGCCCTATGACTATTTCAATGAGTTGTTTGTTGTTATTTTATTTGTGTGAATGTGTTACAGTTTTTTTGTGTCTTTTTTTTTTTTCTTTTAATAAACTTAGGCATCCTTGAATCCGAAAAAACTAATTATATGGTATGTTTGTAAAATCCATGCCATATATAATATTGATAATATTATAGGTATGTCCTTCAGAGATAATCATGTCTGATTTGACTTACACATCAGCCTGGTGAAATGTTGGCCAAATCTGTAATGAAGGTGTTGTCCTGGAACTGGTGTGCTGGAGGACACACTGGAACACACTTCTGTGCCAGTGAAATCATGTAAGCCTTGGATAATTTGCTTCTGTTTGGGCTGAGGTGGTTGTGAACTATAGCATGACTCAACTTTACCCTGCCTGCTGTGAGGGCCTGATGCATGGCAGAAAGATTAACTTCAGGCTCCTGGGAGGTTCTCAATGCCTGATGTGATATACATACAACTGTTGACAATGGCCTGGATAACATTGTCAGAATAATGTCTCTAACCTGTGTCATGTAAATAAAACTAATGGAATCTCTAACAAGGTCTTGAACTAAGAAAACATACCTTAGATTAGGTCTGACAAACAGGCAAGGTATTAAAACTGTGTTCTGTCATCATAGAAATTGTGTGATGGTCCTGGATGAAATGAAGAATTCTACTTTGCAGAGCTTTCTGCTTATTATTAGTACATGCATTTTCTTCTAAAATGTAAAGTTTTTCCACTAAGCTTATGGAGAAAATGTTCTGTGTACATCTGTAGGCAGGGAAGAGAAATGATGGAAGAGAAAGCCTGATTACCACTACTACCCAGTGGAGACAAAGGCTGAAGCATTCAACCATTAAAATAGTTCTGTGGTATAAAGGAGATTAGCATGAAATCTCTGGTCAATAAACATATACATACAGGAAAGCAATTTAATGTGTCCTCATTTGCTAGCATATTGAATTAGACAGGGAATTTTGGCATTCACTGAGAGCAAGTAAATGCTCTCCATGGGCTGATGAGAGTATGTTATTGATCAATTGGACACATTTGTCTATAAAACAATAGTCTCAATCCTTTTGCAGAGACAGATGAATTTAATGCAGAATGAAGTCAGAAATGTGACAATCTGTCAATGTGATGATGAGTTCTTTTCAGTTCAGGCTCTGACTGGCAAAGCGTGATGTGTAAGGTGGTCAAAGAAAGAAAAAAAATACCAATCACTTGCTTACTGAGGTCACTGAGGGCAGGTTTGCAAATGTTCAGCTGGGGAGCATGGAGAGGTCTGTGAAACACCATGGTAGTGCTCTGCTGCAGGTCTGGTTGGGCAACAGTTATTAAAATCCCTGCTAGGAAAGAAATCCCTGTTATGAATGGGGTTTTTTTTGGGACTTAGAAATATTTCATACATTAATTGAAAATTAATGTACATATAACCAAAGTGGTTTTTTTTTTCTAGGACTGTTTATGGCTCTGAAAACATCAAGAATTTTACCTAAAATAAACACATCTGAAATGCCGCATCTGAAAAATGTTACTGATATTTTGATATTATTTTTAATTACATTATTTTAAATGTTCTTTTTCAGAGACAGAGGTTGACATTAAGTAAAAATAACTTTTCACTTTTGGCTTCCTTGCCTAAATATTGATTTATGACCTTTCCAATGGATTATTTTAAATCTTCACAATTTGTGCATTTGTACTATGCACTGCATAGTACAAATATACTATTCACTGCATAGTACAAATATAAAACATACATGCATAGATCTGAATTTTCTGGACATCTACATCTTTGCTAAAGCTCTTACCAGATTCCAGGCAGCATTGGTGTGAGCAATTACCAAGACTGAACTGCGTGCTTAAAAGAAAATCTGACTTCACATACAGATATTCCATGGAGATTTTTTCCCTATCTATGTGTATATTTATATCTATATAATTTCAAGGATCCATTTCTATATATATATCTGTATGTATTCCTGAGAGCCAGCATGGATATGGAGGCTTGTGTGCATACATCACTTTGATGAGCTGAACATATTGTATGGAGAACATAAGTCTCCAAGTAATTGTAATGGAGGGTAGAGCAGGTCAGTGTAAGATTTAACATTTTGTATGAGTCAGCTTCAGCTGCTGCTCTCCAAATAAAGAAGAGCTGGTAACTGCTTTGTCCTGTTAGCAATCCAAGAGAATCCCTGCTACCCTTTTACTTGACAGGTTATTGAATCTCCTGCGGGGCTGTGAGCTACTCCTCTGCTGCCAGCTCTGATTTACTCACGGATGCCTGGATCATTCCCATCCCCTCTGCAACCGCTGTGCCAGGGACGAGGGGCAGGAGCAGAGCTGGCTGGGGGCTCCTGGGCAGCTCCAGCCCTGGAGATGGGACGTGGGCTGGGGGTGGGACTCAGGCTGGTGGGGCTGGAGATGTGTCCTGTGGCCTTGCTGGGGCTGGGACTGATGGTCCCAGGGCTGGAATGGGGTCCTAGGCTCTGGGCAGGAGCAGTAGGGCCCGTGTGTGCACTCTGGCACTGACAGAAAACATGGCTGATATTTCGGGCCAGTATCTGCTGCCCATGTTCTGTGGAAATCCTGGTCTGCATAGCAGTGCAAAGGAAGTTTCTCAGGTTCTTACATGACTTGAAATAAGAAGCTTGTTCTGAACAAAAACATCTCTGGGGTGGGAGGAAAACAAGTGGGAAATAAATACAGTGATATCTCACCTAAATAGCTGATTGAAAATTAACCATGCTCCTCAAATCTATCCTTCCTCTGTTGCCTGATCAAGCTCTCCCTGAGTTTTCCCTGCTTCACATCTGAAAGAGATTCTCCTAACAAATGCATTAAAATTTATTGATTTGATCTCATGATTCTTTGGCACAAAAAAGATCCTGATGTGTTCAGCTACTATTACTTTTTTATTATCTACATCTGTATGCATATAAGAAATTCCTTGGAGGCTTTATATAGCACCTTTTAAAAAAATGTCTGTCCATTTAACCACAGCTTCACACTTTGGAAAAAACCCAATTTAGAATGAGTCAAAGAGACTCAGGATTTCTTTGTGTGAGGACTCTCAGGGCCATTATTTCAAATCAAAAACATGATTTTAAAGAAAATGAAAGCTATGAATCTATGACTGAGCATCTTTATTCAGAATTCAAGTGTTTGCAATTTTCTTTCACCATTTTCAGTTTGAAAGTGAATTAAACTACTCACTCAGGTTTAGTGCTTTTTAACTAACAAATGTTCAACCTAAGCTTGTATTAACTTATAGAGTATCCTTGTCTCAAACAAACAAAACAAAGGCTTATTTTACTGTATACAGAGGGAAAAGTCCTTCTTACTCAATTTTTTGGTGCTTCAGTCATAGAAGAAATGTACAGTTATTTTCTTTTGGGAAACTGAATATATTTCCAGTAAAATTGATTTACTAACTGAAAGCTGGAGTGAAAGAATATCTACGGGATTTTCCAAATAAAAGAAAGGAAATTCCAAATCACATATATATATATATATATATATATATATATATATATATATGTGTGTGTGTGTGTGTGTGTGTGTGTGTGTATTTAGAAACTCCTGTTCCCAGCCTTGTCCTTTGATTCATTCTGTGTTAACCTGATTTTGAATATCTTAAGATTTTTAATTTGCTTCACTCCCTATGGTGTTCCACAAGCAGACAGGGTACTTGCTGAATCCTTGCCTCTGAGAAGCTCTGTGTAATTCTTTACTCTTTTCAAGGAATATCCTATTTAAAGTATGCAATAACCCAGACATTACACACTTTTATATATAAATTTTGCTCTTTTTCCTCAGCATGATGCATTTCTCTGTATGGCTAACTATATAAAATGTTGCCCTTAGAAACTCTGTGAAATTTA
The DNA here is from genome assembly GCF_024509145.1 of Vidua macroura. NCBI lineage: Eukaryota > Metazoa > Chordata > Aves > Passeriformes > Viduidae > Vidua > Vidua macroura. Next base: position 62,609,826 of record NC_071575.1, read on the forward strand.
GCACAGATAAATTTAATATAATTTTAGTGGGCCAAAAGTGTACATAGGGGGGTTGTTTTCTGCTGAAGCACACAAGAAAGCTGAAATGAGCTTGAAAGTGATATGGGCTCTTGGCTTCATGAAAGAAAATGAAACGAGATGTTTAGATTGGTCTCTCTTGAATTGCTGGATGTCATGCTTGGGTCAATAAAGCTCACAGCCTGAGTTTTTTACAACAGTCATGAATTTATGATTAGGTCAGCAATGAGGTGGAGTGAGGTAGAGTGGATCTGAGCAAATGAGTGTTCAGTTTCAGATCCCATTACCCATCTGCCCCTCTAGGCAGAAAAAGATAGACCGCCACTTAAATTGCACTCTGTGACCTAATACTTTTATGAGGGACTTATTTATTCTGCTAATTTCTTGTTTTGATATGTGTGAATAATAACCCCTTGGATTTATTCTGCTAATTTCTTGTTTTGATACGTGTGACATATATCCCTGTTCCACTTATGAGACTGGCAAAAGCAGAAGGTTATGGAAGCTTATGAACAAAAAGATCTATACTGTGTTTATCAATTACCAGTTTCAGGTGGCTTCTCATGGATATGGCTGCCTGTGGCTTATCTATCCACAGAGCATCTTCAGGAACACTGGACTCAGTCAGCCTTGGAGTGCACAGTCATGGTGGTCTTGGGATGGGCTCAGATTCATGATTAACTTGTGCACAGAGCTCAGCACTTATCTGACTGAGCACCCTTTTCCTCAGCAGAAGCTGGCATGTTTGGAGTTCACTGGGGAAAGCCACAGAAAAAAAATGGGGTTTAGCATGACCTTCACCTCAAACTTCTTTTAGCTCATAACTCATTGACCACAGTACAGCCATGTGGAGTATCTGACATATAACCCAAAAAGTGCAATGGATAAGCAGATATGATTAGGACTGAGATTTTTACAGGTCTCACAAGCAAACAGGTGTTAGATTCTGTCTGAAGATTAAAGGAATGTACATGCTTAGTTAGTTAGTGTAGATACTCTTACACCACCATGAGGTGTTTTTTAGTAGTAGCATTTCATAAAATGAGAAAAGGCTCTACTTTTGGTTTGGTATAACTCTATGCTAATAGCCAGTTTTAGCATTTTAAATATATCAAAAGAGTTCAAAACCCCCACAAACTATTAATCAGACTCACAATGGAAGTGAAGACAGAAATATCTATGAGCATGTCTTAGGTGTTTGATTTTCTGTCTGATAGGCTTGGACAGTTATAACCTTCTCTACTCGTGTTCCGAATTGCAAGAGCGAGAGCAGTTCTAATTCCTGAAGCCAAAGATCTACATTAGTATGTCAGTATCCCAAGGTACCTTCCCCTTTTACCATGGTTAATGATGATTGGCATCTAGCCATGAGTGAAGTTTCCCTCTATGAGCCCCATCCAAACATCCCATCATCATTCACTAAAGTGTTTCCACACAAAATGATGAAGTATCATCACCTCCTCAGCTCTGCTTGACAGACTGGTTTGACCATGGTCACACAGAGGGTGTGACTGGTTTAACCATGGTCACATGGAGGGTGTGACAGACTGCTTTGACCATAATCACACAGAGAGTGTAGGGCATAAGAATTCTCCAAGGCCATCCTTCCTCCTAGAGGTTCTCAGACTTTGATCAAACACGGCTACACTCCTTTGCAAGACTCTGCAGGAAAATGCATCTGCACTGCACTTGTCCTGACTATCAGCAAACTGTCCCAGAAAGCCAGGCTGCCATCCTGAATAAGTTCAAGAAATGCCGCAGGAATTTCACTTAAAAGTATTCCAAGGTATCCAAGTGGTTTTCATAACAGCTAAGGAGAGTCATTCTGGTTCTTTAGTGTGTGACAAGGAAAAACTGGCTAAAGATGTTTGACAGCTGCTGGCAAACTCATTCAAACTGACAAAGCTCTTGAAGTAACTGCCTGCAGTGAAGAGGTTCACTGCAAAAGCAATCACTTTTAATTGTAAGAATTTCCCCGGCTCATAATTTTGTTCTGTTCAGAGTCAGATTTCTTAAATCAAGGACACATTATATTTTAGACTGTAAAGCTATGTCAGATCTATCCCAGGTTTTCAGCGGAAAGGTTCTCTAGCAAAATTATTTTTCCAGTTGCAGTGTTCTCATAAAATGTAAGGGGAAATAAAAAGGAAAAAAGGAGAAGAAAACAAAAGGGTGAATGATTTTATCTCTCTGATTTATTCTTTATACTCAGTCCATCTGCCTAAGTTTTGAGATTTGCATTTTTACATGTGTCTAAAGTGGCCAGATTCACATGTTATAGAGTTTAATGAAAGTTTGATGCCTGAGAGTATTTCTGCATTGTTTTTCCTTTATACAACAAATTTTTAATTTACTTTCTCCAAGACAGAGGTATTGTTGTCTCATTCTGTCATTTGTCAATGTTGATCTGCTCTACCCAAAATACCAGCTAGATTTTTCAGTTTGAACTTTGCATTCCTACTCTATGGGACTCATCTAAGATTCTGAGAATTCATCTACAGGGTCTGTAATTATATCTTTAAAGTCTGTACTGATAGCTGTAAGGTCTTTAAGACTTGTTTTAATAACTTGGATCTTGGTTAAACATTACTAACGAACTTTGAAGTAATCTCAGAAAAGTTCGGGACCTTTAAGCCTGTAATCTCTTGAACAAAACCATGAAATAATATTTCTCTGAATTCTCACTATTCAGATTGACCTAAAGCTGAATTACCCATAAATCAAGTGCAGAGAGAGATACTCCCTAGAATAACAGATATTCTGCATTTATTTTTGTGATTAATCACAACAGAAGTGCTTGTGATTTTAGAAAACGCACAAACCAGTAGGTAGAGAAAATCTTGGGAACAGCAATGACTGGCATGCACCAATCAATGCTTGAAACACCATAAATAACAATGAAAAAGAAAAAGTCAAATGCAATATTGAGATGTAACAGGTGGATCATATAATCATTAGGGATTGTTCAAGATGCTGGAGAAAAACTCATCTAAAATATTATTTTTTAAGAAGTTAAATCAAAATCTGGATTGGAAATGTAACAGCTACTGGGAGGATCAGTAGAATGGAGAGGCTTTTCATAAAAAGTTACTAAAAAAGCTTTGCTTGTTAAGTCCATCAGATGAAGTCTCAGAGAGAGGATATGATTGCTCTATAAAGATCCTTGATGGGTAAGCATCAGGAAGGAGAAAAACTATTTATGGTAAAGGACAGTGCTGACACAAGAACAAATGCATATAAACTGCAATTAGGCTGGATATGAGTAGATTTTTAACCATGAGAGAAACAAAAATTGGAAGCAGACTTCCAATTAGAAGTGTAAGAGTATAAAACCTAATTGACTCTAAGACAGAGAGCCATATTGGTTTCTGCAAAGAATAATACAATATGTGTCATCAAACAGCTACACTTCAGGAACCAGTTTTGTTCCCTTATTGCTATGCATAGGCATATGTGTGGTTTACAAACTGTGTAGAGAACTAATGTTTCTGCATTTTAAAAATTTTTAAGTCATTATCCACATGTAATTTTAATCCATTACTACTGTGTCTGTACAGTACCTTTCAAACTGAGTAGGATTCATTTTGACATGGTAAAAGTGATTAGTCATCAAAATAGTTTTATGAAATAACTAATCAAATGGGATGATGTGACTAGCACATTATCACCTTCCATTTGAAACTCAAAGCTCATCTGTCACAACAGAAAAAATTGTGAAACACAGAGACAGGAAAATTTGAGCAAGAGAAACCATCTGATCAATGTTGTGGTGAAAGACTAGATACTCATGCAATTAACATGTAACACATGTTAATTTAGCATGAAAATATTTTGGATGCTACAAAATTGCACTGCAATCCTAGATCTACTAGGCATTGTAGACTTAATGATAACTTTATGAATGTACATCAGGACAAGTAAATCCATTTTTTTTTCCCTGAAATTTGTGATAATTAGCTGGAGAGCTGAGGAGACAGGAAGGCTGAGACTGCATTTGGTAAACAATCTGATGTGCTTTTCTGTCATCAAAAGCATCATTGTGCCCATCTCTGACTTTGTGCAAATAGACTTTCATGTTCTTGTTTATTATGCATGTATTGAAATCTCAGACTGATCAAGTCCCTTTTTAAAGGTTTTAATTAAACTTTAATTTTCCTGAAAGCAAAAAACATATCTTCAGTGTTGTGGTCTGTAATGTTCCTCCTTGAAGTCTCACCTCAGTAATCCTTCTTCATTACAGAAAATAATTATAATTATTGGAATATATCTGGATTTTACACTCATCTGTGCAGTTGAAAAAATGACACAGACCTGCATTTTTTTTGATTTAAACAGCAATAAAAATGTCAATACAAAACCTCTATGGACTTTAATAGATTTGTAATTACAATTGTTTACACAGACTCAAACAAACAAAAAAGCCCCTAGGCATAAGTAAATGTTTCAGACATCCAACCAATAAGGAAAATCAACAGAAAAAACTCTACTTTGCCTCTCCTTATGACCAAATCTGTAAGATTTCCCCCAGAGCTGCCAGATCAATAACGTCTGCATGCATGAGAAGATCTTGTAGAAGCTCTGTGAAATCAGTTCTACGCTTCATGGGAAATGCCTTCTGGCGATGCCCTTTCCTTCAGAACAAGAGGCAATCAGTCCCTCAGCTCATTTCACCCCTGTAACTACACCCAAAGCAAATAAAGCGTTCTTCAGACAGGTTCTGTGCTATCCAAGGCATGGCTCAGCTCCATACCTTGGGAACCGTTTGGAGACCATGAGGTAGAAGAACACTGGCTTTGCAGGTGAAGGGAGGCATTGGTGCTGCTTTTTCCTGCACCATGTAGCCACATGTTTTGGTAGTCTAATTTGAAGGTGGTCAAGGATGAAATAGATAAGGCAAGTCACATCTAGAATGAGTACTTTAGTGATACCTGTGGCAAAATAGCAAAATGGACTCTGTGTCCAGACCGAGCACCATCATGCGCTAAGGCCACCCCTGTGCTTCTCATCCTTCTGTGTTTAAGAGCCACAAGCTTTAAGTCAGAGGCTAGGATTGCATCTCTGCTTCTCCCAATATACTCAAATGAGTTTCAGCCTGTTCTCTAATTCTTGCCCATTTCTTGCACAAACATTGGCTAAGGCCTTACCCACTTTAATAAAATGAGATGGAACTAAAATTTTAGTGAGTGCAGACGCTGCACCTAAGCCTGCTGCATGGCCCCCATAGCCATTACAAGTAAAGGAGCAGCTGAGTTACCCTGCCTGCACTCCTTTTCTGGTGAGATGATTAAACCTTACTGTATTTACAAGCCTGTTGAGATCAAGAGATTTTACAGAAACTCTGGTTTTCAAAAAACTTTACTGCTTTCTATTCATTTTCTCATTTTCCATATTATTAACTGTTTCCTAATAACCAATTTTTCCCCTATAAATTATCTGATAAAAGTGAGAGTGCTTGTAATAGCCTCCATTGCATGAAAGCCTGAAAGAACACATTATACTTTAATTGTTGTCTTAGTTGAGTATTCAGCAGCACTGGCTTCCATTAATAGCATCTGTACCTGGTGTCATTTCACATTGTCTTGGCATCTGAATATGTTTTTATTTTTAATCAGAATAGACTTGTGATCAGTATTAATTTATTGATAAAATTAAGACTCAGAAAACACTATAGAGATAAATACAGTAATAGTACTGTATTAATATACAATAATATATAGTAAATTATACAATATTTAGATACAATAATAATAGTAAGTTAAAGCTGATTTTAAAGATTATTTAATCAAAATGGGTCCAATTTTAAGACTGCGTTAGTTTCCACAGTTTAAATCTTCACTGATTGCATTAAAATGGCTTTAGACATGTAGTGTCAGACCAGACAGAGTCATAAGTTAACTGGTTTTCTCCACCAGAAAACAAATTTCATGAAATTTTCAGGACATCATTCATTATACATTTCCTTTTGGTACCTCCTTGAAATGCTCCACTTCAGACACTTAAAACACAATCAAGATCACATAATCTCAGAAGTATTTTCTTCCAAGTGTACAGTGTAAGTATTTTCTTCTAAGTGTGCAGTCCCTGATTGTGCCCCAAGTAATGAGCATATCAATTTTATCTATTGATGTGGTGCTAAAATGTGTAAGTAAAGTTATAAATTATACTGAAAATCACTAACACAAGGGACAGTAGAAACTCATTGTTATTTTACAAACCCTAAATTCTAAACATTTAAGTTGTCTTGCTGTGCCCCAGTCTGAATACTGTTTTATAATCTCAGAGTTGGGGAATTTAGTGGGTCGAAGAATAGTAGCTGTTTTAGTAAAACATGAGAATAGGTTTTTTTTTTTTCTCATCAGAAGGGCTCTTTGTCTGCTGTGTATAACTACCGGGTTTCTACTTTACTGAAGAAGACATTGTTCATGCATCAACCTGGCCAGCATTTTTTATTATGCACTTCTTCCCAACACTTTGTGCAGGTAAATCAGAAGCAGATGAAACTGTAAACACTTATAGCTGCCTTTGATTAGGCATTATTTCAGATTTCTCAGCACATTGCAGGATCAAGAAGACAAAGCATCATCAAAGCTGACTCTGACATGGAGAATGAGAAACGGCCACCATGTAAAACTCCATGGAAGGTTTTACTGTCTCAAGAGCCTTCTGTCATCTGCAGTTATTTGAATCTGCCATAGCTGCATGAGATTGAATCATGATTTGGTGTTGCTGCTGGTCAAGGATTTCTGGTCTCATTGCTGTTAAAAGTCTGTAGCTAGTTAATCTGCATTATGTAATAGATAAAATACATGCCTCTCGAAAAATAACTTCAGTTACAGTATCGATTTTAATCTAGCACTTTTGTATTGATAAAACACTATGTTTATAAACAGGCTTTACTTGGTATATGGAGCCAAAATCTTTGAATTAGAGTCCACTAAAGCCAGTCACTTGTTCCTAAACTGCAATAGTGGAAGTTTATGTTTTAAGAAAGCTATTTACACTACAGCCTCAAGCTCAGAAAGGCATTAATTTCTTACACATTGCAGCCTCTATACATCAACTAGAAGATTAATAGTAATTACTTTATTTTAGCACCAGATTATCTGCTAATACTTAAAAGTCTTTGGAATTACAGTTCATGCTGTGTCAAAGTGAGAGACTTTATTCCTGCTCTGAATAAGGATCATCCTTTGCATAGATTTCAGCACGGCAGATGGAAGGTATTAGGCGATTCCTATACTTTATCTGGTCTGGTATGATTTTGGTTGTGCCTCAAGAAACTTACTGTAGACATCCCTTTCTTTTAGAAGTGATTGTTAAGTAACAGATTGTTGGCATTTGGTTCTTTCGGGTTGGGTTTTTTTCATCTTCTGAGAAGCCCATGTTGCTTTGGCATCAAAATTGTCACCAAGTAATAAGTATTTTGGCAATGTGTGACAATGATCATAATTCTCCTGCTGCCAGTTGAAATAATGTGAATTAAACTTGGCTATAAACCAAGGTGTATGATCTAAACATATATATGTAGGTGTTTATATGGCATTATGACATCTAAGCTCCCTTACAGAATGTGTACGGCCATCAGAGACATACTTAATTCTGGGAACAGAGTTCCTTCAGCAGTTTATCTTCAAAGAAAAGTGGCTTAATTCAGTTGACCAAATAGAGGCAGGAAGTTGCAGGACCCCTCTATTGTGTCTGCTACCACTGTGGGGATGTCTCAGATGCCCCAGGGTATCTCATCTCTAGAAGCTTATGCTTGGGCAACTGAACACCTCGGACAGTCACTGGGTTAGTTTTATAACTTTCCCCATCACTAGAGCTAACATGAACATCAACATTGTTCAGGTGAAGCTGTCTGGAGCTGGACTCTAAAAGTCTGAGATAATATCCATGAAAAGCCACTACCGAATTATATTAGAACATGACATTCTATTCAGCAGAAATGTTCTCTGAAAAAAAAAAAAAAAGATGCCTATCTACCCTAAGAGCAGAAGGGTGTTTATATTCTTAAGTAAGGGTTAAGACGGCAGAAATGGGAGGAGGGAAGAGAGACACTGGAGGACACCATGTGAGAATGAAGGAAAACAAAATGGAAAAAAAGTGAATGAAAATTACTCAAATGACCCTACAAGAAAAAAAAAAAGCTGCTTTACTTCTCATTTTGCTTTTTAGATAAGTTGTGATTGTTCACAAAACATTCCAGGCAGATGGATTCTGCTACAGTTTGCCTCCTGTTTTTCCATCTCTAACTTGGAGTTACAAAAATAATACTGTGAACCATGAGAAAGTTTTCATAATACAATGTCATATACACACCACTGACTTTGTTGCATATATGAAAGCTAAATTCTGAGGAAAGAACCTGGACTTTAATGCGATATCCCAGTGCCACTGCAATCAGTTGTGAATCTCCTCTGGATTTCACTGGGAACAGATTTAGACCTTGAAAAAATAGCTCTGTGTGAAAAAAAAGTCCATCACTTAGTATATAGTGTTCTCAGTTATTTTATTTGAAAAATATGTGCTGTATTCATACCCCCCAAAAGAAAAGCAAACATTTTTTTACTTGTCATACTGTTTCAAATTTATATCTACACAGGAAAAAAATCATATAGGAGCTGTGAGTCACCTTTTGAATCAAAGCCTTTAAAAGGTGGGGGAAGGGGGAAGGCTGAGCCTTCCTGGACCTGCTGTTTGCAGTTCTCATTTTCTGTAAAGTGTAATCAGTTGTGGCACCAGCAGCACATGAGCCGGATGTCGGTGCTGGCAAAGGAGTTCCTGTTGTGCCTTACGACTGGCTAAGCATCTGAAGAGCAAAAGGAATCCTTTTGCTTTAAATTTATTTTAAAATTTAAACATTGAAGCTGTTTCTTCTGAGAAAGGTACTAAAACTGGTAGAAGCATGGTTTATGGTCTGTCACTGGGGATCCATGTTACTTTCCGGTAGTATGGCACATTCAGGATTAATAAGAATTCTTTGCTATTTCAGGTCTTGTGAAGCAATTTTTTAGGGCCATAAATTTTCTTGGTGATATTTTGTTTGTTCTGTCTGTAGGAAAAAGGGTACATTTGCACGAAATACTGGATGGCCAAAGGCAAACCACAAAATTAAATCCAGGGGCTGAGGGGGATTAGAAGAAGGGTTTAGAAAGGGAAATCTGTGTATTTAACTTAAGAGGTGATGAAACATTCATCTAATTTATAAATATTTGATGAGTGGACTTTTGAGGTAGATAAGGAGTGCTCAGGACAGCACTGAGCAGGACAGCTGAGAGCAGATAAGAGTTGTGCAGAGAAAGAAAATACTGTGATAATACATGAAAAAAGAAAACTTCCTTCCATTGAAGTCTACTTCCTTTGACTGTTGGTCTACAGAATAGTCTTCAAAGACAGCAACAGAAGTATTACTATTTTGAACTCTTTATTAACATTACTTTATATTACAGTAGTAAGCAGACTCCAAATGAGATTAAAGTCTTTTTTACTGAGCCATAGCTGAGAGCAAAATATGTCATGAGACAATCCCTGACTTGGAAATCTAATGAGATTGGTAAGGCATATAAAAAAGAGAAGAAAAGTAAAGGCAGGAGAGACTTCCTAAGGTTACAACCCAAATAAGGGATGCATTTATTTATTTATTACTAAGTTATCTAGTGAAATAAATCTATGGTACATAGAGTTTAAAATTACAGCTGTGTACTAAGAGGAGATGAGCCAAACAACTCTTTCTTCTGGAAAACTCTCCCATTTGCTATAATTATCTCACATAAGCAGAGTGCGCAGTGGCATTGTGAGTGCATTTTAGGTTATTAGCATTTACCTCGTAATAAGATCTGTGTTAGACATTTACATTGAATATTGTAAGCTCCTCTTAACAACTTACAGCTAGTAAATACACTTCCCTCATCGTTCTCCATTGCTGAAAAATGCATGAAATTGGAGTTAAGAGAAAAGTCCCTCTAGTGAGGACTGCATAACTCTAGTCAAGACACTGCAATAACCTCTGGTTTTATGTACCTTTTCTTTAATAAACATACACTTATTTGGGAAGATCTTACGATGCTTAAATTTTTTTAGGAAGCCTGGGAAGCCTTGCAAGTTTTGTAGTTTTCTGTGATTGCTGAGAGAAAAACTCTGTTTGGCAAGGGGGCCATGTTTGACAATCAGAATTACTAAAACCAGCCCATTTATGTGCTGACTCTGGACTCTTAGGAGCAATATTAATGTCAAAAAATGTATTTTACCACATGTCAGAAAATGCTATTGATGTTCCTGAGTTTCTTTTTAAATGACAAAGTGCAGGATCAAGGTCCTGGCAGTACACATAAAATTGTACCATACAGTTTTCAAATACTAAAGGAAGATGCATGAAGTAAAACACCTCACAATTTGCTGATTTGTTGCACTCGTTGGAAAAACAAGATAAAAAATATATAAGAGAAGATTTTTTTAGAAGAGAATGAGCATTTGAAGGTTTATATAGCCATCTGGCAGAATTGTGCAATAGCAGGTTATATTTTTATGTACAGAGATATTGTCGGATTTGTTTAAAAACTTAAAGTTTCTTAAGGTATAATTAACTTTATGAAGATAGGTAGTTCTTTCTGGTCTTGGTCTTAATTTCTATTTCTTTGCATTTTACTTAGTTTTTCTCTCTTTTCTGTATATAATTTTCTATTGCCTTTTCTGTCCTTTTAAAGAGTATTTGTTTCCTGCACCTTTCCTCTGACTCACAGCTTGTATCTGTATGGTTCTTCACAGAAAACTGTGAAGGAAATCTCCACAACAGAAAATCAGTGAGTTTTGAATGAATGGAGTTCTGGTGGGACATTCATCACACATTTGGATAACTCTGTAATACATGTCTAAAAAAAAAGAAAAAAACACAGAAAACCAACCAACCAAAAAAAAAAAAAATCCCAAAGAGACTAAAGCAATCTAAACTAAAAAACTGTGAAACTGTGTTCCATAAAATCACCTTTCAAGTTTTAAGATAGCTGAAGACACACCACAAACATATTGTGGGAATGAAACTCTTAAATGTTGATAAATTATCATGTAGTACGGTTGTCTTTTTGCACTGTATTTCCCTTTTATTTGAGTGCAGCTCTTGAAATGTGCTCGACATTGTGCAGATACAGACACAGATTCTGTTGCAATGTGTGAGCAGCATAAATAGATGAGAGAAGCAATACTCCCTGTAATCCATTGTCAACGTTTCCATCCTTCTCCCAAAAAATTTCTCCTGACTGTCCCTTTTCTCCAAGTGCAAAATGTCCCTGGACAGCTGTTTAAGGGTATGTTGCTTTCTGTCACCACCGGGCAGATTCCTGTTCAGCAAGACTCCACAGGAGAGGATGGACACTCAAATGGGAACTGGCATGCTGATGGCTCTGCCTAAAAGGGACTTACCCACATTTCCCTTCTGTGCTCCTCCCTCACTGTTTCCTCTCCTTGCAACCCCCTTCCCTCATTGCTTACAGTCTTCCATTTCTCAGAGCACCAGTAGATTTGTCATTTTTACCTTTCCTCCTCTTTTGTACCTTACACACCTGACATGAAGTGGTTTTGTTTCTAATTTTGACTACTTTTTGTTTCCCCCTTTATCTACCTGCAGATCCCTGTAATGCTGGTGAGTCCTTCAGCTGCTTTCCTCAGAGGAGACCAGGATTCAGGATGAGAAGACTCGGACAATCCTGCAGTTGGGCAGCTGACAGTAAGGACAGCATGCACTGCTTGCCAAAGTTGTCTCCAGTTCTGATTGGGGGCTACATTTAGCAGTGATCAGCTTTTAGTAATTTTAATTGAGGCTTTTAAAAAACATATGGCTTTAGCAATTATAGATGTTAGTCTTTTATTTTCTTTCCAGTGCTTGTGGCTGTAGATTAAACATTTTCCACAACAAAAAAAGTCACATTATGAAGAATTTAAAGTCAAAGGATAACTAGAACTTTCAGAAAAATCCCCAAAGAATAAAAAGCTGCATGATAAGATCTTATGAGCTGATGACACAGAGCAGGGTGCTAAAGAAATGTCAGCCAGTACTGCAGCTCCAGCTGCATATACTTGAGAACTGGAGTTCAGGGAGATTAATCCCTCATCAGAAACACAGACCCTTTATACCTCCTATAAGTGGTTGGGCCTAAAAAGAGATATTGACATCTCTGCAAAGACAGCAAATGTACAGAAAGCAAGTTGAAGAGCACTTGCCTGTGCATAAGGATTGCAGCTGATCTGCCTGCAGTTCCTTAAGTCTATCTGGCTTAGATATACAGAATACTCACAGCAACACAGTCTTTGGCAAATGGTTCTATAGCTGCAGTGAAGCCTCAGGCATCATTGCTCATGGTTCCTCAGACAGCTACCTTAGAGCTAATTATCTCTCTCTGTGCTATTGCCATGCTCTCTGAAAGAAGTCATCCATCAGGAGGTGCTTTGTGTGTCACATGAATCTTCAGTGGACTCTTCAAGGTGCCAGCCATTGTTCTACCAGACACCTGCTCCTCCTCACTGATCTGAACAAGGACACATGGATATCAGGGAGACTGGGGTGGGACAGCCCTGCCCTGCCCTGCCTGTATTTAGGGTCACAATTACACTTTGCTGTTGGGTGCTTCATGGGGCAGTGCTGTATAACTGAGAGCAAGCACTTGAGGATGGGCAGCAATTCTAGCACAAAATCCTTTGCAATTTAGCTGTGCAGAAAGTGCCCTTTTTGCATGGCTCACCAAAACGAGAGAAACTGTGGCGGCTACCTGCCACGACCTCAAGCAGTCGAGAAGCGCCGGCGAGCACTGCCCGTGTGAGGCCGAGTGGCCACCACGTGTGTGGGCACCCCAGGGGAACGGCGCCTGCCACCCTGGTAGTGCTGAGTGCTGTGGCATGGGTAATGCAGCTTTGGTAGCTTCACACGCTGAGAGGAGATGAAAAGATAAGAGAAAGAAAATTGTTTGCGAGCCTAAAGAGTCTTTATTGCCCCAGGCGGGGCAGGAACAAAGGTGCTCTTGGGGTGGGTGCAGTGACGAATGCCGATGAAACAAAGGATGGCAGCAGGTTAAATAGGGGGTGGGTGGACAGGGATGGAAACCTGGCCTGCCCAATGGGGACAACTGAGAGAGAAATAACATCAATTATAACAACCAATGGTAACATAACAGAAGTGGGCGTAAAGTCCTGGGACAAATAGAAAGGCTAAGGTGGGGTGATTGATACAGAACTTTCATGAAGAAGCTGGGGGTGGTTACAAGATTGACACCTAACAGGGAGTGACAAACCCTGACTGATGGGACCAAATAAGGAGAAAACAGGGAGAGGTGAGGAGATTGACAGGTAACTGGGGATCCGAGTGGCAGGAACTCTCAGGGTAAACAACTTGGAACAAACCACTGTGAGGGGAAAAATAGAGGAGTACAAGGAACAAACCTAACTAACATTAATAAAACAACTATCTAACTAAAACCAACCCACAACAAGAAACTTGTAAAATATGGCGCTGTCTCAAGATTATTTATGTGCAAGCTCAGAAGAAAAGTGATGAGCTCCACTGGGAAAGGGCAGAATTAGGTAAACAGGCAACACCAGTGAGGATGAAGCTGAACTTTGACAAGCACAATATAAAGCACATTGAAAGGAATGATTTAAGTTGTAAGTACACACAGATGGTCTCTGAATTAGCTGCAGTCTCATGCAATAAAGAATTGGATTTTGTAGCAAACAGCTCCTAGTCTGCTCAGAGATTGGGAAAACAAAAGCATTTAGCTGCATTAAGGATGAATGAAAATTATGTGTTCAAGATCAGGACTTGTACATACATGTCGACATATGGCAGTGATTTCCAAAATGTTTAAATAACTGAGATTGGCAATCAGACTTTTTTTTTTTTTTCCACATCATGTAAAGGGAGATTAGAAAGTCTGTAGGTAATTCATTCCATGGAAATAAGGGGGAACTTGTCAACATCTGTAAACACCAGTCTGCTTGCTCCTAGCCCTCATCAGTGGAAAATGCACTGAAAATCAGATTGTCTTTTACAGGTAATCATTGTTACCTCTGTCTCACATGACTGCAGAAAACCAGTTTAAATTAACAGTGTGGTATAGCAAGTCTGGATTTTGGGCTGCCCCATGCAGGGCAGTTGTCTGGGTATGGTTCAGACTATTCCCTTGAGCTCCCTATACCACTGGTTCTGGGCAGCTCCTCACTGGCTGTGGGAATCTGAATAGCCCTGTTAGGAAATATTTGCTTTATAAAGGTTAGAGAGACAGGTGTCATCTTAAAGACACTGAGAATTTAATTCTGAGAGGTATCTCCCTGTTATAGACAGGGAATCTGAGTATTTAAGGCAGATTCAATGAATCAATCTTTTGGACCAAGTACTTGTTTGTACATCTGTAGACAGTAATTTGAACACTACAGAATTCATATGCTACTGAATCAGCAGTATCCCTAAAGATCTGAACACTGTAAAAGCACTGAGTCATGAGTTTTAGCTAGGGAATTTTGAGACTGGAATTCTCCTCAAGGAAACACATTTCAAATGATCAGAGCTACTGTGAAAGCAGAAAAGTTCTGGCCAATGGATGGTTGCAGACGCTGATGACCTAGGTATAGCTAAAATATTAAGATCTTTATAGCTCAAGACCAAATGTCAAATATGACTCATGACTGAGAGGTCAACTTTAAGTGAAAATCCATTCAAATCAATAATCAGAACTAAAACTATACAGGGAATGTATGAAAATAATTTCTCCTATGCAATACATGCATAAAAAAGTTGTGCGCTTCCCTTCTGAAATCACAGGTTTACTTTCATAAGTGCTTCAAACCTGCAAGGTTAATCTGTATCAAAGGATGACTAATAGCCTACAAAGAGGAATAATTAGACAAAAAAATAGCACCTTAGCCTATTATTTGAAAAATAATATAAAATCCCACATCTAAGTTCCCTAACTAGTGCATTTACTACCCAGTAATCCTCAAGTTACCTGAGTTAATGTTCCAATAAAACATTCAGGCATGGTGAAACTAAAGAGCATACACAGCACAAAGCCTTTTTTAGATAGTCAAAAATGGTATTGCATACAATTAAAAATGGGAGATGCAACTTAACTCTACATATAGATGCAGGATCTGGTAGCAGACACCTGTTTTTGTACAGCTAAAATCCAGGAAGGGCTAGAAACTACAGGGAACACCATTTGGTATGGCAGGTCCCCACTATCATGCGTGGAAATAATCATCATTGGCAAAGTCATGTCCTGCTATTCAGTGACCTCACATTTTGATGGCATTATGATATTGCTTCTCAGGAGCCTCAATGAATTTGCTTTGATATTTTAATGAGATTATATATTAGGATTGCTATTTGATTTCCAGAAATAACTATTAGACTGCTTTGTGCCCCAAAAATAGGGCCTTCATGCCTCCACATTTGCAGTAAAACTTCTTTCCTATGTAATCTCAAGGAACAGTGATTTTATATTAACTTAAATGGGGCCAGCTCACTATATATATATGAATACTGTTTTGCCTCTCCAAGACTGTGTTATTTGCAGCATGACTCCAAATATATCTCAAGAAATAAAAACGTAAAGTTGTATGTTATAAAATGAATGAGGAGAACCATGTTCCTATCCATTACTCAGGTACTTCATGCTGTAAATTAGCTGTCTAACCTTTCACAAATCAAAGAACTGAAAATAGTATGAACCTGAATTTTCTTCTGTTTGTTAATGAACACACTGCTGAAAAAAAATTTAAAAACATATGTCCAAACCTGAGATATTGATAGAAGCAGAATAAAATGAATACCAAAACACAGCAAAATCTCATCTCAATTTGCTTGCTTGCTGGTGAGCTCAGCAATTCAGGTTCTTGAATACACTCCTGCTTCCAACAATTCCACCCTTCTAATTTCCTACACTTCCCTCCCCTATTAAACAAAAAATAAAAAAAGTATTGGGACAGAAAATTAGGTTTTCAGGGCCTAAGCAGCTACTCACCCTTGCTGGGGAAATGACAAACACACAGTAGGCTTGTCTTACTCATGAAAAAAGGCACAGTCTTGCTTTCAGAAAGTCCTTAAGTTGAACAGTTGCAACCTGACTTTAGAAATAGGATTTGTGAGTGATAAGCTTTGAAAGAAAGATAAGCGAGCAGAAACTTTTTTTGTGCTCCCCATAGTCAGGATGCTGGGGACTTTTATAGGTGACCATGAGCAATGCTGTCAGTGTGGATCTATAACTAATAAAGCAGCAGAGAAGCACAGCCCATGTTGTGGGTTGGTCCCAGATTCCTGGCGTGTCGTGGCTGATGGGTAGTGCTCCATGGGCATTCCCTGTGCTCAGAGCCTGAGCACAGCACTGCTCTGATCTGCTGGCCTGGGGCTCCACAAGTGTCCAGCTGTGTGTCCTGATGGCTTCTGGAGCAGAGCTGCTTTGTGCTGCTCTTCACAGTGGACACAAACACTGTGATGGCACCATCAGTGCCTGATTCAGTCTCTTCCTTCTCTCTCATCAGTGCAGATGTGGAAAGGCTGCTTCCTTCTGAACCTTGGGTAAAAACATTCTGCCATCTGAACTGAATTTTTCGTGCTTCACAGCCTTGCCTGATTTTTGGTTGCCTTCTTGCCTCCCAGGGTGAAGAGGGACTCAGCCATAATCCCACTTGCTGCCTTTGAAACCACAGTGCTACAGGAAAGAGACATCCCCTAATCGCTCCAGTATTCCTGGGCAATGCACAGACCAGTTCCAGAGATTAATTCTGTTTGTTAAATGAAGTGTTACCAAAAAGAAAAATATATTAGCTGACATGCTAAAAATATAAAGTGGGAGTTTCCAAAGTTAAATGATGTAAACTGGGGGACTATCTGCATTAAATGCACAGATGGGTCTATGAAGAACTGCGGAACACAGTTTTGACAATCTGTATTAATGCTTTCATCTTAAAATGAGAATCTGTAACTGCAGGTATATGGCTGAGCATAAAACCTCAGGAGCCATAGCACTTGCAGTGGCACTTAAAGACAAAACAGCAGATCAGAAAGAGAAAACTGTCTAAAATAGATTTACCTGTATAAACTAGAACATATCAGTCTGGGGAGAAAAATTAAAACACAAACCACCTCAGACAATGTAATATAAATACAATTTAGACCACTTTTTAGATGAATAAATGCAACAATTGGTCCTTTGATCCAAAGTAGCATGTAGAAAATAAAATTGATAAATAAAATAAAATGTTACCTTAAATACGTCTCTCTCTTAAAAATTGTAGAACAAATGAATGAAAACACCTGCTAACAATGAATACACCAAATTTATCTTTAGCAAATTCAATGAATCTGCATCCAGGTTTGTGTGAGGAAAGGAGATTTGGGATCCTTTTTTGTGATTAGTTTACCCAGTCACAGTTTTTTTCCTGCATTATATTTGTGTATGGAAAGGTTTGCCTGAATCCCATGGCAAGAAAACTCTGTGTGCAGGTCAGAGCTGCCCAATGGTGTGTGGCTGAGACACCTTTACTTGTTTATTTAAATGCACTCTTAGGAGCATGCATTGCTCAGAGTCTACTGTTTACTGTCTTTCAGTAGGGGTGTATAAGTCATCAAAAATGTTTATAATAATAAGGAAGCCATGTCCAGCTATAGGGTGTGGATAAAAAAATCTTATCCTCTTCATCCTCTGTTGGTGACTCTGGATTTTGTTCTCTGGATGCTTCCAGACTACTGCCTTTAGTACTGATATTTAATATATTCAGGCTACCGGCAGATCTTGGTGCTTTCCATGCCAAGTCAAATAAATTCAGCTACCATGCCCAAAAGATAAAACTAGTTGTACATTTGTCATGAAATAGCACTTCTGGGATCCATTAATATGGAATATGAGTCCCTTCTCCATTAATACTGAAGGGCTTATTAGAAATTGGACTCATACAGTAGCAGATACCAAACTTTTCCTTTCAAAAAGAAAGTTTATTGTTAAGACCGTAACATTAGAAGATAAAAGTATTTATAATATACTTTGGGCTCACTCTTTTATAAAATTTTTCTGAATGGCTGATACAGACCATTTCATCCAGAAATACATCTTAGCTAATCAAGGAATAAAATAGCATTCACTTTTTGTTTCGTAAGACATGACCTTTAATTGCTGATCACCTTTTCATCTAATATTATTTATGTTTTAAATTTGGTTATATTTTAATGAAGTTTTTGAGGTTTGGGGTTTCTTTTCCAGGTCTATTTTGAATAATCAAGGAGTTTCTGTACATAAAAAATTGGAAGGAAACCTCTGACTTTAACAGACAGTTCATCAAAAAAAAAAGTCCAAACATTGTTACCTGTGACATAGTATAGACAATGAAGCAGAACAGTCGAACCATACTTGTAAAAATGAGGGGATTTTCAAAAAAGGCTATAGAAATTTCACAGAGAATAGGGAATGAACTTGAATAATGGCAATGATGACACATTTCCAACCAAGCCAAGACAATTATTGAATAGAGCAGTGACTCTTAAATGTAATATGAATTGTGGCAAGATGGCCTAAAGTTGACTATATGGTTTTGCTGATATTAGTTGAATTCAGCTTCTTGCAGGATTATCCCAGATTTGATTGGCAGATATAGGAAAAGTAATATTTATAATGTAAAATAAAATTAATGAGGTGTTTGACTTGAAGAGCTGAGTTCTGCTGTAGGGCTCAAGAAAATGGTCCATGTAGAAATGTAAAGACCATGGAACTTCACCTTACTAAACACTGAGTTGCAGAAGTTTTTTCCAAGGTGCTGGCTTAGAAGTGGCCAATGAATTTTATATTCTGTAACATCTGTGAGCAGCCTTTTGGTAGCCCTATGTGAAACCACATCACATCTTAGCATCTTAGTGAAACCAATGAGAAACTCTTCTATGGTACCTTCTACACACACAAAATTGATGTTTTTGTTGTCAAAGTCTGGGAGTTGGAATCCCTGTGTATGAGCTGCAAAGTTTAATTGTCCTTTTTTTTTTTATGTTGAATGCTTACTTTTATGTTGTACTGTGTTACAAATATTCCATATATATGTCCATACTCGCTTTTTTAAACAAAATCTTTCCATTGATCACATTATTTCCTTTCTAATGTCTTACAACAGGTTATTTACATGGTCAGAATATTAGCATAAAAATATGCACCATTTGCAGAAGTAAAAAAACATTTCTGTATATCTGAAATATTTCTATTTAAGTGCTGAACACATAGATGCACTTATAGGAATTCTTTAAACAGTAACAAAGGCAATTGCCATAGCAGGAATCCTCTACAGACAAATTTTCTGTGAAAATGAGGTAGATGCAGTTTCCTGTGAGTAGGCAGCAAAATCAGTCACAATAGAACTTATAATGGAGTTAGGGTTGAAAAAATTCAAGGTCTGTTAAGGAAGGAAATCCTTGAGACTGAGACTGTTCCGTCCCCTTGCTGTCAAGGCATCATCAAATTCAGAGCAATGCTATTCAAATCAAATCTGTATAAAGAAGAAAATGAGCTAATAGGGAGCGCTCTTAAGAAAGGTACAGTAATGGCACAACTACAAACTCTGCAGATGCTGAGGATGAAATGCAGGAAGAGATTTTTGGCTGGATCACAGGTGGGAATACAGGAAGGAAGTCTGGAGATGGGCAAATGAAGCCAGGGACAGATAAGTAGAGATAAGTATTCATGGACAATAGCAGAAAGCACAAAATAAGTATAAAATGAGGTACAGCTTGCAAGGGTCATTAAGATGAACAAGAAAACATTCTGTAAGTGCTTTCAGAAGGAAAGGAAAAAGCCAGGGAAGAGCTGGTCAGCTACAGAGTAGACAAGTTTTTAACAATAGTCTTCAGAAAATACAGTCAGCTGTGGTCAGACAGCTAAGGCAATTAGGGCAGTAAAAATGTAAGCCAAGATGTATCACAAAATATATAAATAAGTAAAGAATACTTATATTTAGTAGACATTTGAAATTGTTTGAACTGTGAGAGTTAGATGCAATTGAATGCAATGTGAGAGTTCATGCAATTGAAATGGGAAGCATAGCACTCCATAAAGTTTCACACCAGTTCTTTGTTTTTGTGTTTCAAACAGAAGGAAAGGAAAACCAAAGTATTGTCTAACAATAACTTTTACTTCAGCATCTGGAAAAATACAGAATCACATAAAAATCTATGTATTTTCTGTAAAAATAGCAAGGCAAGTAGCACTCAATCCATCATGTCCAGTCATGAATGCTTTGTGGACTCCTGGTCACTTCATCTCAGAGGGGATTTAATAGAACAAAGCTGATCAAAAGTTTGAACAGCTTCTATAAAATAAGGCGATTAACAGAGCAGAACAAATAGATTGGAAAATAGATGATTTAGGCAGTTTGCAAAAAGCCTATAAATTCCTGAAGAAAGTGAATAGGCATTGATTATTCACTGTATTTCACAATTCAACAACAGCAGGGCAGCCAAGAAAATAATGTTTAATAGGCTTAAAACAATAAAAGGAAAGCCTTTTTCAGGGAGTACATCACTGAACTGTGGAACATATTGACATAATACACTGTGGAGATCAAATGGGACCAGTTAATTCGTGGAGGGTTTGCCTATCAGTGACTATGAAAAATAATGAATAGTTAGGGAAGCTGTAAAAACAAACATAACCAGGGATCATAAAAAGCTGACCTAAGAAAACTTGAAGAAATTACTGTTGTGCATGCTGCTATTTTTCTTGTTGTGTAAGAAATGCCTGATAAGACATGCAGTTATTTCAGATAACCCTTGTTAACACAGTATTTTTCAAATACTTTTTGTGTCCTTCTAGTTCACTGGTGAGTAAAATAGTGGGCTCAATGCACAGTCATGATGAACTTTGCTAAGATTTTTTTTTTGTTTTGCTTCCCATCCAGATCTTTATCCATGAAAAGTTCTTTGCCTTTTAATCTATTTTTTCTCATTATATTAAATAATATTGAATCTGTTTTTCTCAGCATTTCATTACTTGTTATTAATTTGTTTCTCACAAAAAAAAAAAAAAGCTTTTTGTGGGCTCCATATATTTTATCAGCTTCTTTAAAGTATAATATGAACTCATGATGGTCTAGGACATACTGAATGTACTTAGCTCTTCACCTCTGCTACAGAGTGTAGTAAAAGTGTGAGAGAAATAGGTAAAAATGTAAGAAATCATAGATCCAAGACACAGAGCCTGCAAAAAGGTGCTGAATTAAGTAGAACTGTTTAGCATTATGGAGATACATTGGAAATGTAGTAAAAAAAATTGAGATTCTGGTAACAATCTTTAAATAGATGAAAAGCTGCTACAAAGAGAGAAGCTGTCCTCCATGTCCCAGATGAATAAGAATAACATCTATGTTGGGTGTTAGGGCAAGGTTTTTCATGGTAATATGGTAAAAATTGCAATACATTGCTTGACTTTTCTACCACTGGAGATGTGGCTTTGGGAGCTGGCTGGACTCACTGCTGCTGGAGGGGGCACAGGTCCACTTCTGAGGATTTGTTTGGGATTCTGTAGGCAAAAATTCATTAAAGCTTCCCAAGAGCCTTCCTTCATTAAGCCTCAAGGGGAGTTCTATGAATTCTTTTACTCTTTGTTTAGAGAATTTTTTTTTTTTTTTAGGCCTTGTGGCTATCCACAAAGGAAATAGAAACAGAAAACACGGCTAAGTGATCACTTGGGTCATGATCCTTTTCCTATAGAAGTTAATGAGATTTTTGTTTCTTTGGAGGAAGTTGAACCAGAAGCTGAGATAGCAAGTTTTGAACTTACAACTATAATGAGCAATGAACAATATTTAAAAGAAAACTGGAATGAATGTGAAGGTCAAGTGGACAGGTTAAAATCAAATTAATTCCCCTTGATCTTTTTCTTTCTGGTCCTGCAACATGTTCTGCTGTTCCTTTTGTGGCACTGCCTCAGCTTCCTTGAGCAATAGGGAAGGGCAGAGTTCAGAGCACATTTGTCTGCAGGACATGAACTTTCCAGCCAGACCAACCTGGGACCCTGGGCAGAGCTCCCCAGTTAAAACAGCAGTAGATGCTGTTGGCCAGAGCATTGTGCTCTGCATTAGACAAAGGAAGTTTAAAGCTTTGTCTATTGATTTTGGAAATGGTTCAAAAGAACTCATTATTCATAAACAATCCCATTTTTCTGACTCTAATTCATAAAATGCTTTTAATATTATGGTATGAATTAATCTGTGCCCAACTTTATTAATTATTAATAACCAAGAGGATTATTTTTGTAACAGCAGGCTCATTATCATGTTAGTTGATATGAATTTCCAGTGTAGCTTTGTCAGAAGCAGCAAGCAGTGATGAAGATGTTTTCCTAAGTCATGGATCTGAAGTCACATTTCAGCTAAAATTTTGTTGTTTTATCAAGCACCATTCTTCCAATGAATAAAGTAGCCAGAGGCTGCAGCTGATGTTATGACAAGATTTTAAATTAGAACAACCAAATCACCAGGAAAAATATGATTTCCAGCCTATTTTCCAGATTAAAATTCAGAATACATGGCTTTTAAAGTCCTGAAAAGCTAGGATACTCTTTAGAGTCCTTATATTTTGCTTTTTAACATGCAGAGGTCTGTAGCATCCCAGGATACTGCCAGGAAGACTGTTGCAAACTTTTCAGGTGTGACCTGACTCTATTGTTGCTGCAACAAACATTTAGGCAGTCCAGGATTGAGATTTGTGAAGTTGCCATTCCAAAAAAAGTTAGTCACACGGTATAATATTTCACAGTGATGCAAAGAATTTGTTGAAAAAGGAGCTGTTGAATTGCTTTGCTGCAGCAGTTATGGAAACTGCTATGTAAACTTCATGCAGATATATATTTTAAACTTCAGTCAGCATTTAATTCCAAGCTTGCCCTTTGTTTGAATGGGCAGTTGAGTAAATGCCTCCATTGTCTCAGAAATCCTTATTCTAATTATACAAAAGATACAAGCAAATGTATTTCTACTTAGACAAAAGCTAAGTAAATTATTGGTCACCCTCAAAGAGATACATCTTTCCTGTGTGCACCTGCAACATCAATGTTTGTAGACACTGCTCACCTAGATTTCCTTACAAATGGTAGGGAGAAACAGGCAGCTTGTCTGTTGGATGTTTGGACTCATCAGGATCATCTGTGTCACATTAACCTTCTCTGCCCTCAGAAATAATCAGCAATGGAGTTTCCACAAGCTCCTCAATCAGAATGTTTAACTTGTTTTAGCATTAAATGTTGTCATTACATGTAAATGTAATTTATACTTGCACACGTGATTTTGTGTTTTACACAGCTACTTTGAGGTCTAAAGAATGAAAGTCCAAAATACAAACGTGCAGGCATAAGTAGAAGTGAGAACTGCATGTAGAGGCAAGTCAGAGTGCCCAAGGGTCTGTGCTGCAATGTTCTCATTCTAGCTTGCCTCTAGGATATGTGTAAATACATGTAAGGGCCATGACCTTGATTCTGAAAGGCTTT
This sequence comes from Vidua macroura, assembly GCF_024509145.1. Lineage (NCBI taxonomy): Eukaryota > Metazoa > Chordata > Aves > Passeriformes > Viduidae > Vidua > Vidua macroura. The sequence goes on from NC_071575.1 coordinate 62,633,342, forward strand.
GCATAGAATAGAAAAAAGCCACAAGGTTTTTCTGCAGAGGCAGACTGGGGCAGATTGCACAGGTGATGATAAATGCTCATACAGCTCTCTGCCACAGGGAGTCTGTGCCCTCTGCTTGCTGTGCAGCTCACCTGGAGGAACAGGACTGGGCAGTGATGACCAAAGAAGTTTTTAACTCTGTTGGCTTGTGCTTCAGACCTCAGTGTGATGATGAGGCACTGAGTGATGTGTGACCTCCCCCCCCATGGTCCTCGGTTCTTCCTAACACAAGATCAGTAACTCTTTTATTTCTCCTGTGCTTCTCCACTTTTATCTGGTATTTGCATGCAGTGTTTTGATTTCTGCGCTCTTCAGATAAAAACAAATGCTTTTATGTCTATAATGAATCACAGTCACATGAGCAGCCTTATGGGAACTGTCTGTTAAAATAAAACAATGTTATTAAGAAAACATGGGGAAGTTAATAGCAAGAAGTACTAACTATTTGCAATACATTTACTGAGCATTGACCAAAAAATCTGGCAATTAAATTGCTTTAGCCATAAGATGTGATGTTTTTCAGCAGTTGTCATATTTGCCATTGTATTTGTATCTCAAACAACAGAATTTATTTATAAACACTCAAAATATTCTCCCTGAAAAGGTTGCAGGGTGACCTGTCAGGTAAGACATGCCTAATGGCTCTCTGACTGGCTCAATAAGCCCACACCCAAGGCCTTTGACAGTACTCTAAGGCTTTCCCTTAACTTTACTAGATACAGAAGAGATGGACCCAAATAAATGCTTCTGTATCATTTGACTCAGCTTCAAAATAGACACACTGATGTTGGAGAGCTGCCTACCAAAATAATGGTTGCAACAACAGCAAAGGCAGTTAATCAACCCTGAAATCCTGTCTTGGAATATAAACTGCTTTTTAAAAAAAATCTGAAAAGGAGCTACTAGCAATGGTTTCTGTGTCTCTCTGTTGCTTGTTTTCAATATTGTGCATTACATCATTTTTTGAAATCCAGAAACTGAGGAAGAAGGTGAGAATTCTCAGAAGCAAATAGAGCTCAGCAGCTGATCCAAGATAGACATCAAGAAAGAAAATGAAGAGGTGAAATAAAAAATTGCCCTAAATATTGATCTAACTCTTCCAAATTCTGCAGATTTTCCACTCTATTAAATAAATGTGAGCCTGAGACAACCCATTGCTGGCAGGACCTCCACTGTGTCTATCTTTCCTGGGGATGAGAGAGAGCAAAGCCCTACAAAATGCTGCACAATGTCTGCAGTGCACACAAGGCAAGGTAGCAATTGTGCCCTTCACCAGCTCTGGAGTACTTTCTTGACAGTTCTTTGTCAAATAAACTATTGAAGGACTAAGAGCAGCTGAAGTGTTCAAATGCTGCACAATTTATCTCTTTTCATTCCTTCACTGCTGATAAATATGGATTGTTGCTTCCCAGAAGAATGTCCATGTAAGTTTACATCTGAATGGATGTATATAAGCCAGAATATCTTTCAGTTTCCAGGTGAATAAGTACAGGGTAGCAGCAGTGAGGCTGTGAACAAACAAGCATTATGTTGCATTCTTGCAGTGATGTCAGCTGCGGCCCAAGGGCAAAGTGGAGCCTTGAAGCCACTTGTGGTTGTGTGACTCTAGCAGCAGGCATGGTCTGAAGGTGAGGCCATCCCATGTGCAGGGACAGTGGGCCAGATCTGCAGCTCATATCCACTGGTGGGACATCAGCTGACTTCAGTGGAGCTAGGCTGGTTTATATCAGCTGAGGGTATAGCTAAAAAGTGGTTTTCTGCATCACTCTCCCTTTCAGCAAGTGATATCAGCCATGCTCCTGCTCTTACCTCTCCCACTGCACACACACAGCAGCAGCATCATCAGTTTGCTCTCACCTCCAGGAAAGGCTGACCTGTGACAGAACTGGTGGCTCCTTTGGTGCTGCTCCTACTGCCTCAGCTGGGAGCAGTAACCATCACCCTCTGCAGAACACTGTAACTCTGGAGGAGAGTTTAGTTTGGCAAACAACCACCTCCTAGGTTTGGGAACATGGTCAAGACTGAATATAGGATTTTATATTTTCTTTGGTAATACTTTTTATTCTTCACCTCCTCCAGCTATTTGGTGGGGATAAGAAAAGATGCCAAGTCAGTAATAAAAGAAAAATAAAATACTGTGGAACACATGCTTATTCCTGGCAATATTGTGCCATGTATTTTAAAAACCAGGGGACTCATTTATAGTTGGTTTAAATTAGTAGAATTACAGGACTATGTCAGCCCTCATTCAAATGAATTTGTCTTTCTATGAAATTCATGGGAGGTTGGAGCAGGCTATTACATGGTGTATATGATCCTTTTGAAAGAATAAGAAAGAAAATGTTTCAAATTATTTTCACTTGATGTTCTTAAACAGTTTGCTTATTACTTTAATGCAGTGGGTCAATGCATCAAAGGAAAGTGTTTTGTGAAAGCATGAGCAATTTGAATTTCAGGATTGCAGTGTATTAGATTAATTAACTGGAAAATTACTGTTGTAATCATAATGGAACTGGAATCAAACCTGCTAAGAAGACTCCCATGCTATTTCTTATTTCTAATGTAGGGTTGTTATTCAATGTTGGTAAAGCTGTTCCTCATTTCCATTGCATTAGCTGGGAAACACTGACAGTGGAGCTAATAATTTACCTCAGAGATATAAACTTTAAAGTTTGCAGAAGGCTATGAAGATTTGTGAGGGAATATTTCATCCAGTGACAAAGACACTGTACTTAGCCACGCTGATTTATTCTATCAGTTCTTAGTACATAGGTTTCTGGACCAAGGTCACAAAAGTCAATGATCCACAAAGCTCTCATCCTATCTTTATGCCATTTGCATCGATCACCCATTTTGAGTCTTCTGATGGTGCTCGGAATTACTCTAAATGATTGTCCTTTACCTCTTCTTTAAACTTGTTCATAGGCTGTTCTTTCTTGGGACTGAAACCAGGCATTATATGTCAATGTCTTATGTCATTTGGAGTCACAAACTCATATAAAAGATCCTTATCTCAAGAGATTTACAGTTTAAGAAGGCTCAAGGAAAAATGAATGTTTCTAAGGCATGATTCATGCCTTCCTAAGATAGTTGTCCAAAATAAACATTCAAAGTGCCTATTTCTCTCCATTGACTAGAGAGATGGGGCTGACTAGTTCAGATTTAAATATTGCAGAGATCCCAAGTTACCATGAACACCTTTCTGCTCCTATATCTTTTCAAGATATCCTTGTTGGATGTATAATATTAAAAGGTAATTGTTCAAGCAAATGGAACTTCACTGTCACTGTGTAAACTGCAAAACAAAAAAATTGCCCTCACAACTAATTGTTTATGCCTCAAGAGTTTTGCTTGTGCTTTGCACATAACATCAAATAGTTCATCTTGGCTTACTTAGGACTGCAGAGCGCTCACTGTGCACCTTTCCTGTGTGTTCTCAAAAGGTGAAAACTTTCGGATCCTCATAGAATAGTGTAGCTGCTAACATCAGAAATACAGCAGTTTTCTTCTTTCCTATTGTTGTGAAATTCAGTGAGTGAATTTTGTTAGTAAATTTTTTCTTATTGTCCAAAGAATATAAGAAACCTCATGATATGAGTTAAAAAAAAAAACAAGAACAAAAACCAAAGGACTTGAAAGGTGTTCAAGTGTTACCATGTGTTGTTAGAACTGTATCACACTATACGACAGGTTCAGAGGAATAATTTGCGCTTCTTTGTGTGTTGTACTGTTAATAGTAGAAAAAGACATTTTGTGTCATTCAAATATGTCTTCCTACACTGGATTTTTTCAGTCTTTCTGATCTTTTCTCATACATGTGCACATACTGCTGCTCCCATTCATAGCATGTGTGTGAGGAACTGCTGGCACCAGCATCAGCTGCCCCTTGTGCTGCAATTGCTGAGGCAGCACCTCAGGGACGTGGCTCCCTCTGCCTTATTGCTGTTCTCAATAACAGCAGTTTGAAACAGCTCAGATCTTTTTGTCTCATAGCCTCCTGCTGCAGGAAGCTGTGATTTCTTCATGATCAGGGTGCTTATAATGTGTTATTGCTTCGTTTCCTGAGCTCTGTGTTGCATCTGCAAAAATAATTGACACAAACCTTCCCCCCTCCCCCAGAAAGTAATTTTTAAAGAAATTAATAAGAAATAATAAGGTTTGGAAAGTGTAATTCTGAAAATTCAATAGTTTGTTTTATGTGTTGCAGATATGTGGTATATTCTGATCTAATCTGGTCTTTGGGACAGTAAAGGTTAAGAACAAATGAGGAGAGCTGTGTCAGAGAAAGTAAGTATGTGTCCAGACACATCACTGAAGAAAAGTTGTATCAAAGTATTCTATTAGTCTCTGTGAATTTCTGTCCCTCACATTCCCCTCTATTAAACCAGTCTTTTTATGTTTCAATAAAGGAGTAAGGTTCAATAAATCCAAATTAGTTAATCTATATATATTTAATTTGCTGCATTTCTTTTTATTATTATTTTTCTTTGTTCTACACCAGCAAAATATGCTGGAACAGCAGACAAGATATTCCAGTTGTTCGTCAAAATTCAATTTGATTTCTGCCTCTTCATTTCTTTTTCAAGAGGCAGGAAAAATAGTAGTCTTTCCATGAAAAAGCTGCATTTGTTTGCAGCCTGGCTACAACTTGAAATATTTTTAATGAACAAGTATCTCCTTTGTGATACATTTTAAAACTTCATTAAAGTCACATGCCATGCACATCCTTTAGTACATCTGAAGTCCTTTGGTTGGAATTAAAGGTACTTTGATTTCTAATTTCAGCTCTGTCACTAACCTTGATAAAGCCATTTGACTGCTCTGTACCTGTATTTATCTACCCATTTACAGTATTTGCTGCTTAGATTGCAGACTCTTCATGACAAACACAGTTTCTAACTGTCTGTTTTAATGAGTTGTCTTACAGAACCTGCATGTGTTCCATTTGGAGAAGCCATATGCCCTCTGACATGACTGAACCCCTATTTCTTCTTGTCCTAGACTGAAATAGGCTCTAGCTATAGAAATTAAAATGAGATTTCAGCAGTTTCTGTGGGAATTGCTTATGCTGCTGGGGGATTCTCACAGGTAGTCTTGGTCAGAGCTTATATAACACGGATTCTTCATCAAAAACCATCCTCTTTCCAAGTGATTTCTTAGGACTTTTGGCTATTATAAATCTGAGTGAAGTAATCCTATGGAAAAATACTTGAATTAGGATGAGAGTTCCAAAAATCTTTTCATTGAGTTTAGTGGGTTTTAGAAAATGGGCATTGAGTGAAAAATCAAAAATGTGGTTAGATGCTTATATAGGTAAATTATCTAAGTTCTGTGGAAATAGTGGGAGTGTGTCTAAAAATGAATTTTTATTTTACTTCTTTGCCATAGCTTTTCACTTCCAGTATTAATTTCAAGAAAATTGTTAGTTTCACATTGCAATCACCCACATTGATTTGAAACTTAATGGCCTATTTCACCATAGGGAAAACTCCAAGGCGATAATTTCAAGCATTCATTTACTGAACATGTCACAGAGCCACAGAACAAAATATGAAAATTCTCAGGAATAAATAGATGATCAATTATGTTTTGTTGATGGGGAGTGGGGAAAGAATCAGAATCAGAATCAGAATCAGATTGACTTACTGGATTTTCCTTTTAATGGGATTTCAACCCTTAAATGAAATGCAGATTTTTAGAAATTCTCCTCTATATTCTTTCCTATTATAATTCTTTTTAATAAAAGTTTGTCTTTAAAAAAATGGAAATCTATAAACTTGCCTGGTTTGCTCAGCTACATTACTATTGTTGTTTCCATAACTAACAAATTGACTAGAGTAGCACAGAAACAAGAAGGAAATTTTCCATTCTCAGTTTGCTCTTCAGGAATAATAAGCAAATCTTGTATTGCATATTTCAGATTTCTGTCCTCGTGACCTCCAACTCCTTTCACAGACCATGCAGACTGCTGGCTTGTTCTAGCAGCTCTCTCTTGTTCCTAAGACCCTGTTTGCAGAGACTTAGTCCCAAAAATGTTTATGGATACCTTGGAATTTTAAGTGATTTATATGTGCTTACAATTAATATCCATTTAACAACTGCTAATAGGAAAATTAGAAAAGATGAGGCAGGATGAAATGGTAAGTCTGTAGGAATATAAGAACTAGTACTGTAGAAAAAAATCCAAAGAATCCAGAAGCCACTGTGCCTCAGCAGATTCCCAATATTATCTGCTTTGTCTGCACTTTCTAACAGTCCGAGATGCATTTATGGCCTGAAGATTTAGAGAATATTGCTCAATTTGAAAGCAAAGTTATTGTAACTGAAATGACAAAATGGACAATTCCACAGGGAGCTGACTTTTCCCATTCTAAAAAAGGAGTCTAGTTGCCTTGCTAAAATGTTCGGTAATGATGTACCAAATTTAAACATTTCTTTCTAGGCTCAGAAATCTCCTGTTCATTACTGCATAAATCTGAGACTGCAGAAATGTTTTATGAATTTGACTTGCAAGGATATTTTGTTCCTATCATTTTATGTGCATAAAACAGAACAGTTTTGTTTTGATAGAGAATGCACCTTTGAATGTGTTCGAGTAGCCCAAAGGAATATTAATCTTCAGTGAAACTTCCATCTAATCAGTTGTGTTATAGCATTCTTCAGCTGTAACAGCACAAGACATTTTGAGAGTTATATTCACAGGTTAAATTTCTTCTTAAAATATATTACCCTGTGCTACTTATGAAATATTCAAGCTCTAATTCTTCCCTCCAAAATGTTTAGGATTTAGTAGAATAGAGGGTAAGGGAATGGGTTGCTAATAACATTCCTTTAATTTCCTCTGCCCTATCTGGATGAAACCAATGTCTTAGAAGATGCTTCATGCTCTACAATTGATGTTCATGGACTGGTGATTCTGTTATAAGTTGTATCAAATTCAAAGAATGCATTTTTTTTCTATTTTACCACACTTTGCTCATGAATAAGAGCGCAATGTAGTCCAATTCTAATGAATTTTCATAATAATAGATTACTTCACAGTAGATTAGGTAGGTGAAGGACCTACCTAAGAATCATATTAAAGCTATAGCAACCTCAAATAGTAGATGGAGCACCTAATCAGACACACAGTGCATGGGAAAACTGTTTAAATTAGAAATTAAACTGGAAAAATGCTGCAATCTTTTATTAAAAATATTCATGAAGCAGAGCACAGATCTTCATCCAGATGAAAGAGAAAAATTAACATGTTTTAAATAATTGATGTCTTAATAATATTCAGGGAACAACAAATAGTTCTTATTCATATACATATATTGCACATCACTTTCTAATAAATATAGAATTCTCTTTAGGGCTGACCTCTGAGCTAAAAGAGTTGCTGCTCTTAGTTGGTCTCAGCTTGGATGTATTGACTGGTCTTAATATCTCCAATTTCTGGAAATAATTGCAGTTTTGGAGACTTCAGGGGAGTTGATCAGTTTTTAAACACTTTATAGGCATAATGAGCACTTTATTTTTTCCTGTAACTTTACTCAATTTGCACTATTTGGATATATAATTCTTATTGTTGATAAAACCCAGTGTTACCAATAGTCAATATAAAGTGGAATCCATTATTCCATTGCCTTCTATAGCTGTGGAGATTAATTTAACAATGTGGTCTGTTGTGGATAGTTTTTTGCCTTAAGTGGTTATAGGAAAGGTAGAACTGTTATGTCTAAAACTTATAGACAAACAGCAAATATATTCCATTAGTGGAGCTTAGAATGTGCTTTTAGTTATTTTTAAATCACTCTTATGTCACATGATGCAGAAAAGCAAAATATAAATTTCATAAATAAGTTTCTTTCTCTTTGGTTGTATAAAGAAATCATTATGTCCTTCAATCTTACACATTAGGACATGCTATGGTTCAAAGGAGATAGAATTTTTTACTGATGTTTTAGACAAAATATTTCAGACACATCATTCTTCTTATAATTTAACTTGCTCTAATTTAACAAAAAAAAGCCCCTAAAATATTGAAATATTTGACATGGTCCAGAGATCAGACAACAACCTCATGTTCAGAACATTATAGCTCTGTTCTGTAGGAAGCCAGTATAAAACCCAGTCAAATGAACCTTTTTACAAGGAATGGTGGTTCTGCTTTCCTCCCCTCCTTTTCTTCAGGACCTTTTACATCTAAATTAATCCATAAACCTTAAAATATTCTGCCACTTGCCCATCAGAACCAAAATTATCAATTAGTTCTTTTGAATCTAGAGTGGATGCATTTCTTTGATCCCTAATACTGTGAATGTGAAAAAGCAGTAATCATCTGGATGTCCCTATAACTACATATCTCAGTGGCAAACAATTTTTGGCAATGTAACAAAAAAATTTTCAGTCTGGAATGAGGAGGGAGTCCTCTGTTGCAAATATGAACATTTTTCCGTTCTTTTATATTTGACAGCTCTATTTCATACATTGTCTTACTAGGAAGTACATCAATGCTGCACATAAATAATTAATGTGTCATTTTAATAATTCAATATAGAAAATACAATATAAACATTTAGAATTAATGCAGCTATTTTTCAATGCAGCACACTTGTGTATTGCAGAATATTAGAGAAACTTAATATTCTGGTGTTTACTTGAGGAAGGACTTTTGGTATTTCATTATGTGTGAAAGGTAAAGACGATAAAATAGAAAAATTAAAGATGCTGCAATTGCAGTAGCAAACTAATCCTAATGTGTTCATGTTCCATCACAGTTGTTTCAGAAGCACCTCATTAATTATAATTAGCAAATGGAAGACTACTTAAATCAGAAGAGTGTAAAAAAAAGGTGTTTGTTGAATGTCATTATAAAAAAAAAAAAAAGGTGTTTGTTGAATGCTACACTGGGTTTATAACTGGAAGTTTGGTTAGACTCAGCCTAGGAATGAGAATAAAAATATTTCCCAGTTATCCCCATCAGGACACTCCACACCTTTGGGGTAGGTTTTTGCATTGCAGCTACTGTGTTGCAGATACTAGGAAGGGTCTAAATTTAGTTTCTGTTATCCTGGGAGCTATCCTTGGCTTGTTATCCTTGGCAAGCAGCCAGGACAGCTGATGCGCTCTCCTTTGACTTATTCCACCACAAACAATTGACTGCATGAGCCCAGAATGTGCTCATCAACAGCCACAGAGACAGGAAGAAATTCTGACCAGGTCAGGCTGATGGTGGCTGGAAGTTTTTTCTGCCTTTGCCCTAAAAAATGAGCCTTAAGGACTTTGTCACGTGACTGGGGATGGCAGGAGGTGACAGTAGGTCACTGAGATCTTGCACAGGTGAGGGCCAGGCTTTCAACAGCACCTCTGGGGCAGGGGCTGCTCAGCCACCTCCTAGGAAAGTCATCAGGGGACTCTGACCCCACTGGAGCAGATTCCCCTGCCTTTTGCCCCCAGGAATCCAAGACTGAAGCAATGCAAATTTATATTATCTGAATGTTATATGTGGTGATTCTCATCAACCCCTGGGCTGGACTAGAGATTGGACCTCCAGGTTAAGTATGAGATTAGGAGTAGTGTGGGTGGTTATAAGTAGAACAGCCTGAAGATAGTTGAACTTCAGTGTTGATGTCTGTCTTTGCCAGTGTGCACAAAGTAAAAACTTTCCATCTGTCTATAATATTTTATATGCATTTGGAAAACATAAGGAATGGTCATTTGCCATAATAATAATAAATAATAATAAACATAAGGTAATTTGCAATAATCATAATAACACCTCACTTCATCCATTACAAAAATTTGGATTAATGAAACTGGAATCTTAATAGGTGGAGTGGTACTCCAAATCTTTAATGACTACAGCAATTGAATGAGACTTAATTGTCCACTTTAATAGCATTGCCTCTTAGGCAGCAAGTCTCCAGATACTAGGGATAAAAAATGGAACTATGGAAATCATAAAGGTATTACTATGATTTTTTTACTATGAAGCAAGCATCTAGCTTGCTTCAACATTTAAGTTCTAACACTTCATATATCTATATAAAATATAGCTTTATTTGTTACTTTTTAAAACTGCAGCACAATTTATTTAGCTCTACTCTTTCAGCACTTCCTATGTATTGTGTGTTTGTGGTGTCCACAGACAGGACATGACACTGCAGGGTACCATTTTAGTGATTGTGAGAACAGCATTTTTGCCTTTTTCTTGGCACTGATAATAAACTCTTATATGGTGTATCATGGTAGTTGTCACCTTTTAGATTTGTCACAAACTGTAGACGTTGGCTTTATGATTACGAAAGAGGCAAAGCTACTTTGTGGGTTGTAAAACTGTTAAAGCTCAGCCACTGGATTTGTATTTCAGCTTATATCCACCTGCTAGACTTTGCTCTTTCTGTCTCTGTTCATTTCAACAAGTAATAGGGGGTGTTTTATTGCTCTTTGAATCTTTTCTTCTTTCTCAATAAATTTTCAGCTGTCTTCCCCTGAGTTATTTTCCTAGCTACTGTCTGAATCTAACTTGTTTTTCTATATGGACAATGATCACATTTTTTTATTTTAACAAAATTAATAAGCAAAAAATCCTGGGAGACTTAAGCAGTGCCTTAAGGTAGGAAGCAAGTTCAGAAGTCTGAGGTTTACCGAATATATGATTTTGTCTGTTTTATCACCTGAGGAATATGTTGAAAGGCTATATATAAACAAAAAAAATAAGATACATCAAAGGAAGATCTCATGTTAGTATACCTCAGATAAGAACAGCAACCAAAAGAAATTGCAAAAACCCCTGATGATTCTGGAGTAATAGGAGGAGTCTGAATATGAGACAAAAATAATATCTTGCGTGTAAGATGAGAAATAATGATTTATATTATTTCATATTCGCAGATTGTTTGAAGGACATCAGACAAAAGAAATATACCAAATGGATCTGGAAAAGTAGAAAAGTCAGCTCATAATCAGAATTCTGAGGGGAATAATCAGAATTCTGGGGGAAATAATATAGGCACCAACTTTATTTTGCTGTGAGTGCAAGTACTGAATCAATTAAAAGAAGGCAGACAACATATCTTGTATATGTAGTCAGATATGAAGGACACTGAACGAGTCATTAATTTAAGCATATTTGAGGGAAAAAATGGGGACACTTAATAGAACATGGAAAAAGCACAGAAGACTGAATGGAATTTGAGATTTAGGATTAAGTTGATAACAAGCAGCTGTGGAGATGAATCCACTATTCAGTCAAGAGTGTACAATCTGCATATTAATTGATAAATATGAGTTTATAAATGTTGGAATTTGCTAACATTCCTTATTTAACTTGCTGTAGTTTCTTTCCTATCTGTTAAAAAATGTGAGAAAAGGAATAAAAAATAGATAAAAATCAAGCACCATAATATATGTCCTTGTTTTATGTCTTTTATTATGACAAAGCACTCCAGTATTCTGCCTTGAGCTTTGACAAATATTTTTATTGCAATAAAGCTTACATGAAAATTAATCTAGATGTTATGGGAAATTCATCTTCAGTTTCATCCCACCATATCAAATATCTTTGTGAAGTCAATGAAGGAGAAAATGATTTCTCTATAGAAAGATTTTGAAAATCCTTGTGGATGGAAGTAGTTATGTACGTCTGTGAAATATTAAAACATGTATTTAAATGATCAGTTTTTAGTCCTTTTGTCCTTCAGTCTTCTTTTCAGGCATAAAGATGTGAATCTGCTCTGGAGTTATTTGCTAGTCATGACCTCACCATGTGTTCAGAGTAAATCATGGGAATGCTGCTTGGAATGTAAATGTTGTCCAGCTGGCCAGGCATCTCACCCAGTCTGCCCTTATGGTTTATTTCTCTGCTGAGCTTTGATTTCACGTTCATTTCTATCACTACATTTTGTGCAAACAGATATCCTCCTGATGCTGTTTCTTTCCTGGACAGGAAACCAAGATTCTTACTTTTAAGTATTGTTACTGCTGCTGTTATTAACAATACTGTAATTTTTATTTAATGATACCAGTAATTAATTCATGCATCATCAAGGTATGCACAACGCTGTGCAAATATTTGTGCATAATAACAATTTATATGTCAGAAGAGCTTGTAAAATTCCCAGCTGCCTGGAACATCAGAGATTTGGAGGCATTCTTCAGACGAGAAAAAAAATCCAAACTGTTGCTATAACAATATTTTTTCCCTACTTCTATACCTGCAAAGAATGATTACCTGGCTGCTTGCACCATATAGAAGGGTGAGGCAAAAGCTCATTGTTTCCTCATACAGTGCATGTGGAGGTTATTTGATCCTTTTAATAAGCTATATATAATTTTACAGTGGGATTGTAAGCCCCATCCCTCTCCCATGTCACTGTTATGATGAAAATTGCCATTACCTACTAGAAAAGAGAAGAACTTATTTTCCCTGTACTGTCAGACCTGGGGGTGAGGTCTGCTCTTCTGTTTCATCTCAGAGATCCCACTGGGCAGCTGGGTATATATAAAGTGTTGGTACTGTTGTATTCTCAACATACAGATTTCAGCCAGGAAGAGATTTCTTCAGCTCACAATAAACCTGAACTGATATCAGGACTAGGAGAAGGTATTACTTGAAGGAAATAGAGAATAAAGTTTATGCACCTGCACTGCTAATGCAGCTGCTGTGTAGATTTTTTTCCTCATGTACTTAGTGTCATGTGGAGAACAGAACAGAGTTTGAATAGGGACACTGAGGAAATGAAAAAAAACTAGATTGGTGAAACTTTTCTTTTGAGTACATTCCTGCTCATAAAAAAAACAACTCACAGAGAGTGAACTCAAGAATTCACTTTGAGCCTTCATCTTTGAGCTTGTTTTTGTAATATTTAACTCCACAACAGCATCGTGATATCTTTATAGAAAAACTGGATATTTTGACTATTTCCTGCTAAGTGTGAAGGACAAGTTCTCCATTTTCAGTTCTTTTTCACGAAAAACATGCAGGGCAGCTGATGCATTGCATGGAAGTTTCAGCAACGTCCTCCCATGTGGTTTCATTGTTATGTCACAAACAAAATCATGAATTCTCTTTCCTTCTTTACAAGGCACTCTATTACCCAAGCTAAAACAGATGTAGACATTTGCATTGCTGATCTCCTTTTCTTTAGATTGAGAAAATGTTAAGGTAAAAGGGAATAGAAAGTTCTTTTTTGAGTCAAGTGATCAAGCATATTTTATGAATTAATACAAATGACACTGGCATATTCAGAAAAAAATGTTTTACAGCATTTTTGGAGAAGATTCAAGCAGAGAAAACACCATGTGACCAGCATGAAGAAACCCTAGCAGCTATTTGGATACAGAATTTTTGGAATTAACATTTAAGATAATTTTTTTGCCCCTCACATGCTAGATTGGACAGTATAAAATTTAAAAACAGCATTACCCCCCTCTAAAATTCCTGACATTATTAAAATTCTCAAAGAACAAGATAACTGTTTAAGTAACTTTTGAAAGCAGTGTAAATACTAGCAGCCATGCACTGAGCAAATGGCATGTCCTATGAGGAAGCAGAAAATGGCAGATAGTGTATATAACATGCCAGCTTCACATTCTACACAATGCTGCCAGGTACAGAGGGGTAGGAATTTCTGATGAATTTCAATCAAGGATTGATAATAGTCCTAGTTCCTTTTTTTTTTTTAGTTTACAGGTCATATAGTGTTGGTAATTAACCTTTGTTTTGCTTGCTACTTTTCTTTAAACAGCCCCATTCACCACATTGTTGAGGTTCCATGGAAGAGAGCAGCGAGTGGCCCTACGTCTGTGCCGTCGTATTGAGAGGGCATCATAAGAAAACACTTCCCAATGGTTCTGTCAACCTTTTGCTCTGTTTCACATTTCCTTCTCCTCATTGCTCATTTTCTGTTTTATGAGCTAAATTGTACATCTAGATAAACTCTATTCATCTCAGGCCAGCTACTCTAATTTACATCCTCTGCAGAGGTGTACCAGGCCAGCACTTACCGACCTGGTGCAAAACCTCTGTCTCATGTTATGAGATTGTTACCTTGTTTTTCTTTGCTTCTGCAGTTCTCTTGTTCATTATTGAATACTCCTGAGCCATTATATTTTATCCTTTACTAAGCATGGCATAGAATCATAGAAGTGTTTGTTTGGAAATGATCTTTAAAGGTCATCCAGTCCTACACACCTACAATGAGCAGGGACAGCTTCCACTAGATCAGGTTGCTCAGAATACTGACTGTACATATTTCCAGGGATGGGGCATTAATCACCCCTGTGGGAAACCTGTTCCAATGCATCATCACACTCATAAAAAAAAAAAAAAAAATCTTCCTTATATCTAGTCTGACTCAACCCTCTTAATGTTTAGAGCCATTATCCCTCATCCTATAGCAATAGACCCTGCTAAAAATTCTGTCCTCATCTTTCTTATAGGCTCCTTAAAGTACTGGAAGGCTGCAACAAGGTCTCCCCTTATATAACATGTCAGTTATAGTAAATATGATGCATGATTACTCTGCTTTGTTTTTTCCAGGCACTGATCTCATTATGAAGACAACAAGCTACTGCTTCACGATGACATTAGTAAATGAGAACATAATGGCAAGAGTAGTTAGTCATGTCACACTGTAAAGAAGGAGCTAAAGGAAAAGTTGTGCATAGCAGTGACAATGAAAGATTAAATATTTACTATATTGTGAGCAACAACAAAATATTTCTGATGCTGGGACTTACTGCTTGAAATAAAAAAAATAGATTTTGGTACAGTAAAAATATTGTCCTGCCAAAATACTTTATTGCTTTACTCATTAAATAAATGTAACATTTTAAATTATCTTGTAATGAAGCATAAAAATAAAATAATCTTGCTTCAATCACAAGACTAATTACTATACAAGGAAAAAATTCTTTTTTCAAGCATTATACTTATTCTATGATACATTAAAGTGTCATTGGAGCCAGCACTTCCTTTGTTCTAATCTGGTCAGAAATGTGTTGATTTGAAAAGGAACATCCTTATCATTAAGAAAAAAATGCCAAGAATTCAAATAATAGTAAGATGATGTTATTTGAGTCAAAAAGTCAGAGCAATGCTGGTTTCAAAGTGCATTAAAAAAAATGAAGATAGTTTTTATTATAAAAGGAAAAATAAAACAAATCCAAAGTGCTGAATCCATGAAAAAATAGAATATTCATGGGCTATGTATTTTTAAATATTTTTTGTAAACTTTTCTAGAGAAAACCAGGTAGATCCTTAAAGAGAATCATAGTGTATTTAAACTCGTAAACCACCAAAGCAAACCATATCCTTTGAGGCCTCTTATACTGAGAACAAAGACACTGCACTGCTATAGAGAGCTTTGAAAACATAAAACATGTACTGCTTGTGTTGAGCATTCTCCCTAATAGAGACAGTGCCTCTTGATATATGTCTGTATGCAGGCTTGTAGTGATAGGACAAGGAGCAATGGCTTTAAACTGACAGAAAGTAGGTTTAGATTAGATATCAGGATGAAATTGCTTACTGAGAGGGTGGTGAGACACTGGACCAGGTTGCCCATAAAGGCTATGAATGGCCCATTCCTTGGAAGTGTTCAAGGCCAGGTTGGATGAGGCTTGGAACAGCCTGGGATAGTGGAAGGTGTCCCTGTCTATGGCAGGTCATTGGAATTAGGTAAACTATAAAGTTCCTTCCAACACAAACCATTATATGATTCAAAGATACAGCTAATCCAAATGACTTTTCCACCTACAAGGTTCCGAGTTTTGAACCAGGACCTGCAGCATAGAAAGGAAATCTGCTAATCAAAGTAACTGTACTGTGCCCCAGTCAGGATTAACACATGCTGCAGGTGTGCACAGTCTGTGTGCATGAATATTCAGGGTAGTTCCAGCACCTACAACATCCTTTTATTTGGATGGTATGTTCATGGCCTCCCCTATAAAACTGAATTGTGTTTCTCAGCAGGAACTTGAGAAAAAAATCAAGTGTGGCTGGTTCAGCCACTGTTTATGAGGAGTCTTATGGGGAACAGCTAAGGGAAGTGGGGATGTTCAGCCTGCAGTAAAGGCAGCTCAGGGGACACTTTATTGCTGTCTACAACTACCTGAAAAGAGGGTATAAATAGGTAGGGGTTGGTCTTCTCTCACAAGTAAAAAGTAATGGGACAAGAGCAAATGGCCTCAAGATGCACCAGGGGAGGTTTTGATTGGATATTAGGAAAATGTTTTCACCAAAAGTATTGTTAAGCATTGGAACAAACTGTCTGGAGAAGCAGTGGAGTCACTGTCCCTGAAGGAATTTAAAAGATGTGTAGATGTGGCACTTAGGGACACGGCTTAGTGATGGGCTTGGCAGTGCTGCATTGTATTCCATAATCTTAGAGGTGTTTTCCAACCCAAATGTTTCTGTGATTCTGTTGCTTGTCAGTGAGTTATATATCTGAGAGCTATAAATATTCACCTTGTTCTCCTCCAGCCTTTATCCAAGCAGGCTATGCTTGAACTGTATGCCAAAAATGAAATTCAGGGCTCCAGATAAGCAAAGTAAGAAAATCACTTCATGTGACAGTGCTCTTTTGGACTCAAGTACAATGTTGGACTTCTTTTGTAGCCTCAAAGCTGTTAAATTTCTCTCCAGTTTGAGAGTCACTACTATATCTCAACCTGAGACTGCAGTACTTGATTAATAATTTCACATCCTGTGTTCCTGCTTGTTGTTATTCTTCTCAAAGTACAAAACTTGGTTATTAAATTGCATCCTTGTTTTCCAAAATATTTCTTCTATTTTTCAAAGTCATTTGGACTGTCTCAAAACATACTTTCAGTCCCTCTAAACTGGATAATGTTTAAAAATCTAATAGACTCACTTCGTTCCATCATCCAAGCAATTAATGAAAATATGGAATAGTATTCTACCCAAACCAGAACCATGAGGAATGTAATTTGATATGTTTTCCATTTTGCCAGCATGCTGATTATTATTCATACAATACTGCCATCTGACCCATCTGACTGACCCTGTGTTAGCTACCTCTTGTCAACACCACCCTAACATGCTTTAAGTGACAAGATGTGACAAGATCTCTGACATCCTCTGCCTCTGCTTCAAGCAGAATGAAAAATTTATGACTGTAACAGACAGTGTTCTTCAAGCAGGTGTTTTCCTGCTGTACTGAGGAAGATACAGAAGCCTCATGAGCTCTGGCTTGATATAGAATATTAACCACAAGGCTTCTGTGTATCTTGGGCTGTGACACAGAAAATGCGTCACTGATAGTGAAGGGTTAAGGAAATGAGAGGCTTGTCACCCAGGGTTTCAAAATCACTTTAACAAAGTCATCTGACTCATAAAATAGGAGTTGTCAAGCATACCACAAGTCTTGTGCCCTCAGAAGTGTTCATCAGCCATAAGCAGCTTGGATTTCTTGAACACATTGCAAACTGGAAGAATTTGTTCCCCTACACAGAAACCTAAAAATGGTTACTGCCATGAGATCAGGCAGATGTCTTTCAATGACTTAGTTAAGACCTAAGATGGGTTATTCATCTCATCAGGAATTTTTCTATTATTTTTAGTAAAACAAGAAAAACTCAGTACAACATGGATAAGCAAGTAAGTTCAAGGGGGAAAAAAGCCTCTGTATTCACATGAAGATCAATTCAAATAGCATTTCTGTAAAAGATATTGTTTTCTTGAAATTTAATTTTTGTACTTATATGTTTACAATAATGAGGTAATGGTAACAATTTTTTCTTCTTCAATGCCAAATATTTTTTAAAAGATAATTAAGTTTTCAAAAATAAATTTAAAATAAAAGAAAAAATGAATTAATGGACACTTTAAGAGCTTGTTGCAATTCTGTGTAGACAAACCCTAATGAAAGCCTTCCTTTTGTCATGCTGTTTGTGCCATATTTAGATCAGATGGACAATTTTACAAGTTACTTTTGTTAAGGGTTCCAGGTTACAAAACGAACAAAAGAAATTCAGGTCACCCATCATGCAGAGCACATGTATGACCACCCAAATAAAAGCATAAATGACACAAATAAAAGTGTAAGTGACAGCTGCTGAGGGATGTCAAAACAATGATGTGGACCTTTCCTGCAGTAAAAATACCACTAGACAGACAGGCATACTTCTGATTATAAAGCTGAAAGACAGTAGTAGTGGATACTTCAGGTTTTTTAATAGGGCTTTAGAAATGTCATTGCCCAACAGTGAACACAATCCCCTTGGTGTAAACAAAGAGACAAAAAATAAGTAGGCTTACCCTTAAAGACTGAAAGAACCATTTTTTTCAACTCCTTCCAGCTGAGTTGAGAATGGAAACAGACACAGGTTCAGTACATTACAGCCACTGTTCTTCAACAGGTACACAGGATTGGAAAAACAGAGAAAATGTGACTAGATTAACAAAGCAGGGATTAGCAGGGGGTTTTCTCCTGAGTATAATTTTGCACTGATTACTGTAATGACCCAGGGACAGTGATTGTGATTTGTAATACAAAGCATGTGCCATAAATAGTTCAGATCTGAGACACCAGGAGACATTCAGAGTACTTGACAACCTCTCTGTTTGACAGACAGTCAGAATGATGCTAAGAATTACCTGCAGAAATTTATTATCCATTTACTGGCTTTAGAAGATTTGCATCCAGTAACTTTAAGAGAGATAGTTAAGGACTCTCCGGCTCCTCCATCCTGAGTCTCAAGTCTTGGAGCACGAAGGGTCTGGAGCACTGTAAGGAGGCAAATGCTGCAGCAATGTAAACGGGGGTTAGAGGCATGACATCAACTATAATTTTTAAACAAATAATGTCATAACTGTTAAAAAAATTAATAAACTACTTAAAAGTGGATGATGTACAATTTATTTTAAAATTTAATTTGCTGCTTCTTTTTAAGTTAGAGCTAACACAAATTTGCAAACTTAGAATTCTGTAATGCATTTACATCAGGATTTATAACAATTTTCACAAAGAATCTGCAATCTACCTAGACTACTCTAAGAGCAAGGCAACTGCTATGTCTCAACATGCCACTGTAAGTTGGATTTTTATCAGGGCTTTTTAGAGGTTGGTCCTTGACTTCATGTATTCTACACTGTACTGCTGATCTGGAAGAAAATCGAAAATTGCTGCTGACAAAGTTCACGGAAAACACAAGTAATGAGAATGATAAGTAATGGTGAGGATATGTTACAGAAAGAAACCAATCACAATAATTACTTGACAAATCAGGCTGCAAGCAATTAATTTGACCTTCAATAAAATTGACTGTAAAATTACACCTTTAGGAAGGAAGAATACAGAACCTGATTACAGCATGGAGAGATCTATCCACATCAGAAATGGCTTTAAAATAGGCATACTGAGACAATTGTGATAATCAGCTGAACCTTGGCTCCAATATAATTATTTGACCAAGGGACTAATAAAATCTTGGTTGTGTGAATAGGAATTTATCAAAAAGGAAGTTACAAGCAGTGATCCAATTGCCCTTTTAAATACCTACATGTGGAACAAAAATCTGATAAAGCCAGATGCACCTCAGTTCCACAGAGACATGTGCAAGAAGCTACAAATGCTTGAAATTAAACCTAGAGAAGGCTAGTCAATAAGTAGAGCACATACTATTAACAGCAAAGGCCATTAATCATTAGTACAGTTTAACAAGAGTAGATAGTAGATAACTTTTCCATCACTGGAGGAATTTAAAAATCGCTGGCTACTCCTGGTTTCTGCTGTAAGCAGAAGTTAATCAGGAAAATTAAGTTTTTTGTTTTATGGGGGCCTACAGATAATAGCAATCTTCTCTGTCTTTGCCATATGCAAGTCTATAACAGAACTTTGTAACTGTCATTTTGCTCTAAAATTTCATTATAATACCAGACCTCGAGACCTCTGTGCTCTGCTGTACAAAAAGGCAATTATTTTTGATGTTCTGTTGATGCAATGCAAACATGATTTGACTAAAGTATCTATATTCTTAATGGGAAAATATAGCTTCCTATTGAAATACTAGAGAGTTCAATTATGACCTTTGCTCCTCAATTTACACATAAATGTACTGGTGTGACACAAAACATTCCTAATGTGCCTATTAAATTTACACATAAATGTACAAGTATAACCCAAAATATATCCTAATGAGCCTTTGGAAACATGTACATTGATGTAGTCAGGGCTGTGAACAAGAGCAGAGATTTTTAAGTTTTTTTACATAAAAAAGAGCACCTGGTGAAAAATACAGGGGTTTTGTTTTCCTTTGTGTACATCTGGGATCTTTCTTGTTAATAATATCAGTGATGTATTAAACTAGTGTGTCTATTCAGAATACAAACCTGTTGACATCTAGGTAGTTATCTAGGGTAGTAATCTATAGTGAGTGATATTAGAGCTGTGTTTCATCTGAGGCAGTAGTGAATTTGGGGATAATCAAATTAGAGGAATTGCACTGTCAGCAGCAGCATCCATTCATAAGCACATTTTTGGCAACTTTAAAAAAATCATCTCTGTTCTCTCAGAAAGTTTTCTCGTAAGGTAGATTAGTTCCTAGCTTGTGCTGCTAATTATTGCTGATATGGCTAAGAGATACTTTTACTCTATGAGATTAAGATGTCTCTTCTGAGTGAGACAATTTATGAATGTCATGCCATAAAAAGAAGAGAACCTTTCAGAAAAGGAATGAGTGCCCCACATCTTAGGAGCTTGCTTTCATGGTCCATAATGCCAGCAGTCTGCTTTCAAGGGACAAACAACTTGCATCACTCAGTAACTGCCTTGTACTAGTTCTAGTTCAAGCCTCAAAGAAGGCAAAAGAGGTAGTAAAACTTGATTGTATTGTCCCTGAATGAATTGTAAATATAGACTGCTCGCATCCAGAATATCTGTCACACAGATATCAGCCAGGATATATCACCTATTTCATCGAGTTTCCTTTGTTAACATTTGAAACCTGTGGCTTATTATAGAGAGCAGAGGATATTTTAGAGTGTACCAGCTAGAAGATTTTTGGTAAACTGAGAAATTGTAAGACTTTTTAATTATGAAAGAAAAAGACAGTTACCATACTAACAGATATGCAGTATGCCAGAAGATTCCTGAATATATGTAAATATATGATAATTAGCCAATGTTCATGGTAAAACATTTTCAAGAGCTAGCAAGGCTTTTATTCATCTGATTAAGCAGTGAATATGCAATAGTAAAAGGTTAACTCAATGTGAGTCTGTAATGTGATGTTCTAATGGCATCATGCTGATTTAAGTGGGTGGGCATCATTTAAAGTAGAAACTCATTTTCTTGGTCATCATTTTCTGTGATGTCTCACAACATGAGAGACACATTCAGGGAGTAGAAAGAAATTTTATATGTGACTTGATTTGTGATTTCATTTCAGACATAGTGAAATACTGAGAAAAGTCTGATCAGACCCTTTCAATCTCTGTGCTAGCTGTCTGAGTGACCTTGGAGTAGTCCAGACTGAAGCCTATGTAACTAAGGGCTATTTGAGTTCAGAATTTGTAATTAAATACTACTTTTGTTGCTGAAGAAGCTTCTGCAACTAAATGACATGGCTACATTCACCCAATGCCTTAAAACCAGGCTAAAAAACCTGAAAAAATTTACCTAAGACTGTATTTTTCCAATCTCTCCGTATCATTCGATACTGATAATAGATTGCTCAGGACAATATGAAAGATGATGTCTCAGTATCCTCCTTTATCTGCAGCTTGCATAGAAAGTGCCTTATTTATCTCTGCCTGAAAGGGATAATTTCAGTAAAGTAGCTTTTATAGAGTATATAACTGTAGTTTGAGCCAAGGGGCAGATGAGTAAGTCACACATTAACCTACCTTTCTTCACAAGGCTGCTACTGATCCCAATAGCCAAGATTTATATTTTCCTCCTTATTTTTAATTAGTGTTACACTTATTCTACTTCTTGCTCTACTTTCTGTTTCCTTCTGCATCCCATTTCCCTGTTGCCACTATTCATCCTTCTTCTTCTCCTGTTTGCCAGGACAAATATTGAAAATGGTCTGGGACTGTGTCTGAGAGCATCAGTAAATCCTTTCAGCTTTCTCTACCAGAAGACACATTTCCCAGAGCTATCTCCCAAGAAATGCCAGGCCTGCCTTTGCTAGTGTATGTGTCCAGCCCTTTGGAACCTGTTCTTGCCATTTAAATTCCATCCAGACAGTTCCTATAGTGAGTTGTAGTTGCCTGATATTGGAAAGTCATTGTTCATATCAGCAGTGCTCACAGGGATGGGTTTAAACACATAACTTTTGTCTTCTGGAATCAGGGTGTTAATAAAAATAAAGCATGATTTACACCTCACATTGAAGCTGGGTATAAGGGAGTTGCAGTGAAATGTTCTGTTGTTGGCTATGCAGTTAAGCTGAGCTCTGTGCATGTGTGCAATGCAGTACTGCAGTTTTAATGAGAAACTCCCTGAAAGTTATTACTGAGAAGCAAAGTATTGCTATGCAATTTTACTGCCAGATCATAGAATTCATCTTTTTTCCCTTGGCCTGAGCTAAGCACACAAGAGAACAAGAAAAAAAAAAAAAAAAAAAAAAAAAAAAAAAAAAAAAAAAAAAAAAAAAAAAAAAAAAAAAAATCAAAGCCAAAACCAAAAATATCTCCAGCCTTCTGTTTCCTGCAACATCTTTGAGATAGACTTTCTTATCTTGAAGGTTTGATGCTTTTGATCTATTTCTACACCTGTCTGGTTTAGGGGTTCCGTATGTATGCATCTATCCCACCTGTACAGGATCTTTCCCCCCAACCCTCCCCCAGCATGGCACATGCTGGCCAGTTGCCAGCTCTGTAAGCTGCTGTGGTCCCTGCAGTTTGTGGCTTGCATTGGCAATTCTGTCGCACAAAGAAAAATTAAGAGCAGAACAGCAGGTAGCTGCTAGGGAGGTCATGGCTGTTGTCCAAATAATTTAGAGTTAACCATTTGTGTTTTGTTTCTTGAGATGCTGTCAGAGTATGGAAATCAGCATCTTTTTCTGCAGTGGCAACTGATGGGTGATGAGGGGGAGGCTGGCAGGAGATGCAGCTGATGAAGAGCCCAGAATGAAGAAACAAAAATATGGCAAAATTGATAGGGAAGAAAGATTGCAGATGCTGCTGTTTTGATTGATGAAGTAAAAGCTGTTAGAGATGCTCTCATTAAAGATTGCTGAACAATCTCCAGCAAATCACATACTCAGCAACCTAGTGCGTTTAGTGTGAGTGTGACTTGAACAGCCCCTCCTCCTGCAGAAAGGGAATTTCAGAGTAAATGGACAATAATAACCAAGACCTCTGCCAGTGTAACTGGCGACTGACATTGTTCTCTGCCTCATTTCTTCACCTTGGGAAAAGGGTTGGGGGACTCTCAGTGTTTGTGTCTCCAGCAGTGCTGAAGTTCTCTCCTAGGGACACTGCACAGCTACTCTGAATTCCTGTCCTCCTGATTCACTGCATGTTCTGGAGCAAGAAAAGCAGTCTCAGTGTTTCAGCCACACCATATCATTATCATGCTTTATTGGAACATATGCAACATTCACAGGGGTACTGTGACAAGTCATTAATTAATATTGGACCACAACTCTGACAATATCCAGTGTGGCCTTAACATTCAACTTTTCTTTGACCTTCTGACAGAAGTGGAAGGGGCAAATAAGATAAGCCATTCTCTGTGGCTAGAATCTCCTTCATGACCTAACTCTTCCTTTTCATAAGCACTGCAGGTGTGGCCAGATAATCAACAACTATAATTAAGTTTGTGGTAGTTTATACCCAGAAGTAACTGCCCCAAATCCTTTTCTTTTGAGGATAATTTGCCAAGGAAAAAAAGATCCCTTCTGCAGCTTTTGGTGGGCTCTATGTTCCCTATAACCCTTATAACACCCCTGTTTTCCAACGTGTCCCATAAACCACCCTCAGATCTCTGTTTGCCAGTTCACACTTGAACCTACAGGTGTCTTGATGAAAGGGCTGCCATAGAGGTCTACAATGCTACCAAATAATCCAGATTTTCCACCAGAAGGTTGCTGATTTGGATTTTTCTCCACTGTAGAACCAGAATTTCCCATGACGTTTACATGAATGTAGTACTCTTGGGCCACAGGCACCAAAGTTGCATTTGTTCAAAATTGGTCAACTGGTTCAAAAATTCTCAGGAACTGACTGATACATTGTCAAGACACAGAAAGAGAGATGCTTTCAGGAACATAGACCCTTACTTTATTTCATGTTATCTCATGGAAGAAGCATGAGAATTTAATTCTATTTGACAAATTCTATCAATATTGCTGCTAAACTTTGATTTATGTAATTTTTAATGAAACAAAAGTCTGACTAAACACCTTTCCCACCTTAGACAGTGATATTTGAATTAGAGTTTTCTCATATATCTATACTTTGATTGATCCTGGAAGATTCACACAAAACATCAAAGTACACTTAATAGTCACAATAAAGGAAATAATTCTTAGCAGAAACTTTCTTGACTTTCTTTATTCCTCACATAAGTGCAAAGAAGAGTCTACTTGTTCTTTTTCTCTTTATAAGTCACCTTAAAATTTGCATCTATAAATTAGAACATTGCTGTGATATAGCTAATAATCCTTAGGGAATTCATGCACTGCTGAAGAAGATTTCCTCTCATGAAAACAGTCCTTGGAATGATAAATATTTCTGTTAGTGAGATATAAGGAAAAAGTAAAATTTTTTTCCATATCTCCACAATTATGGTGGCAGAGCTGCTTGGATTAGATCCATGTGGGAGTTAGCACAAGGCCCAAATGACAACAAAGAGGGGAAAATGTCCAAAATCATGGATCAGAGCAGCTTCTTTCAAAACAAAATGCTCAGCTTGGAAAGCAGTGGTAGATAAACTAAGAATTTGATCCTGTGATGTATTTCAGTGTTAACATGCTGAGGACTCTGGAGGAAATATAGTTGATCTCTGTGGATGCTATGAAAAATGGCATTATCATGGATTCTCTGCTTGCAAATAAATTGCTCTGTCTTGCTAATCACACTGGTCAAAAAAGTCCATTCCATTACAGAAATACAGGCTTTTTCAGCAGCCTCTCTGCTGGAGGAAAGGACACTCACAATCCCTATGGAGTTAATAAATGTACTTGCAATGACTGAAAGCAAGAGGTTTCAAAGCAAGCTCTGTTTCAGCAGTAATAACAGATCTTTGGTTTGTATATGTGCCTGTGTTTGCATATGAGGGTTCTGTTCTCACTGGTACAAGTTGTGCACACACACCTTAGCAAGCTTGTTAAAATGAATCAATTAATAGGGTTTTCATTGCACCTCCTGTTGTTCTTTTCAGACATTGATGCCAGTGATGGTTGATTCCTGCCCTACAAAGGTATCCACTCCAACAGGACTTGCTCACTGAAACCATTACTCATATCATGCCAGTCTCTCTAGTGCCCAACATGTAACCTTAGTTTATACTACAAAACTGTATGGCAACTTTGGCAGCACCAACACAGTGCTGAGACCTTTGAAATGAACCCAAAAGTAGTTAAGGATTCTGTGTCTGTAACTGCTGCGCACTGGAGACTTGGCCAAGCAGTGTGACAGCTGAAGTGTGATAATTGACCAAGGAAACTTTTAGGTGAAAATGCCTTTAGCAGTAGACAAACCACAAATTTCCTTATCTGGAGTACAACTTTACTGCTTTCAGAGTCTAATCATGGGTTTCAGAACAGGTTGTTGGATCAGCAGGGTGTAAAGAGTTATGTGAAGCTTGAGGCCAGAGTTATCACAAACTGTGTCAGTGAAGCTAAATGTAGTTGCAGAGGGGGAGGTTCAGAGGCAAGAGCTTGTGTGAGACTTGCCTGAGGCCAAGAAGGACGAGCTCCTCACCATGTTCACCAGCACCCTGTTGCCACTTAGTACCAGGGACAGTCATGAGGCAGAAGCAAGCAGGTACCTTTTGCTGTGTGAGGCTGGAGCCTATGTTGGAGACTTGCCTAGTGCCCCAATGCTCCTCCTCCTCCTCTGCTCTGTTAAGCCAAAATTCACTCAGGCACAGTTTCATCTTGTAGCCATGATGTTCTTCTGGCCCTGAAATTTACTGCTTGACTGAAACTTGTACTGTAGCCAAAAGAAATTTTAGTGCAGGGAAAAGAATATGGGCCCAAGGCTACACAGATGTATTTATTATACATCCAAGATTTATAATTGAATTGGATATTCTGGCAATGTGATAATGATCTGATTATAATTTTTTATCACTATGTCTCAGAGTATCCAAATATAAAAGTTATCTCCTCCCTTCACATTCCACTGCAAAGCCTGCCAAGGCATGTAAGCCCCTGTGTGCCATTTCTGAGGGCTTGCTGTGTGAAGCTTCCGTGTTATCTCTGCCTGGTGCCTGAGCCAAGACACCTCCTGGCTATTAGCCTAAAACGGACCCAGTGCATGGCAGATTTCTCTAAGCTCACTAGGTACCCATATAATGTCTGGTGCAGCCTTGTAACCTATCAAGACTTGCTTGAGGCATCTGCTGCAGAGGGTTTTTTTCCTGTAAAAAATGAAAGGACAATATTTTAACCAAATGGTGTAGGTTGTCAGTGATGTTCCAGGTGACAAGAGCAAGAGTAAAAGGGAATTAAATAGAGGAAATATGCAAAATTACCTGTCATTAGTCTAAGAGAACTATGAATATAAGTGTGTTCTACATTGACTGTATTAATATTTGATAACTTGGATTGGTTACTGTGTCTTTTCACTTGACACCAAATCTCCATTTTTGTTAGAAGGTGTCATTTGGATTCCTCTAAATGTTTCTACTATTTTTTTTTCAAGTTTGCCTGTTTGAAGTATCTGTTAATAAAAAGGGTTTATTTGCACTTTATTTTACAGTTCTTATTGAATAAAATAAGTGTATTTCCTTTTCCTAACTTCCAACAGATGCAAAAACACCATTAAACTGAATTGAAAAAAAGAACCCCTGAAAAGATCTTATACTTATTCCTTTTAATCATGAGCTCAGCATTTTATAAATTTAAAATTATATTTTTCTTGCTTATCTGATGAAATAAACTTAAATACATAGGGGGAAGAGTCTAGTTATTTGAGCCAAATTGGATTTCTTTGCCTTTTTTTTATCAGCACATTGCCAGAGGGAACTCAAAATACCTGATAATCCATTTCCTGTTACAGTGGCTATTTTATGACAGCGACATTTTCATCTTTCTGTATACAGGTGATCAGATTTTCCTGTTATCTGTCTCATATTGTAATGGGAGGTTGCAGCTCTCCATGGAAAAGGGATGAGGAGGTTTCAGCTTGGGCTTCTTCAGTTCTGTTTCTGGCTCAATCCAAAGAGGGACAGGGACAGGGACATGAGCTCTGGATTCAGAGGTGTTGAATAGTGCAGAGAAGGCTTTAATCTGTGCAGCAAACCTTGCTCAGAACTCCTTGGCTTTGCCTTAGATAAACTCTGCCAGTGGCTACACATAAATAAACAATTAATTCCAGATTCATGCTGGCTTTACACACTACTCTGGTTACTACTTGGGCCTATGTTACCTTAAATCTCTGCACACTGCTCCTTTGCATGAAATTTGGCCGTAGTGATTGTGGTTGATAAATTTCATTTGACATGTCTCAGGTCATTTGCCTCTGGAACTGGGATTAGACAGATTAATTTTGCAGGTGTGAGTCAAAGTGCAAATGTCCACAAAACCGGAGTTTCAAAGGGAGACTGCAGCAAAGCTTGCCATTTTTGTACCCTGCATTCACACACCTGGAAATTCTTTATTTTACAAATTTTTCATCCCTGGGATCATCCCTTGAAAATCAGTATTTGGGAAAGTCTGAGAAAATCGATGTTCGTGTTCCAAAAATTAATTTCTGGAAGTGAGGTAGCTCTTTGGAAAACAGTAGTAGCACTGTGCTTCAGCTATGCATAGGCTGGAACATCCAGTACATAATTCTGTGTCTTGATTGACGTAAATGAGCCTCCTGATTCAGACACCAAATTTAGGTGTTACAGAGTTGTATAACACCTATGTGTGATTGGTTTAGGCAATTATAGACAATAGAAATTTAATAAACAGTGAATTCAGAGAGATTTTTGGACTCCCAATATAGATGCCTCTTCTCAGAAAAGAAAAATTCGTAGCAATATTCATTGCTATATAATATTCATCATTGCCTCATGCCAGTTAGATGCTGTGGGCTAACCTGTGCATCCTCCTGCTGCAGCAGAACACTGGTTTTCCTCTGGAATGGGGTCATATAGCCCAACCCTATACAGATGTATGACATCCTCCAGGGCATCTCAAATGGCATCCACTGCGTCTATTCAGGCACTGAGTTCTTACTCATTGACTTCACTGACCTCATGTTCATGAGCTGTGCTGAGGGTCAAAAAATCTGACTGGTCTGTAAACACCTGCACTGTAGACACTTAAAAAATTACATGGAGTCAGTTATCACCGTTGGTTTATATTTGCTTCCCATGAGTGTGTCAGCTACAGTCAAAACAGCACAGCAATCTTATTGGGTCTGACAGCTGCCCAGCAGTAGTGAGTGATGCTGGCTGGGAGTTTGTGCTGGTGTACCATGACTGAATCATTCATCTTAATCTTCACTAAGTTGAGAAGAAGTCACAGAACATGTATGATATTTCATCAGATTTCTCTAGTGTTGTGTACAAGAGCAGTGAATTGTTTTTTTGTTTTGTTTTTTCCCAAGACTTGTTTTCCTGTGGGTTTTTCCTGGCACAGTTCAGGGCTGTGTCACCTCTCAGCAGGACTGATTAGCCTTGCGTGTAGCACTGCCCTGAGACGGACTTGGTGCTTCCAGCTCTGAATGATAACTCGAGCATGCCTTAATGGGTAGACAGCCCTACATGTCCATGCATCCAAAGACTATATTAGCTACCACATCACACTGAGAACTTATGTCATTTTGATGATCAAAATGTTTTTCTGATTCACTGTCTTTTAAAATGAAATTCTTCTTCCTGTAGGTGTAAATGTAATGTGAATTTTCAGGTGAATGTGTCTTATGCTTATATTGCTCTACAGAACTGACCTTATCTGCCAGGTCCCCATATAGTGACATTAAGGACTAAAATGCTAACATCACTTCCAGAAGCAGAGGGTTTTTCATTGGAGATCTGACATCCTTACAGGCGTGCCTCTGCTCAGCTTACAAAGGCTGACAGCAGCTCTGAGTTGGGAAGATTGAATCTTGCTTCTTTATTCTTTAATTAACTTATCCTCTGCTGCACTGTCGAGTTAATATTAATGTGCTGTCCTTGAGCTCCACTACTTACCCATGTCACTGTCGTAGAATCATAGACTATCAGATTAGAAGGGGCCTCAGTATTAGAAGGGGACTCAATATTGATCCCTGGGGACTCATATGTGACAAACTTGAAGGAAGCTATTTACCACAAGGCTCTGGGTGCAGCTCATCAGCCAATTCCCCATCTACTGCACAGACCACTTGTCTAGACCATAACATAGGAGGAGACCTTGGGAAACCATCAAAAGCCTTGGAGAAATCTATGTGGACAATGCCTCTGCTGGTCCCCCATCAACTGAGCAAACTTCTACTTCGTCATAGAAGGTTATCAGGTTTTTTAAGCACGACTTGTCCTTGGCGAATCCGTACTGGATTTTCCCAATCCCATGCTTCATTTGACTTCTGATATCTCTCAGAAGGCTTTATTCCATAACTATCCCAGTGACTGAACAAGACTGATGTGCCTATAATTTCCTGGATCCTCTTTTAAGCCCGTCTTGTAGGTGGATTCAACACCAGCTTTCTCCCAGACTTCTGGGACATCACCCAGTCTCCATGACTTCTCAGAGATTATGGAAAGTGGCCTTGCCATGGTGTCAGCTCTTTTAACACTCTCAGCAGATATTGCCAGGGCCCCTTGATTTGTAGGGGTCAGGCTTCTGTAATAGTTCAGACCAATCCTTCCTTCACTGACTATGTTCACATCAGCCTGGATTTTTGTTCCCAGAACCTGGGGCCCAACAGTGCTGGAAACTCAGAGGTGAGAAAGTGTAGAGAATCTTGGTCTTTTCCACATTGTGCTCAGCATTCCCTGGAGCTGTCTCAATCCTCAGGAGTCCCTGGCTTTGGAACTCTTCTGTAACTTCATCCACCACTCAGCCTTGGAAAGTACCGTGCCCACCATCTGCCCCATCAAGCGATCTACGCGATCTTCCGTTGTCAAACAATTAAAACATCCCTTTCTCCTACTTTTAGTTAACTTACTGACTATATTTCATGAAATGGAATTATTCTGTTTTATAAAATCTAACTATTTGAATTTATGAAGGTGGTAAAAGTGGGAAAGTACTTGGAATGAAAATATTCTGTGTGATTGTTCAGATAGAAAACCCAAATATTTGCTTAGCTCTAAAATGAATTAACAGCAATTGGATGGTTTGCCTTCTGCTACTTATGCTAAATATTTCTGACAGATAAATGAAAATTGAAGAGAAATCATATGCTTTTTTAAAAATTAATAGTTAATGGAAAAGCAGCCAACTTAATAAGAATTCTGAGTCAATTTTTTTCTCAGCTCCTTTCTAAATAAAACTAACAACGGTATCCTTAAAATTTTACTTTACATATTTTTTTACAAAAAAGGGATAAATATTTCTTAAAATGTGTTACAGAATATTCAGAAAGAGTGAAAAATCAAATTCAGTCATCACAGAATGGAAAGAACTTTTACATATAAAATTTTTCTTTTTCCAAGGTGACTGTTTTTTTCAACCTATGCCTAAATATTTGGTTTTAGTTCTACCTTGTCTTTGTAGTGCTTAGTAACCATAAATAAATTAAAAATCCAAATGTTTCTTATAATTTAATACATTTAACAATCTACCTAGAGAGACTGAAAAGTCATTAAAATTTTATGGGAAATGAAATGAATTTGGAATGCACAGATGCATAAAAATCCAAAAAGAATAAACTAAATGTTCTAAAACTTCTCTGTATATAAGATGTTAGTAAAAATATTGTTAGCCTTGACCATGTGCTCCAACGACACTGAATAAATACATTATCTAACCATGAAAGTAAAGCTCAATCTACTAGACTTTTTGTGGAATAAGATTTTTGCTTAATGGTTATTGACAATTCTTTTGCCTTGTAAATAAATTAATCAATGCCAATTTTTTTTTGCTGTGTGAAGCTAGATATTAAAGCAAAATATGAATTAATTGCAAACCAAAATATATTGCCTGTGCTAGACAATGAAGCATAGGCATAACATAAGACAAAAAGTAGTAGAATTCAAGATATTTGCTGCCTGGCTTAGAGCTGTAGCTCCATGTGTGCCACCAACAGAAATCACTGCCAGTCTGCACCATGCAGGCACTGACACATTGGCTGTCTGAGCAGACTGGTACATCCCAGGACACCCAAAATCTGCTGTCATTGTAATGTCAGGCCATGCCCTGTCTTCGGACGCCTGCTGCTTCCGAGAGATCGGACCTAGCACTAATTCTTGGGGAAATTACTGGAATAACTGAATAACTTGTTCTTACCGGATGGTGTTGGATGTGCTTATGACAGTCATTTCCAGGAGCTAAATGACGTTCAGCTGCTGAACTTCATCTAGTCCAGCTCTGGTTTTAATCTCATCATGTAACAAATTGAGTTGCTTTATGACAGAGATTCAATGGAAAGGTGATGTCAGAACTTTACTGGTAGGCAGAAGCTGAGGTGGAAGCATATATCTGTCCTCACAGGGTTTACTCACACCAGGCCATGAATGAATGACAGGTAGAACTTACACCCCACCCATCTTCAACCCAATTGATTGGGAAATAGAACTCTCCCTTTTGCAGTAGTGCATTTTCAGTTCTGTCATCTCAGAGTTCTGAGCCATTTTATGCTTTGTGCATCTTCACAAAGCCAGTGGAGTTACTCTAGGGATTCTCAAGGTCATCTCTGTACATGAGATTGAGAAAGAGAAAAGAAATATGAAATGGGAAATATGAAACATAAAATATACAATATGAAATGAGAAGTAGGTCTCCTCTCATTGATTGTTTTCTATTCATAGAATCCAGCTTCTGGTTTATGATACACTTCAATAACAACCAGAAGATTTGATTTCCATCTGTGATACTCAGTAATCATCAGTAATCCTGCCATGAAAAAGGTATCAGTGATATCTTTTGCCTGCAATCTGGTGGGACTCTTCATCCAGTTTGGCTTTACTTGTCCCTTTGCTTATAATTAATGATTAGCACACTGTGGTCCATTGAAGATATGTAAGACTTCAATATACAGCTTGGATCTCATTATATTACCACTGGACAGGTTGTACCCTACAAAGCAAAAAGAGCAAGTGCTGGTTTTACAGATAGTTGAACTCTACATCATCATGACTAATTCATCTAAGTTGCTGCAGAAAGCAGTTAAATAGTGTAGCAATGTAAAGGGTGTGATTTTTGGATGAACTTTGATTCTAGTTGGAAATGTCCTAATTCTGACTTAATTTATAGGGTTACACGTACCTTTCCACTTCTAATCTCAAGCCACTCTTTCCAAACAACAGACTTGCCCTAGATGTCTGTTGGGCTGGAAATCTATTGTATATCTCACATTTGAATAGCCAAATCACAGGAATTTTCTCCACTATATGAGATTTCACTATGGGCAGCAGCTGACTCTACTCCTTGTCATTTGTTGATGTAAGGCAACCCCTTGGCAAAATTCAGGTATTTATATCACAAGAGAGAGGAAAAAATGAAGACAGAAGAAAATCTCTTTACAATTGAATTTCATTTTCCCTTGGAAATCTTAGAAATCTCATCTTTGAACCACTTGCTCCCCTGAGATCTGGAGAGAGCATAGGAGAAATTCTTCAAGCACTCAGTTTAATTCTCAGATGCTGGCTATACGCTGCCTGGTGTAGTCTGGGTCGCACATCCTTTCTCAGGCTAGACAAATTGTACTGAGGCCATTGTACAGCTTCTGGCTTCATGAAGGCTGAAACTGAAATGTGTAATTACATGATACAGTTTGATACAAGCTTAACATTCCCTACCTGACACTGTTTTAAAAAGGGACTTAGTTGTGCCAAGGTGATTAATATATTAATCAGGGAATTGAGAACTTACCAGAGCTGTCTAATTAAAACAGAAAAATGCATCCCACCACACAGACAAAAGGCAGATGCATGTAGAACTGAGAGCAAAACTACTCAGTCTTAAGCAGACCAGATGTTGCCATCAATCCAATTGAGCAGGCTGATTGAATTGCTCAAATTTAATAGGTGAAATACTGTTGTAGATGTATTTGCCCAGAGCATGTATGGCCTGAACAATACTGTTGTTCTTTACCAGTTTACTGTGGAAGTCACTAAAAGGCTATTTTAAATTTAATTTCATTTAAACAGGAACATTGTTTTAAAGGTTGCTATTGTGGAAACTGTTTTCTCTTTACAATTTTCTGAAAAGAAACAAGACAGAACTGATTGCAAATTCAGATACCTGTAAAATATTTTTATATCTTCTACTCTTTCCAGATACTTCTTCCCATTTTAATGATATGTAAGTTTTATTGCTGTCCTGCCTGGAGACTTTTGGAAGACTCTTGCAAGTCATAACAAATGACACTTCAAACAGATCACCATTATTAAAATATTTGTTTGCTGGGAAGGAAGCAAGCACACAGAAGACAAAGGAGAAAAAATAATTTTTCAGTGAGTTCTGTATCTCCAAGTATTTCATAACTACCTCTACCAATATTTGTTGTCTCTATGACTCTATGTACATGCATTTTTCAGTGTTACCTTGAACCTAATGAAATCGCTTCATCTTCTCTCTTGTGATTTGTTTTTAAAACTCTGGAACATGTTTGCAGTGGCTGTGCAATTATATTGTTTGAATCTGTTGGAAACTGGCTTAAATAACATCTGATTGTTCAAACACCATTTCCAAATCACAGAGCCTGGATCCTAAACTGGTGTTTGCTACTTTGGACCATGCTTCCCTTTAGGCATGAAGTATTACCTCAGATCACCATAAATTTACTGAATGCAAACTGAAGATGTAATCACTGATAGTTATAATCTATAACACAAGATAAGGTCATATTTTTTCTGGTGAAGTCTCAAGGCAGTTGGTAAACATTCACATGTCTTTATTTGTATGCCCAAGTCTGCATTCTCTGGAACTGGGTAGAGAACAAACAGATCAGTTATCTACCAACCTGTAACATGTATCATCCTTTGAATATATTGTCACAGCTACCATCTGCCATTAAACACTGTTCTTTGCAACTCAAATACCCATCTAAAAATTGTGTTGAAGTTATCCATATGCATAGCTTTGCAGTTCACACTTGATTCCTTCTCCACTATCACTGGAGGTATCCACAAGTATTTGTGCTATTTCTTGTAGCAGATATATGATTTTAGTAGTTTTTGTTTTAAAAACTTAAATGCTGCACCAGATTCATATTTATTTCCTTATTTTAAGTATAATCTGATACATCTTGGGAATGTAATTTCTTTTAGCTCTTCTTGAAGAGACTTTTTATGAGAAGTTTTGCAGGGAAAAAAATGCAAGGGAAACTTGGAGTGAGGGGTGGCTATGTTGAAATTCTGTTTCTGAAGGCTCTGGAAACCAATGTAATTGACAAAATTGAACAACTTGTTTATGAAAATGATCTGCCGTACACGTCTCTCACATTTTCTCCAGAGGGCCCTAGTTAGGATAAAGGGCAAATAAAAAACAGCATGTGCAGCTCTAGGAAAACTACAAGTGCAAGTTTTGAAAAGATGTGGGAATATTGGGATAGGAGTTCTGCACTGACACATCTGCTCCGAATCATAGCACACTAATTTGTAACTACTGAGTTCAGTGGCTCATCCTCCAGATACTTCAAGAAAATTCTGAAGAGGAGATATGGATACAGATCCATGGTCCATCACAATGTGTGACACCAAGGTGTTTCAAAACTAGACAGAAATCACCCCACTTCACATTTTGAAATAGCATATAGAGCTGGAAGACATCTTCTTAAACCACTGATTTGGAAACGTGTTAGTCTGTGAATTTCTCCATAATGTTTGTAAATTGATGAAAGAAGCCAGGAACTGTTTGTCATGTTTCTGCTTGGGATTTCCTGGACTGAAATACACACACACACACACACATGTTGCACAGCTGCCTTCTGTGTGAGAGTGAGCCAGATGTGCTCTGGATATGTCGAATTCACAGTGCAAAAGCAGATCAATAAATTCTGTACAAATAGCCCAAATCTTGTTCTCTTCTTTAAAGAACCAGCCCAGGGGAAAGGGGCTGTCGTGCGTTCTTAGTCCCACCCAGGAATCAGGACTTCACCCAACCATCACTTCACTCTAGATCTTCTCTGGCAAGATAATTGTTCTGCTGCTGTTCTGAGCCAGACTGGCAGCTGGATCTCTAACTGGGATCAAGCTGAGCATGGAGTAAAGATTTCCCAAGCTTTTTTTTTTTAGGCATGCTGGCAATGTGGCAGGTGTTGGAGGATTATCCCTACATGAGAGAGGCAGGAATACCTGCCCACAATTCAGCAGTTTACATGTTCGGATTCCTCTGCAAAAATGATTAATGTGAACTCCTGTGATTAGACTTTATTTTAATACTGGAATGCTCTTGTTTCTCCCATTTTACTTTCTGAAGGGAATACACCTTTTTTTTAATTTTTTTTTTTTTTTTTTTTCAGTGGCTAAATAATTTGAAATCCTTTAACGGACTTTGTCAAAGCAGAGAATTCCACAAAATAATTTGAAGAGAGTTTTTTAAAAATCTAAGTGGAAACTATGGGATAGAATTGCATTGTTCACAAAAGATAACATCAAGTATTCATTCTACAAAAAGCAATCAGGAAATGATTAGTTGTATTGCGATACCTTTGCTGTAATAGTGATACTTAATCTGGTAAGTAACTACTTCAAAAGACATGGAAGTAAGTTTAGAGATCTCACTGTAAAAAATGTGTCAGGCTTTGAACTCAATTTGTGTAATTTTTGGACAATGTGGATCAATAAATGATAATCTTATTATAAATCATTGTTTAATCAGTACTTTGGCTCTTTGAAGAAGTAGCTCAATCCCAAGATCAACACATGAAAGAAAAAAATTAGAGTTTAAGCAACTAGGGGAATATATTGGCCATTAAAAATCTATATGGATAAAATTAATGATTTATAATGAACCAAAAAATCTCTGATTGGAATATTAACTAAAGGAATACAGGTTTAAATTGGGTATTATTCCAGAACCTACTTTAACAAAGAATATGCCACTGATTTGTTAGATGTCACAAGCATGTCTTCAGAATTATTAGGGAAGTCTTACATAGGAGTCAGTGTTGATTTGGGATACTCTTATTCTTCTTGATTTGGGATATTTTGGGAGGGTTAAAGCTAAAATGCCATCTATGTCTTGGACTGAGACCTCTCATGAAACCTGTTCATAGCTGAAAGATCATACACAGCTGTTGACACAGCTTAGCTTTAAGAATCAGATTTGGGTAGACTCAGTTGTCTTTTGGTAGATAATTTTTTTTAATATTGACTCTACAGAAAGTTTGTATTCCAACTTTATCTGCTCTTGATTTCACCTGAAGTAGGGGTCTGAACTGGCAACAACTTCCCTCCCTAAGTAGCATCAATCTACACAAGAAGTTACCTGTAGCCATGACTAAGTCATATTTTCTCCTAGCTATTCTGCATGCTTTTAGAATGACAGCTTTTCATTATACTTTAGGTTTATTTTCTAGGTTATAGCATGTGGTTACAGAAAGACCTTTGTTGGCATCCTACCTTGTAATAACCAGTGACTGCAGAATGAGGCACTGGAGATGTTCAAGAAAGGTCAAAAGGATTTGAGAAAACTGGAGATTTTGTACATAATTCTTTGTCTTGATTGTTCAATTTAAGTTCTTCAATGCTTATATAGGAACTGCAGAATAAATGACTTTGCTTTCAACGGAATGGATACAACAACCCTGGAATCTCCTTTAAGAGATTTTTTTGTGTGAGATCCCAATTTTTATCTAGGTGTGTGTATCTCTGACAACCCTGATGAAAGCTGTTTTTGGCCCACTATCTTTGGCTGCAGAGATGCCTTCCTTCAGTTTGAAAAATTCTACCAGATCTAATGAGCTTCACATCAAACCAGCAAAACTCATCTGTTTGTCTCCCTCTTCCCACAACAACACTAAGTAGCATTTTGTGTCTCCTCCCAGAGCTCAATAGGGACAGTGAATGTAGGACAGAGCTTCCCACTGAACCATGAGAAGGGAAGAAACTTTGTGAACAATTCCCCTGCCTCTGTTCCCTGGCCCTTCTTGACTATACAGGACCTGAAAATGAAGGTGACTAGTACAGCATAGCCATGGTAAATCTAATGATTACATTTCTGCTAGGATGGCTCTATTTCTCCTTAGAACCCAAAGGAATTGCCATGACATAAATTGCTATGTACAACACCGGGGAACTGCTCCACACTGATCAATCTAAGGGCAATTTATGTGCAAGAACCATGAAATGAAGCTAAGTTACTCTGGCACCTAACAAGGGAGTGAGATGACGTTTTTTTTCTGATTGAAAGCCCACAGCTCTTTAATTATAAAGCATTGTGCCAAACCCATCTTAATTTCATGCATTTTTGGGTTGACCATAATGGGGATTCTTGTTCTTATTTGAATTAAATTTTTAGCTTGCTTTTTCATTCTGAGCCCCTTGCAAAGACTTTAACAACCAATCTGCCAGCACAAACATCACACCTGGTTGCCTCTTAAAAAGCACAGCAGAAAACAGCCACACTTCTCTCTAATCAGTGGGGAGGGCTGATGTTACTAACCAAAAGGGAGAGTAAATGATTTAAATTGTTTTTTATATCATGTCAATGTCTAAATCTTGGATGCTAATGGCACGCAATTTGCTGATATGCATCTACGGCATCATATATGTTGCTGCTTCTCCTAATAATTTTTCAAATGCAGAAAATACTGTGGACATTCAGAGGCAGGTCCCAAATTATTCAGGTAGTTTCCTATTCTGCCAATTAACTTGGTATTTCCAGAAGTCCTTGCGTAAATGGGTATGTAAAGCCCCTCCCCTAATCAGTTTTTTTTCCACTACCCATGACAACACCATTCAATGAATCTCCTTGATTCTTGTGTCTGCAGAATGACAATCCCTGACAAGCTGTCAGTATCCCCCCAGCCATTTCACAGTATTGGCAGCCCTTTTCTGATGTACAACATGGGACACTGAATGAATCAAAGCAACTGGGGAGTGTGACAGTGACATTAGGGAGATATAGTTTGGATGGCCTAACTGAGGTGATACACTTTAGTCATCAGGGTAGCAATATGTTTTTTGACAAGAATCTTTTGTATTTGCTAGAAAAACATATCCTTTACTGTAGGTCACATTGTACTTGAAGTGTGAAATGGTGCAAATTAAGGATGGACCACTCATCCTTAATAATTAATCTCCTAGTTTAAAATATATATACTCATAACAGCATTTTCCCTTTATTTTTTCTTTTTTCTTTTTTCTTTTTTCTTTTTTCTTTTTTCTTTTTTCTTTTTTCTTTTTTTCTTTTTTCTTTTTTCTTTTTTTCTTTTTTCTTTTTTCTTTTTTTCTTTTTTCTTTTTTCTTTTTTCTTTTTTCTTTTATTTTTAATTGAAGTGTGCTTTCATAGTTCTTATTACTGGAAAGTACCTGGCTTCTCAACAACAATATCGACTCAATATTTATTCCCTTATAAAAGTGCTAACATTTCATCCAGAAACAGTTTAGAAAGGAAGCAAATCCTCCACTGGATTTTTAGATTGGTTTACATACACAATTAAAAATAAATGAAAACATTTAGAGTCCAGTTTGAAGTCTGCTTTAAATAAAATGCACAGGGATTCATGCTGGCAACTTCTATTAATACTAATGGAATTTATTAAGTATTTCTTCTCCAGGCATTGATGAGATACTTTCCTGCTCATTTGTAAAGCAGGTGGAAAGTGAATGTTCCTCTTCTCTGTTATGCTTCTTGAAATGTGCATTAGGTGTGGTTATGAACATTAAAAAGGAAATTGAAAAAATCTGTTTTTATAGGATTCTCTGGAAAGGTAGTAGGAATTAAAAAATCAATGGACATGGCAGTGTATTAGACCAAAAACTGACCTTGGCTGATATTTGTGTTGCAGCCGGTGTCATCTTTGATAAATGACTCTTGTAAATCCGTGGGAATGTTGCACCATCCCATGTGAGATACAAAAGTTAAGTGCTTCTGATGAACTTTCTAAATGCCAGCCAGCAGATCCACTTGGGGGCTATTAACTTTTGTAAACTTACAAATGGCAAAACATAAATACAAATGAAATATAGGAACCAAACTAGTAGAATTCCTGAAGAGAGGAGCACCAGCCTCCACTGCCTGCTAAAGGAAGACATATTTCTGAAATATCATTAATCAGAGCTAGCTTAAATAAATTGTAAATGAAATGTCAGATGATTTTTGAAAGTAATTTTGTGTATTGCCTGCAGAGGAATGATTTGTGTACAGCTGCTCAGCAAGTCCATTTTCTTACAGGTTTTCAAGCAACAGATTTGATTTTTTTTAACTCATACACACAGAGTTTTATTAATTTTACCAAACCAGAAGTGCATATGTGCTATGCTGTGTTGATCCTATGACCTGAATTCCCAGATGATTCAGGCTGTATTATGTCCCTGTTCTGGATAGATAAATATTGATGTGGGAAAGAATAGCAGGTAATGTGGGTATTTGCTTCTCTATAGGTTGGTTAGTGTTTTCAGAATATGATAAATCAGAATGATACTTGAAATCTTTCTTTTTTACTTATACATTTAGAGAAAATATCACTGCTAGAAAATATCTATAAATGGATATTAATTTTATGTAAAATGGCAGACCCATATTTTAAATCCTCTACTGTTCACTGGGGATTTACACTTGCCCTATGTTCACACTATAGCTGCGCTCCTTAAGACTGATTGCCTGCAATGTACTAGAAGAGATAAAAATGAATATCATACTTACCCATAAAGTCCTACAAGCTGACAAATTCAGAGCTGCAATTAATTGTTGTCATCCAGAAAGAACCAGCTTGCAGAGAAAGAAAAGGACAGTTTGGTAGGTTTTAAATGAATACAACAGAAAACATCTCTCTTAAGGAGGAACTAGAATAATATGAGTGTAAATAGCTCCCATGGAAATAAACTAGGATTTCAAAGACTCTGAGATACTTGGGAATACACATGGTCAGTGTAATTGTTTGGAGACGCTGAAAAATGCAAACTGTTCTGCAACTTTAAGGTATGGAGACCAAAAAAGAAATAAAATCATTTTAAAATCACTTTTTTATTAATCTTCCCAGCAGGAGACAGCACATGTATGATACTGATTCTCCTGATAGAGCTATCACAGAAGCAATTTGCCTTGATATTTTCTTTAATGGCCTCTCCCTGTGTTGTTGGAAATATTCCATTTCTTTAATATTTTATACTTTTACAGCGAGTATTTATATTACTTAATAAATATGGAAAACAGAGTCTATTTTTCTGAAGATTCTACTCTTTCCGTTCATGCCTTAGAGACTTCCCTGTATCCTTGCAAATTGGAACAGCATTGAAAATGCCCATTCATATTACAACCCTTGCATACAGACTTTCTGTGAGCATGAACTCGTAAAAAAAGTTTTGGTTTGGAAAGCTTTCAGGATTTTCCATTTCAGAATCATAAAGAGCCTTCACTTGCAACCTAGGCAGCAAAGAAGCAATAAAAAGATTTAAAAGAATAAAATATCTGAATACACTGAGAGCTTAAAGCTCTGTAATCACAACATGCTTCCCCTTTTCTTTAGCGTTACTGAAACTTGCATTTATTTGAATCTCATTTCACCCTTATAAATGGAGATGTTCAACACACATACACACATGGTGGTGCCACAACACGAGAGTGTCATGGTTAAGGATTGCTGCTAGGGAAGCTTGAGAATGAACTAGGATCATAGATATGGTAGATAGATGAAGCAATACAAATTATTTAAGAAAAATGAAACTTCTAGTGAGGCCATAATGCTAGGGTTTTGGTCATATATGAAAGATTTGTTTTTATTAAAGAACATAAGCCATACACTGAGTCTGAAGTATATTGCGTGGGTAAGTCAAGCCCAAATCAATATAGCAGAGCAAACCTACTCAAAATTTCCTGCACGCTAAAAGAAATGATGGCTGTGCAGTCAAACAGAGGAGAATGTGCTTGAGATTCTTACCTGTAAAACATGAGGCAAATGCACATCTTTAGTTAAGCGTGGACACAAACCCCTAAATTGAAGAATCTTATGCTCAGGCACAGAATAGTTCATGTAATTATTCATCTCATTTTCTGCTTATATGTTCATCCTGTCAAATTCTGCTTTGAATTTCAAGCTCCAACAATCCCTTCTTCTCAATACCTGGAATTCACTGGAATTTGATTAGTTTCACATGAGTTATATGTCAGCATACCTCTCTCTTGTATTTGTTGCAGGGACTGTTAGTATTGTTCTACATTCCAAGTAGTCAGTGAGACCCCATGGTTACCTGGTACCTGGCACATCCTTTGTGCCCTCTGCACTTCAGCAAGTTTTTCATCATGATCTTGTAGAAACAAAGTATGGCTCAAGACAATAAATCACAGCAAATCAAGAGTTATAGCTCATCTTCACCGGATTGCAATGGCAATGAAAAATAAAGTGTTGCAGTGAAACAGCATTGTTGTGTCTGAATGCAGCACTGCAAAGCAAATAAATGTCATGGAGATATGATAAATACTGCATTACCTTATTGCCTAGCCTTTTCTCTGACTCTGGACAGCAGCAGTCCTAAAGTGCATAAGAACAGGGCAAATAACCCCCAGCCACTAGTAATTTGTACCTCAGGGATCTCCATGTGCCTTTGCATTTCATAGTTCTCAGTGGATTTCTTTACTTTTTTCTAATGGTTTTCTGAGCATGTGAAAATATTTAGTAGCCAACAACATCCTAGTTGAAAAAAAAATACATATCCATTGCATGAAGAAAAAGGGAGCAGTGTAATGCAGCAGCAATAGGATTACTGCACTTAGGAATAACACTGGCTGCTAAAGCTGGACTGGGTGAAAATGAGTATCTACCCCTTTTGGGGATTTTCAGCTGTGCCTACTTTATAGGTCTTAAGCAGCAAATCCAATGTGAATTCTTTCTCTACTACAAAAAAAAAGAAAAATGCTGCATGCCTGCTCTGGACAGATGCATCAACCATATAATTTTATATAATCTTCTGTTTGATCTGAACACACTTGTTTCATGTAACTGGAAAGTTTCATTACCATTGGACTACAAAAATAATATTTCTTCTTGGCAGAGTTGTAGTCTGTACAAAACACAACAATATTCAGCTAAAGCAGGCTCTGCAGTTCAGGTATGTCCAATGAAGGATGCAAGCTGGGGACTAGGACATGTTTCTTAATATTCCTGTCCTGGGCAAGAGTTCGAAAGCAAATGACATAGAGCAACCTCAGAGCACTAATAAAGGCTTCCATTAACTGAGGTGGGGCATCCTGGTTTAGCCCACAAGACACTGTGGCTGAAGAATAAAGCAATGCAGTTGACAGCAGTAATTTCAGCAATTAGTCTGTTGCTGGAACAATTAATAGAGACAGGTAGGGGCAAGATCTGCAAAGTAAAAATGAGCAAGTTAAAGCTTTAGGAAAATTTCTTGAGATGACTGAATAACGGGAGTGTTTATTTGGCACTGCAAAGCTGCCAAGGGCTGCTACTGGAGCACAGACTGGGAAGAGCCAAGAGGCAGAGCTGGACACGGTGCAGCTTGGGATGGAGCCGCAGGGGCACAGCCCAGGGTGCCACCGGTGGTGCCAGGTACGTGTGGCACTGTGGGAGCCCCGTCCCCAGCACTCGCTGTGGCTGCTGTGCACAGCTGCCTCACACCCAACGTATTTCCTCATTAATGTGACTGTCCAGTTGCCATTTTTTTAAACCAATTGATTGGCTCCTTGTTTCCTTTTGTCCAGGAAATGATCCTATGTAAAAATATACAATATGTATCTACCACTCTACCATAGATAGATGCTTATCTACCATAGATAAGCAGATATTTTTATTTGTATAATGCATTACATATAAAGTTATATGCAAAATTGTACCAATATATGTA
The DNA here is from genome assembly GCF_024509145.1 of Vidua macroura. Lineage (NCBI taxonomy): Eukaryota > Metazoa > Chordata > Aves > Passeriformes > Viduidae > Vidua > Vidua macroura. Next base: position 62,676,613 of record NC_071575.1, read on the forward strand.
AATAAATATTTTATTTGCATGTACACAGCTGCATATAAAACATGTTTACATATTTATGTATAACACCTATATTTGAACATATTTAAACTAAATACATATCCTTAAACGTGTAGGTGAGTAAAAAAAACAGCTTTAATAAGAGCAAGTGAATGGTTAAATTTTAATGTGAATAGAAAGTAATTAGACAAAATCAAAAGGCTACTGTAGGCCCCTCAGCTTCAAAGGCTGCTGGAGAAGCCCTCACACCTCTGGAGTGGGAGAAATGCCAGATGGGGTAGTGATGGTCACAAACATGATGAAAAATGTGTCATCAGAGGTCAGAGATTCTCCCCAGCCCATCCTTTTCTGCCCCACAGCATGTCCTGCTTCTGCTGACACCCCCTTCTGTGCTGGGGAGGACCACAGGCATCCATTTTTGAACCTTCCTAGCAACCACTGGGTTCTTAGGAGAATGCTGGTTTTGGATGTGGCTCATTGTACCCCTTGGAAGATGGCAGTGATTAATCTTTCTACTGTGTCCCACTGCTGTGATTCATTAGCATTTAGTCAGTCTCTGCTTCATACTTGTTTGTTCAGAAATGTCACAGTGTGTGCTGGGATGTTGATGACCTGCTACTGGAGGCCTCACCAACACATGTAATTTTTACAGTCCTTCTTCTGCTGGTATTTTGCATCTGTGTGTTCACATTCTCTCTCCACTTATATCAATATGAAAATGTTTCCAACTGCTTTCCACAGCCCTAGAAGAGTCCCAGGCTTCTATTTCCTAATACTTACTATCTGCTGACAAAAAAATGACAGCTACTTCTAGTGGTTTATAAGTTTTCTTAAATCAACAGGCCTGTGATGTTGCCCCTCAAAATACAGTGGTGTACTATGAAAAGCTTTCAGTTTTTCTCCTGGAGAATTGCAAATTCATATTGAAATTAATTTCGTTCTGTGCAATCATTTTGTTTATAAATTCTATCCTATCCTGTCTTCATAAATATCTGTTTTATTGGATTCTCATGAGCTTTATTCTGTGCTGTGCCTTCTCATTGTACATTACTAACCTTACACTATCCCTTCTTATCCAAGAAAAACTGAGGAAGAATGTTTGAAAAGAAGAGGAAGAAACACTGAGTTATAATACATTTTTACCAACTCCTCTGTTATGTATTATGAAGGGCTACACCTCTGGCCAATCAGAAATTTATTGGCAATAATAGAGATGTAATTTGATATCAGATATGGATTTTGATCCAGGTTCAAATGCCACCTTTATAATGGAGCAGTGATTGACTCTCTCCTGACATTAGCAGTGGAGCATTCAATGCCAGATAGGCAATATGGAATTCAGTTTCAGAAATCTATTTTTAGGAAAGCCAAGGAAAACTGAGGTGAGCAAGAATAGGACAGGCATTTTTTAAGACTTTATATTAGTAAGAGGAAACTTATTTTCTCCATGATTCCATGACAGAGCCGGTCTCATACAATGCTAAACATTGAAATTCAACTTTAGACAACTACACGAGGTTTGTACCTTCAGTGTCACATTCTGTTAGTGAGACCTGGAAGAATTATATTTCACAATATGAAGAAAGAAATTATTCCAATATATTATCATCAGACTCATTAAATAATTTGGAAAGCTGCTCCAGAGTCACTAGAATGATCATAAAAATCTGCTAATAAAAGTGTGTTCAAACACAGTTTCACTCACTACAGGGTGACCTATGTAGGCCTTTGTTTTGGTTAGGGTTGATGTTCCCCATAACAGCCCTGGTGTGGCATCCAGCTCCAGGTACTAAAGCTGGCACAAAGATAAAATAAATAAATACTTAAAATGTGATTCATGTTAGGATGTGTGTCCCTATTACATCTCTTGCACCCTGGCAGGCTGGAAAAAAAAAATTGAGACCAACAATATCTTCCAGATCAATAAGAGAATTCTACTTTACAGGACTGTGGCACCTCAGTATAATTTTATGAATCAGGTACACAGATAAAGGAAAACGCTGCCTGAGGCATCAATATGACAGGAATAATGTGAAGTTTATTTCCTTATTGACATCCCACAGATTCCTCTGCTGTTGGCATTGTCCTGGGCTTTCAGTTTGGTGGGTCTGTGTTGCCCGTGAAGGGCAGTCCTGAGGCATCCCCAGCAGCACAGCAGAGTCCTGCTAATGGACTTTCCTCATACATGTATGCTAGGATACACATATACAAGTGTATATATCTATAAGGTGTATCTTTGGATAAATAATAATGCATATTTGTACACTTTTTACATATGTTTATACAGACAAATGTGAATAAATACATGATTAAACCAATATGTCTTTAAATGAATTTTCTTAAAAAGTCAAAGATGTTTCTCAGTTAAGAAACCAAGCTTAGTGCTTCTGCTGTCACAGTCCTTGAGGGTGATAGTAAGAAGTCATTTAGGTGCTTTATATCTTAATCTTTACTTTATAAATTGAGGACAAAGCTTTCCATTGAACATGAAGATTATCAGCTTCAGAAGACAAGGAATAAAACATCCTCTAGGAAAAAAGTTCATAATCAATTGGGATTTCTAGGTGCTGCAATAAAGAATAGCAGTACACAGTACTTTGGGATCCAATTGTATAAAAGAACAATTATAGCCTAATCTCTGTGCTGTAACAGTTCACATCTATCTATGCTCTGAAAGCACAGAAAACTAAGAATCATTGTCTAAGGTGAGCAAAGTCATCTGGATTTCCTTTGTTCAAAAAGAAAAATAAACCCCACACTGATGAGGACACACTGGTAATTAGTTAGCAGAACTCAATTTCTTTAGAAAATGGGAAGGTGGTAACATTTTTCTTGCCTTGATGCCCAGAAGTGTTGGTGAGGTGTGTGTTAATGTGCTTCAGAATACCCAAAGATGAAGATGGGCTGCAAGAGAGAATTGCCATAGTGGCAAAACAAGAAAAATTGTGAAATAGGATGGGCAGTAAGTCCTGCCCTTACCAAGACAACATATTAGCTAGTTCACATTCTAGTATAGACACAATTTGTGGTGTCCCTTCACACAGCCACCCACCAGCTGAACACTGGGGCAGGTTTCCCACACCCTCACATCCCTTGACCAGCTGCATAACTAACAGGTACTAAGATAAGAGAATTCAACTTCCTCAAGGTAGATGTAGCTTAAAAATGCAATGATGTGAGGTACTCACCATCCCTGACATAAACTGGGTTACAGAATTTCTGTGCCTTGGGAGACTGGGCTTTGTTTACCTTTTAAATCTTCTCTAATTGGGGCTTGCATTAGATAATGAAGTTATCCAGACTGAGGAACTCAGCGCTTTTTTTTAAAGAATAGGAAGAACAAGAGCTGCTGGGGATCAGCTGTGAATGTACTATTGATTTCTCTCCTACTGTTACCATGAATGACAAATGCCTTGTAAGGCATTCTAATTTAGGTAGAAACAAGAGCTTTTCCAGCAAAGTGCAACAGCACCACCACAATGCTTCCAGCATGAGGGGAGGGTACATTCTGCCAGGGATTGCTTTTGGTTAACCATACCAGTGAAGTGATACAGAGATTTGTACTTTCCATCCAGCCTTATCTGGACTAAATCCCTGGATTTGCAGTAAGTAATATTAATCATGCTTTATGTATATCACCACCAGTGTGGAGCCAAGCCACAGATGAGTAGCATTTGTCTGCTGTGGCACGTGGCAGTTGCCCATGGCAGGCTTCTCACTTGGCAGCTTCAGGTGGCATCAAACAGCAGGTATTGGCTTGGAAATTTCCAGAAGGTGGAAAAGCAGGATGGCGATAGTCAAACCAAGCTTTATCTGTGCCTACTATCCAGCATCTTGAAGTATTTTAAATCTGAAGTGCTCTTTTGGCAGATTTGGGGAAGGATGAGGTTGTGTTTTCTTCAAATGGTCAAGATTTAATGGAATAGAAAATGAAGAAGTTATTTTGTGACCTGCACTACTTTTTCAGCCTCTGAGCAAACAAAGGTATGGGTGTCCAGTGGTTTGGACACCAGTGATTTTATAATTTCAAAGGAGTATGTAGAAAGAAAAAAATAAAAAGTCCTACTATTCCAATAGCTCTCAAAACTAGAAACTAATGTGCTTTTAGCTTTAAATATAGAGTTTTACATCAAATTTGTATGATGGCTAAACTACCTTGGTTGAATTTAGCAGAAACTTTCCTGAGACATGCTCTTAATATAGAATTTTATGCTTTTGCCTGTGTAATTGTACTAGACTGCTTAAAAAACATTCATCTTACCCTTTAACCAGTACCAGATTAAAAAAGGGCAATAACTAACCAGATGTTGCTGCATATGTGTCTGTTTGTGAATCTGCTTACTTTAGAGTACTTTAAAAAAAGACTAAGTAAAATAGTGTAATTGTAGAAATAGTAAACTGGGAATAATCCATCATTGCATTTTATTCTTAAGAGATTTAAATAAATATCTGAGCAAATCTACTTTGAAAATATGAAGCCTGTGCCTAAACAACAAATTATTTCTTACTCTCATGTGCTTGTGAAAAAAGCACATGAAAATTTATTCTCTCTACTCTTGCTACTTGTATACTCAGCTGTAATATTAGGTCAGTGTTTAATAGGATGCATAGCTATTAAAGCATTTCCAATTCCCATCTGAATGTGTTAAAGAAATCTAAAGGTTACACTACAGTGCCCTGGACCTCACTGTGCTTTAAAAAGTAACAGTAATTTTTACAGAGGAAATGATTCAGTAATCCCATTATTTGTTGTATTTCTTAAGTGATAGAATAAAATACATTACAGTTAAAATGTAGCCATTTCAATAAATATAAAGTATGTGAAAGTCTGTGTAATTATACACACATGACTAGGAAGATACTTTACCTGCTTTGATCCTATAATTCTAACAGAATTCAGGGGCTCAGGGAATATTTCCATGAGGATGAAATAATTCTGATCAAAAGTAGCTGCTTTTGAATGGAGCCCTGTCAATTTACAGAAATTCCAGACAAAACTCTGCAGGAACAAAATCAAGAAGCTTCTCCCTTCCATGTGGTGTTTCACTCTGTTTATGCCAAAAGTGCCTATACAGCAGTGCCATAGCTTTTCAGATTTGTTTTGTTTTGGTTTTATAGTTTTTCCACTGGCTTTTGGCCTCTGTCTCTAGCAGAAACACACAGCCATGATCTAACCAGTTCCTTCTCTCTACTAACCATGTGGACACTTAATTACCCCCCTCAATCAGATTTAACTAAATCTGATGTCTGTCTAAATCTGCTTCTGTTTCAGCAGAACAATAATTTTACATTCCTGTGTAAATTGTGCCCTTTCATTTTGTTCACAGTTCTGGTGATTTTCAGTGAATCATCCCCTAACATTTTGCTCTTCCTAGCAGCCCCATCTTCCAAGTTAAAATTGTTTGCAGTTGTCACCATCCTGAAAGAGGACCTCAACACCTTATCATAGGAAGCAAGTTTTGTTCTTCCTGACAAACTGGGAACATACTGGTCACGTTGACATCTGTGCCCTTCAAAGTACACTTGAAATCTGAACAGCCTCAAGAAATGTCTTTTACTCTCACAAGAAACAGAGAATTGGACAATTTCTTTCCTAGTGTAGGTCATTACTTGAAATAAAGAAGAATGACTCCAGGTTGGTATCAGCTGAATCCAAGACACAGCCTGCAATTAGGAATCTTATGTTGCTTACTTATTTCAGGGATTCTGGAGGTCCATCACTCTTTTTTTCCCCCTATGTAATTTCAAATTTCAAGAAAATAAATAGAAATTGTTCTTTCTAAGCAAAACTGAGTTATGCATTTAAATTTAATTTCTGATACAGCTCTGCAGGGTATGGATTTGGGAAATAATGGAGTTTCAGGTTAATCATCAGTGTTTATCTTGCTGAAACAGGATCACCTGGAGCCATTTACTGAGAATTAAAAGTCCTTGTTTGAAGTGCATGGGATCTGTCTTTAAAAATTTACAGTATGAAATAACTGTAGAAGGTATCTCATATCCTATACATAAAATGGGATCTAACTGCTACAGGATGAGTTTTCTACTGCTTACATTTGCACTGTAGCAAGCAGAAACTCTTTAGTTCTGCCCTCAAAAACCTGAAAGTACAACAAATTTTTTCCTATGAGAATGATTCAGCAGCCTGGACAACTGGAAAAACACTTTTAAGGAGCTTCCTTAGAAAACTTGTTTTCCCCATTGCATCAAAGAATGGCTTTGCTTAGAAAGAGTCTGCAGTGCAGAGGAACGTGGGAGGAAGCTGAGTATGAAAAAGAATTCTCCACCAGAAAGGAAGGGATTAACAGAATTTATCAGAAGTTTTATGAGGGTTCGTTAAGTGATTTTTTTTTTTTTTTGAGGGGGAGTGGTTTTGGTGGTGTTTATTTGTCAAAACTGAAACCTTTACATATTTAATTTATGGCAAGTTTATGTGATAGTGCATTTCACTCTCAAAATTCTACAGAATTAATTATTTCAGCAGTACTTCAAAAATGACAAAAATTCACATTTTAAGATTTGAAAAATAGATTTATTTTCTATTTTGTGTAAAAAATTCTAAATTATCAAAATATAAATATCTAGAAAACAAACTAGTGTTTTAACTCTTCTGTAGCCAATTGCCCTTGAGGGTTTGGCTAATACCTTTGTATGCAATTTTTAATTTTCATACCTTTATGCAGTAATTATTTTCTAATATCTTGATTTTTTTCTTTAATGGGAAAGCTATTTCACACTCATGTCTGCTAATTAACTCAGTTATCCTTACTCTTTGGAAATGAGTGATTGTCTCATAGATCTCAACTACATTATCTATGCCAGAAAGAGTCAGCTAATCCTGTGAACCTAAAAACCCAAGAAAAGCATTAGAGGATATTAAAATTAATTTATCATTATATTTTTATTAAAAAATGCTGTGCCTTACTTTTATGCAGGCTCATTCTCTATTGTATCACTTGTGTATGAACTGCTGATAAAATGCTAAGATTTGGCAAAGTTAAGCTCCTGTTTCCAAGAGGGTTGTTGGAGTTTAAGTTTTTAAGTTGGGAAGTTCTATTTTCCAAACCACAATCATATTGCAAAACCTGAAACATTTCTAGGTACAAATAATATTTAAACCTATTGTCTTTTCTTATCCAATGACTGCAAATCGGTGCTCCAGACTTAATCTGTGTTCCAGAATATGTTGGAATTTCCATGTCTGCAACCCTGATGCAAAAAACAAGCTCTGCTAATGAGTGCAGAAATGTTCCCCATTCAAAATATAATGTGTTTTAAAAATTACAATGGCAGAATCGTGCTAAGTGCACATGTTCTACCACTTCTTAACTGTTGTGAGTCACTTTTGAGTGGTTCACTGCAGAAATATATGTGTAATTTTCAGTAGATGGAAATAACACTGCCATGTTACATAAATTAAAAATATTTCAGAATTCAGATCTGAGTAGAACATGCTGGCTTCCTATACATTTACTGATAGAATTAAGGTTTTCCTGTAAAGCATATTGGAGTAATCAAGGAAGAGCTCTAAAATATTAGGTATTCTCCATCCAAAACTATGAAGAGGAAATACTCTTCATAGAAAAGCACAACAAAAAAAGTCTTAAATCATAGGGCACCAGTGTAAAGGTTGCATAAATTAAAATTGTATCCTTATATACATGTTTTCCAAATAGTTTCCAATTATGTCATGGAAGTAATAAAACATATAATTTCTATATTTATGTTATGGTAATGGAAATTCTTCATCAAGGCTTTGTGATTATTAAATTTAGCTATTTTTCTAAAATATTTTTTCATGGAAAGTTTTACTCTTTTTGTCAATAAAGTTGACTTATTGAAGAAAGCATATTAAGCAAAGCTTTCAGTGATTTTTTTTTTCCCAATTATTTGTTGGAGTAATTTTCTTTAATTTTCTGATTATTACTTGTTACAAATAAAAAAATTGAAATAAAGTAACCATATAAGTAACCAAAATAAGTACTCCTTTGGTTGAGCCAAAGTATATTCCTGTAAAATTTTTGTTGCATAATATAACATATTTTCATATATTTCCATATATTAAAATTTTATTTTCCTATTACTAGAAGTACTTTTCCTTAAAGTAAAGGGGAAAAATGGTTGACAATAAAAGGCCTGGGGGACAAAATGTGCACTGTCCACACATGCTTGAAGGCACATGCCTGCTTAGTCTCTTCAGTACAAACAGAATAACTGATGTATATTAGCTTAACTCCTCATATGTTAAATTATTCATAGGCTTAAGTATTTTCAGGACTGGGTCATGGTTCTGGTAAATGACATGAGTCCTTAAATACTTGGGGTTTGTTTTTCCTTAAATTTCATATGTAATGTCCATAAATATAGCTCTCATGATTCTTTAACATACTATGGCACAGTTTTACCAGGATGTCTCTTTACATTCTTCATCTTGTAATTCATATTAAATTGCACTGAATAATGCAAACATATAGACTTCTGTTGCAAACTGACTAAAAGTCTATCAAAATCTGCACTGTCTGATGCAATCAAACTTTCCTTGCTAAATCTGGTTCCCTCCCAAAACTATTTATACATTTGCTAATGCCTCACTTTGTGTTACACCAGATAAGTCACTTTGCATTACAGCTGTGGAGTGTAACATGTCATAAATGGTGTAAGCAGGTGTGACATAGTGGAAAGCAGTGACTGCAACATGACATTCTAAAAAGTTATGCCAAAACACTCTGCAATAAAATTCCTACCATTATTTTTCTTCAATGCATGCATATGTTTAACATAGAGTCCTCAGCAGCATCTTTTGAAAATTAATGAAGACCTCCTCTTGATTGCTGATACAAAGACTGTCAGAAACAAGCAGCATTTCAAGCCTGGTATTAAGGGTGAAAGCTCTTAAAATATGTGAGTTCATGTATGATGGATTAGTCATGTTATTTTTACTGCCACAGGCCTGGTAGGAAATGTCTTGGGTCTTACACTGGTTTACCTTATTTCACATCACAGACTGGAAGACACATGCCTGCATAAACCCTTGAATTCTGGTGTAACAGGATTTCTCCTTACACAAATAATAACTTTTAACACAATTTCCTATTGCAAACAATTTTATATCAATGTGATCTTTTCTGTACATGGAATGTGTTCCATGGCAATGAAGCCCTCATAGATTTCTCTGCATAGCCATGTGCATTGTCACAGAATTGTAGATGAATTTCCATTTCCTCTTGCTGTAATTAATTTAATTAAAATTCATTCCCTTGAAAAAAAGTTCTGGAACTCATGGAATGGCCTGAAGCAATGTAATTACCCACACTAATGATTGTGGGGCACCTCAAACCCAGCAGGAAGATGCCTGCATGAAACACACACTCTCTCTAGCCCTTGACTCCCTGGCCTTCCTTCAGAGCTTGCCATGGGTAGATCCCCACACTGGTGTGTTTGTGTCCATTATGAGTGGCTAGTGGTTTTCACAAGGAAAACAGATGAAGGTTATTAGGTAAGGACCATCCTGGGTTTAGTAATAATCACTTTAAAACAATAATTATTTGGAAAACATCCAGAATAAAGACCTCTATTTTTATAAGCTATTTCTACACAAAAGGGTTTTCATAGTTGCATAAAATGCATTAGGTCTGATTTAAAGGTTTGTTCACATTGATTGGGACCATAGAAGAAATTTTAAAAGGGAGTTCTGCACTGTTCTGTGAAATGCAATTGTTGGTATCTTAAAACTGAACAGCTGAAAGACCTGGTTTTGTTAGAATAGGAAACTTACCTATTTTATGTGGAAGATGTTAATTACTGATCAGAGAGTAGGAGACTAGGACAGAGATAGTAAATTAGTTTTGGAATAGCTGATACTTGAAACGTAATTGGATCAACTGAGTGATACAATGTGATCGGCAAATGTGAGCAACTTGAAAGGTTATATCATTGTATCAATAAAATAAACTTGAAATGATGAAAATTTATACATTATTCACCTATTGTTTCTGATTAAACTGATTATGACATTCCATTGAGACCATGAAAAATATGTTTCTATTGTTTAGATGTAAAGTATTTTAAATTATTTTTTAAAAGATCTATAGGGGAAATTTTTAGCAAAAAAAAATGTTTGTGCAACACAACTTTTAATATCCAGCTGCAAAGGTCTCTGATATTGTTTTTCTTTCAGAAATGTTAGAGTTTCAGGAAATTTTAATGAGTCATAGGATCAAGAGTTGCTTAAAATAAGGTGATATCATGTGACAATCAAGTAGTTCTCTTTGTACCACATTCTCCCTCAATAAACATTTTAGGCCTTCAGAGTAAGAGAAAGGAAAAGAAAGCTAGAGAGACAAAAAAATATATGTTGCTGCCTGGAAGAAACTATTAATATAGATAAAATATCATTACACAGGCTACAGGGAATATGCAATCCAATGGAGATAAAATAGCTACTATATTTATCAGCATTCTCTGGTGTTTTAAAATTTAGCAAAGTCGCTGCTTATAAAATGTGCAAGACTGACAGCACAAGAATATGAAGTCCTTTGTCTGTCTCCTGGAAAAGTACTGAGTAGGCAGCAAAGTCCTAGTTCTCTTTTCCTATAAAATTATTTGTAATTTTTGTCACTGTTGAATTTACTGCGTGGTTTGCCTTTGATTGACAACAATAATTCACAGAGTATATTCCTTCCTGCATTGCAGTCCCATTGTATGTCAAATGAGCAAGGAAGGCAACATTAAAAATCAAAAAGTGCTTGGTTTCTGTCGCTATTTTCTGTCTTCCAGCACTGGACCAGAGAAGGAACCTGATGCTCTGAGGAACTCACTGAGCAAGCACAAATCAGCTCCCCAGCCCCTGGGCAGTGACAGAAACTGGCCCTAGAGTGCGATTCAGAGCCATGGACTGGGTCCTAAGGCTGGGATCTCTGGAAGGCAGCATGGCAGGCAGGCTGCTGGAGGTCTGGAAGCCAGCAGAATGCTTACCAAAATGGAGTGAAAGTGGTGGCAGCAGTTAGAGATGCCATTTAGTTCTTGGAGTCTATCCAGATACTTCCTCAGGATCCTACTGCACCCACAGTTTTGTCACGTGGACATTTTTCTCCAAGGAACTGAGATGAAACTGCAAAGAGATCCCATAGATCAGGAGAGAGGTGATAACAGTCCCCATGGCCTATGCCAAAAGTTTAATAGGCATCTTAAATGTTTCTATGATGGATGCTGATCTCCTGCCAGCTGGTGCACAGAGTGCACTGTGTGCCAGTTGGGCTGGGTGCAACAGACGCTTACATGCCAGCATATATATATATATATATTTTTTTTTTTTTTTTTTACCCACTTCATGATATTTTGCCTCAATTGCCAGCATTTTTGGAGTACACAATTCATCTGCCAGCATTCCTGCTCTTTTGTGTGGTGTGAAGAAAAGATACACATTTTTGTTAATATTCTAATTTCACACTCCAGAAGCAAATTTTTCTCACAAGTGATGCCCTACAGGTTAAAAGCAATTGTAAGGAGTTTCAAACCTGTAGAGAAGAATGCCAAATTCAGAAAAAGGGGAGTAAAAAGCACTGGGCTGTGGGTTAGCCAGTGCCAGAAGTGATGGGCTGCAATTGTCAACCAAACCCTCTAGATGCTTCAAGTGGAGCAGATGGCAAATTTCAATACATTCCACATTATGAGGAATGTGCTTTTTTTTTTTTTTTTTTTTTTTTTTTAATGAGTTGCTAAAATCTGCAATGAAAAATCGCAATAAGCAAATAAATCATCTGCCTGGATTGTCTGTCACCAGAGGTGTAGGAATGATTTGGCAGCACACTGAAGCAGCACAGTAGCTGTTGCAAACTATTGATATTTTTTTATAAGAGTTCAGAATGGACCACATGTCTTAAAAGTTCAACTAAGCTTGAATGAAATCCCAAGACGTAAAGTATACTTAGGCAGAATTTTCTTGCCTCAGGGACTCTTCAACTTCAACATGCTGATTGCTCCTGCAGCCTCTGACACTATTCCATCTGCTCCATCTGTTGTCGTCCAGTTAATACTGGAGGAGGTTACAGCTGTGCTCTAGTCTGCTAAAAGTGCTTTCCTAACCTGATTGTAAGACTACTCAGAGCTACACAGGAGAACACTCCTTCTGTATTAAGCACCAGAAAAAAAAAAAAGAAAAAAAAAAAAACCAACAATAAAAAAACCCATAACAAAATACCTAGGAAAAACAAACAAACAAAAACAAACAGTAGTTGCTCTTTGAACCTCTTTCCCTGTCAGGTGAAGATTATAACTGCCTGAAATCATAAAGCCTTCTCTGACTGCTGGGAGAAATATCTGGGATGGTAGCTATTCCTTCTTTTCCTTTTCTAGGACCTTAAACCCTCTGATTCTTCAATATTGCCAAAAAAACCCACTTCCACCCAGTGTTTATTTCTTGGGAAAGGGGCATGGAGAGAAAAAAGTCTTGCTCTGGTTTCTGCTTTTAATGTTCCATTCTGTTCCATTTTTTTTTTTGATGTTCCATTCTGAATAGGACCAGGCATGTGATTAGATTGAGGGCTGAATTTATTTGAAGGCAGAGTCGAGGCAGTGGCACCCCGCCCCCTTCTCTCTGGTGTGAGATGTGCTCTGCTGTCTCTGTCACTGCTGACCCCCTTCTGTGGACTTTCCTCCCTGAGACACTGGCTGACTCTGTGAGAGGATTGTCCAAACCCAGTGCAAAAAATAAACTGGAACTTCAGGGCTGACTGTGTGCTGAGACTGCTTAACCTCCAGCACAGAGACAACCAACGCTTTAAAAATATTACTTCTGTTTTTTAAAACAGACCTTATCCAAGCCTTTGGACCCCCAGCTCTGTACCAAAGTGTCTGAACAATCTCTGAGCATCAGTAAATTTGTAATACAAACACAGTCTTACAACCTAGCAAAGCAGTGTCACCCCCATTTATTGCAGAAACATTTCAAACCAGCACTCTGTAAGCATTTGCTAATACTTCAATAATTGTGACGTGCTTAAATGATCTTTATACAGCTGATCCTAAGTGCTTTTACAGTATTCTGTACTTCTCTCTGATATTTTAAGATATACACCTGGCATGTTTTCTGAACCCACAGACAGTGACTTATCTCCAGCCCCTCCTCTCACTTAGAGGCAATATCCTTGCCAACTGATGGTTTTCATTTCAGCTGCCAAAAGAAAAAAAAAAACAAAACAAAACAAAACAAACAAAAAACCCCAAACATAACAAAAATGCTTTGGTTTTGTCTCCCACATATATTCTAACATGCTTTAAAAAGGGTCAGAAGGAGGTGAATGGTCGAGTGAGGAGGGAAAAAGAACTAATTGAAATATGGAGGTTATAAGCCAAATTTTAATCTTACAACCATGACACTGGCTTAGTTGAAAACATAAAAGCAAGTCAAAGAGACTTGAGTCTCTTTTTAATGCCATCACAAAAAATTATCTCCAGAAAGGAAAAATAGCTTTTAGTTACTCCAGACTGTCATGGGTGTGATTATAGTGAATTAGAAAATATGTGAGGGAAAAAAGTCTCTTTTATGCAAAACTTCACCTTGAGGAAATTTAATGAGTGAGTGAGTGAGTGAGTGAGTGAGTGAAGGTTCTTGCAAAGATGCATTGAAGACTTTTGCATGAGTCTGCAGTCTTGGGAGCAGATAACTGAGAGGGAGTAATCACAGATATGAGTACATGTTAAGACTATCTTCATGATGCCAAAAGTTTAAGTGAGATTAGAATCAGTCCCTTTAGCTTCGAAGCATTTTACTGAGCAGTTTTGGATCAGACCATATAGACTTATACCTTAATAAAAATCCACATATGTTATCTAACTCTTCAGGAGGAAGCATAGATATGTGATAAAACCAGAGCTACAGCATTACAGGCTGCTAAATGCATTCCCTAAATCTGGAGGAGTTTAGCTCACAAGAAAAAGGCTTTGCATTCCAAGTAAATGAGATCCTGCAGCTCTGTAGGGAATAGCTTTAATTGGAAAGTCACATTCCTTGCCTCCCATGTAAATAAATCAAGGTACTTGAATTTGGTCATGGCCTTTGTCTAGTTTGGGGCCAATACCAGTCCAAGGTAATACTGTGAAGGCTAGAAATAGCTCAGTGGAACCAATCTTCACATTATTACATATATAACACCATCGGCAACACAGAGGGGTCTCAAGCTGGGATTGAAGTGTACCCCATTATCTGTAGAACATAATACAGTAAAAAAATAAATGCAGTGGTAATACTGCATTTGATTGGGAGTCAAATTCTCATGGGTTATAAAACTAGCTACAAGCATGCTAGCAGAAAAATCATCTCTCTTAGCTAAACTAAAAATGTGCTAAGGCAGTTTTTATTATTTCTTAATGAATTTCATTTAAACACGCAAATACAAAAATATCATCTGCCCCTATTGAAAGCAATGGTGATGTTTCTGTTGTCCTTGGTATTTTCTCACTCCATCAAAAAATCCAGCTGGAACCTCTCCAATCACTTTAGAAAAGAAGGACTAATGTCTTTAAATTATCATTGTACATGGAAATATATTGTTCTTATTTACTGCTTGCAATGCTTGGGTTCCACAATATAAAGTTATGTACAAAGGCAGCAAAATACATTCCCAAGTTTAAGATAAGCAGTAAAGTAGGGAATAGAATAGATTTTTTTTTTTTAATCATTCTTTGGAAACATGCAAGAAGATATCTAAACTCCCACAGATACTCTCCTTTATCATTCCAGCTGTTTTGCTGTTTGCTGTGTAGATATGTCCTTGGTGACACCATGGGGAAATATATGATTTTGCCATATCTCCATTCCCAAAATATCCTAAATACATTAGGGAAAATCATTATTAAAATGACACTTTGAAGCTTCTTTATTACATTTATAAGAGGAACTTAGTTAATCTACTGTGTCAAACTAGTTTATACACTGGAAAATGCCATGCTTTTCATAGTCAGTTACATTTTCTCTTTGAGTGCCCATGGCTATACATTGACATATAAATGTTTTACTTAAAGAAACACTTCCAGAAGTTTATGTTACACTTCCCAGGAGCATGAGCTATCCTATCAAATCATGACTCATTTCACTTTATAAACTTTAGGCATGAAGCCTAAATGAGTGCTCCAGTCTTCCTCCACAGCCAACAGACAGAGGCTGACTCCAGCAAGGTGTGCAGAACTTTTATGGGAACTTGCACTTAAATCTCACATATGTAAATATAAATGAGCATCATCTCTGTTACTAGTGTGATGGAAAAACCTGTGTCTGGTTTAAGAGCAGGAAGCCTCCTGCTATAAGATGACAGCAGCCACAGGGCTGCTGTCAAATAGCAAACATTTTCCATGAACCTAAGAAGCACAGCCACCTGAGTTTTTGAAATCAGAAATTATGTCTCTGAGGAACCCTCAATGAGCATCATTTCCCTACTTATAGGCACTGAGTCTATATGTGAAAGAACAAGAACTTCATTATGGAAATTAGAAAAACCACATGAATGATAACTAAGTGTACTCTGTGGCAGCTTTGTTAGCAGCTCATAATCACAATGCCTTTTGCTTCTGGTGATCATGTAACAGGAAAGCACCCTTAACTGTGATTTATTTCTTTTTTAGGGTCTACCTACATTACCAGTTAATTTAGTTCCTGAGTTCATGGTGGGCACTGGATCCTTTCTGTCTGCATTGTGCAGATGTTAGTTTACATTTGGGATTTCTTTGGCAGTAACCAATCAGAGCACATGATTCAAATCTTACACACAGTCTATGTCAGGGACACCTACAGGGCTGCACCTTTACCCCCAGTGGTCTTTAGAGATAGAAAGTCCTACAGACTCCAGGACTTGCAAAATGTTCCAATGCAATAAAAATTCAGTTAAGTGCCCTGCAACACAACTCAATCTATGTTCAAACTGAATTTCATCAAAAAAACCGCCACAACAACTCTCAGAAAATAAAAATTAAAAAATTAAATCACTGTGTCTCAAGGCAATATGGTTACTCCCTAGACAACAATACCCCTATGCCAATTTGTGAGGGACTAGCCTTAGTCCTGAAAGTGATCAGCAAAAGTGTTTTCCACTCCTTACCAGTTAGCTTAGAGCTATGGTTAACTCCTAGGGTGGGATACATTTAGCAGTAGGGGTGCCACCTAAGGATATTAAACCCTGCATGCAATGTGTTGGTAGTGCATTTCCAGTGTCCTGAGGTGCAGACACACAGATCTGTCCTCAATTCTTTACACTGTGCTGCTCAATGGTGTTATTTTTACTGTTTGGCTACATAAAAAAGCTGAGAAATTTAACAAGCAATGGTGCTCATTCTCCATAAAATGGTCATTTTGGCAATCAAAATCCTCACAGATGTGCATCAACAGCATACAGGACTTTGAGGTAGAGGCAATAAGAATGTTCTGCTTCTCAAAAGCAAAAATAATTCTCTTTTTCTCTTATTTCACTTGTGATCAGTTATGAATTTCACCCTATTTATGATAATTCCCAAGGTGTCTTGGATGTGATCACGAAGAAAATTGCTCAAAACAAGACCTTTTTGGAAGATATTCAAAGTCTCTCACTCATACTGGGATGTCGCAGAAAATACCTACTATATGGAGTTTTAACTAAGAGGAGCTATGGTGATAAAAACCTGATTAAAAAGGTTTTTTTCACTGAAAAATTCTGTTTCAGAAACATTGGGATGCTTTAGATAAAGCATTTAATTTCAATGACATTTCTAACAGAATTTTAAATAGTATTACATTTTTTTTTATTTGTGTTTCAATAGAACCATAGAATGGTTTGGGTTGGAAGGGACCTTAAAGCTCCTCTCCCTCTAATGCTCCTCCCATGGGCAGGGACATGTCCCACCTGGACCACGTTGCTCAAAGCCCCATCCAACCTGGCCTTAAACACTTCCAGAGGTGGGCCATCCACCAATTCTCTAGAAAAACTGTTCAGGTGTTTCATCACCCTCTAAGTAAAAACATTTTTTTAAGTGCAGTTGGCTTTAAAATAAAGCTTCCAGAGAAGAGAAATCTCACACCATCCCAATCCTACAAGTTTGATGCTAGTACCTATTTTTAGTTGTCTTTTAATCATTATATTTTAATTTCACTGAAATTTCAATTATTTAAATTGAAATTGTTTTATTTAAATTTTTTAAAGATTGATATTTAACTGTATCACTGCATGCTAAATTTACAGTAACAACATGAACCATCTTGACACCAACAAAATAAAACATTCTGATGAATTGTAGAATTCTCTAAAATTAAGTTTTCAAGTTCTTCCTCAAAAATTTAGAAATTGATGTAGTCTAGTGAGTTTTAGGAGAAGTATGAAAATGTCAGACTCTTTCACTGGAAGAAAACTTGTTAACAATGATCTTACCAGGCAGAGAAAGCAGTTTGCTGTCTGTCCACCCACTGGTGGGAGTCCATTCCCTCGCAGAGGGCACAGCTTCCCAGCTAGAGGGGGAAGAGAATTGAGTTGCCTTGCTGAGGTCAGGGTTGTGCAATATACCAGTGTCCCAGTGCATGTTCTTATCACTCACCATGGATCTGCAACCAGAAGGTTTAATACAGAGTAACAAAAGGGTACAGCACCTTCTTTGGCAACTGTCCGGACTGAGAAGGCTGAAGGGAGGTGAGGTTCATATATAAACTACAAGTGAGAAATTATCCCTGTAGCCATCGGCATGGGAAGCATTTTAGAAGCATAATCAAAACTGTTAAATGATAGTGAGTTTTTGAAGGACATTCAGCGCTGTGCTGAGGTACCACATTAGGCTTAAAATTGTCCCTTATGTTTTGTAAGCCACATAGAACAGAAAAAAGGTAGCCAGGAGGAAGAACTTCTGGGATGGGAGTTTGAAACACAGGGAGATAGAGGTTATATCTGAGGTTTCTTTCAGTAATAAGAGCTGTCATGACTCACCTCAGAAGAAGCTGAAGGGAACAGACAGCCCTGTGTCCCCAAGCACTGTGGCACAGGAACAACCCTCAGTGCAGAAGGTAGGTGCACACTGGGCAAGAGTGCTGTCCTTGGGCTCAAAGACACTGTAACTGCAAGTCATTCTCTGTGTGTAGAGACGGATGAGCCATCAGGAATGCTGCACTACAGCTTCTCTTGACCAGTTTTAGGCAGAGAAGATATTTCTCAGTGTTATTATCCCATTATTGAAAGATACTGCTGCCTGAATTAAGGTGCAAACAAGACCACATGCCAAAGTCAGTAACACAGATTTTATTTAACAGTAAGTGAGAGGTACAGAGCTAGATGGAAATAGAAAAGAAGGACAGGGAGGGTGGAAGAAAGAGAGGGAGAGAGAGAGAGAGAGAGAGAGAGATCAGACAGAATATAGTGACCCCTTGAGAATCCAGCAGTGTTCTGTTGGTCTTTCTTCATCCTGGGCTTCTCTGTGCAGGGAGGGGGCTGGAGTCGTTCTTCTGCAGGTACAACCTTTATACAGTCCAGGTTCCAGGTATCCACAGGGCACAGATGTCATTCCCATAACTTGGGGTGATATGTGTGTGAGCAGCTGCTTCCTTTCCCACAGTTTGTCACACAGGAATTTTTGCCTGGATGCCTTAGCTCAGTTGGTCAGAGCATGGTGCTAACAATGCCGAGGCTGTGATTTGATCCCCATATGGACCGTTCATTTAAGAGCTAGACTTGATGATAATTTTGGTTCCCTTCCAACTCAGAATATTCTGTGATTCTTTGATTAGCCAGGATGTGCTAACCAGATCTTACCAACAGGGCTGAAATTCGCACTTTCCTGTTGCAAATTCCTCCCTTCCATGCTTATCTCAAGCAACTGAGTTGTGGTTTGTGGTGGCTTAAGTTATTTCTACCTAAGTTGGCATGTTACCTTTGTGGCCTTGACACTGCTTTGAGAAAGCTGCATTTTTTAAGTCCTTACACTCAGTTCTTGTGATAAATTTTTATATGTTGCTACTAAGTGTAGGAAAATGTCTGCTTGGCTCTACCTCAGAGGAGGCAGCATTCCAGGTGGTCCCAAGCCTGATGGCTTGTAAAGTGCTGTAGAATTCCTTCAGAGGAAAAAGTGGATATTTAAGTGGAAAATTATGATTATGTCTCCCATCTTTCTTTTTCTACCTAATGTAAGCCTTCTGAAATAAAAGTAATTTTATAAATCCTGATTAAAATAACGTCTAGGCTTCTCAATTTTTTCTCCTGCTAGTTAGTCACTATAGGCAATAGAAAAAAAAGGAGTTCTATTCTCTCAAAAGAAAGTGCACTTGCTTCACAATTCTTATTGTTCCTGCCTGAAAGAATCCTACTAATCTTAAAATAAAGCACATTGGGGAACCATAAACCTTCAAAGTATGTAATATATTTCAGAAATACTGTTCATATGCTCTGTTTTTTTGAAAAGCAATATTTGTAAGCACAAGATCGTTCTGCACGTCGCTCCTAACTCCCTCTAGCACTCAAAACAAAATCCAAAGGAAGAATCTAAAAATCTGCACAAACATCAGCCTAGGATTGATCTCTGCCATTAATTTAGCAGAATAAAAGTATTGCAATTCCTTTTCCTTTTATTCCTGCAGCTCAGCGATCCAATTTATGTAACCTATTTCAAGATGACCAGCAAAGGAAGTTTTTCTTCTGGTTTTGGAGAAAATTCATAGTAGAATACAGTAACAACTCTGTGGATACATGCCATGGTTATGTTTTAAAAATGCATGGGCTATAAAGAAGACTGTAAATTTTGTCTACTGGTTATATCATGGGAAAAGGCTGGCAAATTGAGAACACTTCATTGTGAGTTTATTCTGTAGAAATATTCCTTTGCTGGGCAGTGAGGCTTCTCCTGTGCTTTGAGATCCACAGTAGAGAAAGACCCTCTATAAATACAAAGCCTCCTCTACTGTGCTCATTTTTAAATAAAATCCTGAGGATGATTTCTGCCTCATTTGCTGTACCACAGGAGAATGTTCTAAAGAGGTTCAGGAAGAGGCCAGTCCTTGCTTGACTTCCATGTTATGATTTTATGCTATTCTGCTTTGTCCTTTGAAATGCAACATGTTGTGGCATGGCCTGAGAAGGGCACAGCCTGCTCCCTCCTCTTTGTGAATGTGCATGGGTGGGAACTGATGCTGAGAAAATTTCACTTTCATAGGGCAGTTTCACAGAAGCAAAGAGAGACAAGAGATCTCTATTTGGAGGTGTCAAACCACACCTTTGAGTTCTGCAGCAGGAATACTCTGGCATGTGTAGGACTGCTATCAGCCATGAAAGCACGCGGCCTCTTCTGAAGAGCAGAGGGAGAGCCTGACCCTCTGGTGCCAGGAGCACGGGCTGCCTTCACACCACAGCAGCTCAGGCACCCTATACACTGCAGTGGATGTTTGCTTAAGGATACAATCCTGCTGCTATTCATTTCCAGGATTCATGCTGAATCCAGTACTGAGTTTTGAATTGTGATGGAAATAGCCATCACAGAAAAAGTAGTCATTTCTTCCTGGAACTTTAATCAGCTCAGTCATAATTACAGTACATCTGTTGTTACTAGATTATTTGCTAACACACATACATGCCTGCACGCTCTCTGATAGAGTAAGGACATGCTGGCATTTCTCTGTGATGTTGACAGAGAGACAGTGTGTGCAGGCTGAGGCATTCTAACTCCATTGTTGTTTTAACTCCCTGCATTATCATCAAGGACTGAGAACAGAGGAGGTCAAATCCACAGGTTATTCAGGCTTATGGCTGCTCTGATTTAGAATGTTTTTTTAATGCTTCATTGCAGAAACAAAAGGAAATTCCTGCAATAGTGTTGAACTGGCCACTGTGTATCATTTTGTCCATTTAAAATACTGATTTAATTCAAGATGTTAGATGTGGATTGCTCGCTGATGAATTTTATTCCTATATACCTCATCCTAAGGTTTCTGCTCTGTGTTTAATTTGCAGTGAGAAGGCAGATTGCCTTTTATTATTTACTCTAAGTCATAGATCTTTATTATCAGATGCCAGTTTGGCTGGCTTGTTTTGTGCTTTACACGAATACTGAAACAATTCAGCATGGAAATTCAATCAAAGTGCAATTTCATCAAGAAAACTTCTCTAATGTTATACTCGGCTTATATTATTCAGTTATTTTAGTATATAAGTATACAATCCCTTACAGATCAGTTAGAGTATTTTGGGAAACCCTTAGATATTCTAATTCTGAATGCCTGTAAGATAGTACCTGGCTTTCTATGTTAGGCTTCTTAAAGCAAACAATACTCAATTTGAGCAAAAAGAATTGTTTGAGACAAAATGTCAAGTACCACAAATTTGTTGTAAATGTTCTCTGCAACTCATTTCTGTATAACATTTTCAGTCAGGAGCCTGAGGAGGCCAATTTAGACTCAACTGAATGCTAAAGAAGTGACTAGAAAATTGCAAGCCTCTCATTAATCTACTGTGCTTACTTTCCCACTGAAACCATCTTCCAGATTCTGCATATGCTCATAACTTAAAATAGATCTGGAAAATGTAAAATACTACAAGTCCAGTGATGAATGTGTTCCCAGGCGTGCTCAGATCATCTGAACTTCTCTGTTTAGAAAAAAGTCAGCAGCATTGTTTAACAAAATATAAATCAGTGCTGCCTTTCCCTTGATAACTCTAAAAAGACAAAGCCTATTTTGTACAACCACCATAATCATGAGCTTATTACTTATGGAAAATAAATGCTTGGCCTATGCTTGGCACTGATCCCTTTCCAAGGTGATAAAGGGTAAAGCTACTTAAGGGATTGATCTACTAGACAGAAAATCAGCTCTTGTCTGTGTGCCAGGAGAAGTTCTGTTAGCAAAACTCTGCACATCCTAGCTGGAGGCAATGATTCAGAATTAAACCTGCATAAATAATAGAGGATTCATTGTGGGATAAACCAGAATGTGTTGCTTGACCTCAGAATAAAGGAGGCAATGCTTCATGGGCTGTAAAGCCTTTAATATAGAACTTTTTTTTTTCTAATTGATGCTAATTTAAATTTGAAAAATTAAGTTTAAAAATGTCAATCATTTCATAAACGCAAAAAAATGTTTCTTACATGAAAATTCATTTTAACATTTTTAATTTTCTGTTATTTAAACAGACCCTATCTATGAAGTATTCAAAATAGTATTTCAGCTGAATGCATTATTTGGTGGAGAAAATATATTGTAATCTACTCTGATTCATTGCTGGCAAAAAGCTTACACAGGCAGAGGAGAGAAGGAGATCACAGTGGGGTTGTTCTTCTACTTAGCTTTCATGGATCTGAGGTTGCTTGAGGTGGCCAAGTTCACCTGGGTTATGGCTGGGTGGCAGAGAGCAGGCGCCTGAGCTTGTCCTGCCTCTCAGAGCTGTGACTGTATCCTGCTTCCAGACATTTCTGGGGAGCACCATCCTTAGGTGCCATTGACTGGGCTGTAGCTGAGTCCAGCATAGACAATTCACATGGGAGCAGCAGAGTGGCTGATAACCTGTCAGAGAACCAATGTTTTAAGCCCAACTCTATAAGCACTTTTACTTAAATCTAACTGTAAGATAGAAGATCTGTCACCAGTCATAACTTTTTCTTGCTGTTGAACCAGCTGGTGGTATCAAACCCATTATTTCCTGTGTAACTTTATTGCTCTCCTGAATGATAGTTTATAAGCTTCAGTTAAAAAAAAACAACCAAAAATATGGTCAGAACAGACTGATTTTCCAGCCTGATTTTTCCTGAGACTACTTTTTTGTGCTTTGCCTAGTATATCTTTAATTTGAAAAATGCTAATGTTCCATCATATTCAGCATTACTGCTGCTCACAGCCTAATGAATTAGGCTTTGACACACATTCTGATAACTGTCCAACACATCATCTTTCCTCTTTATATCCCATTACTCCTAATTACTGTTTTGTGCATCAAATACTCAACATCTCTGTGATTTAATAAGGCAATTAATATTACACATTACTGCCAACACTTCTTTTTAACTTTTTGTCTCTGTATGCATCTGAAAGCATTTCTGTTACTGTGTGTCAAGTCACTGCATGAGAATTTGCACTACTAAACACCAACAGAAAGGACAAAGTAATGAAGACATTCAACATAATACATCAAGTTCTCTGCCAACCTGCTGCAGGACTCAGACTTTCCTAATAACACAAAATCCATAATAAATTTTACACTTTTAATCAGCAATTTTACTCAGCATCAGCAATAAGATGTGAGTGTAAAGTGTGAGACAGCAGTCTGGACTGTTAAAGTTCATTGAAACCAGCTGAGTTCTCTAATACAAAACAGCTGAGCATTTGTTCATGCCCTGTGTTACAGAGGAAAAGAATCAATTTTTTATGGAGACTAATTAAGCTCCCAGGACACTCTTGAAATTGCTTAATATTTAATAAGATTAGCATTTAGTTTATTGAATATTTATATCAATATTTACATTAATTATATTTAACAGTTATTAAATAACCTTTGAAAAGATATTTGTACAGCTAGTAGGTAGAGTTCTTTTAATAACCTGGGAAGGAGCAAGGTATGGAGCTTTGTACATTATTACTCCCACAGCAGGGACATGGTGTAAAAAGTGCAGTTTATTGCTGCAAGAAATCTTGTTGACCAAATGTAGAATGCAGTTTTCATTAAAGCCAGAAATGAAACTTCTAACATCAGGTCCTGGGTAGCATCCTCTGTGAACTGGTATTGATCTTGGATACCCCATAACCTTCTGCATCTCTAGATAGGCTGTAATGTACAGGCCATTTTCACTCACTGGGATCTAAATCTGTTCTGCAAGGCAATTAACAAAAAGCTAGTGGTCTGGTTTATTAATTATATGTCATCTAAGAAGTACAGCCATGATTGCTAAAGGCACATCTGGATAAGGCACAGGGCAGGTTCAAGGTGTTTTATCAGTCTTTGTGCGCAGGGAGAGCCATGAGAGAAGAGTGGGAGCAGCATTGGAGACAGGGGCACTATCAGCCCTTAAGACAGGAGCTCCTCTGGCCAGCAGGACCTTGCCACTTTTCCAGCTGAGCTGAGGACCCAGAACAATGAATATGGACGGTAGCTCTGGTTTTCATAACTACTCTTTGTAAACCCCCCAGTAATCATTCATAGATATCCTGGGTTCGGAGACCACAGTTAAAATAAACAAACCAGAAAACAAAAATGGAAAACCCACACTAAAAAACCCTAAGACTGATGAAGCCAGCTATTGAAAGGAAGCTGGCTTGGACTGGGGCTAGAGATGCAGAGCTGTGAACCACACAACCCTGCCTTGGAGATAAGCATTATCCCAGACACTGAGATATTGAACACCCTTAGAAGGGTCCTGGAGCCCTTCTTGGCCTCCAGCTCTCCATCCTCCCCATTTCACACTCACAGAAAGTTCCAGGGGCAAGGGGGCTCTCACAGGTCTGCTTTCTCAAGGCCTGTGTGTCATCAAGGGTACACTGCTGTGAGTATTGGAAAACCAGACGTGACAAATGGGAAAAGTCAAGTCCTTGAGATCTGTCCAAAGAGATCTGGGAAGGAGGGGGGCTGCACCTCTTGCATTGCCAAAGCAGGGCATTCATTGGCAGAAGATGGAGGAGTCAATCACAAACTCTCAAAACCAGCTCCTGTTATCTGCATTTGCTGCATCTGCTACCTCAGGGTCCTGCTCAGTGGCTGCAGCAGTTCAGTGCTAATGTAGAAATGATGAAGTGCAGACAAGGCTGGGTAAGCAGAAGTGTTTTGGATGGTGGCAGCACACTCAGCTTATGCTTACAAGCAGGTTTGATGACAGGCTTCTGTGATGGAATGTTAATCAGCATATTTGTTTCTGTAATATTTGCAAAAGCATCCAACAGGTTTTGTCTTTATTGACCTGCCATTTCCAGCATCCAATGCAAATTGAGAATGGTTATATTAATAAAAACTGAGCTCAGGACAATATGATACATTCACTGAATTTCTACATAGCAATTAACTGATATCTTTTGGTAATAGACCTTATATATTTTAAAATCCTTGGCTACTATCCATAATTGGCCTATATATTTCTTTTATATGAGACTATTTGAATTTGCCAGTTAGACATTTTTCCTGTATTTGCACAGGCTATGTCAATTCCTAAAATAATAAGAGCAGTGTTCCCCATGGTGTGATGCTTGTCTCTGTCAGTGACAAAAAATTAGAAATATGTTTGCACTTACATATTTAAGCAACTCAGAATAAAGGCAAAACTCCCAATGGTAATTTGAGTAACAATGACTAGGTGGCTGATTGATACATAAATTAATTATGTGAGCCTAGCTGTGGTATGTCAATTAACAGCTCATCATTTAAACTTTTAAAATGCAAATCTTCTTACTTTCTCTATTCAGTTAAATAAGGGATGTAGAGATGAAATTCTGCATGAATGGTCATGGATAATAGCAAAAACTTCATTCCAATTAAAAAGTCAGTAACCAAATGAATCTGACAGATACCAATCAAGCAGTAGTAGCTCTTTTCTCACAATTTTGTTCCTTAGTGGTCTTCAGGCACGTTACATTTACATTAAATCCATGCAAGTCATAAAGAATTGTGTGGAATAAATTAAGAAAAACCAATAAAAAGTTAATCAAATAATACATTCTGAAAGCTAAACAAAACTACAGTTATGCACCTGTATGCCTCTAACAGTGTGTCTACAAGGAACTGCTATTGCAAAACACAGTAAGAATTATACGTTAGAACATGACTATAATTCTGGGTTATCTTCCCAGCTTCCATTGAAGCTCAGGGCTGTAGGCAGAAACACAGAAGAGACAAGAGCATCTGAGCCCTGCTTATGATGTTGGTCACTGCTGCTAAAGCTCCTCTGGAAGCAGAGTGAAGTCGTCGCAGTGAGGGACAGATGGAAGGGACAGTAGCCATCAGAAAGACCACCAAAAAAAAAAAAAAAAAAAAAAAAAAACCCAAAAAAAAAAACCCAAAAAAAAAAAACCAAACAAACAAAAAAAAAGAGCATATCCTGGCATCCTCTGTCTGCAATGCTGATGTCCTACACACTAAAACATTGTCATGCACAGGTACACTTGGCTGAATTGGCAGGGACTCAAGAAGTCCAAGGAAGTCCAAGGCTGATTTAAACCCAAGTTGAGTAAATACTGAAGTTCAGAGTTTGAATATTTTCTTCTTATTTTCTTCTTCTTCTTTTTTTTTTTTTTTACTCTGAAAACTTTGTTTTCTTTTGAAAATAGATGTGATCTTTTTTAGGATACCAGATTTAGATTTAGACTTTTATGACCTCAGAATTCTATGAAGTTGTGTAAAAAAATGATATCAAGCTAAACTTTCTCCTCAAAATGAGTAACTATACTACCAAATCTGTTTTTCTTTCAGAGAATTAGTACCATAACAGGGTGCAGGGAAAAATAAAGAGAATAATTTTTAAGTTCTCTCTGTGTCTGAAGCATCTTGAAAGTCAGGTACTAGCAGACAAATGAAGTATGTCTTCTCCAAAGCCTGTGCATCTTCCTGCCAGAGTGCTTGATAAAGCACCAATAAAGTTAATTGCCTTTGCATAGCACTGATACAAAGAACAAAAAATATGTGTTCAAGTATGGCTCTCATTTTGAAGTGAGTTCCTTATGCATTCTTCTTCATTCTGTATGCTGTATAATCAGGAGCTGCATCTTGGAATTCACAGCAACTCCCTTCTCTGTGCTCAACATTTATGAGATTTATTACTATTTTTATAGATATGGTAAGTAAATATAAACTGGGAAAGTGTCATAAAGTATAAAACTCATCAACAGATGCTGATTAAGGAGAATTGTTATATAAGCTATATATATTTTTTCATTGAAGGTTTAGCTTTGCTGGTTTATTAGAAAAGGGTTCATATGAGAAAGGTATGACAAGGGAAATGGTGGCAGAAGGAACTGTGGACACCAGTGGAAACATATACTTTGAAAAACCTTTACATCCTATCATTGTTTCCTAGAAAATAATAAAAGAGGAGTATTTTAAAAAGTTATTTAATTTGACCTACTCTGTTATGAATAACACTTTTACTATAGCCAAAATCAGTCACCAGGCTCACTGGAAGCAATTTTTTCATGGCATAATAGAACAGCTTGGATTGGAAAGGACCTTAAAGATCATCTTGTTGCAACCCCCCTGCAGTTTTCTCAAAGCCCTATCCAGCTGGACTTGAACACTTCCAGGGGTAACCACAACTCCTCTAGGCAACCTGTTCCAAGGTTTCATCAGCCGAGAAACTAAACTTCATTTAGCTGCTTCAACTTTATACAAGTCTTTGCTTGGTCATCCCACAGCATGTTAGGAGCTGAAGGATGCAGCAGACCCTCACACCATCAGAGAATGCAGAGAATGATGGATAAATTCAGAAGGTAGAATGGGAGAAGCTTTGGAAGGTAGGAGGCTTTTTGGGCAGGGCCAAAGAGAGTTTGTTGAATGAATGCTGTTAGCCCATAGGTAGATTTTTCAGTTGCATTTATCCACCATGTTTTCCAATGGCAAATATCAGCCTTCAAAGATGAACAGTTCAAGGAGGAGATGTTGGATTCCCAGTCATGAAACTGCTTCATTTGCAGTGCTGAATGCCCGTTTCATGCCTTCACCTGCCAAATATGGGGACTGTGACCCAAAATGAGGAGCAGGGTTCAGGGTAGGAAAATTCACATAGCGAATTCCTGTTCCCTGAGCTTTGGTGAGCTGACCTGCCACAGAACATGTCTTCCTTTGCAGCCCACTGAAAAAGGGCTAATTCCTGTGTCTCCAGAAAGAGCCTGTGTTTCTGCAGCTGAGCTGGTAAGTTATGGCTGCCACAGGCAGTGGGGCTTGCTGCATTAGGAGCTACACACTCAGCTATAAAAGTAACCTAATTGCTGTTTGACAGAAGCGTTAAATACACAGTGAGTTTGTTTCCTGCAGAAGCAAATAATTGCTATATGCAATTTTACACTTAGAAGGTCAGATTTTGCTGTGTTAAAATCATACAGTTCAAAATCAATTGGCTTTCTTCTAACACAGAGCAATTTGGTTCTGGTGTGGGATAACATAACCAGCAGCAATTCACTGCAGCACTGACTCAGCTGCAGTATTCCTTGGGTACCGGTCAGTACAAATCTATAGCTCAGGGCTTGATCCAAAGCCATATTTCTGTCTCTGTTTCCAATGGGCTCTAACTCAGGACCTAAAAAAGAAACCCATTGTGAAAAACCACACAGCTGAGCGTATGTCCTACACAATTCAGCTGACTATTCCTATGCTCAGCAGCTGATAGTTTAGGGCTGCAGTATTGATTTGTGTTACTGTACTTTATAGCTAGTATGTTTCAAGATTAATTTTGTGCTACTCAGCATCTGCTTTCTCCTTGGGAAGTTTTGTAAAGAATTTTGCTGACTATAAAGAATTGACTTTTATGTTTTTTTTTCCAAACCAGCTGAACACATTCTTTATACCCTGCCCTTCCAAAGCATAGCATGACAGATACAGTTAAGATGATTATACTATATACTTACATGTGCTTCTGTGCTCACAGGTGAACAGCTGAAGTCTTATTAGTACAGCTCAGCATCCTTGTGCAGTCTTCTCTCACTTCCAGCCAACATTACTGTGGTAGGTTATTATTCTGCTAGGCTATGTTTTGGCTCCTGTCCAAAATATGATACAAGTCTATACACTTTTACAGATGAGTATTATTTTCTTTTTGCATTTACTTATAGTTTTAAATGGGAAGTAACAGGGATTGGTTATAGGTAAAAGGGTATATATTTAGTTCAATAAATAAATGCTTAAGTAGCTCAAAAATAAAAAATGTTAGGTATTACCATGAATAAAACTTCAGTTGGAATTTGTTGATTTTGGTGTCTATAAAAAGTGATATCTAATACTGACATCTAATACCTTTTCACCAAATCAATATAGGCAAGATTTTGAGTACCTATTATCTGGCTGTGCCTCCCTTTGGGAATCATTTAGGGGCAGGCAGTGTGTGATGGATGGCAGGCAATGAAATGGGTCTTTACACAGCTTAGCACCAGCCCCTGCAATGCGCAGGGCTAATTTCAGGGAAGAATGGGAGAAATAAGTTGCACCATTTCAAGTCCTGACATAAATCCTTTTCCTTTGCTTCAAAGGAAAGGAGCTCTAACCCCATTTGTTTCTGGCCTGGGCAGTTTTGTGCTGGCTTTGATTGAGACTGTGCTTCATTGCACATTGCTTTGTATGCTTTTGTGCCTGCACTATGCAGCAAGACATAAACCTCATCCCCCAGCTTTGTCGCTGAATTAAAAGCAATAGAGATGTGAAAAGTACATACTCAGTCAAAGTGAGAAGAGGAAATGAAAGCATGGATGCTTCTTAAAGGTGAACCCAGGCTGTGTCTCAGAGCCAGGGGCAATGACAGATGCTTTTTAATGAAGTCTGAATGTATTGCTCATAAAGGTTCTTATGGAGGTATTTCATCTACCTTGCTCCAGATTTATTCTTATTGGGTTTTAGGGAAGCAAAACCCCTGTTTTATTCTTCAGGAGTTCCATATGGTGGTAGGGCTGAGAGAAGGGCAGAATTATGGTGCCAAAGATTACAAAGCCTAAATCAGATCATCTCTGAACATGAACACTTACACCTGAGGTTTCTGCAGTAGAAGCATGCAGACTTAAGCCCAGTGAAGTTCTGTCCCTTTTAGCTGGGAACACGCTCAAAGGCTAGAATAGAATAGCAAATTTTTTTGTGAGTTTTCTGTAGAAATCTGGAAGCATGCAAGTTTTAGTCAGAGAAAACAGAATAACTACTCTCCTCCATCAAAAATGCATGTCCTTCTAATAGCATAAGCTGTACTCCATGACACAGAGAACAACTCAATAAAGTTAGCACTGTGTGAACAAAATTGTCAGGGTCCTTATCTGCAATAACCAAAATGTACATGTAAGTAATCCTTCAACCCTGGACACTGTAAATAAAAAAGGTCAAGAAGCCTTGGCAAAAGATCTATGGCAATGTACTATTATCTGGGTAAAGGCTGCTGTAAATCACTTTGTATGGCACATGCTCACAAGCAGAAATGGTTTAAAATCAGTAAGAATAAACCTGGAAAAACTGACTGCAAACAGCCAGCAGATGGTGGTAAATCTTGGGAGATGAATACAATATGTTTATTGCTGGACCATAAATGAACGTGGTTCTACAGATGTAAATAGACCATAAATCTGATTTTGCCCTCAGTTAACAAGGCCTTTAGTGCTTACCAGAGATAGAGCCACTACAGCTGTGGATTTCTCCCTCAGAGATAATCTCCATCCACGTTGCCATCCCCAACAACTCTACAACAGAAAGAAAAACAGTTTGGTTCTCCTAGGGCATTTTTCCAAATTTTGTTCTGTGTTATCTTCTTGTAGCACCTTAACTTTCCAAATCATAAAGGCAAACAGATTGACTCGACCTTACCTTAGATGTCAAAAACTCAGTCTGAAGATGTCTCCATGGGTTCCAGGACATGACCTTGTAGAGGGCAATTCACCTGACAAGTGTAACTGAATGGACCCTTTTGTGCTCAACACTGAATATAGGTCAGACTTGAGTCCGGACAAGACTTCTAAATTAAGGTTTCTGTAACACAGGCGTTCACATGTGAACAAGCTGTTTCAGGTCCACTGCTACTCCTCAGAAGTGAGTTGAGTGCACCCAGTGGAGCAACAAGGCAGGTCAGTTTGGTTCAGTTCACCCCAACAGAGACATGTCTTGATAAGACACCTAAAATGGGAACATGATGTTTTCTGAGATGTTCTACAGGAAGACATGGGATTTATGGGAAACATATGTGCTTCAGGAGGGGCAGTAAGAAATGATGTGGAATAACCTCAGGCACCTCAAACAGCAGAAGATCCAAAGTTTAAACAACTGAATGGTACTCTTTTATGTAGACCATTTCATATGAACATAAACTGAATCCAATCCCTAACTGCTTGTGTTAGGACAAATCAATCCCACCTGTTATATTATCTTCTGTCTATGAGATCTACAGGCTTTATATATTGAAAAAAAAAAGGGTTTTTTGGTGGTGTTAGCCCTTATTTATGTATCTTTTCTATTCTTAAGATTGTTGAAGACTTTCAGCTGCCACCAAAAGGGCCCAAATTGAATTTTGTCATGTCAGAGGCCAGGGTTGCTGCATTCTTTGTCATTTATCACCAACAGATTGATATGTACCACTCAGAAATTCAAACTTTTATAAACTTATCTAAAAGGCTTACAATTACCACACGCTCTGTTAGAAATCATCCAAAATGAAAATTATCTTCCCTAATCCATGTTGTGTGCCTCCTTTTTTTTTTTTTTTTTGCATTTATCATTCATTCTATGTACCAATCTCCTGAAAACATGTGGGAAAAAATATGCAGTATGTAAAAGAAGATAAGCTCAAATATGTAATTTTAAGAAGTTAAAACAACAGGATCCTTAATCAACATGAAAGAAAATTCACTATCAGAAGAAGAGAAGGTGACAGAGCACTTTTTACTGGAGTTTTTTGAAAGCATATTTGTTTGATAGTTCCCAGATTCATTCAGGGCCAGACCCTGAATATATTTATCATTACAGAAATAGTCTGAAGAGCAGGAGTCTACTATCAACCATAGTGTGTCTCCTTCTTCCACTCAAGTTTCCAACACTGAGATGCAGCAGGAAACATTTGAGGAAATGAAGAAGATGAAGGAGATGAAGAAACCCAAAGCAGAGAAAAACTACAAGGAAGTCAATGGAACGACCTCTGCAGGTTTCAGCATTTTGGACAAGACTTGATTATGCTACTTGATTTCTATCATAATATGTTTAAACCAGTAGATATCAGCACTCAATGTGAATTTCAATCTCACAATAAATTTGGAGAACAGGTTGCTAGAGAACAGAACTCCCAGCAAGTATTAGTGTTCCTTTCTGAAAGATAAATCTCAATTACATCCCTAATTACCTGTAATTATGAAGGTCAAAGTCATAAAGTCAAATACTGAGATGTTTTTTCTCCATTTTGGTAAAGTCATCTTTGAGAAAATCCTTTATGTTTTAGTCAGTAGACAAGAAAAACAAATGTTAATGAACCATTGCAGAATATATTTTCATCTTAACTCTGCATTTGTTTCCTTTGATATTAGTATTAGCAGTTAATAATGGGACAGGTATTAATTGCATATTAAAGTACTGGGATTGATGTACAGAGGTGGGACAAACTGGTACTTATGCCAAGCACTGCTGGCAATTATACATAACCTTCTTTAAATCCTAATTTCATCCATAATAAAATATAGCATTAGTGTGGAGACAATAAATCACTTACAGACAGTAGAAAGGTTCATTTATCTTTGTAGAGATGCTGAAAAGAAGCCACATCTGAGTTATTGCAATGAAAAGTGGATTTCTGGACACTTGTGAAAGTACATTTGCAAAAATGTTTCTTTTTCAAGATACTATGTTTTAAATATTTTCATTTACACCTGCTCATGATTTTTGAAAAAAATATCATTCTTCTTAAAAAAAAAGTCATTTCCTCCAGGAACACAATACCAGATACAGAAGGCAACCTACAACAATGCAAGCATGATAGCCTAGACAGAATAGAGTTAGAATAAGCAGGGAGTGGTGCTTGCCCCATGCTCAAGAAAATTTTAAATTAATGGATCTCTAAGTAAACAGCACTGACAGCAAATAACTACATTTTCCCTATCCCTAATGGTGTGTCCAGTTACAGTCCCAGAAAAGGAAAGGCTGGATATTTGGCAAATGGAGTTGTCAAGCCCACTTGGTATACACTGTGGACCAGCATGCTTCTACTCTTCTTAAATCACCTACCACCATTTTTGGCTTTTTCACCCCTCCAGGTGCCTGCTCCTTATTGCTGGCCTCACCAGGCATGTCCATAGCAATCCTTCCTTCAGACTCTGTCCCCATGCCAGAGTCAGCTACAGATGCTCCTTGGCTCCATGGCCTCTGATTTTATTCTTTCTCTCTGGACATCTGAAGATGACTGAGGTCACTGAGGACATGCATCCTCTGAAGTTTGCCATCCTAGCAGGCAATTAAGGGTAAGGTAATTAGCTGGACTGAAGCCCATGGCAAAGTCACTCCAAGTTCCTTCCTTTCAGCAAGTATTTTGGGCTGAAGAGATTCTTCCCTGATACTTTGCACCCTATATTTGTTAGTATCTTTTTTTTAATTTTGGGTTGCTTTATTCTTCTCTCCGGTACTGCTTTTCCCTCTAACTGTCAGAGCTGGTTTGCACCAGAGATTTGGATATTGATTCATGTGCCTACACACCATGTCCCTGGCATGAGCTGCAGGCAAGAGGAATTAAAGAGTACTTGAGACTGCTCTGGAGTGCATTTAGATCTGTGTGTATAGCTATGGGGAACACTTATAGCAGCCCAGAGACACCAGGATGAATGTGAGTATCACTCACAGCCCACCCAAACCGCTCTGCCTGGCTGAGAGGTTGGCATGCAGGCTAATGGTGAGGGACCTGGTTGGTTTGTGGCACCAGGCAGAGTGGTGGCTGCTGCAGAAATATGTCTGGTAAAGTTGGGCTCTGCCAGTGAACCAGTATATTCATAGAATCATAGAATGGTTTGGGTTGGAAGGGAACTTAAATATCATCTATTTCCAAACCTCCTGCCATGGGCAGGGACACCTGTAAAAGACTGAAATGTTAATGGTCAATGACTGAAAACAATTGCCCATTTGTGAAGGGGCAGGGTGCTATGCTGAGCCAGGTTTTCAACTCCCAAGGGGGAGGAGGTGAGGTTTTGGTGTAATGGCAAGGCTCTGGTCTGCATAAGACAGAGGAGGTGAACAATTACCACCAGAGGTTACAAGGTCTTTAAGGGTAATAAAAGGCAGATCCTGCAAGGTGGGATGGTGTTTTTATCATGCCAATGGCCCTCCCCCAGTTGTAGAACTCCCTCTCTCCCTGTGAAGGTCCTGAGGATGTTCATCCCTTCTGATGGGGCATAACTGGCTCAACTGCACTGATGTGAGAGCCAGCTGTCCTTTTTTAGAAGGTGTCATAAAGCATCACAGACCCCCAAAGTACCCCCAGACTCATTTCTGAGACCTTCCACCAGAGGACTGAAAGCTCTCCCTGCTCAGGGGAAGTACCTGGGTGTTCCCACCTGAACCTCAGTTACTGAGGTTTCATCTGACCTTGTGCTTTGCAGGCTTTTTCCTCAATCTGATGCATCAAGATGGTGACCATCACTTCAACAACCAACACTTTGACAAATGGACACCTAAATTGCAACAATCAAGTCTCATTGTGAGATCTATGGGTGGTGATATGTTTTTACTTTTACCCTTTATTTATTCCTTCTTTCTTTCTTTTCCCTTCTAGAATTGCTTAACTGATATTTTCATGCTTTCATATTGCTATATTACAGTAGATAATAACCAAAATGACTACATGCCTGCTTTCCATTGCAACCAAATTGCTCTGAAGTAAACCCTACATATCTATATTTATAAGCACTGATTGTTCAGTGTTGTTTCACTCTAATCCCCCCCCACCCCAAGGGATCTATTACCAAGAAATGGTGTTACCCTTGCCTTTAGGGGAGGGTTGTAACACCACCTCCCACTAGATCTGCTTGGTCAAAGGCCCATCCAATCTAGCCTTGAACTCTTTCCCATTTTCCACATAGAAACTTCCCTGCTCTGGACCTGAGTCTGGCGTGTGCTGAGCCAGCAGGTTCAGTTGCTCTTGCACATCAGATTTGCGGTCCCTGCTTGGACTTGTTTGTCTGGCTAATTTGTGTGTTTTCATCTGTTGGTTCCTTGTTATTCAGATTTGTTTGTTAGTGGTGAGGATTTGTGTATCAGTCACATAATTGCAGTAGAAGAGAAGCTCTCTAGTGGAACACAGCAGCTGTTTAACAGTTGGTATCAGCAGTATGCAAACTGCAACAATGCAGGGCAAAGAACAGCGCTCTGCTAAAAATCCTGGAGAACAGAATGAAAACTGCTACTTGAGGCTATAGAAATCTCAGCTTTCTGAAAACTGTTATAGAAACTCTAAAGGTCCTTCAATGAGTCATGATTTTACAGAGTGGTAGTGCCTCTTGGAAACCTGTGCCAGAACTGAGCTTGTGTCACAGCATGGTGTATGAGGTGCAAAGTCACAGATAACAAAAATAAAATTAATGAGGTTTTTCTCTTGAGGGCCCTTATTTGGGTAAAGCAGAATTTTTCTTTGTAGGTGGATAACTGTCCAGATTGGAGTTTGCACTGGCTTGGTTTAATTTCCTCTGCACACAGTATAATCACTGAAATAACTGAGCTGGCTACAATTATTGGCCATGCAATTTCATGCATCCGTGAAAATTTATTGAAGTACAAATCCTTGCATTTGCTCTAATTTGTGCTAATGAAAGGCCTTGGCACGTTTGCTAGTAAGTCTTATAAAGAAGACGATTCAGAGGGAATTCAAAGGCAATCGCTGTAATGATTTCAAATTAGAGTAATAAATTTGACTTTATCACATTAAAATTAATAAAACCGTTGTTAGTGATTTGATTTTCCACTACTGTGCACCTAGTATGGAATATAAAGATGGATCATTTTTTTCAAGAAGTTTCTGACCATCCACAGTTGAAACTTCTGATCAAAGCAAAGCTGTAGATTTACATCTCAGCATATGTCTCATTAAGAAATTTATCTCTGAAGGAATTATTAGAAACTACAAGAAAGACTGGGCTACAGAAACACAAAGGCTATCCAGCTGCAGAATGAGAACAAAGTTTAATGAATATTTAGTTTACAATTTTTAACTTATGAGCTGATTAATGATACAAAGTTATATTTTTTCCTCCAGATGACAGTATAATCAGAAAAGCGATATGCAGTAGCAGTATGGATGTGACATCTTTATTTTTCATACCTAAATACTATTTGCCTGAAGAGCAAACATTGTTCCTGTGCTGGTTGAGGCTGCTCTACAGCAAACATACACATTATGCTCAGCCATGGAAATTCATCTCTTTCTCCGCTGTGTTGTACTTCTCTGCAGTGAAAAATCAAAAGCTTTCAAATGAGCTTTTTTCTTCTGTATTCACAAAAATAATAAATTTCCACATGAATAAAGATGAAGAAGTTGAGGAAAAAAAAGCAACAAAACCATTCAGCTGTCTGTTGAAATTCAGCTGCAGTGCATCCTCTTGCAGCAGAATGGCCCCCCCTGTACCCCCAAGGTGGGGACCACCAGCCTGTGCCCTGCCAGAAGAGTGCTGAGGGCTCTGCTCTGGGCTCTCAGTAAAGAAATCTCCGTGCCAGTAAAGAAACAGTGCACAGATAGCAGTGCAAAATACATTTTGATTGCAATCACAAGACAAATTGATCGATCTTCCTTTGGTACAAGGTGGGAAGGTGGAGGAAGATGGGTGGCTATAGGATTGTCTTTAGGGAACAGAAGAGGATGGAAAGAGGAGAAGGACTATTACTGATACTGATCCTGTTTTCTCATCTTCTCTCTCCTTCTTATTAACCTCCAAATTCTCCCTTCCTGCATCTTTTTTCCATCTGACCTTAGATACCCCTTCCTCTTGTCACCTCTAAGTCTCTTCTCTGTCTGGCCAGATGAGTTACTGAGGATCCACCTTGTTGTACCTGTGCTGTCCCAGGAGTACAGTGACAGCAATTTGAAAGCACTGGCCAGATACTCTATCTTTGTGTCAATAAATTACTAGAACAGCAAGGCCACCCTCTGGTCCCAAGGGCATTTCCAGAGCCTGGTCCCTGACCCTATTCAGCTGCTAGCACAGCTGGTGCCAACAACACCTGAGGAAGAGGTTTTTTGGCACAGGGGTATCATATGTAAGAAAAACCAGACAATCCTAGCCCTCTTCCTGGGGAAACCTGGACACAGGAAAATTCTATATCTTCATGATCTTCAGCCAGTTCTTGATGCAGGAAACCATTCCTTGGCATTGGATAGCCAGGTTAATTTCAGGATTCCTGGAATAAAAGACTGCTTAGGTGTCTTTAATGGCTATTTTTGTTCAGGTGGAGTATATAATAGCAATAAACTATTTACAGTGAAAGCTGTCCTACAATGGATTCCTCCTCCTGTGAGAAACTGATTTGCAACACCCAGCTGTTCTCTGTTCTCTGATGTCAGGAGGCATCATGGCAACACACATTACACATGTGTAAGGAAACAAATCTCATGGCCATGCTTCTCATGGTGCTGCAGACAGCTGTGAAGCTGCTCAAGCAGCGACTAAGGCCCTCTCTTTATTTTCATTGGAGAATGGCTGTTATCATGTGATGACCAAAGCTACCACATTAAAAAGCAGCACTCTGTCCTTACTTCCCTCATCAGTAAGGCACAAGTTGGAGTTAATTCTATTTTTTTTTTTTGAAGATTTTCACCTGCTTGGCATTACCCTTAACTAAACAGCATGAATGTATGCCATAAAATGATCAGGGGTGGGTAGTGATTAAGTGCTAGAGCTATGGAAATGAAAGTCCCTCAGCCTGACTTCTGTAAAACTTTGCCTTACATACAGCCTAAGCTATGTCTACTTCTTTTATTAACTATATATTAGAGACACAGGTTTCAGTGAGAAAAAAAGAAGTAGGGAAAAAGTGTTTTCAGGAAAAGAGAATTGCTCCTGTGTTTTGGAGATATTTATGAAAGGGCTCCCTTTGCAGGGTTTTGGAGTTGCTTTTTTTCCCAGAAGCCAGTGTAGAGCTGCTGTCCAATAACTATCACAAATTGATTAATTGTTCAATTTTTCACTCCAAGATCCTGACAATCTGGATCAAGCAGCTAAGTAGCAATTAACAACATTTATGGATGACTGATGCAAAATTGAGATTGACTACAAGGTGAGCCCTCTGCTCTGCTCAGCTCTTGGATTTGTTTGCAGATGGAAGAAGCAATGAGTAACTTCTTTCTATAGAGAACAGGATGTACAGGGAGAATACCATCTTCTGACAATGTTCTGAACCAATTTGAGAAACAATAGCCTAGTGTTCTTAGAGTTATTTTCTAATTTTTTCATTTTAAACATTTGCTTTTATTTTAAACATAAACTCTAACATATTACAAATCCTATAAACAAGAATGTCCCTTGAGATACAACAGTTCAGTTCAGCAGTTGAAAGGGAAAGGTATGAAGGTTAAG
Source organism: Vidua macroura (assembly GCF_024509145.1). Lineage (NCBI taxonomy): Eukaryota > Metazoa > Chordata > Aves > Passeriformes > Viduidae > Vidua > Vidua macroura. Next base: position 62,714,777 of record NC_071575.1, read on the forward strand.
CTCTCTGAATGGATGTAATGGCACTTTTTTGAACATTGTAAGACAGAATGATTTCTGTCTAGAACTTGCCTATTTTTTTGTTTGGTTTGGTTTGGTTTGGTTTTTTTTTTGTTTTGCTTTTTTTTTGTTTTGTTTTGTTTTGTTTTGGTTTGGTTTTTTTTTTGGCTTCCTGTTTACAGAACAAAAGCAATTGTATCATGCCCTGTTAGTTTTCATACAATACACTCATCTAGGGGAAGGTATTATGGTAGTAGGTGTTGTTTATCATGAGGTGCACCAGAAATTTAGAACAAATACTCTAGTAATGTTTTGGGGATTCTGAAAGAGCTGTTTGAAACAGGTAATTTCTAACTCTTCTCTTACAAAGCTATATGCCTCCTTCACCAGGAACTCAACAGCATAAAAAAGTCAAAGCCAGCTAACAAGAACCCAAAGAAGCTTTAAGGTATCAGAGCTTTAATAGATGTTTTATCAAGGCTTTCTGGGACTCAAAGTGAGAAACTGAAAAAACATGTTCTGAATAGATATAGGTCCTACTTGCAGGCTTTCAGGGCAACAAAACAAAATCTCCATGGCTATCTCAAATGTCAGATTAGGATGGTCCACATTCATGAGGTGCTTTAGTTTCAAATAAATTTGGGCAGAAGATCTTATGTTTGCAGGAGACAAGGATTTATTCTTATCTGCCTTGCATACCACTTACCTATCTGCTTGGTGGATTAAAATTAGACTGACTCCTGGGGGAGAATGATTAGTGAGCAGAGAAGAAGGAAGTGGCTAAGGTACTTTATAAATAAATTTATCACCTAACTGCACTTTATGACTTACATATTCTCTGCTAGCAGCAACTAGAGTGCTGCAAATTACTTTGTTACTAAAGAAATAAATATCCATGTCTGTCCATATGAATCTATCTCCTGCTTCATATTCTTCAAGGCAGGGATACTGCTTAAAATAATACATACAGATTGATTGCAAAATAAGGTTGAAACTAATTTTAATTGTTTAATGGATCTGTTTCAAGAAACTGGGTTGAGAGCTCTTTCTGCATCTCAACAACCCATTACAACAAAATTCATAGTTTGCCTTTAGCTCACACTGAACTTTGAAAAAATTTATTCTATCCTATTACATTTCCATATTAGTTATAATGGCCATGTCAAAATATTTTCTTCTTCTTCCTACAGTTTACTCCTAATTATGGAGAAAGAGGGAGCAGGGAAGGAATTATTCCCACCCAGAAGTCCTCTTGGGGTACCCCTTGTACAGCTTATGCCTTAACCTGGGTCTTGCTCTCCTGCCAGGAGAGTGTGATGAAGTGACAGTAGGTGGTTGTCCCACTTCCATCCTCCACAGTTCAGCAGCACAAGGTCCCAGATCAGCCCTCTATCTGTGTCCATTGGAGAGAATAGTTTGCAACCAATTTTATGGATGTGTAAGGTGAACTCCAACAGAAAATACAGACTTTTTCAGCTCCAGCTTTCCAGGAGGTCCAGCCCTTATGATGTTGTTGCTATAATTATCATGCCCTATTTGATGTTTGCAAGAAGACTGAGCAATGATCACTTACAATATCAACAAGCAAATGTGTTTATAAAGATCAAACTGATGTGTGACTTAGAGACATCCAATTTCACATATTTCATTTGCAAAGTGTTCCCTGAATATTTTGTTTACTTTTTTATAAAATCCTTCAGCTTTATAGAAAATCAATTCTCTGTCATCTAAATGTTGTCTTATAGTTCAGCATGCCCTCAATTTATTTTTGTATTGCTCCCTATTAATGAGAGTGCACATTAGAAATAGCTATGAAATATATGCTGTGCTTTTTTGCTGGGGACAATTTTAAAGAAGTTTGATGAAATTATATTTAAAGTGAGTGCTCTAAATTTTAGGTTTGTATAATTTAATTGTCCAGGGTGACAGATTAATCACAGGTGCCTATATAACTTAAAACTCCAATTAAAATAAACAAAAAATTAACTTGTTGGAATTGTCATGTATGCAAGAAATTAGTTTGAGTAATAAAAGATTTTAAGCCAACTTTTTCTTTTCAATGTTCCCAGCCTTAAGTGAATGGAATTAATGGACTACAGTTTACCATAGGCAGTTATGTGTTTCAGAAGGGACTGATGCAGACAAAAAGTAATGATGGCTGTCAGCTTTGCATGAAGAATCCATAAAAATCACCTGCAAGAGAGAAGAGCTATTTTGTGGACTTCAAACTAATGCCTTGTGCTTATATAAACACTGGTGAAAAATCAGAGTGACACTGAGAGTCTACAAAGGCTGTGTTAAACAACATCATTGAAACATATGATATGAAAATTTGGGGTTGGGTGGAAGTCATTGCTATTGAAAACTAGTTATTAAAATAAGCATTTATTTTTTGATCACTGGAGTTTATCTGACAAGCTATAATCTTCAATTGATACTAGTTTCCTTCTCTTTATCCCAAACTACTAAAATCAGAGTCTTTTTCCTGCACTCTCCAATTACAATTTCTCATCAGCACTAGCATCTCCAACTCCACAGAAGAGGGGAAGAGAGGTATTGGAGTGAAGGAGATGATGGTCAGTCTGGAATTGACTACCAATATTTTTGGGGGAAGCAATAAAGGAATGAGGGTGAAATAAATAGACAAGCAAGTATGGCCACTGAACTCAGAGGAGAGTAGTAGTCTTGGAAAAATCACATCTGTGAACTTCACCAATTAAAACTGAAACTAGCTAAACCAAATTATAAAAGACACTTCCATTATAAAAATCACCATATTGTATCATATTATTTTAATAAATAAGATAATATTGGGAATTTAAAACCTTTACTACAAGTAAATCCTGAATTTAAAAGAATATTGTACATTAAAGCAGGAGTAGAATCTGAATATTGCCTTTATTTTTAACAATAAAATTAGTATCTAAACTTGGCTCTTGCAGATAAGTGAAAGCACTAACAGGACAAACCAATCCTTCCCTCGCCCATTTATCCCCAGGTAAATGTGTATATGTATAAAAAACCACACAAGTACTAGTCAAAACATAATGATGTATTATAACCCCACCTCAATGTGTCTAGCTGTGACAGGGAAGCCTGTTGCAAATGGAAATTTTCACTCCACAAAATACAAATGATGAAATTACAATGAAGATAGAAATTGAACAAAGCAAGAACTATGTTATTCATAGTGATAACAAAATCTTTCTTAAGTCTGGCAGACCTTGACCATCTTGTTAACAGACCAGGAGTATCTATGTAAGATCCTAGCAATAGTCCAAAAGTATTTTCAGGCCAAATGACTCTTATTTAAAGACTGTACTCATATCTCCATAGGAAAAGTACAAAATAAGTACATTGTCAACCTGTGCAAAATGGCTGACTAATGATCAAGTCTTAAAATTTGAACCAATGTTGTGATAGATTAATCATGTCATGAAGTATGAAGGAGCTCAGATGGGAATACTCTGACAGCCCATAATAAATCAACTAAGAGCAACATGCAGAGCTAGTAAATAAGCTCAGAACCAAATATAGAGCATATGAGTCAGGCACAGAGCTAGAACAGCAAATAATATAAATAAATATGGAAACTGTAAGAAAGGTGTATTAAATTGCTGCAAATGCAAAAATACATAGATAAGAGGAAAAATAAATGAAAAATAAAACCTAAGGACTATTGGCACTTTAAGAAAGGCAACAATATTTCCAAGTGTTTCATCTGTAAAACAATACTGACAGTAATTTGAATGGGGAGGTATTTATATCAGTATTTGGCTGCTGGAAGAAGGGATGAACATTCTGCAAGGCAGGCCTTGATTGGAGCAGTAGAACAGCCTACAAATAACCCAGAGTCCAGGGGAGAGACAGCAGCATCAGACTGGGACCACAGACTCTTCGAACAAGTAGTCAGCATACCTAGATCTGGATAAATATGAAATGTTGATTATTTATGGAGATATTAGGATACAGATGCTGGAAAGGAGAAATCATTACAAACCCTAAGTGACCATAATAAATCAATTCAGAAACATTGTAACCAATCTCCAAACCTCAAAATATCTCTCATAAATCACAGTTATTTGCAAAATCTGAGTCACTGATTGACCAGAGAATGAAACAACCATGGTTTCTTCTTCTTGATACATTTGTCCCATAAGTCAGAGAACTAGTGACCTATTCTAAAGCACTTATGATGTAATGAAAAGGTAAATACAAGAGTGACAGCACAGCCTTAACTTCTTCTCAGTGACACTAACATGAATGGAATAGACAATAATAGAAAGAAATGTCCTGCGGTGATGGTTGTGCATGAAAAGTTCACCCAGCTCTTTCAGGAGCAGGAAACCATTCAAGTAGAAGACGGCCATAAATCCCTGGAGGGCGTTTTTTAAAAGCAGACTTCTTCAGAGTGCTTTCAGCACATGCTCCGAGGGAATAGCACTATTATTTTACGCATATGCTGCAAGAAATTGACTGCAATTACTGACAACTTCTCCAGGCAGGAATTGTAACATTAAATGAAAGACAAGTGAATAAGAATACAAAATTGTGAGCCTATTCAGAAATATAAAAGATGGGAGAACACTGAGACCATTGGACAATAAATTTTCACATCCTTTTTAAGAAAAGTTCTGGAGAGAATTGTATAAAGCACACACAACAAACATTTAAAACTGTTCATAACATTTTTCCTTCCATCTGTCTGAAAAACAGAAAGAAATCTCAATTCTGCTGAAGTATGCTAGAAAAACTGACATGAGACAAATATCCAAAAATTATTCAAAATGTACTTTGTAGTCAAACTGCAGTGTCCAGACTACTGAGAAAAGAAATTCTCCATTCCAGAATACAGGCCTGAACCAGAAAGCTTAAGCATTCTGTGTATCAGCAAACAGCCCTGGAGATCTCTGAGATCTAATAAGATGTGATAGATATAGAAGAAGTCCAGGCAAGCCTCAAAAGAAAAAAAAAATACAGTCTTATAGCAGAAGAAAAATAAATCACTTGAACGCAAAGTACTCATGACAGTGGCCTGATTCCTTGATTGCCTCAGTGGCAGATGAAGCAATGTGTTTGTTAAGTACACTTGTTATCACAAAGTATTACTTGAGAGAAGGGCAATACATGAAAACAGGAACCATTCAGGGTCAGATGGAATGTTCATCTAGGAAGAGGAAACATTTGGGGTTGTGTAAAAGAACAGGTTGAGCATAGAGGTAGTTCTGCAAGATATCTCTTCACTTTAGTATGGCTTGGGACTTCCTAAACCAAAAGTGTTGGGTTTGTTTATGAATCTCCAAGTAATGTTTCTTTCCATACAATTTTCTTTATAACCAAAGGATTCAATCCTTTCAGTACCTTTCAGTGTGCAGTATGCCTGTGTGTAACTGAAGTGTATTATCTGTTCATTTCTTCACCTTCTCTTCTAAAATCTCTCTCTAAAAGTAATTCAGTGTTTCCTCTGGTAACTGCTGTTGATCTCATGTGAGCTTTCTCATGTGTTCTCAAACATTTTGTAAGTACCATGACTCATACCAACATCTCTTTTCACATGAGGCTTTGCTAATGTGGCATAGAGCAGAAAATTAACCCAATACGTTTTACAGGTGAAAGACTCATTTCTTAGAAACCCAGAATAGCATAGAGGCAGAACAACTGGAGTTTTGTTGGCTATAATGTTGTTTTTGTGACAACAAAAGCACATTTTTTTTCTTTTGTGCCAAAGTACTGCTGGGATGCTATCCAGAGCAGGGCTGATTTCACTGCAGGCTATACCTCTGCTGTCTTTTATCTGCTTACAGTGAAGAAGAGAGTTAATGCATAGTGCAAGGTATGAGCAGCACTGTAGAGTCATTCCCTACTGATCTGCATGACTGTTCCAAGCTGTCTGTTACATAAGGATGAACACTGAAGAGTCAGTGCCTAGATGTCAATGTAATAGACAGATAAGAAATATCTTGTATGAAGGGAAAGATTTTGTACATCAGTGAAGAACAATGAGCTAATGAGTCATGGATGCCCTGCATGAAATGTCTTAAACCTATTTAAAGGCTTATCCCATTCTAACCCCAAATTATCTCACTAGGTCGGACTGGGAAAGGGGGAGATGTTTTCATATTCATCTTATAAGAATTTTCCATCTATGTGATGCTTAAGTGGGTTTGCTGGGAAAAGAGAATTAAAAGAAATCATCTAATTTGGAGCCGTAGCATTCAAGGATGCAATTAATTTTCTGAGCACACTGTTTGTTTCTCCTGCAGCAGAAAGCACACACAACATCCTCCTCCAAGGCTGTTCACACTCCCTGGGTTCCCCTCAGCACTCACCAGTCAGCTGTAAAGGAACAGCTGGACAGAAAACAACAGCAGCAAGTGGAGGGGCTGCTGGTGGCATCTTCCAGACCTTAACCAGGTCATGCCCAACACTCAGATGATGATCCAGCCAAGGGTTATGGGGGTTTGCAGCCCAAAACTTTCCCCAGGTCCTGCAGACATCTCTGCTGCACACTGAGCTGACCTGGGGAATGATAGAAATTATGAAATTTCTGCAGGGCAGGGGGAAAATGGTTCAAATTTTAAAGTTCCTCATCAAAAACACCTGAAGCACTTTCAGTGTCTCAACAACTCCATACTAGCTTATTAAGTGTTAAGTACTGCAGAAACATGAATCCTTTTATCAGTTTTGCCAGGATTGCAGTTCTTATGAAGGCTTTAGTATCTTAGTAGTTAAAGTGATTTATATGTTTCTGAAGCTTTTTTTTTTATTTTGACTCTACTTATTTTTTCAGACTAATATAATTTTATTTGTACATCTTCCCTGAAAATTCAGATTTTCTTAACACATTATAAGCATATAAATGTCCAATTAACACAAGAAAAATCCCAAGGAAATTGGAATTAATGCTGTGTTGTAAGTACCATGGTGCTTTATTACTTCCATGTGTCTCTCTTGAGATCTTCAACAAATCTCATTTAAAATCTATATGAAGTATATATAAAGTCCAAGGTTGCTATCAATGACAAGCACATATTCATTGCAACATCAGTCACTCAGGTTTCAGAGTTCCATTGCCCTCTCTCTGACTGGGTTGGCAAGTGAGTAGAGCTTCAGCTCCTTGTCCTGGACATGTTATTAACTAAAGCAAGTACAGAGAAGATCTTAGTTACCATGATGAATGAAGCCCTGTCACTGTCTGTATAATTTAGAAAGTACAGCTGACCCTCTGTTCTCTCCTTACTCATCAGGTATAATTGCTTAATGACTGAAATCAGAAACTAAATTATACATTTATCAGCATGTAATATATATATATATATATATATATATATATATGAACTCATCTACAGTCAAAAGTTCTCCATCTTTTATCCTATGTATTGCTTTATGATAATTTCGTGCCATTTTTAGAATATATAGTGGTCTTCACTTCTCTCTTCACGTGTAGGGAGTGGTCTCTGAAGAGCAGCAACACTGTAGCAATATTTCCATCCTATATTAAAGTCACCCACAAGGCATCTGAAAAGGAACTCCGATTTTTTTTGAGCCAATCTTGAAAATCCTGACGTTCAAAAAATTGCACTAAAAAAAAAAAAAAAAAAAAAAAAAAAAAAAAAAAAAAAAAAAAGAATTATCTACACAAGGAAGGCAGAAAATGTGGATCTCAAATTCAGGCTGAATATAGCTGAAGAAATTCCTAACAATATACAGTAGCAAACAAAAAAACTTCTTCCAGGAACATCCTCCCTCCTCCCCACCTCACCCCCAAAATCCCACTGCTGTCAAGGACACTGGATTTTTATTTAATTCACCCTTGTTGCTTTCTTCCATAGCTAATGCAGCCAGGCAAGCATTTCTGAAGCCAAATACCTGATGAGACTGTCATGAGTAAGAATAACATTTGAGCTGTGTGAAGCAAAAGAGCCTGGAAAGAATCTGCACCCTAAGGAAAGTTTGTTATTGCTGCTTGCACACAGCTGGAAAACCCCATCCCTTTGGTAGCTAAAACAATTTAATTAGCCCCAACTTGAGCAGCTCTGTTATTACACTGGTCCTTGACAAAAACATTTCACAGCTTTTCCCCTCAGTGTTTTCTTTAGCACATCACTGCTAGGAGGGATATTTTTAAAGCACTTGGGGTCAGCTGCCTTTTCCTCCTCTCCAGCCCGTGAGGAATGCTGAGTAAGTTGTTCTTACCTGCTAAACTAATATTATTACCTCCATGTTACAGCAGTCAGTGGGTGAACTAACAGTTCCCACTTAGGTAATTCAGGCTCATATTTTACACATGGCCATCAGAGCTAATGAGGGATCAAAAAAAATCTGCCAGAGTGTAATTTTAATTTAAAAAATCTTTCTGCCATCAGAAGCTTATAACTGAGGAAACTAATCTAGGGAAGAACCATGAAGATTATGAAGATTTTCAGCTGCAGGTCATGGGTGCTGCTTATACCATCATCTAGCTGCTCCCTGGTAGTATCCATCCCCGCAAATACATGGCCAGGCCAAAATCAGTGGAAAACAGTTAATGGACAGCCTCAGCATGCAGGTTAAGGAATTAACCTCTCCCCCAAAATATTCAGCCCACCAGGTAAGAGTTCCAATTTATTGGGAAGAAGCTGAGAACTGGATAAATTTTTTCTGTGCTGTAGAGGGGATTTCTTTTCCAAATATTGTTAATTTAGCTCCTTTTACTTAGTGTCTGTCTGCTTTCATTTGTACCAACTCAGAAATATTTATGATACCAATTTATACTGCGATGTAGCACATAGTCAAGTCTCAACACTGCTTTGACCTTTCCCATATTGCTTAAAAAAAACCAAAAAAAACCCCAAAAAAACCCATAATTGCTTAGAAGTGACCCCTCTAATGCTATTTTTTTTTTAATAAGGGGAGAGTAACAGATGGAATCCACTCAAAAATTATTATTTTGTAAAAGTTATATGAGCCTCTGAGGTTCATAAAATGCATTTAGAAGTTATGCCACTTCCAGCTCAGCCATATGGAAGCAGGATGATTCTGTATGTCCCTCCTGTAGCTTTGTTAAAGCTTTTGTAAAGTCAGAAGCCTTTGCAGAGACTGTATGTGAATTTGAGCACTTTACCAGGCTCTTTGCCTTGTGTATGTAAAAGATGTGTTAAAATCAGTGCTTGAAATATTGCACTTTGGATTGTCCCTCTTCTAATCTCATTTAAATGATAACCAAAGCCATGCAAACGTGAACAAAAATAAAGGCAGAGGAAAAGGAAGCACTCTCTCCCCTGCTGTCCCTGGGGGGTGCAGGAGTGTGCTGTGCTGCTTCATCTCTGATCATATCTTTTCACAAATAGTTACTGTAGACACCTCCCTGAAAACCTTTACCTTGGTAAATATCCCTCTTTCTGGATTTCTGGCTCAAACTAGCCTTTGCTGCACAGAGTACCACAAAAAGAGTAGAGGAGAGTCTCTTTCCTGATGTAGCTGCTGCTTTATTCCCTCCTGTTCTTCCCAGTGGGAAAGGGCTTCTGTGGCCACAACCACAATCCAAAGTCTCCTCTACTTTGAGACACTTCACTACTTTGACTCTTTACCCAGTGATCAGCCCACAACATGCAGGGTATGGCTGAAGCTGGTTTTGTGTTGGCTTCAGGGTACAGACAAATGGCAACCAGAGTCTGATTCCCTAGGAAATTTCCTGGGAATTTGATGAACCAGCAAGATGAGTTCCTTCTAGCTTACTGCCTGAGACCATGTAGCTGAGATGCTTATGAAACAATCTGAGTAAATTTAGCATCTCATATGGAAAAATGGTCAGAGTCAGTCAAAATGCACTGCACCTAGTGGTACCCTTAATAATGGTAACAAGGCAGTGAATGCCCTGCTTTGTTCAGCAGAGTTGTCTGTAAAGTACCTTGGTATTTTGAGAGGAAAAGCAGTGCATTGGCCCTAAAATCGTATGCATTCTCTAAATTAGCAGAGCACATACATAACTTTCAGCAGAAACAGTTCTACATTATAGAAAGTGGTACCTTTATTTTTAAAAGTAGGGATTAAAGATGAGCTGAACAATTAATAAGGTTGTAGCTCCAGATGGTCTGAGTTTCAGCGTCATGCCAAAACATAGCCACGCACAGTAATTTATTTATGGGGCAGCTGGTGTTACCTAAACTTGAGCCTTTGATACCAGCTTAAATACACACTTAAGCTTTTTATAACATTTAGCTACTGATATACTCAATTCCATCTTTCCAATACAAAATGGACAGATTTCTTCCTCCTTTATATTTACTCAAAAGCCCAGGAATATAGTCACAGTGTGACATTTTTAATAGACTTTTTTTGACGTAGATCATCACTCTTTCTCCCTGTTGCCTGGGCAAGGAGGTAGTCAAGAAACCAAAAATTCAAATATTAACATCTCTCAGAGAGAGCCTAGAGACTACAGTCAAGGCTGGAAACAGTCATGAGCCATCAATCTTTGAATGCATACAGTGTCCAAGGACTCTGCTTTACCCATCTAGGCTCCATCTTCTTATTAAACTGATAGTTAAAACTTTCTTGCTGATGAATGTTAGCAGATATTGCTAGACAAAACAACACAAGAACGCCGTGTTGATTTTTGATAAAATGTTTTATATAGAGGGTATATATGTTACAAAACTGAAATGAATTTTTGTCTCTTCTGCATAGCAGGAGAAAAGAAGCAAGAGTTATTAAGAGCATTTATTTCAAAAGGCCTGCAATGTAAAATGGAACTGCTCAGTGCTGTATTTCAAAAACCTTGATGGGCCTTATTCTTCTAAAATTCCACATTGAAACGTAATTGTTCACAACCATTATTACTTACTGCATCTTATAAGATAGCTATTTCTGCCACAGGGCTCAGTCTGGCAGTTGTTCACTGCTTGGTACCTGGAACCTGTTGTCTTGGGGATTGAAATTATTATGATGATGCTGCTTTGTTGGTAGGGCATATAGTCAATACTGAAGCCCAGAAAAGCACTAGCTATAACCCATGTTTTGGCAGCTTGTCAATAATCCTGGTGTTATGATCAAAAGGGCTGCAGTAGGACTTATAACCTGTGTCAGGTGAACAGAGAGATTGACCTTATTGGGAGTAGGGTGAAAAAAACCTCAAACCAGTTAGTTTTATTGCCAGGAAATAAGCGGAAAACAACAGATTTCTTGGCAAAAACACAGACAGATCTTCTGAACTGTGCAGTTATTAATAGGAGAAATAATAATTCATTAGCTAATTGTGTTTTACCACTTGATCACTTCCAAGGAAAAGTGAAAATAAAAATCCTCAGATTTAAAAAAAATATTTAATTTTAACTATTCTGTCTTGTCTTTTAACACTATCACATCCCACAAGTCTTTAAGGAATACACACAGCAAAGCTTTATTAAAAATGATCCATATTTTGTACTTTTATATTAAAAGTTAAGCCAATTTCAGTCAGCACTGAAAAAATATCAGCCCAAGTGGACAGGATATCATGAGTTAGAAATGTCTCACAGAAACAAGAGGATTCATGGAAGCAAGGTACAGGAATAATTGAAATGCTTTAATATCTACATTATTTTATATTATATTTGAAGCTCATAAGCCCTTGTGTCCCTCTGGGTGAAAAACACTTCTTTAATTTTCACAGAAGATGAACTTGGTGCTAGTTTGGAGCCAGTGCTGTTCCATGGTGGGCACCAGGGACAGGATTTGAATATATCCTTCTCGAGGCATCAGCATGCCTAACTGAGCCCCTCAAAAGTACTTGTTTGTTTTCATTGCCTTCACAGAGCACAGCCTTTTGAATCACACCTCTGTGGTCTTTTAAATCACAGTTTAATTAAGATACCTAAGTAGCCTGAGTAGACATTACCAATGTTACCTTATACTTCACCATAATTCCTTGGAATATTACGGCAATTGAATTACAGTTCACCACACCCTTGTTAAACCTGGCTAAAAATAATTTTGCTTTCATTAATAAGAGAATGCACATGAAGTTTCTTTTGTGTTTGGTTAAGGTTTGAGGAGTTTTTGGTGGTGAATATGTGTAATACTTAAGGTCTCAGTCTATTTCAGCAAAGTGCTTGAAAGGCATAGTAATTAGTCAAGCAGAAACCACACAAAGGGAAATTAAATAAGACATAAACAGAACAGGTATCACATGGCATCATTATTAAGGAGAGTTTCACATGAGAAGAAGGATGAGTAAGAGGAAAATACAAACTCAGGCTGGATCAAACAAGGTGATTTCAGTGAAGACAAGGAAGCACTGATGACAACATCCATAACAGTTCAAAAACCTTATTTGGAATACTGTATAACTTTGATCAGATTGACCTAAGGAGGGGAAAAAAACTCACTCCACAAATAATGGAAAAGGTGCAGTGAAATGCTGCTAGGGAGCTCAGAATATGTCTTGCAAGACTAAAGGCAATTCCTTGTTACTCTTAAGAAAAAGTCTTAGGACAGCAAGATTTTGCTCTGTAAGTATTCTAACACAAACAGAAAAAGGGAAGAAGTGGGATTGAAGCTCTAAACCAGACAATCCTCTTGGAAGATCAGTGCAGTTGGGGTCTGGTACTCCACGTTGTGTCCTTTAGCTGACAAAAACTAAACAGCCCAAATATTTCTGACAGCAGCAGTGCCTAATCATTCTGCATTTGTGAAATTTGCATGTTATAAACTGGCCTCTCAAAGCCACAGAAACATATTCAGACACAGGACTACAATTCATGAGCCTAGGAGAGACAGTACATATGGATCTTTAAAAGGAAAACATCACCAAGAAAATGAAATGTTTTCTTGAATGTTCTGGGATAGGAATGCATTAAAAACAATGTTCCATGAAATAAACCATTTATGTGAAATCACAATCTTTGATCTTGCTTATGCTGGAGTTTCTGGAAAATGGAAATACAGGAAACCTTGCAATTGAGCAAATATTTGAGACTGATGGCATATTCCAGATGAAGAGGAAATCAATAATTTAATCATTCCATCATCCTTGGCTGAATTTCCTCTGTACCTGTAATAGCTCTAATGCTGATCCACACAAAAGCAGCAGCAGAACAGACATTGTGAGAAGGAGGACTGTGCAACCCTATCCAGGGAGTTATGCCTCTCTGAATTTTCATTCCTTAACCTGGCAGTTCTACACAGATCAGCCTTATACCTAAGTCTTCAAGGAATGGATTCCCAACATTTGCTGTAGCAAATGCAATTTCATTATCTGTATCCAGGGCTGAATTGCTCAATGTCAATACAGCTGCTGAGAGAAGAATTTTAGATGTGGATTTTTAGGTCTGGTGAAAATATAAAATCATAAACTATAATAAATTCCTGTCCTAGAAATTGGTTTGTACATGAAAAATTACTTAGAATACATAGGTACATAGGTATGTTCATCCTCCATAATATAATTGAAAAACTTTTAAATTTTATTAAATCAATTTGAATTTTATGGTTTGTCTGAAGGCAGTAAACTGAGATAATCTTATTTTACTCCATTCTTATTGGTCTTTCACTCCTTATAGGAAGTAAAAGAGCATTTGCAGGGGATGCATTGCAGCAGACGATACAGGCACCAAACAGCAAGAGGAAGCTTAGGCACTGAAGGACAAAGTGGCTCATGCAGCTGAATTGGAAAGAGGGGTAGGGAAAGAACCCCATTTTCTTTATTGTTATTCCAGCATCTTTCTTGATAGAAAGACTTAAAAGCTTTCTCTCCTCTACTGGAGAGTCATCCCTGAAAGCAGTGAGTGTATTAGAGAGAAATGTTTAAGCTGTCTGTTACTTAAGTCTAAAATATATCTATAAAATGTTGGTTTTTTTTTGTTTTTTTTTTTTTTTTTTGGTTGGTTGTTTTTTTTTTTTTTGTGTTATAACCTTCTGGAGAAATATGGACCTCCAACAAAAGACTTCCAAAACTTATTCCTGTGACAGCTACAGTTGCTCTCATGCTTGACTATCAAATGTCAGAAATCAGACTTTACAAGATACATCTTTTTTTCCTCTGAGGGAGCAGGCTAACCCCACTGTGTGATATATATCTATAGAAACTGGTAAAGTATTATGTATATGTGGTAGCAGTAACAAAGAATGGTTTATAGTAATTTTATCTTTTCTTCTGTACTAAGTATCAGAACCGCCAAACAACGGAGATTTATCAGCCATCTCAAACATCACTTAATTTATATGAAAATCTATCTGTTTACACAAATATATTGGGAGAGCAGTGATTAATTCTAGTAAGCTAGGCAGGTAATTTAATTAGCTGGTAAGAATTCTGTCTTGAAATGTCTCATTAATTTCTTGTGAGCAGCTATCTCCAAAGTGCATCTATTAACCCTATGCAAGGATATATTCAAATGCGACACACACACAAACCCAAGACAGTTACAGATAGAATACTGCTTTCAATAACTCAGTTGGAGCTGTAAAATGCTTTTGTTCAGTCCTTGACAGTCCAGAGTGTTCAGTCCTTGACAGTCCAGTGTGTTTAGTATCTTTTAGATGTCAGCAACTCAGCAGAGAGCAGGAGAGGAGCAGCTCCTGAGGGGTCATCACTGAGCAGGGGTGTAGGTAGGAGCCTTGGATGTGCTGCAGGAGACACATAAAGATCTCCTCCTGCCTCTGAAATCATTCCTGAAAAGAAATTCATCACAACAGTGCCAAAAAGATCCTACTGCAGAGGGCAAGGGTGTTGACAGGTAGAGAGAAAAGGACAGAGTTTTCCTCATAGTCTGAGATTCCCAAAAGAGGCCAGCAGAGACAGCAGACCCTATTCTTGGATCTGATCTATTCCCTGCACCAAAAGAAAACCACTTCTCTGTGCCTAAGCTTCATAACACAGACAGCTACTGAGATGATGGGGTCACCCAGCTGACAGCTCACTCTCACTGTTTTTTCCCTTCCTTCTAAGTTACTGTAGCAGCAAGAAACTATTTCACTGTCTCATCCTTCGAAGGAAGAACACTTTGAATACTAGGAAAAAGTGAGTAAAAAAAGCTATATGGGCTCCTCTAAGTGAGCTAAGCTTCTCCTGAAAGGAAAATAAACATATTTTCACCTGACAAAACCAGCTTTAATGGATCAAGGGATATACAGATTTAGGCTATGTCCAAATCATTAGGCAGGTAGCTCCTGCAGTGTAAAACTGCACTCCCTGCAGCCTGTGCATCAGTTTTCCTCTCTGTGGGAAGAGTCAGGATGGAGTGGGGTGAGGTCTTCCTGGGCTCACCTGGATACAGCTGTGTGCCAGAAGGCACCTGTAGGTATTGTGGTTAAGCTGTCATTTCCAGAGGGAGTTGAGACAGCCTCAGAGGGGGCTAATGAGACATTGCAGCCACTTGGGAGCACCTCCCTGCATCTCAAGGCTGTCCCTGCTCCACTCCTTGACAGTGACAGGGTAGCCTGGGCACAGGGCTGGGTGGCCATATCCTCTCCTGCACAGCAGGAACCCCCTTCTCACAAGCTCTGCCATGAGCCACAGAGAGGAGGCAGCTGAGCTCCACCTAATCCTGTGAGGAGTCTGCTCTGCTGGACCAGGGGACAGCGACTGGCACAAGGCAAAGCAGTTTTAACTGCCTGGAATTAAAAATCTGATCTAACAGTGGGTGATCTCCCACTAGAGCTAGGTTTGCTTGTCTCCTCAGCCTGGGAGGTTTCAATTATGTGATTCTTGAGACTCCTAAAAATGTATAATTCTATATGACCTCTCTCTTCTGTAGATGCAGGTGTTCTCCTTCTGGGTCCCCCTTCAGACTCAATGTCGAGAATTAACACAGCCAGGAAAAATTTTATTAATTGCAGAAGCCTTCCTGTGCCACCAAGATACACCTATCCAACAGGCACCAGTAGGATATTGAGCCCGAAAACCATCCACTCTATATAGGCATAGTTAGAAATACTTCTGGATGATTTAGGAAATGCTTCATTCCATCTTGTTCTTGACCTTTGAACAGAGGAATTCCTAGTCATTAACTCCAGACAACACCCAAACTGTTTGGTTTCCATCACTGCCAACATCACACACAGCCAGGCAGACACTCTGGACTGCCCAGGCTCACAGCAGTAGGAATATTGAACATAAAATTTAAATATTTCTCTTTCCTGTACAATCACAGTTAAAAGATGGTATTCAAAGCAATAGCTGGGAAACCCAATTCAGACCAGCCTTTCTTCCAAGTGGAAACAGCAAAGGTGACCGATCTCACAGCAAGGACGAGGAATGAAGTGTCAGCTCTGATACCAGAGGCTGGGAACAAGGTAAGTGCTTCTTTCTGAGAAGTAGAAAATGGGATGCTGGAAATTACATCAACCAGAGACAAACATGCCTCCAGCAATTGTAAATTTTATGGCAGAACTCCCTTCTCAGTTGCCTCAGGCTGTTACATACACAGCTAAACAGGATAATTTGTCTGTCTCATCTTTAGAGAGGCACATATAACACAGTCTAGAGCAAAGGCAGATGTGCCATATTATAAAATATTTGTTTTATTTGACAGGTTAATACACCCAAAACTGTCAACTCCTCCTCTACACACACATGCACGAATGGAGGGATACTGCTGATGATAATCTTTACCAATAGATACAGTATAAATAATTTAAACTAATTCACAGTACTGTGGCTACACGTGCCATAGCTACTTCTATGTCACCTTAGGTCTTGAGCAAAAGTCATCGATGCCATGAAAATCTGTGACTTAAGCTGATGCTGGCAATTTTTCACAATTGCTCCAGTGAGTTTTAGGAAGCCAAGGGCTGCCTCTGCTCTGCAGTAATTGTGTACTTGAGAAGAACCAAACAGAGCTCCAAGGGTCTGTGCTACAGACAGTATTTATTTCTATATGACCTGGTCATTGTCTAATCTACCTCTGTGATACCTGTAAAGGAAACAAAGCAGAGAAAAAAGATAGTAAGCCATGAAATATCTGTGACCTTTCTGAATAACTTACGAAGTCCAGTGCACAGGTTAAGCTCTCTAGGAGTATTTAACTACTGGGAAAATACTCAGGTGCTTAGAACTGGTTGCTCTTTTCACTCTCTTCCCTCAAAATAGCCTGACCAGCTTTGGATGTCCAACATTGCTCAGGTTTGGCTCTGTTCTAGGCAAGTGAATAGCTCAGTTCATACAATGAGATGAACTGTACCTGTCACTAATTGAATGCTGTTTTCTTTTCCTTTCCCCTCAAAAAATGAAATTTTGCTAAGTAAAGTTAACAATGTCAGAATTCAGATGAATAGAGATGTACTTTATTTCAGATACTAGGAGAAAATGTACTTTCCTTAAAAAAAAAAAAAACAAACCCAAAAAAAACAAACTGTGTGTGGGATATAAGTAGAAAGAAAGCAGGAAGCATGATACAATTCAGAGACAAATAAGCAGCTCTCTATGACTGGGTCATGAAATAGTGGCAACTGCAACATGGTCCACATGCCAGGACCTGGGACAGGGCTGGTGCTTCTAGGCTGGATTTGGGAGGGGTCCTCTCCACCCAGACCATGCAGGCAGAGAGATGTTTCAGAGAGGACCACCACTCTGATGTCCCTACTGCTGCACCTCAAATGGTGGTGGTGAACTGTGAAAGAAAAGAACAAAGCCAAGCTGGTGTTGGAAGGTTCAGGCTTTAGGGCGGGACCTAGAGCAAAACTGTGACCCTATGATAGGTTTTACTGCCATGTGAGGCTCTGTATGCTCCAGCACTGCAGTTTTTTGGAGCTGTGATGGCTCTAAAAACAGGGATGTTTTGCCATCCCTGTTTTCCATTTCCCTAGCACTGCACTAGACAAGTTTTGTCCTGTGGAAGAAAAGGGAAAAACAAGGAAGGATCTATACTCTGGGTTTTTCTAAACCTCTCAAAATTACTTAAGTTTAATGACTTGCTGCACAAAAAACTGTATTTATAAACTTCAGTCCTAAAGTGGTTGTGATAGGTGGCATTTAAACTGCAACGAAAGCAGTTGTGTCAGGTAGTTAAACAGAAAACAATGAAAAAGCAGCTGGTAACAACTGCAGAAGAAAACAAAAAAACTCCTCTAGAATCATCTGTGAACTGTAGATCAGGAGCTGAGGCTGAAACAGTGCAAATATCCAAGGGAAGGAGAAATGAGATTCCAGCCTGGAGTGAGACAGCTCATTTGTAGCACTACCACGAGGCCAGCCAGCCTTTCAGAGATCCATATTTCTCAGGAGCTGGTTATGACACACTCCTGCAATGCTCTGCAAAGAGTACTCATACTCCTGATTACTGCAGTAAATGTGCCCTTCATCAAATGATGCACCCTGGCTTTCCTCACTAGCTTACACCAAAGGGTTCTGTTGTGCTGCATTTTACACCCTGGTAAACCTGAGGAGGGGATATTGGTCGGTGGCACTCCAGCAGTTAGTTTTGCAGTAAACACTGTCCCGAGAGTCAACTGGCTGAGAGTTAATAATTCCATTTCATATGTTGTACAATGCATAGGGCTCCTCAGCAGACATGGGGACAGGGACAGGTATCAGCTCTGCCTCTTCCCATCACACCTGGAAGTGCATCTGTACATTTCCAGGGCTCCCACCAGGTTTCCAGAACCACACAATTGCCACTGGTCCAAACCAGGTCTGCCAGCAGTGTCTCTGAGAGAAAACAGAACAGTCAATCTGAGCCATGGTGGTTCTGTAGTTGATACAAAAATCAAAACACATGGAAGAGTAATCTCTGCCTGAGATTTTCAAAGGCTCCTAAGAGGGTCAGGATTCAATTCAATGGGTGGGTTGGAGTTACTTTGAAAATCACAGTCTTAATCACTGAGGTACTGCTGTGAGAACTCAGCACTGTGCTGTTGAGTAAAAGATCATTTTACCAGTCTTTTTTCACAACAGAATTGTCCTGCACTGACAGGGTTTGTGTGTGTGACAGTGATTAATAATCAAGAGCTAGTAATTAAGCTTCTATTTACAGTAAACACAAAAATGATGACTAAGGAAATGGTGCTACAAACTGACCTTTCTCACTTCAAAGAATGTGAAAGGTGCAGCAGACTTTGCACTCACTCCAAGATAAATATCTAATTACACTTATCTGCTCATCCTGAAAGCTGTAAGAGGAGATTGCACATCTAAGAAGTGAGAAACCTAGCAACTACCCTTCTTGAGGGTTTCTATAGGAAAGAATTAAATTTCCCTCATAGAAAAGTGAGGAAATGCTGTCTCTGCCTACCCTGTGAGTCAGGTCTCACCCTTTACCGAGAAACAGAGAATCACTTTGTAGAAGACACCAATAGGACATACAGACAGTCGGGTTTTTGGGCCACTTCTAACATTTCTGTGAGACGAGGTAGATCCTTCTGCCAGGTATCACATTGGAGATATCCTTCTAACCTTTCCCATATGGGATCCCAGCCCCAGAGGCATCCCAAGGGAGCAGGCTTGCACTGCGTGGGACAGGGCAGCTTGGGAGTGTAGTTCCCAGTGTGGTCCATGGTTTTTGTAGACCCATTGGCTCACACAACCAAGCAAGGAATCACCGTTGTGTGCTACAGCATGGAGCAGGCTAGAGAGGAAAAGAGAGGAGGCACACACAGATACTAAACTCTCTCAACCCTCCCATCATTTCAGAGCATAACAGGTGGGCATAATGCCAGTCTTCCTCAGCAGTGCGACAAGAACATCCTGCATGTCAGATCCAGGGGAGTCTGTGGGGTGAAATCTCTTTCTTTGCATATCTGGGGATCCAAATGCAAGTTCACAGTGCAGGTGTGAAACGGATTCATTTCATGTGTGTTGAGATAAACTGCTGCCAAATCTCAGGCTGTCTAAAGCAGTGGTAGGTATCTATTTGAAGTTATGAATCATGAATCGTGCTGGGCAGCCTACTCCATCTCAAGAGTAAGTAAATCATAGATCTGATAAGCTTTGTATTACCTTTGTAAAACTTGAATCAGGCCTTGGGGTGTTTTCTTACATTAGTGTATTTAAGATTAATAAACCTAGATGTGGTGTACGGTTCAGAGATTTGGGGGGCAAATCCTATGTTTGCCAGGAAAGATAGATGAAATAGACACTTTGTGAAATAAATATTTTATAAAAAAAATAAAAGAAAAATTTAGAATTTGTGTCTCAAAAGACTAATGTATTTTAACATTTATGCTGGAATGATTATGAGGCCTCCAATGTTTCATTTCCCTTGCCTTTGAGCAACATGATTAATTTAAATAGACAAAGAACCAAATGGTAAATCACAATTCTTTTGAAGTTTAGAGCTAAGTCTGCTGAATCAGTATTAAGCTGTTTCTGCATTTCAATTAACTCTTTGAGAAACCACTGCCTCATGGAGACCTTCTATAATTACTGATGTGAATGAGTGGAATTCCAGAGTTGATGAAGACCTTTCAGTTAATTGATTTTGAGGCTCCAGCTAGACAAGCCATGAAAAAAAAGGAGAACATAGCCCTGAAAGTGGTGATAAGTAGCTTAATCTTCAAGGCCTTTTGGTTTTATTTTTAAAAAGAAAGCATTGAATAAGAATGTTTATTCTCAAGTTCTTTTGAGGAGCAGCTTCTATAGTTGAAACAAATGTGTTAATAGTTAAAAACAAAATCAATGACCTCAGCAGCCTCCTCTAGATGCAATCCTAAACCAGTGCTGACCTGAGTCTTTTTATTTGCAGATTTTTAATTATATGAAGACTGCCTCTTCCTTATTCTGACATCAGTGCAATGGAATAAAGCCACTTGCAACCTCGTTTCTATAGTGGATTAGGTTCATTTTTTTTCAATTCAGGAGACAACAATTTGGGAGACGAGTTACAATTATAAATGATCTTGCCAAGGAAGTACCAGAACATGTTTTATGGTGTAGTAAGAGCACATATCTCCGTGCATGAAATCAAGGTTGGACAACAGCAAGGTTCATCTCCTTTCCAGGTCATCTGAGTTTTATTGCTTCTAAATATGTTGGCAGTGTACTGAAGCATTGACTAATATACTACAGCATGAATATTTATTTTTTATATCACCTTCTCTCTTTCTTATTTCCATGCCTTCCTAAAGTAAAAGGTGATAGGATTTCAAGAGAGCTTAAAGCACATATTTTTACAAATGCCTTGGGATGTAGACAAGTTGGACTTTAAAATTCAGTTATTAAATTCTCAAATCTGCTTTATATACACCAAATCTTGTGTATGTATGAGAGGTAGGAACTGTCACAAATCAGTAATTCCAAGCAAAAAGCGTTTTTGGGAATAATATTCATGTTCTGATAAATAAAACCATAACTGACAGGTTGCTCCTTCTGTGCTAGACATTGTAGATGTACTACTGTAGATGGGATTGCTGAAATCACCAAATTTATGCTGTGTGTTGGCAGAACTGCCCTCATGGGTTCTATGCCACTCACTACCCCATATTCACCTGTGGACCTCTACAGTTTTGTTGCTTTGAGCCTCACCATGCTCCTTCATACACCTGCCATGGTATTTTTGCCCCTCAAGACATGGGCAGCTGTTAGTATGGATGGCTCTGAGGATTTGACCAGCAAACCCACATGCAGGGCCAAGGGACATCCTGCCCCCAGGACACACCCCATGAGTTTTGATGTGCTCAAGGCTGTCCCCCATGGCGCATCTCATCCCCACCTCGCAAGAGCAGATCCCTTGCCAGCCCTGGCTAGCTCTTGGAGCGATAGGGCAGCAAGAGGCACTCCCTGCTGAACCCAGCTGGGCTTTAGAGAGTGCCTGCATGGGTCCGAGGACACTGCTGATCCCACCAGCAAGGAAGGAGGCGACACTCTTCTGGGGGTAGGTCCAAGATTTATTGTGACTCCGAGGAGAGCCCCAGACCCCAACAGCACTCCAAGAGATCCCAGAAGAGAGTGAGCTCTGGGCCTCGAGCAGGCCCTGATATAGGGTGGGTGGAAACCTGATCAGGCAATGGGAGAAGCCATGGGAGTGGCCCCCCGAGGGAAGGACACCCGGTGTATCCACTTAGCAGGGAGGAGGGGAGGGACCCCAGGCCATTGTCCATCACCCAGCGACCCCGGCAGAAGCCTCCAGACAAAGGGGAAGGATGGACAAGGCACCTGGGAGGGGTCAGGGGCCTGAGTCAGGGTTTTTGGGATTGATGGACACACAGGTGCTGACGGGAAAACCTGGGATGAACCAAAAAGGCACAAGGGGGGTTACAGAGGGATAAACCATTTTGAACATACATACAGGGGAACCTAAAAACACAACTCCACACCCCCACAGTATAGACACATGCATTTGGGCAGCTGAGCAGGGTCCCTGATGGCAACTTCAGCATGAGCTGAATTCCTTTCCAGCCTCCACTGAACAGAGCAGTTCAGTGGCTGCTGCCACTGTGCACACATGGGCAGCTGCCAGAACCCACTTGGTGCCTCTACATGTTCAAATCCAGACCCTTCCATCTTCAGTTCCAACATGAAACTGGCCAGTTTTAGCTTTATTGCTCTTTCTTACTCTTCTTCTCCTTCTGGCTGTCTCTGGAGTGGCATTTTGTTTTGGAAAAGAAAACCTTTTATGCTGGAATTGGTATACAGGAACTTATAATTCTGTTGTGACCAAGCAATTCATTTATGAAAAAAAAAAAAAAAAAGTTTTTTCAGATTTCTCCAGCAGTTTTGCTGAAAAGCATAAAATACCATTACAAACTGCCTTGGAACTCAGTCAATAGTAACCTGCTTCTTAAAGATATAAGCTAAAACTATTAACAATGAGGTGAAAAGATAAAATTTGGGGCATTTTTTAAGACAAAGCTATGGTTTGATTTATTTTTAATTCATTATAATGAACTGTTTATTTTAGTCCTCAATGAATTAAAGTGACTAACATTTTTACCAGAATAGTTTATCAAAATCAGTGATAAATAATGTTATTAGACTTAATATTCTAGCCTCATTTGCTTTTCACACAGAAATTCATGACAGCCAATAAAACACAGCTGTGTAATAATATTGTGCTAAAGCCATAAACACTGTATTTGTAAAGTTGACATGCAATAAAAAAGGACAAAAACTATCTTCTAACAAAAGAACAGTGCAGTCAGACTTGCTTATTTCTTCACCTGTGTGTTCTTTTTCTCTCCCTCCCTGCCTTTCTACCACTTTAAGGAGGAAGCAGTGGAGGGGAGAAGGAAAGGAAAGGAAAGGGAAAGGGAAAGGGAAAGGGAAAGGGAAAGGGAAAGGGAAAGGGAAAGGGAAAGGGAAAGGGAAAGGGAAAGGGAAAGGGAAAGGGAAAGGGAAAGGGAAAGGGAAAGGGAAAGGGAAAGGGAAAGGGAAAGGGAAAGGGAAAGGGAAAGGGAAAGGGAAAGGGAAAGGGAAAGGGAAAGGGAAAGGGAAAGGGAAAGGGAAAGGGAAAGGGAAAGGGAAAGGGAAAGGGAAGGGAAGGGAAGGGAAGGGAAGGGAAGGGAAGGAAAGGAAAGGAAAGGAAAGGAAAGGAAAGGAAAGGAAAGGAAAGGAAAGGAAAGGAAAGGAAAGGAAAGGAAAGGAAAGGAAAGGAAAGGAAAGGAAAGGAAAGGAAAGGAAAGGAAAAAGTAATGTATACAAATCTAAAATCTGTAAATTACTTTGAAGAAATAAAAGTATATGTTTTAAGCCTACAAGTGAAAATTATCTCATTTTTGTGGGTGATTTTTGATTTCAATATTCTGATGTTTTACAGCTTCTACTTGTTTGGATATCAGCTAATTACAGTCACATTAACTATCTCATATCATGGTCAAATTTATTTTTTGGTTGAGTAGTCTATTAAATAACTGAAGAAAGTTAAACTTCATAAACTTCATATGATGCAAGTTAATTTTATTATCTCTACCAAGTCAGAGGATTCACGAGGAAGAAAAAAGCATGAGGAAGTATGAAGATTAACTTCCAATTTCTTTCCAATCTCCCTGCCCTGTTTCTCTCCTGGGTTCACAGAGCACAGCCTGATGTATCCATCTGTTTCCAACTAAGTATTTCATGCTCTGTCTTATAGAGGCTTTTTGCTACAAGCCCAGAAACATCCTAAAGCTCTGACTCAAACCAGAGCTGTGCTACTCTTCCATGAAAATACAAATTCCAAAGAGAGAAGGAAATTTCCTTTGCCTCTTTCAGAGCTGGCTGGTGCTCAGAGATACCCAAACACTAACAACACATTAAATTTGTCTGTATTAGCAAATACTGGTCCACTGACTTTGATATGAGCAGAGGCCATGCAGCCACAACATTTTACAACATGTGAATCTGAGTGCCGCAAAAGGTGGTATTAAAGGCAGGGAGGAGGTGAACATTTCTCATTCCTTCCAAAAACAAGCTGTTACCACAGTGCCCAGAGGCCCAGCACACTCATTTCAGCTGGGCTCAGGCAGAAACACACAGAGACATCAGTTCTCATTAGCTCTGCCACGAACAGGGCAATGGAGGCTTCTGGGAAACTCGATCAAGGAGATGGATGAAAAAAGACATAAACTATGTAATGTTGCTAATGTCTTCCAAATCTCATTAATATATTTCAGATGGCATGGAGTGGTTTGTGTTTATATATGATTTGATTTCTTATGATCAGTGACAACACAAGCAATCCCCAAGCTGCAGTGGCTAAGATTTCTCCTGGAATTACAAACTCACATTTCTCCAGAAGTGTCTTCTCAGCAATTCCAGCTGCATGGTTATCATACTTCTATAGAGTCTATATAGTCATTGTTTTTTACTGACTTGTCTAATTGTTTATAACTAGAATAACGTTTCAAAGTGAATTTATTGGGCTGACTGGAAGCTGCACAGCTTTCAAGTGTGTATGGAGAGTTCCCAGATTCCATTTTACCATTTTCATTGCCAGAGGCCACTTTGCTGCCTATTTAGTTTGGTGCCTTTATAAAATAATGCCATCAATATATTCAGACTGGAATGAGAAGGCACACATTGACCTTCTTTTTGCCAGTACCTCTGGGCTGTTGTTATTATGTTACAGATCTATAGGTCAATAAAAAAGCTTATTAAGGTGAGGTTACTTAATGAAAACAAGACAGACAGTGGGGTCAGTCACTATGTGCAGCTCAAAGCAATATAAATATAGACTTCTCTCCTTATGTCCCTCTTTTTTTAGAAGTGACATTAGTGCTTTTCATTTCAGCTCCAGTTAAATGAGTTGTGTGAAATATACTCAACTTATTTCAGGTGTACAGAATCAAAATAGCTCTATCTTACTCTATAGATCCTATGCTGCTAGAAATTATTGATTTTGCTTATACAATAAAGTATGAATTCTCAGAAATTATTGTGAAATTTCTTACTTTCTTTCCTTAATTCTTTTGTCTTTGAAGCAAGATGCAGATCTATACTATTTCCCTATCAAAAACCCCCCAACAAAACAAGCCCCCAAAACCACTGGAAAACAGAAGAAAAAAACACTCTGAAAAAATCAAAATCCTGGAAAAATGAAAGCAGTCATCATTGACATGATTTTCACTCGTTTTGGCCAGCTCTAGTTAAAACACACTGTAGCACAGTGTAGCATTCTGAGCTGAAATAAATGACCTGCCTGAAGTTCACATTTATCTGTTCGTTTCAATGCAATTTAAGTAGACCATCTGACCTAGATAAACTATGTAGGTTCATTGCATAACATAAGTATGATGAAAGAACAGGTTCCTGAGAATATTTTTCATTATTACATTAAGAGAGTAAAATAGCCAGGACTAAGAAAAATAATGTTCCAAAGAGCAGAGAAAAAGAGCAAATAGGGAGAAAAGAGCTAATCGAGTAGATGGCAACAGGTCACATATTAAAACTTCAAAAGAGCTGGTCACAAGGGAAATTAAGAGAAACATTTCAGAGAGCATATGATTAAGATGAGTATAGAAGTGCTGCAGTCAGCAGTGGAAGCTGTGCTCTTGCTTCTCCTTTGACTTACATCTCCCTCATCTCAACAGCACTAGGGTGTCATCAGACGAAAAAATGAAAATGTGACTGCAGTGGGCTACTCTTATTCTGAAATTACCAGAAATTAAGGAGCCTGGACTCAAAGCACAAGCTCCCATTTGTATTGCACAGTGACTTAACTAACATTACTGTTTGAAATATGGATTTAAACTGCTATTGGTGATTCCCATGTTTCCCGGCTCATGGAAGAAATTCCATCCATAGTGGTGACTGTCAGTTCAGGTAGATACTTCCTCCAGCTGATCCCATAAATGATTGTGGGGTGGGAGAATATAACATTTATATAGTCAATGGCAAATAAGACCTGAAGAAAATCCCTGGACGAGAAGAAACAACTTCTCCCAGAAGAATCCTCAGAAAACTCAGGGCAACATAAGAAAAAGGCTGCAGATCTGCCCTTGCAGGATGTATTTTTTTCTCCAAAATAATAGCAAAGGTAGTTTTACTCACTGCTCTGAATTGGCAAAGACTCCCATGAAGTTATTTTATTTTCTTCTCCTTTATCCTCTTTTCTTGCTCCCTTTCCCTCCCTGCAGCCAAGTCACTGATCTGGTTTCTGAGGTTCTCCTGGCAGAAGTTTACCCATCTGTTCAGCAATGTCTCTTGTAATGATGCTGGCATTATTTTTTTTTTGCATTTTGTTTTAATGGTGTTAATCAGAAATGTGCAATCTTTGAATTGCAGCCGACTTCTCATCAGAGTGGTAAGTTGTTTGAGTAAAGCTCTGGAAGGCAGAGACCTTTAATTTTACTTTAACAAGCATTTCAGAGATGGGCAGAGATGGGTAGTGGGAAGGCAGACCTGAGTTACCTCCTAGCTGACAGCTTTTTTTACTTCCATATGCATTAAACAAGAAAGGTTTACTTCAAAATACTTCTAAAAACAGAGAAAATAAACTGCTGAAGTCAATTAAATCAGATTATTCAACATGTTGTGATGGACTGACAGTAATTTTTTTAAGCACTATGCTCTTTATCTCAATCCTGATCAGAGCTCTGAAAGAGCTCCTGAAAGAGCTCTTGCCTCTTTCAAAGGAATAGGGCATTAAATTCAGCAGGTGAGTATAAACAACCTTGCTCTCCCTTTGACCTGTGATAGGTACATTTTACTTTCTAAGAAGGCTCAGGAATTCCTAGGCTTGTGGGACATATTTTCCTCCCACTATAATAATATAAATCAGAGGAATTCCATTTTAACCAATTGATTTTCTGTGAGCCTGCATAAATGGAACATCACAAGGTCTGCACCTTTTTCATCTTTTCTATTTTGAAGCTCATAATTTTCATCAAAAATTAGTGACTAGCAGCTAATAATACTTTATATATTTAGCATATGCTATTCTATAACTCTTTCCACAAATCCTGCATCACCCTTGAGGAGAAATTTAAATTAATACTAATAGATAAGGAGAGATCTCGATAGGTTAGCTGGGTGAGAAATATGTAAACTCAGAAGGCATACACTGCTCTCTAGTGGCAAGAGGAGGAAGTCAATACACTGTAGCCCACAACCACACATATTTTAAAATATAGGATTTTTTTACTTGTTGCTCTTTTTTTTAAGAGAGAAAAGCAAGGTCAGTCAGTGCCCTACCAGTGTTTCTGCTGTCAGATCTCAACAGCCAGTGTTTGTAATTGGCAGTAGGGTCTGTATTTTAACTATATTTATGATTCTGTGAAAAGTGACTGCAGCATTTTAAATGCTAAAATGTTTTTATAAAATATGAAAAATAATTCTATATTTAGAAACAAATATTCTTGTTAGAAGCTAAAACAAAATGTCTAAATCAAGACACTACTGTACATCTTCTAAAAACTGGTTGAAGTAACTCCTGTCAAATCAACTCAGTCCAATTTTGTAAGCTTATGGGTCAACTAAATATTTTCTCATTTTTGCAACGGTTTCTAATGATAAATTTTGATAACACTTAGGAGACTTACTTGGAAAAGGATAAATTAAATTATTTTCAGGGCCCAAAATTGTCTAAAGAAATTTTTCATTTCCTAATTCAACCTAAAGTCTAAGGAACAGTGTTTATTTCCAGCTCTCCAGCACCCAGTGTGTTGATTCATCATTTTCTGCTTTATGAGGGGTGAATTTTTGCCAGCAGGAACAGCAAAATGGACCCTGGGTTTGTATTGCAGCCTATTCATCCTGCTGCCTGTAATGAGAAGCCATATTACTTATCTGATGCCCATGGCTGCAGACATCAGTTGAAGGTGTTTTGAAGTTAATCTCCCCAGTGTTTCTGAAAAAAAAGCTCTCAGGATCTGAAAATGTTTGGTATTTGATTAATAGCTTTGCCAGTTTGCAAAATTCATTTTATTATGCGGCTTATGAAAGATAAATCCTCCATGGTGTGACCCATGGACAACAAGCCCTATGTTGAAAGCCAGTTTAAATTAACTTATATGTGTCTTTTTACATATGGTCCTGAAATAAAGCTGTGCCTGGAGGGAAGTTATTAAGGGAGGGTCACTGAATGGGAACTCCTCTTTCACTGTATAGTCAATGGAGAGAAATTTATGCTTCCCAGAGGAAGGTAGAGGCAGAAATTTGACGTCTTTCAAACAGCTCCTCTGGGCTGAGATGGATGACAGCCAGAAATGTCCTTTTCTTTGCATTTGTTATAGAGGGACCAGGAAAGCCAGCTTAGAGATTAGTTTGCCCAGAGGAAATTTGCTTCCAGAGGTCCTCAGGACTGAGCAAATTGACCAGTCATGGTTCAGACCTTGAACACTGAGCAAAGTTCCTCACTCAGATGGGATGTCCATCCAGTACTGGCCATACAAAGGCAGAATGCAAGCAGTGGTGCAAGAGAGATGCTGTTTAGATGACAGGACTGCTCTGGTGATTCACTCTTCTGATTTGGTCATGACAAAGTGCAAGTCATGCTCCAGCTCACTGGATATCATTTATGTGATGTACCTTCCATCAGTGTAATGGAACTGCATGTTATCCAAGGAATGAGGCAGTTTATTAAGTTTTATAAACAGGAATCTCCTTGAATGTACTACATTAGCTTAAAAGCAACACAAAGATCTTTTTTAACTATACTTTAACTCTTTTTTGTTCTTGCAACAGCCTTTTGTCCTTGCAACTTGACAAATCATCAAGATTTCAAAGAAAAAAAAAAATGTAGTAACACATTAACACAGAAAAATAGTCCTGCAGGGATGTATATTTCAACTATTTCATAAATCCATAAATTAGCTGTATATTCTGAATTTGTTCCCCATAATTTTTCTTCAGTCAGTGGGGAGGGATAGGCACTGCAAAGATGATCAGCTTTAGTAGATACATTTTGATAAAGAATCTTAAAACCTCTTTTTTGAGATGCCCATCTCTTTCCTTTACGTACAGAGAGCCAACACAGGTAGCTGTCATTGTACTTCCATGAGCAAATAGCAAGAGATGCTCCAGCTTTTATCTCTGCCTCTTCACTTTCTTCCCTCTCTCCCCTCTAGCTCATGTTTTTGGGCCATATGAGAACCCTCTAGGGCCATAACTGTAAAAAAATATATATGATTTTAACCTGAATCCTTTCTGTAAGCCACATTGCTGTGGCCAGTTCCTGCCAGCACCAGAGGGGGAAAGCACATAGGTAGGAAGGAGTAACCAATTCCAGGGGAACCACTCACACTTAATGCTCAGCAGATATGGCAACAAAGTGGAATCCTGTGATGACCACATGGAATTTAACTGAAATCTTCCTTATCACAAGATAATTAGCACAAGCACATTATTTTATTTACGTCCATGTGTGATGTCCGTCTTTTGCAGATTGGACTCCTGGCTGAGAAAGTCCAGTCACACTTGGCATGTGTGAGCCTGACTGCTTGGGGTGCCAAGGGTAGGGGGTGGTTGTCACCCTGAAGGGCACAGCAGTGAGTCCAGAACAGGGTCTGCTACTGTGAAAAGAGACAACAGTTATTGTATCTTTTGCAGTTTGGTTTCAACATATGCACAGTGGATTTATTCACTGTCAGCCTACATTCACAGCTTCATTCTACAGAAAAGTTTTCACCAGCTCATCCTAAATACACCTCTATCCTTCTGAATCAAACAACATTTTTCAGATATTCAGAGGCAAGAATTTCACATACCTTAGAAACCTCAAGTGTTGATTGATCTTGAGCTTAACAATTCTGAATTTAAAGATTTCATTTGGAGTTTACTGAGTGTTAAATTTATCTCAGAGTGTATTTTCACAAAAAGTACTCCTTTAAACATCTGCCTTCTTATCTCAGTTGTAATCAAAAAGGTTTTGGATCGGTATTCTCTAAATATGCAAACAAGCTGATGGGTGGGACTTTGTCTGTTTACAACATACCATTACAATCCTGCATTTGTGAGTCAGCTGTGACATTCTGCAATTGATCCCTGGGCAGAACTTTAAAAGGCCTGTTAGTGTTTGCACTGTTGAACAAATACTCTAAGATACTTGAAATCCCCAAATTTCATCTGTATATTACAGTGCAGTGTATACAAAACAATTGTGCCAACACTGCTGTATCCCATGCAGAACAGTAAGGAGATGGTTTTCATATATCAAGCTAGAAATACAGGTCCCCAAAAATTAAAATTAACCCGATATGCAGTACTGTACTGAGGGCTATAGGGCAGTGCTGGATGCCACCAAGCCTGAGGACTTTGACATTTGCAGGCTTTTCAGTGCCACAGAGGTGTGCAGAGCCCAAGGGCCTGGTCAATCTACCCATTTCCTTGAGAGTTCAGAAACCCAGATCTGAGATATGGGAAAATAACAGATGGAAACAAGTGAGAGGGCAAAGCTGGGCTCCAAACACATCACATTGCAGAAAGTTGCAATTCAAACACTCAGACTGCTCTGAGGAAGCATCTGTCTTGTATTTTATTGAACATGAACTCCTTTTGCAAATATGGTGAAATGCTCTCTTCTGACATCTGTCTTGGTTTGAGAGAGATTATCAACAATAGCTGGTGAGAGCTGTGTGCAGCTGAGGACAGAAGGCAAAAAGATATCCTTTGCAATTTTTCAAGAGTATTTTGGAATGATCCAGACAATTTGAAACTGAGATACATTGGTCTCTTTCCTCTCTTACTTTGAGTGAGGGGTCCCCAGTTTCTGTTTTCCTTTTGCTCTGCAGTTTCAGAGAGATACCCATATTTATATGCCTCTCCAAGTAAACATTCACAGCTGTCACTAAAGGACTACAGGAGAGAAAAAT
The DNA here is from genome assembly GCF_024509145.1 of Vidua macroura. Taxonomy (NCBI): domain Eukaryota; kingdom Metazoa; phylum Chordata; class Aves; order Passeriformes; family Viduidae; genus Vidua; species Vidua macroura. Next base: position 62,745,893 of record NC_071575.1, read on the forward strand.
ATCCTGCTTTCAAGTAGAACTACTGCTAAACTAAAAACATGAGAAAGGGTAAGTCCCAAAAGACTGATACTTTATGGCTCAGTCATGAAGTAAATCTCATAAAATACAAAGGGTGTTGAAAGCTTATGGGATATTTCCTGTCTTAGTGTGGTTGTCTCTTGAGATAACTCATCCAAAAGAATCCACTTTATGCATGAAATAGAAAAATTTATTTACACCTACTTCTGCACTCACTTTTAAGCACAGTTATTTTTATGAGCTTTTCTTCAGTCTAATAAACCTCTAACTTCCAAACAAACATGTAATCTATAAAATCAGTATTTTGATGTGGGGTTGAGGTGCATGTGTTTGTGCTTAATTTGGTAAATGAAAAAAGGAAGCAGTTTTATTCATGTATTGTACTAAATGGAAGGGAGTGATGAAGGTCCTTCAGTGCAGGGCATCTGTGAAACTGTTGTATGAGATGAGCTGTTCTCCAAGACATACCTGTGACTTTAACATAAGGAGTTGTAATATACATACTATATGTATACATGGCAATATAAACAATTCATCATTTACAGTAACGTTTCTACCCTGCAATTAAAGAGGAATTCAGTTGAAGTTTCAGACTTCCCTTTTGTTTCTACCTCACCAAAATAACTTAATCCAATTGAATAACTGAATTTCCCATGCTGCTTCTCATTCCTGCAACCAAAGGGTTTGGGGCTTTTATTGACTCGTTTGGTTTGGGGGTTTTTGCTTGTTTGTTTGTTTTTCTTTTTTTTTCTTTTTTTTTTTTTTTTTTAAAGCAAATATAAACACACACACACAAAGATTGTAAAGTATTTCTTAAATTACAGACTTGCCTGCTTGGATGAGTTTCCCCCCCCCTAACTCAGCATATCTTCAAAATATTATTCTTGTTTTGCTGTGAGATTTCAAAGCTATAGGGACTGAACAAGCAAGGAAAGTAGTGCCATATGAGCTGATAGTTCTGCATGCAGACACAAACACTGAAGATAAACGTTAGTAAATACACATTTCTAAGATAGTGTTTCTATCAAATTTTCTATTTGTTTATTGAGAGGGTGGATTTACATCTAAGTATCATGGAGAGTTTTTAAATATATAACATCTGTGTAACAATCCTGGTTTATTTAATCTTCCCTGTGGCTATCATTTAGGAAAGACAGAGTTCAGAGGCACTGTCAATATCCCACTGCAGGGCACAGCTCAATTCTCTCTGATATGAGCAAGCAGGAGACAGTGTGAAGTTTTAAAGACACGTACCTACTACAGGTGCCTGCTTCATGAGAGATAAGAGATTTGGGGTTTCTTTCATCCTTCTGGGAGGCAGGATTTAGTGTACACTAACAGAGTGCCAAAATTATAGCTATACCTTAGGAGTGCTGCTTTCTTGTTCAAAAGGAGCTGCTAGATCCCAAACATTTCCTCCTTTGCTGCTTATAACAAGCCAGTCTTGCCTCTAGTAGTTGCAGAGTGATTGGGGAACTGCAGATGAGATGTTTGGAAAAAAGTGGTGCAGAGGATGAACAAACAGGACATGCAATGTTTAACTTTGTCACAGCTTCCATGCTCAAATCTTTGGTCTTCCAACTGCTTTTCCTTATGTGGCATAATCCTGCCTTAGTATTCTCAGCTGCTCAGCATTTTAAGTTGGTTTCCATAAAGCCTGCATATTAAGAATTCATAGGCAATTCTTCTCATGATAAATTATTGCTCTTAAAGCAGAGGGCAAAGGCAACATTTTCCAAGGTTTCTGGCTGCTAGAAAGATGGCCATTAAAATAAAGCATTCTATTGCAAAACTTCTTTTTAAATTAAAACCAATTCTTTCAAACTACTACTCTTGCCAGAATTGCAAGTTTGATGACTGAGGCCTAAAACATTAAAAAAGAAGGATAATCAGAGCTTAAGAAGTCCACTGACAACATATAGCAAAGACAGAGGGTGATTGATGAAAGGAAAAAGCTAACAAGCAAGCCTAAGTGTCTTTTTTATCTTCCTATTTTACTACCATTGAAGATATCCACATTAATCAGATCCACAAGCCATAAAGCTGAGAGAGCTAGACATGGGAAGTGTGTGCATGAGCATCCCAACATGATGCAGCAGTTAGTGGCTGCAGACTCCAGGGAAGCTTGGGAGAGGCTGAGCATGGAGAGGGGGTGAGGGCAGGTGGCTGAGGCCCAGGACTCGATACCTGAGTTCAGTGCATCCCTGAGGAAAGCTAGAGCTTATCACCAACTACCCTTACAAGTCCCTCACCTGAAAGAAGAGGATATTGGTGCTGCTGAACTTCGGAAATATACAACAATCCTCTAAATTTAAATTTTATTCACACTCCTAAGAAAAATGGAACTGCTACTGCAATCATGCTATTGCAATCCTGCAATAGCAGCAGATGAGGTAAAATTGCTCCTGAAGCAAGCACAGTCTTTTCTGCCCTGAAAAGAAAACAAATTATTCCTGCTTGCTTGTATAGGCTTCTCTAAATTTCCTTACTATAAGGCCAGGTTGTTTGTCCCACTGATCCCTTCTCTGTCTGCCCAAGAATTTCTCATCTCCAACCAGACAGGTCTGAGACAGGTCCAGCTGGTTACTGCTCTTCTAGAAACAATGGAGCACCAATTTTGTTGCACTTTAGATCAACAAGTGATCTATGTGTAAGAAAAAGTGACTGGCCCTGAATTTTGTTCCCCCATCTCTGCACTCATTTTGTATGCTCGCAGAGAGGGCAGGCAAGGTGCACACATCTTATATTACATTTATAGGTGGTGCACACATCTTACATTACATTTACAGGTGTCACACACACAGAATCATACCTAAACTTAACTCTTTTCTGGGCAGAGAGCCTCATTCTGTGCTATTACACAATTTAAACTATTTCTTAATCATGAATATAATTGTTTATTAGTTATGAAATCTCTTTCCAGCCTTACACAGGCAGAGATTTGCCAGTCAAACACCCCCTGGAACTTTATTCACTAGTTATTGCTAGCTGGATCTGTATGTGCTTTTGCATTAAGAAGAAAAACACACTTTTTTATTCCTCGTAGCTATTCTTTCATATCTCCCACATATTAATATGAAATAATTATTTTACAGAAGACTGTGTAGTTTGCTCTATGCTAGACACCCTTGTTGCTTTGCTAACTTTTTGCCATATGGTTTTCTAAACTTAAAATCTACAAAGATTAATGTTAATTTTATAACTTGGAATTCATATGAAATATTCTGTATAAATACTAAACAACAACAAAAAAAAAAGCTGTTATGCATGTTTTGGAACAATGTAAAAATTGTAATAATGCAAAATAAGAAGTATAGCGTTTTACTCAAGACTATAAAATCAACAGGCATTTTATAGCTGAGATTTTGTTCCATTTGTGCAGACAATGAACGTTTGTGAATTTTAAGCAAGACAATGTGGCCATTTTAACAGCAAAAGTAATTAGAGAAAGGAGGTAAAATACTGAGAACAAATGCTGTTGTAAAAAACCCACTCGCTACTGAAGTTAGTGGGAAGCCAAGACACTACTAAATGGCGCTGCAGAGGTGTTTTGAAAGCATAGAATTAATTTGTTAGCAAATAATTATCACTGGAAACTGTATTTTAAGACAGAAAACATAAAGTGTTATGTCAGGAGGAGCTGAAGATTTCTTCGAGAAGTGTTTTGCAAGGTCCAATAAAAGAAGTGAGTTCCAATGGAAACATTAAAATTTCCTGTTGGGTATTCTCAACAAAGGCAGACAATTTTCCCTAGACTCTTGCAGAAACAGATACTTCAGCAGCAGGAAGGTAATTTCTTATGAAGAGATTTTTCTACTTTGTAGAAAGATAGAATTCTACAAACAAATCACTGGAAAAGCCTATAGGTATAGAGAGATATATGGACTTTTTCAGTCTGTAGTCTACAGGGATAGCTGAAATACTATCCCTAACATCCAAAAGAAAAATAAATTTATCAAGAAATACTAGTGATAAAAATTAATGTCTTGATGGAAATTCAAAGGATTTCTATGATTGTAGCTACTTCTAAGCAATTGATTTTCCAAGATTCAATTCTTGATCAAACAGAAAGATATTTAATATCATTAAATTAAAATTATTATGTGTTTTAGAGAATCTATACTCAGTATGTTTCAGGTACAAACACCTAATTTCAGCCATGAAAAAGGTTGCTTCTGTTGTTGACAGGTGGTCAGAAGTGACTACCTGGCTGCAGGCATGGGAGTGAAGGGCAGGGCCCAGGTCTCGCTGGTGAACGGGAAACACATGAGAAGAAGAAGATGGTCCTGCAAATCAATACCCAGTTGTGCAATTGGTGTCATCAAAAGGGGTTTGGCTTTTAAAAACACATGATCTTTTGTGAGGATTGAGGACTGTAAGGGAGGGATGGGGTCCACCTGACAAAGCCAGACGAGAGGGTGTTTGCTCACATGATGACCCAGCTGGTGAGGTGTGCTTTAACCTAGAAATCATGAGGGTTGGAAATAACAATCTGTGGGAGACAGCACTGAATGGGATGGAAAGCAAAGGGGGAGGAAGGCAGGGACAAGAGATGCCTTAGAATAAATTAGAAAGGTAAAGAGACATCAAATTTAAGAATATACAAAGACCTGCAACCTGTGGAGGAAGCAGGAGAAAGCAGAGCTCTGCATGGAGTCACTAAAATATTGGAATAACTAAGATAGGGTGGAACAGCTTGCAGAGCTGGAGGGAGCAAGCAGATGGAGCAAGCCCTTCAGAAAAGGTAGACAGGAAAGACAAGGAGAAGGGGCTGCCCACTGTGTGAAGGTGCAGCTTGGATTTACTGAGCTCTTCTATGGGATGAATCCCCATCTGATGGAGAGCCTGTGAGTCAAAACAGAGAAGAGGCTGGGAAGGTAGACACTGTGACCCAGGGGTTATGGTGAAGAAATGCACAGAGATTTCTTTAAACTGAAGGGTATTTCTGGTCACACACCCTGGTTCTCATGGGGAACTAGACCCAGATCTGCTGGATGGGCAGCTGTGGAACATAACCAGTCAGTGGTTTCTGAGCATTCTCAGGAGTAACTTCTCAATACAGGTACTGGATGGGGCTGACCAGGTCTCCCAGGTATCTATTCTTGGTCAAAGTGTTCAGGGAAGACCATCAAGCAGCAGCAGAGCTCTCACTGGGAGATGGATTCAATGTCCATTCTGGCAGGGTTCCAAGACTTGACTGGACAACCCTGAGCAACCAGGTCTGACCCTACAGCTAACCCTGCTTGGAGTAAGTAGGAGGTTACACTAGAGACTTCCTGAGGTCTCTTCCCACCTGAATTGTCCTATGATCCTATAATTTGCTGAAAAATTATTGCACAGATGGATCATCAAAGCCAGTTCACAAATATCCCAGTTCACTCAGCCAAACCAAATACCATCTGTTTATCGAAGAGGTGAAGCTGACAAAATAAGGGTCATAGTTTCAGGTCTCTACACCATGACAACCTGGGTCAAATGCACAGTAAAACAGTGAGTTATATCAGTCAATTGAAACATGATGACATATGTACAAGGAAGAAACCATTGTTTAACAGTTTACAGATGTCATGAAATAATTCATTTGAAGAAATATAGAGTAAACAGCCTTACTGGGGATGACTAAAAAGCTGTATTAGTCTTACCAAGGTTAAAACATGAATGAAGTAAGTATTTTTGTATGAGGTCTGCTAGTAATAAAGTTGGGTGTGACTTTGGCTTTTTTTATAAATGTAATTCTTTAATTTTTGGGAGAGAGGAGATATAATAGATGTTGAACAATAAATCCATTTAAGATTCATATTTGGCAGCATGAGTTAAAAGCATTTCATGAGGATCTTTTTTGATATTTTCCTTTGAAATGTATTGAGGAACTTGAAAACATTTAGTTCTGCTTGTGCCAATTCACATCCAATTCTGAACTTAGTCTTCTTGCCATCTGAATTTTGTCTTAACCCTTTGAATACAGCTTTTCCACTTCAGATGGATTTTTATGGGAATTCATAAGCAGTCATTTGCTTTAACTTGGAAACCCTTGCCAGTCTGTCTGCAAAGGAATACTCACAAGGATGTCACATTGTGAATGAACAAGAGGCAGTTAGAAATGAGGACTGAAGGCTTGTGTGTAGTAGATGGTGGTCGCTCTCCTCATGGCTCTGACACGCTGAGTCCCCCTTTTGAGGATGCCCTCAGCCCCTCGAGCTGATGCACTGCAACAGTGCACAAGATGAGACTGCCACAGGGCTACAATCTATACACAATTCTGATTTCTCATCAGCTCATACAGCAGTGCCAATGACAGAAAATCTAGAAACAGGCCATTTTCTTGGGAAGACGTGTACATAATTTCCTTAGCATTTTAGGTCTTGGATGGTTTTCCTTTCTATAAGGTGCTTTGTTTTAGCCAACACCATACTGTTCTCATGAAGGTGTAATTTCACCAGCAGTAATGAGTTAGCCCTCTCCAGTAAGACAAGAGCCTTTATAGTAAAAAAAAAAAAAAAAAAAAAAATGTCCACTGGAATTCTGGCATATATTCAGAGGTTTAAATGAAAAAAAAAAATGTTTGGCAAAACACTCAGGAAGTGAGTTCCATGAAACCTCCCAAGAAGAAAACATCAAAATCAAACCATGTTAACTAATATAATGCACCATAATATACCTTCATTTTATTTCTCACTTTTGTTCTTTGGCTTATGGACAAACACAGCTGTTTCTGTGATGCTAAACAAAAGACAGCTTTGTTATAACGAAATACATCCCAGATGGGAGTGTCTCCTTGCAGTAAATCACACACTTAGTGCATGGTTTTGAAGAGACTTCTTTCAGAGATCCTGCTCATTCAGAAGGGTTTCTCTCTGGGCTGTAGAGCAGCCATCTGCCTCCCTCAAAATGCCAGTGCACCTACAGCCTTGTTCCTGCAGCTCAAGTGTTAAAACACTCTGTTTGGTAGGGAATGCTGCTCAGCTATATTACAGAGTGAAGTCCTCTATCTACTCTGAAAATCACAGCAGATAGAAACTTTGGAAAATTCCACTTAACTAAAACCTTGAACAGAGCTCAAAGAATAATTATTTTCATCTTTAACAAAGTAATGCAAATCTGGAACATAAAGAAACTTTCCAAGCCAGGTAATATTTAAAATAAAGAAGTTGGCTAATTCATCCCAACAAACTTTCAGTTTCTACTGAACATGTAGCTAGTTTTCATAGTAAAATTACTATGTGCCTTCTTGGAAGAATTGCCTGCCTGAACAATATACAGCTCACAGCACGGTAAGAAGATGCAAGCTGGAGAAGCAAAAACATATATAAGCCACAAAAGAGAGAAATCACCACTAGGTGGCGAAATGGTGTTTTCAATGTAATAACATCGGGCTCCAGGTTCATTGATGCAGTTTTTAGAAAGTTGTGCCCAAACAGGAGTGGTTAGATAAAAATAGTGCATCCTAATGTCGCAGTGTTTCAGTTTGCTGTAAAACGACCATGGGTTTGTAGCCTGACTTCACACTGCTGCTGGTAGGATTTCTCCTAGCCAGTCTTTGGCAGAAGTCAGTTGTCAGTACCTGCTCATATGCAAGCCCGATTTCCAGTTTCATTTCCATCTGATGTACCAAGCTTGATGAGACAGATAATCACTCACAGCATGGCATTGCAGACTGAAGGATTTTCTTACATTTTGTCTTGTCTGGCACACAATAGAATAGGAGCCACTCTGACCTCGTTAGAATCATGTGAGTATGAAACAGGTGAGGTGGAGAGAAGAGTCAGTTCCCATGTAAAGGTAAAGCCTAGGTAACATTTTAAAGATGCTGTGAAATAAAATATAAAAAGTTTTGTTACTACCAGATAGATAAAACAGATTTCACCTGCCAGCTGGGATGGGATATGGTGCTGTGAGCTGCTGACCTGACCTCCATGGGCTCTGAGCATCCATCAGTCCACAGAAACAAGGCCTGTAATGTGCAAACAGTGCAAACACTGCACTGCAGGAAAGGGATAAAACCACTGTAGTTAATATCTAACCTGAAACGCAAATGAAAATAGGCATTGTGGGACATCCTTGAATACACATCCTTGTGTAAGGCCACAGGACTCACCACTGCCTCTTACTCTTTTCTCTTGGCTTTTAGTTGCCATGGTGATGGAATAACTTTTTCTCTGCAGCCTGTCGTCCAGCCAACACTAAATCTGTTCCCACCTCATCCTTTACAGCGTGCCCTGTCCACTTCACACTTGTCTGTTCTCTTCTTCTCAGTCTGTATTGGTCTTGAACCACTCCTTTGTCTCTTCTGCAGACTAAATTTGCCCTTATAAACCTACCTTGGCTGCAGAGCACTTGGCTCCCAAGAAATACAGGATGTAACAGACCCCAAACTGCAGAGTAACTGCAAAGGGAAAAGTCTGCTACAACTGTTGCAAATCAAACAGAGGCTAAGCACAGCTTGCTTTGCCTCTGAGCCTTTTCTCATTCCCCAAGAAGTTAATATTTAAAGTAAACATCATGATTTGAATGTGCTCTAGTACGGGACATTCCCTGGCTGTCAGCGAGCCAGCGATGTGCAGCAGCTGGGACCAACCCGCCCCAGTCTCAAAGGCAACTTCAGTCTCAGACAGTAAAAACTCAACATCTTGTCTAAATTATTTCCATCCCGCTGTGCCCTGTCAAATCAACACAGTGTGCTCAAGTGAGGAAATAAAATGAAGAGTGTGGTCCCAAAGGGCATCTCACAATAACACCCTCAGCTCTGCATTGCAGCCTTCACAGGACTGCTGGTCAGCCTTGTGTACACTCACCCGGGGTCACATCCAACATGTAGTTCATGAAGTCATGAAATTTGGTTATTAATGGATGAACAGATGTAGATACCAAAAAACAGGAATATGAAGTCAACATGAACTGGCAGGAAAATGGAAAAAAAAATCAAACCTCTAAATACTTCCCTATACTTACTGATTTAAATTTGCTATTGGAAGATCATAAATTTTCAAGTTCTCACAAATGTATCATATTTATTTGTTGGCTGACTTTTGGGCCTTTGGTTCGTACTATAAGTCTCTCAAAATGAATTTTTTAAATTAATATTTGATTCTATAATTAGAGGCTTCAGAGGAAAAATCACTTTCTATTTACAATAGAAAATAGATGCTGTTTGGGAGGGGGGAAACGTTTGTTGGGCTGAGGCTATAGGTTCTCTTACTGTCAGCAGGTATGATACACTGTGCCTGTCTTAATTTGAGATAAAGCCTCATTCAGAGACCATTTTCATAGAATCAGAATGGTTTCAGTTAAAATGGACCTTAAAGACCATCTAATTCCAAATCTCCTGCCATGGGCAGGGACACCTGGCTTGATAAATGCACACTATTTCTGCAGAAATACAATCATAATTATAGGGTTTGCAGTTCAATATACAACCAAAAACCTTTCAAAGAAGATGAAGAGAAGTTCCATGATTGTGTCAGGTGGGTAAATCATTTTCATCAGATTTGCCACACTTGCCGGTATGTTTAGGCCAGTATGTTTCTGAGAAAACAACCCAAACATTGATAAACTCAACAAGCCCCAGGCAGGTCTGTTCTCTCACAGGAACAAAGGGACTGGTGTTATTTGCAGAGAACTCACATTACAGAAAATCAAGGGAATGAGAGTGCAATAAAGACTGCACTGGCAGATGCAGAGCTGAATCAGTCAATATTATTGTACATAATTCAGCTCAAAAGTCCCATTTGTAATCTACTAGAAAACCTTCTTAATTAGGACATGCTAATGGCAAGTCTGTTCTCTCTTGAGTGGGCGTACTGAACAAAAACCTGTTTTCTAAAAATTCCTGGAACATAAAAATTTGAATGAAATAAAATACTGACCTTCCTAAAAATAATACTCACTACCTTACAATTTGGCCTATATTTTTTTTGATTCCTGTAATCCCAATCAGGCCATATCTTTACAAAGACTGAAAATGCAAGTTTCATTCATCTGAACTGACATGGCCTGACCTCTTGTTGCCAGAAGAACATACGTGTGTTATACTGAAATTATGTTAATAACAAAAAACAGAGGCTGTGGTGTATTCTGGGCATTTCAGCATCTCATCATGATTATCACTAGGTGACTTTAGAAGTTGTCTTAGTTTTAGTCCTCTGTCAGAGCAGGTTTACAGGATCCAGGTCAGATTTAGCTGCCAGTGGTCACCAGAGTCTCAGAGGTGAAAAGGTTCCAACCCTTGCTGCCAAAACTGGAGCTGTCAGGATGAGAGCAACCATAGGCAGGTTTTGTGAAAAAACAGAGCTGGTCAAACAGTACGAAAGAATCCTGAAATCACAAATCCAGTATGTGGTGGAACTGAAGCCAGAAATATCTGGCTAACTAGATAAAGCTTCCCCTTTAGGCTGTGCTGCATTTTGTATGTGCCACAATGCATCCCGCTTCAGCACAGTAATGGACAACTTGGTTGCCCTTCAAACAGAACATCATTTAGTACAGACTTCCCATGCGTCTGAAAGTGACTCATAGTCTGAATTATCACAACAAATCATTTTAATAGATATACTTGTGTTAATAACTAAATGCAGATAGCTAATGTAACATTGTACGTTACTTAAAATATTGCTCCTTAGTGTTTTATTAAACAGTTGAATGCTTTCAAAAATTGGAATGTCAGACTGTCTCATATTGCACCATTTCATAGTTATTTTTAATTAAGCACTCTGACAGGAGTGAGTATTTACTTATTTAAAATAAGTCAAATTTATACTTAGACATATCACAGGCTCAGCATTTCTTATAAAACTGATGGGAAATGCAAGCTCTTGCAGCTGTTGGTTTGTCCAAGGTCACGAGCAGAACTTGTTGTTGATCCTGTCAGTTTACTGTAAACCCAACACACCTTTCAGGCCACACCTTGTTCATGTGGTTTCTGTGAAGATGACTGATCTGCAGCCTTTTACAATGCAATGTTTGGATTCCTTGTCCCTGTGACTGAAGGGGAACATTACCAAGAGAATTAATGTTAACTCTGATACTTGGGATGAAAACTGTCAGAAGAATTTGGTCTGTTCACATGCTTCTATATTAATTAAAATTGTTTTGAGCAAATGTTGTTTTAATAGAGCTTGACAAATGTGATTTGTTTGACCAAACTATTTCAGAAATAACTAGGTTGGAAAAGACCTTTGAGATCATCAAGTCCAATATATGACCTAAAACCACCATATTAACTAAATCATGGCACTGAGTGCCACATCCAGTCTTCTTTTAAATACCTCCAGAGACGACAACTCCACCACCTCCCTGGGCAGCAGAGGAAGTCAGTGACCTGTAAGTATAGTGCATGAAAAAGGAAAGTCCAGCAATCCTTAATATTCCACTCTCATGTCAGTAGCATTTCAAACTAGGTGCCTCTCACACATTTGGTACAAACATATAAATATGATAGAAACTTTAAAATATCCACGGCCTGATACAATCAGGTTTCTTGAATGTATTTTATTTCCATAGTTTTCTTTTGGAGTTGATAGACCCTGAACTCATAGACGTGTGTTCACATGCCAAACCCCAGAGCCTGGTTCCTTGTCACCCTGCAGCTGCAGTCTGTACATTGCCACCGCGCTGGTGCAGACCCAGAGAGCTCACACAGCCTCATGTGGGGAGAATGGGGAGTGGGTCATGCCTCCTGCTCTCAGCCCTGGCAGCTAATGCTGTTCTTAGAGATGAAAACACGGTACTGAGTCAGCCACTCCAGCTGTATGAACAGTTTTCATGCTATTTCAGATGAGCAGTGTGGTTCAACCAGTACTCCACTCATTTCTGAGATCTCCTTGTCCTCCCTGTAGGACCACGAGCTTGAACAATGCACCCACAATGAAATAAACACTGTGCTCCTAATTTAAAAGATGTATTTATATGAGCACCTAGTTCACAGAAAAAAAAAAAATTAGGCTCTAAAGCTGAAACATTTCTTTGGGCATGCTGTCAAGATCATCTATTTGAAGTAGTGTCAGCCACTATTCAAAGCTACACAATATGCTGTTTGTTTACTGTGTGCTATAAATAAGAATGCACAAAAGAAGAAAAGATGCAATTGTGTTTCATCTTGGACAGTTAAATGGAGCAATTATTTCTGTTTTCAGATTTCTCTTTACATCTTTTAAATAATGGAATTATTTTTTTTCAAAACTTTCCATCAAAATACATAGTTCCAAAATCACAGTTGTCATAAATCAGTTTTGCTGTGCTTAGTGGAATTCTGTTCATTTGTGAAATTGATAATCTGCTCACAGAGCTGTTGTGCCTAGACATATCCATAGCTCAAATCCATTAAAATATTGTCAAACATTATCAGTGCATATAAAAAATACAAAATACATTTACACATTAATTAATTAAAATATTACTGACCAACCATAATTAAAATTATTCCTAAATAATAATTAACAATAAAATTAATTAACCTTGAGGATCTTTTTTTCAGTGGAAGCATAAAAGTTTTAACATACCACGTGATACCTCCACTTTTAGGATATGTAGTATGGCATTTTGTAACAAAGCTTCATTGCACTAGAAACCCATTTACAATACTTTACTACAATGATATGTGGATCTTATGGTTTAGTACTCTTATTGTTTTTCTCGTTACCTTCTATGCCGCCCTATATTTCAGCTTCCTTCACTGAAATGCTTCTTCAACCAATTTCCCTGCTATTCAGGTTAGGTGGAATTCCTGTGTTCAAGCTTTAACATCTGAAAAGTGTTACAACCTAGGTTAGTCATACAGGTTTCCTTTGTAATCGCTATAAAGGGTCTGATAAATCTGAGGAGTGACTCATCTAATCCCCAAATGATTGAACACAATAGGAGACAAAATGTCTTTCAGAAGTGTCTCTTCCACATTGCTTCTATCCAGGTAACACTGACTAGACAAATAGCCTGGATTAGGTACTTCATTTCTAGACTGTTAAAATGAGAAGGAAAAAAAAAAAAATAAATCTTGACCCATTAGTAAGGGGAGGGGAATTTGGAGATACCTTTAACCACTATGGCAGCACAGATGTCAGCATGCACTATGAACCCACCTGAGCCAAAAAGAAAGTAAACCTGTGGCCAGCTCCAGGGTGCTCTCCCTGTGCTCCTACAGGTACCAAGCACAGGGCAAGTAACAGGCCATGTGCTGCTGCAATGTCTGTAGTGCCAGCCAAGTGTAGAGATGAGAGAGATAGACAGGTCAGAGAACAGTAGGAGTACTACTGCACATCAGTTCACTGAACTGAGCACATCTAGCTTTCATTGTCCTGGAAGAATTTCAGAATTCTTTTTATTTCTCTGTATAGAAAATTCTACAATGCATGTTCACATCCACTACATACCAACATGTTATAAAAGACATTTTGAGTAATATAGCTCCTCCTGATACCTTTTGCATTACAATGAGGATGTGTTAGCAGTATGAGTCCAGGCTCCCGCCTATTTCCTCCTTCAACTTCACACACCCACTTCCTCCCTTCCACCAGTTATGACAGCAGATAAAGTGAAGAGCTCACAACTTTCCCTGGTTAGTAGCACTTATTGGATCCAGTCATCTCAGCCTGTTACTGCCCTCGGCAGTCAGTACATTTTCTTTGCAGCAGGTTATTGCGTCTGCAATAGGAGGAGCAAAAGTCAATGTGTATCAGCTTCTCAACTTCTACAGGTCACTGCCAGCCATGTTTGAATAGAAGGATACTGGGTGATGACAGGGAGAAAAATGAGCTGAGCACAATCTTCTAACCATAATGCTGTCAGATGTATTTGCAAATTATTACAATATGTATTATTTTACATAGGAGTAATGAGAAACTCAAATGAACTCTGAGAACTCAGTCTTTGTGCTAATAAAAAGAACAAATCTAATTTCTTACAAATCACACCAAAAATTAACGAAGTTGTCATCCTGACTAGTTACAGTTTGGGCGAATAACTGTGACAGCAGAGATGTGGAGAATTGGAGGCTCTTGAAGAAAAACTTCAACAACTCTTCAACCTTTCCATCCTTCTCTTCCTGCCTACCAAAATGACCCTTCTCCTTTCCTGAGATGTGAGATGTGGCCAGTGAAAGAACCAGAACCAGGCTGTGAAACTGAGGAAAGGCAACATAAAACTGCACAAGATAATGATTAGAAAACATCTGATTGAAAGAGGGAAAAGTCACTGAAGGAAAAATATTTATGATCTGGCTGTACAATGAAAGATGTGAAGCCAGACCAGGTACCCAGAATGTCAACTGGAAGGTAATGACTGCAGTCAGAGTTTTCCTTTCCCACTATTAAAATATTTCTGTTGATCAAAAGTAAATAATACATTGTGGACATGGCAGAAATACAGAAACAAAAAACAGATTAAGCTTTTGTTATATTTAATTCTAATTGACAGAAAACAATGACAAGCATTTCTCAAGTATTTCATAATTAATTGAGAAGCAGAACTAATGAGGTTTTCTGGAATCAATAGTGGCAGTCAACAGCACCAGCCCCTTTTGGGCATGTTTTTCACACTAACCATTGTAACAGTGTTAAGTGTTTCCATTAATGTGACTCTATGTCACCTGCCATACTATGCATTATTTAATGACCTTTCTCAGACATATAATTGCTTTTTAAGATTAGCAGGTGATTTGTAAGATTGTATGCCTTGGAGTCAGCTGTCATACCAGCCGAGCTTTATGCTGGTTTTAAGAGCACAGGAAGAAATGAACAGGCTAAATGGAGAGAGCAAGTGTTCACACAATGCCCAGACTAAAAACTCAAAGGGATTTCAAAGTAATCTGATGTTCAAAGAATGTAATAATATAAATGACCCATTCAAAGGCATAGAAACAGCTGTAGAGTTTAGCAAAAGGTCCTATGATTCTCTGCTACCTTGTCATTTTGAAGACTAGATATCCCTGATGTTTTTCCCAGGTTGATTCAATGGCTTTATCAGCTTTTAGTGACAGCATTTGATTTCTACATACTTTTCAAATTTTCAATACAAAATCAGAAGCTTTTTGTCAGACTTGGTTGTCATCCCTCGTTCCTTCTTTTCAGCTGTGACTGTTTATTTATTGAATTTATTCCACCTACCCTCCAGCTATTAGCTATATATTGTCTCCATAGTAATCCCTCTCTTCTCCTCAGCACAAAAGCAAAGAGGCCTGGTAATTGTGATTTGAGATGCAAGGTGTTATTTTAATGCTTTCAGCAGTGCAAACAGCAGGGAATACGGCACTTCTGACACTTTTGGACATCATCACTGTGTGCATTATGTTTTTCATATTCATGTTTCATCAACCATTTGCAAATTCTCATTTATCTTGACTGACTTTAACATTGGCTTTGCTCACATTTTATAGTCAATATAAGTTTAATGATACTGTGTTCTCATCAGGCTGCTTTCCTCATGCAATTCTACATTTACACTATATGTCTTACGAGGCTTTTAGAGATTTTCCTTCCCATGGTGTGGGGGGAAATCACTTGGTTAAATTCTCGAGAAAACAAGTGAATAAGGACTCTTTCTCCCACAAGCCTTTGCTATATATTTCCTAATTTTTGTGTGTTTTTTCACAACAAACCACTATTGTGAATATCAAGAAAGTTCACTTTCTCTCCACGGCGGACAACAGTTAGTATACATCTATTTCCTTGAATCCGTCACAACTCATGCTATACTTGTGAGAAAAAATCACATTTTTGTATGGGTATGTTAAGAACTTCATCCAAGGGATTGGATGGTCTGTTTCTGCTTCATCCAAGGTTCGTCTTCCATGTCGAAACAGTCTTTGTGTATTAACAAAAATGGCAACTTATATTTAGAGTTTACTACAAAGAACTGAGTAATGTAGACATTTACCATTGATTGCAATGTTGCTAGAGAGCAGCTGGAACAGAAAAATTACATGTCTGTCACCAGGTGTTTTGTATTTTGTATTACTACTTATGGACTGAATTAAGTGTAGGTGGCTTTTTGGAACACAGTGGACCTTAGTGGGCCTGTCTAGCATGAGCCTTGACTAAACTTTATGGAACAACACTACACTATGGGTGGACAGTTTTACATATAATAATGGAGTGGAGCAGTAAAGTCAAAAGGGGCTGGCAGAAAATTGATAAAAAAGTTAGCTACATTTAATATGAAAAAAAAATCAAGCTGAGCCTCCAAAGAGCTTAGTAAAGTATAACATTTTCAACTGTGAAGAACCACAGGGAAAATTTAAATGGAGATTAATGACCCAAAGTGAGTTTGGGCAGCATTGTAATATCTGCTTTTGAGAAATACAACCATGTTATTAAACACTATACTTATACAGATTAATTCACCCAAGCAAAATGAAAAGGATTAAATATTTATAAGTCTGTACTTTTGCTTTGACTTGAAGTAGATGATGCCCACTATTATATACTCTGTGCAGCAAGAGCATTATCAGAAGTTCTCTGCAATTCTCTTACTTATAAGTTCACTGGGATCACGATAAAAGTATAAATAAGATTTTCATATAATTTCTGCTGTAAAGCACTACAATTCCCTTAATCTTGTTCCCATGCCCTTTGTAAATATCTCTTTTAGGCTTTTTTGTATCCTCCTTTAGCTACTAAAAGACTGCAAAAAGGTCTCCCAAGAGACATCTCTTTTCCTGTCTGAATGACCACAACTCTCTCAGCCTGCCTCCATAGAAAGGTGCTCCAGCCCTCTGAACACCTTTGTGTCCTACTCCAGGCTTGCTCCAGCAGGTCCATGTCCTTTATATATGGAGACCCCAGACCAGGACTCAGAACGCCAGGTGGGGTCTTACAAGAACAGAGCAGAGGGGCAGAATCCCCTCCCTCTCCCTGCTGCCCACACTGCTTTGGATGCAGCCCAGGACACAACTGGCTTTCTGGGTTCCAAAAGCACATTGCTGGGTCATGTCAGGCATGTCAGGACCTCATCAACACCTTCTCCTCAGGACTGCTCTCAATTCATTTCTCACCCAGTCTGAATTTGTGCTTGTTATTGCCCTGACTCCACAGTGAAATGCAGAGATGATGCACTACTTCAAAACAAAAACAGCCTCAAGACATTAATTTGTATCAAATTCAGGACAATCATATTGGTAAGAAGCACTGATTGACAACTCAAGCTACAAAGCCATTTTGTATTAAGCGAAACTTCTTCAATGCTCAGTGTTGTTTTGAATCAAATTTAATTTTCACTTTCCTTACATTCAGTCTTTTGTATACTTGTTCCAGATTGACAGCACACATCTTGCCAAAAAGCAGTAGCAATTTGAACTAGCTAGCCTTGAAGCAGAAGACTGCATGATAAGAAATGAAGGCCTTTTTTTATGATTCAACATAAAAACCCCACATCTTGATAAAACTCACCACTCTAATTCAGTTTATACATATTAAAATCAGAAACCTAAAGGCAGATACGGAAATCTTCTATCCACTGCAACTTATAATTCACTTCTTCACTACTATAAAATAGTTTTGTGACTATAAGAAGGTTTAAGGAGGGGGGAAATAGACCAGAGTGAATAATAAAATATTTTCTTTAGTCACACAAAATCAAGATTCCAATACTTGCAGCACCAGTTAGTATAAACAAACCATTTTGAAGTCTCAGCTACAAAAAGTTTGCCATGTTGATGTGTTCTTACCTGATTGTCCATTACAGTATTTTGGAATACTTACTGGGCTACATTAAGGGCCTGCTATTCTCAAGAAAGGAATGCCACAAAAGTATAATTAATTTCAGATAATATTACGATTGCTGCATGTTAGTAACTAACAGTCTCATCCTGGAAGAGAAAAAGAGAATGCAAAGGAAGACCATAAATTATCCTTCTGCATCAACAGATTTCTCTTCAGGCTACAGGGAAAAAATAATAGCAGAAATATCAAAGAAGCTTGTGCTATAATTCCCCTGCAGAAAATGTATAAATATACCTATAAGACTTTTTACTGCAGTTTATTTTATTTATATATTCATATTTATATATCTGTATATCTGTATCTGTGTATAAAGCCTTTGGCTTACACAGTACAAATTGTGTACACTGAAACACCACAATTCTATGTAGTTTAAGACCTTACTACCACTGGGAGAAAAATCACACTGCTGTCATGTGGTGCTTACTGATACAAATACATTTTTTCAGATATTTTGTTCATATTTTTCTGTGAAATTACTGTTTTGGCATAAGAAAGAGCAAATAAGCATTAACGCAAAGTCCTAAGCATAATTTTTTGCAGTGGAGAAAGCAGAAAGAAAAGTAGGGGTGGCAGGATGATTTAGCAGTGAGCTAAATTATATGGATTTGTGAATTCTGGAATTCAGTTCTGTAACTACATAGTTTATGGCTATTTTAGAGTCAGAGTAAAATGTCTCTAAATGAAGATATACATATTTCATATGGATGAAATATGATATGGTCACTCATCTGTAGCTTCACAAACCATTTACAATATATTGCAGATGTTTTTGCAAACAGGTGTGGCGAAGGTTGAAGCCCTCCCAGACTTTTTATTTTGAGCCTTTACCAGTCTTTCTACCAGTATTTAGATTTCAAACAACAAACAAATAAAATTCCAAAAGCTGGACTCAATGATCTTGGGGGTCTTTTCAGTCCTAATGACTCTATGATTCTAAATTTGGATATTATTAATTAGAAAATTGATCAGCACACTGAAAATGAAAGATTTTATTTACTTTTTTTTTCGTTTCAACTTTGTCAAATGTGTTTCTTATTTTGCACAATGCTGAACATTTCTGAGTTGGCTGATCATGACCCATCTGCATTATGTAACTGTCAAAAGCCTGTCTTGGTGTTGGATAATGTTGAAAGCAAGTATTGTACACAGGCTCACTAGCCATTTTTATGTAATTTTCCACAGAATGTCCTAGTTCACATTTAAATGACTCTACGATACAAAATTTCTTCCAGCATTCAATCAGCCTTTTGTCTTGCTCTGAATAGATCCTATTAAAAAGCAGAAATGTATGAATAGAGATACCACACTGCCTGCTTCAACCCACTGGAAGCTGTGACATGCTTGTGAATAAACAATATATACACACACATAAAGAGGAAGTTAAAATTAAAAAGTTTGTTGTGAAAAATAACATTTATGTTTGGATGGGCTAGGCTGCTGTGACCAAGGCAGTACTGAAGAACACCTATTCCTAAGGAAAAGGCCATGGTTCTATGATGCCTTTGTCGTTCTTCATCCCTGAAATCTGGCTTGTTTGCTGTCTTATGGCCTTAAATAGGGCACACCATGAGCATTCATTACTGTTTGTACTGTGGACACTAGCAGAGGGTGTCCAGGTCACACAGACACTTTCAAACTGTGCTGAGGGGCCAGAGGGGCCAGGGACCCAGTTCTGCAGTGCAGCCAGGTATGGCAGCACTGCCTGTCCCCACGAGCCCTCCCTGGAGAACAATAATGCAAAGTCTTTTGCTTTCACAGCCCCACTAGCTCAGAACTTGTCCTGCTCCTGCACTGCACAGTGCGGGGACTCCTGGGCAAATCCAGCTCCCTGGCAATGCTGGTGCCTGTGATCACCACAGTCAAGTCACACAGTCACATCACATGTTCACCCATGATGGCACAACTGGAAAGCACTATCTCTTCTCTCTTGTCACATTTATTCACATTTATTCAGTTACATACATTATCCTGTTTAGATAAGAGGGATGAGAGATTGAGGAGTTGGACTGCTCTGCACAATAACATCACTACCAAAGTGAGGTTTTGGTGCTAGCACCAACTTCCTTTTCCTGCCACTCACCAAGCTCTGAAACTAGTAAGTAAGAATGAAAACTCAGTAGCCAGATCCAGTAAATGGCTCAGTAAAGCTGGTGGATAGCCCTGTACTGCATTATTATGTGCCCAGACTTCTTTTTTCCAGAGGCTTTTACATTATTTTTAATCAGTAACATAAATCAGGCTTTGAACTATATCTGCAAGGCCCAGCAGCCATTTGGCTAGCAATGAGCTAAAAGGGAGTTCAAAGGAACATCAAAGTTACCATGTATCTCTACCATGTTTCAGAATGAACTAAAAGGTTCCCTTTATTCAAATTACAGAATTCTGTATCACAGCTTTCTGTGGCAAGTCACACAACTTTATTTTAACTAGAGGACAATCATGCTGCTTTGAGAATTTTTTTTCACTTGAAGGATCCTTCTTTTGCAAGATCATATTGAAGCAAATTCTAATCAGAGATTTGTCACAGTTTATTCCTAAATTATTTTACTTTTTACTTATAGGCCTGCTGATATTAAGGAAGTATAAAAAGTGGATGATCTAGTTAAATATTCCATCACTCACTGACCCTTAAATTGTATATTTGCCATTGAGAAAGTTTCAGTGGTCTCCTCAGTGCCCTGCCTGGCATGGGACAGCCACTTCACATCCATCCCTGCCTGTTCCCTGGTACCGCTTGGATGTGTGACACCTTCTGAGAGCCTGTCCAAGCTGCTGTCAGACACAGGGCAGCCAATTCCTTCTGTTCCTGATCACATTCCTCATCCTTTTCATTAGAGAATTCTCCCTGGGCATTTTAATGATGATTTATACTGTAGACTTTCAATTTCCTTTTTTTTTTTTTTTTTTTTAATTCTCCAAGTAGTACTTCAATACTGGTCTCATTAAAACCTCAAGGAGAGATAAAACTGCCTCTTCATACACTTACTCTTTGTTCAGCTATATAAACAACTCTTACCTCCCCTTCCCAGGGCCCTGCAGAACAAGAATTTTAGGGTATTGCAAATAAGTGCTTTAGCCTCATCATTACTTAATGTTTGGTTGGCCTGTGTGTCATGTGCACATTTTATCAGATATGGTATGATAACTAATTTGAAGTTACCACGCACTACGTTGAACAGAACAGAAATGAGTCCTGCTTTCTGCAGAACCCTTCTACAAATTCCATCCATCCATGAAAATCTGGACAAACTCTTTACATATGTGTCACAAACAACCAAAATACATACCTATATAAAGACACAAAAATTCATATATATTTAAAAATCTAACAGCTTACTTCTCTGCAATCCCTCTAAGGTCTGAATCATGGAAAAAGCATTTTGCTTCATTTGAAGTCTGAGTGTCATGGAATACTTAGTCAAAACCTTAGACATTTTCATCACAAAAGTAAAAAGATAAGTTTTTCAGTAACTATTGGTTGGAATTAATTTTAATCCTACCTTTTACTTCATAAAGAAGTTAATTGTGTATCTGTTTTCTGTTATTTTTGGTCAGACTAACCAGCCTGCTGTAGCAGGGGATATCTTAGCAGAACTATTGCAATGTTATTACCATAATTTTTTAAAAAATAATTTTTCTATAGGTATAATCTCATTGCTGCTTTTATAATAGATAATACAATAACATCAGATCTGGTTTTGTAGGAACAGATGCTTGTAGAGACCTATTCTTTATACATTAATTGAAAGTACTTCAGAAATGGAAAAGAAATGGAATAGCCCAAACTCATGCCAACTTTGCCTAGCAAAACTAAGAGTTGAGCTGGGACTTACTCTTATTTTGCTCCAATATACAAAGGATGAATAGGTCAGTGAGTGAAAAGGCTTATTTAATATGAAGGAAACCTACCAAATAAGTCAGTTTAGAACTTCTGAGAATGATTTGAGGGTTGGGGAAGATTGCAAGGTGGGGGTTGTGGGTTGTTTGTGGTTTGATTTTTTTGTTTGGCTGTTTTGAATTTTTTTGTAAAAATGCAGTTTATGGATTCCAAATTCTTTTGCTCACTTCCTACACCGATCTGGTTTCACTCTAAGACTGTTCTGGGGGAAAACTGCCCATGGCTTACAGGTCTGTTGGGAAACCAGAGCTCTGCCCCAGCTCTTTGCTCCAGGAAGGACTGCTGTGAGCTTTGGGAACTGAAACCTGAGAACTGCAGCCATTCACTGTCAGAACCATCCTTATCCATCATCAGAGGAACCACTGAGACCTGCACAGCTGTCTCAGCCAGCCAGAGCCCACAAGGGATGAGTGAGCTTGTGAGCCCCTGGCCCAACAGGTGCCTGTCCATAGCCCACCTGTGACAGCCTCGGGCAGTGCGGCTCTGCACTCATACCACAGAGCACCTGCCATGATGGCATTGAACCCTCCTCCTTCTCTCCAAGGCTCTCTGATCTGCAGAAGACAAACCATTCTGAGTGCCAGCACTGTACCTGCTTGTATCTCCATTTGTATCTCCATTTGTACTGCTTGTATCTCCAGACCAGCTCTGGATTACTCTCTCTGTACTCGAACACTCAGCTCCAGCTGGAGCTCACTGCTTGTCTGGTTCCCTCAGTTTGCCTCTGACTTCTCTGACCTCAGCTACAAGACTGTGCTTTTTTAACATGCCCGAGATCTTTTTTCTGGTCGCAATTCTTGTTTGCAGCTTGGTCCTGTTAATTTAGGGGATAGTTGGATGCCTGACTCCCTTGACTCTAATTCCATTTTAAGCTTTTTTAACCCATGAAGAACCTTGTGAACAACTTTGCACTATTGATCTGGACTGCCTATCCTTGGATAGAGTGTCTGTCAAAGCTCTCATAGTCAGGGCAATGGTCATTCTGCACACAGCATTAGCATTCTGCAGTAACAAACAGTACTCAGCCTTTCCTGTTTAAATTCCTGATAGTTCTTTCTCATCTAAAAACATTTCCTGTTTTTGTTCCCTTAGACAGTTTTATCAATACATAGTTTTCTTAATCTGGGTTCTCCAAATTCTTTATGCAGAGGCTCACAACTCAATTTTATAGTTCTGGTCAGCCAGGGAAATATCTGGATCCTCCAAATATCCCTTGTGAGAGAAGCCTGAAAACATCATCTATTTTCTTGGAAATGAATCCTAGATGTATTAGCCAGAACTCAACATGATGGAGTAAACTGTGTGGAGTAGTTTGCCAGATTATTCAATCAGGTCATCTTGTGACAGACAGGGAAGAATTATTTTTGCATACTGGAGAGAAGAATCTATTTTGTTACAATTTATTTTATTTGTAGCTTCTTTTACCATTGTCTCCAACATTGTGTAATGCAAAGCTACAACCAAGTCTTATGGATCACTGATGTCAGTGATCCTTACAATAGACCTGGGATTTGGTGTTAATAATGTTGACAGTGTTTAGCTAATGCATTTTATTTCTATTGTTAATAATAATACTTTTAAGACAAAAAAAATCTGAACATATTTTAATGGTTTTTACATATAGATGTCATGACTGCTTTACCTTTGCGTTTTTATAAAAAAAAAACCTGCTTTTGTTTCTTGATTTCATTTTGTTCACACAATTGATTCTACAAACTTTACTCAAGAAAAGAAAACCTTCCTTCAGGATCCTCCTCTAGCACATTAAGGTTTTTTTGGGGGGTGGAGGGGTGAGATTTAAACTGATAACAGAATACTCCAACGTAAATATTATGTTCAAACTGCAATTTGTAATGCCAGGAACCATTAGACATAATGTATTATTCAGATGAACACCATAATAGTATCCAATTCACGATAAAAATTAAAAATTAATAACTTTGCAACCATCTGTATTCGGCATAGATATGAGAAAAGTGAACTATAGTCTACTTGAAAAAAAGTAACATCCCATGATTTCTACAAGCTTTAAGGACATTGGACATGTAAACAAACAATAGAATGAAAAACATTTCCCAGGCAACTTCTACTAATTTATATAAAAGCAAAGCAAATGCCAAAACAAACAAAGGGGCACTGGAATATAACCAAATATGTGCTGGGTTTACGTGTTCCTGTTTGCAAGACAAAGGAAGTAACATTTGAAACCGCTATTTCCTGCAATAAGGCTCATACCTGCTTTGCTCTGAGAAATTACTTTCAGACAAATAAACAAGATATAACCAGTCTTGTCACTGCATTAGAGAATACCCTGCATATTTATTCAGGTCTTTGTGATGATATGAAGTGTTCTGCCTTTTTGAGGTCATTTAAGGAGAATTAAATGAGAAAATTACTCAGTCAACAAAACCACAACATTTTGAATGGAAATAAACTTAGATGTTACTAATTCAAGTTATAAACCTGAATTGCATCTTTCCTACCAAATAACCTGGGATTGGATTTTAGATAAAAAGTATAGTAACCTTTTTCATTCACCCAGTAAAAACAGTGTTTTTGCATCACAGTGTCAGCATAATTTTTGTAACTACAAAACCATTTCGAAAGATGCTGAGGAGTCTGGCTGTAGATCAGGAATTCACTTAAACACATGTGTAACTTGAAGCACTTGAGCAGCTCCAAGAGAGAAATTCTGGCTGTATTTACATACAGTAATTTACATAAAGTAATAGTAATAGTCACATTTCCATTGACTCCAGTGTACCCAGAACCACGAACTTCATTACTTCTAACAAAGTGCCTAAAACTAAGGCTTGTTGGTTTATTTAGATTAACTGGTGTAGCTAAGGAAAAAAGAAAATATTTGGGGTACACAAGCCCTTCTTCAAAAGCTGCAGAATTCAGAGCTAATTACAAGCTGAGAGTAAAAGAATGTATAGGTGTAAGTATAACTCTGGATTGAATCTAGGACTTGGTATGACTGAGAATGAGGAGGAATATTTTGAAGAGTCAGCAAACATGTAAACACAAAACCACAGCAAAGGCCTTCATTCAGACCTGCTTCATGCCATTGCTTCACAACAATCATAGAAGGTGGCAGACAGTTTTAGCACTTTGCTTCTTCTTAATCTTTTGTAATCAGGAGAATCTTTTGGAGTTATAAAATAAAAATCCCAAGGTCTGGTATTAGGGTCTCTGTCATTGTGCCTAGGGAGAAGGACAAACCCACTTTGATAAATATTTCAAAGTTATTTTACTTGGTATTTATAGATCAGCACTCACAGTTGTTCAGCATTCTAAAATGGAAAGACTACTGTCATAGCCAACACATAAAGAGTTGCAAAAATATAAAGGACTACATATTAAAAAAGCACTTCTCATTTCCATGTAAATATTGTTCAACTTTCATTTGAAACAAAACAAAAAATACTTATTGGATAACATGGTCAAAATCTATTCCTTTCAATCAATACACTTTACCTACAAATTATTTTAAAATTGCAATTTTTGGAAAACTCTCTGAATTTCTGTAAGTAATGAGTCCTGTTCTTTGGTTTGTTGATATGCCTTGTCAGCAAAATCATTGCTGAATTTATACTATATTTATAACTGGAATTAAATGCTTGTATTAATACATTATAGAATTAATTTATCATAATAGGTAATATTTTCATATGCAGTAAAAGAAAACTGACTATTCAAGGTATCTACTGATATGAGCTACCTTTCATAGCATGTGTGAAGGCACTTAGAAATGACAGTCAAAAAGGTGCTGTATTGTCTTATAGCTATGTTGAGCTTATGTGAGACAAAAATTTACCATTCCTGCAGCAATTTTCCTGAATATCTCATTTAGTGTAACATTTTATGCAGTTGTTTCATTTACTGTACTTTTACGAATCTTAAATAAATGTACATTATTGTAAAATCATTTAAAAAGACATGAATTTATGAAGATCTAGCATTGTAATAGGAAATATTATACTGGTTGATAGTTTTGCTTATATATGCTGATGTTTACTTCCTACAATTCAAAATTGATACAGGCACTATAAAAAGAGTTTACAGGAGTTAAATTATTTCAACGTCACAATTTTAATTTTTGCTGGTGTGACAATTGTGCATGAATGTACCTATTTATGTATCTAATTTTTATTAACATGCAATAACGTTCACAAACACAACACTTAGTGTTTCACTGCTGTTTCACACTAACTGGGAAATAATTTCAATTTACTAATACATACAAAGGAACAAAACATAACGTAACCTCCTGGATCACATCCCCAAAAGCCATGTATTTCATAATATTACAGGTTTACCTGATTTTTTGTGATTTAATTTATGTATAATCCATTTCTGCTATGGATAAACTAAAGACATTATGTCCTGAAATTTTAATTCTGGATTTTGTGCTGGCCTTTTAGCACTATGGAGACACATTATCAGTCTCTTTCTCTTATAGATTAATACAATCTTCATAATAAAGTGGTCAGTTTTTCAATGAGTTTTTCCTTTATTTATACTATGAAGTCTGTACCGTGATTCATTTGTAGGTCAGGGGTAGAACAGACAGTAGATTACGTAGTTTCTTCTGCTATAACTACTCAAAATTAAATCTAACACAGTAATATTTCAAAAACATGCTGACTGCACAAAAAGAAATCTCCTTTGCTGAGCATTTACTCCTGATTCTGTCATATTCTAGGAGAGGCCCTATCTACAGTGTTTTGAACATTGAAATCATGAACTTAGATACTTGCACAATTCATTGGAAACCTGGTCTCTTGGAAAGCTTGACATAAAATGAATGAAGAGTCAAATTCCCCTCTTCCCCATTGCTCAGCCTTCTCCTAGCAAAAGGACATGCAGTCCACCTCTAAGGACCTCTGGATTATACAGTGTGCATACACAAAGATGATTTTCTTCCTGTATCACTGTAATTACACTGCCTTCATTAAAAATAACAGAATTCTCACTGTTTATTTCAAGGCAACAGTGAGTACTAGGATGTGCATAGCACTCAGTGGCATACACAGCACACGTCTCATCTCCCCACCAACAGCACCTCCTGCACACAATATACACCTTGGAATCTCCCAAGGTGCTGACAATAATTATTTGCATCCATATTAACAAGCACTATGGGTGTTAGCATGCTACCGAGCTACAGCTTAATCAATTCAGTATTGCTCATCTACAGCATCAGGAAATTTTAAAGCCAAACTTGTTTTGTGGTTCCAAGAAAAATTTCATTTTGAACTAAGCGTATAAAATCTCTTAGTCAGAAAGGCCCTTCACAGAGGCGTTGCATGAGCTCTGCCCTGTCATTACTGACATTGCTGAACAGGGACATTATCCTAGCTAATTAATATCTAAAGTATCCACTATCCATTAATTAATCACAGTAACGTGAGAGAAGAATCAGCGTTGTGTATGCATACAGTGTAATCCAGAGGTTCTTGAAGGTGGACTGCAAGCACTGTGCCAGAAGACTCAGCAGTGGGGCAGAGGGGCCTTTGACATTTAATTCACATGGAGGGCTTGTATTTGCTCTGTTTAATTATTTTTTCATCTGTTTAAGTGTCAAATGGTGAAGTACAGCTGTTGTTTTAGATTCAGAAAGCCAGCCGTGTCCTGGGAGGCATTGGAGCACCACAGGCAGCAGGTCAGGAGGGAATTCTGCCCCACTGCAAGCACTGCATCCAGATCTGGGGTCCCCAGCACAGGAAGATCAATGCACCTGTTGGATCAATTTCAGAGGAGGAATACCAAGGTGATTGGATGGATGGAACACTGCTCCTATGAGGAAATGGTGAGAGAACTGGATTTATTCAGCCAGGAAAAGGGAAGGCTTTGGGGTGAGCTCATTGTGGCCTTTCAGTAGCTGAAGGGAGCCTACAAGGAAGACAGAGAGGGACTTTCCTCAAGAGCGTGTAGTGACAGGACAAGGGTGAATGGATTCCAACTGACAGAGAGTAGGTTTAGATTAGATATTGGGAAGAAATTCTTTACTGTGAGGGTGGTGAAGCACAGGAACAACATGCCCAGGGAACCTGTGAAGGTCCCATCCCTGGAAGTGTTCAAGGTCAGGCTGGATGGGACTTTGAGCAGCCCGGTCTAGTGGAAGGTGTCCCTGCCCATGGCAGAAGGGTTGGAATAAGCAGTATGGAAGATACCTTGCATCATACTTTGGGAACATTTTATTTTCTTAGCACAAAAGGAAATTAAATAACTTAAGTAAAAAATATTGTAGTTCAGGTACTGAGATATAATTATGCATATAGTTACATGCTTTATTCAGAAAGAATTTTACCTTGCTCTATTTACTTTTTCAAAGGCATAAATTCAAATTCTTGCCCACTTTCCTCTATTTCTTTTGTAACAACTGTATTCAATTTCTCATATATGTTTTTGTGTACTGTGTCTGGTTAAAGACAAGAGCAAATAAGATTACTAAATTAGATAATTTAAATTAAAATCTGAAAAACAGCAAAATAGAAGGCTGAAGGCTGATCATTATCCCCATAAAACACTGTGCATTCCATAGCAAACACAAGAAATTTATCTATTAAGCCCATGCTGCAGCAGCTAAAGATAATCTTACAGAAAAATGAGCCCAGGAGCTGATGATGCAGACTCAAAAGGAGGTCATATCAAACAACAGCTATTTGTTGTTAAAGCAAAACAACAAAATCTCTTGAAATAATCGCCTCTCAGGAATGAGGCCATGAAACACACAGCTCCTGAGCAATCTCCCAGCTTGTCAGATGAAGGTAAAAGCTGTACAGTTCTAAACTGCAGGGATGAAATACGCTGTCTCACATAACCATATTGCTGTGAGGCAATGCTAATCAATGAGTTAGAGCTTACACATTCCCTATGTTTTGGAATAAAATATAGGAATCAGTGGTGTACTGTCCAAATACAGACTAGATTTATCTACTTAACTATAGTTTCTTTCACTGTCTAGTAGACTATTTTATCTTAGAAGAAAATCCTTTCAGACATCAGGTACAGATCTGTGGTAGCTCCAGGTAGTGATTCAGGACTACACTGCTCCACAGCACCATGTAAGACATTTGTTATAAAGCACTGCACTGACAACCTTTGTTCTGAATATAGGGAGTTTCCTGGCCACAACAGAGTTAGCACAATCATTCCTCAGCCCTCTTGGGCATTGTAAAAAGAGTTTCTCCTATTCCATGATCCTGAGAGCTGCTATGTGTGTGAAGTAACTAGAGTACAATAATTTATCCCCTGCACCATTATTGCACAAGTAGAAGTAAACAACTGACATTGCTGAACACTGTTGAAAAGATCTGTTATCATTTCAAAGAAGGCTGCATAAGGAAATATTGGTGAACCTGTTCCACTTCTGAAAAATTAAAAATCTATACCAATTGGCTTCAAATTTCAAAGGAATGCACATTAGAATTCTTAGGAGTTGCCCTGTTTCTTTGTAATACTGTCCATGTACAACCAGGTAAAATTTATCCACAGGGTTGTAATAGGAAAAGGTAGTAGAAAAGTCCTAATTATGAAATAAAGTGGGTTTGGGTTAAATAGAACTAAAAAGACCACTCAACCTTTATTTTTAAGACTAAGCTATATGTGCAAAAGAGGAGATACCATACAGTTGTGTTTTCCAGATACAGGGTGATAAAAAGAACAGGAACTTGGGTCTGTTTCATGCTTTTTGCCTATGAATATAGTGACAGTATTAAAGGGGAAAAGGACACAGAGAGAACAGCCTAACAAATACTCCTGGTGAAAAGTATAGAAAAGTGTGCTCTATACACATGATTAATTGAAACAAAATCCATGCAAAGTTGAGGCGTCCTACTTGTAGTATCTCCATTTCTGTAACATCTGCTGCTCTCATTATCACATTGTTTCCACCTACCATAATCTCTGTTTACTACTTTCTTATCCCTTAATCTGTACTTTCACTTACAAATATCCTAACTACGTGTTGCTTATCTCAGAAATCATCCTTTATCCTTGATTTCCAAATCAGAAAAGTATCCCTAAGCTTATTCATTTTCATCTCCGCTAACTCTGTTCTTTCCTGAGCAGCAGTTGACTTTGCTCCCTCTACCACAGGGGAGGTCAGGAACCCTAAAACAAGACTAGGTTTCCATAAGTGAGAAGAATTGTTTTGTAAAAGCTTTTATTCCATGCAGTACCAGAGTGGAAGTCTGCCCAAAAGAACACAAAATGTACTACACACCTCAACAAGTCAGGAGGGCAGAGAAGCAACAAACACCTCTCAGGTGCCCTGGCATTCTCCATAGCAGTAGGACAATGAAGATGGCCAAATAAATTGTCTCAGAAGTCTTATAAAGTCTTGAGAACTGATGTACTTTGGGGGTTCTTTAAGAAAGAATCTATACCATCCTTTGCTAGGGCTGAGAGCATGCCTACCAATCAGAAGATGTGAAAAATATAGTTATAGTTTGAGTGTTATCTACTTCATTTTTTACACCATTACTTATGGTTTATTCATTGTCAGCATCCAAAGACCCCTGCAAATAAGAAAATCCAACACATCCAATAAAAATAGAACGTTTGATACTATAACTTTTCCATTGAGTATTACAGGAAAAAAGCTTTTTAATTTGCTAAGTATAGTAATAGCTGAATCTGACTTAAAGTCTTTGCACTCTAATGCTAAAACACCTTCTGTGCTGTAAAATGCTGCTCTTTTTGAGCTCATTCTGGGGGCAGAAGTTCTTGAGATTCTATAGAAACAAAAAATCCTAAGGACTCACTGGAATGATGAATCTTAATTTGATCAGATTTGCCTTGTCAGCTTTTGCGCCTTGTTTTGACTGAAGTTTTTCCTGACATTCACAAAGTTTTATCGGTTGTGCACAGTTCTATCCATGAATTTCAGTGAAATCACTGCTTCACCCTATCAGTGCTCACCAGATGGGGTTGTGGGTCCCAATCACACTGCAGCTCAACTGGATTATCCCGAGATCCTTTCAACCCCATTTGTTCTGTGATCTTATTATTGGGTAACGGGATCTTTCTTTTGCAATCCAAACAGTGCAACATGTGCATGGTGGGGAAAGACTCGTAAACATTGCATAGTTTCCTTTGGGTTTATATAATAAAGAAAAAAAAAAAAAAACAAGTCATTAAACAACCCCTGACAGGTCACAGATGTGCAGACAGCCCCATGCCTGGACTCTGAGATAGGGCAGAGAATCACAGAGTGGGTCAGGCTGAGGGGACCACAGTGGGGCATCTGTTCCAACCTCCCTGCTCTAGCAGGGTCATCCCAGAGCACATGGCCCCGGATTGCATCCAAATAGTTCTGGAGTATCTCCAGTGGGGAAGGGTCCACAGCCTCTCTGGGCAACCTGTTCCAGCGCCCGGCCACTGCTCAGTGAAGCTCTCTCTCATGTTCAGGTAGAATTATGCGTGCGCTAATTTCTCTGCTACCTCTCGTCCTCCTGCTTGGTACCACCGGGAACAGCCCGGCTCCTCCTGGCACCCTCTCCCCCAGTTAAATATATACATGGATGAAGGAAGGTCCATCAGAAAAGAGAGCGGGATGAGCAGCTCTGAGCCGTGAGGTGGAACGGCTCGTTTGGCTTTGGGTTCGTGAGGTAAAGTACTGCTGACCGATGAGTCCAGGTAAGAGCCAGCCCTGCTACTGCTCCTCCCGAGGGCCGTCTGCCAGCGCCGAGCGCCGCCGGGGCTGGACCCCGAGGTGCTTCCCTGGATCCCAGCAGCGAAAACAGCAGGACAGGGGGAAGGGCGGGACAGGGGGACAACGAGCTCGACTCCAGCACCCCCCCGGGGTACCCCATTGGTACAGCCCAGCCCGGCGCTCCCTCGCCCCGCCGAGCAATGGAACCTCCAGCGCGCGAGCAGTTTAAATTCGAGCCCCTCCCCAGCAAATGCCTGGGGCACGCGCGCGGGGGCGTTGCGGGCCGCGCTGCTGCCAGCCCCGTTCCGCTCCCGCTGTTTCCCCGCTTCCAGCCCCGCTCGCGTTCCGCTCCCGCTGTGCCCCCGCTTCCAGCCCCGCTCGCGTTCCGCTCCCGCTGCGATTCCCCCATCCCGCCCAAAACGCCTCGCCACCGCCGTGCGCACGCGCGGCCGCGCCCGCCCTGTTCCCGCCGTGCACGCGCGCCCCTCCTCTCTCCCCTCCCGGCGTGGGCGGTGCGCGCGCGGTCGCGCGCCTCCGGCGGGGCGGGGGCGGTGCCGCGCGCGCAGCAGCCTCAGGGCCGGCGGCGGGAGCGGCGGCCCCGGTGCGAGGCCTCGGTCCGCCCGTCCGCAGCCCCGCTGTCCCCGCTCCCCCGGCCGAGCCTCCCCACGCCCCTCCCGCTCGCTGCCTCCCGTCTTGGCCGTGAGCCGAACCCGGCGCGCGGTACCCGCGACGCCGCTGCGCCTCAGGTGAGGGAGCGGGGGAAGGAGAGAGCGAGCGGGGAGCACTCGCTCCCCCTCCCTCCTCAGCGCCTCCCCGCCGCCGAACCCCGCCGCTCCCTGGTTCACTTCTCGCGGCGGAGCCACACAGCGCCTTGCCAAGATGGGCTGCACGCTGAGCGCCGAGGACAAGGCGGCGGTGGAGAGGAGCAAGATGATCGACAGGAACCTGCGGGAGGACGGCGAGAAGGCGGCCAGGGAGGTCAAGCTGCTCCTCTTAGGTAAGGGATGCCGTGAGGGGAGGCTCCTCTTGAGGCAGCCGCTCCCCGAAACTCCCTTGCCTACCGAGTGGTATAGTTTTATAGGAACCCTCCGGGCTGGGCGGGGGGCGGTGCTGCCCTCGGACCCCGGGGTACGTGCTCGGGGCCCCTCAGAAGTTTTGGGGTCGCGGGAGGCACAGCAGCTTCTTGGAGCAGGTGGGCGCCTCGGCTGCCTGAAGGATTAGAGGCAGCGCCCCGGGGAAGCGGCACGGCGTGGGCTGCCCGGGCCCTGACTATCCTAGGAAAGGGATAACGCCTGAAACTTTTGACCTGGATTCTCTGTTCCTCTGTTGAAAGGAAGGAAACGTTACGTTGGGGGGATATTTACTCTTCATGTTTCTTTTAGACCCGAACGACTCCTAAACTGTTGCTACAGAGTAAAGTAGAGAAAAGTGCCAAAAGAACAAAAGGCAAAGCACCATTTAACTTTTGGGTGGATTTTTGTTGTTGGTTTTTTTTTTTTTTTTTTTTTTTTTTTTTTTTTTTTTTTTTTTTTTGTGTGTGGTTTTTTTTTGTGTTTGTTTTTTAAATTTTGTGGAACTTGGTTGTGTTTCTGGGATCTTACAACGGGAAATACCACCTTGATGTAGCTACTTACGTGTGTAATATAATGACTTACAGCATGCCATCGTGTGTTCTTCGGTTTTGCTCACAACTACTTGAAGCTTGCCTTTTTGTGTATTTTAAGATATTCTTGTGTGTAAATATAAGGTTATTTTTAAAATTACAAGAAAAAAGGAAGTGAGAATTTTAAATAGAGTAAATTTGTTCAGGACTAAAACTACTGGAGGTTGGGGACAACTGAATGCTGCAAGATTTGCATTGAATTAATGTTGTAGGAAGTTCCGCAGTATATTCTGTATAGCTAAACCAGACTGGATCTAATAGCAAGTTAAAATAGCTGTTGAGTTGCAGCTTCCCTCTCAGAGGTGACGTTTCAGGCAAACTTTTTAAATGATGCACAATATCTCACTCCCCTCGACGTTGATTTTGCTTTCCTGTAGTGCTCTATTCACTACAAACGTAATAGATCTCTTAAATAACTTTCCGTTGCTAAATTCTAAGATGGCTCCAGAAAGGGACAAAAGACTGAGCAAATTTTATTGTAGATGAAAAAATGAAACAAATCTAGAATAGGAAAAACAAAGATCCTAAAATTATTTTCTAGATTTAAAATTTAACTTGTGGGATAAGCCAGAAACAAAAGCTTGTATTGTTCTCCAGGAAATGGAAGAGGAAGCCTATTGGTGGAAACCTAAATCTGTTAGGTTTTGGGCTGGTACTGTGCCTAGTCCTGAACACCTTTGGAATCCTCAGATTGCTGTGTGGAAAGGTTTTCCTGTATGTGATAATAGCAATACTGTAGATGTTACTGCCTTTTTAAAAAGTGGTAAGGTAACACTTTGTGTCATCTGACAAGCCATTTGAAATTAATTTTCAGTTTTTTGCTGTTCTGTATGGAATTTGTAGTTCCTGTAGTTTGGTATTTGTTTTCCTATTTTGCATCATAATTCTTAGATATAGATGACGTCTGTTTAAAGATGCTTTAAACTTAAGAATGGTTTTTGTCACTATTTTAATGCTGTTATGTACTAAGTCCTATGTTATGAGCTTAAATTTTTTAAATTCTCTGTTTCTAATGCTGGAAAGCCTTTCTGCTGGGCTCTCACAAGAGCTAAGAACATGGAACAAATGGTCAAATTACTTGTGGGTTCTCAGGGTGCTCTGAGCAGCAGTTCTCTTGGGTTAGCATTTCCCTCTCCCCTGTTTAAAAAGAGGTGTGAAGGCTGGCAGCCTGGCTTCTCCTGGGACTCGTGCTGGGATTGTTGTTTTAACAACGATTGCCTAAATGTTTAGTGAACTCTGGATGAGGCTTTGTGTATACACCCATGGATGCGCATATGTATTTCACATGTTTAGGAATGAAAGTTTTTTTCCTGCCTCTTCCTTGCAAGTCTGTCAGGTGTCTTGAATGTGATGTGAATGCTTTATCTGGTGGCAAAAGTATTTAAAGTTATTTCCACTAGAGTCACTTTCTTCTCACCACTCACTTTCCCAATTGCTTGTTCAGCCCACATGTCATAGTTTATCATCCACTCGGTTGTACTCCTACATCTATTTATGGGTTTGTTCTGCTAAAAAAGTACTGAAATAAAAGGAAAAGTAAAAACTGTGGTCTGCTGCCAGGAAAATGCAATGAGTGAGTGGCATCTGAAACACCTTGTTTATGTAGAAAAAGGTCATGTAGCTGTACACCTATTATTATTATAATTGACCTGTTAAATTGGATTTATTCCAGCATATATAAAAAATATTTTTGCATGGTGATTAGAGAATCCTACTGAAGTTTGAGCTAGAATGTTCAATTGAGGGAAGATGTGTTCATAAAATTAATCGATTTTTAGATTGGAAATTTAATTTATTCCATCATATGCTTTTCTAAGTTTTTTTTTCTAAAACAGGAAATTGCAGGGATTTAATTGAGAGAGATGTGACATTGCTGTACTGAACTCTCACTGTGAACAATAACACTGATCCATGTTAAGTTTATATTTTGTTGTCCTGCCTCTAGGAATAAGCAAATATATTTAATCTACCCAAAATATTATTGAACTGGATTGTCAAAGTTTTTTGTCATATATGTAAATTGGTTCATCACTTCCTAAAATTTTGAATGCAGGTATTAGGAATAAAAATACTGGATTCTAAACATTATCCATTTATAGCTATTTTAACCTTGTAATTCTATGCACTTCAATGTGCTATCCCAAGAGCAGGAGAGCCTTTCCTGGAAAATTTCTGAGAACCATCGTTCTTAGAAGTAAGCTGAATTTGACCTTGTAGTTGGTAAGCCAGATGGAAAATGCTTGTTTATACATGAGATTTGATGATTTTATCTTTTAAAACCATTACATAAACAAGCTTATTTACTTTAATACTTTTTTCAATCGATGTGTAACAAATGTGTAACTTAAATTTCATGAGAACTGAACAAAAAATATAATATTGGCTAATAGTTCAACATACAAAAATATATACTTTTTGTTAAGCAGTTTATTTATGACAGGTTGACAGTTCCTAAACTTCGTGTTCTAATTGAAATAATATCTTCTATTTTTTTTTTAAGAGATAAACTCATATACTTGGTGTAAGGTTTTTGAAAAGCAGTTTAGACTTTGGCTGGCTTCCAGGCAGAGAAAGTAGTAGATCCAAGTTGGTTTTTTCTTCCACGGTTTCTCATCTTAACTTTCAATATTCAACAAATAAAAGTTCTAGTGATGCTTGCAGAATGAATGTAATTCTACTCATTTTGGGAGGTGGTGATTGCATGACCAGTCTGTGGGCTGCATTAATAGACATGTGATCCTGGTCAGGTGTGCATCCCTAAGCACATTTCTGTTGAATTAGAGCACATAAGACTGAATTTATGCCAACTGCAGGAGAACAGGCAGTACCTCATTTAGGAGAATGCCTTCTGGTATGAGGTTAAACTCATCAGGTTTTATGAATACATTCAAATTGGCACCATGAGTTTATAGGATTAGCACTTTGTCTTTTGAATTATCACATCCTTCACCTAGCATAGCAAATTGGCTGTTAAGGTTCTTTGTATCTTGGATGAAAAAGGCAATAGATATGTCCTGAACATTCTTTAGGAGTGGGTTCTGGGATCCAGGAAGTCACAGGCCATGTGTTTGACAGCTGTCATTGTGTGTCTCCTTTCTGGATAATCACACTTGTAGATATAAGTTCAGTGGATACCTTCATCCTCATGACTAGCAGAGCCACTTTTCTGTTCCTGAATAGATCATTGTGATTCATACTGGAATGTGTGCATATCATGTTCTTAAAGATAAGTGACATTTAGCAGGCAGTGCTGCATTTAATCTTTTCCATTGCAGCTTCCTGATTCTTAAGATGGTAACTAGAACGATTCTAATTTTCTAGTTCTTCACATGTCAGGCATCTTTTTGTCTCCTTTTCTTTTGTTCCAGACCTATATCTTTGTCTGCTCAGTCAAACTGACTCCTGCTGCATACTCATCTTTTCAGCAGCATGATCCTCACAGTGCTTGGCAGTGCCTGGTTTCTTCCAGACCCCATTGCACATTGGACTGAAAAAATACATTTATGCTGCTTGTACCATTACTTCTTTTGCCTTTCCTCCAGAAAATTTTTTCCACACTTGCAGACAAGAAAGACTTTAGGAGTCTGTACTTAAGGGAGCACTCAAAGAAGCCTTACTCTCTCACAAATAAGCATTGCACATTTCAGAGTTGTTGACCTTATCTTTGTAAATTATGCCAGCCTAGTCTAAAACATTTCTAACAAACTATTTCCTGTCATGCCTTCAGAGATAAGATCTACAGATGCTTACGAAGTTCATCTCTTATTTAAAAGCTGTTTTCTGATACCTAAAAGCGTTTAGTGTTTGGGTTTGGTTTTTTGCTTCTTGGTCTTGTCTGTGTTAGTGTGAACACCTCTGCCCCCCCATTCCTGCCTGCCTCCTTAGATTTAGCAGGAGTTCTGAACTAGGCACTCTTGGATTTTAATATGGTACAATTGGACTCTGCCAGTCAGGATGTTACTTATGTGGAGTGACTAGATTTTCATAGTGTGATAATCCCTCTTGCTTTTGTGAAAGGAGACTCAGGGATGTGCAGAAAGCATACCCATTTAGTTATGGTTGTGTTTGTACTACTGCAGTGTGAGATCTTTTATGCTTGTCTCCATCTATTTGAATGTTGGTGTAAAAGTTCACAACATCATAATATCGGTCTTTAATGTGTATATAGACTTCAATACAAATTATCTTTAGTGATTTCAGGTCTTCTGTTGCGTTATTTCTTCTTTTTGGAAGTTACTTTATAAAATCACTGTTTATGATTATATTGTGATTTAAGTTCTTTAGTATTCTTAAGACAAAATTTACTTCAGTACCTATTATTTTAGAAAGGGTTAAAGAGAAACTATGCATTATGTGCTATCTTGAGATACCAGTAGCAGTATACTTTGCTTTTATTAAATCTTGGTTAAAAAATCTAGTCATGTATACATAAAAATTAGTTGTATTGGACCAGGTATTAAGGATTTTTTAAAAATATTTTAAGAGTTAGAAAACATTTTAAGCTTGAGAAATGTTTTTTTTCAACTTTTTATTCAAAAACAGTGCTGCTGGTTGTTTATTTCTTTCTCAATTGGAGGCTCTAATAAGGTACTTTTTGATAAGCTGTCCACTCCTAGCAGCAGTGGTACCTCAAGGCCACTCATAAATTTTGTAATACACTATGATGTAATTAGTGTCTCACTTTTTTCTGCAGCACACTTTATTGTATCATCATTGTCATATATGACAGTTTATTCTATCCTGTGGATTATATTACCAAAGTTGTTATGTATTTCAGCTAGCCTCCTTTTGTGAAGTTATTTTTAACTCACATCAGAACTAGACTTTACAATGCAGCTCCCAGCATAGTTGTGTTGGCACAACTTGAACGTGGGTCTTTGTTCTGTAGTTAGGCTGTAGTGATTTATATACTCATACTGCCAAAGTAGGTTGTTCTTTTGCTGCCGTGTTTTACCCTTTAGTTGTTTTGGTCCTCTGAGAAGGAATAATTGAGTAGCCAGCACATCGTAAAGTCCGGCTAAATAATTTGTAACCAAGCCATGAGTGTGGCTCAGAGGGCATAAAATTTTGAAGTCAGTTTTGCTGTTTAGCTGATGGATGTCTGCAGTGTTTCCTGTAACATGCTATCTGGCAAATGTTGTGGTACAGCAAAACTGGATGACGAAAATAGATATTTAAGATGTACTGTTAAGTGTGAGGGTGTTTTTTTTTTTTTTTTGGGGGGGGTTCTTTTTTTTTTCTTTTTCTTTTTTTTTTCTTTTTTTGCCATGGAAACACTGAAGTAAAGATCATAACTGACATGATAATTTGCTATTAAAAGTTTGTGGGTTTTTTTTTTTTCCAAGACATGTATAGGAGAACCTGTATTAATAAAAACTTCCAATTCTGAATCTTAGTCATTGTCCAGCTTTTACCTAGGTTTGCTGTTCTATTTATTCCCCTTCTTTGCTTAGTGCCCTACTGTTACCTCAGGCTGTGTGTAAATTACACAATTATTCTGTAAATGGAACTCAGTTGGCTTTACCTGAGAGATTCTGTATCTGCAAAGTATAGAAGCTGGTAAGGTATATAGAGTAGTTGGAAAAATCAGAACTTTGGATTTTTCTCACTCAAAACTTTTCACTCTTAGAAGTCCAGTTTTTTTAAGTGACTTAATTTAGTGACATTTCTGAGTGGAAGGATAACTCAGATTTTGAAATGAGACCATTAGGACAAAAATAAACTGGTTTTGCTGGGACACTTGTGTACCAGGACTGTATGCTTCTTCAGTAAGAGATTTGAACTCTTATTAATGCTAAACATTTTGTTCTTCTTGACCATTAAGTAGGAGCAGACAAGCTAAAATAAGATTTCTTAATAAGGATGGGAAGTAAAGGATTTTTTAGACTAATTACCCACATTTATGACTGCTTATAGTCTTTTTACAGTACAGGTGTAAGAAGTGTTAGAGTTGGGGTTTTGGAAGATACTTCCCATCATCACAGCTTTGCCCTTAGAGTTTGCAAAGCTATGGAGCCAGCTTCAAGGTCTCTGGAGTTATCTATAGCTTAAAGCTTATAGGCTGAAGTATCACCTCGAGTCACAGATGCCCATATGCACCAATCCATGATTTGAAAGTGTGTTACCTGTTGAGGTTAGATTTTGACTTTGTTTCAATTTGGTTCAGCTGCTGACTACCCCTTCCTTTGAAACATATTTCTGTTATTTTTTAAAGTTACTTTTGGTATAATTCTTTCAGCTGATGGGACTAATTGACATAAAGCAGTTAAGAACCAGTTCTTTAAATAAAAGACTTGTTAAATATGTGATAAGCAAGTAAATTCCTGTTAAATATTTGATAGGCAAGTAAATTGAATTTCTGGCTTTGATAATTGAAGGGTCATTGAAGCTTGAAATAAGATCACCTCTTGTATGTTTTGGTAACAACTTGATAATCAAGTCATATAGATGTATGCTTATGTGCATACTTGGTATTTATACTTACCAATACATGTGAACTTCAATATTGTATGTACCTATAAAATTGATATTGAAATTAGAATTTTTTTTTTTGTGAAGCAACTTATTTAAATGAATCAACACCATTCGTGTATACTGTGCTTCAACTTCTGAAATAGACCGGACCTCATTACTTTTTCAAATATACTAATTAGAAATGTAGTGTTGCCTTTGTAGTGAGTAATGTACTTAGCAAAGGTAACTGATTAAATCTTTAGTGAAATATAACAATATCTGGTCAACCAGAATGAACGGGAACTCATTACAATCATTGCTCTAAGCAGATTGTTTTTATAGAAGTAATCAATGTACTGTAATGAAAATTCCTGTGGATACTGTGAAGTGGGTTTATAATTAATAGTCTAGAATTTAATATAACCTGTTTCTTGAATTGACGTTATTGGTGCAATCAAATGGCTACCTGTAGTTCCATCTTCCTTTTGCTAAGTTGATAAAATAATTTTTTGCATATGACTTTGAGCTTTTTACATGGACGAAGCTGTTGTAGTTGTTTGAATCATACTACAAGTTTTTTTTATTGATCGCTGTTGTAAGGACATTCTGAATCTCTGGGGGTTTTTAATAGTTTCCAATAAAACTAAAGAGGTTCTTGCCTACTTTCTAAATCTGTATTGGAATGCCGGAAATAAGCAGTGGATGTTGCCTTACAAGCAGCAGAGCTATTCTTGAGGTTCTGCCTTGCTAAAAAGGAAAGCACTCTTGCAGCATCTGGCTGAATAGCTTTGCCCTCTCCCTGTCACTTTTAAATGTTTAATTCACTTTTTTTGCTGGTTGAGTAGTCAAACCGGCTGTCCTGATTAGACTTAGTTTGCTGCTAGAGTGGTCAATTCAACTGGTATTTCATAATGGCCTGATGAGGACCTGACTAAAAGCATAATGAGGAGCAGAGATGTGTGCTGAATCCAGATGGAGTGCTGGAAATGCAGAGTAGCAGGTGGAGGGGAAAATGGATGCAGAATAGGATGCTTTCAATTTCTGTATTTCTGTGTCACAATTCACTGTAGAACGGGATTAGGAATAATATGAAATTTTCAGGAACCACAAGGTCCACTTGGTAGACATGTTAAACTCTAATCAAAACCCACTTTTTTAAGGCTTCTTTGCTACAATAGGAGCTAGAGACAGGCCCCGTTACGGAATGTGCTGATTGCCAGTTAGAGGTAGGAGTTTCTTTTCATTCCAAATCCAGGGAGCATCAGATCTGTGCTTCTTCACGCTTTTCTATTTTGTAGGTTGTAGGCTTGACTAGGAAGAATCCTCTTCTACCTAGCACTTCTTGGTGAAGAATGCAAGATGGTAGTGGGCAAGAAGTGAAGAAGTAGTGGTAGTGAAGAACTGCCAGCCCAGTTTCCAAACAGTAGAGAAGAGAATGGAGGCAACAGTGAAGTCGTAGTAATATTAAAATAGAATACAGTGTGAATGCAGTATTGGAATGTAATTTTACAACTTGCTATTACTGGAGATATGGGTCTTGTAATAAACAAATTAGGAGTAAGCCAGACAATTG
Organism: Vidua macroura; assembly: GCF_024509145.1. NCBI lineage: Eukaryota > Metazoa > Chordata > Aves > Passeriformes > Viduidae > Vidua > Vidua macroura. Next base: position 62,786,867 of record NC_071575.1, read on the forward strand.
TTTCTGAGTATTTATAGATTTTATTTAAAGAAATGTTATTTTGAATCTTGTTGATTTCATGTCTGCTAGTAATGTTTTATACAGTAATAATAAGTTGAAAGTGAAATAAGTTGTGAAGTCTCATTGAAGTCTTGACTGTATTCTTGATGCATTAAATTTTTCTTCAAGCCTTTTGAAAGTGGATTTCTCAGCTTTATGCAGATCCTTAATAAATCTGGTAAACTCTTGGCAAAACAGTTATATTCTTTCTAAAGCATATAAATGCTTAAGTATAAAGCTCTTAAATCATTGACATGGATCCCTTCTAATATGCTTTAGGGCTGCAGTGTTGGCTAGCAAAAGCTGTCATCTAATTCCTAGATGAGGGTCTATATAATTTTCTCTATCTGCTGTTCTGGAACATAGAAGCATTTGGGGTTAGGTTAGATCAGCCTTTGATTACGTACTTGTTTGAAGACTAACACCTATTTATGTAGGGGTCGGTCTTAGTCCTTGCTTCTGGGATTATTGGGTACAACTTTGTCTTGGAGGGGGGTTGAATTTTTTATGTACTTCAAAGCTGTCTCAGTTTAATATGAGACCGGTTAAATACAAATTCTGTTTAAACAACAACAAAACCCCAAAAAAACTGTCTTTTTAAAGTATTGTTCACCCTACATCAGGGCAGTTTTATGTGCAAAATGCATGTGCATGTAACAAAAAATAAGGTGGACTGTGCTCCTGAATTTTCTTTCTTGCTTCAAAAATAAATAGGAGTTATGAAAATGTTTGTATTTGAGAGAAATTGTTCACTGATATCTAGGATGTTTTTGCATTTTAATCTCTGTCACTTCAAGTCCATCCAAGTTCTGGCGGAGTTGGTGACATTGAAGTGAATTTAGGTCAACTGTCAATATGCTTATTCTCCTTATTTTTGTACATCTTAGTCCTTGAGCTACAGGATGAAAAACTCCTTACTTAGGTGTGGGTGAATACTGAAAATTTACATGAACTGAAGTTTATTGCTTTGTTTCTACAATAATGGGACAGCTTTTAGTGTAATTGCATTATCCCTGGTATAAACTTTGACAGTACCCATTTATCACATTTGCAATGAATGCCTTGGTGTTATGCAACCAGTAGAGCTTTGAATAAAATCAGCTGAGATTTACGTGAGAGATCTTTTTCCTGTTTTGCTAGAAATGCACGCAGTTTTCTGATTGTCCCAACTCTGTGAAGTTACATAGTTATATGAGGTAGCTGGGACAGTAGGTTCTGTCAAAACTGTAGATAGATCAGTAGTGTTATTTTGAATTGGAAGTGGGGCCTGCAAGGAAAATATGTTGTTATTCCAAGTTCTTTTGTTGTATCTCTCTGTCAGAACAACCTCCATAAAGTATGCCTTGGTTGCAGAGGAGAATTTTTTATAAAGCATTTTTGGTTGTGATTAATGATAGCCTGCTTAGTAAGTTTGCTCTGGTGTCTCTGAACCTGCCATCTTTGCACACTGTATTTATAGCAGGGTGCACTGTAAAAGGCCATGAAAGCCAACCACACTGTGGAGAGCAATGTCAAGGCACTGTGGATTTTTGGAAGGTTTATTAGATATATATCTGAAAGTCTGGATGAGGCATGCTGTACTCTGTTGACAGAAATTGATGGATTCTTGATAGACATTGTAAGAGTAAAGGACTTGGTTCTTTCTGTTGGAGCAGTCAGCATTTATCTCCTAGATTGGGCTTACATACAACAATCACTGAAGCTCATGTTCAAGAAGGTGTTTAATCATATTCTTTCATGCAGTGATTTTAAATCATGTATTAATTGTTTCTGAGCATACTACTTTGCATGGAAGAAGCCACTTGATTTTTTTTAAGTAGCAAATTTAAATGTTACTTCAGTTTTGTAGAGCAGATAGTTATTTGCTATATTGAAGTTCCATTCAAAATACTAACAAGTTTTTGGGCTTTGAATTTTGAAGAGATTTCCAAGTATTTTAGATGACAGTAGTGTGCATGCTGGCCTTTGATACATTTAAGTAGCCAACTGCAAATCTTACCAAGCTGGTGTCAGTATTGGCATCTTATATAAACCTGATGCCACAAATGTTTAGCTGCTGGTGATATGCCATGTAGTTGTCAGGCAGCAAGCATGATTACCAAGTGGTTTTCACCACCAAAGGTGCATTAGCACCTGTATTTAATTTCTGGCATAAGTGAGAAGTTTATTTCCAAGCCTTTGATTCTTAGCTTGTTGTGGTCCTGCTGGGTTTGGCACTTCATACGAAGGAAGCTATGCCTCTGTCTTAAGCGAAGGAAAAACTTCAATGGCACTGTCCCTGTCTAAGGCGGTGATACTGGTGTTTAAGAGATCTCCTGTACATTCTGAACAGATACATCTTTTTAAAGTAGCTTCAATTCCAAGGTACCACATTTCCTTTTGAATGTTTCACAAAGTTTCTGAAATATGACACTTGGCATTGTAGTAGTGCTCTCCTTTAGAGTGAGATGACTCCCCAGTGCAGTTATAAGTGATGCACATAATGATAAAAGGGTTCCTACTATGTAGCAGTAGCTAGTAATTTGAAACAGCTAAGGAATATAGAAATGTTTTTGAAGAGCTAGGTAGAATTTGTATTCAAAAGCTGTACACATTTAATTTTGTATGGTACATAAAATTGCATGTAATTTCTGCTAGATGTCTGCTTATCACATGATTGAATTTTAAGCAAAAAGAACACTTCATAACACTTTGTCATAAAAAGATATGAAGCACTAATTGAAGATTGCAAGTAGCTCAAAACTCAATTCATACTTCTAAAGATGTGAATAGACGTTACCTTAAGGTTTACAAAATGGAGTCTGTGCCCTCCTTGTTTCACCATAAGATTTATTTTTAGAATTCATTGAGTTCCAGGGGTTATATTGAATGTAAACCCATATTCTTTCCTTGTTGTTTCAATACTAAACTAATTAACACTGTCTTTATCATTTGCTTATGTGTTTGCTCTAGTAACAGTCTAAATACCAATTTAAGAAACTCAGAGCAGTCTATTAGATATCTAGACCTGAATAAACATACGGGATGCTACCATGAGTTTATTTCTTCTTGAGATGACATTTTATCTTAACAGTTTTCTTAAATTATGTTTTATGTATAATAGATTGATTATTTTATTATATACAGTTGATTTTGAACATCTAATAAGAGCAATACTGAAGACCTAGGAAAGAAATAATTAGTTGTAATTAATTTTTGATTTCTTAAGAATTTACAGAAGTGACAGTGGCGTATGGGTGTAAATGGTATTGCTTCTGTAGGACTAAGCATGCAGCTACTGAAACCTTGAGAATTATCTCAGTTCTTTTATTTGAGTCAGTGCCATAATTTTAGAATCTGTCACTTCTCTGGTTTAAATCAGTGACGTAATCTGGGATTCACTCTATTATTACGTGGCTAATTTACTGAAATATTTTCTGCCAGATACTAATCATACAGATTCTTAATTCATTGAAAGATTCCTGGCATGTTCAAATTACAGTAGCTGTGGAAATTCCAAGACTAATTCCACCTTAGAAGTAATGAGTACTATCTACCTTTGGTTGATTGTATGAAAACAGTTGGGAAGGGGAAAAGAGACATAAACTGTGAGGGCTAGCTGGTAGATAACTGTTGCTGTTGGGTGACTTCAAAAAGGGGGAGTGGACAAAATAAGAAAAATCAGGCAGAGCAGTGTGGGTTTTGGAGAATGTTTCATTTGGTGTTCGACCTGTCCAGAGTGTGTTGTAGCAAAGTTTCCACTGTGGGTTTCTTGTACTAGCATTGATGTATTTTGAGTATAGTAACACTGATTAGCAGCTTGCATTCTAATTTTGATCTCATGTCTGATGATGTGTCATGAAGTGATAAGTTTAAGAGATTATACTTCCAAGCTACAAAGGCACATGATTTTGTAAGAGATTACTGACCCCATAGCAGGAAGAGTAGAAATCACTGGGTATTTAGCAGGCAGATGAGTGGCAGCTGAGAAACAGGCACCATTCAGCTTGTGCTTTCTACTATGAAATTCAAGTGTCTGACAGAATTGAATAGGAAAGTTGTGGAGAGAGAACTTTGCAGAACCTGAATCCAAAAATTTACAAGTCTGTGTATTTTATTTTAAATTTCACATGTTTCTTTATTCTTAAGTCAATCAGGTCTGAGTGTCCTATTCTACAGGCTGAAAAGCTGGCAAACATCTGTTGAAAGTTTTAAATTAATTGCTCTTGTCCATACTTGAACTTTCTTCTGGCAACATACAAGGCTGTTCTACTTTTTTTGTGGGTTCTGCTCCCTAGTCTGACTTATTTGGTGTTATTTCAAAGCCGGCCCAATTTTTCTCTTTAGTTTTTATCTAATGCTTAAGTTATTTTAATTTAGTCTGCATTTTTTTCTCTGTTAGTATTATGAGGACTGTATTTATTCTATTAGAAATGGTTGTACTTGAGAGTTGATTTTGTTCAAAGAGGGATACTGTTAGCTTGAAGTTTACCTTGCTTTTTACTTTTCTTCAGCAACCAATTAGCAAATGTGTCGCAAGTTAGAAATGTTACTGTTAAGATCTCAGCCCCTCCTTTTGGTACACGGGTGCATAAAACATTTGTTCCAGAAATTAGTAGTTCTGGAATGCTTCCTATGTAGGCAGTGTGTGGGATAATAAGTCATGAGACATTCTAAGTAGTTTAAAGTAACATTTTTGCTTACCTGTTATTTTTAATCAAATTATTAAATGTTTCAATTAATTTTAAACACAGATTTGCTCCATTTGGAAAGAATATTCAATTAAGATGGTGTTTGCTACAATTTCATAGTAATGAGTCATAGGGTGATAAAATCATTTAGGTTGGAAAAGAACCTTAAGATCAAGTCCAACCCAGTCTTTTTAATTTTTTTTTTTAATTCTTTTTGGAATTGACCAATTCACAGCTTGGAGAATCAAATAATGCTTTAGCTATTTCTTAAATTTGTTTGAGCTCTGCTTGTCTTACTTGGTTCCTTCAAGGGGAAGATTCATTGAGACTGATCTGTTAAATGGTTTTTTGATTGTTTGGGGTTTTTTTTTTAACATGAAGATGCTTTGATTTTTTTCCGTTTCCAAAGTACAGAGCTGGCCTTAAAAAAAAATCATAATATGAGCTTAGTCCCTCTTCTTTAGCTGAGTGTCAGCTTCCCTGTACTGCAGGTGGTACGGTAGGGTTGGTCACAGGCCTGGGTTTATGTGCTGGCTCTGAATTCATGGAGTGCTGTCAGAATTCATGCTGGATCCAGGCACATACTGCTTTGGATAGCACAATACCAGCTGGGAAATAATGGCATGTGAAGGTAGAGCCTGAGTATTAAACTTTGATGCAGATGACCCTTCAGATTACAGTAGAATTTATGGGGGTAATGTGAAATTTTGCTATTTAAGTTGCATGTGCTTTGCTCCCATACTTTGGCAGTCTGCATAATGAAACATAAGGATCTACCTGCTTTCTGGCAAGTAGGTGTAAGAAGAGTATTAGGTTTAATTCAAGTTATAGTCTTACTCAAATATATGAACAAAAGTTTTAAAATTCTTTAAATTAGATTTTTGTAGATTGTATTGCCCTCTTTTTGAGGAGCACATGAAGGACATAAAGTGTGCAAGAGGAAGAAAGGACTAATCAGTTATTAAAACTTTCATTAATGTAATGACCTAACAGTTAACTTAAATTTCCATTCGAAAGTAAACAAACACAAAATGCCCACTACTCTTTTAAATTCAGCAATAGCGTGCTGCTGTTCTTCTAGTCTAAGCAGAACTGTCATGTCTTTTAAATAATATTTTTGTTATAAATAAATAGTAACAGAGCCAGTAAGACTGTTCAAATTATTGACAGTAGTGATCTAAAATCAAGTATCACACTTAAATAGCAAGCAATAAATAGCACCATTTACTAGATGCTTGAGGAATATTCAATCAAGTCTGTCTAAATTTAGATAGTGTTTGGTTGTGACAGTATAGCTAGCTCTGACATTTTACACGCAGCTGTCACATGTAATATTTAATACTGCTTGCTTCTGTCTAAAACTTTCTAAACCAGAGTTAGTTCTCATTTTGCTGTATGGGCAACTTATTTATGCTGAGATAAAGGGGGGAATTTTACAAAGTATATCTGTCAGAAAACCTGGCTGAGTTCTGCATTCAGGAGTGCAAAAATAATGAATTTCCTTTCAGTACGGTACAATGAGTAAGGTGAAATTTTCCTGTCTACTTTGCAAAGATTATTAGGAATGCTGCAGTCATTTCAGTGTGCAGTTAAAGGAAAAACCCAAACCAAACAACCATTTCTGTTTCCCATTAAATAACATAGGGGAATGCACCTTCCGGGAACTCACTGCTGATGTTAGGTACTCTGTAATAAATGACTTAATTATTCTTTACATGTATTATGGATATTTGTGGTTATTTTACTGAGAAAGCTTTTATGATAATTGTAGGTATTTGGTACATGTGAATTCTAACACCATAGAGAAACATACATATCTGACTCAAAAAATGGAGTACAAAGAGTATGACAAAAATGGAGTACAAAGTGTATGACAAAAATAAATTTTTATACCGTAACTAGCCCTGATACTGACATTCTTGGTTAGTCAAGTGTGATACATTTTTAACAAAACATTTTATGAGGTTCTGTAAATTAAATGCTGTAGTATATTTCTTAGTATCTCCAATTGCTTTTGAATGTAAGGAATATACCATCTTCAAATTATTTGAATAAAAATATTAATCCAAAGCAAATGATAGTAATTTCATTAATAAAGCTAATCTTGGAACTTGCCACCTTTTGTGCTTAAGTACATAATTAGCTATTTTGAGATTATTTGGCTTATAAATGCTTCAGATGTCTAAATAACAGCTGACTTTTGTACTGGTGTCTGATTTCGGTTTATATTAATGTACTTCCATGACCAGATTCTCATATTCTTGAGAACTATTGCTGCTTTATAAAGCAACTTGCAGATTTATAAAGAACTAAGTCTTTTGCTTTGACATGAGCTAAAGATGGCATTAAGCAATCTAGATTGATGCTGACAGGCCTGCTCTATTCCTCTGAGCTCAATGTCTCCTCTAGGTTCCAGCACTTATTCTGTGGTGTTGGAGGCAGAGAGGTGTAACTACATCAGTAGCAGTGGGAGAAGGTGGGATGACCTTTGGCAGCCAATCTTGAATTGGGCTGAGCCAGTCCTGAAGCTACATATTTGGTTTAATAAGAGGAATATCCTAAAAGCATCAATTTATAGTATTTAAGCATAGAAATACTCTGTTCTACAGCAATGAAATACTTGAGTTGGAAGAAACCTCTTAGAGGCCATCTAGTTTAAGCCTTGGTCATCTAGTTTAGACCTATCAAAATAGATAAGGTTGCTCAGAGCCTTGTCCAGTTGAATCTTGAAGATCTCCAAGGCTGAGTTTCTACTTCTTCTGTGGACAGTACAACCTCTTCATTGAACAGGTTCCCTCCACCTCCTTCTCCTATCTCTCTGAAATTGGCTGTGCTAAAGGTTCTTAATTGCCTCACATCTGTTTGTTGTGTAGGTCTGACAGGTTTACTTCTGCTTTAAGCTGTCTTAAGTGGGTGTTATGGAAAGGACAGAAATACACAGACATCCAACCTTCTTCTCCCCACACCAATCTTTCTAGGATTAAAATGCCCAGTTCCTTGTAGCTTTTCCTTGAATGTCATGTGCCCTCTAAAAATCGAAGTGACCTTCAACTGTTTTTTTTTTTTGTCTATCTCCTTTATTGAGTGCTGAGGAGGAGAATTGTATACAGTACTTGGACACAGTGTAACAAATGCTGACTGCTGGGGAAGAACAGCATGCTTTGACTTGTCTACACAGCAGTTCGAGCTGTTAGGAAGGGTCAACCCAAACACCCACACAGCTGTGTGATCACTCTCCTCTCCCTTGGGATAAGGAAAAAATAGAAGATACATGGATCAAAATGATGTTTTAAGAGGGAAGGCAATGGCTTGTACACACTAGCAGAGCAAAGAGCAGAATGAATTCCTTCCTTCTCACTGGGAGGCAGGTGTTCGGCAGCTTCCTGGAAAGCAGGGCCTTGGCATGCATAATGGTTGTGTGGAAAGAATCATAGAATCGTTTAGTTTGGAAAAAGCTTATAATGTCATTGTGCCCAGCCATTAACCCAGCACTGCCAAGCCCACCACTAAACTATGTCCCCAGGTTCCTGAGATAGCTTTTAAATACCTCCAGGGGTGGTGACTCCACCACTTCCTTGGGCAGCCTGTTTCAATGCTTGATAATTCTTCTGATGAAGACATTTTTCTTAATAGCCAGTCTTAGCCTCTCCTTGTGCAACCTGAGGCCATTTACTATTGTCCTATCGCTTGTTACCTGTGAGAAGAGACTGACCCTACCTGGCTAAAACCTCCTTTAAGGTGGTTATAGAGAGTGTTGAGGTCTCCCCTGAGCCTCTTGTTCTGCAGGCTAAAAAAGCCCAGTCCCCTCAGCTGCTTCTTGTATGAATTTTGTCCCAGACCCTTTGCTATAACCACACTTGCAAAGGTTATAACAAAAAAAGCTTCAGACAAACACTGTAACAAGAAATTACTACCCCTCTTCCTTCCTTCCCTAAGTTTTTACTGCTGAACATGGCATTCTTGTATGGAATATGCCTTTGGTTGATTCAGGTCAGCTGTCCTGGCTGTCTCTCTTGTCAAGGTCTTGTCCACACCCAGCCAGCTCACTAAGGCTGGGGACATGGTGGAAAAGAGAAAATGCCTTAGTGCTGTGCATGCATTTTTCAGCTATAAGAGAACCATCACTTTCTCGTACTAATGAGTGTTACCAGAACTGGTTTAGTTACAAACCTGAAGTGCAGCACCATAAGGACTGTTGTGAAGAGAATTTGTCCCAGACAGACCCAGTGCAGCAGCCTGGAATGCGATTGACCTTAACCCTAACCCACAAGGCCCCACTGCTGACTCTTCAGTTTCTTGAGCCCCACAGTTTCCCAACACATTAGTCCCAAATCCAATGTGTTATGCTGTGCCACTTGCAGGACTCCACAATTGTCTATGTTCTGAGATTCCTCAGCTCAGTCCTCTAGTGTGTTGAGGAGACCCTCTGAGTAGCACTTCTGTTATCTAACACTGACAATCACTTCCTGGCCTCCTGGGCTCATGTCAGCTGCAACCTTGATGTCAATGCATTTACTTTCAGGTAATTGGTGAAGATGCTAAAACTGTGCTAGCCCAGTGTTGTCTCCTGGAGACTGCCTAAACACCTTTCAGTTAGATTTTTGAACCAATGACACAAGCCTTTAAGTGTGCCTGTCTAGGCGGATTTTCAGACACCCTGGAGTTGGTACTTGTCCAGCTTGGTACAAGGGCTGCTATGGAAGGTGGCATTGGAAGCCTTAATAGAGTCAAAGTAAATTACATCTGTTAGTGTCCTTCACCCTGAAACCAACCTGTTTACTCATGAAAACTTACTAAGGGCAGTTTGTATTTTGGAAACCTGTGTTGGCACGTCTCAATAACCTTTACTTTGTCTAAGATGAGGTTGATTGTCATGCATCAGGTTCTTGCCCTTCTTTTGGAGACAAATAAGTACAGCCTTTATCAGTACCTTTCTGTAGTCAGAGTTTTCTTTGGTTATACTGGAATTGGATAGTGGATGATCTCTTTGCATTAGAAATACCTGTAGACTGTATGAAGATTGTACTCACTTCTGCAAAGCTATATTGAGAAGAGAGGGAGAATTCAGCACAAATCACAGAAAAACTGGGAGTTTGCTATGTAAAGGGATTAGACTGCAGCTAATCCCTATAATGGATATGACCTAAGAGTTCCATATATTTTTTAGAGTAAGAAGCAGGCTAAAGATAGATTGTTGAGACAGCAAAACCTGCATCTTTTTCCCTGTCTGTTGACAGATACTGTTTTTCTAAGCTTTGCATTTTAACATAGCTTTTTGTTTTGTTGTTTAAGCACTTAAAATGATATCAGGTTGACTGGCAAACCTCATGCCATCTGTTCTAACAAAAAGTAGGCTGACGGTTGGTTTATTCATGCAAGGGTCAAAACACAGTTACAAGGACTAAAGCCTTGAAGAATTTTAAGGTGTTCATTTGCAACTTTGGAAGACCATTAATACAGTGTGAAGGATGGATTTTGGTTAAGTTTTGATTGAAAAGATAGAGGAATTAAGCTTTAGATCCCTTTGAAGTTGAGCAACTTACTGCCTGTTTGCATTAGAAGCACCAGCAAACTGTGTAAAGATTATGCTCACTTCTGTAAAAGAAAAGACTTTTTAGAACTGAGATTTTGTACTTAAAATGGCTTGATTTTGAAATTTCCAGATGAAGGTGCATTTTTATATTAAAAATCAATTTGTAACATGTTCAGCATGTTGTAACCTGTTGGAGGTTTTTATATTGGTTAGATACATGAAGCGTAGAATCAAAATGTATTTTCAAAGATTAGTAAAAGCCTAATGGTGAATTTTCACACATTTATTTTTCAGGAGCTGGTGAATCGGGGAAAAGCACAATTGTCAAGCAAATGAAGTAAGTGTGGTGAAATACTGTGATAGAGAAATATTTTTTAATTTGAATAGAGAATTTATGTTTTTTTCTTCCATAGGATTATCCATGAAGCTGGTTATTCAGAAGAAGAATGTAAACAGTACAAAGCTGTTGTCTACAGTAACACCATTCAGTCCATTATTGCTATCATTAGAGCAATGGGGAGGTTGAAGATAGACTTTGGTGATCCAATCAGGGCTGTGAGTATTGAAGTACACACACAGACATACAGCTGAAATATCCATACTATTTCCTTCAGAAATCTTTGTGAGATACAGTGTTTGATAACTAAATGCCTTTGGTCTTTACCCACAAGGTGACCTGTAGAGCAGTCAGCACTGGGTTGATTCAAAACAACTATTTGGTTTAGATACTATTTTCTGAATTCTGTCTAAATTTGGAGAACTAAACATCTGAATCGTAAGGAGTCCACAGTCATGTCTCTATTTGTATGGACTGGTGTGCTACTAGGTAATTTAAGTTAGACAGCTTAAAAAATACTGCTTAAATAGGGAGGCATCCAGCTACTTCTGCACTGTACTGCCTACACTGTACTGCCTGCACTTCTCTATTAGGTCATAGACATAGCAGTGCCTGAAACATTGCCAGCCTCTGAGCTGGACCCTGTTTCATTCTGATTTCCAGTGTTGAGGGTCTTTATTTTGCTCAAAGAAATGTGGGTATGGACCTGCTGCGGGAATCCTATTTTTTAATGATACTAATACTAGGATTTTTCCCAAGAAACAAGACCTTTTCTGGTCTCAGCTTTTTCAAATGTACAGCTTTTCCGTACATTTTCCATCTTATTTCATCTAATGTCCCACATGCAAATCTCTGATGAGTTTATTTGCCATCCCACCTATTGGTATCTCCAGTCCTGATCTTGTGCTCTTACCTATGGTGACCCTGATTACATCCACATCTGGTCAGGCAGGAAGATGTTTGTAATATCTCTGTAAAGTGCTCAGTTTATGTTTTTTTGCTTGTCTTCTCATTACAAGACTCTATACAGTCTGTTCTGCAGTGCTGAAATTGATCCCCAGAGTTGTTAATCTGAACAGTAGTTAAAGTTGGTTCAGGATGTATGCTTTTATCTCCTCTCCACGGAAATCAGTCACAGTGCAGAATGCTCTCCAGTACTGCTTTGGAAGCCACATTGTGGCTGTCTCACAGGAAAGGTGGAGGAAGGATTTTGTTGCTCGTGAATATGTTCATAAGTATATGTAATGTAGTCAGGAATATTTTGTCATAAGTTCTTTCCATCACTTTAAGGTGGAATTACAGTTTGGGAGGAAAGGAGGGTTTTTAAAAGTAAGAAACAGTATGCAGATGCTTCATTCTCGACAGTCTTCAAGATTTTATTGGTTGTTTGAAAATCAATTTATAAATGTTAGACACTATTCATTCAGTAACCTTGTGAAATGCTGTATGTATGGTTGTCATAAGAAAGATGTTTGTAAAATTATGTATAGTGAGTCATAAAGTTGTATCTGAAGTCTAAATCTGATTGACAGCCAATTATGGCCATTATTTTATGTACATATGTTAATTCTACCTGATGTCTCTTCAGTTGTAAGCATAACTAGTAAAAGCTTCCATTTCTCTCGTTATTCCTCTCTACACTTGCTCTCATGTTTGCTGTAGTCTGCCCTTGAAACCTAAGTTTTCCAAAGCGACACTATTTCAGTACTTGTTAGTTCAGTGTTTGTGCAGTCTTCTCTGGAGTCTGGCAGTTGATGCTGGAAAGAGGCAGATGGTAGACTTATGTTACTGAATGCGTAGTAAGAGAAAACGGAGGAGGAGTAAATTTAGGTGTTAGCACATAAAATGACTAACAAGAAGATTTTGAGGGCTATGTTATATGTGATGTCAGTTTTAAGTCATCTGAGTTTCTCGACTTCAGAGAGCTGTATAAATGATGAGGCAAACTTGTGTCAGGATCAATCTTAAAATAGCTGTCCATCCCTTTGTACTTAGTCAAGTCTTGGTGATCTAAATATTTTTTTTTTCAGAGGAACATTGCTGAGGAACATTAGCATTAGATGTTAGTAGTAGTATGTTCATACCTTAATTATTTCAATTTTGTTTTAATTTTGTGGTCTTTTGCAGAAAAATAGCTCAAAATTGTAACTCTTGGTGTAAACTGTTACATTCAGATTATTTTTCTTAAATTTCTGAGTCGAATTTCTGATGGTTTTGCTATAAATGGGGTAAGGTTCCTTTGAAAATTACATACTCTTATTTCTGTCATAAGACTAATGGTAGAGCAGTGAGTTGAATGTTCTCTTTTTTCAAGTTATTGAATCAAGGGAGCACAGATAACACCACCAAATAATTTGTAAATCTGATCTATCTTCCTTTGTGCTGCAGGACAGTTTAAGTAGAAACTGTGTTTTGAGAAGCATTTAGTGAATGTGCTTCAAATGACTGGACCACTTTCTGAATGTGAGATTTGCACTAGTTATTAAATTATTAAAGAGATTATTAAATTGGTTATTTTACATTACCTTATCTATGGAATCTGGTTAAAAAAGTGACACCTGTAGAGGAAGTTGCCCTATTTCAGTATAACTAAAGGAAAGTATCTAGCATTGATGAATAATTAAAATAGAACTTGATCATTGCATACTGCCTCACTTGTGGTGTCTGTGGTAGTTGCCATTTTAGCAAAAGGAAGATGGGGTAACAGAGACCATTTTTCATTTTAATGTTTGGCCTTTTAAAAAGCTGAAATCAATTCTCTTATTCTACCTTCCCTTTCCCCACTCCCCTGTTTGAGAGCATATAGAGATACATGACAGTCAAACCATCTTAGGTATAAAATGTCATCATCTTTTGTGACAAAACTATCAGTTTCTAAGCTGTTTCCATCATGTGTCTTAATAGATTGTCTCTTCTTAAAGATTGACTGCTTTTGTGAGTTGTAGGTCCTTGCATTTGCATCCACAAACAGTATTCAAGATCAGAACTGTCATTCAGGTTTCTTTTATGCAGGCATAGTGTTCAAATTAAAGCCCCTGAAATCCAACCCTTCGATCTTTACAGCTCTGGGTTTTATATGTAATTATTGGTACAATGTGTTAAATGTTTATTGTTTGTCCACAGTTTGTTCTGTTTATGTATAGTAACCAGTATTTTTGTTTGACAAATGCTCTTTTAAATTTCTACCTACTCTAGCTTTTAAAAGACACTTTCAACTATACATCAACAACCTGTTCTTCATATGTATACCTAAAAATCTTTTCAAGTTTGGCTTGAGTTCACTGAACTGCCAGCCTTTCATTTTCAGCCTCTGAAATTCAGTATTACCCAATCCATCCAAACAATTTCCCTGTTAGCTCACACAATCTTTGATTATTTAAGTCTACAGTGGACAGTACCTTTAGAACAATCGCTACTTTCTGTGCTTATCCTGCAAATAGGTTTTTTTTTCCTACAGCTTTGTGTTGGAACAGCAAAGTGACAGATTTTTCTACAGATTTGCATATGTGTCTTCACTTACATTTTGTAAGAATAACCTTATATGTTGCCTTTTTAAATCCTCCTCTTTCTTGAAACACTTTCAGTTCCCAGCTGACATGTCTGAGTCTCCCTTTTCTCCTTCCTCCTTTCCAGATTCATTGTTCTCTTTCTTTTAATTACTGGACAAACAGTACCTGCTGTGGGTAGTTGTTACAAGCTGATTTTCCTGGCTGACGTACCTTGGCATTGGATCATGTTCTGCTAATAACCAAGGTCAAGCAGCTACTCCAGGAGAGTACTAATGTGGATCTTCCCTATACCCAACTGCTGTCTTTCCTTCAGTGCCTTACAGGTCTAAATATAATAGAAATACTTCAGAAAATAAAATATTAAGTTTTGTTGCTCAGTCAAAGTTGGATGTCACTGGTCAACTGGTCAAATGCTGGTAAAAGGGGAATGGTGGATTTACATCCTGTACTCCATTAGCCTCACTCTCAAATCCAGTTATTATATATAGTTTTAAAATCCAGTATTTACTCTTAAAAATCTTGATATTTGCTTGATATTGCATTACCAAGAGAACCTGGTCTCTGTAGAATAATTGAGGCAATGGATATTTGTAGCTGATTTATCTGGAAACATTTTTAAAAGTGTTTTTCGAATTCCTGATGCATGATTTGGGAAGAAGTGATTTTTTGTCACTTTCAAAGTAGTGTAATTAATTAAAATTAAGCATTTAATGTGTTTTCTTCAGTTGTTCGAGATACAGCTACCCTTCTGAATAGTCTAGTTTGTATTGTAACCATTTTACCCAGTATGTGGTATTTTATGAGTAAATATGGTTTACTATAGGTTTGAGCACAAAATATGTTACTACTCCTGTTTATAAAAACTTCGCTCAACTTATAAACAGAAGCTTTGTCAGCTAATGATAAATTCAATTACTAGTCTTTTTCTGTTGTTGAAAAATGTGGGAATTAATATCCAATGCAGAACACTAAAATAAATTATTTTCTTTTACATTTTTTGTTTGGTTACATTTGCATTTACCAGGTTAAGTAATGCATTTGCTGAATCTAGTTCTTAAGTGATAATACTTCTGTTGTATTTCTCAATATTTCTTTCTTCACCCTGTGTTTACATCCGAAAGGATGATGCTCGTCAACTCTTTGTGTTGGCTGGAGCAGCAGAAGAAGGATTTATGACTTCAGAGCTTGCGGGAGTTATCAAGAGACTGTGGAAAGACACTGGGGTTCAAGCCTGTTTCAACAGATCTCGAGAATACCAGCTCAATGACTCTGCTGCCTAGTAAGTGCACTGTGACAGACAAGATTCTCTTTCCCATCTAACTAGTAGCTAAAGCAGTATGAGGTGTCATGTTTTGACAAATTCTGCTCCCACACAGATGGAAACCACAGAAGTAACTGGACATAGAGTGTGTCTGCTTGGGTCAAAGTGCTGCAGCAAAACTTTGAGGTTGGAAAGGAAAAGGCATAGTGTAATTATGAACTTGTGTGTTCTGACCACATGTTTAATTCCCTTAAAGAAGACAAAGATTGATTTAAGGTGCTTTAATAGGTTTTCTATTACAAAAGCATGACTAAAGTACCTTTTTAGTATCTGAATGTGTCCAGAAAATGTGATTACATGATCTATATCTGTATTACCAAGGATACGACTTTCTTTTTTAATAGAGTTTTTTCCTATTTCAACATTACTATGTTTTCATTGTTAATTAATGGTCTCTATTGGAAATGTGTTGAGCCAAGAAACAATTAGAATGTATCCTTTATGCTAGGGCACTTAAGTAAGAGAATAAAACATTAAGGAACTAGGAAGGCAAAAATAAAATGCTGTGGCAATAAGTAACGGTAAGTCAGTAAAGGAAAAGAGTCCACTGAAGAAAATACAAGATGGTAAAGAGTGGCAATAGCAGTGATAAAGCCTTGTAGTGCAATTTTTTTATGATTCTGAAGTAATTTGTAGTGTTTGAAGTTGTTTCTCAGTTGTATGAACTTTTTTCTATATGGAACACTTCATTTGGAGATTCACATACTATCCTGTGCTAACCTTCTGTGGACTATTTTGTTGTTTTAGACAACTGTGACTAAAGTTTCATAAGAAAACTGTTCTTCTGGCCATATAAATGTATCTGTAAAATTGTTAACTTCTTGTTACACAGAAAATAGGACACAATGCCTTCCCTGTTTCCTATGAGAAAAGTACAAGTAAGAGCTGTATAGTTTTTTGGAAACACTGGACATGGCCTACATTGCAAGGAGTTTGGCAATGAAAGCATACTAATTGTAAAAAAATACGTGCAATTAGGAATTCTCAGTAGAAAGTTAATTGTTATGTATTAGGCATTTTCTTAGACACATTAATTCTGGCCAAAACACTGAGTTATTCTTTTCTTGTCTGTTATCAAGTAGAGTGATTTCAAGCTTTGTTTATTGTTCAAAGTAACCTGCAGTTCAGTAGGTTGCAAAGATGAAGAAGTTATAATTAGTGTCAATAACATGGATGTTTATGGAACCATGTTTGCATTTTGGAATTTCTAAAGAAGAATGCTTTATAATGGAATAAATTGCTTAAGTTTCCTTTCATCTAAGATGAAATATCGTGTCTCAAAAGCTTATTTTGAAAAAACTTGGGAATTTGAGTAGAATACTGTGTCTTGTGTCTCAGAGAAAACTGTCTTATAAAATTCAAGCACAGTGTAATGAATGGACTTAAAACTTCTGTAATTCTTTGTAATTATTTTGCTGCTGTTTTGTGAATAACTGAAAGCAGTGTTTATTTTTACCTTTAGTTACTTGAATGACTTGGACAGGATAGCACAAACCAGCTACATTCCAACTCAACAGGATGTTCTCAGGACAAGAGTGAAAACTACAGGAATAGTGGAAACTCACTTTACTTTCAAGGATCTTCATTTTAAGTATGTAAATAATGCTGCATGGTTATATGTCCATCAAAGTTCCTGTAAAATTATGGAATATGGCATTCAATGGTGTAATTTAACAAATTTGTCTAACCACAAGTTTGATTATTTCCCCCCACTTTTTATGAAAAAAAAAAAATTCTTGCGCTTGACTCAGTTTTCTGAAGGTATGTGAGAGTTGTTGGAGCTCCAATAAATGTTTTTGTTACATTGAAAATGTTTTGTAAGGATACTTTTGATATAAATTAAATCTCAAAACAAAATACTGCATTTTTAGCCATGTTAAATAGCTGTTCTATTGGATTCTTGTTTTAATTCTGGAGAACTGGACGCTTATAAGAATTTACTGGTGTTGTATGGATTTACTATCCATTTTCCCAAAGAGGTGGATTCAAAAATGTCCTATACTTCAAGGTAGTATTTTAGAGACGAAAGAATGTAACTTACATTTCTGTGGTATGAGATTTAGAAAATAATTATAATATTCTGAGCATTTTATGTTTAAAGACATAGAATCAGAGAATGGTTTGGGTTGGAAGGGACCTTAAAGATCATCTAGTTCTAACCCCACTGCAGTGGGCAGGGACACCCTCCACTCGACCCATTTACTCAAAGTTCCATCCAACCTGGCCTTGAACACTTGCAGGGATGGGGTATCCATAACTTCCCTAGATAACTTGTTCCAGTGCCTCACCATCCTCACAGTAAAGGATTTCTTCCTAATACCTAATCTAAACCTACTCTCTTTCACTTTGAACTCATTCCCCCTTGTCTTCTCACAATATGCTCTTGTAAAAAGTTTGCCCTGATGCACGTGCAGCATTCAATGTGAAAACACAAGATAGTGTTAGCCATCAGCATACTCTACCTCCTACTGGTGAGGAAGAATGAGAAGAAAACTCAGTAAAACACACTTTAAATATGGATTTAGATTCTGCAGAAATTCTTCAGCATGTCTGTATTATATATTTGCTTAGTATCTTTGTGGAAAATATTTTTTATCATGGAAATGCCTGGCAAATACTGAAATATGGATACTTCAGGACAATCAATACTGTGGAAATCTGTTTTGTTTCCTTGTTTTATAGTTTAAGAATACAAAATTTGTATTAATCCACAAAAGAATAGCTGATAAAAGGTTTGCAAGAGATTCATTACCAAAGAAGAGTAGTCCTTAGCCCAACCTGAATAGAAAACTTCAGTATTCTCAGGAGCCCTCCATCTTCTCACTTTCCAATGTTTCTTGTTCCCTACTGTAGATGGGTCCAGTCTCTGTGGATTACTGTGACTGTTACAAGGACCATATGGTTACACTTCTGTAAAATGTATCTTTGAGCCAGGCCTGTGGAATTGTTTAGCTGTAATGTTGTACATTCAAACACCTGTACCTGTGCCTTAGGCAATAGACTTAATGAGTTATTGTGAGGGCTTGAAGTACACTCGTACATAACCTTGAAATGAACTTTTAAGATCAGCCAAACACCTGAAAGGCTTGATTATACTAAGACAAGGGTACATAAGTATGACTAGCTGCACAGGATCAGTTTCTTTCATTTTCTTTTCTTTCCAGTTCTGCTGTGTGTGTTTAGATTCCTTCAGGTTGGGCCTCAATTCAGCCTTCTCTATAAAGCAATTAACATGGCTTTGATTATTGGTTCAATCCAAATTGCAAATAGCAAGTCATCTTCATCCTGTTTCTATAGCCTAGTCCAAAAATTGAGTGTGATTATTTACTACCTTTATGTTCAAAGAACACTTTTTTTGTAGAAGTGTTAATTCTTATGGAAAATGAGGTCTCAGTATAAAGGTACAAAACATAGCATTAGAATTGACAGAAGTAATTACTAAAATATAAGGGATTAATTATTAAGATACAATACAAAGTTCGTTATTAAGTACAAAATATATTCTATAGGTACAGCCATTGCTAATTGTTTGAGAACTAAGTAGTAGGTGGCTGGCTCACATTTGTATAGAGTGATATCCAAAGACTTCCCTTCAAAGATTTTTCTGAAGGTAAGGAGCACCTCTAAGGAATCCTTTTTTTCAGCAGGAATTATCTTTCAAGTGTTTTTGACATGGCATTATCTCAATGTAGAACATTAAAAGTGCAGTGAGCATTGTCACTTCTGCAGTAGTTTGCCCAAGTAGAAGACCTTGTTAAAGGTTACAGTGTTTCTGACAATTTTCCACGAGAAAGCAAAGAGACTTTCTTTTTCTTCTAATTTGTTTCCTTCTCTACTTACTTTTACTGTGGGTTTTTTTTCAAATTAAAACCTAGCAACTTGGAACACTTGAAGAGATCTAAAAATAACAACTGTAATTGAATCCCTTCAAGTGCAATTTAGAGTGTTTGTGTAGCGTACTAAGATTAAATCGGTAGAGTTTTTTACCTGCCCCATACTTGCAACCTTACAACTCATGGAAAACAGGAAAGGGGGCTAATAAAAAACACTAGTCAGCTTCAGTAAGTGTCATATGTAAAACTTAATTGCATTTCAAAAAATGCCTTTATTGGAGGGAAAGTGAGGGTTATTTTTACTATATAATGCTTATTTTGTCTTCTATGATAATCTCGTAAAAACATCCCATTTAAACATGACCAATTGAAGAACAGATTTAAGTTGTATTTTGACTTAGAAAAGAGAGGAGCTAAAACTCACCAGGACTGACAGTCCACATTGTTGATCAGTATCTTTTATTATGGTAGACTTTTTAGTAAAGCTAACTGTATGTTTTTATTTTATACAGATTACAATTAACTTTGTTAATGAAGTATAATATTGTAAATAGTTGATTTTGTTTCTCTTTCATCTCAGACTGTCTTATGTTATCTAAAATGTATAGGAAGATTTTCAAAGCTTTATTAAAATTGCAGTGTATATTGAGAAAATATAAGATACAGAGTTTTTTGCCTTCTTTTTAAGATGTTGTTCTCAGACTTACACAGCTGCTAATTCCAGATTTTGTTGATTAATATTCAGAAAGCTAAAGATTCCAAAGTTCATTCACTGCTTTTTACTTCCGTTTTGCAGAATGTTTGATGTTGGAGGCCAAAGATCAGAGCGGAAGAAGTGGATTCATTGTTTTGAGGGTGTTACAGCAATTATTTTTTGTGTGGCACTGAGTGATTATGATTTGGTCTTGGCTGAAGACGAGGAAATGGCAAGTACCATAATGTTGAAGAAGGGAATAGTGGTTGGACAGAAGCTAAGCTTTGAATAAAAGCTATAAATGGGTCTTTTGAAGTATTACTGTTTTATAAGATGGATGGGGTTTGTGCAAAAGGTCTCAGTGAAATGGTGATAGAATTCATGCTTTTGGGTTCCAAAGTATTTCCTTGTATTCTCATAAGGAATACTAAGAGATAAGTATTCTTTTAGCTACGCTTTTCATGTTTTAAAGGAAGCATAAATTAATGAGGATACATTGTCAGTAATACACATTTTAGTCTCTTTATGGATGCTAGAAGTACATAGTAAGAAATTTTTTTACTTACCTGTATCTACTACATTTTGTTTTCCTTTCCTTCCTCAGTCTTCAGTTTTTGTTTCTTTCTAACTGTGTTTCTCCAATCTCTTGTCTTAGTTGCAGAAATGTTTCTCTTCTTTTTCCTTTCCAACACCCTCGGCTCCTTACTCCTCTTTCAAGAGTTTACTCCTTCTGTGTCACTGTGCACAGGCTGCATTTTACTATCTTGAGTGGTCTGAAGTGATGCTTACCCTCTGTATGTGAATCATTAACAGACTCTTATGCTCTTCCTTGTGTTCTGCAACTTTCTATAAAATATAATTTGGGGAGGAAAGAGAAATAAGAAAACCTTTCAAGTCAAATATAGTGTCAAAGAAGGTCGTAGCTAGCATCCTGCTACTTAAATGACCGGAACTTGGCCAAAGTACTTACATGTTGGATAATTTTTCTACAGAGTTAAATATTATGGTAAGAGTTAAAATACCTGCTTACTTGATTCTCTAGCTTTGTAGAACTTTCTTCCTTATTCTGGAATATCAGCTAGGTGCAGAATTTATTTTCAATTTCCAGAAGATCTAATCAGTGTTAAGACGAATTCAGGTAACTCAGCAATTCTTGTAGAATATCTCTACTGCAAAATGTCGAAACACACAAAAAATTTCTGAAATATTGAAAATTTAAACCTGGAAATGAGAAAAAAGTAGTTTCTTAAACCCTGCTTGTGGAAGTGATCTTTGTGGTAGTTTTGGCCTCTCTGTATTTCCCTGCAGTAAAATGTGATTTTGTTTGCTAAAAACATAGTTTTGTAACTGGTTCATTTGTAAGTAATTAAAAATATGTATCCTTATTTTACTATTGAAGTCTGATAAAATAGAAAGTGATGGTTTCTTTTTCAATTACAGAATCGGATGCATGAGAGCATGAAATTGTTTGACAGTATCTGTAACAATAAATGGTTCACAGACACTTCTATTATTCTATTCCTGAACAAGAAAGATCTTTTTGAAGAAAAAATCAAAAGAAGTCCTCTCACTATTTGCTATCCTGAATATGCAGGTATTGGAGGGATAAATATTTATATGACCTAAAATTTAAGATGGGGGTTGTTCTGATGGGTCACAAAACAGTGCTTAAGTGTTTTTAACCGGGTGAAATAATGCTGGTCCACTGATAGCATTTACATGTTACTGCTGCAACTGTTCAGGCTTATTTATTTAGCCCGTTCTTATTTCTAAGAAAAAAGAAACTACTTTTGTACTTTGATATAAGTAGGAATTCCTGAGATACATGAGAGGTTTTTGAACAGGGAGTGTACATACATTTTGACATTGTGGCTTATTGAGGAAATATACAACAAAAGAGCATTAATTCATTTAACAAGTCTTAGTGTTTTTATGTATCATTTTCATTGTAACTTCAAACAGAAAATAGCATGTTAGAGGTAAAAAGCTTGAGAGAAATGTGTATGCCAAGTGTCTTTAACTGAGTGTGGGAAAACCTCAAAGCTTTTAAAAACATTAAAATTTAAAGCAAGTAACTTAAATGAAGGAAACAATATATCCTAAACTAGGAAAGTGAAGGGTCATTAATGATTTGTTCCTCTGGCACTGGAGTAAAAGGAGAGACTATTCCTGCACCTGGAACTGAATTGAGTGCTAAGTTTTTAATATTACAAATGCATTCAAAAGGTCTCCTTCCAAGGTTTTTTTAATGGTATCTTAAAGCAGTGGTGTGGAATTTCTCCTCTTCAGGTTTAGGTTAACTGTTTCCAAAGAACCCCTTCCTTCAAAGATAGCTCTTTGGAAGGAACTCGTTCTTCTCTGTTGGAAACCTTCTTACTGAGCAATTTTCTTCTTCTAGGGTCAAACACTTATGAAGAAGCAGCTGCTTACATTCAGTGTCAGTTTGAAGATCTGAACAAGAGGAAAGACACAAAGGAAATCTACACTCACTTCACATGTGCCACAGACACAAAAAATGTGCAGTTTGTTTTTGATGCTGTAACTGATGTCATTATTAAAAATAACCTTAAGGACTGTGGCCTCTTCTGAGAACAGACAAAAGGTTGTTCAATGGTGAATTACATGCCTGAAAACAGGACTTAAACATTTGGAATATGCCCACGCTGTGTAAAACCTGCATAGATATACTTAATTCTCTTTTATTTTATTTTTAGGTTTGGAGATAGACTTCGCACAATTCTAATCTTATTCTTTTCAAGGTGAAAGAAGTACAAAATGCATTGTGCTCAATGATAGATCAGTACTGTACTTGCCTGTTTTAACAGCTTTATTTATGTTTGTCTTGTAAATTTAAGTAATTAGTTAACACTGAGATGTCAGTTGATTGTATGTAAACTTACAGTTGTAGTAATGTATTTGTATAAACGTTGAATGGAATATTTTAGTAACTTGATGTCCTCTAAAACATTCCTCTAAAATTTCCATGTTTTATGAAGATACTCTTAGAGGAGACAGACACTTTTTGCCTTTGGATTATTTAAACATCTTGTAAAATTAAATTTTCTTTTCATCTTAAGGGTGCATGCTGCCTTATTCTTTATTTTTGTTGGTAATACTGTATATGGCGTTAGCATTTTTGATATTTAAACAGCCTCATTCACCTTCTCAGACTTAAAGAAAACATAACCAATAAACTTATTTTTTGCCTTAAGTTTTGAAAAAAAAATCTTTTTATAAATTTAGGATAAACACAAAGATTATTTTAAAATTTAAATTAAATCCACAGTTTATGAAATCCAGGCTTGCAGTCTTTGCAGTGGAAATGTGGTAACACTGGGAAATTGTTGTTTAAGGATCAGCTACGACTGAAACTGATGGAAATGCAAAAAGGAAGTTGTTAAAACTATTCATATCAATAAAAAAAATCGATGCTGTGGTCTTTACTCAGTGAATGGAATGGAACAATTACCTTTGGGGTGTTTTAAATAGACAGCAAAGGCTGAACTTCAGAGTAATGTTTTTTCTGCTTACTTAAAACATAAATTCATGTTCTCCTTAAACTTTTTGCTATTTTCTGGTAATAAAACTAGTTGGATAACTTAATAACCATAGAAAGACTGGGTTCCCCCACAAGACAAGGGGGCTTCACAGATTAAAGCAAATTCCTGTTGCATATAGCAAGAGTCTTCAATGTTTTGAGTAGGGTGATTTAGTGACTTAGAAGTGCTGATTTTTTAATTTCCTCTTTAATTATAGCTTCACAGTTTCTTATAAGTTAAACATTATTTTCTTCTGGTTATGCTTTCATTATGTGATTTGCTGTCTTAGGTACCTATCATCCATTGCCTTAGGGATAGTGCCAAAACTGATTTTTTTCATACAGTTTTTAAAAGGAATAAGCTTGTAACTGTAAATAAGTTGATGGTTGTCTTAAATGTATGTTGTCATCTAGAAAACACGAACGTACCAAACCTGGAGATACAATTTTCTATAATTGTTAAAATATTTCAGGCAGCTACAGTACACCATAAGTTCTTTGAGAAGTAAATAAGTCTTGGAGCCTGTGGCTATTTTTCTATATTATCTTAGCATTTATGTTCTTCGAAATGTTCAAAATATTGAAGTCATTGTTCTGTTGTTTAAATTTTGATTGTGTATGTGTTTAAGTTAGGCCTCTGCTTGAGTAAAACTTACCTGCCTTTCTCATTCTTTAAAGCTTTCTTTGTTAGGTACAGAATTGCTAAATGCATTTTAAATGAAAGATTAGAAGGGAGATAAGTTATTGCTGGAGGTTGTTAAATATGTTGATACATTATGAGCTCTTTCAGCAGTTATGGTAAGCAATCTGTATATCCTGGGCTGCTTTTAAGTGTGCTTTACGGTTCTGGATATGATTTTAAATCTCACTGAGCTACTTTGTGGAATTGTATTTACACCTACGTTCCAGCTGGTTTTTGTACTTAATGTAAAACAAAAATTGGGATTAATCAAATTAAATAAATCTAAATTTTGTGCCTTGCTTGAAAGAAATGTTTTTCATTAAATGTGCTGATGGAAGTCTTTGCATCCATTCTGTGGCGGTAACTAGGTAGTAAAAATGAGAAGATAGGAAGTCAAGAGTAAATGTAAAAACTTCGTGCTAGAAGCATTAGATTTCTTTATTAATTAATTAATACATTTCTTAGCACCTTCCATTGGAGAATTTTTGGAATTTTGTAACTAGTGGTTTATGAAGTATTCGTACATTAACACAGAACAAAATTGTGAACTAATTTGCCTGGCTAATCAACAGATAATCTTGTTTTTTCTGACCTGATGCATAGCCAGCAGAGGTGCTTCCTTGTAGAGGTGCTGCACTGGTAGATCAATCTTTGTCCAGAGATAAAGTTGTCAGCTTAGGCCACTTCTCTAGGAAAAGCTCCAAGAAGATTTCCATGCAGTAGTTGTGGGAGCCATACACTTAGTTTCACTGCAGCTGTAATAAGGCTCCACATCTCTCTTCCATCAGGAACCTGCTTCTCTGTCAGAGCACTGCAGAAAATGGAGGAAATGCTGCAGGTACACTACTGTCTAAGGGGGACAGTCTTGGCCCTCAGCAGCCTGAGCTCTGTTCTCTTCCAGTTTCCCATTCCTCTGCTTTCTTCTTGCAGAGTGTGCAGGCAAACTGCTTTCTCTAGCATGACACAAAGAAGCTCTATTACCTAAGAAATTCCTTCAGGATATTGTAAATGTACCAAATGTAAAAAAAACCACACCTTTGTGGAGACTTCTCCAGTCCTGTGGTCTTGTGCACATCTGTGGTTGAAGTCTCTCAGTAAAATGCAGCCGTCATTAAACATGTAGTTATTTTAAGAGGCTTAACACTGTGGAAGCGTGGTTTGGAAAATGTGCTATTTGGCTTCATTATGCCACCTATGGGATCTGGAGGTTAATTTGATGTTAAATGTAGTAATCTCTCATTAATTAAAACAAGGTCCAGGATCACAGTATGGGAACAATGTAGATTTACTGGATTGCTGTTTCTGGTTCCGTGTAGGCGATTAGCAGCTTCATGATTTAAAGTGTACATTCAACCTTAGGGAGCAAAAGAGATCCATCTACAGCATGCTGAACAGCATGGTGGCTGGTGTGCATTCAGAATTGGGGAAAATTAAAGGATAATTGTCTGTTTCAAATCAAGCAAAAAGGGAACCCTGCCAGGATGCTGGCTATCCTACTGTGTGAATGTGCCTTGAAGTTGTTATAGTTCATATTAGTAACTAAGATCCTGTGGGTCAAAGAGTAATGCCAGGGTTGTAAGCTTCAAAGCCTTGACTATATTTCATTTTTTAAAAAGTGTAGAAGGTGCAACAAGAGTCTTTAAGCACCTCATCCTTGAATAATTCATAGCCTGTGGAAGTGCAGTCACAGTCCATGAATGCGGAACATGAGACTGGTAAAAGAGGAACTTAATCAGTCATGGACTATAAGCAGTGCTTGTAGTTTTTGCAAAAATTGTCGAGTTTTTGGACTCTGATGAACAGTAATATTGAAATTTCAGTTGCATAGCTGCAAGAAAACCATTTTTTGGTTTTGTCTCTGGAGTTCTTGCAAAGAAGCTGGTTTGACATCGAGGGAACTAGGACCGGAGTTTTACTTGGTTATATTTCTCAGTTATGAAAATATGCTGTACTTAAAAATGGCTGTTAAAATGCAATTATCAAGCTTTTTGTCCCTAGTGTATTTAGAAGCAGTGCTTTTCAAAGTTGGTCATGATTCCAGACAAGGTGCTTCTGGCTGGGTTGCTCTGCTTGTGTCTTCTTTTTTGTGGTAGTGAGAAGACTTTGACTATTACCTGACACAACAGAGATCAGGATTATTGAGCAGTTTGTTGTAGGAGTAATTTATTTGATCTAAGGCTTAGTTAGGCTTATTTTTAAAAGTCAGTAGGGTGAGATCTATACAGGGCAGTGTAATGCTATACCATTTTTGGTCATACTCCCTTCTGGGTATTAGGACAGGAAAAATTGAGCCCACCGTGTAGAAATACAGGTCTGTAGAACTGTACTTCTCTTGTGCTATATGTCAATTCTGAAAGGAATGTCAGAGCATCTGTTACAAAAGAAAGATTTATGCATGCAAGGATGTACTGATAAGAATGTGCTATCTGAAAATTGACTCTTTTTAATTGCAGTGGAACAAAAGGCATTTAAAACCGAATACATTGTCACTGGAAGTCACTGCAGCTTCACAGAACTAGTTGTTCCCAGCTACCTTAGTCTTCCTCCTTTTCCATCCTCCCACTAAGAGAAGTTTGGGGAGAGGTGGTGTCACTGTGCTTTCCCTCACGGGTTGTGCTATTTGTGTCAACATATGAGTAATGGGTACCTTGAATCCTGCAGAATATGCTGATCTGTACTTTCTTTTGCAGTTAAAGAATATGCAGATGCCTGATTTAAGATTATTATTAAGGTAATGTAAGAATATGCAGATTGATTAGAAAATAAGTGTACTTAAAACTGCATGTGTTTGTATAGAAAAGTATGAAGTCTAGGAAACAAGGAACTTGAGCAGGTGAAGCTTTTTAGTTCTGTAGTTTACAGTTCCACAGTGATCCACACATCCCAAATACCTCTTAAAAGTGTCCTCCTGCCTACAGAATCAGAAGGCACTGTGAGAGAGTACAGTACAAGTGACTGAGAGTGAACACATTGCAAATAGAAACATACTTCTAGGTTTTCTCCATTTGTCAAGAAAAAATGAACAGCTTTCTAGACTAAATCAAAAGAATAAACCATCTATTTTGTACATAGTTTCGTAATAATTTGTCTCAGGAACTATAAAATCTTCCTGTGGAAAAAATACAGGGAGGTACGGTCACAAATTTTCACTCTTCCTCTGTTCCAGTGTCGTGATTCTCTTGAATTATGATTAAAAAAAACCCCAACCCACAAAATCTATTCTAAAAATGCTATGAAACTGTCATCCTGAGAATGTTAAATAGTTCTGATTAAAAAATGTTAATACTTGTCCTGTAAGTCAGGATTTTTTTTTATAGATTAAAACAAAGATGAAGCTATTCCTCTTTTGATTCTATAAATCACAAACTTATAACATCTTGTCTAACTTTCAAGAGCTTTATGAAAACTCAGATTTTTTTGTGAGAATACTATTAACTTTGACTTGATGTGAATTGCCAAAACTTATATTTCTATTCCTATTAATGAGAATTAAAGGTGAATTTATAAAAAAAAAAAACAAAAAACGAACTGTAGCTATCAACTGCATAAGTTAGAATGTAAAACTGAACACAACAACCAGAAAAAAAATTACATTGTGATTTTATTGCTGCAAACATTAGAACATATCTTGAAGATGTGAATTTTCTGGGCAGATGATTGAAAAAAAATTGAATTTGTTAGGGACTGCACATGAACATGAGTATGTTTGATCAAAATCTGAAGTTGTTGCATATAGATTCTGCCCATATCTTTCATAGCCAAATTATGTTGGTTTGGCTTAGAAGTCCTTAGTTTGCCTTGTTTTTCTACCTATTAACTTAATTATTTGTCGAGTTCTCAGTCTTTGGCCCTCTGATTCAATTTAAGGAATGGAAGAAAGTAATAAATTTTATCATCTACTGAGACAAAAAAAAAAAAACATTTTCAAGATATTTGTAGTCACTTGGGCATATATGAGATTAATGTTCTGGGAAAGCATTAAAGAAAATATTCAGCAATGATCTTCACAGCTCTGTCCAACATTTGAAGAAAGCAGCTTTGAGAGAGTGTTGTGGTATAAAGTTGTTTTTTGGTATATTCTTGCCTGCTTTTGTTGTCTGGAGCTCTAGTGAGACAATAACAGTGAGGTGTGTGCAGTTGCTCAGCTACTTATCCCTTTCCCAGGTGAGGCTGTTAATGTCTGTGTTTTAAAGGCCCACGGAGCCTGATCTTCCATATATTGAGGGATGTCACTCTTGCTCCAAGTATGACACAAGAACAGATGAGAGACCAAATTGCAGGAGGAAAAAAGAAGCTTTAATACAAAGGATTCTCCAGCTTATATAGACCAATAGGATACATTCTACTTGACTGGCTAGTTAATAAAAATATCTTTCTCACGCACCGTCCTTGAGAAGAACAGAAAAACAAGGTGGAAAAACACCACCTGCAGATTGTTTATACTAACAAGTTAACACATACCTACAGCTCCCTAAAAATTCTCACAAGCCACTGTGAGAAATGATTGCCATTTCTCTCTCCCTGACCAGGCTGGCATCCACAGAGGGAAAGGGTTCTTAGCTACCCAGCAAAAAGAAATGGGCAGGAGGCACCCTGATCCTCCTGGAGAGGAGAGAGGGAGCACCCTTCAGTAGGGAAGAGAAGTGGAAGAGGAGGACGGACACAGGTGCACTTATGATGTCTATTAAGCTTGTATTTGAATGGCATCAGGGCTTAATACAGTTTTGCAAGTAGAGATAATGTATTTGGAGACAGTTGTTGGTATGTTGTACACTTAAACTTGGAGCATCCTGTCCTATCCACATTCTCAGTGCTTCAAGATCTTTCTTCCTCTACTTAAAAGTTATGCCAGAAGGAAATGCTAGTAGAGCTGCAGAGTAATAGTTTGTTACTCTTGAATGACTTTTGTCTTCACCACCAGAAATTTTAGTGTTGCAGCATTTCAAAGATGATCTGAAAGATAAATCGTGAGGTTAAGTGAGTTTTATAGTGTTTTAAATATTAAAGTGCAGAGACAGGAACAAGCTATTTTATATCACTTCATTTTCCCCCCTTAACTCTGTGAAATGAAGATGAATAGAGAACTCCAAGTGCTCTGTGTGAGTCTTCCCAAGACCAGTGTTGAAATATGATGCTTCCTTAGGCTGTAAGAGAAACAGAATGAAGCATTTGTATCTCCTGTGGAATTACAACAAAGAACTGATAGCACTTCTTGATAGCACTGGTGTTTTTAATCCAGTACGCTGATAGTTGACATGCTTGGCCAAGAAGAAAGAAATACTGGAATTGTATGAAATATGTAAGACCCTAAATTACAGGAGTACAAATGTTGAGGTCATTTGAGCCCAAACTATGATGGCTGCTGCAGATGGGTTGTTTACATAAACTGACTTTCAGAAAAGGCTTTGAAAGGAGCTACCTGTTCCATCACCTTAAAAGGACTGCAGAAAGCAATGAGCAGTCCTGCTAGAAATGCATAATTTGCTCCACTTTAATGTTCAGCTTTTCAAGTGAGTTAAAAGAGTTTCTCAAGTGATTGCCTGTCAGCTGACATGGAGTAATATATTTTCTGAACCTTTACCAAATGTGTTGTTCACGTTATTTAAAACAACAAAACTTATACTTCTGAGAAGTAAGGAAGGCATGATCACTAAGGAAATAATTTGAAAAGTTAAAATTGCATATTAGGTAACTAAGACTTGCATTCTTTCAATAACACACACATCATCATGTTATGCCAGCATTTCAGAAACTCAATTTTTGAAATAGATCTATGCCAAGTAGCATTTCTCATTGCCATACTTTCTACAAAAGTGAGGGGATGATGTTACTAATAGTATTTTCTGTAGTCCAGTTGCAATGATGTTCAGCTGGCAGTTGGCATGCTAAGACCCAAACTCAGTCTGATTTTTGAATTACATTTGGCCTGCTGAAATCTGAGTGACATGGTGGGTAAGTAAATACTCTAAAATTATTTTTTTTACCTTGTCCTGTTGATTTGATTTCATTTATATGATACTGACTTCCTGCAAGGACTAGAATCTAGGTCCCAGTTACCAATACTAATCATTCGTTCCTTTGCAACAAATATCTGTATCTTTTACTAAGTAAAATAAGTTCAGTAGAAGGTCTCAGAGTGAGACCCTTACTCAGCTCCTTGCTCTGAACTGAAGCTGAACTCTGTCAGTATCCTGAGGGGGGGACCTGAACCAGTGGTGCTCTGGTGTGTGAGAATATTGCTGTCCCTCCTCTTCAGCTTTGGATCATAACAAAATCATCCTTACAGACTTTTTTCCCCCCACAGATAACATCTTATTTGTAATAGTTCACAATGTCTAATTCAATTTGAGATTAATACTTTTTTGAGCTACCAGCTGACTTGGTCATCCTTCAGCTGTTTCTCTTTTGAGCTGGATGGATTTGGCCTGAGAAGACTTTCTGTACAATGCGTTTTTTAGTCCATTCATTCTCGCAGTTTTTTCTTTAATCAGTTTCTATTTCTCCTTGTGTATCTTGAATTGTGAAATTATTTATAAATGAAAGGGGTTTAAAAGTGGAAAGCTGGTTTTTTTAAATTTCCTTTTGGTAAGATGGATGGGGATGGAATATGAAATTAGTGTCTTACTAAAAAAATACCAGTTTGAATCATCTCAACAAGCTTCAAAATTTTCCATTCCTAAAGATTAGACATTATTTGAGAGGCTTGTAGATTACTAAACAATTTAATACACTTAAAAAAATCTGATTGAAAATAAGACTGATAAATTACTAAAACCCATTTTTACCTCTGTCCTATTTCTGGTCAGACAAGGATAGTTATTTGATGGCTTCATTAACTCATGATGCCATTAGACTAGGGAAAGACAGACAAAATCAGAATGCTCTGTTCATTCCAGAAGAATTCAGGTGGCACACTGAGTAAAGGCTGAATGATGAAACAGGACTGCAGGAGTTTAACTGGATAATGGAACACTTTTAAATTGCTGAATGAAGGCATGCAGCTTCCTTGCAAGGTGTTTGTCCCTTGCCTGAATTGGCTCTAACTAAAGGTTGCTATAAAAGCATTTCTTCGCCTCATTGCCAACCACTATTCTGCTTTAGAGCCATTAATCTTTGCTGTGTTCAAAAGAAACTCTTAGGAAGTCAAGTTTCCAATGGCTCAGGAGGTATAAGCTGGGCTTCTAAGGCAGATCTTTCTTATGAGCTTTGTTCTGGAACATAAAATTGTTGAGTTAATGTGTCTACACAGGCTTCTGTGCTTTAAGCACAGCAAAGTGATGTTTATAGCATTTCATTATACCAAAGTAAAGTACTCTGTTAGCCATTCTATCAGCACACCTCTTCATTTGTATTCTTTGTTAGGTGCCCAGTGGGGCTGAATTCTTTGAAGGAGAAATGCCATGAGAAGTATGATGAAAAAGTACAATCATTTATCCTCCTATATTGATTAATCTTTAATATCTGATTTGTTTTTTTATTGCTGCCAAACAACCTGGAAGTCATGCCACAGAGAATGATAATCCTGGAACAGCATAATCAGAATGTATTTTTTCACCAGGATGATTTTGCTTCTGATGCCCAAGACTATAGATAATGGAAGAGCTAGAGCCAAGTGACAGAACTCAGTAGTTCTGTGGGATATTTGAACAGTTTTGTTCAATAGATCTTTGCTTTAGGTCTGAGCTGTTCCCTGAAGGCTCTTCAGCTCAAGAGGCAGGTGGGTGGTTTTGTGGCCATGGTAGCTTGTAATGCTTTAAAAAAAAAATTGTACTGTCTTTGTTGGAAAGTTTTCCCTCATCACTATCTGTCTTCTAGAGCTATAATCTTACACAATATGTGGAAAATACCTCAAATAACTATACTAAGCTTTCTCATTGTCCTGCTATGTGTTTAAATATTTAATGGGTCTAACTTAAAGGTCTTTTTTTTATTTTTTTCTGTTGCACTCTTTACTATGTTCTATAGTACTGCAGCTGTGTTAAAAATACTTTTAAAAAAGCCCACAAGTACTTATAGTCTTGCTGATACATCAATTATTATGGAGAGCAAGAATTGTTTCCTCTGCAGTTTAGAAACATCATGCATGTTTTCTTTTTCTGTTTTAGTACTGCACTTGAAGCCTTGTGCTTTTGAAAATTACTTTTTAGTTCAAGCTGCCTGAAATCTCTCTGTAGTTTAATTTGGGCCATTAGCTCACAAAACTCACTTTGAGAAAAGCTGAGTAGTGCCATGAAACTGTGACCAGTGTACCTTTCTATTTACAGGGCTTTTTTGCCTCTCTTTTATTATTTATCTGCAGCTACTATAAATGCCCTTGCCAAGTGATGAATTGATTTAGGGGGATTTTTATTAGGAGAGGGAGGTAACAGGAAATGTAGTGAGTGGATCTTGGGGAAGAGGAAGCAGCTGAGGATGCCGGTGGCTGTGGGATGTGTTATAGCTGAAAAATAAGATTTTAACATCTGTCTTGTGAATGCCATATTTAGTGTTTTGGAGAGGAAGCAGAGGGAAAGAGGCTGTCAGATCTGCACACTGTGGAAAGATAAAGAATAAGCCCATTTAAAGCAATATAGAATCCTTACGTGTTTCCTCTTCTGTAACAGCTTCCAAATTATGGTCATATACACAGCCTCTAGCTGTCCTCCATGCAACTCCTAAGCTACATGTTTTATGTATGATCAAAGAAAATTTCAGTACCTGTTGCTGACCACTTACTGTGTTGTGTTCTTAAATGCTTTATGTCCCACTATAAACTGTAATCATTTGGCTTTATTGGGGTTGGTACTTTTAAAAGTGTTGTTTTCAGTCACTCTTACACTGCTGATGGAACAAAAACTCCTGGCTGTTTTATGGTGGGAGACACAGCAGGTCAGCCTGACCCAAGGCAGTGGAATGCCAATTGTGAAACCATGCTAAATCAGAGATGAAACAGTGATGGTCCAAGATGAGCTAGAGGACTACCAAAACCAGACTTTCTAGATCTTTGCCATGTAAAGTGAACAAACTCATCCTGAATTGGAAGTTGCCTCATTTCCTACACAAATATCTGCTCTGACCACATATGCAAACGTCTTTTTGCTTTGCTCCCATAAATGATGTCTGGAATACCATTTAATGAATAAGACATGGGTAGTATTCAATTCCCCACAGTTATTCAGGAGATGTAAGAAGTGATTCCACAAAGTGAACCACAGCCAAAGGAGTCTGCAGCATCTGCAAGGGGCATTATGGTTTACCAGTCAGACAGGGTTTCACTACTGTAAATAAGCTTGAGGTGTTAGCTTGCTCTGGAGAGGGTTTTGAAAAAAACCTCACAAACATCAAAACACATCACATTTCATCCCTCAAAACCAGCATCAGAGGTTGAGAATTTCTCTCAAGACCCAAGCAAAAGGTACTGTAATTAAAATACAATGCTAAAACATACTTGAAAGTGCTTCCCATTGCTTTGCTGGCAACATAGATGGGAGTTTTGTGTGCAGCGTTGTCTGTCCCACACAGCTGAATTCTGCTTCCACTAAGGTTAGAGGACAACCATCTAATCCAGTGCTGACTTACCTGTGATGACCACAAAACCCCATGCTGACCAGTAAGTCAAGTGAGCATCCACCTTTTAACATGGCAGGACTTATAATGGATGCTGGCTGATGTGTAATGATTTAATAGCAGAACTTTTTAGCATGGTATTTAGTATCCAGTGAGCATTTAAGATGGTCTCTGTTTAGTCTGATGCAATAAAATCCAAATGCTGTCATAAACAATAACCTCATGTAATGCTAGCAACTGGATGTTTCTTCTGTATATTTTAAAATCCCCCTTTCATTCTGAGTTCAGTTGTTTTTATTACGAATTATTATATAAACAATACCATGTCCAGTATAGGTGAGAAGGGTTCTTCTACCCGTAAAACAGTCCCTTTTCATGCTATAATGTGCTATCATGTGTTAAAGATATTTTCTGTAAGAACAAACTGGAACTTCTTTTCCACTGATGGAAATGGCATGAAGTGTTACTCTGTTACTGAAAACAGAAGCCAACTGACTTCTGTAGAATCTCTGAAAGACCATTTCCTGGCATACCTCACTCATTATAATACATTTCTTACATGTGAAGTCTGCATCAGAGCAAGTGAGTGTGAGATAATCATATTCAGCCTTACTCTTTAGATATCTCTAAAACTGCACTATTACCCCTTAGCTATTTCTGAGATCTGGCTCTCTGATCTGCAGTGATGTAGTACAGATCATCTGTTTAGTATTTAATTACCCTCATGTCCTGGAAAGGTACTCAGCCTTTCTTTAAAGGCATAGGTTAGAAAAGCAGTCTAAACTTTCCAAAGAGACAGGGTGAAATACTACTTTAGAAACTAGATCTACAACCTTTTTCTTGGAAAATGTGTGCTTATCTCCTTCTAGAAAACATGTTTATATGAACCTTATGTTAAATTAGTTGGTTTTATCATATTTTCTCTCTGATTAAAAATAGCTGACTTCAGAGTGGTATTAACTTCTCCATAGAAAATAGATTTCATAGCTTCTCTTTAGATATAGTGTTCTCAAGCCCAGATGCAAGGTAGTAAATGTTATGTATTAACACTTTACAATATGATCTGTCAGCAATCCTGTTAAAGCAAAATTGAACATCTTTGAAAGGATTCATAAAAGCTGGTACTAAAACCAGCTGGTAGCTGAAACTCAAATTGCCAGACCTGTTCCAGCATGACATGCTTTTTATATCCATTAGAGGAAAACAGAACACTTGTATCACACCTTGCAAATAGAAAGAATCTGTGGAGAATTGTGTCTCTG
Organism: Vidua macroura; assembly: GCF_024509145.1. Lineage (NCBI taxonomy): Eukaryota > Metazoa > Chordata > Aves > Passeriformes > Viduidae > Vidua > Vidua macroura. Next base: position 62,821,831 of record NC_071575.1, read on the forward strand.
ATACTTTTTGTAAGGATCATTGGGGGGACATTTAAGTCCTCCTTCCAAGTACATGCAGACTGGCTTTTTACCATGCTGTTCTTGCTTGTGCTCTGCAGTGGCTTCCCTGGGCTGTGCAGTGGTTCAGCTGCAATACCAACTCTAGCTTTTTTTTGGAGTGTGTCTCTCGTTCACCTGTGCTTGTGGATCACTTGTTTCACACTCACCTTGGCTACAGCTGATAGCAAGCAGCACAGACTGCAAGAAGCAGATTTATTCAAGTAAAATGCCTGTTGCTAACTACTTAAAAACCAAAATAGTCCCATGCGTCTCTCAATCCTAACACAAAACTATTAATAAGAAGTTTTCCTCCATCAAGGGAGCCTCAGAGGCCCTGAGGGGCCGCACAACTGGTGCCCTGGTGTTAGTGTAGCTCAACTAAGAAAAGATTGTGACAGGAGTCCTTTAAGGCAGAGCCAGAAGCAAGCAAATTCCTCTGGAGGTGAACAACTCGGCTATCAGATATCCAGAGAAGGGTGTTTACTGAAATAATTTACTAAGTACTGCTAAGCATCCTTCGGTGTGGACAGGGAGAGGATGGCAGTGTCCTGTGTGCAGTCTGAATGATCTCCCTGTTTTCATAATAGGCTAGGGATGGGAACCTGGAATGGGTTTTTCTGTGGGAAAAGCAGTTGAGTTGGGAGTGTTGGGCTGGGTCTGTTGTGGGAAGGGTTTGATACTACTGGTCCATTCCTGTTTTTTCCTTGTTGCATGCTTGGAAGGGATTGGATTGCTGCCTTTTCACTGGTGTAAGGATTCCCTCTGTCATTAATCGCAGTAGCCACATCATCCTTTGAGCAAACATGCCCTTCTGCTGGGAGTTGCTCTTCTCAGCCACATCTGGGATTATGGGATCTGCTGCTCTTCCTGGTGGCAGCAAAATACTGCAGGAAAATCTACTGGTATTCCTTCTTCTGGGGAAGTCAATATTTGGGATCCATACCAGGGCTGGGCTGTCCTGGTAGAGGATAAGCAGTCTTAGAAACTTGGAGTGGTTTTGTGGGAAGAAGGTGGAGTGGGTATGCCAGGGAAGATGCCAGTGGGATAGTAATTAGGTGCTCCATACTGCATGACTCATGTTTTGTGGTGTCCCTCTCCCACAGCTGCTTGCTTTGATCCCATGCCATGTGTCCCCAGCAGGTAGCTGCTGTTGGCACATCCTCCTGCCCACACAAACACAACCCAAGCCATGCAGGGATGCTCCTGCTCCTTGCCTTACCATCATGGGGCTGGGGTGGGCTGTTTGTGACTGAGGCAGGAAAGTGATGATGATGTGTTTGAGTCCTTCAAATGCCTCAGAGGCACTGAGTCCATGCAGTTATATCATATGGAATACTTCAGATTTCCCAAAACAGAGGAAAGCTACCACAGAGATGTGAATTCTGAGCTGCCAAATGGCAAATCTGAGAATCTGCAACTTCTGTCTTTGTCTCAATTCAGGAAATACTGGTTCTGAACTGAGGGGTGAAGAAAACTCTGAGGAAATAGAATGGAATTCCTTTCAGGAATCTTATGGCAGAACAGATGCTGTTGGTGTGGGAAGAGAAGGAAAAGTGCAGGTTTGCTGCTGGAGGTTTCTAAGTCAAATCTTCTGAATCTGGTCTGCATTACCATAGGATTTGATTGCATAGTCAGAATTTTTTAATGTTTTCATAACTGTAGATGTGAATCATACCATTTGGAAAAATAAGTTGTGACCTCAATTTGTTTTCTTACTTTTTTTTTTTTTTAATAAAAAGGTAATAAAAAGAACATAAGATTATTATATATTTTTTTTTCCCAATCATTGATGCTTGATTGTACTATATAAATCTACCATTGTATTCTATTTAACTTTATTCTTCAGTAACAAAAAAAAAAAAAAAAAACCTAGAGCACTGAGATTTAGCAATTGTCCTGTTTGCTTCTATATCTGCACACTGGTCGAAACACTCAAGGATGTTGCTAAAAATAAGCATCCTTTTCCTGCAAGGCAATGAACTTGGACTGTAAAGTACATCTTTCAGGGTGGTACACAAAGTAACAGGAAATCAGCTTGGTCTTATTTCAGTTTACTGGTGCTTGCAATGATGTCACCCTTCTAGAGCAAGGGTTAGGCCCTGAGAGCAGGAGTAGTAATTGTGTTCCACAATCCTGTGTTTCAGAGAAATGACCTCTGATTAGCAATGAGGCTGAGCCAATATGCAGTTAAAATGGGAAGGCAGGGTCATTTGGCTTTTCTTCAGGGATATCTGTTGTAATTTGGAAAGGGAAAAAAAATAATGTATTTCTACTCATGTAGGTTTTTTTCTTAAGTGATAAAGCTGGTGGTAAATCCCAGGTATTTTATGTTGTGTTCCTTATGTCTACAGAGCTAGTAATATTTATTTCAGGCCCTTATTCCCTTCATTTCTTCATTTAATAAAATCACATGATAATGTAAGAGACAAATTTTGGGCTTTTAGAACTATTATTTGTTTTTAAAAAATGCAAAACCAAGTAAACAACAAAAAGAATAAAAATAAAAACTACTTTATTGTCCCAATAAAGGGAGTTCAGTGTCTTTTTAATTAATCACCTATTTTCTAGAAAATAATGATAATTTAAATTTTAACAGATGAAAAATTATCTTTTCAAGTGCCTTGACTTAAGCCAAAGCTATTTGTTTCAAATGAAATTTGTAACCCATGAAACTGTTTAAGGAGATTACTTTAACAGCAATGATATTTTTGTGTTAGCACAAAGATTATAAATTATATTCCAAATTCCAGTAAGTTTTCTTCCTTTTTCTGGTTTGTTGGAGTTTTTGGGTTTTTTTCCCCTCCTTTGAACAGGTTGGTACGGTCTGCTTAAGAGTGTAGTGGTTGCACATGAGGCTCCAAAAAGAAGTCTAATCTCAGAAATTATTAATTTCAGCCCTGACACATTCAATTTATTTTCTTAATCCCTTTTTTCCAAGCAATAGACATTTTTGATACTGTTTGAAGTGTTTGACATTCATGTGTACTTGGCTTAAGAGGAAGGATTGTCCTCAGTGCATTGAAAATTTTCAGCTACCTTTTGTACTGTGCATTGTGAAGTGTTTTACCTTAATGCAGACATTTAATCAAGATTCATATGAATCTTATTAATCCTTAAATTCTTCAAAAATCAATATGCTGTGATACTTATGTAACAGAAATTATTGGTAGCACAGTGTTGCAGAGTTTATTCATACTACAGAATTTATTCATATAAATATATTAATATTCAGTCAAAGGATTTTATTAAAAGAAATAAATAGTTAGTCTCTTCCTATGAGTGAAAAACTGAAGGAGAATGAAAACAGTCACTGGGGCAATGCATCAGCTTACTGTAAAAATCAGAAAGATTGTCCTGTTTTCAGAATTCAGTTTCAATGTATCCCATATCATCCATATAGGTGGTATATGTACCCATCATACAGGAGGGATCTAGAATCCATAGATAAAAAAAAATACATTCAGAAATTTAGGGTTATCACTGTCCTACAAAAAAGACAAAAATCCTGTCGATTATGGCAAATTTGCTGAGCAAAGAGCTAAAACTTGTATGAGTATGACTCCCTCTTCAGGAGGCCTTTTATCTATATTTCATATTTTGTATAATTGTTCTGTTCATATGAGATATCTCTGTCCTGTCACGTTGAATATGGTCAGGTGAAGCTCTGACTTGGTTCTTCCTAACACCAGGACTCTCAGAGTTTCTGCATGTCTGATGGCAACTCTATTCATCTTGTTTAATAAGCTACAATGGCTCTGAGTTTCAAAAGCAAAGGAAGATCTGCTCCTTTAGAAGTTGCAAGAACAACAGGGAAGAAGTTCCCAGGGTTTCAGCATCCAAGTGTTAGAGTGCAATAATGACTAACCAGGGAAAGCCCCTTTCTGCTGGTAGATCTGAGTTTCACTTGCTGTTAACTCAGGATGCTTTCAGGGTGATTGAGACTCATTCAATATTGGTGATTTGGGATCCAATAACTCCAAAGTGAAGATTGCACCTGGTCTGTTAGAAACTCTCTTCAGTCTTTGCAGTCTAATACTTTCAACTACATTTAAAAGTTATGCAAATCACATGCACTGCACTGCCAGCATCATTACTACTTCAGGGTAGGTCTGCTTAAAATTCTGTCCTCAAAATATTATATTGTTGCTTTCAGATGAGTCCAAGAGGGAATATTGCATTATTAAATCAAGAAATTAAATAAGCAGCACAGCTGAAGTCTAGCAGGAAGGGTTCCCAACAATGTATTTCTTTTACTTGAACACTACAAGCTGATGGTCTGCTGACTGTGTCTTTCCTAAAGAAAACAGTATCTTGAAATTGGTATGAAGACACTGTTGGGAGAGAGGAAAAAAAAGTTGTTGTTTCTTTCTTTTGTCTCTAGGGTAATTAAAAACCTTCCAAACTTTTTAAAATATTGTGAAACTTTCAGTGAAGGGGGGGATTCTAGTTAAACAACCTCTACATTGCATTGCTGATTGTCACTGAGATCTGCAAGGTGTTACATTTTTTAAAAGGTGAGTGTATTAAATCACTGAGTTTTGAGAACTTTTCATCTTCTACCTCCTGTGAAAATGTAGATTATCCAGCAGAGAGAGGAAGACAAGTAAACAGCTCTTGGTCTGGCTGAGCCAATACCCAGACAGCTCCATTAACAGCTCAGGAAAAGTGCTGCAAACTAAAAAGAAAACAACTGAATAACACACATATCTTGTGTGTACTCCCCCAGATTGCTGCATATAGACCTGACAGTGTCTTTGGCTGCAATGTGTAACAGTAAGGGAGGTGAGGAGAAAATGATGAAGTGGCCATCCAAGATGTCTCGGATCGTATCTGAAGTTGAAAGCACAACAAATTATGTTTAAATCATCAACTTATTCACAATGAACAAGTTCAACAGCTTTCAATCTAAAAATCCAGGCATACAGGGACATCTTTGTTCTCCCATAAATGACTTTAAGGCCTGATGTTAAGTCTACTAATGTTATTCAGAAGACTTGAATTGACTTTTGTGTGCTTTGGATGTAGCACTTTATAAACAGAGTAATTCAGACAAGATGAATCCCTTTTCTCTTAGAAAATAAATACAGAAGTCTCTTTTGAACTTTTCACATATGTGACCAGGGACTTAAATATTCCTCATGATTTGATTTCTCTCAGGAAATAGAGAGAAAAAGACACTGAACAAAGCCATCACAGGAATCATTCCTCTGGTGCTTAAGCTCAATCATCAGCAGATTTGGAAATGTGGTAAAAGTAACCTTTAAAAAAATTGAACTACAATCATACTGTGTATTTTTTAAGATGTATCTCAATGTTATATCAAAGATGGAAATTATGTCAGAAATAAAGATGCACATTTGCCATTTAAAGCTTAACATTTTAGGATGGCAAATTACCTATTACGAGTAGAAATTGATTTTTATTTCCACCCTGACTGATATATTCTTGCTGATATTTTTTTTTAATTCTGTCCATACAAAGCCAGTGTAATCAGGCATTCTTCAGCAGAGTTTATGGCCGCTTTTCTTCTTTGGGCTAGAATAAAACAAGTACAGTATGTTAATGAATTTGGACCTCTACTTGAACAAAGAAAAAGCAAACATGAGCAAATATGCTACATACCTGATAATCAGAAATAAGAGACATAAAGCATCTTCTAAAATTAATATTTTTCTTTTTGCAACTAAACCCTTGTTTTTCCAGACCTAGATTTACAGCTGTGAGTGAGAGTGAAAAGAAAATAAAGCAAAGATCAAATGCTCTTTGGAGTATTCTAGACTAGATATTTCCTAAAATTGACATACTTAAGCAATTTTGATATTTCAGGGTTTTTTGGGTTCGTTGTTTCTACTCTCTCCAATCAATGTCCTATTTCACAGCAGCAAGAAACATATTGCTGAAGCAAAACAGCACACCTGCACCAGTGAAGGAATATAACATCTTTTCTTTTCTCTCTCTTTTCTGATCTACTTTAATTTTTCACAGCAGCCTTCCCTTCTGTTTTCACTATTCTACACACCTGTAGAAGAAAATCTGTTTTAAAAAATCTTCAAACCAACAAAGTGCTCGCTTTGCTGCTCATTATTAAATGCCACTGAAGATGAGTGGGATAGTTGCAAGCTGCAAAGGTTGTCCTGTAGGTCTACCCATAGCACTCGTGTAGGTCTAAACTCCTGATTTCTCAATGCTCTTGAGACAACACAGGCTCTTGTGATAAGCCAAGCTTTCTCCATAATGTGGGTGATGTTACAGAAGAAATATTTTCTGCCCTCATCCTCTGTCTTGTAGAATAGGAGGTGGCATTCAATCCCCTTTCTGGCTTTCTGGTCATTTTATTACGTAGAGTCTCCAAGAAACAGAGCTGCTGCAGAGAGACACAAGCTGCCTTTGGCCCTGCTGTGTGGCCATACTTGGACATGTCAGAGCTTTGGAAAGCTGAGGGAAGATATTGCATGGAGTGTAGTAGGGTGCTCTGAAAGCACCTCAGGGCCATGAATCTGTGCTTCTTCCTCCCTCTGGGCTCTTTTATGGATTTAACATAATGGAGAGTCTTTCCTTCCCCTCTGTCAGCAGTTCTCACAGATGATTATCCACAGACAATAACATTATTGTTATGACTTGCTATGAATTACAGAAGCCTAGTGTGGCTGCTCTAGCTGAAGAACAGCATGGACAGCAGTAACACATTTAATTGGCATTGTAACAGCTGTTACAGGGTGCACATAGAAAGTTTGGAATGGAAAGCTTAGTGTTTCCTACCTAGAAAGGCTGAAAGGAAAAACTCATTCCACAATGCTAATGCAGAAGTGGCAGACAGTGAAGATGAGTGAGTTGCTATATCTTTCTTTGGTTTAAACCAATTTGATCTCAGAAATAATATTTAAATGTGGTAATTATGTTGACAGTTTTCCTCCTAGGGAGGCATGCACAAATGTGCACAATTATTAGTGTATATTGCAGCAAGGGAATAAAAATTATAAATTTAAACTTCTTGTTAATTATTGTGGCTCTTTTAAGGCCACATGGTGGCCTAAATTGTTCAGCCATGTAATTTGGCCTGCTTACATTAAATGATTGCATGTTTATTTGGTACAGTAAGATGGGAATTTTCTGAAAATCTGTTATTGCATTGGGTCCTGCAGTATATTTTCTACATGCTGTCATTTGAAATAACACACAGTGGAGGAAAGGCAGTGGAGAGGGCATTGTCACAAATAAATAGTCAAAAAAAAAAATCTGTCTATAGTGAGTTTAATGGTTCTCAGTTCTTGCCTGCCTTTTGCCCTTTCTTGGCATATGATTTTCTTGCTTTTGCAGTATCTCTCAGAGTCAGCTCTGGAGCACTTCAAATGTAGCACACTGAAGTGTGGTTTACAAGATTTACTGCTCTGCTTCAGGAGGAGCAACATTAAACTTCTTCTTGGCCTTGTGAAATGATGCTGTAAAGTATAGACTGCAGACAGCTAAAATTCTCTTCTGGATCTCAATCTTCCTTTCATGTGAAAAATGCAGCCTGCTCTGAAGGCACAGAGGAATTGACATGTTAAAGCATATAAAAAGATTGTAATTAAGTGAATTAGTGAGAAACAGAAGTACTGGGTCTTTTTGCAAAATAATAATGGGTCAAGGAGTTGCCTGAGACAAAATAGGAACTGGCTTTTCACACATGACCATGCAGCCAGTGGAGCAGCGTAGCTGACATGAATTAGTACTGTCAGCTGAGCTGTGGGATTAACCATGTGTGTGCTCACAGTCAAGGGTAAATGCAAAGTCAACTTTCAAGGTATTTTCTGTTCATAAGCTTTGCTTTATACCAGCAGAGCAGCACAGAGCCATCGTGCCTGGCTCTGCAGACAAGTGATGACACACTAAAATCCCATTGTTACAGTGTTTGTTCAGGTAGCACATGTTACAAGTTCCTTAAAATCCCACCTAAATTTCTCACTTTTATCTGAAAATTTATATATAAAAATTTTGAACTGGATGTGTGAACATCCACCCAGGGACCTCTTTATATTAGGAAAGAATATTTGAAAGCCTCTTCAATGTTTTCTTAATTTTTCTTCTTTCTAAATGTTAATGTACAAAAAGTTTCAGTTACTTTTAAATTTGTTTGGGGGCCCTTCTTTCTCCTATGGTTTTTATGATTCAGAGTGCAATTTTATCATGAGTGTTCTTGAAGCATTTTGAAAGCTTCCTTCTGGCCTTCTGGTATTTTGAGAAGCATCATATTTTGCAACTGAAATACTTTTAGCACTATTTTTGTCACATCTGATTTTCCAAAATCATAGGGAGTCTCTCTTGACACAGATGGAAAAGTGATAAACACCTGAAGGGGAGACTGGAAATAAAAGGGACAAGTTATGAGTGATATTCTGTGCTGGTTCCCCATCTATTAATTTAGTTTCTTTTGATCTCAGATTCAGTCTGTGCAGGAAACTTGGAGCCTTTTTTTATGTTTTCCTTTTTTTTTTTTTGTTGGGAGGGAATGTGGACTGAAGAGGGGAGGGAACATCCTTTGGGACTTACCAGGCATTCATCTTCAGCAGCTGAAGGCAGAAATAAAAATATCTTCTGACTTGGTTATTTCATAATTTAGCATTATTATAAGTTTTTTCCAACCTCTTCTAAAATATTAAATACTCTTGCTGTAGTCCTGGCAATGTGATTCTCTGTATGACTATCTTTGGGTCTCCCCCTACTTACAGCTGCTATCAAATGTGTTTAATGACAGTAATTTGCTGAAACTGACTCACTAAATTTGTCCAGGAGGGAAAAAATACCATTCTAGATTCCCTGTTCCCCTAAAACACAAATCAGGGGTGAATCTGAGCCCTCTCCCCCCAACTAACCATGAGCTCTAACTTGTACATCAGGTAGCCATTGTGGGTTTTCCCCCTCTGAAAGGATTTCTGCCTCTTGTGTTTATTTCCTCAGCACCTGGAAATAGCTGTGCTGCCTGGGCTGTGGGAGTGGGGCTTTGCACAGCCTGGCAGAGTCCTGGAGCATCCCCTGGGCTGGGTACCAGCTGCTGCCCATCCAATAAGCAACACTGGGGGAATTTGCACTTCAGTCTTCCCAAAAGATGCTTCAGGATTAAAATTCCAGTCCTGTAATTTCTTTCTCATGGTGTTTTTATTCCCACTGATGTAAGTGAAAACAGGATCTGTCCAGACAACAATAATTATTTCCCAATGATGGTAATGGGCACAGTGGGAAAGTACTCTTGCAACAAAGATTGTAATGCATGAAGAAGCCAATGGTTTTGGTTGCTGAGGGACTGCTTTAGTCCTTAGACCCCCTTCAGGGCTGGGGCTATCTGTCATGCTCTGTCACTGCAGACAGCTGGTGCACAGCAGGCAACGAGTGTGTTGCTGTAGGCTTTTGTGTTGCTTTAAGTTTTTTATAATTAAATATGAAGCAGCAGTTAAGTATAATATAAACTCAACAGGATGTTTTCTCAGTAAATCAGCACAGTTCCATTGGCTCAGTTTATAATAGTCAGCCCTGATGTACTGGGATCCTGGCTAGTCATGCTGCTCCACATTGTTTCACTGCTTTCTCTACACCAGTGTATGTGTAATCTCTTGATTCTTGCTTTGTGCTGAGGCTACAGAACTTAGTCAAGGTTATGGGGCATCTTGCTCTGTGTTTTCAAAGTAGTGCTCTTCATGGTGTTTCATGGTGTTATGATAACCCAAATAATAATAATAAAAGTTCCAGGGTAAATGATAAGTTGGAGAGGCACGATGTATTGATTGAAGTCTGGTGTTTGTCAGGCTTCCATGAGTGAGGCTTGAGCTCAGCTGGGGAGCTGACAGTTCCAGGGTCTCCTGCTGTGATCTCAGTCCTTTAGAAGGGGCTGTAGCCTGATTTGCTCCATACAGAAGTAAAGATTTAGCAGTGTTTGCTTTATCTGATCCTACCAGTTTGAGCAGGTTTGCCTGAAATTTGCCCTTAAAATACCATTCTGCTTTTTCTTATTGACTTTCATTTTAGTGAACACGCATAAATGTATATCCAAAACCCAAGTATTAAAAAAATGTTCTAATATTTGGTATAGTGGGCGGCTCAATGGTTCCTGCCAATATAACCACAGAAATTAGTGTCACGAATAAAATCGTGTCACTAGAACTGAGCTTTGCATAAGTCTGATGTTTGACTGTAGTATTTTCCAAAGAAAGCTGTTATACAACCCTTCCAGGTTCTTCTAGCATATATATACAATATTTTAATACAATATTTTAACTAAATGTAGGACAAAATGTGTCCTAAGAATTTTCAGATTTCATTTACTTGACTGGTTTTTATATAGTTTTTGGCAGGGAGGGCTGTAGGAAAAGCATTTGGTGTGTTGTACATTTTTTGGTTAGTTTTGCTGATTATATAACTTTTCTCTGAAAGTATAAGACTGTTGTCTATCTTTATCCCAAGCCCATGTTTGATCTCCCATGCTAGGGTGCTATTCTTACTGTGGCAAAGCACACAGAGGTTTAAGCAATACAGCAAATATCTCCAGGGCTCACACTCCTCCTTAGCAACTCTTACCCCACATTAGGCAGCCACTGCCAGAAATAGATACTGCAATATTCACTAAGTTATGCTCAAAAATTGTGTCACTGGGACAATTTCACATCTGCTATTGTTGCCTAAGAAAAAAAAACCCAAAAAACAAAACTTGCAACAGTGTTAAAATAGCAAGATAAAAAGCAGGTCTTTAATGGAAGCTTCCAGGTGCCTCAATGACTATGGGTACACCTGGCATCCGATTTCTACAATTTTTATAAGTTTAACAAATTTTCATTAGTCTAACAAATATTGTCCAATTAGAAGAGCAGTTGGTTAGGCAATTTCCCCCCAGGTTCTGCTCCATTGGAGTTTTTTCCAGAGGTTTTCTTGTTATGTCTTCTGAGTTCTAGTGGAAAAAAAAATGTCTTTGTCAGGCTTCTTCTTCTTAAGAATAAGAGTAAACAGAATTCCAAGTATGCATTAGAAGGATTAGCTTATTATTCTAAAATCCAAGAGAAAGTGCAGGAAAAATACAAGGAGCTATATAACTACACATTGACACTCTATGAAGCTACAAAATATGAAAAGTGTATAAAAACCTAAAATCCTTAGGTATCACTATAAGCATGGTGACAGTAGGAATTAATTAAAAGGCAATTTTTGGTCTATTCCCCTGAGTGGTGTCACATAATTGCACAGAGACTGTCTCCTATGGTTTTGACTTTGTGCCCAAGACAAGCTCATGGCGGAGCCAATGTTGGAGCTGGGGAAAAGAGGCGAAGATGCTGGAGAATTCTCTTGAATTCCATGTCCATTGCTGAGGTCAGTGTCCAGGCTTTCAGCTGGATGAATGCTGTGGTCAGGACCAGCCACCTGGCACCACAGCACCTGTCTCCTCCTGTGCTGGAAATGGCTCTGGAGGCAGAGCATCCCCTGCCACCAGAGCTGTGCTCCACCATCTGCTTAGAGTGTGAGAGACAAACCTAGGGCAGGGTTATTCTGGCAATGTGTTAGAGTGACTGTCTGGCACTGAAATGTGTTGATGTCTGTCATAAATTCTGAGTGTGCTGTGTTTGTTCTGGAGTACCTGGTAAGACTGAACTAGTTGGAAGAACCATAAGTGTGTCCAATCAGGAAACAGTGAAGCTGGTTAAGTTTTGGACTTTTGAATTTGATTTTAATGGATCAAGGACTACTCTGTTTATTTTCTTTTTTTCTCTATATGCAGCTTTTTATGAAAATAGGCAGGAATATTGAAGCTCTTACATGCTTTTAAGGTTTTTTTTTTTTTTTGGATGAGGACTTTCAGCCATTGCACAAAGTGTATGACACTATCCAGTATATCCACCTTCAGTAACAGGGCAACAAAAGTTAAGTAACTGCTACCTTGAACCTCTACCCCAGATTTTACTAGGGGCAGGACACTTACCACTTTATTTTCACTATTTCTTGTTTCAAAACTCCTCGTTTTCTCTCTAATAAACCTGAGGTACTTTGATGCTTTCATTTCCTATTGAAATGAGTGGAAGAATGTACATTTGAATCCCAGCCTGGTTTCAATTTGGAAGGAAGTGTAACAAGACTATAAAAAGCAGAGGACTGCAGTGTAGCAATCCACATGGGGTGTTTTTCTAGAAGTGAGGCATCATTACTAAAGCCTGCTTATGTAATTTTTATTTTTCTGAATACATTATGAAAAGAATAACATTGTCATGACACAGTGTCTGGTGGCCTTTATATTACTTTGCTGAGCAATACTTTATGGCTGCTATTCAGGTTTGTACATTATGTAGTTTCCCATATTATTCTCAGAGTGATCCAGATTATTTGTTCACTGAAAACACTGTGCTAACACTATAGAAATGTAAAAGATGTGTCCTACCTCAGCTCCTGATTAAGCAAGGTGTCTGGTGGATGTAGCCATGATTGGTTTTGACATGTTGAATATTTCAATTTTTGTAAGACTTTGATCACCTACTTTGTGCAGACTTTTTTCTTTTTTTTTTTTTATTCCCTTTTACCACTTTCTGCCTTTAAACAATAATCATGTCAATTTAGAGCATACATTTATATAGAAAAAGAACCAGACTGCCATGGCTATCCTTTGGTCAGATACACATTAGAAACAAATTTACAGTAGCCTTTAGGAAAAAGAGATGTTGAAGAAATGTTTGAATCCTTATAAAAAGGATGTATTTTAGATTAAAACAGCCTTCCTGCAAGCTGTAGATGTGTTTCTTTTCCTTCAGAAGATGTTCCATAGTTGTAAAGGTGTATAATTTCAGAGGATGTCACAGTTGTCATGGTGATTGCATTAATATTGCATGGGCATAGAGTGTGCAATAACATTGTGTCAGTTCCTCCTGTCCTCAGGCTGCTACAAGTTACTCAATTTTTTTCCTTCAAAATTGTGCTAATTTTCCTCTATGAACCTTCCTTTTACAAATATCAGTTCTTTAATTGTTCACTTTTAATTTGCATAGCTAAATTGCCACTCTGTGAGCAGTCTGCGACAGTGAGAGCAGCCCTGAGGAGAAAGACTTGGGGGTGTTGGTTGATTAGAAGATTGACAAGACCCAGCCACGTGCACTTGCAGCCTAGAAAGCCAAACATGTCCTGGGCAGAGAGGGCAGCAGGATGAGGGAGGTGATTCTGCCCCTCTGCTCTGCTCTGGAGTTCTGCATTCAGGTCAGGGATCTCAACTTAAGAAGAATGTGATCTGTTGAATTGAGTCCAGAGGAGGCCACTAAGATGATCAGAGGACTGGAGTACCTCTCCTATGAAGACAGGCTGAAAAAACTGGGATTGTTCAGCCTTGAGGAGACGCTGGGGAGACTTAAGAGCACCTTCCAGTACCTAAAGTACCTACAGGAAAAAAGGAGAGGGACTTTTTACAAGGGCATGTGATAACAAGGCAAAGAGAAATAGCTTCAAATTAAAATAGGGTAGATTTAGATTAAATATCATGAAGAAATTCTTCCCTATGAGGGTGGTGAGGCACTGTAACAATGTTGCCCAGGGAAGCTGTGGCTGACAAGCCCAGGAAGTGTTCAAGGCCAGGCTGGATGGGGCTCTGAGAAATCTGGTCTAGTGAAAGGTGTCCCTGCTTATGCCAGAGGGTTTTGAATTAGATGTTGCTTATGGTGTCTTGTAACCCATCCATTCTATGATTCTACAGTTTGCTGTAAGGAAGGGACTTCTAAAAATGCAAATTCATGGTTTAGTTGCATTGCTCAGCTAAGACTGGGAGGAAGAAAGAATTGTGGATGTGGTAACTTAAAGTTAGGACATTATTATTCTCTCTTTTATCTGCTACATTTATGTCCTTTCCCCTCATATTTTGGTCATTTTTCTGTCTCAGGTTTGAACTTGCCCCTTTTTGAGTCAATGAAATCTTGGCCAATGGCAATCAGGTGAACCTCTACATTATCTTTTAGGATAAAACAATAATAAGAACCAGAAAAACACAGAAATTCCCATTGATTCAAGCTGTCTTGCAATTGTGAATATTTTGCTAGCTCTGCTCTTCAATACAAGTTGAAGTTTGTGGGATAGGGAAGGTCATGGGTGTACCTGGCTCCTTCCTTCCCTTCAGTTAACTTCAGTGGGCTTTGCTAAAGCTCCTAAGGATGCAAGAGGTGTCCTTCCTTCTGCTTCCTGCATATATTGAGTCTCATCAAAAGTGGAAAATGCTGTGTTAACAGCTGATCTCAAAGGCATGTCCCCTGCTTGTGTACACCTGCACTGCCTGCATGTGCTTTGTTGTGTTTTGATAAAACCCATTTTGAAAGGGCAGCTGCTGCAGCACTGAGCTCCCTGCTTGTCAGGCACTGTTGTCTGAGTCAATAACCTTCTGCTCCTCTGTCTGTACTAGCTGTCTTTGACTTGGATGTTTAGTTTAGGACTTCAAAGCCCTATGTAAACCCTGTCTGCCCAAGCATATGTTCATTAAGTGGCTCAGAAAGATTAATTTCTTTCCTGTTTCTGTATGGTGACTACTCTGGCACCTTCAGTGTAACAGAGTCCACAGAGCAAGTGGGAGAGGAAATATCCTGCAATACATTTACACTTTATATATGAGCAGTGCATTGTCTGCTCTCCTTCACATAAAAAGTGTGTTGATCAGATTTCCTGCCTGTGTGATGGCCAGGCTGATACATTCAGTGTCTCAGAGGGGTTTGTTAGTTGTGCCTTTTCAATATTCAGAAACTTAAGGCTGCATTTCTGCATGTAGCATGCTGTCCATATTGCATAAACTCGTTTTCACCTTTTCCTTACACTCTGGCTGCCTTCTGCACAGCTTCAGCCCTGCTGGTAGGGAAGTGAGTGTGCCTGGCTGGAACCTTTCCAGCCAGCACCCTTGAACTTGTCTCCTCCTCCCTCTGCACGTGCTGGGCTTTGCTCTCCTGCTGGCTCTGTTTGTCCTCAGCTTGTGGAGAAGTTGGCAGCTCTCTGTGCCTGGTAGCTTTATAGTCCATTACACTCCTACTTTTTGGTTTGAGTAACCTTGCCTGGAGTTTGGCATAGACAACTCTCTGTTGGATAGTCATAAATACTTCAGTTAGAGCTGCAGGTGTAATGCCTTAGATGATGAATAATCGGAGATCTCAATCAATTCACTTCTAAGAGCCTCATAACTAACACTCATAAGGCAAGGCATTTTTCCTCCAACTGTTTGGAGCATTAAATCCAAAGCTCAGCATTAAGACCTAGGAGGGCCCATCAGCAAAGTGTCACATGCATTAAGCCCAGAGCAGAAAGCCTTTGCACAGCAAGCACTACAGTATTTAGGAAGATGCAGTAGCTGTGCTCCAGATCACTTACTCAGTATTAAAATTCAGCTCCTCAGCCTTCTTTTTCAGCACCTGAAATATTTCAGCTGCCTTTATTTTCTGTTCTCTTTCTATTTAAAGTAAATCAGGTTTATTTTTTAAGCGCTGGCTTATGAGTCACTGTTAATGGGAAGGTGGAGAAGGGCCAATAACATATTTGATTGAGAATGTCTGTTCTGCTGGTGGTTTTTGTGAGGAAATGAAAACCACAAATTGCAATAAATTTACTTATTAAATAAGCATTAAAGTTTTTGCTGTAAAATAGGATTCTTCATGATTTTTTCCCAAGTCAGCGAAGCCTTGTATTTCTAGAAATAAGAAAGTGACTCATTACAATTAGTGAAGGGTTTTTAACTGGTAATACTACAAAACAAAAGGAACACATGGTCTACCAACACAGGTCAATTTCACTGATTCAAGAGGCATCACCACAGATATGCACAGAATTTCCCTTATCCTTTGTAAGGGCTGTGGAGTTTTCAATAGCTCTGTAGAACCAGAAAAATGAAAAACCCTTAAGTCTTTTAGTGAGTTTCTGGCAGTACTAGAAGTGGAAAACATCAGAAATCAGGAAAGATGGTGTCCAAGAAAAGACACCATTCTGCTATACGGAATTATGCCTTGCTGACATCTTTCATAGAAAATTACTCCATCAAAATGAAATAAGAAGAGGTATTGCTGCCACTCTGGCATGGACCAGTAGAGCTTTTGTTAAGCACACACACAATATATGGAGAGCTTCATTGCAAATGGTGCTCCCAAGCACGTTTCCTGGAGGAAAGTGTATATATACAATATATATATATAAAGGTAAACCAGAGCCACCTTCTTCATTACAAATTCCTCTAGATATTTCTTGCTGTTGAATGGTGGACACAAACTGCAGCATGGCCTGTAGCCTGAAGGCTGTGAAAATTCAACCTTGACATCCTGTAACAATCATTTGTGCACTGTACAGGTCACATAAATCTCTTTTAAAAGTATGACAGTGCTGCTGGTTTTAAAGCATGCTTATTTCCATTCAATGTAGTTTTGGTACTGCTGTGTTCATGTTCAGTATAAAATAACCCACACTTTTTAAGATGCTGTCAGCTATTTCTTGCTCTTAGAGGTCAATAACCTTCCAGGTTAGCTGAGCTTAGCTGTAATCTTGGTGGGTTTTATTCCTGATATCATCCCTGTGTGCCCTCCTGGTATGGATTTACAATAACCATTTTATCAAGATCAAGCATATTAAGCACAGACAACTCTATAGTTTGAAAAAGGAGGCACTTTTCATACTGATGTAGAAGTCTCTATTTGTGTAATGGGCACCTCTCCCTTGTCACTCTCACCGTTGGTGTGTCCAAGATCCTATTTGGTTTTCCTGTAGTCAACAGTAAATGCCCTACTTGCTATGAACAGATTTAAAACACTGGCTGTAATTACTTTACCCTGTCCTGTAGATAAAGTCAATGTGTCTTAATCTAAACACTTCCTGCTTTCTCTGTATATTCCCTACTTGACACTTTATCCACCTACATAACTTTGCCTCAAAATGCCTCTCTTTGATTGTCTGATCAGCAAAAGGGCTGACACTGCTTTAATTTGTCTCCACAAAACCAGTGCTTTCATTGCATGGGCAGGTGGCCTGTGATGTGTCAGTCTAGGGCAGTCTGAAGTAGCAGAGTCCTCGTAACAGCACTATGGATGAAGTTTAAAATGTACATAAATCTAGAAACATTAAAATGTCTTTGCTTTCCATGCTATGTAGTTGTAAGTACAGCTGGAAAAGGATATTTTCCTCTTTGTCTCAGTATAAATATAAGCTGATGACAAATTTATAACAGATTCTTAATCTGTGACAAAAACCCTGTGGTGTATTGATGAATAAATTGATTTAATTTCCCCAAAGGGAACCATAGGCTTAACATTATCAGCTGGGGCAGCACTGCAGCAGAAGGTGATGTTGTATAGTAGTATATTTGGAATGAAATATTTTAGCACACTGTTTTATTGCTTACTATCCTGAATTATGGTTCCCATACCATGACCCTGGATCAAGGTAATCCACAAAAATCATGAGAGGTCTGCCAGTGTTCCCCAGCCTGCTCTGCACTGGGGCACAGCAGATCCGAGAAGCCTCTGCCTGGTGCCCTGTGCTGCAGTGAGAGACAGAGTCCCTCACCCTGTGGGCTTCCTCCTGGCTGCAGTGGGATTTACATCAGGCCCTGCTGCTGGAGCGGTGGCCCAGCTGGGAGGAGGGAGTTGGAAAGCCACCGACAGTGACAGTCCGGCCGTACTGACTCAAGGGACCACATCCAGGGGTTGCTCTATTAAGTCCCTTCATTTGTCTGTTCTGTGAATTGCTATCATTCTTCCCATGGAGAAAGGACACATCATCAAACTTGGCAGAGGGTGAAAACCTTACTCATACATGCTTGCTTTGGCTCTGATATCCAGCACGTGGAAAGGGTCAAAGTCCTGGAGCAATGGCCCAGTGGGCTGAGCTGATAGAAGGCAAAGATGCAAATCCTGCTTTTTCCTGAACAGGGAGCCTGCAATATAGTTTGCAAGTAAAACTGTGCAAAGTCCCTCCCACAAAGCATTTTCCAAGATAGCAACTGGGATATCTGGAGCTTGAAGGGGTGCCTGTGATGCAGGTTTCTGGAAGTGGTGGGATAGCTGAGCTTTGAGGAGAGATACTGTGCTAGAAGTGAACAGAGGAAGCAATGTTCTGATTTGCACTCCAGCCAGCAATAATCTCTTTTCCTGCTGAATGCTGCATTTTTCCATTATAAAAACATTAATCTGTGGGGTATTGGGACATGGTCAGATCCTGCCAAGAACAAATTGTTAAGTAGTTGCTGTGCTCATTCCCTCTTAAAGCTGTAACTGTTGGTTTTCATTTTGCAAAATAAGTATCATGGGGCAAAAATGTATTGGCTGTGACATTATAACTATTTCCCAGAAAGATTAATTCTAAACTGAGAGACTTGGAAACAAATCATTCTTAGAAGGCTCTGTTTGTTTAGCAGCTGTTGTTTATATATGAAACAAAGGCTGTTTGGTTACAATTGTATTATATACCCTTACATTTCAAAACAAGGCTGACTTTAAAGTCTCTATTTTCAGTTGACTTTAGGTCATGGTACAATACATGAGTTTCAGGCTGACAAGGAACTGGTCATTCCTCCACAGGCTCTCACCCTTTGAAGGATCAGATGCAAACTGCCCAGAGGCACCACAGCAGCAATTCCTCTCTTAAATTGTGCCCTCTGCTTTCTTTGGAGACTCCCAAGTACATTCAGCACTCCAAATTCCCTCTTCTGTGACCCTGTGACTATCCAACCCCTCTAAAGTATAAGAGAGAAAGAAAGTTTCAAATAGGGATGTGCACCAGCTGACCTTCTCATTTAAAGGCACTTTCTGGACTTGCCAAAGAAAGTGCAAGGGCTTCTGTCAAGTGTATTTCTAGAAGGTGCCTGGCTGTTCCATGGGGCAGAGCTAAAGCCCATCACATGTACAAGCCCATCCACTCAAATCAATTGTCTATTGGATCTATTACGGCATAATAGCTTTCAATAAAAAAACATAGCAATAATGAATATGCTGAGATAATGAAATATGCAATAAAGGGAAGAATCTGGAAATGTGAAGTTTGCCCCAGCCTGAGGGTTAGTACACATTGGCACAACTCCTGCCAAGATCAGTAAGAGTTATAGTCTTCTACAGCAAGATCACTTTGTCCTTGGACTTTATTTACAGTTATGTTTTGTTGCAGCCTAAAAGTGGAAATACTGTCAAATACTACATCAGCTCATCAGACAGCTTGTTTTCCCCCCATACAATTGAAGCTGTTGCCAGTCACTGTTATGGAAGCTGTGTCATACTGCTCCTATTCCCAAGTTAGCACAATTTGGGAATGTTTATCTGTCTTCCTGTAATGACAAATATTGCTATTGTGCTGATGATAAATTCTGCAGTCATTATAATAGTATTTTTGCAGTAATTTATAAGCATTTGTGAGACTGAGACAGCACAAGGGATCATAGAAAATCTAATTTTTAGAGCCTGTGTCTGCAAGAAGAGGAGGGTTGCAGCCTCTCCAAGACAGGAGTCCTTTGAGCCCTTTCGTATTTGGCTGGATGAACTTTCCAGTAACTCTGAAATAGTGTATTGAGAAAATTCTGGATTTAGTGACAAATGACTTAATAAATCCTTTCTTTAGCCTTTTAATTGATTTCCACCAGAGAGAGAGATATTTAATTTAATATGTCATTGACTACTCTCAGGTATGAGACTACCTCCACAAATCTTTTTGTACTGTCACCTCTTAGCTGGTTATTAAATTAGTGCTGTCTACAAATTTATTTGGTCATAAATTATTTGGTAATTATTGAGAAGTTCCTTTCACCCTGTGTGTCATATGGCTGTTGGGAAGTAAAATGGAAATGAATGATTTTTTTTTCATGGTAATTTAAAAGTGCTTGGGAATAAGTGGAATATAAGAGAAATTACTATGTTAAATATCTGAATTTTGCTTTTAGTATAAATGTCAAAGAAAATAAGGTCTCTGGACTGAACATCAAACTTTTTATTTATAAATCAGATTCTTAATATATTTGGTTCAAAATAATTTGGTTCAAATATATTTGGTTATATTTGGTTCAAGATAACCTGATGAGAAATTTTATATCTAATCGACTTAGTAATTGCTACAGCAGTCCTCTTTCTTTTATTCTGAAATTGGAAATGAATAAGAGCCTAAATGCCCTCAAAATATGTTTGGCTCCAGAACCTTCTTCAGCTTCCAATGTTTACAAGCAACTAGCAGCACTGCCATGAGGATGTTGTCTTTGGCCCAGCAAACAGGGATGGTATTTCAGGTTTTCTTTCTCTCAAGACACTGTGAGTGCCATTGGGCACTGAGCACACTGTGGGTCTGTAGCTTGGCTCACCATGTCTTTGCATGGAGAGCTGAGAGCCTGTGGTGAGAACAGACAGATTTTGAAGCTGGAGACTGTATGGGTTCTTATGTGTGGAGTTCACAGCAGCACATGATGCTAAGATGGAGCTCACCTACTCCACTGCAGAGAAGATCATGGAATATACTGAGCTGGAAGGGATTCACAAGGCTCATCGAGTCCAACTCAAGATGCTGCTCTGCAGGATCTGCTGCCTTTACACTCCACTTGTGCTCCTTTCCTGAAGAAGCTATCAACTCCCAACAAGCAGCCATCCTCTAATATGAAATACAAGTCATGCAGCTTTCATTATTTTTATGATTTGATGTCTCATTTTTAGTGTTGCTTATCAAGAATCATTTACATGATGGCGTCAAGGAAAGAATGAGGGAGCATTAAGTAACTCATGAGCAGCAAACAAGTATCACAAGCATGGCAAAGCATAAACCCAACTGCTGTACATTGATTTTAAAACAAGGTACTGTCCCGGTTCCAGCCAGTACAGAATTAATTTCTGCATTAACCAGGAGGGGTCATGGCTAGCACCTGGATGTTTTTCTATACCACCTCATCATTTTTGGGGCTGGGGGTAAGGTGGTCTTTTCCTGTTGAGTAAAGGTGGCTGAGGAAGCCCTTGGGTAGCACTAGTTCTGAGCATTGCTTGCCTTTGTCTTGTACACTTGCAACTTGAGAGGTGGTGATCACAGAGATGATTTTCAGTGTACATTTTTTATGTATTTGGACCTGCTGTTCAATCAGACAGAACATTCCTACTGAAATACATATGTATTTCTTAGTCTGAAAAGCTGATTTAAACCCTCTCTTTTTGCTATTCCATGATGTTTGAAGGGTTTTGTGCAAAAAGGGTTAAGTTGGCCTTGGTTTAGAGGAGAATTATGTCAGTCACAGAGTGAGATCAGTTTTTAAAGTATGCACAGATGCATGTCTTTGCTGATAGGATCTGTCAGACCATATGAATGAACATAAATAAACCTATTCCTGCTTGTTAGACATGGCAGTGGAGGATAAGACCTGGAGCTTAATGAAGAGAAAGCACAAGCTTCTCCTGTCAGCCAATGTGGAGATAGAAGCAGATAACCTGGAGTTTTAGGTGCACTTTCAGTTAATCCATATAAAGTTCAGCTCAGTTTCACATAGAGGTTGTCTACAGATTCTGTGTGTTCTCCTTGCCCAATTCATTATCACAGTGTGACAGTTCCTGCAGTAAGGTTATTGCCATTTACTTGCAACCAGGTTAATTTTTAGCCTGATCAGTCATACAGAGGAATTGACAGTTCTCTGTTCATGATTTGTCTATTCTTCCTCTCCTCCAAGTTTAAGACAAACAACCAAACCAATCAAAATAATACAAAAAGAAATATCAAGTATTGACCATTCAAAATTTGGATGTAGTTGGATAACCTAAATTGCATAAAATTCTTGGCCATTGTATGACTTTGATTTAAATTTCATCTCATTGTTAATGCCAGGCTGGATGGGGCTCTGACCAGCCTGTTCTAGTGGAAAGTGTCCCTTCCCATGGCCAGGGGATTGAAAATGAATTACTTTTAAGCTCCCTTCCAACCCAAATTATTCTGAAATTCTATGATTCTATGTCCTGAAAACCTGGAGGATTGGCACGTGGAACACTCCAGTACAGCTCAATAAGGATGTGCCATCAAGCCAAATCAGTCAGTAATTCTCAGCATTTATCACTTGATGATGTCTGTTACCACTAAGACTTTGTTCTGCTTTTGCTCTGATCTCAGGTAGCCATGACTGTGAAATGTTACATTTGTGGCTCTTCAGGTTAGTTAGGGACAGATCAGGCTTAAGGCTGTGGAAGGTTTTGAATGGCAGGATACAACCTCACAGGTCTCTGCTCCAGGTGACACTGTGCTCTCTGTTGAAGTTCCATTGCCAGTGGGCCCTGCCAAACTGGGCAGTGGCAAGAAGGGTCAGATTCTGGGTGAAGTTGAAGCATCCCTTTAACTGGATGAGAAAGGCACCACCCTTCTGAAATTTTTTTAGCTCTCCAAGAGGCTCAGAATATGACCAAAAGGCCAGATTTGTCTTAGAAATTAAATCCATTAATCTTGCATTTCTTACCATCATTTATTTCTACCTTTTTAAAATTAGGGGTTTCTCAGTGGAGATGTTGAGCTGTTAAATGTTTCTTTGTGAGCAGGAAGGCTCAATCTGCATGTGTATTTTTATATTTGGGGCCACAGCTCTGATGCCCTTTCTTATGCCTTCAGGACTGAGACTACCTGCAAGCACTGTTAGATGAAATCCTCAGACTTTGGTAAGCAAACAAATAGTTCTGATGTTTGCATCCTTCAAACTCATTTCACCACATTCAGTTTTCTCTGAAGTCCATGTCCTCAGACTATACTGCTGAATGTCACTATCCTGCTGCACAGGCCTAAAAATGCATGTCTGACATTGAAAGTCATTGTTTTATTCTGATCCTCCAACTTTTATCTGCAAAATCCTTATTATACTGGCATATTTAGCTAAGCAAGTGATAAAGTCTCTTCCATGGATGTCACTACTTGAACACAGTAATGAAATCTACTTAAGAAAAATACTAAGTGATCTGGACTATAAAGCTGATGTCTTCTATTTAATTGTTTTTTCACTTTTCTGCTCTACTCTTTTCCTGATGAGTAGCTGATAAAGTAAATTTGTCACAGGTTCATGAGACTATTGTTCTTTTACCATGGGAGGAATAAAAAAAGGGATATTCTCAGGTACCAAAAACTCTCTTGTCTCCAGAAGTTTCATCCTGATTAGGATTATTCTGTTGGAAAAAAAATTAGGAAAATATTCACCACAGATATTTCACACTGGTTTAAACAGAAGTTTTTTAATTATACAACTTATAATTACTTTCAAAAAATCTTTCCTCCAAGCCTCTCTTTTGCTAGACCTTAGAAAGCTGTGCTTCCACTCAGCTTCTCTGGAGGGAAAGGTGGCAAGACTTGTGAATTCATCTCCCTTTCATCTGTAGGTTATTAATTTTTTTTTCAGCTTTTCTTTAAGACTTCCATAGCTTGTAATGACTCCTGTTCAGCACAAAAATTATGTGACAGAACAGGAAAACAGAAAAACATCACTTTTGCTGCTTGCCATTGGCATCATTTTTTTTTGTGTAGTTATTTGGGAGAAACCCGACCAAACCAAATTAATCCCAAGGCCCCTTGACTGAAGAATGTCCTGAATTTCAGTGTTTCCAGGGAGTGAATTCTACACCACACAACAAATGTGCAGCCCTGAGCTGGTGTCCATGGCTCATGCAGGGTGTCATGCTTTGGCTGTGATCAGCAGAACAGCTCTCAGCACCCAGTGTCATCCATTCATCTCTTTTATTTCTTTCCATCCTGCTCACCTCTTAAAATTCTGTGCTACCCTCAACTTTACCTCCTGCTTCCATGTCTCTCCTTTTAAGCTGGCTGTGAGTTTCTCAGCTGATTGAACTCTCACTGGGAGATAACTGCACATTGTTTTCATGATCAGCAAGGTCTCTCATCGACCAGCTTGTCTTACCAGAAAAGAAATCTGCAAAATATTCTCAGTAGATTTAGCTCAAGCCACAGACTAGGCTTGAGCATAAAAAACACAATGAAAAGAGAGAACTTTTCTCTGTCTGTTGTCCCTGGACTGTAAGTGATGCCAGCCAGCTTTGCTGAATGAAAAGTGTGGTTTCAGAGCTTCCAGTAGTGATGAGCATTTCTGTCTTTACAAATGTAACCATGAAATTCTTCACATACAGAGTCAAATGTGTCTGTCCTCTCACAGCCTGAGCAGGCTTTGTCAGCTGGCATCCTCTTGTGCAGGCCTGAGGAAGCAGAGTGTTTTTCTGTATCTGAACTGATAATTTTCTGTGGCTATTTTTAGAGACCTGAGGGTGGACTTTTGTTTTTTTCCATTTCTTTCGCAAATGAAATTTCAGAGTGCCTCACTGAGTTTTGACTGCTTGTTTTATTTCTTATGTCTCTTCAGTTATCATTACTCCAGGGTGATTCACATTGCTTTCTAAATGCATATGTTTGGATGCCTATTGAGGGGAGCTTAGCAACTGCACCACGCTGAAAGCCCAGGCTGGCTGAGGCACGGCTGATGCTTAACCTTTACTTCTCTTTACAGGAAAAAGGTCACTGCTGTGAGCTCATGAGTGAGCAATGTTCTGAAATGTTTGATTATCCTGCTTTGCACCTCTGCCTTCTTCCTCCCACATCTTCTCCTTTCCTGGCCATGGTACCTTTTCTTTACTCTGTTACCTCTTACCCTTCAAATGAGATTTTGTAGCACTGACAGTCATAGACCGAGACAGGTACACCAACAGAACCCTTACTCTTGGGCACTAGTTCTTCATTTTAATTATGTGACAAGAAGTCACAGGCCAAACTTTCCTCTGTCACACCTCAAATTACTCCATTATTTTTTATTGAATTTTCAGTAACTGAATGGACAGTCTTCAGAACTCAGGATTTGAATCCCAAGCCTTGCCAACTCATTCTAGTAGACTTCATTCTAGAAGACTTCAGTCATATCCTTTATTCATAACATTAGTTTCTGGTTTTCTTCTTAAATCTGCAGGCTAAAATAATTTCAGATAGAATATTTTATTTCTGGTGATTGGCTGACTGATGATTTCTAGAAAATTAAAAAAAAAATGAAAGAAAGGAAGAATTTAGCTTTTTAAAACTATGTCTGCCATCAGTTTATGCTTGTCAGCCTGCTCAAAAGTAAATAGTAATACAAAATGGAAAACTGCTTGTTAGATTTTAAGCACAAACAAAACCATAGACTGACAAACTGCAAAAAGTTACTTGTTTTTGAGGAAAAATGGTCTTTTAGAGAACAATTTTTTACCACTCTTTATAGAGAGATAGAATAAAAGCTGTATAATGGACCAAATGGAGAAGGCAGGCTCTGATAAATGGGTAGCAATGGAAAAAGAGGCTCCATGTTTTCCTTGAGTGGCATGGCAAACATGAATAAGTCCTTCAAGGAAAGCTTCACTAGAAACTGAATTAACAGCATGTATTCTTCAAGCAATTATATTCAGACATTTTCTACAGCAAAGCCTGGAGACTTTTAGGACAGCATGCTCTTTAAGCCATCAAGGTGCTGGTGCTGGACCCGCCCTTGGTGGCTGCTTGGCTGATGCCAGAGCTCCCATGTGCTCTCATTCACACCACACAGAAAGCTGCTGCATTTTGTTCATCTTTCTATCTCTATCTTCCTTTATCTATCCACCTTTATCATCTACTTTAGATTATTTTACTGGGTTGTAATATCAGTGTGGTTAGGTGTATCCTCTTTGCCCATTAGCAGCTTGGTGGGGTATCAAACACACAACAGTAATAACAAGCCCACCCTGCGTGGACTTCAAGCTGGGATTGCTGCAGCTCAGGCTCTACCAGCCTGCATGGAGCAGTCTCAGTCCTTCAACCACTTGTGAGAACCTGAATCCCAAAAGCAAAAGCCTTCCTTTCAAACCCTTTGCTTTCCTAACCTGTTAGTGTATAAATTCAAAGCTCCATATCTGCAAGCCCAAAGGTCAGCACTGAGCCTGGAAGATTTGGTTCTATTAACCAGTCCCTCAAAGCACCCACCTCAGCAGGCACAAATTCCCTACACAGAAGAGCTTTCATCTTGCTGAAAGCACAAATGGAAAAATTTGTGGCAAGGTAAAGGAAGGTAATGACTTTTGGAAGATGTTAGCTGGGTAAGAACCAATATCAGCATCAAATTTACTGAATTATGTGGAAAGACATGTCTTCACTTATAAAAGGCAAAGGGGTCTTCATAAGCTACTGTAAACACAGAAGAGGAAATATAAAATTAGACACTAGGTGTTAAAAGAAATTAATGTGTTTATGATGGAATATATACAAATTATGATGGATACCGAGAAGTATATCTTCATTTATTTGCTGGACAGACCACTGTGAATGACAGTAACTAAAATGTAAGCAGTAAAACCAGCAATGGCACATTAAGAATATTTTGGAGACTGGTCTTCTGCTTCAAAATGGAATTGTTGATCTTTTTTCTAATGAAAGTAGAAACCACAGACCTGCTGTTCCTGCTCTTAATTGCAGCCTGGAAGTTAGGCAGTGTTCTGAGCTAAATTTTTCTGATGAAGGTGAATCCTTGTAATTAACAGTGTTAAATTCACTTTTAAAATGAATCTAGCAAAATAAATCTGCCATTTTGCATATGGTAGCACATGTGATTGTTCAGCATGAGTGCTGCCCTCACATATCTTAGTATAGTTAATTCAACTCTTAGTATATTAAACCCAAATGCCAAAAACATTAATTTGGCTGGATTAAAATAGTGAGACTTTTGCATGTAAAGAATCTTGTTCTTTTTTTTTTTTTTCTTCCCCCCATTTAAAAATTTCTGATCTTGAGCTCACTTTGTAGAAAATAAAGACTAAACTTCAATGAAATATGAGTATGTCTTCTAATTAGTGCTTGATGGGAAAGGGGGTTTGATTTTGGCTTTTGGGGGTTTTTCAGCTTCTGAATGAGGCAGACAGAATGCAGGCTCCACTTCCCAGTCCAGGTGTCTTGATGGCTGGATTCCCAATGCACAGGAATAAAATTCTGCCTCTCTGTTAGCTGTCTCCCTCATTCTTCCTTTCCACTCATACTTGTTTTGTTCTATCCCTAATCACATGTTTCTGCAAACTATTCTTTCTACATGTAGTGGATGTCACAAGATTATATGGTTTAAGGTCATGAGACTGCCACTCTTGCTTTTTTTCCTACTTTTAATTGGCCTCTTAGAATTCACCCTGTTAAATTGAACTCTGATGAGTAAAATAGAAGAGTTCAGTATTGGTCAGACCTCACATCTCAAGTGAAGCTGGTGATGAAATGTAGCATTAAAAAACAATTGCTCCTGTGAGGCCCTAGAACACCAGTGCTTGCAACCCCACATTGCTCCATCCCAGTAGGGCTTGAGACATGGCTCCTTTCTTTTCCTGATCTGAGCCACTCATTGGAGTGGAATTGTTGTTTGAATGAGATGAGGGGATGGAGCTGAAGGCTTGTGCTTTCAGCACTCTGGTTCTTGTTCTGAACTGTGGCAACTAAGTCTCATTATTAAATTTATTTATGTCCTGGAATGAAAAGATAGACTATCATCATGGTAAGACCCCCATGACACTTTTGTTGCTTCGGGTAATGTGTGTAATTTATTAACTCATGTCATAGTCTTGTAAGGAGGAGTTAGCCAATACAACTGACAATAACAGGAATTTTAGCACTCATGGTTTGTCTGTATCAGATAGTGATTTCTGAGAGCATCCCCATGCTTCCTGTGCCTCCATAGGCTCTGGAGTTAGATGTCATTCTTGTCATTCTCTTTGGCCCTGCTGCCAGCTCCAGAGCACCTCCTCACCAAGGGGACTGAGCTGCTGCAGTGGCCTCTGCAGCACTGGGCTCTGTGGACTGTCCCAGGCTTCCCAAACAGAGCAACTGCGGCCTTATTTAAAACTCTAGTGGAATTCCAAAGCTTGAGTTGGTGGTTTTAGTCAGGATTTTTTAATTAGTAAAAGAACAATACCTCTCCTTTCTTCTATAAATCCACGTGTGCAGCTCTGTTTCTGCTAGTGGATCTAATCTGCTCTGTGTTACTCATAGGTAGGGTCTGTTAAGGGCTTGAGAGGAAGTGGGATGTTTGCAATACAGTGCCTCCAACTGGTTTTGAAATTACATCTTTCAATCTTTTAATTAATTTTCCAATTTTTAGCCATAATATTTCCAAAGTATGTGAATAAACTATCCTGCAGCAGGCTATAAAAAGTTTAATAATGGAAATATAGATGCATTCTACTCTACTGAAAAGATGCTTCAGGATTTCCATTGGCAAATCTTGTTACCTTTAATTTGTCAGTATAAATCATGACACACCTTTTGATGCTGTAAAGTAAATAATTGTAGGGTGTGTTAAAAACTACACCAAACACGACAACAGCCCTTGCCCACCATACAATGCTACATGAGACCCTGGTGGTGGATGGCGCAGGCCATTAACCCAGAAAGCAGTTATTGATTAGATTTCACTATGTTACTGAAGGGCTCTGACATTAACTCAAGATTCCTTGCATGGCATTTGCTAAGTGCCTCTCTTTAGAGTTCGGGACCACACACAATTTGGTTGTTTGGGATTTTTTAAATTGAGATCACTGCTAATAAAACCCAGTATTTGTCCTTGCTAAAATTTATTACCTTGTCTTTCCTTCATTTGGTTCTCTTATCTTGTATATTTGAATTCCTTGCTTCCAAAGTTTAGCCTTCAGTGTGAACAGTTCTGTTTATCTTCATAAGAGAATTAGTAACCAGATATATCAACAAAATAAACTTGTCTCGCAGGAGAAAAAAATCTCCCACTTTCTTAACCATCCAGGGAAATAGTTGCTGGATCCTGCATATATTCTGGATGAGATCTTATCCCAAAATGTTTTTGTACTACCCTGATGCTCCAAGAGCTCATTTAGAGCAAACATGCCATCCAGGAAACAACGGGAGAGCACTGTATTCTTGCCAAGCCTCAAATATTTGCTGTGAGACAGCCCTTGTCAGCTGCTTGTAAAGCTGCAGTGGGACCAGGCACCAAAACACTGTCCTTCAGGCTTGGCAACCAGATTGGGGGACTGCCATGCATTTTTCAGACATGGCCACAAATACTTATTTTCTTGCTAGGGCAGTGGATTGAGAGTAAATTCCTTCTGAATTCTTTAAAACCTTTTTTTTTTTTTTACCTTTTGTGGTTAGATGATTTTCAAGGAAATAGAAAAAGAAAAAAAGATGGCTTGAAAGGTCCCAGAGTTGAGCAAGAACAATAAATCTGGTGGAGTAAGGATTACCACCCTGACACATAGAGCTGCTCCACAACCTCTGTGTGGGAGAGGAGATGCTGGGCACAAATCTCCCTGAAAGGGAGGTGGAAATCTCTGGTCTGTCATGGCATCCATCCTCCAGAGCACCCCAGAAGAAGCCACAAAAGAGCTCCTCATTCATGGCATGTCTGGCAAATGGTGAGGTCAGGTCTCAGTAAGAATGTCCCAGCTCTGAGCTAAGCAATCTCTGTGTGGGGGTGGTGTTTTTGTTAACATCAGCACAGCAAGCACAAACACAGGTTTCGTGGAAATTTGATGATCCTGATAAAATTATTCAGTCCAGAAGATAAACAGCAGCACATTTGGGTTCATTTAATCTACTATTTTCTTTTCTTTTGACTATAAAATAATTTGACTTGAAAGAAAACTCCACACAACATTACAGCTGATCTTGCAGCCTAATAACACATTTTATTAAAAAAAAAAGGAAAATTACAATTAGAAAATGCCACATGATACTCTGAGAGGTAGAGGCAGCTAACGACCATGCTTTGTCTAAGGGATTAAACCCTCCCCTCCATGGTTGCAGATCTTAGCATCTTGCTCTTCTGCAGCAGAGGAGGTCTGAACCTGTGGCACCAGAAATGCGAGTGGCCTGCACTGCCTTCCTCACAAAGCACCACACCAGCATTTCTGAACTCTGAGAGTACATAGCCTGTTATTTGATTTTAAATTTCATGGAAAGCAGTCACTTTTTAAAGAGAAATGTTTTATTTAAAGAGCAGATTTTATATTTATTTTAATAGGTAGATTTTGGATGGTGTTAGTTACCCATAGATACTGAACTGTCAGTGAAGCTTTGTAGGAATGAAGATGTTGCAATTCAGATTATGCTCCAATGCTGGTAATCACAAGGTTGGTATCAACACTCTTCTGCTATCTTATCTTTGAAGATTCCTTTGCAGCTTGTTTCAATGGGTGTGTGCTGGTGAAGAGCACAGTACCATGTCTCTTAGCAAAAGGAGTTTGTTTTCTGGCAAAACAGCTATTCAATTAAGCACATTTTGAATGCAAAGCACTTACATAATAATCAGGTTTCACTTTATTTTGGAATATTAAAGTTTTCTTGGACTGAGATAAAGTGATCAATCTAGACGTAAGAATTTCGTTTAACCTGGTAGCTAAACAGAGAAAATATCAAGTGCCAAATCCAGTTTGGACCTGCAGCTTTGCAAAGCCTCTGTCCTGAAGCTATATTTCAAAGTAGATTTTGGCTGAGAGATAGTCAGCTTTTTTTTTGTGGGGAAGGTGATGTTTCAGACTATTTCTTTTTGCTGAAAGACTCTCAAGGAAAAATTCTACAGTAATAAGCAAATTAATAAAATCTATTTTTTTTCTCCAGTGAAATTCACTGATTGATTCAGCTCTCCTTTTAGTCCCATGACACATGAGGTAAATTGGAGGAGGCAATAACTCTATTAACAAATAAAAGACATAGGGGATGGCCCCTTTAAGTAAAGGATGGTTTACTACCTTAATAAGAGCCATGGTGTGATGCTTCTGCCCTTGAGCACTCTTTTCCTTCTTTGATGTCTTCTATCTATTTATAAAGTGCTCTGAGATTACAAGGATGAAGCACTCCACATAAAGTACAAGGTCGTTGTCTGTCTGCATTTAAAAATGGCAAGACAATTTATGATTTAAAAAGAGGAAGAAAGAATTCGGCAAAGAAATCAGCTTGCCACGTTTTGTTATAGGATCCAAGAAAAATTGATAAAGCTGACACACTTTTGCATTACAGCCTAAATTACATACATAACTTCAGAGAGATTCATCTGGTTTTCTACTCAGAGCAAAAGAACCTGAAAAAATAGAAACCATATCTTAACAATAAAAAAATTGCTGAAAATTTAAATGGATGCAGAATTGTGGGTTCTGGGCTGTAATTACAGTCTAATTCAGGCAAACTGCAATTATACATAAATCATAAGTTGAAGTTACACTGCTCTGTGGAGATGAAGTACTGAAACCAATCTCTGTTTAAGGGAAACTTGCTATGCCAAGGTGGAATAAAACATGCTGAAACAATCATAAAAATTGCTTGGTCTGTGCAGCAGACTTTATTTTATTAAACATGTTGAAAGTGATACACCTACAAATATCTAATATGATGGTTCTTCTGGCTAGTATCATGGATTTTTAGTTTTAAGGATCAAATCAAAACACAGAAGATAACTCCAGGATCTGTTCATTACCATGTGACTTTTTGATGCTGTTTCCAAAGTATGTGAATCCACACATGCAGGTAACCAGGGTGACCACCAAACCACAGCTGAAATGCAAGGAGTAGATTTACTTCATTACCTTATTAACAACATCAGGTGGCAGACACACATGGGGACACAGGCTCCA
The DNA here is from genome assembly GCF_024509145.1 of Vidua macroura. Lineage (NCBI taxonomy): Eukaryota > Metazoa > Chordata > Aves > Passeriformes > Viduidae > Vidua > Vidua macroura. The sequence continues at coordinate 62,853,432 of NC_071575.1, forward strand.
TCAGGCTCAGCTCATCCCAGTGCCCACAGGCACATGGGGACACAGGCTGCTGGAGGCTCAGTTCATCCTAGCAATGTGTGGGTGTGAGCCCCTACCTGCCCCACTGTACCAAAGGGCTTCATGAATGTGCAGTTTATCACAAAGCTGTGCTTTTCTGCTCTCTGAGTTCTTGATTTCTCTCTCTCTCTCTCTCCATTAGGAGGCCCAAGTGTGTCTGTGACAGTGTGTTATCTCTACACAGGAATTCTACTTCTGAAAACAGGGAGATGATGAACAACACTAGGCATAATAACTGGGATTCCCCCACTCTGTTATTTTTAGCATTCTCAGCTGCAAGGTCACTTGAGTGAATTCACCTCTTTGACATCCTTGTGCTTTCAACTGTTTCCTCCCAACATAAGGTTTTGTTTTGTGTTTCTAGGCTAGACCTACCACTTTTATGGTGCCCAGGTCCTCTTTGGCTGAGGAAAGTTTTGGAGTTTAGGAATCCTACTAGGACTGGCAGGAGTCTTGACTTGGCTGAGTTTATATGATCAGGCTCTTAACCCCTGCTCTGTGTCACTGAGGTTGGCAGGCTTGATGCTCTGCACTGGGTGCAGCAAGTCCTCGAGGAGGGCCCCGTGCTGAAGACCATCCCATGCTGGATTCCGTCTGCCAAGAGGTCCATGAACCTCCTCCTTCTCAGCTCAGCGTATCCTCTGGCAAGACTTTTGGGGCACTCCACCTTCGAAAGGGCTTCAAGCACATTGAACTAAACAGTCTCAGTTCAGCAGAGCTGCCAAGCCCATTCTTCATTGCCCTGCTAAATTACAAGTGAGTTCAGCTGTCGTGTTCATTTGTACACAGAGGCCAATGAGACTGTCACACTGCCTGCTGTGCCAGGTTAGAAAGAGAAGATTAAAAATGACACTTTTTTCTTGTGTCCCACAGATAAGAGGTTTTCCAGTTCCTTTATTCTCAGGAGTTTAGGAGATGTTTGAGACTGGCTGTTATGAACAAATCCAGTTAGCTGATTATTTGCTGAAAAACCACCCTAATAAATACTAAAGATTAAAAAAAAAAACCCAGCCCCAAGCCCTTGTGTTGTCTTTCTTTGTATTTGAATTTAGCCATCACTCCTCTAGCTGACATATATATTACATCAAGTAGCAGAAACAAGTGAATTATTGGACATGGTGTTAATTTATTCTTGCCTAACTCTGGGCCCTGCATAAGGGCAGCTATTGCTCTGTACATGGCAGATATTTGATATGGTGTGTGTCCTGCTATTGTGACTCTGTAAAGCTTCTGAGGATTAACAAAGAAAGGATGTAGAAATATACTGCCTGAAATGTCAAACACAAAAGTGAAATAAAAAGAAATATATAGGAAAAATGAGCACATTAGTACCTAAACCTTTCGGGAAACCAGATAATGCAGGTTCAATTTCAAATTCCACTATCAGTTTTTTATGTGACCTTGGGCAAAACGTTTAACTTCCCTCTCACTATTTCTCTTCTGTAAAACTGAAATCAGGCTTTGTCAAAGGAAGGGGAAAGGGATAAGCCTTATTTCAGCCCAGAGATCATCTCATGTGGACAATGGGAATATGAATCAATTTCTTTGAAGAAAATAATTTATATGTTCCTCCTGATCTAGTCATACAATATGCAGTGCTTAAATTTTCTCTCTTTTCTGTTGTAGATTTCATATCTGAACAAAATAGATTGTACTGAAAACTAACTGCCCACACCTCCCCAAAGCCATTCACTCAAATGAAAGCAGATATTTGACCTCTTGAAGCATAAAAAATAAGCATTCTATTCAATTTCTTCCTCCATTAAACTGATAGAGTTTTTCTTAGAAGAATTACCTTTGGCAAAACATTCATTTGTTGTAAATCTTCAGAAACTGTGGCAGAAATTGGATCAGAACAGTGTCTTACACATTTCAACAGCAGGTATAAAAATATGAAGAAGATTAAGGTATATATCTCTTGTCACCAGTAGACTTTTGCTAGACCTCCCTTGGGCTGACAGCACTTTTAAACACCTACATGGCCTAAGATTTATAGCCTAAATGTGTGCAAGTGAAAAATTACCCTAATTGGTATCAAAAAGTCTCAGTGAATGTATTATTTTGGAGATCATTTATTTTGTTTCATGCTGAACTGAAATAATACGTTCTGCCTTGAAGAACTGCTTCTGTTCTATGGTTTCCATACTGTGAATAAATACTTAAATTACTCTTTCTTGTGAGCAAAGCTCAAAGGGGAAAGCCTGGCCACTCTTTACTGAAGCCAAGTGAGATGTGGTGCTGCATTCCAGCTCCTGCAGCTGAGCTGAGCTTCATCCTGGCCCCACCACGCTGTGGTCAGGAGAAGGCTTTGTGTTTGGATTGGTCTGTAACCTCCTTGCTGTATATTTCAGAAATACCAGGGATCTGACCTGCAAAACAAAATGCCTCTAAGCAGAATCAAATTTATGATAAAGAAAACAGGCGTTTTTGACCTATTATAATCTGCCTATTTGGAATATCTGTGGGGGGGAAAAAAACTCCATAGGATTATATAATTAAAATTATTTAATATTGCACATACATAAAGACATTGAACAGGGTTATTTACCTATTTCTGTCACTTCCTAACTTTTCTGTTTCTAACTTGGCATCTTTGGTTGTTAGTGAGTAATCTGGGCAGCACATGCTCTCTGAATGAACAGATTTTAAAAACGTCATTATTCATATTTTTATGAGCAAAACTTCTTCCTCAAACATCAGTACGTACAAAAATCACAGTCATCTGAGTACTCATGGGAAAGGGACTGGAATGGTATGAAATGCAGAAGTTATGCTTTATCATATCTTTATCTTCCATAAACTCATTCATTCCATCTACAACTTTTTATTGGTGAGTCTCAGGTCTGTCTAAATATCTACTAATTCAGAGAAAGTCCAGCTCCACTGTTTTCCCAATACTAATAAAAGAGATATTTTTATGTGTTCATCACAATAAAAATGTACTCAACATTTTTTTTTTACAATGATTTGACAGCCCCTTTCTTTCAAGAGCTCTTTCTCTTAGAAGTTGTCTTTCAATGCGTCCCTGAATTTTTTAGCATTATGCACTGATGTGGTACAGGAATAAGGCTCAATTGAAGACTTTATTCTAGGAAAATACAGAAGATATTGTCTCCTTTCTGTCCTGGAACTGTTTTTAAAATTCCTTTCACATTTAAGGGTCAAGCCCGAGGAATATTAAAGGTAATATGCATTATGAATTAAACATGGCATGCTGACCTATTTTTAAATAGACTCTCTTTTTTAGTAAATAAATGCCTTTTTTAAATTTTTTTTTTTCATGTAAAGTTTGCATCCAGGCAAAGGATACAGCAGCACTTGGCGATGCAGGCCTATGAGCTGTTCTGCCAGGTTCTGCCGTGTTAAATTTGCACACATCACATCATCTTCTTGACCTCATTTACCTCTCAAGAAGCAAGTGCCTGAAGCAAAGGATATTTAGTTTTAAAGCAGTTGTTTTTGCTTCATATATTTAAAGCTATTGAATAAATGTCTCTCTGTAAAAAGGCTTGTGTCCCTGCAGTGACTGTTTGGTACATAGAAAACACCAGAAAGTATTGTACTCTACTCTAACAGCAAGTGGGCAACCCTTTGACAAAAACATGATGAGACAACAGATATGTTAGTTACAAACATTCCTTTTCTTAACCTTTTGTTTCATTGCTCATAAAGAAAAAAAGCTTTTTTTTAAAGTAGTTGATTTACCAGAATGGCACAGACATTATGGTTTCCTGAAGGGCTTGTGTCTAAATATAGAGGTGGGTGCTGGCAGAGGTCTGTTCCCCCTGGAATGAAGATGATCCACTAAATTCCTTGGAGAAATGCATTGAACCCCTTTGGTCAGAAAGAGTTTGATTACATGGACAAGGTGCTCAACAGTGTTTCTTCTTGAAAAGGAACTGGTACAAATAGAGAGACATGGAGCACTGAAATGCAAATGAACTGCAAAAGACATGGCGTACTTCAAAATAGCTCAGATGACACACAGCTTATTTCCCTGTCTCAAATTATTAGTTCAGTCTCTGCAGCAGCTGGAGGGCTAAAGGCTTCTAGCTCCATCAGAAGGATTTAATCAGCCCAAGACAGGTGGGCATATGTATAAAAAAATTGGGTACAGAAAAGGGTGGTGTCTACAGATATGGCTGATTTATATGGAAGGAAGGCGACATCTTCGCTCCTTCCTTCCGATGCCTTCCGTCACTTCCTTCCTTCCTTCCCTTCCTTCCTTCCTCTCCTTCCTTCCTTCCATCCTTCCTTCCTTCCTTCCTTCCTTCCTTCCTTCCTTCCTTCCTTCCTTCCTTCCTTCCTTCCTTTCCTTCCTTCCTTCCTTCCTTCCTTCCTTCCTTCCTTCCTTCCTCCTTCCTTCCTTCCTTCCTTCCCTTCCTTCCTTCCTCCTTCCTTCCTTCCTTCCTCCTTCCTTCCTTCCTTCCTTCCTTCTCCTACCTTCTTCCTTCCTCCTTCCTTCCTTCCTTCCTTCCTCTCCTTCCTTCCTTCCTTCCTTCCTTCCTTCCCTTCCTTCTTCCTTCCTTCTTCCTTCCTTCCTTCCTTCCTTCCTTCCTTCCTTACCTTCCTTCCTTCCTTCTTCCTTCCTTCCTTCCTTCCTTCCTTCCTTCCTTCCTTCCTTCCTTCCTTCCTTCCTTCCTTCCTTCCTTCCTTCCTTCCTTCCTTCCTTCCTTCCATTCCTTCCTTCCTGTCCTTTCCTTCCTTCCTTCCTTCCTTCCTTCCTTCCTTCCTTCCTTCCTTCCTTCCTTCCTTCCTTCCTTCCTTCCTTCCTTCCTTCCTTCCTTCCTTCCTTCCTTCCTCCTTCCTTCCTTCCTTCCTTCCTTCCTTTCCTTCCTTCCTTCCTTCCTTCCTTCCTTCCTTCCTTCCTTCCTTCCTTCCTTCCTTCCTTCCTTCCTTCCTTCCTTCCTTCCTTCCTTCCTTCCTTCCTTCCTTCCTTCTCCTTCCTTCCTTCCTTCCTTCCTTCCTTCCTTCCTTCCTTCCTTCCTTCCTTCCTTCCTTCCTTCCTTCCTTCCTTCCTTCCTTCCCTTCCTTCCTTCCCTGCCTTCCTTCCTTCCTGCCTTCCTTCCTTCCTGCCTTCCTTCCTTCCTGCCTTCCTTCCTTCCTGCCTTCCTGCCTTCCTTCCTGCCTCCTTTCCTGCCTTCCTGCCTTCCCTGCCTTCCTTCCTGCCTTCCTTCCTGCCTTCCTTCCTGCCTTCCTTCCTGCCTTCCTTCCTGCCTTCCTTCCTGCCTTCCTGCCTTCCTGCCTTCCTGCCTTCCTGCCTTCCTGCCTTCCTGCCTTCCTTCCTGCCTTCCTGCCTTCCTGCCTTCCTGCCTTCCTGCCTTCCTGCCTGCCTGCCTTCCTGCCTGCCTTCCTTTCCTGCCTTCCTTCCTGCCTTCCTTCCTGCCTGCCTGCCTGCCTGCCTGCCTGCCTGCCTGCCTGCCTGCCTTCCTGCCTGCCTTCCTTCCTGCCTTCCTTCCTTCCTTCCATCTTCCTTCCTTCCTTCCTTCCTTCCTTCCTTCCTTCCTTCCTTCCTTCCTTCCTTCCTTCCTTCCCTGCCTTCCTTCCTGCCTTCCTTCCTGCCTTCCTGCCTTCCTGCCTTCCTGCCTGCCTTCCTGCCTGCCTGCCTTCCTTCCTTCCTTCCTGCCTGCCTTCCCGCCTTCCTTCCCTCCCTCACTTCCTCACTTCCTCACTTCCCTCCCTCCCTCCCTCCCTTCCTTACTTTTCTCTTATTTCCCCTCTGTCCCTCTCTCTGTCCCTTTCTTCCCCCTGACCACACATTTTGATTTGTATTCTGTGTCTAAGCCTTTCTCCACATTAACAAAAGTCAGGGCATTTCATTAAAAGAAAATAAAAAATGAAGTGATATAGAAAAATGAAGTTATACACCCTCCAATATGAGTCACAGGAACTGGGGCTAAAAAAACAGTGTAACAGTTTGTCCAGTTTAAGGGACAAATCTGGAAAGTGTGTGTGACTTTCTCCAGTGATTCCAATTTATACACATGGTTAACATTAGTTGTGGAATCAGAATTAAATTGTGTCATATTTTTGATAAGGCCTTGTAGGGCACAAGAAAATTCCAGAATTTACTCATATTATTTTTTACTTAACTTTTTTACTTCCTAAACTATTAATACAGCTCTGCTATTACTCCACATTAATTATTCTAGTTTATTGCTGGTGCTGTTTCTGGTTCTTGGTGTCTGATGCTTAGACATATTTTTTGTGGTTTAAATCTCATGGGTATGCACTGCTTGCCTGAAATCAATAACAGTGAGAACCACTGACTGAAGGCTTTTGTATTTCTACTCAGTCTATGCATAATTTGATTTTACTTTGAAGGAGTTTCACTCAGCAGTTGAGCTGGTGACACATTTCTGTAACAAAATACTCATTGACCACCTCCACACCCATCAGAGAGCTATGGGAATAATCTGGAAGTAAGGTTTCTGTGACTAAGAAGAATTTTTGGGAAACATCAGGTTCTGTCACTGAGAGATGAGTGTATATGTCCAATGTGCTGCGAAAACCTCAGGGATGGATTTCACCAAAGGACACTGTGGGAATTTTGAGATCTCTGATCACTATTAGAAGCATGGCTTTTATGCAAACAGCCTGGATTTGGCCTCAGCCAGCATCCACAAAGCATTTGCCATCAGAAGCTGTGTGCCTTTGGCAGTGCTCCTGTTCCATGCACACAAACACACTTTGCCAAGTCCTGGCAGCACCTGCCTTGCTGGCTGCCACCACCTACACATGGAACAGCAGAGATTGCTTCCTCTCTGGGCTGAGCTGCTGAGTCAGGAGTATGTTTCCCCCTCCTGCCCCCAGACCCATCCATGGGGCTGTGAACTAATGCTGGGATTTGCTTTCTATGGCTGTTGGTGAACAGGAAACTCTTCTGAGAAAGGTGATGGTAGAAGTCACTCAACCTTTGTCCCTCCATCTGAGGCAGATGTTTGTCATACACACTGTGATCCCTCAGGAGGACACACAAAAGTCATATTCCTCTCAGCCAGTCTCTGGAATGTCCGTTTTTAGTTTGGTGGCCTTTCTTTGCTCCCTGTGTCTTCTCACACCAAGACATCCTCTGTTAGAAATTACTGGGTCCAGGTAAAGTGAGAAGGTAGGTGTTGAGTGTCCCACTCGTCAGCTTTGGATTTCTTTAGGTCTGTATTCTCAAACCCCACCTGCATTCTAACACAAATTACTGGCTATATACTCTGGCATTTCTTGACTGCACCGTAATCTAGTGCAGGCTAATTCACAGATTTGAGGAGAAGAACAAACCACATGCACTCAAATCTAATTCAGTCTTTTCGCTATTTTCATAAACCAGTGTGTGATTCATGGAAAAACTAACTGCATATTTTCTTTTGCAGCCACTCATTCTATGCTCACTTATGGAAGGTAATTTCCACCTAAGACTTGCTTCCACGGCAGTGAATTTTCTGGTTTCCCAGTCTGACCCTTTGTTTGTGGTCTCCAACACCCACCCATTATAAAAAGCAGCTTTACAAGCTCAAACACAAGCTCCCCATGAGCCAGCATCCCTTCTTCCACAATGGAACAATGAAGAAATGGATATATGTTTAATACTGCATTAATGACCTGCGTTCAAGATTCTTTTGCATTAAATTCTGCACAATTTAGTCTTTTATTGAAGCTCAGCTTCATTACATTTATTGCATTTCTTCTAAATATAATTTTTGTTGAAGGAAGGAAGCGATGACATCATCTGTGTAAAAGTATGACACTCTGGGAATGTCATTATTGCTTTGAGATAAAAAAATAACACAAAGGGAACCAAAATGTTTTATATCCCTACAGGTATTTTTGTCATAGTTTCATTCTGTGTGTCTCACAGTTCCCAACTTCTCCCCTTCCAGGGATGACCAATTATAAACTTGTCAGTGATATAATGAATTTACTGCATTTCAAGAGCATTTTCTGAGATGAAAAGTTTATTGCCCTTTATGTAATTTTTACTTTTTCTAGAATAGCTTTTTTTTCATGGGTTTTTTTCCAAATTTTTTACCTAAAGTTGGTTATTTTAATAAATGGGTGGCTTTAAGAAGACATGGACATTGTTAATTATGTAGTAAATTATATTAAAAAGCAAGATTGTTGATAACTATAAGGAGAAAATACAATTTATGTATTCTAAAGGCACAAAAGTTTGAATTAAATCTTATTTGAAAGTATTAATTAATGATTCTGCTGTTGCTAATATCTAGCATACAAAGAGATATAATTTTATGCAGTGCACAGGAAGTGATTAAATTAAAGGTATAAAATATTGATGTCTCCAGGCCCTGAGCTGGTACTGTAGGTTAGAAATAAAACATGAAATGTTGAGGCTGATAATTGTAACCCAGATAATTTTACAGAGAGTTTTTTGTCCTTCTCTACGACTTCCATTTTTCATCCTGTTTTCTGATGGTTGCCACAAGAATGTAAACACAAATGTGAAGGTGGTCATGAGTCAGTATGAGAGTGGGCTCCTGTCTTTTACAGAAAGACACTTCCCAAACAGGCAAACACATCAGCAAGATCTCACAGCCTTGAATTTGTGAGTTTTTAAGTAAATGACAGGTAGCGACCAATTCAGTACAGAAATGATACAGCAGCAGTGCTCTGAGGGAGATGACCAAAAAAACCACCCATGATGCAGAAGATGTGTGGAGTAGATTATGGTAATCACATTGACATCTCCTTTATAAGCACACTGAGATGAAAATGGCTGTGTCACAATTCAAGGAAACGTGATTTTTTTCCCAGCACTCTGACTGCAGCCCCAGCACAGGGATCAGGTCTGCCCCCAGCACTCTCCCAAATGGTGGCTGCTTTGGCTGGCATCACTGAAATGAGGCTGGAAAGAAAATGATTAGAGGGTTATTCTATTCACAGACATATAACAGGAAACATTTAAATTACTAGGACTCTTCAGCTCCCTTCCAGAGTCCTTTTTTTTTTTGGGGTATTGGGATGGTCTTTGTGGATGCAAAGGGAGTTAAGATGTGATGCGAGGAACCAGGTTAATCAAGATTTATAGCTCATCTGTATTTCAGAGGCATCTATTGCCATTTTCAAATTTAATGGAGTCCAGATTCTTAAAGATCAAGGTATTAGTATTTTCCACAATACAGGTTAAAGATTAAGTGTAATCTTGATTTGTAAAAGACATATGGATAACACAAACTTCACATACACACTTGGCCACTTTCAAAATAAGACATTTTATGAGCTTACCTTCAATGTAGATGTGGTGTGTTTATAAAAACCAGATGTGGTACATATGTATGTGATGAGACCTTCAGTTATGCGTTTATAGGCACTAGTAAAGAGTGAACACTTAGTCACTGACATCAACACTATACTTTTGCAGCTTACTTGAGATTCAGACTTTCATGCTTGTGGGTCTCTACCAACTAAGAATCTTCCATGTTTCTATGATTCCATGACTTAGTAATGTCTGTGAGTAATGCTGAGCCTGTTGCACTGTACCTGTAAAAATATAGATGCTTGTACACACAAAATATCTGTTCCTTTACATGCTTTTCAGTCTCATTTTCAAATTATGTCATATTGCAGAGTGCTTAGAAAGATAGCCAAAATTCTGTTATTATTATTATTCTGTTTGTACCTCATAGTTTTGTTACTGAGGCAACTGGGGACTTTTGCTATGGAAATGCTGCTTTCAGACTTTGAGATATTGGCAGTGCTGCACAGACTTATTTCAATTCTTAAATAATTTTTTAAGATGAAACTGGAATTAATGGGCACACTTTGAGAGAGTGCTGAAATACCTTGATGTAAAAAGCTAGACTAACTACAGCAGCAAATTAACGAAATGGCAGTAAAATGAATTTCCAAACATTTCAACATAAATAAGACTAACTGTCAGAAGGGAGAGAATCTGCATTAGTAATTTGCTGGACCAAGATTTCAAATGCAATTTGATGTCTTGAAACTGATGGCTCCTGAAAGACAATTGAACATTGAAACATTGAAACCACAATGAACAACATTCATTTTCCACAGAAAGACAGTGGACATTGAAAGAACATGCAGAGTGCCTCCTAGATCAAGACCTGCACTAATCTTTCATGATCCTCTGTTTTGTGCTTCCTTGCCCCCCCAGCTTTTTTTTTTTTTTTTTTTTTTTTTTTGTCTGATACTAATTTCTTATACATCATGACGGGTTAAGAACCAAATCTCAAAGCTCAGCTTCTCTCTGATGTGCTTTGACTGTGTGACAGAAAAGGAGCAGCAGCTTCAGAGCATCAAAACTGGAGCCCCAACTTGCTGGTATCACTGAAGTCCAGGCAGATCTCCTGCTGTCCTCCTTCAGCTGCTGTTAGAGGTCTGCAAAGGGCCATGTGCCAGTGGTCAGACAGAGCAGAACTATATGTGGTCCTCCTGGATTTTACTGGACTGCCAAAATCTTTCTCAGGATGCTGACTTGGGACCCACAGCACAGCTCTCTGCTGATATTTGCCATTATTCCAATTGCTCTCTACAGTGGCTGCTCCTTCTCCTTTGGAGGAATGAAATATTCAGTACAGAGGAATGAACAGAGGTGAGGCCTTTCACATTTTTTCCCCACACCCTTTTCTCAATAAGTTCCCGCACAAAAGGTGTCTTGACTTTAAATACAGATCCATTCCTAAGCCACTGTTCAAACTAAGCTAAGTCATAGGTATTTGATGGGATAGGAGAAAATAAGGAGTCATCTCAAATTATTATGAAAAACAATGTGATTAGTATCCTCTTACCCTTGTTGTCTTCAGTACAGCTGCTTCCATCACAGCTGGTCACCCTTGGAGTTCCTGCAAACCCAAACCAGGAAAATAGGCACCTTTATAACTGCCACCTGGCCTATTTTATCTTTATTAGACTGCTTCAAAAGTCATTCTTTCTCTCCATGAACTAAAACATCCTCAATGAGTGGCTTTCTGCCTGGGATGCCTACGTTTAATGAGATGAATTCCAGTGTTTCTGACATTTTTTGCCACGTAATGAAGACTCTCCTGATGGAACAGAGACACCAGTACCTGTTTGTCACCCACACTGCCAAGAAGCATTGTGAGCAGGCAGTGGGAGGAAGTGATCACTCTCCGTGCTATTTCAGGACCAAAAAGGCATGCCTCACTAGGAAAAGTGCTCTGGGATTTTTATCTTAGTAAGGATGGATAGGGAGGGGGGAAAGTCAACCAGCAATGCATAAACAGAGGATTTGTATCTCTGTCAGCATCAGTCTGACATCTCTGACCTGCTATGCTCATCAAAAAAACACACACGCAGAGAAGTCAAAATTGTAGAAAATTTAAAACACAGCATGAAAATAAACTGAATGGTTAATGAGAATTTCTCAGAAACATGATTTCCAGAATTAAGATGCCTCCTGTTACCTGTTCTTCCCTATACCTGATGCAGTTCTCTGAAATACCAAATTACACTGTTTCTCACTAGGTTTTCTCTCATATATGCTGGTTACTCATCAACAAAATCCTGTTTCTGAGTGTAAGTAACAAGAAAAAAAAAAAAAAGTTTTCTTGAGGCTTTTGTTTCACAGCTCACAAGCTGGTCCCAGCTGCATGTGAATTATTAACTCCTGACTGGACACAACCCATCCATGGCTTTTCATGGAAGGCTTTGAATTCATTTGGGGAGGCAGATAGGAGACACACACCACCTACTTGTAGGCAGGGATTTTCCTGGGATTTCGTCAACCTGCCAAAAGGTACTTCTAGGTTTTGTTTTGTCCAATGTAAAAAGTGCCCTAGAGACTGCAGAGAACTGCTGCATTATCTAATTAACATTAAGTGGAGTATTTTTTGTGGAAGGTCAGAGAAGAATCGTTCCCATAGTTTGTTTGCAGGGACAAGTCCTCAATGTTAGTGGTCTGGATTCCCAGCAGGCTCTGACCTGGTTGCCACAGCCAAAGGGAATGCTCTTGGCACACTGAAATCAGTATGTTTTAATAATATTCCAATTTTCAGAGACTGTTTTTATTCCCAACATTTTCAATCAGCCCCACATTCCAGTTTCACTAGTGGGCCATTGTGAATCCAGTGAAATTTTTATTCAGTGGAGAGTGCCTCCTGGGTTTCAAATAAGGGTTTCAAAGGCAAGAAGGTGAAATAGAAGCTTGGAAAAGATGACATTTTACAAAAACCTTTACAATCTTTGTTGTCCTGAAAGCTGCAGCCAAAACCTGACTTGACAGAGGAATATATGACTGGCTGATTGATCAATAGCCTGAAGATGCCTTTCCTGAAATTAATTCATCCAGACAGATTCTTCAGGGAATTCTCACACTATGAAAATTCCTGGGAGGTAAATTGGATTGATGAATCTTCAAATACTAGTTACATTAAAATGAGCTAGTTTAAATTTGTCCTCTGCCTTGTACTTGCTCTAATTGCCTACAGACAGTAAATTGAATGCCATATCTGAGCATTGGTATGGTGCATGTCTGTGATGTAGATAATGCAGAACAGATAGCATGGAAAACTCAGTCTGTGACAGACACTCACATGTCAAGGCTAGAAGTGCAGGGTTTAATTTAATAGGAATTGTGGCAGTAAATTAGTGACAGCAGGGATTGCTCTGTTTCACATGTAGGAATTCTGGCCTGCTACCAAAGGACAAATTAATATTCAGAACTGAGAAAGGAAGTGGTTGTTGTATTTTGTTATTCCTGATTCCCTTAGCATGTAAATGCAAAAGAGGAGAATCCTGCAGCTCCCTCTCAGAGATGCTGAGTTCTGCTCTGACTCTTGCTCCAGGCTGGGATCATTAACATAAGAAGGCAAGAGGAGCTATGAGGGAGCTCAGACACTCAGCCCCAAGATATTCTCAGTGGTGGAGACAGGCAGGAGGAGCTATCTGAGCCAAAAGGTTTCTCAGATCAGAGGAACAAGACCACCAAAAGTGAAATCTAACCAGAGCTGTGTCTGCTTCTCTTAATCACAGGAAAACGTGAGCTGAAGCAGACAGATATTTTCAGTTCTGTGTATAAACCAGCCATAGGTAACCAGTCACGATGAAAGGAGCTCGAGTCTCTGAATCCCAGGGGTAGTTCACGCTTTAAAATTTGTTTGGTTCTGGCTCTTAAGCTTCCCTTGCACCAGCAAGGAATAAAAACCTGTCACATTCAAGTGCAAGCCTCAAGGAATGCCAAGATGAGCTTCCCCAAACCAGAAGAGCAATGTGAGATGAGGGATTTGGCATGGCACTGGTGGCTGAAAAGAAAACCACTAAAAGTGAGTTGTGATCAACGCCATTGTACTTCAATTAGGCTTTAATGGAAGAGAATTGCTGGCTGTGTGTTGTTTTAGAATCTAGGAGTGCTAATCCTAGTGGTTTGTTCAGGGAAACCAAGTCATTCATAAAGGACTTAAAATATTGGATTAGAAGATCTGTAGAGAATATTTTCGCAGTGGTACATGTAAGTTTAAAAAGGATGTTGTAATTTCAGGTAAATTCCCACTTGCATTTCCCTAATGACTGAGCATAACCTGTGGAGAACTCAGCTGGAAAGCTTTATAATGAGTGATTCCAAGCAAGCTGGCATCCTCTCCCTCCTCTGGGCAACCCTCTGGGGCTCACTCTCAGAAGTTAATATCCCACTGGATATTTTATTTCAGTGTTCCTTTGCAAGCTTTTTCTCAGTGTATAGACTTGGCAGCCTGGAAAGTAAAGAAGTTGAGGGGTGGGAAGAACTCAGTGAGTGGAGCAGAGGAACCAAATTTAAAACATTAAGTCTTAAATTTACTTCCTGACAGCCATGGCCACATCAGAGGGCAGGAAGCAGTGACTTCAGTCCTGGTATAAGCATTTAATTTCCATGTGTTCTCACAGGGTGAATTTTGTTCCTCAGCAGATGTCCTGAGGGAGATCTGGTTATATATATGTATATATATACATTTCAGTGAGGGTGCAGTGAACAAATGTGAAGTGTTTGATGTGATATCCAGACAGCAAACTTTGGAAGTAGATGTGCAGTGGGGACAGTTGGCTTTAAAAATAATTGTGTCAACACCTGCTGTCATTTCTGTACTGCTGCATGTGTAGGGCTTGGACCTACACTTGCCCTTTTTTAAGCAGTGCCCTAAAGCGGAGGCTGATGTGCAGAAAGTGCTCACAGTCCCTACCTGACAAAAAACATAGTCAAAAAGCCTTTGTTATAATTTCTGTCTATTTTTTTCTCAGAGAAAAAGAAGCCATATTTAGTAATCACAATTATTTTTGAGATTCTACTATTTTCAGACCCTGAATTTCCTACCCTGAATGGGTATGAAATCCTCATTGTTGGCCATATGAAGTGATGTAAAAGGGAAATAAATAAAGATTGTCATAAGCCTGAAGTTGAGATTTATCACAATTTGAATTCCTTTGCAGTTCAAGTATATGACACTGCTGATAAGAAAGAGCTATTTCCTCTCTGTTTTTACATATCAGTAACATTCAAGCATCAAGCATGTTTCATTTTTCCTGTTCAACTAACCATTAATATGGAATATGCTACTCAAGGAATTTGAAAGGATTCACAAAACCACCTGTAGATGTGCTAGAATGCAGTACCAAAACCCAAATGAACCGTTCCTACGGCAACTACTGCTTGTATCATCTGTCCCAACCTATTCAGGGCTGCCTGAATCAGATTCTGGTAACAATTATGGCATTTTATATTACAGTAATTTAAAATCCTAATACCTTCTCACCAAGGCTAAAATCACACACTAAGTGGACTATTGCTGCGCTGAGGTGCATTTAAAAGATTGTATCTGTCTGTAGCAAGGATGTTGACAATTCCTTCTAATAGCATTTGGCAATTTATAATTACTATGTTCTTTCTGAATACCTTCTGTCATGTTCATGTACAACCAGAGATTTCTAAACAAAATGATTCATAAAGAGCCATAATTAATTGGAATAAAGCCAGCTATCTAAAACAAACACTACCATTAGCATCTCTGACAAGCCCAAAAATAGTCTCTAGAGATGCTACTGCCACAATGAAAAAGCTTTTAAAACAGTATAAAGATGTATGCTACACGTTAAAGGAATTATTCTACTCAGTCCAAGACCTTGAGACCTTATATTAATGAAATTTAAGATGGACATGGACCTCTGGAGCAAGTCCAGAGGAAACCATGGAGATGACCAGAAGGCTGGAGCACCTGTTCAAGAGGAAAGGCTGAGACAATTGTGGTTGTTCAGCCTGGAGAAGAGAAGGCACCAGGGAGACTTTAGAGAAGCTTCTAGTAGCTAAAGGGGGCTACAAGGGAGCTGGAACATGACAGGACAAGGGGGAGTAGCTTTAAACTGGAAGAGGAAAGGTTTAGATTGGATATTAGAAAGTATTTCTTTACTATGAGATCGGCAGAGCACTGGAGTGGGTTGCCCAGAGAAATTGTGGATGCCACATCCCTGGAAGTGTTCAGCACCAGGTTAGAAGGGGGTTTGAGCAACCTGGTCCAGGTAAAGATGTTTCTGCCTGTGGAAGAGGGGTGGAATGAGATGATCTTTAGGGTCACTTCCAACCCAAACCATTCAATGATTTTATGACTTTATCATTAGAATAGCATTTTGTGAAGCTAAGAGGACTACAACATTGCTGATAGCTGTGTAGCAGCTGTCTGATTTAAGGACCAGGTCACGGGGCACATTGCCCAAAGTTCAAACAGAACCCAAAATGCCACCTTAGCTCAGCTGGAAGCTTCAGCTTTGGAGCACAACTAGAAGGAATGAGTTTTCACTTATCTACCACTTGCCATCATTTCTATGTATGTGGGAAGGTGTGGAATGTGCAAATTCAGTACTCAAAATTAGGGTGCAATGCAGAGCCTCTAATCAGCCTTACCATATTTTCCTGTGGTCTACCTGAGTTATAGGAAAGGGCATGCACCTTAGATAAGCACGTGAGCATGTTACTGTATTAATTCAGGAAGGAAAAAAACCTTTCAGCAATCAAGAGAATATTTCATAGAAGAAACCCACAGGAAAACAGAACAGATCAATGAGATGGATGGTGCTATTCAAGGCTCCTTCAATTGAATCAAACATGCTTCATCAGTAACTTTTCTAATCAATAATGATACCAAAAATGTACATAGTTCATCTTTTATTATAATGGGCCAAATTTCTACTTCATCAGCAAAAGACATAAGCAGAAAGTTATGGCTTCCTGGTCCTTTGCCCAGCACTGGCTTGTGAGCTGGTCTGGGCAGCCTTGACACTGCTCGTAAGTGCATCTGCTGGCCAGAGTCTCCACTGGGAAATTCAGAGCTGTGGGTTAGCTAAGTGCACAGTTTTCTAACCACATTTCCTCTCTGCCCCTCCTTGTGCCCAACAGTGACCCTGCCTTTAGAGGAGATAAGAGGGAGTGGCAAAACCTAGCTTAACCTATTTTACACAGAAGTGAAAAAGTCATCTTCATGTGGCTCACTTGTAATCTCCTAAGGGCAAAAGACTTTCAGTCTTTTTATAGTGTATTTTGTCAGTTAAGATATATTAACAGTTTTGTAATATAAACAATTATGACCCTTACTATAACCCAGTCTTATAAAGAGATGCTTTCATGACATGTTTTATTTCTTTTCTAAAAACTTTAACACTATTTGCTATATTGAATATAATGCAGTGAAAAGAGAAGGAGCTTTACCTCTACTTATTAGAAATTTGAATTAAATAGATACTTTCTACTCTGTGTGATTGAATCTGAAATTCCTCCCAAACTGTGTGTAGCAGAATTGAAGATATGTTTAAGCTACTGATGGAAAATATATTACTTCTCTCCAGTTTTCTGATATTCCAAAACAAATCGAGTTTTGTGGGAGATATGGCTGCAGATATGTAATGTCATTTAGCATGATGCAGAAAGAAGTGCATATAATGGATTGGCTAAAGAAGAAAGGTAGCTGATTATGGGAACACTGTGAAATGAAACATCCTGTTGTCAGTGAATTAAAAATGCACACGTCTGTGTTGACCTACAGGTGTGCACATTCCTCCTCAAATGCCAAGAGTAAGTGCTAGCAGCAGTCCAGGGTGATGCTAGAGGAGATTGATTAGAAAACTTATTTTTACCATTGTTGCCATTACATTACTGGGAAATGCAATCAAGCACCACCCCTTCCCATTTAAAAGGGATGCTGGTCTGAAATGGAAGCATGGCAACCATCAAGGGGTGAGACTGCTGGGGGAATGGATTTGTAGATGAGTCCTGCTGATTAGCAGGCCTGTAAACAAAGGTTCATTAAAAGTCTGTTTTGTCTCTGTGCTACTGTCAAGCTCTCCTATAGAACTAAGAAATGGAGTAAAAATCAAAGGGGATTTTAAAATTGGTAAGACCTGTGTTTCATCTATTTCTGTACAGCTTTGAAGATACACTGTTTTGATAATGCAGGCAATAAAAGCAACACAGCTTTACCTCTGTGAACTGCTCCAAGGGAAGAGCTATTTACTATATGTTCACTTTCTCTGCATGCAATAATTCGTCAGCTGCAGACTCCTTGTTTTCTCAGTCAACTTTAACCATTTCCTTGCCTGCTCCCTGCATGCAATAACACTAAACCCCTTCAGTAAAACTGTTGCTTCCTCTACAGACACAACTAGAAAGTGTATGAATAATCTGTACACTGTGACCCAATCCCTTCCAACTCAAAATAAAAGCATTTCAGAGTAGGTAGGCAAGATTCCTGCAGCAGCTTCAAGAGTGTTTGACTAGCTAACTTGGGTGGATGTGGAAGTGTCAGAGTCCACTAAAATACATTAACTGCACCTACCCCGACCTCCAATCTCCTCATTGCAATCCTACACCATTGTCCCCCTCATATGATGGCATAAAAAGCCACATGAAGATGACTGATTTGCTGAGATTCATTCCCAGCCTATACTGTGCTTCCTTCTTGGCAGTAAATTAAAAGTGGCTGAAATCACTGTTGGCTTCTATGAGAAGCTCTTAACTTCCATGTTGCAAAAGTTAGAAGGAGTATATTCCATTCACTTCCTGGTTTTATGCTGGGTGATTATACTGTCCTTTTTACCCTGTTCTGCTTTACAAACCAGAGACTCAGTGATATTGCCATGTCTAGTTCACTGATATGTTGGCATTGGGGCTGCCTCCCAATAAGCACAGCTCACTTAGGTTTGCACTAAACAGGGACCCTCTTGAAGAATTACTGCTAGAATGTTGTCAGATGAAAGCTAAGGAATCTGTACTTTTCCCTTGTGTTAGCAGGGGGAGATGGGCACATAGAGACTGAGAACTCATTAACTTGCTTATCTTAAATCTAAGATGCATCTCTCTCTCTCTCTCTCTCTTTCGCACTCTCTCTCTCCAGAGACCTAAGAAGACATAAAGTGTAACTCACCCAAAGACATAACTTTTTTAATTTTTAGAAATTTGGTATGTATCATTGTAAGGGATTTTTGAGAGGGACCTGCAGGTCAACATCTCTGTCCAAGGAGTACATGGTATTGCTGAGAAATGTAATGGAATGAGGAGGCATCTGTGGACTGAGCAATATTTCCCACTAGCACAAAGAATGAAAGTACTGTGATGTATATTACACTTTTACTATCCATCTTCATTACCTTGTGTTCTTTAGGAATCTTCATTATGACTGTCTTGCAACTCTTGCTACACTGGTATCTCCTGCCAGAGTGAAAAACCCCACTGTGTCTGAAAAGACATTCCTTTTCCAGTGAGAAATTGTGCTGAAGTGAGTTATCTTTCCAACACAAGAAATGTTACAGGACATCTGATGAGTTAATTGTGCTTTTCTCTAGAGGATTTTGCTTAGTCAATGAAAACATTTAGACTGTGACCTTCCTCTGTAGTATATCTTGGTGTTTTGATTTCAGCCTACTGATAAGAATAAAAGGTCTCCATACTTTTATAGGGAGATGGGAAGTAAGAAATAGCTTAAACTCTGCTCTTACCAATAGGAATTGTAGAGTGAGAATCTGATTCTTACCTCAACTGAACCAATTTGCATCTGGACTGCAGCAAAGTGAAATGATCAGTATCTTATGTCATCTTTTCCCCTAGCTGAAACTGGTAAAGAATGATAAAGCATGCCCTGAATGAGGAATTGAGCTCTTCAGATGGCCCTTTACATGCTGGTATACCTCGCTCCTAATAGTGCCTGTGCCACAGCTTGAAATTTTGGCTGTGACTGAAAACTATGCATTAATGAACCTTTGATAAAAACTGTCACACAGATCCTGCTATTGATATTCAAAGAGCCAAAAACATGTCAGGAACTATTTAATGGCAGTAGCTCTTCAATTATTAGGAGAAAATGTTAAATACACTGGGTAAAACTCATCTGGTAGGAAGTCACAGTCATGAAAGGCTTTTTTCAATAGTAGAATATAATAAAGATGTAAGACTTGAGTGAAATGTTGCTAGAACTATGATCTCTGATCTCTGTCTCCTGTGGCATCATTCACATCATTGTAGTAATTCTAGTGAAGTGAGCTTTGTTTCATTTTTTTCTTTTCATCTACAAAGGAAAAAAAACCCTAAGTAAAAATCTCAGTCCTGTAATGAGAAATGAAGTATGCAAGCCCTTGTATTTTGAGATCCAAATGTATCAGACTGCAAAGTGAATTCACCTTTAGAAAACCAATTTAAATTCAAATTAAGGCCATATCTTATGAATTTAATATGCAATAGTAGTATTGTGTTCTATTGAAGTCTACTAATCACCCTGTGAAGACTGAAAATACAACTTTCCAAAGGAAAGTGGTCATAAAAGAGAGAAAGTTATTCCACTTTTTTTTTTAACAGAAATCTGTTTAGAACTTAGTTAAATATTTATATTAGCCCTACTTAAGTTCTTCTTTTCTCTTTTCTTTTCTCTTTTCTTTTCTTTTTTTTCTTTGTTTAGAAACAATGGATAATGTGAATAGGAAGGCATTGCATTATATGTACTTTGCAATTCACTCATGAGCACTGGATTCTAGGAAGTGTTCCACAACAGAAAACAAAATCCATAAAACTATTGTTTATCTTATAAAACCATGCAACAAGCAGATACCTACACATAAAAAAAAAAATTTCTATTTTCTCAGATATAGTAATTAATGTTTGATGCATACACATTTATACTAATGAAAATTTTAATTCATATGTATATATATATGTATATATGTGTATATATATATATACACACACACGTTAATGAGAAACATGATAGTCATAACCCATCAGACAGATATGGCAGGTTTCAATTTGCATTAGACTTTGCTCCTAGTGCTTTCTTGACTCACCATTAGATCAATTCCTTGCTCAGAAACATTTTGTCTTGTATCACTGAGCAGGGGAATGGCACGAGGGATCAGCATCAACATCGAGCAGCAGAGGTTTCACCGGAACAGCAAAGGAGCCTCAGGCGTGGAACTGTTCAAAACCTGAAATTAGCAGCTGAAGTCTCATTCACTGATTTTTGGCCTGCAGGAAGGACAGCAGAGTCAATGATTCCTGTGGGATATCTGTTCTGAGAAGGGCTGAACTTAGCAAGGCTGGTTCCATTGACTGGACCAGGCTTCACACTGGGAACAGAATGGCTGCTCTGGGTCAGACCAGCCTCTCTCTAAATTAGAAGCTTGACTCCTATACTGATTTTAACCTTGAGAGAAGGTAAAAAAAGAGATATAAAGGACAACAGCAGGACTAACATAGCCCATGGCATGCTTTCTTCCAGTCTTTCATATCTGGAGCTGTCCCTAATGAGGCAGATCACAAAGCAGGTTGGATCCTCTCCCAGACTTTGATTGTTTGAGGTTATCTTTTAAAAATCATTTAGAAAAAAACATACTTAAGGATATTGTTTTTCAGAAAAACACAGAAATATTTTGACTTGTAAGGTATATTCTTCTATGCAGTTGCAGTTGACAGAGTTCTCCCACCCATAAAACAGGCAGAAGCCAATTTCAAATCTGGAAACTCTGTGAATAGAAATAATTTGCTGAAGAGTGTGACGTATTTAGCCATGCTAGAGGGGAATTTCAGCAGGTGAATGCTATTCATCATAAGAGTCCAGAATACAGCTGACCCCTTTCTCCCTTGTGCCCCTCCCACACGACCTCAGGGATGTCTGTGTGACTTCTGATCTCTGGAACACCTGTGTGCCTACATTTTTTATATCATTTAAATGTTCCACTGTTTATTTTCAATTAAAGTTTTGCCAGTTTTGAGAGTGCTTCTGAGGACTCAAGCGCTCTTTTTTCCCTTCTTATAAAACAGCCAGAGCAGCAGTTTTCACTTTGCTGTCTGTGACCTGTACTTTTGTGTGTGCATGTGTTTGCTTGTGCAGTTTGGAGGTCATGGAAAATACGAATGTGAAAAAATTCTATTATGATGTACTTTCTCTAGTTCATTCTGTTCCATTGGTAGTCAGTATCACACTCTATACAAAAGTTATTTTGGAAATAATACTTTCAAAGAATTCTGACACAGAATTATGACACTTCTATGTGTTAAGGATAACCATAAACAACTAACAGAGGATTTATTTCTTTTTAAGTGCCCTAAACTGAAGTAAAGTTGGTTCACTTTTTCTGTTTCCATTGTTATTTTCTCAAGCTTCAAATGGACAAAACAAACATACACAAAATCCTTCTACTCACAAAAGAACTTTCAAAGTTCTTGAGGAAAGCAAAAAATAATTCACAGAAAGTCCTCGATGCTTATAGAAATCTTTGAAGCTTCAGAATGACTGAAACTCTGACAGCTGAAATGGAAAAACAGAGGTTAAACTTTGAGATTTGCAGAAGTTTGGAAAGCATTTGGTTGCTAAGACATCATATATTTTTTAATTTACTATAGAAAAATATTTTGAAAGATTTCATATAAATTTATATAAAATATTTTTTCAATTTTATTATTTACCTGTTTTTGTTGATTTGAAATGGTAACATCATCTGCTTTCTGTCTTGCAAATATAAAGTTAAGCATTTTAACTATGCTTCTAGCACATCAGAGATTACGCCTGCAAATGAATGTCCATCTATGTTTGTACATGTGTGCCATCCCATGAAAATCAGTGGGAAATATGTAAATATTATGCAAAGTTTGTCACCTGTTTCAGCTTTCCTCAGAAATCTATTTCCTTTACTCTCTTTTTATACTAAAGGCTAAGAACAACCTATCAGCAAATTCAATGCAAATCCAAAATAAACCTCCCAAATCCACTGGAATCATCTGGGATTTAGACCACAGTGTTCAGGAAATGGCAGCACTTTGCCAATGCCCACGGCAGGAGGAGCCCACACAGGGCTGCAAAGAGCTCAGGGAAAATCCAGGAGTGAAGGTGGGCAGTAAGCTGGGTGCCAGGTCCTGGGATGGATCTGTGCCTCCAGCACATCCCTGGGGCTGCTCCTGATGAGAAAAGGCAGCAGGCTGTGCTCACAGCATCCTCTGCCCTAAGGAAAATACTGCAGCAGCAAATTTCCCAGCTAAACTGCATGAAAATAAAACCATCAATAAACTTGAAATATTATGATGCAAGGTCAGCTTCACATTCTTTCTCGAGTCTGGCTATAAAGTGACATCAGCAATGAACTCAGACTTTATAGCTGTTCATTTGTCACCATGCCCACAATACCCCTCCTAGGCAGTGTGGTTTATGTAGCACAAACTAGATCCCCAGGATGACTGGTGACTACTCATGATGGGTGACTGTCTGACAAATGATTCAGATAACAGTGTGAGATGGAGGAGAGGAAAAACAGGATCACATCCTAAAAATTTCCAAGAAAGAATCCAGCAAATAGTAACAGAGAGAAAAAATTTGCAGTGATCTAATATTCCTATTATGTTATGATTATCTGCAGAGCTCGAGCTCTGCAGTCTTTCCCTCTTTCTCTTGCTCTAATCTATGTGGGCATTTCCATTATGCCTGTCAGCACCGAGTCTGAATGTCTTCTAAGCAAGAAGAAATAGTAACTCTTTTTTCTCCCATCAACAAAATACAAACTTTATCTCAGCTAGTATGAAGTCTTCTAAAAATGCCAGTGTGCCAAGAAGGGGAGCATGGAAATTTATCATGGATACAACACCTCATTCTCCAGTCTGCTTTCTGCTCTATTTATGCATTGCTTTGAGTCTCTCTGTGACGATGGGAGTGAGCTGATGTCTGTGGTATTTATAGGGTATTTATATAAGGAATGATTCTTTAAGTATAGCATCAAGGTTAAGTGTGATGTAGCAACTCATGAAGTGCTTTTGACAGCTGAGTACCCCCTCCCAGAAAAGTATTGTCTGCTTTATTTTTATTGCAAATGTCACTTAAATGTAAGATACTGAGCAATACTGCTTGCAGCACTAGGTCTGTCATATACAGAAAGACACTGACCAGAAGTGACAAAATAATCACAAGTCTTTGTGCAACAGATGCTTTAGTCACATTTTATATGACGTAAAACTCATTTTAAAAACATTCACAAGAAGTTATGCTGCCTTGACAGTGTTTGATTTCAATTTTACCTCAGTCAGCCCCTGCTCTGCTGCTGGCCAGAGTAACAGGGTGGAGCCCTCTCACCTCCATTCACATTTCAAAATGAATGAAGCTACCAACAATGTTTTGTTTGCATCTTCACTGAGAGAGAGGCAGAGAGGTAATGTGCAAAGGTCCTTATAATTCCAAGACAATGTATTTTATGCTTATAGTTCATATTAGTAATTCAAACTGTCATACTGTATACTTTAAGAACAAGACAGGAAGGAACTTGTTCCGTTTGTGAGTTTTTCTTTTTTCTCAGAACAGTCCTTTGAAACCTTATTTGCATTGAAAATAGTTATTGAAAAGCTGAGTGTCATGTCAGGGTTCCTATTCTACTCAGAGGATGCAATTTTGCTTTGAAAATTGGTCTCTCATCTTGAATGAGCAAATAAGCATCCTGGTGGATGCCAATTAGATGAACTTTTGTATCCTGAGTAGAACTGCTGAGAGCAATTTTGATGGACTGAATTTGCATCTGAATATGCTTTCAACTGGATCTAAAACACTTTGTAAAATCAGATTGATCTCTCCAGAGTTCCTTCAATGGAAAATATCCCAGTAATGTAATTTTATTTGGAAAGATTCAGAGCAAGATATTTGGATTTCTGTTTAGTTCCTAAGACATTTTTTTTTTCTTTTAACTACCCAAATAACATATCTTGAAAAGTCAGTATGAAAGTATTTCAGTTTTTCTAAAAGTAAACACTGAGAATAGTTCCAGCTTTTTGTTTCTGTGCTTTCAAGACTTATATTCAAGGAAAAATCTGTAACACTGATTCCTATCAGAAAAAAGTCAAACACTGAAATCCTGAAATTCTTTTGAAAAACAACTTCCATTCTCAGACTTAATCTGTAGAGGGAGAAGCATTGATTGCTTAAAATGTTTCCAGCTGCAATAGTCTAAATCAGGAATTTAAAAATATTTTTGATAGATGCTGCCTTTGCTAATGGCAGCACTGGGTATAATCACTGATAGGAATAGCACTGATTACTGGTATCAGGCAAAAGCACTTCCAGCTCTGTCTGTCTGTCCTTCAGAGCTAGCTTCCATACCATTATGGTTTATACTGTGATCCCAGAACTGCTGAAATTTGTACCAGGGTTTTTGGGCACTGGAGTGTGTACTAACCTGGATTTTCAGTGTCTCCCTACATCTAAGGCTGATGTTAAGGGAATTCTAAATAGATCCAGAGAAACTATTTTTGGGAGAAGCTGTGCATCAGCATCCTTCCATGAGCAGGCAGGATTGGTGTGCACTTTTAAAATCTGTTCCTCTGCATCCTAAATACCCCAGGATACAGTAAAAGTGCATAATTACTTCATCTTGCCTTTAGACAAATTATATGCCAATCTTTTGCAGTAAAAAATATTTTTTTCTCAGCTCCATGGAGCTACAGATTGGTGCTATTGATGTACTGCTGTTATTCCTGTTCATCTGGACTCAACCAAAAAAAAAAAAAAAAAAAAAAAAGCATTTTTTTCTGAAGCAGCTATCAGGGAAGATGAAAGGAACTGTACTGCCTCTAAAACCTCTTGTGAATTGTTGATTCTGCTTGGATTCAAAAGATCATCTTCAGCAGTGGTGGGCATTGCAACATAAGGACAGGTAGTGACCAGTGCTCTGTGAAAAGGGATCACACCGATGGAACAAAGGTTATCCAAGACATCACTATTATGTAGTTCCTCAAGTCTAAAATAAAATCCTGTGTCAGAGTGAGGCATTAATGCCAGCAATTGCTAAAGGAAAGACACCTTAGTGAATATAGAGAGAGTCTCCTGTTCTTAAAAGTAACAATGGTAAAATTGCTGTGCTTCACTGAAACAGGCAGAGCGAGCAGGAGATGCCTCTCTCCCTTCAGGAGTCTCCTTTATGTCAAAGTTAATTTTCTAAGGAATTTCCAACATGATTAACCTTATCCCAGTGCTAGACCTGAAGGAAGCCCTGATGAAGATATTTGGTGGCTACTTTTGTTTCGTGTGTCAGAATAAACACAACTGAGTCAGTCCTTTAAAATTAGTAACCAGAGGCCAAGGGGAGTCATTCTGTGGAAGCCTCCTCCTGTGCTGGGCTGCAAAGATCAGCTGAAGGACTGCTCTGCAAGCTGGACCCTCCTGAGAGTGGCCAGGAGAGGAGGAAGGAGAAATGTCTTTCCTAGGTTTTTGCTTTTCCTTTTGAAGGGAGATATTTCTTCAGTCACCACCTTTACTATTCCCCTGAGCTCCTGTGCTGTGAGCTGTCTCTTTGTAGCCAAAAGGAGGCTGAATTTATCAGATGCTGTGATACTCTGATTCAGCCACTAAGCCTGTACTGTGATGAATGCTGCTGTGGGCAGACGATGTAATGGCAGGCAACTTCTGAAGAGCCTGCAAGGGAGGGAGGAGGGAGAACAGTGTCATCTTGACATCTCAAAAGCCCGTCAGTTTCCAGGAATAAAGATCACCCATATCCATTCCCCACCCTTCCAGACAAAGCCCTGGCCTGTGCAGCTTTCTGGAGGAGAATCTCACATCCCTCACAGTGGTTACATAAAGACCTGATGCACACAAAGGCAGGCCTGTGTTTACAGTGGCAGCTAGACAAACTCATAAACAATACCTCTCCCAACAGCACAAGTTCACACAAAATCCCAGTCTTCAGCGAGCTGGAAGATAAACATGAATCTGTGTTTTTCTTTTAAATAGAAAATTCTACAGCAAATGATGGCTTTATTGCTTTAAATGACCGCTTGACAATTTTGGGGGATAAAGTTTGAATCCTTATTATAGGTTATTAGAAGCACAAGAAACACTTTGCTACAGCTAAGAAAAGCTTTCAGATGATTATGAGTTTAAAGCTGCAAGTTGTATATGCTGCTGGGTCAGCAGCCTCCTAACTGTGCTGTATTTTTTGTAGCTGCAGAAAATGGCATGTTGAACTTGAATTTTTTGGGAGAAAATATATATTGCATACAGATGGAGAGATTAGGAATTCTTACTCCCAGGAGAGCTCTGTAAAATAGAATATATCAAAAACAACCCTTGAACTTTTCATATGCTCATATAAAGATGCTTGCATACATGCACACATGCACATTTTGGCACATCACTGTTCTGACTTATGGCCAGTGACAGAGCTTCATTTTGTGGGCCAAGATTGCTTCTGCCATTTCTTTTCCAGAGAGACCTGGCTGAACATCTTCACCTCCCTTGCTGAAAGGTCAAAGTTAGAGTTACATAATTTCCAGAGACTATAATCAGTGCTAGGTATAGCCAACTATAATATGATGATTATAGTCAGAAAAATTATCCAGGTCATCTTGCCCCTGTGAAAAATGGGGAAAAAAAGAAATCCTTTCCAGAAGGTCCAAAAGCCTTTGGATTGCTTGTCACAAGGTGTGAGGGGAAACATTATCCTAGTGCTGTACTTGAGCTTCTTTTTGTTGGTGGTCAGCTGGTGTTGGTGAGCTGGCCCTCTCCTCAGACAACTAAAAGGGTTACTGGAAAATATTAATACAGATCTTTGGAAAAAATGAACTGGAGATGTGAATCAGTCTCACTGAAGGCTGCAAGCTTCTCTGGGAAATTCTGTAGGCAAGCTTGGCCCTCAGTACATGGTGTTTTTTTCCTCTCATCAAACAAAATTGCCAAAGTATAAAAGGTTTCCCTGCAAATCACTTTCTTCAGAGGAAGAAAGTGAAGCTGATGAACCTGGGGAAGGAAAACTCAGTGTTAGCAATACAGAATCTGTCCTATTTATGAGGAACCTTCTGTTTCAGCCTGCCAGATTGAACAGTCATTATTAATCCCATTTTGCAGTACTGATTACATTAAAATTATTCTTTGTATTGTACAGTACTATATAACACTGAAACCTTGAGGAGGTAGAAGCTAAACAAGAAGAATCTTGTAGCTTACTCTATAAGCTAGAAAAATCTGGCTTGTGGCAGCTTCAGCCTGAGCAGGAAAGATCCACTTGCTAATAAACTATCCAGAGACAGGGAGAAGAAGAAAGAGAACAGGCTGAACCTTCTACAAGATGCCTAGTTGAAGTTTTTTCTTGGCTAACATCTTTTCACTCATGACTACTCTCACTCAATTCCAGTTGAAAGCAGCTGCTTCCCTAGAATGGGCTGCAGCTTTCCCAACTTTCCTCTCTTGGCCTCACGACTGCCAGAATTTGACATAAAAAGTTGCATTAAAGCATGTATGCAAGCCTTTTTTGTTTTTTTTGTTGGCCATGAAAATATTCTTGCAATAATTTTTAAAGATACCACACATTCTTTTGCCTCAGAAATGTGTTCTCTGTAATACCTTTTTTTCAATATTGTCTTTATGACCACTAAGGGTTCAGCTTTTATACTTATTTTGATTGCATATACAAAATCCAAGATATGTTGCTATTCTCTGCCATTTGGTAGATGCTATTTGATTTTGGTATTCAGTTAATGGAAATGGAAACATTGAGGTACATTCAGACTTTTGGCAATTTTACTTATTTTCACAAATTCTATTATGTACCATTCTTGATGCAGAATCCATTTATGAAGAAAGTAACATTTCAGATTTCAGTTCTATCAAGTGCTAAATGCTCCCAGCAAAGTGCTCGAGTCCTTCCACAGCGGACCTACATAGCAAGGTCTTATTTGGTATCAGATTCTCCTTCAAAGAGGTGACTGGATTCCAACATATGTTTAGAAAAATCAATCTCTGCAACAAAACCTTCTCTGCAGGATTTCCTATTCACTACCCCGAGCTCCTTCTGCTGCATGCTGACTCTTGGTAGCTCATGCTCACTTGCTGAACTCTTCCCTCTCACTTTGTAAGGAACTTCGCCACTATACTCAGGGGAGGGTTTTTTGCTTTAAAAGCTGCTTGTTTGTGTCTAAATCTCTTTGCTGTGTAAACTGCAGCATTCCCCAGCACCCAGGTCTGAGTGTCTGCCTGAACTATCTGGATATGAGAGCCCCCACCTTATTTTAGGTTCTTAAGAACCAAGACATGGAAAAGCAAAGGCTACCCCTGAATATTCCATACTTTAAAATCAATTAATCTCTTTGCATTTTTCTTTCTACTTCTTACTCCTTCTCAATCCATTTGTTGGATCTGTACCAGCAGACAGAACCACATGACTTGCACTACAGGATGAAATGACTTTAAATGGCAATGTGGCACTAGTACAGCAATAACATCTCAGCAGCAGACAGTGTGAGATTAATGTCACCATTAGCAAGTGGATGTTTGATATCTTAACCTCAAGGATTCATTGGGCTTGTAAATCTGTAGGAGCTCGGCTGGGTTCTCAGTTGTTACAGATCACAGAAATAATGTAAACAGGCATTTACTGGGGCCTCATGGAACTGGAAAGTCTGTGTTTGCTTGAACAGTCTTCAGAAAAAGTAGAAATCTTGTTATAATATAAACATGAATGTATATGTATATAAAAATTGTTTGATGGAAGAAAATTTAATAAACCTAAATTCAGTAAGCAGAAGTTAAAAACAACTGCATATAAAATATTGAAAGGAGAAAGCAGCAGCTCCTTCATACTTGTGAGCTCAGAGATGGCAAGTAAATATTTGGGGCATAATTCCTCACTGTTCTTGTCAACTTAAAAATATTTTATAATATTAGGAGAACAGCAAAATACCTCTACCTGAAGCAAAATACAGCAAAATACCTCTCCCTCCTGACCTGGGAGAGGCATGGCAAGCAGACCATATTCTGAGAGTTTTCCATTGCCATTTGTCAATTGGCACCCACAGACCCCACTGTGTCCCTAAATCAAACAAAACCCACACATCTGGCAGGGCCGAGCCCTTAATGATGGGGCTACTACTGCTCTCTGCTGGTGCAGAGTCAGACTTAGGAAAACACTGCTGAACTGAACCAAACCAACTCTGAGAAAACAAATCCTGCTGCCTAGAGCTGTGCAAAGGGTGAGCATTCCCCATTGGGTAGGTTCCGACATTTTCAGCCTTTATTTCTCTTTCTGATTTTAATAGATGCTGGCATATCTTCATACCTGACAAGGGACGTATTTGGGATCTACTACAATATTCTATTTCAGAAAAACCCAGGTTTTTATTTCTTAATTTTGAAACTTTTCTGTTATAATATGCAAAATAAAACAAAACAGAACATAAACACAAACAAACAAACAACCCCCCCAACCCCCCCAAAAAAAACCCCAAGAAACAAAACCAAAAACTAAAAACAAAACCAAAAGACAAACCCCAATCTGTTTTGAAAGGGAGAAAATTATTTAATCTGAAAACATACCTGTCCTTCATTTAATCCCCTTTCCTCTGAATCTGGCCACTTTCACTTTCTTCCCATAGTTACTATTCTCTGAAGCCCCAAAACTGTTGTACAAATATTTTGTCTACCTCATGTGCCTTTTCAGAGGGGTATTAATTTAGAAATTCAAATTACTTGTAGTATGAAAAACAGCGGCTGAGAAAGAGCACTGATAAACAAATGATAGTTTGTTTATTACAAAGAAGACATCTAATGTATGTTATAAACATCTAGATGTCATTTTTCTTTCATGAAAGTTCTACTTGTTGTCTCTACCTAATGACTTCTTTTTTTTTCTGATAGAAGTACATTAAAGTAATTATGCCTTAAGATTTAGCTTTCATATTTTCCTTTTTGTGTACTGCATTAGTATATAACTCTGAACTTCATATAAAGTGTTAGCAAGTTCTCCTCACAATTTAATTAGACAAAACCATCCTTTTCCAGCCTGAGAACCAAGGATACCATTGCAGCTTTAGCCTCAAGAAGTATAAACAGTGAATTGAGGAGAGCAATCTGGGAGGATGGGACTTCATAACCCGAAGCTGTAACTGGACAATTAACCCTAATATGTAAATGGACCAAAACTTCTAAAAGTGTGAAAACTCGTAACTTGGGATTCATCTTGAGTCCACCTTGGGCAGAGCTTTTTCTGCCCAAGGTGTATCCTTTGAAGGCCTTTCAATAAATACTTTATTCTTTTAACACGGTCTAGCCTCTGTTCCAGATCAGCCTCTTTAGGCATCAATCTCTTCCCTTGTTTAATCTACATGGGATCAATAATGACCCTGCTGAATAATGTGTCTTGTTGTTTACCGATGCCTTGAGAGGCTACCTGGAGCAGAAGCTGGACAGAGTAAAAGGAATAAAGCAGGTATTTATTAAAAGGCCGTCAAAGGATACACCTTTGGTAGTACAAGAGCCCAGCCAGGGCTCTGCCCAAGATGGACCCAAGATGAACCCCAAGTCACGAGTTTTCACACCTTTATAAGTTTTGGTCCATTTAAATATTGGGGTTAATTGTCCAGTTACAGCTTCGGGTTATGAAGTCCCATCCTCTCAGACTGCTCTCCTCAATTCACTGTTTGCACTTTTTGGGCCTGAAGCTGCAATGGTATCCTTGGTTCCCAGACTGGAAAAGGATTTTTTTGTCTGACTAAACTGTGAAGAGAACTTGCTAACATTTTATATGAAGTTCAGAGTCATACATTAAGGCAGTACAGAATCTAAAAAATATAAAAGCTAAAACTTAAGAAATCAAGACAAGAAAATAAACTTAGTCATTTCCACATACATATACATAAACAAAGACCCAACATAAAAACTAATTGCTGTTTTATTGCAAATACAACATACAATGAGCACCAATTTTAAGCAGAACTCCTAAACAAGTTTATATTGGCTTTTCAAAAATAGCACAATAAGATATATAAAAAAAAGTATAAAGTTAAAGTAATCATAAGGAAATGTATCACCTATAGTAGATCATGTTGTTGATGTCATGCAGAGCAACCCACTAAAATTTAATTCATGGTGAGCTCTGACCAAAACTCAGTATCATGACATCTATATGGTGGGTGTAGCTCTCAAGCCAAATAACTGCCTATTTTACAGGGGGAAAATACACTTAAAGAGACATTAAGGCTTTGTTTTTGTAAATCTTTATTTCTAACTGGAATGAATATGATGTCCCCTTAAGCTGTAGCTCTTTACCACAGCTTCAGTCAACACACACAGCTTGTAAAAATATCCTCAAATCTGCTATGTTCTTTCCCCCCACAAACTAAATAGAGTATCAGTCTATCTCACTCCTTTCTACACATCTTGCTATCACAAAACCACCCACTGAACAGTCCTGCTAGGTAGCAAATTGTAGTTTAGTATCTTTTGAGTAAGATCTCACGTGAATGCCTCTTGTAGCTGAATAATTTCATTTTACAGCTTCCTGCTCCTGTGTGGACAGGATTTGCACTCAAGGGTAAACAGAGCTAAAAGGTTTGATCAATGCCTGTTCAGCATGTAAGTGCCCTTTGATCTTAGGCCTCAGAGGATCCTCACACGTGCTACTTCAGAATTTGTGATTTGTTTTTAATGGGTTGAGATAAGAAGCTTTCACAATGCTCATCCTCAGAGTCTCACTGTCCTGTGATTTATGTGCCATTCCTATGCTTTTAAAATGTTACAGAAAGGACTATATTTATGGCAGGTTTTTTATGATGTTACAGAAAGTGGTTTCAGAATATGTAATGCATCATACAGGTACACATTGTAAGAAGGATATGGTAACTTTTCTGAGTGTCTTGCTACTTTCATTCACATTAATCAGATTTATATGTCCCAGTGGATGAAAGCATGAACTGCAGAGATTTTAATTCAATCTGCTAGGACAAGTGGCTGACTCAGAGTTGAGAAGGAGCATGACCTTTCCTCATCAGTTTTCTCTTAGCACCAATGTAGAAAATCTTGTAATCCTCAGTGAGGAAAAATAAACCTTTGGTGTTTCTTGAGTGGCTTTCCTGGCCATTTTGTCCCCAGTACAGCTCGTGCGCATAAAGCAGGCTTCAGACTGTTGGAGACACCTTTTCTTCATAATTCTCAGCTTATGGGATCAATCTAGTTTCTAGCTAAGGCAAAAATTGCAGTTAGGGTTAGGGATTGGAATGGCTTATATTATTTAGTACATTTTTTAGTGCAGACACATTCCTGGGAAGAATTATGGAAACCTCTGGCTATCTTTTCTCTGGAAGTCATGTGTCATGTTTCCATCTCATCTCAAAAATTTCTTTTCCTTGCGAAAAATTCCTGTTTTCAACAATAAGGTGTGTACATAGAGAGAAAAGGATAAAAAGTCACCATGTACTAAACCCACATGGCAGATATCACAGTCCTCACTCTTCTTCCTGTCCTCCACTACAGCCTGTTCACCATAATTCTCCTCACCCTTCCAAGGAATTCAGGCCAAGTTCAGGTTGCTGCAGGGCTATGCAGGGCCAGGCTTCAAGGCTGGGTGTCAGTGCAGGTTTGGCACTGCTGACCAGGGGTGGGTGTCTGAAGCCAGAAATTCAGCAGCTCCACAAGGTACATTCAGAAATACTTAATGACCTTAAAGGATTAGCCAGGACTGAGAAGAAAGTGGTCCTGCTTGCTCTCTGGGGTAACTCAGGCCAAGCAGGTGCTGGTGACCAGGATTTCACTCAATGCAGTAAGAGCTGTCACCCTTGGGCCCTTTCCCTGCCTCCCTCTGTGTGTGTCTGTAGGAAGAAATTAGAGGCATTGTGGGTGGCATCAGCAGCCCCTGGAATGGGATTATTTGGGATATAGGCACAGGGTTAGATGCCTGCAGCACTGCTGCACACAGCACTGGGTACAGGCACCCATCCCAGCCGAGCTCCCTGTGCTGTCACCGGGAGATGGAGCTGCCGACTGGGCTGCAGGAGACCCCGAGCACCCTGACCTGTGCTGTGCCCCCAGCTTGTCCCTCAGCACCCTGGGCCCTGGTGACACTGCCTACAGCTTCTTCTCTTGGAGGATCACGAGCTGAAAGCTCACTCCTGTCACTGGGCACACTTAGGTCTCCCAAACTTCTTCCACATGAGCTGGAAACCCAATCCGAGCAGTCTTACCTGTATGAGCTTTGAGTCTGTGGTGTCAAGCCTGTTTGACTTCTCAGGCATTTGCTTGAAGAATATGTTTGAGATATGTTTCTTCATTAATTTTTTTCTTAAAGATCTTGGCTTTTATTATGCCATCAAGGCATCAGGAATTAATGTTTATGTCATTGTAGTTCAAATTATTAATTTTAAATTAGATTTATTGCTGGAAATGAATCCAGAATCCTTACCAGTGGAAATCCATTACTTTCAACACAAACAAGAAATTAATCAAGTGAAGCACTACAACTGAGGCAGCAGCAGAAATCCATGCAATGCAAAATGTATTTTGGCTCTTCACTTCCCACTTCTTTTGGGAGACCTACACACCCCGGTGGCCCTGCTCATGCGGACAGCTTGAAGGATACTGCTGTTCAGTGGCCAAGTTCCCTGTTCTAATTAGATTAACCATAACACAGGGATTCTATGGTGAACATTAAGTTGAAATGCATGAAAAAAAAAAAAAAGACAAAGGCAGAAAGAAAGCCTTCATCAATGATTCTATTTTAAAAGTAAGTGTTATTTCAAGGCCAAATTTCAAATTTCAGTTGAATATTTTTAGAACTGTCATGCTCTAACTTCAGCTGGCAAATAAGTACCACACAGCTGCTTGCTCACACACACACCAAAACCTGCAGTGGGATGGGGAAGTGAATGAGAAAAAGGCAAAGTCCATGGGTTGATATTAGAACAGTTTAATAACTGAAAGAAGTAAAATATAATAATAATAGCAACAATAGTAACAATAATAATAGTAAGGAGAATGAAAAAGAGAAAAATAAAATCTAGGACAACCAAGGGATGCTCAATGCAGCTGCTTACTACCTGCCAGGGACCCATTCCCAGTCCATCCCTGAGCAGTGATTAAACCTTCCTGGCCAATCTCCCCCAGTTTCCTTACTGGGCATGATGTTCTGTGTTATGGAATGTCCCTTTGGCCAGTTCAGGTCAGCTGTCCTTGCCATGCATGCATCTTGTGCCATCTCTTACTGGCAGAGCATGAGATGCTGAAAAGTCCTTGATGTAGGATCAGCACTACTGAGCAACAACTAAACCACCAATGTGCTATCATTATTCTTACACTAAATGCGAGACTCAGCACTGTGACAGCTACTAGGAAGAAAATTAACTCTAACCCAGCTGAAACCAGAAAAAAGTCCCATTCTATTTAAAATAGTCAAATATTTCCTGTAGTTAGTCACAATAAATCAACAGGAGTTAAGGGAGAGCAGTTCTGCATTAGCAAGATCTTTGTGTAGAGAAAGGTGCTCTGTGCCAAAGTCCCAAGGATGTGCTTTTGCCATGAGAACTGGTGGGTTTACATCTGCTCTGCAGTGGTAGATGTTACTGCTGCCATTCCTGTTGAGTAGCAGTATTATTAATTGCTTTTTAAGAAATTCTCATATTTAATTGTAAACCAAAAATGTTTCAACTTACGTTTGTGGCTTATGCAGAAATTGACAGTCATTATAATTTTTTTTTCTCCTTAAGGATTCACAAAACTTCCCTCCATCTTACTGTGTTTAATTTTTCTTAAACTGGGAATTTTGTCAATTTTGTATGTGTGCAGTTTTATACATATGTCCCCCGGCTCTTCTAACAAAACAGTATAATTAAACATTCAGATTTGCACTGCTCTTCGTCATATGCCATCTAAGTCTGGGGGATTGCTTTTGCTGAATAAATGGCATGCCACTTTCAGTTGTTTATGCAACACGAATACAAATCAGAATGTAAATTATGTATTGATACTGTTTAAAGCTATAGTTTTCTTTAGGCCTCAATTATAAATTATTTTTTATTCCATCACTAGAAGACACAGGATACTGAGGTGTCCCCAGTTTCCTGAGAAGTGCTGATTGCCTGGTCTAGTGGAAGACGTTGCTGCCTATGGCACAGGGGTTGGAACTAGATGATCTTTAAGGTCTCTTCCAAACCAAGAATTCTATGATTCTATGATATTAATTTAAATAGGAATGTGACTTTGATTCCAGCAGGGTGTATCAGCAGCTGTTACCTTTCTAGAACAGGAACATTCTTTTAAATCTCTTTATGATATCTGGAACGTCTGTGTTGGTCTGCAATGCTTAGGCTGTACCCAATGTTTCAGCTGATACTAATGGGTGACTAACTGATATTGCTTCTTACCTAGAGAATTTTTTTTTATTTCAGTCAGCACATCAGATGAAGAGAGGAAAGTGGACTGAAGCTCTGAGCAAGAGAATGAATGGTTAGAAAAGCCCACAGTCTTTCAGATTTTCTTTGATTATTATGTCTGTGACTGCATCAAAAACAAATTTGACATTCTGAGTGTCTGTGGCACAGGTCAAGTGACAATATATCTCTTTATCTTGTTTCCTTATGTTCAAGTCTAGAAATTGTTTCTTGATGTAATTTGCAGCATCTTCATATGTGTTTTGTCCTAGTGGAAAGAAAAGTAAAAGCAAAGGAAGACACATTTCAACTGGCACTTCCTCACAACTGCAAAAAGAGAAGAAATAATGTTTTCTGCCTTTTTTTCCTTTTCTATCTCTTTGAATTAACTTTATACATTAGGTATGAAAATTTTGTATCTAAACTGATTTTTCTCTGGATATTTCTGACACAGCTTTATATATTCTCTTGCATCAGCTGGGAACATCTGGTGTTTTTTAAATTTCCAGTAGACACTACTGTGACATACAAAAAGAAACAGACTTCCCTTATGGAATGAGTTCTTAAAATAGGGACAAAAATTTTGGATTCAGTTGTGATGTGTGTGTGAGTGACAAGATACTGACTTGTACTGAAATATTGGCTGAGTCCATCACAGAACACTTCAGCCATCTGAAACTTTTAGAATTCTCAGCTTCTTCTACCACCAGTGGAGAGAAATAAGCATCTCCAAGGAGAGAAATGAACCCACCCTAGGATAAACATTGTGAGTAGGTGAGATGAGTTGAATTCTGGCTGTGTCTGTCTCATACCATTCTTTCATGAGAAGGTTCTTAGGTAAGAGGTTTACTATTTAAAGGCTTATATATAGGTGACATGAGTCAAAGTCTCAGTGTTTAATTCATGGCCTACACTAAACATCTGAATATGTTTGCTCCTGAACACTCAAAACTTACCATTATACTCAGGAAAGCAGATATTCAGGTGAACTTTTGCTATTTTCTCTTGAAAGAGGTCTTTTTTGTTTAGGAACAGCACAATGGAAGTGGCTGCAAAGCACTTATGGTTGCAGATGCTGTTGAACAGATGAAGGCTTTCATGCATTCTGTTCTGTTGAGGTGCAAAAGGTAAACATGAGACTGAAAAATCTCATCCCCATATGTCATTTTTACTGAGATGTTCTTTACTGGAAAGAACTAATACAGTGTAATAGCCTTTAAATGGTTATCGGAGAATGGGAATGTACCATCAGAGAGTACATTAAAACCTAGAAGCAAAAAGGGTTGTTTGTTCTGACTCACCACTTCTTTATCTTCCACCAAAACCATGTCATAGGCACTGAGTGCAGCACAGAATATGATGCAAGTAACTCCTTCAAAGCAGTGAATCCACTTTTTTCTCTCTGATCGTTGTCCACCCACATCAAACATCCTTTGCAGAAAAAATAGCATATGTACAATGTGAAGCACTCATAAGGATGTAGCCATGCTTTTAATGCACAGAGTTCAAATGGAGATGAATGACAAATACCCAGCTTTTCCAAATATTGGTCTATTTCTACCCCAATAGATCATGGAGTGCTGTGTGTTGTTACTCATGGCTTTGTAGTGGGTATAAAATAAAATAAAAAGGCTTAAATACCTGCATGTAGGATTAATACTCAGTACTTACATGTAGCACTTAGTGTTGAAGAAGTGAGGCTCAGTGCAGGACTAAGACTTGCAGACTAGGATTTATTTAGGGCAGAGGTCTGAGACATGGATAGAAGATCCTCAAATTCAGTATCATTTATTACTTCATGGCTTTGCTTGCAGTGAACTGACATGTTGACCAAGAAGACATAGGACTGAAGGCCAGTCACACATTGTCCCCTGGCTGTGCATGAACAGCTGTTGCCATCTGCTCACTGCCCTGGAGTGATCACTGAGCTCACTGCATAACCTGCATCCCACTTTGCAGGGTCTCTTGCCTGTCCATCTCATTAGCTGCTCTTAAGCAGCAATTCCTGGGGAGCAGGAATCCCTTCCTTTGTACAGCAGGAATTGCAGGGCTGTCCTTCCCTGCAATAACTTCCTTCCACCTTT
This sequence comes from Vidua macroura, assembly GCF_024509145.1. Lineage (NCBI taxonomy): Eukaryota > Metazoa > Chordata > Aves > Passeriformes > Viduidae > Vidua > Vidua macroura. Next base: position 62,891,160 of record NC_071575.1, read on the forward strand.
GTCAGGAACTGCTACTACCTTTGGGTAGTGTCATATGAGCTTTATATGGACTCTCTATGGGATCCAAAGCCATCTGGGCACACCTAGCTGGGACTTAGGGTCCTTAGCCCTAGCTTCCAAACTCCCACTGCTTTTTTTTCTGAAACAAAAGGTACCAAACTTGAAGATTTTTCAGGTGCATTAGAAAGCAAGGAAAACATAAAAATCACATTTATCCTTCTCTTAAGTTTTCTGTTTCCTAGTGTGCATGATGACTTTTTCCTGTGCCCCCTGTTGTTGAATTTAAGACTGTAAAACCTAATCCCCTGTTGGATTACCCCTTCCTTCAAGAATATGCATTAGATCTCTGGATCCTGCAGTATCTGAAAATTAAACAATTCTTATAGCAAAGAATATAATGGGATTCAGTTAAGAAACAATCATGTCAGTAGTAAACAGAGCAAGAATAATTTGTTACTGTTTTTGCAGTATCTTAATCCTTTGTTTCCTTCATCATCAGCAGTGTAGTTGACATTAAAAAATGTTATTTTTTATAATTTTTCATCCTTCTTAGGAAAAAATGAAACCCTTTCCAGTGCTTATAATGAACTGTTTCTGCAGCTGAGGAGTAATAATTTTTTAAAATTGGGTGTCAATTAAAATGAATTATTTTGGAAATCAGGAAGTTGTTGTGGAGCAAGATTTTGATAATTGTAATGACATTCTTCCAAGCATATCTTCACTGAGTTCAGAAGGTCTACTGAAGAGTAGGGTCAGCACAAATGAAGTATCTTGACTTTTGTCTCTGATTGGTACTCAAAAGTCACCTATAATTACATGTCTTTCTTGATTTATGCTGTATAACTCTGAAATCAGGCTTATGGCAGGAAAACAAACAATAAAAGCTACAAAATTTAATCTTCAGGAAAGTTTTATTTCAGTATACATAATCATGTGAATCAGTATTCACTTCCTGTCAGCTTTTAGCATATGGCTTTTTAAATATTCATGAGAAGTCACTTAAAAAGAGCAAGATGAAGGCCAGAGGCAATGCTTAAGGGTAGTTTTTGTTGTACTAACCTTAGTTTGCCTCTCTTTTCTCAGCCCAGAACTTAACACACTCACATGTAAAACCAAAGTCCCTCCATAAATGGTAGAAAATTAGATGATCTTGTTTTACCAAGATATTCAAAGTGAGTCTAGAAATCTCTATATTTTCCCAGAACTGCTCTTGAAAAACTTAGCTGCAGATACAGAATTAGCTATTTATTCCTTCAGTGGTACACACAGAGAGGTCTGAAGACTAAAATAAAGCTTGCCTGATTTCAGTCAAACTCTTCCTAGCACACCAATAGAAAAGAAGAGGACCTATGAAGATCAGATCTTCTCTGAAAAACATTTAAATATGTTCTGAGCTTTAAGTCAACATTAGTGAAATAAATTGAAGAGCACATAGAAGCTAAATTGCACTAAACCAGCAAAGTAACCACTAAGCAAGGAGCAAATAAAAATCAATGTTTTCTGTGCAACTGTAATGCAGTTCCTGGGAGCAGTACTGGGATTTAGACTTTTACTGCACAGATACAAAATGTTTTCTGTCTCATTCAGTTCAGTAAAGAAACAAATGTTTAGTAAATGAGGCATCTGTTCATGGGCTTTTTGTATCCGTGCATGGCTTATGACCTGAAGCCCCATCAGCCAAAACTCACTCTGAATGTGCAAGTGTTCCTCTCTTTATAGAGGTTTCCATGGTACTTATCAAACTTGGTGCAGAGCCATCAGGATCCTCCAGCTGTTTTGCATTGCTATGGCAATGCAAAGTAGTGGTACCTGGCTGGTTAACATGGATTTATAATTGTTCTGCACCCCTTTAGCAGCTCAAACACCTCAAACTCCTTTGTAGTGATTTTACCTAATATTACTCAACTACCTGAAACCACCAATGAATTTACTCACATAACACTACTGTGATGCACACCAGAGGGTAAAAATAGTGGAGCTTGTGTTTGTGGTGGCTTTAAGAGCCTTCCTCTTTTTTTGCAGACTAAATTTTGTAAACTAAAATTTCCAGACTAAATTTTGTAAACTAAATTCCCAGTTGTGCTTCATTTCAGCTAGACCCAAACACTAATGTTGATATTCTCATATCAGGGCTGATAGCATCCATGTCAACGAGGATTTCCCTCTGGTGGTTTCTTTCTCCATGCTGAATTGATTTCTTACATGAACCATGATTGTAACCAAAGGCATTCAAATTTCCAATGTACAAGGCTGGAAATACATTATTCAGAGAAAAAGAAGCTGATGTCCATGACATAGTACTGTAGCATTTGTGGGAAAATAATGAAGTTTTATGAGTGACCAGAATATCAATAGATGATAATAATTTATTTGTAAGAAATCTGCTTCAGGATCTCATTTTGTATGTGCAATCTCTGTTGTGTTAAAGCATCTGTGTGGTGGCATAGATGGTTTGGGGAATGCTTAATTGGCACATGAGGAGAAAGAAAGAAGCCAAATGAAAAATGTAAAAGTTATAATCCTCATGCTTTATAAATCTGTCTCTACAGGCAGTTTCTTGTCTAGACTGCATTCCTCAATATGCACCCCAGCTTTTTAATTGAGAATTAAATGGATTTCAATCCACAGAGAAAAGCATTATAGAACTCTGAAATTATAATAATTCATTCAAATCCATTTTCATGTGCAATTAGATGCTTTTAATTGGTTCACTAGATCTTGAATATCTGAAAGTGTAAAACATTTCAGTGAATTTTCTCAGAGGCGTTATTTTCAAAATTTTTTTCTGAACATTTTGGTTTTCATCTTAAATGAGCATGAAGATATGCTTGATAATACTGAAATTCCCCATGGGACAGATTTTTTTTTTTTTTTTTTGCCAACTGTAGAGCTTTCCTGTGTTACAAGCAGTTATTTCCATTCTCAAAAGAAGAGTGAAAGGTTGAGAGTGCGTGCAAATTGGTAGACATCAAATGTTTTTTGCGTGCTCTTAAGGACATTTAACTAGGCAAATTTCATAAATGGCACAATTATTCAAATGGCAGGATATAACTAAAGTTTTTTAGACATTGGCATATATAAAAATGCCCTTTTAGAACCTAGGATTCTGTGACCTGTTTGTAATGGTCCATTATATGCTCAAAGTTGGAGTACTGATAATAAAATATCTTGTTTTTTCAGCTGTATAAAAATGTTAAATAAGACTGGATTCAATGATATCACAATGATATCACCTGTGTTATAATAAGTCAATACCTGTGAAAGAAAATTCTTAAGAAAAATAAAACTCAAGAAGACTGTGAAATATGGCTTTCATACCTGAAGTTTAAATCCTTGAAAGAAAACTGAGTCTCTATAATCCCAGTTGTCTGCACTCGGGAGTGCAGGACATCTTGCTCAGTAGGGACATAGTCTGGCATTGCCAGCCTGTCCAAATCATTGAGGTAACTAGGGAGAGTAAGAAAGAAATGGTGGCTGGTGAATTCAAAAAGTGAAATGTCCATTACATAATCACTCCACACTGAACCCCTTTTAAATATGTTATGCAATATACATATTTAAATACAGTACTGTTGGTTTTTATACAGCTGAGTTGCACAATTCAGAGCCTTTTTTTTTTTCATTGTATTTAGAAGTGTTATTCAATTGCACATAATAAACATCCTTCTGAGATTTGCAGCTAAGGAAAATCCTTGTTTTCGCTAGGGATCGTTGAAAACCACGTTGTCAGACAAGGGATTTTGGCCGTTTTCTCTCAGCAAGTGGGAATTGCTACCTCAGGGCAAGAACCACAAGCATCCTGCAGAAGCAGATGCATAAGCAATCACCTCAGCCTGTCAGACTGGTTGCAACAGTATTTTCCTTCCTAAGTGAAAGGGACGGCATAATATTTTGGAGGAATTCACTTTTAAGGGCTGTTTTCCCTGTAGACCTCTCAATTTACAACAAGAAGGTACATGATTATTTAAAAAATATATATTTTTCAGTCAAAACCAAAAGCTTCAATGAAACTGAGGACCCTTTGGTTAATATTCTGAAGAGCCCTTGAAAAACCATGGATTTTCTGGTATACTGAGATAAAATCTACATTATGCGAGAACCCAAACAAGATCTTTGAAGCATGTTTTTTGTCCAACACTTCCCCTGTCTCTTATAGGGGTAGACAGCTTTCTTTAAATGGCTGGGCAGAGCCTCTGAATCCTACTGGCTGGTCTGGGAATCAGAGGGATTCCCAGAGGGAATTATGTAGAGGGATTATGAGTTGACAAAAGGAAAAGAAAAAGGTGATGCCTGAGTAACTTCCTGCATTTTAGCTACTAATAGTCAAATAAGGACCAAAGCCAAAAGCAAGAAGCCACACAAAAGCTAAAGCATTTTCAGTGTCCAGTTGGCACCTTCCTATTTGTAGCCTCATGTCTCTGGCAAACAAACACTGTGTCACTGATGTATGTTAGGCTCCATGCTTTCTTTTTTCCTCTTTACACTAAGTCTACAGTCTCTACACTGAGCCCAGCAGGAAGCTCTGCTGCTCAGTTTAACCAGAATCTTCAAAAAGAAACCTCGCAGATCATCATCCTTGTGTGCAATATTTAATAGATCTATAAGTTAAAAAGAATAGAAGAATAAAATGAAATTAAATAAAATAAAAATTTAAGAAGCTGGAATATTTTATTTGGATATTTCCAAGTAATGTTTGGAAATGGGATTTTCGTATTTTAAGTTGAATAAACTGTATCCAGTCTGCAAGGCGTGTTGAACCTGATCTGAGTAATTCAATGTTTTCTTATTATTTGAGGCCAAGAAACAATCTGTTGGGGAAAGAAAAAAAAAGCAATATAGCTCTGTTTCTCTGAGTAGGGCCTGAGGCAAACTCATCTTAGCTCACCTTTGTGGAAGGCAGAAACAAAAGGCGTTTTGTTATTTATAAAGCATGTAAGCACTAAAATAAACACTTGAATATAAAATAAAGTTTTGAAAGTTCTTAGCCACAAATGCCTAAATTCAATTCAAGACAGCCAATTGTAATTGCATAAAAAATTAGACCGAGTCAATTATCCAGTAAAAGGAGCTGGAGGCAATTTCAGGCTCTTCCTAGAGCCATAGGTAGCACCAAGGGGAGACTGCAGACCATCCCTTCACTGGGCAAGGAGGGGATGGAAGCAGGTAGGTCAGTAAATGTTGATCTTTCCTTGGCTTGGATGAGGTGTCAGGACTTCTAGACTGAGAGGAAAATGACTGAGCTAGCAAGATGCACCATGTACTACTGGTAGCTGTGCAATAAATCACAATTTATAATTCCAATCTTACCCCTTCCATACCCACCATTCCATTTTGAAACAGAATTAGTTCCAGGCGAGTCTAAGGGAGAAATTCCAGCCAAATTTGACAAAGAGGGCATTTTTCTATTATTCAGAAGAAGTAATTTTTTTTTTCAATTAAAACACACAAAGGAAAAGCAGTGATCAAATTTCATTAGCATGAATTAATAATGAAAAATCTCAGAGAACATAATCTCAGAAAGTCAGAGTTTACTCAGTATTAATCAAGATTCTATGTAGGAGCTGATTCACAGGCACTGAGAAACAAGGTTTGGGGTTTAGAAGAAATTGAACTGCAGCATTAGATGGTTGATTGACTGTAGCTGACTTTGAACTGATCATTAAAAGCCCAGTGGTAAGGACAAACATTAAGTTGATTTTAATGATTCAGAGCCAAAGGCTAAAATTTTAGAAGCATCAGGAACCAAAAGATGAAGACAGAGAAGCAGGATTTTTAAGAAATTAGCAGAAATGTTCAAGCAGATGAAAAACATATCACTGTAGCTGTTTTTAATGTAAGTCTAGAAATGAATAATAACTACAGACACAATCTATATTAAGCTCCTTAAATACTGAGACCTATTTCAAGTTAAAACAGAACACAAACAATAACACTGAAAGGGAATTAATTTAGGTTCTTCTGTCTTCTTTGTAGGCAATAAAACCTTATTTGTCTGGCGGAGGGTACACAGAAGAGTGTTAGCTGGTAAACAGGGTTTAAAATTATTTTTAAATTTAAGAGGTAATTTTCCTTTTACTTATTATGACTAGTTTGTTATGGGCTTTTAGTGGGAATGGCAATGGAACCTGTCAGAAAGGGCATGGTAGAAAAAAATTGCTCTGTACCATCCTTATAAAAATACAACACTGCTATAAAATACTGTCAAAGCAGGCACAAATCAACATAGGCAATATTTTCTTTGTTTAGTACTCTTGCAAAAGATCTTCATTCTTGTTTGGAAGATATAAAGAGAGGAAGAATTTTTAATATTTTCTCTGCATATTCCCTGCACTATATCTACAATTATTGAACTATGGATGACTTCAAGTTGCCTCCTGAAGCTGAACATGCAGCCATGCCTTTCTTTTCCTGCCTTGTAGAAGGGACACCCGACACCTTGGAAGGCTTCACCCTGCAGGTGCTCTCAACCTGTAGGAGGAGCTCCAGGAGTGGGGAAACCTCCACCTCCAGGTCTCAGAAGCTCAGAACCTCAGCTGGAACAAACCTCTGCCCCAGGTCTGGAGTCAGACTTGAACGCTCTAGAAAGACTGACCCAGTGACACCTCCCTTCGTGTATGAGCTGGGTGAGAAGGCAGCCGAGCAGGACTGGAGCCAAGCAGGAAAAGCAGCCAAGCCAGGGACTCCTGAAAAGTCTGAAGTCACTGATACACCTGAGGTAAGAGATGTGCCCCAGTTGGATGGTGATCCTTCGTGGGGGTGGGGTTGAGCAGCCCTGCTCAGCCCCCTGTTGATGTGTCTGGTTCCTCCAGGGCTCAGAAAGGGACCGGGGGCTGTCAGGCTGGAGAGCAGCTGCAGCACCACTGGTTAGGCTGAGGTGGTAATGACCCAGGGAGCACCCTCCATGCAGCCTGGTTAGTTTAGAGGAAAGTTTTCATAGTTTCCTCCTGACTAATATTTAGCATCTTGCAACATTCAAAAAGTATCACTCTAGGTAAAACCTAAACTGTTTCAAGTCACCTTTCCCTCATTTTGTCAATCTTAGAAATACTCAGAGGGAGAATACACTTTTTTTTTTTTTTTAACCATTCAAACAAGCCCACAGAAACAAATAGTTTCTGAAACCCTGTTTTCACTTGTTCCCTCCAGTTAAACATTTCTGATATATTATAAACCTTAGCAACCCCCTCATTTTCTCAGGTTAACGAGCAATGATTTCCACAGGCCGTTCTGCAAGGGGAACAGGTATGTTGAGGCAGAAGCCAGCTGTTGAGCAGCTGGTGTCACCTACTAGGCCGCCGAGTCGCTGAGCTGGTACTCCGCCGCCCTCGCGAAGCAGGCCTGGGTGCCGCCGTCACGCCACAGCTGCTTGATGAGCTCAACCAGCTCAGAAGACATGCTGCCATCCTCCAGAGTGGTTGCCATGGCACACAGCTTCCTTTCATCTTCCTAAAGAGAAATTTCAGTAAATATTGTGTAAGTACGCTGTGCCCCTTCACCTCCTTGAAGATGAGCTTGGTTTATAATGAGTTGAAAGGGCAAAATTTCTCATTTTCACTGGTTTTTCCAGGTTGCTGTACTCGCCTGTGCATGTGAACATCTTTTCACAGGTTCACTTCCCTTTAGGTAGTGCCAAGGTTAGGAAAAAATTTAAATTGTGATACACAGAGTTTTCATCTTTTATTGTTTTGTTTTGATATGAAGGCTCAGTTTCATTTTACCAGAGGCACTCAAAAATAGTCCAACTTGAATGGAAGGCTTTTATATTTTATATATATAGGGTATCAAAAATTAAATTAAAAAGGACATTTAACTTTAAAATGCCTTATAACTATATCAATACAGAAATCTATATCTAAAGGCAGTTTTGAATGTGTTTGCAAGATAAATTTCTAGCTTTAGACCCCAGTAAGAAATGTGAAAAAGTGAATATAACTAGTGAATGCATTTCCCATATGTGGGGAAGAAGAAACCTTTACAGAATAAAATCCCAAATACTTTAAACATATTATTCTGTAATGTCTTCCTTTTAAATAAAATTCCTTAATAAAATAAAAATATTTTAAATAATCTATTTCATTAAATATATTTATTTTCAGTAGTTAACAGCTTAGGAATTTACTGTAAATAAAGAGCAAGATTAAAATAGTCATTTGATACACTGCCACAACAAGGGATAATTATAAAATATAGCTCCTTTCTAGTCATAGAAGAAGACAACTCAAGTGACTTGCAGTCAATAGTTGCAAAATTATAAATGGATACTGATAGACACTATTTTGGCAGGGAGTATGTTTTATTCAAAACTGGGAAGCATCTTCACAAAAATTTTTAACAAATTTATTTTAGGAATATGCTATATCTTTATGTCTCAAGAGGAGTTGCAGTTTATGGAAAATTTATAAAAGTCAGAGACGGATCAAAAATTAAACACTGCATTTTTTTAAGAAAGAGAAATTGAGTAGGCAGAAAAAAAAAAAAAAAAAGAGAAATTGAGTAGGCACGGAGGAAAAAAACCCCAAAACGGAGGAAATAACCACTAGAAAATTGCCTTCACTGGAACGAGGGAGGAGGACAGCAGGATAATTGCCCTTCTACATCAAACAGCACCAGCTCCATTTACACCCCCATCCCCTCCTGCAGTGCTGGGATCAGCAGAAGCGAGTCACTCTCTCGTGTGTGCGCCGCATTTGTCTCCAGGGTGCACACTTGTTCAGCAAAAGGATAAGAGTTGGAATGCTCTCTGCTTCAAGATATGACATATCACGGAATGATTACAGCTATCCACCTACTAGGCTGGATTTGTAGGTTGAATCACCTACAATAAGAAGCCTTTAGCTCAGAGTCTCTAGGTGTAGAGGGTAAATGTTCATTGATTATTATGCAAAAGGGGGCAAGCGTGGATTTTCGTGCTTACATAATTGTCCTGGGTAATAAGAATAATAAGTACAGGTGGAATGTCCTGGGTGACTTTATGATGCTTGTATCCCCATTCATTTGTTTAGCCCAGAAATAAGTTTTGCACCTTTGAGATTGGTTCTGAGAGCAAAGGGGGGAAGAGAAGAAGCGTGGAGTTTGTTATCAGAAACTGCACTTGGTCCCCTGCATCCTCTCCTGGACTGTGCTGTCTGCACGGACAGACAGCGGGACAGAGCTCTCCTTTGCTTTTAGTTAGGTTTTAGCTAGCTGAGGCTGAGAAGTTCCCTGGACTGTGGCTTTTCTTTTTCTTGGAACTGTTCAAACCTGCTCTGGACTGAACACCCAGAAGAGTTCCGGCAGCTCGCACATGTGGTCTGGGCCACAGGATTTCCAGTGCTGGGTAGACTGATAAGAGACTGAGCAAGCCGAGCTACAGCCCACCAAGGGGTCGTTCTGAGTTTGTCATCTCTTATTGTTTAATATTGTTCATTTTTTTGTGCTGGTGAATGCTTTGCCTGTAAAATAAAATAAACAGTTTCTTTCACTTTTCTCAAGGAAATATTTTCCTGAACCGCTTGGGGGAGGGGATGCTTGAATTTGCTTTCTGGAGGAACCCCTTTAGAGATTGTCTCCCCAGTTTGACCCAAACCAGGACAATAATAAAGGAAGATAGCAGCAGATTGAACTTATCACATTATCACCCTGATTTGTACAATTTTTTGTTTCTCACTGGCATTTACAAAGACTTCAGATGATTTTAATGCTAAAATAGATTGCAATGATGTTTTAGAGAGAAAAAATTACCTCACTCCCTAGAACAGATGTTCTTTAAATTAAGTGTTAAGGCCTTTTCTGTACCAGTAAGATGTATTTGCAGGCAGTCCTGGAACATGGATAAGCATATTGCTTTTGGGACCAAGATAATCCCAGTCCTCAACTAGATGACTTTGAGCAGCTAAATCTGGACCAGAACACACAGCAAGAACAAAGTCCAGCTGAAATCAAAGCTTGTATCAAAACAACTCAAGCTTATCAATTGCTTATGATTTTATGGGAAACGTAAGCTAAGTTTTTGGAGGTTTTTGGAAGAAAAGGCAATGTTGAGTGGCAATTCAAATAAATATGACCAAAATTTCTATTTTCTCTAAAAATCACATGCAGGTTGCTCTTCTGTTATTCTGGGAGAGAAGAAGACAGGCACTGCAAACATTCTATACAGCTGTATTCACTTGTGTTCCTAGAAGCTATTCTACAATGACAGCAAGAGTGAGCTGACTGTGCTGTAAATGATAAACTTACAAAAGCTGTGTTTTCTGCATTTGGTTATATATAATGCTAAGAAATGGACTGGGCTATTGTGCTGTGAAGTCCCTTGAAAAGGGTATCTACGAAACTGGCATACAGGGAGCCTGTACAGATATCTCAGAAAATTTGTCAGGGTTGAGAAAAGAGTCTGAAATACAGGGGCACAGGGAGAACATATCTCAGTAACAGGTGGCAGGGTCTGCACCATGTAGTGGAGACCATGAGCTGAGCCAGGCAGGACTTGTGGCCAGTGCTGCAAGGTCCAGCTGTAGCCATGGCTTGGGCCATGCAGGGTGCTTGATGGCTCCTTATGCAGTACAGCATATTAACATTGCCCTGTTTTCTGTGTGCTGCTTTTGGGCCTTGTTACATTTGTTTGAATGACTTGCATTCGTGGAATATTTAATTTCTGTTTTGTCAAATGCCAGTATGAGATTTAGTAACCCCTGAAGATTTTGTTTATCATTTTTTTTTAGGGCAAAGTACCACATGTCATTATAATGAAATGTAGACTTCTGGAACAAGTAAAGCTCTTTCAGATAAGCAGATGTTATTCCCTTCAAGATAAACCTCTAGGGATTAAGCAGAATTTGCCAAAACTGGAATCAACTGATATTCTCACAGGCATTTGAGAAATCCTCAGCAAGATGTGAATTACAGACTAAAAGACTAAATCATTGCACAGAGAAGAAAAGTTTTTCCTTTATTTCTGTGCCTGAAAATTCAGCATGATTGACAAAAGACAACAGGTCTTCTTCTTGTGTCTTTGCCTTTATCTGCCTGTGCAGAGGATTTTTGACTGTGTCAGGAATGTTGTATACCACTTCCCTGTGGTGTGCGCCAATACTGCATCCACACAACAGAGAGGTCTCTGTTCCAGGAGCAATGACAGACTGAAATGCTCCCAACATGTCTACATGACCTTTCCTTACATGGCTGAACCCCAAGGTTTGGTCATAAAATGGAAATATTTTTTACATTTCTCTATAGCAATACATAAGTGACTATGCAGCTAAGAAAAGGTTATGTTTTTTTTTTCTCTGTTTTTTTTTTAAATGTCTTTGCAACTTGAACATTTCTTTTGTGGCAATCAAAATGGGATTTTATGCAAAAGTTAGGCATCAGTTTTGAGAAAATAAGTGAGGACATTTTGTCACATGTAATTCAAATGGTACTCAGTTTCCACTGTCATAAAGAAAATACTGGATCTTCTTTGTTCTACTAGTTTCTATTATTATATTACAAAAACAGAGGTCCCAATACCTATTTCAAGAGAAAGGGTGTCATACTTACAATTCTACCAGGGTTTTCATAATTGATTCCTAACTTAGTCATTGCTTTCACAATGGCCAGGATAGACTGCACAGTGTTACTGTAAATGATAGGTCTGAACTCCATGCGTTCCTCGTAGGTGAAACCATCTTTATGGATGATCCTGGTGAAAAAAAAACAACAAAAGGCTTATGGGATACATTAAAAAAAAAAAAAAAAGTACTGAAAAGTTAGATCAGACACTTTTGTAGTCAATGTGAGAAAGAATTGAATCCATCTGGCCCTTGGAGAAGCATTTTTCGATGGTTGATCTGCCTATTCTGCTAGAACAGGAAAACAGCAGTTTCTGTCTTTGTGAGGTTAGTTGTCTGCACCCAATCTGAGTGAATAGATGCTGGGGGTTAATCTAAAGCAAAGTATGAGTCTAGAACAAGAGCCAGGCCCAACCCTGGAGATATAGGGCAAGACACATTTCGGTACTTAGATCCCAAATGTTTTACTACTGGAAATTACAGTATTAGTCATGGGCTGTCACTGCTTGTTCAGCCATTCTGATTTTTATCCAGAATCATACCTAGATAGAAAAATTACTGGAAAAAATGTTTTAGCACTGGGAAGCACTTATCAAGAAAACAAGGAAAAAAATTTTAATATTTCTTTGTGAACCAGCTACAGTTTCTAGTTATAACAAGGTCTTATAATTTCCAGGCTTTGGAGACTTACATTTTACTCTATAGGGTAAAGAGCCTTAGTAATCAATTTCAGTAATCTTTCTGACAGAGGAATTAGAATTTCATAATCCTCCTTGACTGCAGAATGGCATGTGGTTAAAGTTCTCAAAATCAGTGTGCAGATTATATCACAGCTTAGAGACATCTTTTTCCATGAGTTGTGAAAAAGGATGAAATCTTCACCCACTTTGGCTGGGTGTGCTCTCAATGAACAGACTTGGAACTGCTTTGGCTGTTGGAACCAAGGCTCTATTCTTCCTCACCTCATCTGGACAGAGATGAAGGCTATTAAATACAGTATTTCTGTATTAAATACAGTATTTCTGCTTTGGGGTTGGGTATTTTACCCCATTGTGCCCAAGACATACTCTGGAGAGAGCTACCTAACTAGCCAAGTCAGCCCGGTCAGAAAACAATTCACTCATACACACACACAAAACCCAGTTGACAACTGATGTGTCTTAACATCTCTCTGATTTATGGATGGCAGAAAACTCAAAAGTTGTATTCCTGTGCCTGTAGGAATAGCATTTTTAGGAAAAAAAATTCTGTAAAATGTTTTCCCAAATACTTCTTGATCAGGCGACTCTGTGAACTCTCTTTTGAAGCCTTGCTTTTTTTTTTTTTTTTTTGAATGCTGTTTTCATCATGAATTCAAATGAATTCTGCAAGATTCAAAGGAGTTCTATTGAACTTGGGAGAAAGAAAAAAGAGGAGCTCATGGAGCAGAGACCACCTCCTCCATTTTATGGATGCAGTCTTCTGAGGCTTTTATTCACAAAAGCAGGGCTTCTCATCAGATAGGTGACTTTGATTCAGTCTCAACAGGCATGATGAGTTACCAAATATTTTGCTTCCTGCTTTTCATTCACTGAAATATTTGTAGAAGCTTCATACTGCTAAATAAGAGCACAGCACAGAGATATGCATCTTGGTTTTAAAAAGTTAGATTGCACACTGGAAATTATGCAGTTAGAAGCACAGAGCTCCAGAGATTTTTTTTTCTTTTTAGTAGCTCTCATAACCATCCTCATCTTTTTATGCTGCAAGAGCCTTGCAGCATATCTGTATTTTGAGTATCAGAAGATATTTTTTAAAGTTTAGCAGGTGGATATAACTTTGATTAAGACTGAAAAAAATGTGATTTTATTATTTAGAAAATTATGTTATTAGTTATAAAATTACTATGATTTTACTGGATGATTTCTTTTGTAAACATTTATTAGTGTTCTTTAGAAACTGTTATGCTTCATTGAAAAAAAATAATTAATATTGGGGGTTTTAACTGAAAAAAATCCCTTAGAAAGTCCTTGGTTGTGACAGAAGTATGGTATTTTATATGAAAAAATACAATTTTTGTGAACAGTTTTCCTGTAAAATAATTAATATTTGTGATCAATTTGACAGGTCATGAATGCACAAGTCTTTATATATAACTCTCAGCTTTGCAGTGTTCTCCCCTTCCTCCATGCTGTTAAAGCTTACCAGCCTTCTTAAAGGACTCAGTTCAGAGGAACATTTTTAATCTGCTCCTGCTTGGGGAAGCTTTGAGCACAACACACCTCAATGGTTTGCTGAATAGGGAGGGTCTCCTGCATGGAATGCAAACCAGAAATAAATTTATCTACTATTTCACTGGAAAAAAAAAGTTAGCAAAGTATTTGGTGGATGGTTCTGAATCTGTTTTACTACAAAATTAGTTACTTAAACAGTACAAATCTGTTCTTATGATATAATATTTTTTACTTAACTCTTTAAATGGTGCAGATAACTCTGCAATGGTGAAGATAATAAATAGGTAGGGGAGCTTAAGTTCAGAATAGTATTACTGATTTTATAAAAAGGTGGCTTGATTTTTACACAGGAAGAGATTGGTGCTTACAAAGTGGGATCAAATCTAAACAGCTGCAATCCCTGAGTCATTTTTTTCTCTATTTGGACAGGTTTAGGAATCAGACCTGGACATCTCTATGAAAATAAGACTAGACACAACAGCAATATTTTATCAGGTTGTGCAGTAAAGGAGGATTTGCCATCAGTGTAAGTACAGTGCCTTGAACTTTGGTGGATTATTAATTCAGACCAGATACATAATTAGCATTTTGGCTGCACTTAAAAGAAAAACATCTATGAATTTATTTGTAACCTGTTTTACTATAGGTGAAAATATTGTCAAACTAAATTGTAAATTAGCACACACATGTAGAGGGATTCAGCTTTCCTCTGAAGCCAAGGAAAGTGAAGTTCCTGACTTCAATCTCTGAGGGACCTTGTGCACTTTGAACAAACAACTAGAAGTATTCTTGCAGTAGATTTATGATGCACTTACAATATCTCTGTAACCAGATAGTCAGTCCAAATTCGAACAGGGATTTCTGCACATGAGCTTGTACAGCCTTTTTTTTTTTCCAGATTGATTATGAAAACGTTTTGTATGAAAACTTTTTGTGTTGATAATTTTCTTATTAAAAGCAGTTCTTACATCATTCCCTACCCATGGTATCATGGGTAGCAGCTGCTCACTCTGCAGGCTGGTGGCTAAATGTATTCTCCCCTGGCCTGTGGGAGACCTTTTTAACCAATGAAACAAAACAAAACAAAACAAATACAAACAAACAAACAAACAAAAACCCTCACAAAAAACTCCCCGAAAAAACCCAACCCCCCCACAAAAAAATATAACCTCCCCCCTCCCCCCAAAAAAAAAAAAAAACCTCAGGAAGAAACCCCTCTCTGTTCTATGGTATAATGTGAATATTTTGATATTTACTCTTGAAATACAGTGAAATCAAATGAAATTGATAAGAGAGATGATTCACACCAAGTATAGTTAAACTGTGGAACTACTTACTGTAGAATGCTGTGGATGTTTTTAGTTTACATTGGTTCAACAAAAGATTCAGGAGCAGACATGAGGGCTGCTATAGAGGCAGAGTGGTGCTGTCTCCAGTTCAGGATGCTTTCCAAGCCACAGATCATCAGATACTGCCAGGCTACCCAGCACAAGTGTGTTGGCTTGGCTGCTCTGATGATTTGCAAACATCCTTCACTGGCATCTGCTGGAGACAGGGTCTGCCAGGTGGTTCAGCCATGACTGCTTGCCTCTTACAGTCATATTCCCCCTACAGTAACTCCCACCAAAGCCAAGGAAGCAGATTTCCTGGTCTCCATGCATGGACCCAGTGAATGATTTGGTCATTCAGATTTGACTACCAATCCACCTGTGTGTCTCAATCACTTGGTAATTTTCTTTATAGTATATTTGAATGGAAGCTTGATTTGAATGATGTTTCTTTGCATTTTATTCAAATAAGCATAAATATTGTAATAAGATTTTAGCTAGACAGCTTATACTACAAATACCAAATTCAACAGCTGATATGCATATTCAGATACTTACTTCATTTGCTTTACAATAGTGCTCTTTCCTGACTCTCCAGCACCTGCAGAAGGGGAATGTTGAGAAGATATGATTGATAGATGAATAAGAAGCAAGTATTAAAAATAACTCTCTGGAACACAGAATTTCCTATCTATGAAGAGAAGTACAGATGTGTTAGTTTCTCGTTGTACTAAGTATAAACCCTCCCTAATGTCCATTTGGATTTAAAAAGAACAAAGTTTGGGTTAAAGTATTAATACTGAAAAGGAAAGGGACACTTGAAAAGAAGTGAATATTCAGTCAATTAAAGAATGTTACAGAATTTTTAGTTAATAAGTAAATAAAATATGGATAACATTTTGATTTCATCTCTGGCAGATGGGCAGGAAAACATAAACAAAGTACAGCCTCTTTTAGTGTGCCATTATTACCTGATTTGTAGCTGCTCTTTTAATTTGTATAATGACCATTTGTAAGCCAAGTGAGGCACATCCATGCCCTTTAGCCAGCTTCTGTGAGCAACTGGAAAATCAGAGTGTAAAGATTTATATGTGGTCTAGCTCATGATGCAGAGGCAGCACATGAGCAAAAGTGTTGACACTGTTTTTTTGTCAGTTCCTCTGCCACGTGGTCTTCTGCCATGGCTGGAAGTAGGAAACCTGCAGAGCAGTCCGCCACTTCCACCTTGGGAATGATTCTGCAGGAAAACCCCACAGCTGCTGAGGAGGTGCAGGCATTTGCTTACACAGCCAGTTCAAGAACTAGGGCATAGGTTTGGTCAGATTATGGACTGCTAATTTGCCCTTTTATCTCATGGAAAGTGAGTAATCACAATGCAAAGTGCCTCCATTGCAAATCAACACAAGTAACGGATTATCATCTTCGGTCAATGAGAGTGATAAGGGTTGGCAAGAGCTGCCAAAAAAAGAGATGGATTTTGAAAACACCTGAAGAGAGGATTTAACTTTGGGAATCCATAGGACAGGATTCATAGAATCAGAGAATATGCTGGTCCTCACAAGACCCCTCAAGAATCACACCATGTGCCTGAGAGCACTGTCCAAACACTTCCTGAACTCTGCAGGCTGGTGCTGTGACCACTGCCCTGGGGAGCCTGTTCCAGTGCCTGACCACTGTGTGGGTGAAGATATCAGACCTAAACCTCCCCTGACACAATCTCATGCTCTTTCTTTGAGTCCTGCCACTGATCTTGAAGTGATCAGTACTTGACCATCCATTTCCCCTCATGAGGATGTTGAAGACTGCAGTGAGATCTCCCCTCAGTCTCCTTTTCTCCAGGCTGAACAGATCTCAACTGCTTCTCATAATGATTCCTCTCCTGACCCTTCACCATCCATCCTCATGGCCCTCCTTTGGATGTTCTCTTAATAACTTAATGACTTTTTATATTGTGCTGCCCAAAACTGGATGCAGGGCTCAAGGTGACAAATATTCTTCAGATTTTTAAGAAACTGATCTATTCATTACCAGAATTTGTGTTCTCTTTCCTGGCTGCTGATGCTGTGCCTGAATCTCCCAGGACAGAGTTGGCCCTCCTGGCTGCCAGGGCACTGCTGGCTC
Organism: Vidua macroura; assembly: GCF_024509145.1. Taxonomy (NCBI): domain Eukaryota; kingdom Metazoa; phylum Chordata; class Aves; order Passeriformes; family Viduidae; genus Vidua; species Vidua macroura. Next base: position 62,908,347 of record NC_071575.1, read on the forward strand.
ATGTTCAACTTGCCACTGACCAGGACCCCCAGGTCTCTTTCCCCAGCAATGCTTTCCAGCCTCTCATTCCCCAGTCTGTCTGTACATCCAGGTGCATCCCCATCCCAGGTGCAGAATCCAGCACTTTCCCTGGCTGAACTTTATGTGGTTGGTGATTGCCCATCCCTCTATGTTGTATTGTGTTTTTATATTTCTGTAACAGTTCTGTAACAGTTTGCCCCTCCACCCCCCATTTTCTGCCAATGGTACCACCCCGAGCTTTCCTGCTTTTCCCTCAGTGCCAATCTCCCTGAAAATGCTCAGTCACTCCCCTGTCCCCTCCCTGGTACCCTGTCCATCACTCGGCTCCCTATCCCACTCTCCCAGAATCTTCCACCTTGGGCGTTGAGTGAGTGGACGAGGGCCAGGGGTCCTTCCCTTGAACTTCCCCAATTGGTTTGTGTGTCTGTCTGTCCTTCTGCCTTCCACTCCCCCAAATGCCCCCATTGGTGAATGGGCGTCCCTTCCCCCTTGTTACCACCCCGGTATTTGATCTGTTGCAAAAGCCTCGGAGGTGCTTTCGACTGTTAGACTCTGGCCTTTGGAGCTCCTCGGAGCTCGGATTAAACCTGAGACTGATTCCCCAGCCTTGAGTTGGCTCCTTTATTGCCTCCTCGGATGTCGCCTCTCCTCCATACAAGGCAGACAGCGAAGTGCTCTGTCTTAGCCACTCCCCGACTCTCCTCGAGACAGAGGGGAGTGTCCCCCACAGCTGACCGTGCCTCTGCCGGGCAGGCGAAGCCAGGGGGCTTCAGGGTGGGCACGGTGGCACCTCTAATTTGTTGAGATCTCCGTGCAGGGCCTTTCTGCCTGGGAGGGAATTGACAGCTCATCCAAATTTAGTTTTGTTGAGAAACTTCTTTAGTATTCCTTCAAGTCCTGCATTTAAGATGATGCTGAAGAGAACCAGGCTGAGGATGGAGCCCAGTGGGACCCTGGCAGTGACAGGTCCCCAGGCTGATGTCCCCCCATTCACTGTAACCTTTGTGCCTGGCCCGGGAGCCAGCTGCGCTCCCATCGTGTAACTCGGTTATCCAGCTGTGAGCTGGACGTTTTATCTTTTTTGAGAGAAAGTATCAAAAGCTCTGCTGAAGTACAAAAATATTCATCACAGCTTTTCTCATAGTAGATTAGCTTTTCCTCATGGTATGGTGTCAAATACTTCTGACAAAACCAAAATCTGAGGCCTGAGTTTTTAACCAAGGACTTCTCAGTAAATAGAACAAACTGATTACAGACTTCTCAAACACATTCTGTAAAGGTAACAGTATTCAAATGACAGGGATTAATTTACACAAATGAATCACAAGAGACAGCAAACCATAATCAAAGCATTTTCTGAAACCCATGATGTGAATGGTAGAAAGTGCAAGAGAAAAACAAGACCATGCAAAATGGGCTGATGCTGCCATCTGCCACAGTTTGGAAAAAATGCAAATTTGTTGTAGATCATTTATTATTTTTTCAGTCACCTTCTCAAGAGCTTGGTAAAGCCCTGTCAGCAAGGTAGTGTTTGCTACACTTTTTGTAGGGAAGAGAGGAGGCTGTACTGAGAATTCATACATTCACCTCATGGAAAGATGCCAGGAAACATAATATAGACATTAACTTCTCTTCCAGATCTGAAAGACATTTCATCTATTAAAATAGAGCGAGAGATGTATTTTATATATTTTGGATGCAATTTTCTAGCTCTGATCATCTTTAATTTATGATCCAATAATGCTTTTATCCAAACAACATGTGACTTTTAGACTTTGGCTTCACCATGGAGTATCATCTTAGTTGTAGCAGCAGTTTCACCCCAGGAAGTGGGTCAGGAATAATTTTATTTGCACCTGCTTTTTTAATTCCTTCCCTTCACCATGTAGCCTCCTTCTTTGGCCAGTCCCTGGTATGGAAAACCAGGGGTAGGGCTGCATTTCCACTTGCTGCTGTGGATTTCTACTTGCAGAAATAGTGGCAGAAGTACATCACAAAAGACCTAGAGTGATTACCAGGGAGCTGAAGGCATCTTCTTCAAGCCCAGATTTTCTGAATCATAGACAAGAACTTAGGACAAACAGTCTTGTCCTGAAGCTCAGAAAGAACTTAATCAGAGTTTTGAGAAGCTCTGTCAGCTAACGTCTGCTAACATCTACACTTCCTAGAGATCACCTCCACCATGCCCCAGGGCATGCCACTTTGAGGTGCTGAAGTTTTGCTGGCTGTAACCTGCATCTCTTACTTTGGGTACTCCAGAACTGCATCCCACCATGTCCCAAGCCTTCCATAGTTCTGGGCATCCTGGGACTGAGGAGCAGGCTCAGGAAGAATAGTCATGCAGCAAGGCTGCAAAGGAGCTGTCCCCCAGCAGCTTGACACAAATCCCCCTCCTGCTCTGAGAGTCCTCAGCCTCTTCCCTGCAGGTCACTATGGCATGTGGACAGAGCAGAAATAGAGAAAAAAATGAAGGTGTCCTGAAACCCAGTCAGAATCTCACAAATTCAAGGGAAAACAGAACCCAGGCTTTCGGCTGTGATTTGACATTTTTGTTTTTCTAAGCAAAATTTGTTTGAGTATCTGTGGAGAGCAAAGCTTTCAAGATTAGCATCTGCTGAGGCATTGAGCAAGGTTCTTATATATTAAGGTGCTCTGATAAAGAATTATTATCTTTTTACAGTTGTTATTCCTGTGGAAGGAAAGGTTTAGTTTAGAAAATTTTCCAGAATTAAACACAGGGAACTAAAAAACTCCTGCTGAATATTTTGTTTAAAACCTGTCAGAAAACCCGCTGCCAATGACATAAGTCAGCCAAAAGCAGGAAGAGAAAACTTTCAAATAAAATCAGAAAATGTTTCACACCCCTGCCTGATCTTTGCCTGTGCCATTCAGAAGTCTGGATATTATGAACTAGAATGGAAATCATTCATCTTCTTGGTCCTCTTATGAGACTCAACAAACTTAGTGTATGAGAGAATGAAACTCAAGAAAAAAAAAAAAATCTAAAGTCTAACCTTCCTGAGAGAATAACATCCTTAAATACTGCCCTACTCTCCAAAAAAAAAAAAATCAGTATATTCCCATCAGTGGGATTGTTGGGATATCTTTGTGCCCAAACCCGATGTTTTCAGGCTAGGTGTTAATAGCAGGAAGTTAAACTTCAGCAATACAGTAACTGTTTCATTTAACTGGTGTTAAGTATCTATACTATAAATTTCTACATTCAGACTACTTACCAGAGTCTCTTATAGTCAGTGGAGAGAAATATTTGCTATGAAATCTAAACTAAACAGCTTCAATTTCTGTTCCCCTGAAACAGATGTTTAAATTAAATTGTGTGAGTTGTGCCCCAGAAGGTGAAGTGAGGATGACCAGTTCTGTTGAGGTTGGCTTTCATCCTGACACTGAAAACTGTAGACAATGAGACATGGAGTAATACTTTGAAAATAAATAAGTTAAAATGTTAATGATTGTTTAAACTGTGTTCTTATATCTGTGAAATAGAACTTATAATTCTTTTTTCTGTGAAACATCACTGTGAGCATCAGCTATTTTGGCTGTGTTTGGAATGTGCACTGTACTTTGCACACCTATAAATTGAAAGCTTGCATCCTGCAACTCATACAAACTACAGATGATGTGGCAGGCCAGATACTGCACTGATACAAAGAAATTAAACTTTCACCATGGAGTTTGCTCCAGACTCATAAAACAACCTGATCTTTTTGAAGTATAAATATGTAGAGACCATATTTGTGGACATGTTGGGGGATGGGATGGCTTTGGCAGCATGGGAGCACCTAGCACAGAAGTTTAATTCTCTTGGCTCCTGGCCAGCTTGTGAGGAACGTCACAATTTGACATAATTTCCCTCCTCCCCCAGTTTACATGTGCATACCATGTAAACTGTAAATCATCTCAGCCCAGTTAGTGTGTTTGTCTGGGTCATAGAACTTGACATAAACAAACATAATGCCTTATTTTCTGAATATATTTTCTATGTTTTGTAAAGGGACCTACTGGAGGCTGTAGAGACACCACACTAGATTTTAAATAATACTCTCAGAAAAAAGTCAGAATACCCTGGGTTTTTTTACATTTTAGGTGTAAGGAAAAAAGTGATTTCACTGAAAAGCTTATGATATATATTTCAAATTTTTTTTTTTGAGTATTTTCTACCAACCTGCCAACTGCAAAAACAAAATATGACATCTGGTCTGAAGTATAAAGGTAACATAAAGTCTGGCTGAACAGAAAGCTAGGACTAGGTAGGACTAGGCTGTCTTGAACAGAGCTGCCCTTATTTATGAAGTCTAAAATTTGTATCATTTCTGATATCACCTCAGAGGTGTGGAAAGATAACAGGTACAGATCTGAACACAGTAGATTTAATTCTTTCCTATCTGGCCATTTCACACTCTAGTGGTGCAACAGGCTCCTGATACACAGTTTCTTCACATTTTTTTAAGAAGAAGAAAATTTAAGTTATGAAGCATTTTATATTTTTTTTTAATCTCTTCAGCATATTTATTATGAAGACTTTCTGATCTGTTGTTCAGGAGAAAAAAAGCCTTCCAAAACATTACCCACTGATAAATTTGAATTTTTATCATGTGTGATGTGAGTAAAGGAAGATATTATAAAATTTTATAAAGGACTATTTCAGATCCAAATGATCATCTTGTCTCATGAAAAGAGTTCTTGTGGTACCTAATGAAACTGAAATATGTTCAGGTTGGAAATGAACATAATAGAAGTTTTTTTCATGTAGCTTGCATTGAATTTCAAAGTATTTTACTAAAAGCATCTCAAGGTTTCTATTAATAGTGTCAGAAGAAGACTGATTATATACATTAGGAAGCATTTAAAACTAAAGTCCTTAATACTAAATATATACATATGTTCAGTGGTGGGGGGTGGGCGGGTAATTTACTTGGTGTCCTGCTGTAAAACAGCCTTCAGTAATTCTGTAAGGGCATAAAAGCTTGAAGATAAAACTGCCTAAATTATAAATTCCTCTTTATCTGGAAAATTCCTCTTTATCCCATACATTCCTCTTAAAGGATTTCTTACTTTTTGCTTATGGATAAAGTTGGATAAGATCAAATGCAGAATTAGCTGGATCCTGGTTCTACCTCAGTATCCAAATGTCTTTTTGCAACAATGCATTTTAATTGCTTTAAATTTGTTGAATTTTAAACGAAAATATTGTTCTCGGATTTTTGGACTGACTTAAGATTTCCTCATTAGGAGCAATATTTTATATTACCGTGGCACAGAAACTCTTAGTATTCTTAACTGGACTGAAAAGCTTTGTATGCCACAATCCAAATACTGATATTACATATAAAGTATCAAACTTCTGCTTTCCTGTTCTTATTTGAGGAACCTGCATGTTCTTCTCTTATTTATTTCTGAATAATAGTTCTTTGATTTTTAACAGGTATAAATAGACCTTTTTCACAAGATACAAAACAACAGAGTTGATTTACTTTATTTAATCTAGTTTTGTCTGAATAAATGCCAGTTTAAAACCATTTGCAACACCATTTAAAACCAACTTTAGTTACAAGAAAGGCAAAAAGAGACACAATCCAATGATCAAAGACTGGTTTTCTATTCATTGGGAGAAATCGCTATTAACTTTTACAGGAGGCTGTTAGAAGAAAAACATCAAGACAGTGGATATTTCTTGTAAGCTGCACAGAACCACGGGAAAAAAAACAAACAAACAAACAAAAAAAACAACCAAAAATAAAGCTGTATCATGAAAACAAATGTATTTTCTTTTGCCATTACAGCCTCTTTCTGCTAATAAATTGATTATAGTGCGGATTAGAAGGAGTAGTTTGTGAGAATATTTATCTGTATTCATCTGAGTACTTTTCATTCCACTCTCCATTATATATCAAAAAAAGCCATTCTAAATCACTTTCTGCTTCTTTTAAAAATGGAATGAAGCACTTCGGAAGATAAACAATATCAATATCTTGTGACATGTGGATTTTTATGTAACCACTTATCTAACTTAATCCTCCTGCAAATGAATGCATACAGATCCATGAAAAAAAGAGATAAGTGTGCTGTGTTCTTTGTAAATTTGTATCATAACATGTATTTTATCAGCAAGTTCTCATTTCTCAAACATATTCAAAGTCAAGGATTTATAACATTTAAAATTACAATGATATGGCCACTTCCAGCCTATTCCTTGTGATTTCATGAGTGGTCACAACCAGAAAATATTTTAAACATATATTACAGAATTGTCTTCTTCAAATAAAATAGTGAGAGGTGATAAATTCACTGTACTGAAATGTAATTCCAGAGAAAAACAACCCCTCAATGGAAAAGCATTATGAACAATTTTTATTCTATTTACCCAACAGTAGTAGTTTGACTGTCCTGGCTTCCCTCTCTGCATCTTCCTGGAGTTTCTTTTCCAGTTCTCTGGATCTCCTGGCTGAGTCCTTGCTCTCCGAACTGGCTCCACTGCCCATCTTGAGATGTTAAAAATCCTCTTTGCAGCTGATTTACTTCTTATCAGACCAGTTGCTTTAATTCAGATGGACAACCATCAGGGCTCAAAGAAAATTTTAAAATCCCATTGGGTCTCTATGATCAGCCTTCAAATCAAATGGTCCTTTTTCACCTGCCACATGACCTGGAGATGCTGTAGTCAAGCATTTACATAGGAACACAAAAAGGAAGTGTTATGATGTCATAGAATTAAAGCTATCCATTCCAGATCAAATCAAAGTATGCATAGATCTCCCTTCTTGTTCAGGGAGGTTTTGTTTCACATACTCCAAAAAATGTGCGAAATGTCTTGAAACAGGATTGGAAATAACTATAGAGTAAAATTTTTGGCTTGTGAAGCAGTATGCATGCCCTGAAGCAAAAAAAAACCCCTGCATTTACATTTTTTGGTTTTCATCTTTCTCAGTGTTCATAACTCTAAATATATGTATCCTATATTTTCAAATGATAGAATTTGAATTTACATAGTAGAGATATTTTTTATTTATTATTTTGATTTATTATTTTTGATTTATTAACTAGCACGTGGAATGTTTGCTGCATTTTCATATTATGGCAAGTACATTTGTTTTCTTGGAATGGTAAAGGACACCTTACAGTAATTTGTAATACCTTTGTAATAATTTTGTGAAGACGTTCCTTGAGTAATGTCAGAGTCTTTGCCATTGTTAAACTTATTTTATTAGCAGTTATCAGTTTTGGCTGAAAGCACTACACCTTTTCTTATGTAAGAAAGTACACGGGTCAGATTCTCCTCACAGATACAATACTTTTATCTTAGTTTCTTCATAGTGCAGTAGTACTGTAGAAATGTTTTATGGGATATGATGGAAATATTACTTGGCATGTGGTGTCAGCAGTATATTGAGAAAATATATCTACTGTAATCATGTAGCAGTGAAAAAGAGTAAAATTACTGTCAGAACTAAAAGACAAAAGATACATTTTTTTGCCCTTTCTCTTCAGATTAAGGATTTAAGTTAAATAAATCTCACCAATATGAAAGACTATAATTAATTCCAGACTTATACTTAGTCACTTTACAATGTATTTTGGTTATATAAAAAGCACAAATGTGAAATGAATTACAATTCCCCATTTATTCACTAATACTAGTTAATAATGTTCTAGCTTCACAGTATGTAAATATATAAGGTTCAGCATGAAAATAATGTTTAAGGGCAAAATAAGCATGCAGGTTGTTTTGATTTATATTAGAAGTATTTGTAGGTCAGAAGATAGATGAGGAAGAGAGTCAGAGGCAAACTCATCCCTTCCTAGAGAAAAGAAACTTCCCCACAGCAGAGGTGTGTGGCCCCCAGATGCAACAGGAAGGCAACCGCTACTGGGTGGGGAAGATGAGAGTGAGCAGAATAAATACCATCAGTGCGCTCTGAATTCTGACCTATTAGTGCTGGGGAGAGCTGTCTTCTGAAAAAAAAAACAGGTGCTTTGCTGTGCTCATCCCGTTCAGCACTGACTGGCTTCTCAGGCTTAATGTTCAGACCACAAGCTGCAGTAAAGACACAAAGTTGTGGTTTGTCAGTGTATTATTCTTCTTGTATATTTTGTCAGTATATTCTTCTTATTTTATATTTTTTGTCAGTATTTTCTTCTTTTTCAGCAGCACACAAAACCATGTAGTTTTCAATCTCCTTGCATTGAGTTGCCTGAAATGAACAATCAGTGCTTGTTAATGGCTGAATTTTTGCATATATGCAATGCAAGAAAATTCTGTTTTGTTAAGCTTATATTACTGCTTTGTTTATTGTTTAAAATAGGACACCATAAGGTCTTTACACAGCCATAGTAGTAACTGATTTGTTTAAAAAATGAAAATAAGTAACTTTGGAAGTGTGATATCAGTGCCAGGTGTCTGTTTATCAGAACTGTAGGCAAGTACAGTGTTCTTATGGATTTCAGGGAAGTTGAAAAGTAAGTATTTCTGAAAACTCACAGAACTAAACATTAACAGATATCACAAATCATGGAGATGAAAATAATCTCCTAATTACAGACCCACTTCACTACTGAGTTGTTCTACACATTTACTAGTACAATTCTATTAATTTTGCATTTAATTTTTGTGGTATCAAACTGGAAGAGGATAAGGGTAAACCATTCAGTTTACTGGATGGGTGTGAATCCTTCTTTACATAATTTTTTCCTAGGTGGAAAATAATGGAAAATCAATGTGCATCCCATAACAGAAGTTTCCTAACATTCTCTGTTATTATGACTCTGTACAGGAATTGGCTTTAAAAATGTAGGTGTCTAAATCAAGCAGACTGTTAAGAGAATGTGCATAAATAAAGATAAAACAAACTATTTCATAAACATGAAGTGTCCATATTATCCATTTTATTTACTCAGTTCTACCTTCAAACTCTTAATAGTTTACTGATAAAAGAGCCCACAATAATCTATTTCTTTAATGAGTAAACAGGATTCTGTTTTGCTTTAGACATCCTCCTCCTCTTCCTCCTCATCATCACCAACGTTTTGATTGAAAATATTTCTGCTGATGATTAAGCCAGAACTAATAGACAATGCCTTGCAGAGTTCAGTTGATTCCAAAATGCTTTTTGATATGTTTTCTTGACCTCTTCTAGGTGCAATAATAAAATTATGGTCTTACCTTGCTTCTCTTCTAGTGTTTCAGCCACCTTCTATTGTTTCAACCACCTTCCATTTGAATGGAAGTCTTTGAAGGTAAGTCTGGAAAATGCTCCTTTGAAATGAAGTTATGTTTTTTTAAAGAATATTAGTTTTGGGGCTGGAGTTGTTTCTGGTGATTTACTCTAGATGGTGCTGATAACATAGAGTGCTCACTAAAGCATTCTGCAGCTGTAAAAGCTCAGACTGTCTGAGAGACTGCTTCAAGTGATCTCTTCAGAATTCATGGATGGGCCATTTCGGATTCCAGTTGCAAATTTTTATTTTATATTAAAGTTGTACTGGTGTGGGATTTTTTTGGCAAATAATATAGATTGTCCTGGTAATAGGATTCTCAAGTTCTTAGGTTTTTATTTTAATTTTCAGTTTCTTCTGAAAGTACTAATCATGTCCCAGTCAAAGAAAGAGGAATAACTTAGGAAATCCATACCTTTTAAGTTTTGTCTCTTGCTTTCTCTCTTGGTCTTTGCATTTACAATTTGTTCAGATTGGAATTTGGTAACCTTTTCCACTTTTTCACTAAAAGGAATGTTTTGCCTTTTCCCTGATAAAATTTAGCAGAATGAGATGGATAAAAAAGGAGGAAGTTTTAGAAAGAATAGATTTCTCTAAATTTAGAAACTTTTTATACAAATCCTTCAGTATGCCTCTAAATAAAGGAAGCTTGAAAAATCCTCAGTACAATGCCTTTTACAATCAGAGGAAACCGTTCATCTCTTTTGTTTGGCTAATGAATTCCTTGCAATTTGTCTTGCAGTGTTACACACTGGCAACATTTCAGCGGGAAAAAGACCCACTGAAATATTGACAAACCCATCCAAGACTTTGGTAAGTACTGTTGTGCAAAGATACCTACTCAATGTTTCAGCTTTTGAGACCTGTTCAGAGCTTTATCTCTGGCACCAGGCTACAGTCACGGGGTCAGTGTTTGTGGAGCTGAGGCAGTGTCCCCACACAGGGCAGTGCTGCTGTGTGACCTGTCCAGGCTGGATTGTCACCTGCACAGGGCAGGGCACTGGCACTGCCTGACTGCTGCAAGCCAAGGGCCACGTGGATGTTGGTCCTCCTGGGAGCTTTGCACAGGAATGTAAGATGGACCCAGAAGGAGCTTCCTAATTCAGCAATGAAAAACCCTGGGAAACTTTAAGTTTGAACTTATTTCTACTAAGAGATGAGGCTGGACTAGAGACCACAGGAGGTCCCTCCTAACAAAAAAATAGTTCTATTGTTTTGTTAGAGAAATTTCAACTACTTTTATCTTAGCTTTAATTTATAAAGCTTGTCTATAAGCCACTAAGGCCTTAGTTTTGCTTCTTTTTTTACCCTCAATATTAACAAAAATATAAAGCTTGAATTATTGTCTTTTTATTTGCTCTGTATCTTCCTAAGCTTTCTGTTTCTCCTTTCTAAACAGAATATAAATGTGAAAATCTAAGTGAAATCTAAGATGTTTTTGTCATTTCAGCCTCACACTCCCCAGTTTGTCATCTTCTCTCTAGGAAACTTTACCAAATATCAGAAGAAAAAAGGAAATCCTGGCCCTTAGCTCTATATTAGTACAGTGATGATATTGTAATATTTGCGAAGCCCTGTAGTTCTGTAAGAAAGGTAAAAATAATTATGTGATCATTCATTTTTATTGCTTACAGAGGTGAAAAAAAAAAGGAAGAAGGATAGAAACACTATTACAGGTCATTGAAAATATTTCAAAAAACAATAAAGAGTTCCTGCATTTTCAATCCTGTCAAGAATTTTTTCCTCAAGTATTGATATAAGCAGCAATACTTTTCCTTTTTTTTTTTGTGAAAATCTTAGTCCCACTATGGCATTGGTGAGCTGTTCTGGCTTCAGGACATTCATTATCCTTCCTTCTGTGATTTCAGCTCATGTTGATTCAATGGAATGTGACATTGTGTGAGAAAAGATTATCGAGCACTAGGGGGGACTCACTGGCTGAGTATTGGTCAGGTAAGACCCACTGAGTTCTGTTTTTCAAGTTTGCCAGTACTTCACCTGAAACATTGTCTGTGTTATCAGGGAACCTATGCCAATTTTTGACAGTAGATGTGTGGCTGAGCTGCTGTGTTCAGATAAATAACTGGTCATTCCAACAGTCTGAAATTTGATATATGTATTTGGCTGACCAGTGGAAAAAAACAAACAAACAAACAAACAAACAACCCCACCCCCCCCCAAAAAAAAAACCAAAAAAACAAAAAAAAAACCAAACAAACAAAAAAAAAACCAAACCAAAACAAAAAAAAAAACGCAGCATCCAGTGCAAAGCTATAAAAGCCCAAACCCTTCAGTGTCTCTTGAACCAACACTCCTATTCCAGGAGTGCCTGGGATGTGTTTGACAGAGCTGCAATGAGCTTGGCAATATCCCCTGACTTCTCACGTAAGAACAGCAAATATTTCAGGCTCTGGTCTTTCTACAAAGTTTAACAAATGATCTCTCTGCTATGATAAGTTTAGTTTTTCTTGTGGCTTATTGCTGATTCACACAAGAAAATGGAAAAGAACAGTCCGGAGTTAGTGCATTATAAAATGGTTTGAGGTCTTTGAACTCATGTATTTCCCACTGGATTGTCTGAGACTCTCTGCTGCTGACTCCTGTAAGAGCTGCACCTGGTATTTTTTGCAGGGGGAGAAAAAGGGAAAAAAAAAAAAAAGGGAATCTTAATGGGAAAATGGGTGATGCTTGCTATCTCTGAAGAAAGGATTAAGTTTCTAGTACAAGGTGAACAATCAACACAGTACATTAAAAAAAAAAAGGGCTTAAAACAATGGGGAAATATTTTGTCAACATCCCACTCTGAACAATTTCAATTCCCACTAGAGCTATATATATTGACTCATCAAGTCCCATTGTTCCTTGATAGTCAGAAATTAATGAAGAGTAAAAGCAAACACAAATCTGATTTGACTTACAGAACCCTTTTAATAACAGATGTTTTAACCTTTTCTCTTAGTGTCATGCAACAAACATGCAACACAAGTTATGGAAAAAAATAAAGACATTTTTTACCAGAACACTAACATTCCTTCTCTTTTATTTGGCAGACTTTTCCAGCTAAGAAAACTTGTGATTGTGGTGCCCTCATCAGAATGCATGCAGCTCTGCACTGACACAGCTCTGTAGTGCCTGGATAAAATCTGATTTCTGAATGCCGACAAGGATGTAAGTGTGTAGTTTCAGAGCTTGGAGTGACTTCCAGGATGTCAACTGAATTTAACTATTCTGCATGGAGGGTGTCCACAAAATTTCCCTAAGAGCTGTTGCCATATTGCAACAATACCTATAGAAATGAATGTAGAAGAGTTTGTTCTACTGCTGAACTAATGCACTTCATCTGAAGAGATCTGTTTTTTTTCTGCATGGATTCTTATATTACATACTTTTGGAAGCTGGCTGACATCTGCTGCATTATCTTTGTTCTTTCATTCACACTCCAGAGCATAATAACTAAATAAGATCCTTATTTTGATAGGTTTTTAGAGAGGATTTTTAAACTAATTTTAAAAATTCCTACATTTTTAAAAGATTCATTTCATTGTAACCCTATGTTAAACTTAAATATTTAAAAGGATAAAGTATGACATGTAAATGTGGTAAGGCAGAAGAGAGAGATTTCCTAGGAATCCATAATACTGAAATTTGAAATTATTCTGGGAAAACTCTTCTATCTTGTTCAGTGTAACTTCTGAAAGCAAAGTTATTTCTCCAGAGAAGCCAAGTTGTCTCTTATTATCTTTGTGTTTTGTAACCATTTTAGCCTCTGATTTAGTCCTATACATTGTCTTTCTACATGGTCAGATCTCCCTAACTTTTAAGGTCTTTAACTAAATACCTAAAGTGTTTTCTGTCTTGATGGTATCCTGCAATACTGTGAGATGGTGACTCTACAAACCTCATCCCAAACCATGCAGCATATGGAGGTAATATTGGGAATTTTAACTCTTTGGGAATTTTAAGGATTAATGATGTTTTTAGTATTCTTCCATTCTAATTATGAAACAGTGTTCTAATTAATACAACTCTAGCTGACACTTTCCCTAAAAAATTATGCATTGTCCTGGGAAGAATTCAAGGGAAAAGGGAAATTATCTCATTCTTCTCAGCTCCCACTCCCCTCACAGAAATTTTAAACAGCTGAGTATTTCCTCCTGAGCTGGGCTGACCTCCACCCCAAAATGTTGCATTCTTAGATAGGCAAGGAAAAACAAAAACAAAATGTTTTTATTACTCTCTGGCGTGGATTGAGCGCCAGTATATCTCCCTGGGTATTTGGAAAGGGAGATCCTAAGCACTTATGTTGAGAACTCCACCCACATTCAACAAGTTGATGGGGAAAACATAAACCTCTGAAACCTCAGCTCTCATAAGAAGTGAGCTCAGCACTTAGGTACAAAGGAAAGGGAAGAGCCTACAAGACTAGACAGACATTTCATGAATGCCAGTAGTGTCTAAGTGTTGTTCCTTAAGAAATCACTGACAGGAGTGGGTCTATGCCTTCAACAAAGGATAAAAAGAAATGTAATTGGATAATTATAAAATGACATGTTGAGATGGGGAACACCACCATATCTTCAGATATCATATTAGTCTGTGCCTTCAGGGATGATGCTTTTTGCTCCTCAAAATCAGACAATCTTTTCTAGAATTAAATATTGCTCCTGTTATATTCTCAAAGTTACAAATTTAGGTGGACTAACTTTCTAGTCTTTTGAAATCTTGTTTTCTTGGCAGCTACAGATGTTTTGTGAAAATGTCTCTAATTTCTTCCCTTTCTAGCATCTTTCATGTCTCAAAGTTAGCTTTATCTGAGTCTTCTTCTAACTGAAGTGCAGAGCAGAATCTGCCAGTTCTTTGTACATTGGCTGTTTTCATATTTTCTTGTTTGAGTAATTTTCTCTTTAGAGATTCTGCAAGGTAAGGCTGCAGGTATTTAAGACACTGTAGGATAACTTGAGTTACCCCATGTTGTAGTGTTCAGTGTCTGAAATGTTTTGTTTGTTCTGGCAATTGATGTTGTGCTTTTGTATTTATTACTAAATCTGTTGTGGTAGCACCTTCATGGGATGCAGGATGACATTTCTTCAGAAGTCACTGCAGTGCCTGTCTCTTATTTTAACGTGCTGTGCAGTTGGCAAGCTGTGTTACTGATATCTCACACAACTCTGTCAGGCTGTTTATCTGCGTGCCCTCTGCTGCTCCAGAGTCACCCTGATGAAAAGTCACCTCTGGGTTGAGTTGCTGGTCAGATGCCAGGCATTGCCTTGTGTGATTCCAGCTCACATACCTGCCACAGTCCTGCTGGTTTAGCAGGACTCATGCTTCAGTGTGCTGCTCTGCTTGGGTCTTACATTTCATTTGTACCTGCTCAGCTTTTAAATCTCTCTGAAGCACAGATGCCTCAGGGCTGGACTCCTGTGTTTGTGTTCAAATTCTCATATGTAAGAATTCAATCCCACACTCTGTTCAGATTCCCACTTTGCAATTAAACCGTTCCTTACAGACATGTAAGGTTCAGCAGTGCATGCTGCTTTTCTACATGACCTGCTCTCATGGATTATCTGGTGGCATGTGACAGAAAGAAACATGTCTTCTTACTCAGTATTTGCCCTCTACCCTCAGTTATATGTTGAATTTATAGGCATCAGCTATATTAGTAAATTCAAGAATGCCTGGCAATTTTCCTGGAACTCGATTCTCTGTGCTTAAATGTCTTAGGACAGCCCCAATAAAGAATTTGATATGTTCATGACATTCCCTGAACAGTTCATACACTTGGCTAGACAAAATTGGCACAGCTAAAGGCAGATTGCTTACAACCTGTTTGGTTTGAAGAGTAGCAGTTTATTAATAGATTTGAGCTGGACTGTGATAATTGTTCTCAGTTCCTGTAGGTGTGAGACACATTCTGGAGTTGACATGGCACCTCTGTTCAGATGGCTGCCGCAGCCTCCTTATTTTGCACTACCATCTATCCCAATCCACGTGCGTGAAGGCAATACTCGTGTGACTCAAGAACACAAAACCTATTCAGCAAAGTGTTCCTTCAGTGTTCTGTGGGCATCTGGCAACTCCCTTCCACTGCTGATGAAACTCTAAGTACTACCAAGAGAAAAGATCAGCAGCCTATTTTCCCATTTTCCCCACCCGTTTATTATTCTTCTCTGTCATGTGGAGACTCCTCAAGGTTAACAGCTGGAAAGTCCTGTGTTCAGAAGAGAACAGGCAATGATGTGCTTCCTGCTAATCTGTTGAAACTATTGGCCTGTAGTCTGTATCCAGAACCAACATTTTTTGCTCAAGGCTCTGATCAGCCACCTGCTCAGCATCCTCCCTGTATCATTATCTTGGGAAATATGCTCCTACACAGTAAGGGTAAATTGTGAAATTGTCTTGCTAAAGAAGGGCAATGGAGCTGGGGAAGGGTCTGGGGCACAAGTCTACTGAGGAGCAGCTGATGGAGCTGGAAAAAGGGAGGCTCAGGGGGGACATATCACTCTCTACAACTGCCTGAAAGGAAGCTGTAAACAGCAGTCTCTTCTCCCAGGTAAAAAGTGTCAGAACAAGAGAAAATGGCCTCAAGCTGCACTGTGGGAGGTATATATGTGTGTCATATAAACTGTAAATCATCTCACCTCAGAAAAGGTGTATATAAATTTGAAATCTATATATGTTTACTCATTCACTTCAATAATGAAAAGTGTATTGTGTTTCTAAATACATGTATTTGAACAAAAATATTGCACACACAGTATCCTGTCAAATGAATCTCTACCATATGTGTACTTATTGACAAACAATAATAAACCAATTATTGTTTTGGTTCTTGATGAACATTAAATAGAATTCAAACCCCTTACATGGCAAATACACACATATATGAGATTGACATAAATTATTCAATAACAGAATGTAAATTTTCTCTCTCTCTCCCTCTCTCTTTAATTCATCCTTCCTTTCTCCCTTGTCTTTCACCCTACCCCTTTATCCAAAACATGCTGTTGTGTTATGCAGTAGGCCAGGGGCTAACATACCAATTTCCATGCCAAATGTGTAACTTACTGATAAACTGAGAGGTTTTGCAGGTTTTGTGGATATGTAACAATTAATTGTTCACTTTTATATTATGTATACTCTTTATTCATATCTAATTAAAGTCATGAATGGTTAATAATTTTTTTTTTGTCACTGCTGTTACAATCTTGAAATGTATATTTTGACATGAGTTGCAACTGTCTGCAGATGCCTACAGTGTACAAGCCTACATCTGGACAAGTCACCTTCAATCATTTTTATAGCAATAAAAAATAATAGACACTTCCACAGTTCTGTTTCCTCTCATACTTGAAGTATGCAGTGCAGAGGTCTCATCTTTTGTTGCCAAAAACCTTCAGCAAGAATACTAAAATCTTTTTGTCTCACTTATATTGTCACAAAAGTTCTTCTGAATGTGTTTCTCACCAGAAGAAAATCCTTTGCTTCAGAACCCTCCTGTTTTTTTTCTCACTGTTCCAAATTCAGCAGCTCTCCAGGGAGAATTTTAATAGTGTCCTTCCCCCATGCATGGAGCTGCTGCAGAAGCTATGGATGAACTGATTTTCTCAAAGTTGTTGGACAACTGAAAATGTCAGAAATGTCCAGAAGGACTCCAAGAGACAAAGGTCAGCTTCCCATTTTAGAAAAACACTGTGTAAAGACCTTGAAGTTAGGAGCTTTTCCAGACTTCAGTGCATGAACACGTCTGACTTGTTATTGGCAGCTGCCTGCAGAGATTACTGGAGGCTGCCTGCAGTGGTTGGTGGCAGCCACGCCAGAGACATCCTGATAAACTCCAAGACCTTCTGGGCAAAATGTCCACATGAAATTCATGAGCACTTCAAAAAGTTTGGAAAATTGAGAAGAAGTTGTACAATGGCCAAAGCCAGTGATAATTTTCTACATGTTGTAATAGAAATGAAAAGATGTAGTAATTTTATTGATAAAATCAGTTATTTTGTTAAAATAGTCCAGTGGTTGATCTATGAACACAAACTGAAATGGTGATCAAGGGCAGTGGGAGACAGGGAATGTCCCTGTGTTGACAACTACATTCATCCATTCATTTTTGGGTTTACAAGAGATTCTTTGCGTGTAGAATGGTTGGGTTTTTTTCCCTATTCTTCATGCAAGATAACACATTTAATTTCCCGTTACCAGATAATTTGTGTAGTTCAACCATTCATCTAGATGTCACTTTTACAAGGACAGTTTTACGTCAGATGTTATATCTAATTTGTAACCAGGAATGGAATCCATCTCTGGGATAAATTCTACCCACTTCTTTATCTTGCAGTCAAAATAATAAACATTTATTCAGAACTCACATCTTTCAGAATGAAAAACAAACAGAACAAACCCAAACCCAAAAAGCCAGACCGACAGAAATAAAGCAGAACAGTTTTCTCTAGCAGAAAAAGAAATATAAATGAACTGCACAAGCAAAAAAAGTTGGTTACCGTGTATCTGATCATACTGAATTATGATCCACTATAGAAAAATCTCTGTTTTACTACAGGCCGAGTTCTGAATTGTTTTGAGCCTGTTTGAGTATACATGGAAATCATATGGGGAAAAAAAGAGACAAGGCTTTAGGACGAGGAAAACGTTGAAAGCGTCATTTCTTCATATATACTAAGGGCAAGAAGAAAGTGGATATACAGACATCTTCTGAATATGATGACTGCCTTAGAGTCACAGATCTGTCATAACAGGCATACCTGAAAGGAATTATAGCTGATAATATCCAAGTCAACGCCGTCAAGGAGAGTTCTCTCTATAAATAACATTACATGGCTGGAATACAAGAGGAGTTTCATAATACAAGGGAAGGTGCTTGGTTTCATCATATTCTTAGAGAAGCCTCTTAGAGCCAAGTGCAGAAGCTCATAATGGAGGCAAAATCTTTTCTCCTTGTTACACATTTTTTTATTAAAAGTGTCAGGTGCATTCTAGATAAAAATGTTGTGTGCATTCACATTACCAGGCTGAGGATTTTTTTTTAGAGCCTCCAAATATATGGCCATTCATTGCTTTTAACAGGATTCCAGGTCTCAAAGGGGAGTCCAGAGTAAACAAAACAGTATTTAAAAAGAAAGATGAAAAAGCTGTTCATTAAATTAGTCCAGATTAACTGAGGAGTTCCTAGTTACCTCAGTACACAGTTGCTGATTTCACACAGATTCAAAATGACCATTCAGAATTACTCTGACCATCTGAATTAGCCACCCCAGCATGCAGTAGGGCTGACCTGGACCTGTGAGGTGAGTCAAAGTGCTCAAGCTGGGCAGCAAGGTTCCTGGTGCAATCAGTGGTAGGAGCCTGTCACCTCCAGGACAGTGCCTGAACTCTCCAAAGAGGTGTCGAGTGTGAAATTTAGTTTAGACCAACAACAGAAAATGCTAAGAAGGAGATCATAAATTGAGATTGCTCTGGTAGTGGGTAGTGGTTCTGGTAGGTTAGTGGTTCAGCTCTCTGTAGTGGATAGGCATTCAAGAATGTACATATTTTTCTTCATATCTTGTACTTAACAAGTACAAGTAAAACCACAATAAGGATGTTGTCCCCTCTTTTTAGACAGTTAAACTCGCCTTTTAAAGTCTGACTGGGGATGAAAGTCAGGTGGAAATATCCATGGCTGTTCTGATCAAGATTATTTTAAGGACTTTATTTGAAGGACTTTATGGCAAAAAATATAAATCTGAACCTGAGTACATTCAGGATTATATCATGCCAGACAGTGAATACTGGGATTCTCTTAATTCATCCCAAGATTCTTAATTTTCTTCAGGTTTCTCATTGGCACCAAAGTAGGTGATCTGAAATTTATCCTGTGTGTTTTTCACAATAGGAGCATATAAATTTGTGTGAGCCTTATTACTTTAGGAGATATGAATGGATCTTTACTTCAGAAATTCCTAGAATATTTTGGGGTTTTTTCCAGTTTTTTGTTAAGACTTGAAAACAGCTATTAAGGTAAGGAAATCGTTTAACTACTTTGCGCTACTTTAACTACTACCTGTTTCCTTCTTTTGTTGAGCATTTAATAAAAGCTAGAACATTGCTTAGGTGGTGACAGAAAACACAGGTCTTGGGCTGAAACCTCCTCATATTTAAGGAGATGTGCCCATTTTATTGTTCCTGATCTTCCTTCCCTTCCATCTCTTATTGTTTCACTGATTGATAATTACAAAGAACCTGCCAAGGGAGTTTAGCAAGAGTGGAGCTGTTCAAATGATTTCAGGGAAGTCCTACGTCTTGTGTTATCCAATCAGAAATTTTAATAATAGTTCAAAATTAGATTTTCTAGTTTTGGACTGGCTTGTGCTGCATTGCTGTTGAGCTCTACATAGAAAGAGGCCCAGTACCCACTTGGTGCATTTAAATGCTATGGTAACACCAGGTGTAAAAGCATGCTTAGTGATGTATGCCAGGGCTCCTAATAACTCAGGGAATGTAAGAGCTGGTTCCTTACACTGATGGCAACTAACTGATCAGCAAGACGTTTATAAGCACAAATGCATGCCTTCCTTCTATAAAAGCTTTCATTAATTCCTCTGGCAGTGTTTATAAAGTGTATCTCCGTACATTTTTTCTATTCAGCCCCACATGCTGCTTCCACCAACCAGAACCTTTTGCTGTATTTTTTCTTCATGGGTGCCTAGATGTAGTAGGAATGCACACACTGCTTAGTTCTAATTTTGTATGCATTACTTCCTTTTCTATACATTTTCCTCAGCTTCTCTCCTTCAATTTCATGGTGTTACACCAGGAAGTGGAGGGATCCAAAGATAAAGCAGGACACGGGCTTCCTGGAGCCCTGTACTGATACTGGCTCTGAAATGGGGGACCTGGTGCTTATGAGCATCCAGACAACATGAGGCTGAAGAGCAGTGTAAAAATGACATAAGATAATGGGTCAGTCCACCCTCTGCACGCTAGGACTCCCTCAGCAGCCCCACTTACGCGAGTTTCCCTTAAGAAGAAGAAGCACAAGGAAAGATAAGAGTTTTAGATTACAGTGCCCATGGATGGATAACAGAGAGTGCTGGCCACCCCCTGTTTATCTCAGTTACTCAAATCACAGCAGTCCCATCCCACTTCTGCTGGACAATTACTCATACCCATTCAAATTATCTGAACATTCAACCAGCAAAAATATGTGGTTAACAGAGAATCAAGCTCAGTCTGATCTTGTGGTTTTGATGTTTATCAGTGTTCAGAGACAATTCTAAAAATGTAAGTCAAATTACATGATGTGCTGGCAGTCTAGAAACCCTACCTTCAATCACAGAAGAATTACTCCTCTGCCCGATGATGCTGTTGAGGAATTCATGGAGTTTAGAATCATACTAGGTATTGGAAAAAAAGAATACTAGGAAATTTCTTAACTTCTTTTTTTTTGTACACCACTTCACGGACCTCAGAATAACAATCAAGTCCAATATTTCGGTGAGGTTTGTTAGGCAGCCAAAACAGGAGAAGCCAGCTCTGCAACATGTATTCCACTAGAGAGCTCCAATGCAGCAGCAGCAGCAGAATTTGGGATTATATGATCATTCTGGTTCTGGATTTTCCACATCCTCCCTAATGGTTTGTTCAGATGTAATCAGTGTGGGCCCCTCCCAGTCAGGGACAATGATGAGGACAAAGGTGGCTAAATTCTTGTCAGAATACATCATTCAGGTCCTCTTAAGGACTCCCAGGGTTTATGTTTGAATAATATGACGTGAATATACGACCACACCTCAAGCCACAGCCCACCATTACAGACCCCATCCCTAAACTGATCAAGTTTGTCTCTTTCCCTTTCTCCTACAAACCCTTTTTCTTTCCCCATTTTGCCTCTTAGGGTTTTTTGCCTTAGATGTGAGATTTGAAGCAAAACTGAAAAAGGTGTTTATTAGTATTTTTTAAAGCTGAATTCAGAATTTTACTGGACTTTATAACATATATGACTGAAGCTCTAAAATAAAAATACTGCTAAAATAAAAACACACCATTCATAAAAAGATAGAAAGAGATGGATAGAAAGTAAATTCTGTATGCAGACTGGGAAGGAACTAGAGAAATCTCCAAGTTTTTTCACTCTGGGAAAGTACTGAAAAAGACATACAAAAACACTTCTATAATAAATACCTTTATAAACAAAGTTTTATGTTAGAGTGAATTTTCGAAGTAGTATTCCAAAGAAGAAAAGAGTAATGTCCTCTAATGGAAACCTGAAATTAAATGAAAAGTCGGAAGCTACCATTAGACAGGTAAGTGTACTGCAATCCTCTAGAGGAGATTTCAGAGAAAATAAGATTACACTGTCCTCATCTCATGCTGTGCTGCGTCTTCCCTTTTGTATGTTCTATAAAGCATTTCATAGGAAATGAAATGGGATCATAAGATTAATCTTTATTTGTTCTGGAGTCACAATTTTCCTTCATGGTTTCTCTCAATGTATTCCTAGACTCTAGCCTTACCTGGCGCAGCAATTCCTCCTCCCTTGAACATATGTACCAGACAGAGCAAGCCTTGGAACTAATACTGAATTTTGCTACTCCGAGAAATAGAACTGGGAGGAGAGGTTGGCTGGTGCTGAACATCTCCCCCTACAAGGAGGGAAGAGGAAGGTGGTGGGAAAATGTGTCAAGCTGGACTTGCTGCTGCCACCCACTCCCAGGAGACAGAGAAATAAAGGATGGTGTCTGATGCCTGGTGCTGGAGGGAGCTGCTCTTCCCCCTCTCCCCAGCACTATGCACCAGCCCACTCACCAGAGAGAGACAAAACACCTTTGTAAAGCTGCAGTTGTCAGAAACCATGGCAGGGGAGAAGTACAGATGTTTGGGTTTTTTTTTCCTCTGTCTGCTTTTCTAAGCAGATGCCCACATTTCCCATGGGCAAATCAATCACCAATAGGAGCGAGTTAATATCCTGTACAGCTGAAGTGTGATTCCTGACTGCCTGTTAGAGAGTAGAACAAGGCAATCTGGTTTCTCAGAACAACATTGACAGAAATGGCTGTGGGCAGCCTCTCAAACTATCATCGATTTATCTCCAGTAAAATATATTTCTGGCAAGACAAGTCTATATTTGAGCTCATTTAGCCTTCTTTATGTCAAAGTTTATTGGTAATAGTCCAATCTTTTGAGAGTTTCCTTTTGGGAAACTTATCAGGTATTTTTATAAAAACTGCAAGCCATTGTCTTGTTCCATTTGGAACATTTTGTACTGTGGAAATCCTGCCTAGAACTTGTCCCTGCTATACCTCTTAGCAACTGTCTCCCAAAGTGTTAAGACACCTTCTCCTTTCTTGGCTGTGCAAATTATATTTTTTTTCATTTTTCCCATTTTTCTCCTATTTTTTTTTTTTTTTTTTTTTTTTTTTTTTTTTTTTTTACTCTTTTTGTCTTATTGGACCTTCAGGTCCAGTACCTGAGTCTGAGATTTGTTTATGTTATAAGAAAGGGGTGCAAAGATTAACAGAGATAAGATAAAAAGTTTATTGGTGTTTGCCCTTGAGCACAGGCACATGCCTCTGCCTCTGACTGCAGAAGTTGGTACCCAGGAATGGTCAGAAGGGCCCTATTTCATAGACAAATTTATGTCCTGTGTTGATGGTTCATTGCTGTCACTGAAATAAAACACCACTGCATATTTTTCAGTCAGGATACACCTCCACCCCACTCTTTTAAAACTTAAGTGGATTTTAGTAAGTCTGAGTAATGTAGTCACAGACATGGCTGGTGCCCATAGCCATTCTTTCATGGCTGGCATCCACTCACATTTTCAGAAATGTTTACAAGTCTTTATAATACATATATACATACTGACCTTGATTCTTGGAGGCTGTAAATAAAGACAAGAACTTCTACTTCCCACAGATGATTATCTGCTGCCTTGGTAGTGATTCTCTTTATCAGTGAATGCTGCTTATAAAATTATTTTACCCATTTTGCACAACTGTTAGAGATTGCTCTCTAAAAAGGAATGTACTGGGGGAATTTCCTTTAATAGACTAAACAGTATCTCTGGCTATTTTTTCTTACTAATATTTTCTAGTTGACATAGTGAATATTTTTATCTACTTCCTGAGATGCTTTGTGAAAGTCATAATTTCAAATGCTACTTGTCTTAATTTTTCATACTACTGCTTCACCTAAGCAGTGGCTACAGCTTCTGCTAACAATATAATTTCATGTTTAGGTCTTTAAGTATTTTTAAGAGAGGCTACATGGCTTTTAGAGAAACACAGTTGCCCTGATGTTTTTATTTTGAGGAACTGCTGTATTATGTTACTACAAACACCATAAAAATGACAAAAGAAATTAATGAACTCTGTTTAAATGATGTATATATATAATTTCTAGCAAGCTTTAATGTTCTAGTTGTATAGAAACTAGATTTTAACTAATACAGACAAATACTTAGTATCAGCTCACTTCTGATTTATTTGCATAGATTTGTACCATGAAAACCAGTGAAGTAATGAGAAGATCCTGGAAAACATAGATACTTTCTGTGAGAATTCAATTTCTTATCAATATGCTTTTTTGAATGAAAAATGTATATTTGTGTTTATCTTCAAAATAATTCTGTAACTTGGATGATATTGTAGCTATTGACAGGCAGGCTTGTTAAACTGTCTTCTTTTGAATAGATTGTTTAGGAACATTTTAATTTTCATATTTCAGGTAACAATTCCTGTATTTAGTCTTTTAATTCTCACAGGACTGAAGTTTTGAAACCTTCTTTAGGAGTAACAGATATTGGAGAGTGTAAGGTTATACTTTTTTACTCCTTTAAGTTACCAATTTAAATTGAATGACTTTTCATTACTGTGCCTGTGAATTTTTCTTCTGCTGCATTGTATCAGCAATGTAGATGCTATGATTTGGTGAAAAAAGAAAGAAAGCCCCAAAAAATCCACTTCAAAACAACAAACCCCTCAACCCATTTCTAGCTGTAAAGGGACTTCCCAGTTTTGGTTTGCTGGTACCTGTATGGGATGTTGACCTTTCAGTTTGCAGAATGCTGCTTAGTGGAGCTGCTGCTCTCTGTAAATGTGACAAGATGCATGTGGTTATGCCTCCTTACACTCAGTTCCTCTGACTCAGCCTTTTGCTCTCCACAGTCTTCTGTCCAGCATAACCAGCAGCTTCTCTGTTCTCACTGTTTTTTTGTCATTTGCACAACATTCCCTACTGAAGACCCAAACCAAATGGATCAAAAAGACATTAAAAAATTTGGTTTTCTCTGTAAAAGGAGGGAATATGGAACTTTTCCATGGGAATACAAAGCTTGGGGAAGGGGATATATTATTGTTTTGGGTTTTTTAGATGCTTTCTCAAGACTGAGACAGAGGCTGCTGTGGTTCTTATGCTTCATCATTTCATTGTGATCTTTCAAAGTCTAATACAAAAAAACCCCAAAAAAACCAAAAAAAAAAGCCAAAAAAACAACAAAACAAAACAAACAAAAAAAAAAGAATTCCTGTGACCTGTAACAAAAACAAAAAAATCCAAGTCAGAAAAGTGAAGTCTGAAAAGATACAAAAGGAAAACATATCAGCACTTTTCTAAAATAAAAAAATGGGAGCCTGCCACACAATATTATTCTACTCACTCCAGGGAATTTCTTCCAAATCTGTTCTGTATCAGTGTGGAATAACCTTCTATGCCCGTTAACTGTTAAGGAGCAAGAATATCAGTGGGGTTGCTTCCATGATGGAACTGCAAGAGTAGCAGAAGGTATTTAATTATACTTAACATGCTCATGTGTATGTAATGAACAGAACATACATAGCCACAGAACACTCGATTGTTTCTGTTTTCTCCCTCATTCTCTGTAACTAAATGCAACAACGAATCTGATAAATTTATTACATTATAGTTGGATATAAGGGGGTTTAAGTTCTTTGTAGTTAATTCTTGCTATCACATAGTCTCATAGATAGTGCTTCAGAGGAGCAGTTATCCTGATATCCCTGCATTTCCCACAGCTATGGTTCAACAAACCCGAGGCACATTACTAGAGCACAGGTCCTTCCCCTGATCGCTCAGTGATTAGAAGCCGCTTCCTGCTTACTTAACTCAAAAATGTGATTACTCTTCAAGATGCAGGAAGGCTCAAATTTAGACACAGCTGGAAATGGCACATTTTTTTTTCCCCTCAGTAAAACAAGGACAAACTGTTTGTACAAGTATTGACATGTTGTTCTCAGCAGCACTAAACAAAATGCAGCTGGTCACTGGCAGTTCTGTGCCACTGCCAGAGGCACAGCTAGAGACTTAGTAAACCTGTTTCCACCAAGAACTTCACAGACAGCCTGCTGCTTTAAAGGTCACTGCAGTCATCTATCATGTTTTCTTGAAACTAATAACTGCAGTTCCATTTTGTTGAGAATTTCAGTCAGCGTTCCTTTAAAAAAACCTAATTTTAGAATAAAGACTACTTGTGCAATTGCTGTGTTACACATTTCAAAATGTCTGACTCGGCAGTAAACTCGTGTTACATCCCCCTCAGTTCCCTGCAAAGAATGCTTACTGCAGTGACCCTCCACAGCCACTGAAAAATTCATGGACATATCTCTGGATCGGTGAAAAACCTTCGCCAATGAGCAGAAGGAAATTCATCATGCTTGGGGAACTGAAGAATTGAGTTCCTTTGCCTCATGTATTTGATATTAAATAATTCACTTAAACTTTGGTTTAGAGTATTTCAGCATATGTAGCAGAACATAATCATCTCTGCCCTCCCTAATGCAAAGGGATCTTTTCATGTTCCACTATGGCAAACAAGATATCTAAAATCAAACCTTTGTGTACTCTAACTGTGTCACTTTGCAAAGAAAACAGTACACTGGATTAATAATTTAAAGGACCTGTTAGAGCAGCTGATAATTTTCTGCTATAGCAGAAAACTGGGAAAGTGCTGATGCTAAAAAATGAAAAGCTCTCCAGTTTGCTGTCAAGTAGGAGAACAGCTCCAGGCTGCTCATCCTGATGGTGTCCTGCTCTCAGCCTGACTTTTTCTGGCAGCACTTTGTGCTCTTTTTTGCCATATGAAATTTTTCAGAATTTTACTATATAGATAGTTGAATTATATATATAAAATTGAATTCTATATATATTTAATAATTCATTTCAATAATGAAAAATATATTATAAGTATTTGTAAACACATGATTTTGACCAAAAGTTGTGCATACACATTTCTTATAGTAGCCTGTCAAAAAAATCTCAGAATTCCCTGCCACATGTGCAGTTATTGACCAAGAATAAGAAACAATTATCTTTCTATTTTGGTTTTTGATGAACATGAACCAGAATTCACACTCCTTACACGGCGAATACATATAAAATGAGATTTTTAGAAAATATGCAATAGTGGAATGCAAATAGCTTTTTTCCTCATAAATGCTCTCACTTGCATATTCCAATTAGATTTTTATTATTTTTACTTATATTTAATATTGATTTTTATATTATATTTATGTAATAAAAATATGTTTTACATTTATATACAACTTTAATGTGTTTATTTTTATTTTATATAATCAAAATATATTTTATATTTATGTATAGCTTTATATTTTCCATTTATCTTTACCATTTATATGACCAAGTAATAGGAATTATGTAATAAAAACAGGCAATATTAGATGTGCACCTTATTGCTTACCAGATCCACTATTCTTGATAATCTTAGTTAAATATTAATAAATATTTATTTTAGATTCTCCTTGCTAGGTTAGTTTCTTCTGACCTGAGATAAAAGAAAGGAACAGACAGCATGTTCTCTGCGCCTCTGTAAAATTTAACAATACCTACTTTTTCTTCATGTTTAGTGTCATCCCACTTGAAAAGGTGGGGGACCACTGGTCACGCAACAAAGGGAGGGAGTTTGGAGATTTGCTGTCAGTTCTGGCACCAGAAGTTTGGCCTCTGGACTAGGAAATCCTGGTTGGAGCTGTGAACACCCCGGTGAGGCTGGGCTGTGATTAACTAACCAACCACCTGACCCTCAGCACACTGCAAGATGCAGAATTCAATGTGACTATTCTCGGGGACAGAACAATAATTTGGGCTTCACTAAAACATACTTGGTTTTCATTAAAATGCATCTTCAAATGTGGGCTGCTGGATTAGCACAGAAGTGAAAGTCCAGTGGCATTTGGAGGTGAGATGGTCTTGGCTAGATGCCAGTTTTGAAGTGCAAGGGCACCAGTGAAGGATAATCACTTTTTGCAGAGTTGCTCTAAGATAGGAGAAATTCACAGCAGAGGGCTGAAGTGATACATGAAACAGAAAGGAATGAAGGGTGATGAGATTATGACAACACAGGGAGACAAATTTAGCCAGCAGCTATGTGCCACTCATGTGAACTGAAACAAATGTGTAGTCACACTTCACTACCCACAAAGTGGCAAACACGCTGTAAGACAAAGGAATTTTTCTCAAAACCCTACAAGAAAGGGAGAGAGTTAGAAACAGATCTGGTTCCATAAAGCTCTGACTGGTTTTCATGGCTCCCCTGCACTCACTGTCATAGCACAGTTGTACAGTTGACAGTCTTGGTATGCTGGGTGCTCCCTAGCAAGAACTTCTGTTGAGACAACACCAACCTGAAAGTTTTTAGTCTGTCTGTATGATCTATGCCCTTTCTAACATAATTCTGACAGAATTAGATGCTCCTAAGTTGAGAGGCCCATAAGCTTCAATGAAATGTGGGCAAACAGCATCAAAATTATTGCAGAAATCCCGATCACAATCTCATGCTCCCGTAGGAGGTTTTTAGTAGGAGGAGAAGTTAGTTTGTGCACACAATCTAAAAAATCTTTAGATTCTGTTGGTCAAAATGTTCTAGTTCCAGTGCACTGTTTTCTTTGAAAAATTAAAGAATCCAGACAAGTCTATGTAAAGAAAATCTCATTCCCTAAACGTAGAATCAATTAGTTTTTATACTATAAAATTGCATGAACTTCCTTGATAGTATGAAATTGTATTAGCTTTGACTTTCTGACTACAAAAAATTGCTGGTAAGTGTGTTTTTAGAGACTAAGAGGAAATGTAACTGCAATCTAAAACTACTTGAGGGGAAACTGTAAAGTGAAAACCAAAATCATCTCAATAGTGGCAGATCTATGAGAAGAGAGCCAGAGGCTAAACAGTTTTGAACAATAGAAAAAGCTTCTTTATTTAGTGGGTGCAGGATAATGCAGCATTGGAAGACTATGGAGAATCTGTCCTTTGATACTTTAAAAGTATAGCTAATGAGAGCTGCAGCTGGTGAAACTTGGTTTAAGCAGGAAGTTGGATCTGAGACCTCTGTACATACCATTTTCAGCTGACCCTTCCGTGAATAGTTTCTCTAGTAGAAATTCATTCAGCTCAAGTTCAAATGAATGTCTATTTACTTGGTTTATCTAAAGATGTTACACTAAAGAAAAGGAGCAGGAATTCATTTCAAGTATTATGAGATTGTCCTATGACTTGTGTCTGACTTCAGCTTGCCACTGTTTTACACACTTTGCAATGTGACCCAAGAACATACTTGCACTTGTACATGCACATGTAAGGCTCCAACTGTAGTGAGAAGGTACTACAAATTCACAGTGGCAACCTCTCCCTGTTCAAACCTAAGACAGTTTCACATGCCTAATGCTTGTGTAGAAGAAACTAAGTGCATCAGTATGAATTGCTTTTTTATATATTTTTACTTATTTCACTTTAGGTTTGGGGGTTTCTTTTTTTCTTTCTTTTTTTTTTTTTTTTTTTTTTTCATATGAATGCTCTTACTTTCAGGTAAAAGTTTTAAGAGTCTTGGGGACTCTCATTTTTACTAAATCAAACTTTGTCTCCATTATGCAGCTGTATTTCACCTGACTAATTATTGCTGAGTTAGTTGAATCCTCAATTCCGGCATACTTGGACTGAGAAATTTGAGCTGGGAGATTAACCATGGCACCATGAGCAGGAGTTTGGCCTTGTGAAAATGATCCTTCAGACAACCATCTACAACATATACAGGTATGAATTGTTTGTTTGATTGTTTGTTTTGTTTGGGTTTTTGTTCCCTGGGTGGGATACTTTGGATTCAAATCTCTTTCTAGATCTGTTCCCTAGCACAGCAATAAAATGCTGACCTTTATTCGAGCTGTGATAAAAACTATAATTTAATCAACAGTGAGTGATGAAGTCATTAAACATGCATTTTTAGAACATGGGTTTCCTTCCAGATTTCTACGAACTCCTTATTGATTCTGTTTGATGCTAAAGAAGCCCCACTATTGTTTGGATTATGTTAACTATGAGGAGGGGGTTATGCCCTCCAGCTGCCACATGCCATGTTTAGATATTTGGCATAAATATGCATTTAAAATAATTAGGCAACTCCTACACTTTTACCATTCTATTTAATCCCTCTGTTTGTATTGCTTCAGGTTTGCTGTATTAGGGAACATATCCAGCTGGAAAGTAATCAAGGAATAAAAAGGGGCTTGGTTGTAATGATCAAGAAGAAGGACAGATCAAGGGCTGAGGTCAACAACCTGGTGTTTGATGAGGTATGCTTAAAATAACACAGCAAAAGAAGAAATGAATGTTCAAGTCTTTTGTAGGGCTGAACTGCTTTTCTAGGACATCTTCTGTTACAAAAGAGGCAGCTCAAGGTTCTCCTTCCTGTGCAGAAAGCCTTTCCTTCCCAGGAGCTCATTTTTCAGTTCTGACTTGTAGCAGTCAGTAAGCTGTACATCTGCTGAAGGGACACTCTCATCAGGCAGGAATGGTGTCCAAGCTGACCATCTGATGTAAATTGTCTCACCACTTAATTAAAAAATGTGTGACCATCACCATCTAAATGCTTGTAACACACAATTATGTAATACATATTACCACTCGCTGCTTAGACTAATACTTTGTGCTGTGGCCTCTTTACATCTATCAGCCCTCAGACTTCATATTTAGAAGTTAACATTCTTATTTTATTCCCTTCAAAGAAACTGGTTGATTTGAAAAGCACAAATTCTCCACTGAGCCTTCGGGACAATATGTGATGATAACAGCAATTAATTAAGCATGCCTTTTCTAAAGATCTCACAGAAGGTTACAAGAGCTTTTAAGAAATTTATCCTTAGAACATCACTGTGACTGAGGGAAGATCTATGTTTTTTTAAATAAAAAATATCAAGTTTTTAGAATCAACCCGTTGCCTAGGGTCCAGCAACAAATTTTGGCTGACTACAGTTTTGGAGTTCAACCAGACTCAATGATCTTAACCATTTGGTGCTCATATCAATAGAAATTAATTTAGTTGGATGAGTTCAGTAAACATAGTGTAGCTGTTGACCATAACTTTTCAGAAAACTAGATAAAGAATTGGAAAGATGCATTCAAGTCTTTCTCTGTAGGCCAGAGTCTTGCTCTTTTAGTACAGATAGCTGTAGAACTGTGCAATACACAAAGCTGTAGAATTATGCAAAGTCAAAAATTATAATCCTGTTTAGGGTGGTTCTTCCATCAAGTGAATTTTGAGTGAGTCTAACAATATACAGAGAACAAGTTCCTCATGAGAAGATGCTGGCTGCAATGTGATCTACAAATGTGAATTTAGGAGTTTAGAAAAATTTGACCTTCTCTGCTGTCAGGAATGTACTGTAGAACAAGATTTCTGGTCCTGCTAACACTTAAAGGACTCCTGAAGTAAGAAGACTTTTCTTTGGTTTAATTAGCTGTCATGCACAAGTACCAGAGGGGGTTTGCTCTTTCCTGGTTCTAGAAATGTGATATACAACTAAACCACCACTGTGGCCATTTGGGTACTTTCTGCCATGGCCCATCTGACTGAAAGCCAACACTAGGTATATCTTGACTCCTAAAAGCAATTTTTGCTTCGTTTAAGCTTATATTCTTTCAGTGGTTAAGCCAGGACATCTAAATTATCATCTCTGGGAGAAGGATTTCCTTGACTTTTATGTAAGTAGATTTTTCATGTGACTCTACACTTGTGGCTTTCCTGTCATTACTCCTACTCATAATGCACAAGCTATTTTTGTGTCTTTTCTGATACTTCCTCTTGCAAATAGTTCTTTGTTCGTTTACACTAAGACTGTTTAATTGGACCAGTTTTCCTTATATGTGCTTCTAAAGACTAACCTCAAATCTGTCTCGTGAGGATCCCCATTATGTGGTTGGTACAGCTTCTCTCCTGTGCGTCAAGTCTTTGTGATATTTTAAATCAAATTTGGAAATTCACAAGCTGTTGTGGTGACTTAGGAGAAAGTCCATGTGTCCTGAAAACAGGATTTGAATGTAGCTTAAGCTTAAGCCATGCTGTATGCTTGCTGTGCTCTCAATATTGGAATTACTATTTTTTAGCTTTGGAACTTAAGTCCCATATTTGCTAACAGCACAGGTGAAACAGTCATGTCAGCAGTGCAAGGGTTTTAATGTTTTATCTGTTTAATCTAGCAGAAACTCTGGGATGATCCGCTCAAAGTATATTTTAAAACAGGCAGAGCAAAATAATTTATATTGGTTATGATTTGAAGTATTTTGGGGGATCACAAATATTATAGTTTATGTATATGGGTAATAACAGATAACTAATTATGAAACAAAACAATTTACATAGTGTCTATGTCAAGCTAGTGAACTTTTCTGACCCTCCTGAAAATATGATGGTCAATCATAAGTATCAGTCAAATTTAGGCAGAAATACTTTTGACTCTCAAAAGTCAAGACAAATTAGAATAATTGGCACTTTTGCTGGAGGTAGAAGATTTTCAGCCTCAGTAGTTAAATAGTGGACCTTAGTTTATGTAACTTTCTGTTTTAAAACTCTGTGTTAGAATGACAAAATTAATGAAGCTTCGTAAAAAAGTCATTCCATACAAGAGGTCTTAAGGATGCCACCTCCTTGGAAATCATGACAAGGGTGATTACTGTGTTCTTCCAAGACTTCCAAGGCTTAAGCATTGCCTTAAAAAGTACCAGGCTGCAACGTTGCCATTTGTGTCTTTAGCTGTAGGCATTGGTGCAGTTTATAAAACATGCAAAGAAAAAATCTCAGAAATTGAAACAAAACCAAAAACCCTCAACAAAGCAGTGTAGATATTCATCACAATCCTCCAAAGAGCTGAATCAGGATTGCAGATTCTGCACCATTTGCCAAGATTTGCCAAGATGGTGCTTTGAAGGTGGTGAAGATCCAGAACGTGCAGCCTGGGCAGTGTGGAATTTTTGGTCCACACCCTGCAATTCTGGATTAGGGAGCATTGTGCTAATTAAAGAATATTTTGTGCAAACATGGTGCAACCAACATTAGTGCAAACTGGGAACATTTAAGGGTTTGTTCTTAAGGAATAATTATAGTAAGTACTTATTTTTAATTAGAAGGATTACAGTGCTTTTTATTTTTTTTTTGTTTTTAACTATTATTATTATATGTTGCAAGAACCATTTAGGTCATGCATGCTTTAAGAGAAAAAAGAGGATCTTGTGTTCCAGCTCTGTGAAGGGAAAGAGATGGTTTCAGCATTGAAATAAATGAAATTGAAGATTCTAAAAAGAAGTATTATGATGAGGCCCCCACAAGAAGATCCCAGTGGCTTTTCACCTCAGTGAAGGTACAGAGTAAGAGCCCTGGCCTCACTGCCAGCAGTTACAATATCTCATCCTTACCTACACACAGAGCACTCAATCTTTGCTCTGGTCCCAGTCACTCTGCTTGTTATAGCTACATATACATTTATCCTCAGTGCTAGCGTGAGCTAGAAAATTGCACCCAGGAGGATTTGGGGAACAAATCCAGTTATTTAGTAGATTCAGTGAGATTAGGAGGGTAGTCAGTTCAGCTTCCCACTGGAATATATAGAAAGCAGAAGAGGACTAATTTTCAAAGATCTGAATTGTTTCTCCTGACTTTCTTCAAAGAGCAAAGAGGGAGATAAATTTAGCTAAGCTAGAGATACTTTGGGTACCTTTAACCACTATTTAGACATTGCAAGCATCCTAAAAAATGCCATTCACCTAATTCTAGGACTCTGTTGATGCAGGAGAATAAAAAGCTACAATAACCAAGTGAGGAATGCTGAGGCTGAGCGGCACTGATTCTCCTATATCCACAGTGCCAGAGTTGGAGTGGTTCAAAATGATGAAGGAACTGTGAAGTGCTATACATGGACAGTCAGTGCTCACACTCATGGTAACCCAGGCTATCCTGGCTTCTCTAAACAGACACACAGGCTGTCAGTGAACATACAGAAAGCTGCTTAGATATAAGGTGAAGCCGTGCCTGGTGAATCAGATAGGAAAAAACCATCAACACCTTGATCCTTTCAGTGTCCCCTGAGCAGCATTATGGCAAAAGATCTGTCATTCAGAGGCAGGTGAGGAAATGTGAATTAATTCAAATATTGAAATGGGAGTGATCTGTCCAACAATCCTCCACCAATCTGTCCAACAATCTGTCCTCCAATGGAAGGAGGAACTTCCCATTAAAGAGTCTATCTCAGTAGCTGAGAGTTCATAGCTAAACATCCTGAGATGAATGAGGAATGTATCTAACATATAGACCCTTACCTTGCTTTTCCTCTCTGGTAAGTTAGGCAGGTGGTTTCTTGTTTGTGCTTTGTATGAAGGATGCATAGTTCACACTAGGAACTATGTGAGATGTTAAAAATTATTTCAAAGCCTTGCAACACTTAGGGGAATTATGAAGGCATGGAGTTAAGTAACTTAAAAGTGACAATTAGTCACTTTTGTGACAATTAAGAAATCAGTGAAAAAATCTGGAACTTAATTGGATCTGCCATAGCATAGGGAAGCCTCTCCTAAAACGGAGCCAATTTTGTACCTTCTTATGTACCTCACATTGGCACTCCCTTTTTTAGTGCTTCTTTCTCTCTTTGATCCTTCTGATGCTTATTTGACACTTCTGGGATCAGATTAAGAATTAGAGTATTGGGCAACAGGTAGCACAAAGGCAAGAGGATGACAAGTGGGAGAAGACATTCGTGGGAAAGGTCCAGAGGATTTTTACACAACCAGGGTCTGAAAGAGCTTCTGATGATCCTGTCACCACACTGCATTTTTAATGTCCATGCTGTATTATCTGCACTCTTAATTTCAAGGGTTGATATCTCAGTCAGTTATCTTGGTCAGAAATCCTGCAATCTTTCTTTTTCTGGGGGGGATTAAAACTAAGGGAAGCATGACTGTGGGAACTCGGTGATTTGCTGAGGTCAGTTATAAAGAAGTAACAAAATACCATACCAGCAAGGAGACAAAGAGGACAAGGGGAGTAGTACTGCAATACAAAAGAGGATATGGAAAATATTAGAAAACCATGCTTTTGAGCAGAACATAAGAATTACCTTGGGGAAATGCAGATTTTTTTTGTAGAAAGAAATCTGAAATCTCAGGACTGATTGAAAAGACAATATGAATGGTTATTAGTAAGAGAGAAAACTAAGAGTTGGGTATAGGAAGAGAACTATTAGTTGCATAGACGAGTGATCTATTTTAAATTTAAAATCTTTTTACTTTTAAAGGGTAAAATAGTAGTAGAAAATAGAAAAATTGATTGGAAAAATAAATTACTGGGAGTTATTTATAAATCTTAATGGTTGTTGGAATGCTGCCAGAATATTTTCTGAATACTTCACTCTTTTTTGTATAATTTTTCTCTTCCCCTTCTAAAAAAGTCTAAATAGGAAATAAAATGTAAAATTCATCACAAAAGCCACACTCTCAGTGCTTCAAGATTGTTGACTAATTATAATTGTGTGTCCCTTAAAAAAAAAAACCTGCAAAAGTGAAAAAAATTATTCCACTATTAAGATACTCCCGCGGCTTTTTTTGTAATTCAAATTCAAATAGATATTCAAACAAGGAGGATACTCAACTTTCCTTCAACTCTGTTCATGAAGAAACTCTTTGTGACTCTTAATTAATCCATTCAGTTTGAATATCTCTGACACAACCTCTGGGTATAGAGATTCCTTATTCATGACATGCATGAAGAAAAGTACACCTACACAACAAATCAACATCGCTGTGCCAAACAGCTAACAGCAATAAGAACATCTGCATACAAGACCTATCCTGCCAAATATTTCTATCTCACAATTTTGGCTAGTCAAACTACTCTTCAGACTGCCCCATTAACTGTTTCCTGCCTACCCCTAGAACCTGTTCCATTTCACTCAAAATAGCTGGAAGAGGAACATAATTGAGGAACTGAAAGCTCATTTTGCTCAGTTTAATCTCAGGGGCCATAATCAGTCAGATTCCTTGGTATTACATGAAATGACTAATTTTCATAAGGATGTAAAAATTAAAGAATGACATCAAACAAAAAAAGAAAAAAAACTGATTCCTTCTACTTGAGGTCTGTTGCCCATCTTTTATCCAGTTCTTTTTTATTTAAGGATTTTTCTTCTTGTGCTTTTCCACTTTAGTTTCTTCAATAGTATTTGGTGGATGGCTGATTTAAACAACTTTTTCAAATCGAAGTAACTGACATGCAGGTTTCCCATGCCCACTCTTGCTTGCTTCTTCAAAGAAAACTCTGAGACATGACTTTCCTTGAGAAAAGGGAGGCATTTATTATTTTTTCCCTGAGACTTACCTATTTCCTTGAGTTATGTCAGAACAGAGTTCATATCACTTCCCAGCTTCAAATTAACAAAGACATCTTCTGTGTGCTAAGACTGATTTCAGACTATGGGGTTAATGCTTGCATGTGGACCTGGAAGACCAGATATTCAAAAACATTTTAAAAAATTCAAACTATTTAACAATGAAATACAGTTCTTCTCTACTTCAGTTACTTAAATTTCGGGTGAGAAATTAAGAAACATAAGTAGTCTGAGAAGTAGTCTGACATAGGGCCAGATTAAAAAAAAAAAAGTTGATGTTTCCAGGCTCCAGAACAGGCTGTAGGAGTGGGATTCATTATGCTGGCACATAGACCTTTAGTGAATAGGATGGGCCTAAGCACGGTGATGGGTGATGCACTCTTGGCAAAAGTACTTTCATTTTGTGCAGGAGTCTGGTGGTTAGGAATGCAGAGCTAGGGGCTGGAGAGCAGGGCTCAGATTCTCTCCCATTCCAGTCTCATTTCACTCCTTTGCTGCTCAAAACACTGTGCAGAGGAATAGCCGAGAGGAAGACAGAACTTAACCATCATTCATCCAACTCAAATTGTATTGAACACGAGAATGCAAGGTTTTAGAATAGCTGTGAAGGACTTCACCTTGGCAGAAGACAATGTAGTTACTAACAGATCACTGACTATTTTTACCATCTTATCAACCCTTTTCCGTTTCACATTACTGTGCATTTCCTTCCCTCCCAATTTTTTTGTGGAACTCTTCCCTCCCAGATCTCTGCTCATAGCAGCCATCTTCTTTCACTGAAAAACCATTGAGCTTATGTGTAAAATTTGAGGATTCTTTTACTTTTTGTTTAGTTAAGTTTAGTTAAGGTTCTTTTTTTTTTAGTTAAGTTAGTTGTTTTTTGTTTAGTTAAGGTTCTTTAAAGATCCATGCTCGTGTGTACATATTACTCTAATAGTGTCGAAGTACAGTAGCTTCCCATTGAATTTGTTATATCTTGCTTTGTAGCTGGGCATCTCCTCTGCATATTTCTCTTTTTTTCCTCCCTTCCACTTGCACCCAGCAGCACTTAATTATTGTTGAAATATGTCTTAGATTGTCAGTGCTGCTCATGCAATTTCCTTGATTGTTACTCATCTCCACCAGGGAACCCAGCAGACAGCACCAGCTAGAAGAGATCTGTTCAATGATTCTAACTGCAGCTCTAATGTTATGATTTGTTTTCAGTTCTTGATAAAATTACTATATATTTTTTTCTCGCTTTTTAAAGTAGGACAATATTATCTTAATGCTCTACCTGAATAAACTGGACTGGATTCTAAGCAATGGATTAATCCTCTACTGTTTTGATTTATTTCTAAGACCAGAGCTATAATAAAAAGATCTTTTCTGCACTGCATTTTTAACATTCCATCTAAAGCAGAATAAGCTAAAAGCTCTTCACAATGATATGGAATACTATAGGATGACATCTATGTGTCCTGCCTCTGAGAAGGTATTTTTCATTTAATCATTTGTGATTATGTTTTTGCAGGCTATGTTTCAATTCGGACAGACTTTGAACAGTTTTTATTGTATCCTCTCTCAGATAAATTCCTGGCACCAGAGAGAATTTCAGGACTTTGCCTTACAATTGATTTTTCTATGCAAATAAAATGAGGATGTGTGCCAGTGTATTCATTTGGTATGCTGATTGAATTGGAAAAATCCCAGCCAGCTACACTGAGTGTTGGACTTACTATTGTAGATTGAAACTTCTATCTCAGATAAAAAATAAGATCATTTCCTACACAGAAAGACATATACTTCTCAAAAGGTGATTGCATTTATTGTACTAGTTTTGATCTATATAAACAGGGCTTGGATTTTGTTTTGTATAATTTAGCATAGAAATTGCAACTTAAACACCCCAGATAAAAAATTTAATTTCAGCAATTGCCCAAAGTTCTTGCTGAAGTAAAAAAGTACCTCTGCTTCTCTTTACCAAGCACATCTGAACACAAAACAGACTCTTCAACCATAGGTCATGTAACTGAGCTTTCAGCTTTCTCCAAACATTAATAAAGTACACAGAATAGCAAAACAGTCTTATTAAGTCAGCTTTCATTCCCATCAGCTCAGCCTCACTTACTGCAGTGTTTTCTTCACAGCAGGTATCAGGAACTCAATCACTGAAAGCAGGTGTGCTGAAGTAGGAGGCAAGGAAGGAAGGTCGGGCTCTGCAGTCATCAGTCAGTCAGTTCAGCCCAACTTTTCTGTTTAAATGAAGGCATGACTTGGGATAAGAGGAAAAATGATCAATGTGGTAACCTTGGAGCAGAGTAAGATATTTAATACCATTAAGCAGTTCAAATAAGCCTTATTTTTATTAAACAAACACAATAGGAAGCCTGAAAAAAGTGATGATGACTGTGACATGTCATGAAAACAGATACTCTTGGAAGCTCTCATGATATGGCAAAATTTAACCTCAAAATCCTGTTGATTGCCTTGTCCCTTAGCAAAAAAAACCCCAGGATTTACAATGAAAACCTACATGAATCTATTTATCACACATGAATGCAACCTCACCTTTTCAAGAGCCTGCAATCCATTTTATTGTCAGAAAAATTATTATGAACTGCCTTGTGGTAATACATCTATGTTCTTGCTTAATAAAGTATAATTAAATACTTGTTGAAAGCAGTTTTATTACTATTAGAAAGGCTAATATACTACATTATACTACTCCACTGCAACTACTGCATTTATAGATTTGTTTTTCCATCAAGCCTTAAGTTGTTGTTGAATTATTCTTTTTAAATAGGCCAGTATTAAAACACCTACGTGGTACGAAGTAATTACTGATTTAGGCATTATTGTAAGTGACAGAATTTGTAATTGCTAGATGGATGATGAGACATCAAAATAACAATGCATGAAACAAAGCAATTGAGAAATCCTCTCTTGGACTTGACCTCATCCTAACCACTCATACAAGGTCAGGCTTGTCAGATTCATGATTAAGGGTTGTCTTCCTTGTTTTGTTCATTTGCATTTCTGTGCAGAGATACCCTGAGACACTGGGGAATCACTACAGGACATTTTCCTTGTAAGCAATGGAGATTTTTTCACTTAATTCACTTTTTTATTCAGATTCTTTTAAAAGAATAACTGGTTCCTTAGATGCTACTGGTACAGCTGCATATTCCAGAACATTTCCTTACTTCTTCTGTTAGATTATTGCCTGAAAATCAGTGCAAGGTTAGAAGAATCAGAAATGTTAATCTATTAAAATAATGCTGTTTATAGAACATTTCTTATAACAATTTCCTGCATTTGTGTGTTTAGAAACTGTAGGAAAATGACTTCATTTTCAAGGACATTCAGAAGTGGTGTCTAAATGTATTCTGAGTTTAAAAAAGAAGAGTTGAAACACTGAACCCACCACTGAAATATAACAGATCATTAACAAAACCAAAGGAGGGAATCTGCCTCTCCAGGCATTTTTTGGAAGTCTGTAATAATGTATTTTAAGTATAAATATATGCCTTATTTGAAAACTCCTGAGACAGCATTGATTCTTGTAATTTCCTTTTTATTTCTTTACGAAAAAGCTGTAAAGATTGGATTCCTTTCTGAGTATAGTCCTTAAATTATTACCAATGTGCTAGAATTAAGAGAAAATAGCTTTTAAAAATATTATTTGCACTCCAGAATTTTGTAGTAATGATGTATTCCAATATTTAAAATGCAGCCATTAGAATTCTCACAAAATGATGATAAATTTTTGCAAAAATTGGACATTTTCAACACACACAAGCCCACTACAGCCCTTGGGAATAATAAATTAACCTTGTTAGAATTAGGAGACTGGATTCATTGCATTTTTTTTCCTCCAGTTTTTGCTATAGATCTACTAGAGAGAAACTTTCTCAGAAATGAAATCCAAGGTGCTTTTGCTAAAGTTTGACTCTACAATTTAGCCATTCCATTCCAAATACTGTAAGCTTAACAGGGAAATGATAAGCCCATT
This sequence comes from Vidua macroura, assembly GCF_024509145.1. Classification (NCBI taxonomy): domain Eukaryota; kingdom Metazoa; phylum Chordata; class Aves; order Passeriformes; family Viduidae; genus Vidua; species Vidua macroura. The sequence continues at coordinate 62,948,262 of NC_071575.1, forward strand.
AGGTAATGCTGATTTTGTAAGAGTCAGAGCTACGTGAAGTATTCCTGATGTTTTATTATTTCATGAGTCCACAATACTACTTTTTTCCCCTTCCTATATTGGGATTATATGGCAAGGTTTTGGAAGCCAGGGGGTGAAGGCTGCAAGTGTAGCTTCTCTGGCTCCAAGAGGGACCTGTCACTGTCACCTGGCCAAAGCCAAGCCCACCAGAGATGGTGGTATCATACCTGTGCAACAGATGGGAGGAACAGCAGTGAGAATATGTGAGAGAGTAACTCTGCAGACACTGAGGTCAGTGCAGAAGAAGGGTGAGGAGGTCCTCTAAATGGTGGAGAAGAGATTTGCCTGCAGCCTGTGATGAAGACCATGATGAGACAAGATTTCCTTCTTCATGTTGGAGGACTTCATGGAGGGCTGTCTGCCATGGGAGGGATCCCATGCTGGAGCAGGGGAAGAGTGTGAGGAGTCCTTCTCTTGCAGAGGAAGGAGTTGGAGAGACAGCACGTGATGAACTGATCCCATTCCATCCTCCTGTGCTACTGAGGAGGAGGTAGAAGAGTTTGGAGTGAAGCAGAGTCCAGAAGAAAGGTGTGTGTAGAAAGCTGTTTTCAGATGTGTTATTGTTTCTCATTATCCTACTCTGCCTAATTGGCAATAAAGTGAATTAATTTCCCTAAGATGAATCTATTTTGCTTGTGACAGTAACTGGTGAATGATCTTTCCCTGTCCTTATCTCAAAGCATGAGCTTTTCAATGCATTTTCTTCCCCCGTCCAGTTGAGGAGGGGAGTGATAGAGCAAGTTGGTGGGCACACAGTGTCCAGCTAGAGTCAACCTACCACACTTCTCTAGCTTTTTTTTTTTTTTAGTTATTTTTAGCATCTCTTTTGAACCTTTACTTTTCTCCTACTTTCACTCCACAGCATACTCATGCTTGAGAGTTGTTAGTCAATTTGCTGTCAAGTCCCTTGAGGCTGTTCAGATAGTACTTCTTAAGTCTTGTTCTCCATTATTGACATCAGAGTTTCCTTTACCCTTTTACATACTCTTTGGATTTAAAAATTGTCTCCCAGCTTTCTTACAATTAGGTATTGTTTATACGTGTCTGGAACAGAATGATTAAAAGTGAAAAGAGAAGCCAAGTATCTTTGGGCTACTGGCCTCTGAGTAGTCATTCTTGGCACTCATCTAAGTATGACTTGTGCAAGATCTGTCTCAGTCCCAATATGTTTCTTGCTCTTGTGTTCTTACTTTCTGGCATAGCTGCTATTCTTCCCACAATTACTGCCAGAGCCATTAGAGACCCAAAGTGCATGTGTGATTCCAAGTCCTCACAAAGTGCAAGAAGCATTCTTGTGACATTTTGCTCAGTACCTTCCTAACTTAACAGCGATCAGTTTTTGTTACAACTGCTCAGGAGGTCCTTGAGCACAAGATACATTTTCAGTCTTCACACCATATTCTGCATTCTGATCTTGATAATAATACAAGTATCAGTTGATTTTGAACACAAGTTTATATTTATAATCATTGCACTTATTAATTAGAAAGACTGCATGTGGCATAGGAAAAAAAGTTTACTTATCTGTTTAAGCTTGAAAATGCTGAAACAAAAGAATATTTATTCAAGATAGAAATAGATCAAATTCTTACCACTGCTCAATTCACAGGCGAACACTGCCTCAAGGAAGCGAGAGCAGTCCAGTCATTCAAGCACCTTAATACAGGATCCTTTATTTCAGAAGTGTAACAACCAGATTGGTGAGGCTTGTGGGTATTCTCAGAGGCTGACAGCCTTTATATAAAAGCTTAAGATTTTTAAAAAGTAAATTAATGAATTAAGGTATTAATGTTAATAGTATCCTCTGATGATAGACCTGTGGCCTGATTTTTAAGAACTCCCAAACAGGTGTTCCCAGGAAGCTGTGCTGAAGAACACTTGGGCTAAATTGGAAGCCAATACTTCAAAAGACATAAGGCATGTTCAGTCTTACATTTTTATCAGAAGGTGTTTTACAGACACAGCACTTTTGTTTTGAAAATACAAGTGAGAGGCCAAAGAAAAGAAAGCTAATTAAAGCCTCCTGAGAAGAAAAACAAATCTTAAGAATCTTTGCAGATGGAGAGGAGCTAGGCACTGTGAATGTTCTGCTGGGAACAATGCAACTGAGTCTGGTGTAAAAAATTCTGAGTTATGTGGCTAAAAACCACTCAGAAAGTTTTCTTACTTATGTCTTAAGAGATAGCAGAGAACTATCCACCTGACCAATCTAGATCAAAGGGGTTTGGGTTTTTGTTTGTTTTGGTTTTTTTAATGACTACAGCAATTGCTACTTGGCAAGACTAAAATAATCTAAAACAACTTTATTTTTCACTGTGTGAACACTGTATAAACAAACACAACACTGTCATTATTTAAGTAACCAGCAATTTATTATTTTAAAAGTTTTTTGGCAGATCTAATTTCTCTGTTTTAAGGAACATGGAAATTTCAGTTGAAAGGTGTCTGATTTTTCAAAGGACAAACAGCAACTTTCTTAAATCAGCAATATAAATTTCAAGGTATCCAGTACAATTTGTGACTTCTGAAAATAACAATTTTTGGATTTATGTACGTTAGCATATTGCAGTGTTTGGTTTTCAGAAACAGAGCAGAAACGTTGTTTTCACCCATGCTGAGAGTAAAATAATGCATGGAAATAAACAGGGTTTATCTCTGAAAATTTAAATAAAACCATGGAGGTTCTGCTCTTCTACTGCCTTAGATTTATGTAACTTTATTACTTCAATAATGTAAATATGTCTGGATTCCTGTGACCTGTGTCTTGGTCTGGCTTCTGCATCTGAATGGCCCTGAGTATGTCCAGACTCAGTCAGAGAAAGGGACAACAGCTGTCACTAATTCCAGGCATGTAGACAGCAGGCCTAGGCAACAAGACGAGTTCAAAACCCTCCTCTGACATTTTGCCTTGTGCCACAGGAGTTTCCAGTCTCACCACCTCGACTTGGCACCGGCTTCCCCCAGGCTCTGCGGGGACTCTCTGGGAACACTCAATTACCCGAGTAAATCCGGCAGGGACAGGCTGTCTTTAAACAAAGAAATACACAACTTGGTAGTTTCTAAACTCAAACTAACTTTCAACTTTGCAACATTTATAAAAGGTGTAACAATGCATAAATTTCTTTTTACATTTTTATTCATTACTTTGTTAGGCTCTCTGTTGACAAAAAATGCAGGTAGAGGACTATTTCCAAGGGCTCCAAACTTGATAAACTCTATAAAAATCTATTTGTTATGTCAGAGACTGACCCACTGAACTTTTCATGAACTATTTTGATTTTTCCCTTGGAAAAATAATCTCACTATCCCACTGTTTTACCTGAAGTATCAATTACTCATGTAACAGCATAATGCTGTTGTAGTTTCTAAAAAGGAATGTGACATACCCAATATATCCCATTTTTTCATTTTATTAGAGATATGTTATGACAGATATAAATGTCAAATATTTGTTACTGTAATATTTCTTCATTAATATCACTCATCATTTCATGGTCTGTCTATGTTAGTATGTTCCTTGCTAAATCTTAATAGTAAACTAATTTATATCTTAGTCACTAATTGATTTTGACTCATAAACGTTTAATATATGTGATGGCTCCATTATGTGTCTCTAAAACCACTTGACACAAACCACTGTTTAGAATTCCATCTGCACTCTGTGCTGCGCTTCCTGAAGCTTAGGTTTCATGCATTGGAAGCACAGAATGTTTGAAAAGTTCTAATTTTTAATCAGTTGTGTATTAAATTAATTTTTACTAATTGCAACATGGTGGAATGAAGAACATAAAAATAAATGAGACTAAAAGCTTAACACATTAGGTAGAATATGACAATTTATGCTGTGATTATTTAATAAAGGGACATATGAGCTCTTTAACTGTGATGAAATTCACCCTGAGTAAAACCCAGGGACAATGCTCATAGGTTGCTTAAATTGTAGTCATCGTATCAAGTCTCCCTAACTACAGTCACTTTTTCAGGACTAAACTCTTTTCAGAGAAATAAATCCCCAAATCAAATAAGTCTGAATTACAAAATGAGGATTAGAACAAGTCAGAGAAAGCTTATATTATAATTTTGTTTCTGCTCCCTTCTAAGGCCTTGCAAGTTTGAATAGGAGATATTTCTGAAATCATGAAATTCCTTCAAAAGCTTTGGATTCACTTGATACACACCTGGTATACAACATGAATTAAACATGAATTATGGAAGTGGCATTTAGAGGAGGGATAGCTGTAAAAGTGGGGGTCTGTTCATGGATGAATTTGATCCGAAGACAGGGAAGATTACACAGAAATGCAGTAGCCACATCAAAAAGATCTGTAGCACCTCAGAAAGCACCTCACTTTAATCAGTACATGGCAACATGCCAAAGAATTAGGTCTGTATTCCTGCCATGTTCTTCCGGTGAGGAACCTGGATGGTATGAAAAGTATGGCTCTGCAAGGAATCACAACACAATTTCAAAGGTAGGCACAAGTCCTCCCAGCCACATGCACTTCAGTAAGGCACATGTGGAATTTTCCAAGGAAAAGGGTGGTATCTTGCAGGATGCTTGCATGGTGGAAAATAGCAATAGGCAAGGTATCAAGGTTACAAGAGGCAAAAAAAGCTCAGCTTGCCACTAAGTTTCAGGTAGATTCTTTGAAATTGAAACAAGACACCAGCGTATATATTCATGTGTACATGAAAGCATGTGTAAAATATTTAGTTGGTCAAAAATTGAATATTATTGGCCTCACAGAGGAGAGCCTTCACATTTTACTAGGTCAAAGGAAAGTAAATTATCCACAGGAAAATATGCCCTCATGTTTACTCTTCAAGAAAATATCTTCTCACAAACCTCACCAGCTCATGAGTCAACATATGCCTGTCATGCCAACATAAAAAATTCTTCCTATTACATGCAGATGAAGAATCAAAATACCAGGATCTGCTGGGTCTAAGTATCTTTTAGTAGGTTTTTCATAAGACCAATGTATGGAAGCTGTCTGCCATGAATGCTGTTGGGAAAAAGCTGTGAAAAACCATCCCCACTGCAGTTGTTTCTCTCTCTTTTAAGGAGATCCATATATGTTACTGGAATGTGCACACATTATTTAGGCATGTGTGCATTAGAACCACAGGCACACTAAACTGTAGTCAGAGGCATCACAGATATCCTGACAGATATCAGCTGATATCTGATCAGGCATCCATGGTGTTTGTTTGACCAAGATACCAGAATGCTCCCTTGGGCACACAGATTTTGGAAAATACAATGTTCAGTAAGACCTAGAATGTGTAACTGCTGTTAAAACAATCTCACATGCAGAAATACAGCAGAAAAAAAAAAGCTTCCTCGTTCATGAATGTGCAATGCTGAAATGAGCACGCAAGCCTTTTAGAGACCATATTCTGATATGGTCAAGATTTATCCTCTGAGAAGAGGTGGGTAGACAGCCTGGTAGTGAGATTTGGGGAAAGGAGAGCTCTGCACTAGAATTGCAGAGTGAGAAAAGGAATTGTGAGAGATAGACTGGCGAAAAACGAATTAGAAAACCACTAATAGAGCAGAGTGCAGCATGGAAGAAATAGTTTCCAGAAACTGGAGGGACTAAGCATTTATGTATCTGCAATCCTATGGCTGCTACTACCCAGAAAGTCTTGGGAGTGTCCTGCTGAATTCTCTCCAATACCATTTTGAGAATCTGATAAGTAACTATTGTTACTTTTTGCCTAAAACAGAGAAGCCTGAGTATAATTATACAGAGGGTGTGTGCTTTGCCACAAACATGCCTGGGGTGTTTCATGTTGTGATGGCATGCTTACAATTCTGTAATCTTTATCCTATATAATTTTAAGGATTTTTTTTTTTTTTATGCTAAACACTAACAAGTGCTCTGACTTCTCAATTCATAAGAAAGAGATGAATGATACATCCCATTTCCTTTTTAGCTGTTGTGGGTTGGATGGAAGGGCACAGCACTGGTTTTGGTAGCCCAGTATGCCTCCTTTGCCACTGAACCTGCCTGGCACTGTATTCAGAAAACTCTGAGCTTTTCCCAGCCTCATCTCAGATCCTCTCCCAGTTCTGGTGCAGGTAAGAGGGGGATAAATATTTTTCTTTTTCCTTTTTTCTTTTTCTTTTTCTTTTTCTTTTTCTTTTTCTTTTTCTTTTTCTTTTTCTTTTTCTTTTTCTTTTTCTTTTTCTTTTTCTTTTTCTTTTTCTTTTTCTTTTCTTCCTCCTGTATGGCTGAAGCTGCTCAGTATTCATTTTCTTAGAAGTGGGAGGACTTCAAAAAGAGTGTTGAGTGACAGTTGGGCAGAAAATAGATAATGGGTAGAAATAGTGTGGGCTTTGCTCTTCTGAGGATTTAGAAAGGAACACAAACAAGAATACAGTATTAAGTTACCAAACTTAAATTATTATTTTTAATTAGACTTTTCAGGTGTGACTTTTGTGTGTACCAAAGAGCACGGATAAATAAAGTTTTCATTTGTAACCAGCCTTTTGATTAACTGATGGTGTGAGAAGTTTATATACCAGAACTTCATACAAAGGGATAAGAAGAGAAATAGAAGAAAGAAAATGGACAAGGAACAAGGACAGAATTTATGGAAAGCAGTAAATTCTGGAGGAGCAGGAAAAAAACCTAGAGGATAATCCAAGGAGGGAGGAGACAAACTAGGGGAGATGCTTGGTGGAGGAGTGACTGCTGAGATGACAGGGTGGAAGGTGAGAGACATACATAGAGCTGGAAGTGGGAGGAGATTCTCGGAGAGGGAAACAGGGGTAAAAGGAAGCACATGTAGAAAGGAAGGCAGAAGTCTGGCAACAAGCGGGAGGCTGCAGCTGTGAAAGGCACACAGGAAGCAATCAACAGGACTCCAAGAAGATCAAAGGTAGAACAGCATTTACAGCATAAGAGGATAGGTCAGAACCTATCCAGATTAATGCAAATTTCAGGAACATTTTTTAATTCTTAACTTTTCCTTGTCACTTACTTTTCTGTCTAACTTTAGAGAAGCAGAAATTTCATCGGCTAAGAGGTTTATGCCATGGAGTGCCCCTTGAGTTACTACATATGGAGTTGTATAGCACCTGTCATAATGACTCACCTCCAGGTCCCTGATAATCCTCTGGGACACCTATTATCTTAAATATGAAAGCACTTGGCAGACAGGCTGATAACTGCTGCTTTTTTGCTGTAACTTTCTGGAAGGATGTCCTCTATAGGCTGTTCAAATAAAAATAATACTGTGCTTAATTATTAATAATTTAATAATTTTTGAAAAGTATCAGCCCTGCTATGCTAAAAGGGTTTAGCAAAGATCCAAAAAGACAGGAGAGGAGGCAATAGCCCTGCCACTTGGCTTAGATTTTATTTAGACAACCAAGTTCTGAAGCAAAGCCTGTGAAAATATTATAGAGTCCCATTAATTTGAACAGCTTTACTCACAGCTGGGATCCCTCACCCTGACCTGTCTCTGTGCTTGGTGTTTTCATGACTGTTTATAAATCCAAGAAAAGTCAATTCACTAAAATTTATAAATACTAAATATACCGATAATCAAATTATTTCACTTGCAATCTTGATAATGTTGCATATATTGCTACTATTTCACTGTTCATTGCAATTGGATATAAATATAATGAAACTTTAACAGCAAAAAATATATTAATAATTTGCCTGTTAAGCATTATCTTGTATATGCAAGTCTATTATATAAGCAACTAAATACATGTATTATTAAAATATGAGCAGAGATATAAAGTTTATGGCTGTATACATTTAATAACTGTGATATAAAAGAATATATGAAAGATACTGTAATAATTACTAATTATGGGAATTTTATAATTATTCATTAGAGGAAAAAAAGCATATTTATGCATTTCTGTGTAGTTTTAAAACTTTAATTTATGTACATATCTATCAATATAAAATAATATATAATGTATAATAAATATGCTGATGTAACATGATTTAATTTGTATATGGGAGTCCTGAGATCAACCCAATAAATATAGCATAATCACATGCTATTTTAGTGATTTATTTTCTTGACAATTGACACAATAGCTGTAATTACTCAGTGATTTTTTTTTAACTTTGCAAAAATATCCTACTCATAAAAAAAAAAAAAAAAGTGTAGTCTGTAGTTGCTTAGTTTGTTTTTTTTTTCTCTCCTCAAGTGAGATTTCAAAAGCATGTATATAATTGGCGCAACCAGGAAAATGATCAGAAATGTAAGGGGTTTGGGTTAAATTACTGTATTTTGCAGCTACTTTTTTTTTTTTTTTCTGTAACTGATAGTTATATGCATATTTCTGTAACATGTTTTCATTTGAAAGAGTAATGCCCTATCTTAGGACTGAAAATTACATTATCTGAGAAGTTCAGGAGATCTTTTAGTTCCCTCACTAATTTACTGCTAGCACACAGAAATCACTGCTAGTACTTTTTCTACTTCTCTGTTCTTCATAATGTTACTATTTCTCAGTATACTGTGATATTACACAATTTTTTCATAATATCTTTAGATCTTCAACTGTTGCCAAGGGATGTCCTGTGGCAAGGGTAATTTTATTTTTCAGTGTTAGGGTTTTTGTTTTTTGTCTGTGTGTGAATTACATTTGATTCTTTTATTGTGGTAATTAAATATCTTCTCAAGAAAAATATGGAGAAAAGGAAAAAAAAAATCCTTTTTTGTATTACAAGAAGTTTTCTCTATTCTAGCCACCAATTCTGATTCCCTAAGTGGAGTTGGCAGTTGCTTCAGAGGTAACTTCAGTCAAACTTTCTGTCATTTGACAGGTCTTCAGTACTTGAGAAGTCACCAAGAAGTTGACCTGAAACTTAGGTCTTCACAATTGGAAAAATCCCCTGTACATATGTTGCTCCTAATTATTACAGAGACAAAATTACAATGTAGCTGGTAGGCAAAAATTAACATAAGGACTACCCAGTCATTCTTCAAAACCACTGACATTGTCTGGGATGATTCATTATGGTGATTATTTCTCAACCAGGTATTGCACTAGTGAAAGATTTTAGAATTACTCCATTATTCTGTGACTTCTGATCTAAGGAGAAGAGTTTTGCAAGAAGTGGAATATATCCAAGTAGGGACAAGATTTATTAAATTTCTCCTGACTTTCAGAAGATGTTTGCTTTAAAATTTTTGTCTCCTGCCATTGGAGCCTCCTCTCTGTGCCCTCCCTGGGTTGTCTAAGACAAATTGTTTTCTCAGTAGCATTACCATATTACATTTCAGGGCCTGACTCACTGCAAATGTCATAGACATAAGGGAGTAACAAAGATTGGGAGGAAGAATCAGGACACCCAAGATAAGAAATTAAGATAGCCAGCCTGACAATAATAGAATTGTAAACACTGATGAGCACCAGGCCATCCAAGATAAGAAGCCAGCTCAGCACAACTCAGAAATAGTCAAATACTAAACATTGAATATATTAGATAAGCAGAACATATAAAAATTAACAGCATATAAAGAGTCCTTATCATTTTTAATTAGGCTGATAGCTTTGTGAATTCATCACACAATACCCATCTTTGTGCAAGTATGAAATAACAAAGCCCTTGGCTCTGTGTGTGATTGGCTCACTGCACACTGAGTGATGAATTATAATTTTTGGGCAACACTTAGGTTTCAGTAACATTAATAGACTCAACTTAATCCTTTCAGTAAAAGATTTTCATAGCCCTTCACTATTTGAGACTCACAAGAAGTCTATGTTTTAATATTACGGTTTCTGTATTGGATTCTGTTTTACTAAGTTCCCTCCTATCTATATTCTGAGTTACTCTGACATGAACCCACAGGAGTGAAAGAATCAGAGTCTGGTCTATCCCTGCTGCTTTTGGGATTTCTTCACCTAATCCCCCTGCTAGAATCACTTGAAAACAAATTTTAAAAGTGATTTGGAGGACTGAGAAAGGCAGCAGCTTATGCATGCCAAAATCAGTAAAGAAGAGCCTAAAATCAATATATCTAGGGGAAAAAAAACTGAAGCAATTGCTGGGTTTTCCATCACCCTTTTTCCCCTTAAAGAGCTTCATTACAGTTTGACAGAGGAACTCATCAGTGGCAGGAGCCAAATATATCACACTGTTTCCAGTGTACTGCTGCCAAGTTGGCTTGAGCCACTGGTATTTTAGGATGTTTTTCCATATAGTCAGGACACATTGGTAACCACAAGGGACAGCACCTTAGGACCTAACACTTAACAGAGCTGGGAAAGCGCCGGCTGGGAGTCTCTGGTGGGTAATGAAGGAGCTACACAGCAGTTTGATAAGTCTTCCAAGCTCTTGTGAAGAGAAATAAGGTATTAATGCATGTTGGGGAGGATATTTTTTACAGGAGGTTGAATAATGCTTAAGTGGTTGGAGTATGACTCAGGGCATGCATTGGCAATCCCTGAAGGCCAACACACCTGCAGTAAAATCTTTGATGTGAGCTGAGCAAAAAAGGTGTAATAACATGTCTGCAATCTTGTCCAAACTTTCCATTAATGCCAGCTGGTAAATATTTTGAAGTTTTCTTCTTGAATTTTCTATTTGTTTCATAACTTGTATGCATTTACCAGAACCTTGTGCAGCTGTTCTGGTACCATCAGTATGATGCACTGATGTGGAGAGGAAATGAAAGACCTTTTTGGGGACTTTGAGTGGAATTGTTCTAACTTTAACATTCTAATAATTAGATGATTAACTTAAGTCCATTGTTTAGATGCTTTGCAGTTAAAGGGGAACCTTTAACATCAGTACCTCTATAAGATATGCACTCCCTGAAACTGTTCAAAAATAAGTAGCTGTGGCATTTTGTGATATGGTTTAGTGAACATGGTGGTACATGGTCAAAGGTTAGAGGTCTTTTCCAGCCCTAATGATTGTACGATTCTATGATTCTATATAGTCTTGTCTAAGAAAAGATTTCAAGTACTTGAGATATGTTCATTCATCTCTAGTGAGAGGAAAGGAAATAAATTTGTCTCTGGATGCCTGCTTTTAGCTGGATAAGTTTATTGGTAACAAATATTTGGAACTAACTTAAACAAGAAAAAAAACAACATGAAACAATACCTTTCTTTTATTTTAGACCTGTATAGATAAGATAGTAAAAGGAACACTGAAACAACTAAGATATCTTTGTTCTTCCTTCTTTTGTGTGAAATGACCTGACTTATAAAACTCTGTTTATCCTGCAGATTTTGGAAAATCAGGTCATACAAAAGAGAGTCACTGTGAGAACAGATGAGACGGAAATAGTGAATATGGAATTTGGGAATGATATTAGTTCTCTACTATTATTTTATAGTTTGTGTGTTTTATATTAATGATCTTTATGTGCAATACCTGAAGATAGGCCACATCCACTCTAGGACGGCTCTTGTGAAGTGGAAGTGCAGTGAATTGTTGAAGTTGGTCTGAGTGGGTAGCTCATGCACTGCTTCTCATGTACTATGTGATGATGTGATACACAGAAGGTTTTAATTTCCTTAGGAAATCAAATTAACTTTAATGAATACAAAATATCTCTCCCTATAAAATAATACCTCATAGTATCTCCAGTACACACAGAGAGGCAGAAGCCTCACCCAGCTGGTGGCATATTGCATATTTTCTTTTTTCTTCTCCCGATGATTCATTTTTACCATTCTCCTTCTCAGCAGAACTAAGGGCACATGTGTGAACACGTGTGTGTTGAATCAGAAAGAACTTATTTGGGGACAGAAGCCACAGGTTCTTTTTTTTTTTTTTTTGTGCGTGTGTACAGTTTGTTTTCTTTTGAGGGGGACAGGTTTAATGATTTAATCTTTCACTACTGAGCAAGGTACAACTCTTCCTGTGGGATTTTCCCACTTCCTGTGAAGAAGCCAGAGGGCTACTGAGTAGTGACAACAGGATTTTCAGTAAAGACAATAGAAACCACATAAAATAATGCTAATAGAATAACCTGGATAAACAATAAATTTGTGCATTAACTTACCATGGAAAGCAGGTTAATATAATTTGTCTCAGAACTAGGGAGAGTACCCAAAATCTTATAGAAAATCGTGCTTTAGATACTGAGAATATTAGCCTAATCTTTTGCCCCAGGGATTGGCATTTTACCTAACAACTACAATGAAGATTTTGTTGGATATTTTTTAACAGTTAATGTCCTTAAGAAGTTCAGAGGGTGCAAAAGTAGAGGCAGGATTTTATTGGAGCTTTATAATTGCTTCTTAATGTCATCTAACATATGCTAACATTTCTACATCTGAAAAAGAATTAATGTTAACACTAGTTTTTATAAGCTTCATGAAGGCAGTTGAAGAAAAATCCTGAGTGTAATAACTGGGAAACACAGGAATATAAACTCATGCTGTGTTTATACTGTATGGCAAAGAATTCCTACAGGAATGCGGGAATATTTATGTAATCATCTTGAAAGTTCAAATTGTATCTATACCATAAAGGTATGAAAGTTCAAATTGTATCTATACCATAAAGGTATGTCTGATAGAATGGATCTTAACATTAAAAAAAAAAAAAAAAAAAAAAAAAAAAAGAAAGAAAGGAAAGGGAGACTACCTATTTAGGAGTCTGAAGGCATATAGGAAAGCACCCCAAAGAAAGTGTTTTCCAAAGGGCCCACTATGAGATATGTACAAAAACTGTGAATAACCCTCATCTCTTCAGCATTTTCTTGTCAGTAGTATGTTTACTCCAGAAAATGTATGTGGACTTCATTTGGAAATAACAATATCACTTCCCATTTTCTGCTTCCTGTAGTTTTCTGTCTTCCTCAGGCATGTGAATGTCATTTACTCTGTTTCTTCTTTTTGACAACTTTTCCTTGTGGGGCAGTTTGTTTGTGGATGCACTATTGGGGACTGTCATGAAAAACACAGCTGTTTGTTTTTTGTGTCCTCCTTCTGTTGCTGTGTGTCTCTGCTTTCTCCTCTGCAACCTTTGAACTCTCATATGAAGTCAGAGGACGTAGGACCATTAAATACTTGTGGTTTGTTTTAGTTTGTTTTTAAGAAACAGAAATGACTGACATCCAAAAGTTTACAGCTTCCCTTCCAGATTCCCATCCTTTTAGCTGGTTTTTGCAGTTGAACCAGGCAGTCCTCATTTCACTCCTCATTTCACTGCCAAGCACTGCTGCTGGAAGAGATTTTGCTTGTGCAGGATGACAGTAGGATACTGTAAATCATAACATTAGATGGTACAACTGAGCATGCATATGTTGAAAACTGAACATCATTACGTCGACAGTAGCAGATTCCAACAAAAAATCCCAGTAGATATTTTCCTCATGAAGGGTGCACACTGACTCCCACACACTGCAAACAGAGAAAATGAGCATGGTAGGGAACCTCTCCACAGGCAGCAGTGATCCCAAACAAGAGCATCCTCAGGAGACCATCCAAGGAGGACACATACAATAGAAACAATTAATGACAAGAAAAGTAGTTCATGGCAAGCACAGTGTGGAGGACTGCTTAACTTTCAGCAGTTAAACATTCCTCTTTAATCTGAAAATAGAGGAAAACAAAATTTCTGCATTTTTCAAGGATGAGAAGCTGGAGTTATTCAGGGTCATGAGCTTGCCCTGGCAGCAAGCCTTGTACTGAAAACTGCACAAAAAGTTGTTTTCAAAGACTTTCAGTCTTGCCTTCGCTACTAGGAGGTAAAAACCTCACATTTATTAATTTTCATCCACCTTAGATTTACTTAGCAGAAATAGATTAGTAAAAGGCAGATTTTCCCACAAAAGCTAAGCTTCCAAGTAGAGCAACATAAAATAACAGAACAGCAGTCAGTCAAAACAGATAGAAAATACTAAACCTGTGAATTGCAAACTATTCAGTGCTGTTCCATGAAAGTCTGGACCTAAGAATCTATTTTTAGGAATACTTTTTCTATTTTTAGGAATATTTTTTCTGTCTCATAATTAATCCAAATAAAAGTAATTTTCTCTTTCTGCTGCCAGAAGAATCTTTTAAAACAATCCATTCATTGAATTCCCCTGAGATAAAGAGGTATTTATAAAATATCTCTGCAAAACTTGTCAAACTGTTATTATTTAGTAGTAGACATTGTGATGGAGTAACACATTGATTGATAGAGAGGTTAGTGTGAAAATAAATGTTTTTTAGATACATTCAGAAAAAGAAGCTTTTGGGATGATGTTCATTGAACTTCGAGTAAAATAGGAGGAGCCTTAGCACTTGGCAAGGAAACATTGTATCTGATACCTGAAAAAAAATCCTATTCAAAATATTCTGAATTTTCCTGATTTTTCTTAATTGAAAATACACTATCATGATGAGTAAAATGCAAATATGCAGATATGAAAGAAGAAGTGACCAGAAACCAAGTAAGTGAGTTACCCTTTTGTCTCCTTGACCTTTGACTCACTTGGATCAAACTTGGATAAAGATTGCAGTTGCTAAGTATGCTACCACGAGATGTAGGTAGTGGCTCTTAGTCAGGCTGCAAAAATAAACCCTTCCCCCAGGAGAAGTACAACTTAACTTTTTCTTCTTGCAAAAAAGATAAAGAGGGAACTGACGTCTCTTGGAATATATAAACACTCCCTCCCAGTTCACAGCCTATGTGCTTCGTGGGGAGGTTTAGCTTCTTGTCTGCTGGTAACTTGATGCAAGTCATGTGCTAAGTACTTGTGTGTTCAGCTGAAAAATCAGTCTCCCCTATTCAAGGTGAGTCATATGCTACAACATTTAAAATCAAAGAGTTTTCCTCACGAGCATTTTTAAGGTCAGTTGGGTGGAAGATCTTGAAATATTTATTTTTAATGCAAAATAAAATGGAAGGATTTTACAAAGCTGCTTGCAACAAAAAGTGACATTTTACATGGATTAGTGAAATGCTTTGTTACTATGATAACAGCAGTGTTTTATGTTCAGTATGGCTGGCTTTCCCAATTGCATTCTGTCTTGTGTTATTTAATATTCTTGAAAATACATGGAGTCATGTGAATTTTTTAAAAAATGCATATTTTAAAGAAAATTTTCTAGCATTCACTATTCAGTTAAAAACCTTGAAACTATAATTTCAAAGAACATCAAATATATAATGAGATTATTTGTATTGTATAAGGGCTTGCTTTAAGCTGACATGTACAGAACTCTAACTTAAATAGCAAAGAAAGAATTTAATAACATTTTTCATCTTTCTTTCCATACAGTTGCTTATAAATTGTCTTTCAGAGATTTGAATGGACCATTTTCATTGTTATTAATTAATATTCTGTTAAGGATCTTTGAAACAATATTAAAAAGTACATACCAAGCACTCTAGAATGGGGTGAATAATCATATTAATCCTGTAGTCAAATCGGAGTCTAAATGATACAATAGCCTCATAAACCACAGCTAATTTTGTTATGGCATTTTCTTTTCTGCTTAAGGTATATAATTTTCACTTGAATATAAATTCCCAGAAAGTGCATTTTTATTTGAAATTTCTACCTTAATCTTCATATTTTAAATTCAGTTCTGATAGATGAGAATAGTGTGTTGACTTCTATATGAATTGAGTGTTATGGTGTGAGTGCTCTTCAGTCACAGTTGTGTAATTTATAATTTGAATTGCATAAATTGGGATGTCTAGACTGCTATTGCATTGTTTTTGGTGGGAGAAGGGTGAATATTTTTCAATTTGCAGAAGCTTGGAATAGACACAAGTTGTTAGCAGTCACTTGCTTTCTAGTTGTTTATTGTTAGTGCTCATGAGAGATGCCTAGTCTGACAAAAACAAAATAAAATCACTGGAAAAGCTTGTAGAAACTTAGGTGGAAATGTATTTTGGTGGAAAGTGTATAACTGGAATTTGAAAATCTTCAGTATGTAAGTCAAGAAAAAAATTCTGATGATATCTAAAAGACCCTCTTAAACATTTCTGAAACAACTAATACAACTAATTTTCATTTTAAATTTTAAAATGCATGTTTCCACACTGAAAAAAAAAAAAATCTGCTTGTACTGGGGGAAAAATCAAGTGGAGTTAGGAACTTTTCAGAATTTAATTGAGGATGTCTGCTCTTCCTTAGATTTGCTACAATATGTAACACCAATCAGATTTTCAAAAGCCCACACCACCTACCCAATTAGTTGCCTTTTACCGTTCTGTCTTTGCCAAGCTGAAGATCCTGATCCCAGCCTAGCTACAACGATGCCAGATTTGGTCCTAGTGATTTTCACTTCAAAGTTCCTCAAGTCCAATAAATTTCTGACTTAAATATGCTTTGAAATTTGTGATTGAACACATCCACTACATCAAAAAGCCTTTAATGGCTTTGGAGTGGGAACCACATGGCATGACCTGGTGGCAGGTGGACGGACAGGCTGACTTTTATAGTAAGGATAGTAGGGATATTTTCTCAAGACCATTGTCTTGAGACTCAAGACCAACAGTCTTTTGGTCATTCTGCTTGAAGATATCCAAGGAGAAATTCTTAACATACCAAATGATCTCAAATGTACAGAAATAGACATTATTAAAGGCGAGGGAGCCATAACCTGCTGCTAGTACAAGAGCAGGCAGAAGGTGGGTTTCCAATGCAGTTAGAGGGAGGTGTCTAGTGCCAGGTAGAGATGTGACATAACTGTGAGTTTGGGATGACAAGGGAGGACACATCAGTGGCCTGCTGACCATGGTACCTAATCAGTTACGCCATGTTGTACATCCTTTATGTGATAAAAGGATCACATAACTGATTAAGGAAAGAGAACACACACGGTTCCTATAGCTGCTTTACTATTTAGAAATTAATGAAGTCCTTCTCGTTCTTTATCCTCATTAGCAAACTGGTTGTGTTGTTCTTCCACTTCATCTTTCTGTTTTCCTTCTCTCTGTGTTTGACCTTGAATTCATAATAAACTCTTGAAGCTGAAAATGTAATTAACTATTACCTGCTTTAAAAATGATTTAGAGATGTTCACAACATGCCAACAGAAATTAGTAAGAATAAAAAGGACATGGACAGTGACATCTAAAACAGAAAAGGGCAGATTTTCTGTTAACTGGAGATCTAAAGCAAATAACCAACTTGCAAATTCTGTGTATTTGATTAATTCATAATGAAAAAGAATAAATTGCAAATTAGGCAGCTCTTTGGCTCAATTATTCATAAACAATAAAAATTCTGAAAAAATATCACGGGGACCTTATATTTTACCACTTCAGCATTAGTGTGTTTCTGATTTTCTTTACAACCCCTTTCACTAGGGACCAGTTTGTATGACATATTAACATATATTACTAGCAAATCTTATTTTCCAGTGACTGATCACAGACATATTTCTTCTGAGACTGAATAATCTTGAAATTACTTCTTTCAAAGATCAAGCTCTAGTCTTGCTTTAAAAACTCTGATGTTCCATAAGGCAATTGGGATTGATGAAATTTGCTGGTGCTAAGAATGCAGCTCCAAAAGAAAAATCCATGGTGCCTTTGTCGTGAAGTTGCTGAAACAAAGTTCTACCTGTGCAGTAGAGGACTGATAGAGGCTTCTTGTGGGTGCCTGCCTTTAGAGGCTGCTTTTTCCACTCAGGTGCTGATGGAGGGGCCTTGAGGACTTTCTTACTGGCACAATGCAGAAACGGGCAGGGGAGCTCGTGCCAGAGCAGTGTAACTCCTGCTTCTGCCTGAAGTGGGAGCCATGGGCATGGCAGGCTGAGATAAAAGCAGAGCTATCTGTAGCCTCCTTCTTTGGCAGAGGGAGATTTAAAGATATCTACATCAGGAAGAATGTCATATGCATAATAACAATAACAGCTTGCCCTAATGCAACAGAGCTAAAAAAAAAAAAAAAAAAAAAAAGAAAGAAAAAAAAAGAAAAAAGACCAATGAAAAAAACTAATCGGTTTGTTTAGGCAACTGGAATGAAGAAAGATAATCATATATAATAAGCAATTGGCAATAAACCAAAAGTACCTGCAAGTTTGTTGGTTTGTTTAGTTTGTTTTTTGGGGTTTTTTTTTGTTTTTTTTGCCAGCGGCTGGCTGCTGGCTGGCTGTTTTTGTCTTGTTATCTCCGTACCTGCTTCATGTCATGTACTTTGTACTTCGAGCTTTGCAATTTTATTTTTGTTCACTTTCTGCTTATATTATCAGCTTCTCTGAGGAAGATCAGTGCGTCTGTTGGGACCAGGAAGAGAGGAAAAACATCAAGCCTTACAGCAAGGATATTTGTACACTGTTTACCTGTACCCTAACAAAAAAGAAGAATGGGCTGTAACAGAAACTGTGGGCTCCTCACTGGGGCCATCATCAGTGCCGTACTGGCTATCTTCGGAGGAGTTCTAATACCAGTTGGAGATAATCTTATAGGCAAAGCAGTACAAAAGGTACTTTTTTTTTTTTTTTTCCAACCCCCAGGGCATAAGGTTTGTGGTTATTGAATGTTCATTATTTTTAAATCTTATGTTCTGGTTCTGTTTATTTACTTTCTTTTTTTTTTTTTTTTTTCTTTGTTAAACATAGTTTTTATAAATTAGGTGTTCCAAACTTCCCTGGAAATACATGCAACAGCAACATTTTAAAAGTTATATTCATTATATTTCCACATTTACTTGTTTGCTCTCTCTTGTGCTTCACATTAGAAGCTAAAAGTTATGGTGTTTTCAGAATGAAATTTAGAAGTAAGTGGGTTTTGTTTTTATTGTATTTATGATTTTTTCATGTTTCTTTATTTTTCCTTTTTTAAAATTTTATTTTTCCTTTTTTTTTTAAATTTTATTTTCATACTTTGGTACTCACTATATTTAGTTATATTTATATACTGCAAACAATCTAAACAGTCTTCTGCTGCAGAATCTAATCCTACACTTTGTGGATTCACCTCACATTCTGTGATTGTATGATCCAAGTCGATGCTCTCCACATGACTGGAGGATCTAATAAAATGAATCTCTCCATTTTGAGTGTGAAGAGATTGAAGTAGAATGTTTTAGACCTGGAAGACGCAGGTTTTTTTATGATTTTTAGATTATTTTCTGTCCCTAAAATCTAGATTTTTTATGTAATGAAAACAGAAAAAAAAATTAATTTGTTAGATCTTTGCTGAAAAGTGTACATAACTGGGGGTTAAAATAATGGAGTAATGTGGAATGGAATGCCCTGGCATGTCCACTATGGTGACATGAAATCTCCCTGGAGTCGCTGCATCCGAGGTTGGTTCTCTGATGGTTAAAAATCTGAAAATCTTAAGATCTTTGGCTATTGCTTAGTCCTGCTGCTTATCTGCTGTGGTGCTGGACTGTGGAAATCTTGGAGACACTTATCCAAAGGCTCTTCTGGAAGAGTAGCTTTAACCCAGTAGCTGTTGTAGTCAGTTGAGGAGGTGGATACATGAAATGTCAGGAAATGTTGAACTATCACTGTTGAACAGGGCCTGTTGAGGCCCTGGCTATATTATAGTATCATTAAAAAAAAAAAAAAAAATTGAAAAAAATGGGTCCTTTAAAAGATCTTAATATTTTTTCAGGCAGTCCATTGAGAACCAACCTGTAGAGGAATTTTCCAATTTTTATTGTATTTTTCAAGAATTTGAAGAATTTTAAAGTCTATAAAGAATAAAAAAAAAAAAACTCACTAGATAATGTCTCAACCACCTTGCAAATTTTACAATAAAGTCACAAACAATTTTAATTGTTTACTATATTGAGGAAATGATGGGTTTTCTAAAAAGCACAAAAATTTAAAAATTTATATCTCCTTATATCGAGTACTTACTTAAATTAATCCTGAGTGTTGTCTCATACCATTCAATATTTTGAAAGCAAATTACTAATAGTGGCAGTGTTATGTGTTCATCCACTTACTAACAGTAATGAACCAGCATGGTTTGCAAATGTCTACATACTCAATTATACCTGCATGAGTCTGTAGTGGTAAAGCATTAGAGGGAGTAATTTTCCCCTCAAACACTTTTTAATTTTCTTCATTGTGATCATGTCTCAGATGTTTGTACCTATTTCAAGGCAGCTTGTTTGATGTGTATATATATAAAAAATGTACTGGTAATTACATAAAACATAAAAGAGTACATTTGTACTTAAGTAAATGGATATGTTTTTTTCCTAAACACAAGTCATGCCAGACTATTGTCTTTCTGTTTAATGTGCTGACTACTCAGTGACACCATAAGACTTTGAGCCAATTCCATTTCAGACAAGATGGGCCCAGGTACAACAGCTGAAATGTGTGATCAGTTCAGCAGATGCTCCAGAGGGACTTGAATTTAATTAATTCTTATTTTGCTGTGTTGATGAAAGGTCTGTTAATAAAAACAAATTTGTTATTCATTGCAGTTATATTTAAGATAATATAGAGCTGACTGCAAAGGAAACAGATCTGCCAAGCAGAGAGTGTTCAAAATACATTTTTTTTTTGAAATATTTAACTTTTGGAAATGTAATTTTTATGAAAAAACCTTTAGTAGAAACAGATCAGCCTCCGTGACAAATTTGTTTGGAATTTCTTAAGAATAGTGACTGTAGGACAGGAAAAGAGCAATGAGTGAAATGTTCTTTCAGGTATGGTCTGTAAGCATTTATATGAGCAGATTGCCTAGGGAAGTGTTGTAGCCACCAGCCCTGGAAGTGTTCAAAAAATTAGTAGATATGGCACTTCAAGCTGTGGTTTAGTGAGCACTGCAGTCAAATGGGATGATCTTGGAAGTCTTTTCCAGCCTTATGGAATCTATGTTATTTCCATTTATACTCATATGAGGAAAAATATAAAAGATGTCCTTACCAACTGGGTGAAAACAAAACTCAACATGCCATATTTCTAATGAAAGGTAAAAACTGTTTCAGACACAACCAGTAAAGGCAAAATCTTCTCTTAAATTCTTGACAGTCAAAGCTTGAAAAAAGACCCCTAGGTTTTCCTCTGACTATCCTATCTCAGAATAAATTCTTGTCTATTGCACAGTACTAGGACCAATTCTATATTTTTGGAGGAAATGTATGTTGCTATAAAATGTTATTGGTGGATTAGAATAACAAATGTTGAATTGTTTTAGGACACTCCGTACTATAGCAAGACAAATTGCCCTAAGTTAACTTGTTATCAAGGTTTAGTCAAATAACTTTATTGTCAATTTACTCTAAAGCAAGATGAATGAAGTCTAGATGAACTTCTTAGCATCTCCCAATGAATTGGAGGAACTTTAATTTCAAAAATTGATACAATCAATAGTTTTGTTTATCCTTTTCTGCTAGCAGCAGTAGTCTAACCATGCTTCTTTTAAGCTTCCCTTAAGCACACATTTTTACACTTTACCAGCCTCATATCTCCTTTATTGCAGTCATTGGGAGATTAGCTGGGGTAAATACGGCAGGGTTTATTGTGCTGGGAGGTTGCAAACTGTTTTTGAAGCAAAATGAAAGCATCTGCAAGTGTACAAAAAATCTCAAATGCCCTTAGGAATTGGACAGAGACTCTGAGTCTTTTGGCTGTTATCTCCTAGTGAGTGGGTACTGTGCTCCACCCACGAGCAGTCCATGAGTGGACAAACCAAACAAAGTCCATGTCACATAAAACACCCAGATGTCACATCTTAATTTGTTCCAATTTATTATCAGACATCTGTGCTTCAAATCAGAATACATGGTATGTTTCCTAGCCCCAGCCTGCTTTACCTGTGTCTCCAAAAAATTTGGATGAGTTGTTTCAACTCTAACCATCAACAGAGGACAGAGTTTAAAAACAAATTATATATATGTATGTATATGTATAGATATATATGTATGTGTATATGTATATATATATAGATATATGTTCTGAATTATTTTCAAGGGTCTTTAAAGAAACTGTCACTTGAAGAGCGCACTCAAAATGACACCAGCAGCAGCAACACCTTGGCAGGGATCCACAAAAGGAGATTAGTGCTAAACTATTTTGGCTCTGATACTATTCATGGAAAGGTGCCTTTGATTTCAGGACCAAAGGGCAGAAGTCCTGTCCTAATTTCTACGAACACTGAATCTGTCCAGAGGGTAGAGAACTTTCCATTAAGGTCTTAGGGGTTTAGAAAATTGATCTTAGTAGAGTTATGAGTGAAACATGGACGTTTCAGAGTTCTCTACAAAGAAATACTTTGCTTGAGATTATAAAAATGCACATTTTTAACTGACTCAACACATTTCAGTTGAACATTATAATGTCTGTTGTCCTTAATACTAGATAAAATCATGTCACAAATTAAAAAAAAAAAAAAAAAGAAGAAGAAGAAAGGAAAGGAGTATTCAAAACAACAAATCAGAAAGACTTTATCTGATATTTTTGGAAAAAGATATGACACGGCTCAATTTCTACTTTATGCCTTTCCCTCCTTAAAACAATATTATCTTTTTAGGCAAAAGTCCCATCGCTTCAGTTATGGGGTTTTTTCCCAGCTAGGTTTAACCACTCAAAGCTATTGGTAGTGGATTCATTTGCTAGAAAAAATCTTTATCACCACTTCTCTAAGATTTTCTGCTTTCTACCTGAGTGCATATGCTCAGGAGCTGAACAGAAGCCACATAATAATACTTAATATATTTAACTCCTGATGAATTGATAATACAGAAGGGTGAATGACTTGCCACAATGCCTCAGTTTTGACTGGGTTAGTCTCAGTTATTTTTAGGAATAAGGCCTTCAACTGTAGCTATTATTAAGTTTATTCATTTGTCTCTACATATCTGTGATCTGTGATTGGCCAGATTATATCTCCTCAGCTACTGGAGGCATTGGAAACACCTCTAAATTAAAAATGTCTTTGTGGCATTCATATGCCTTCTTTATACAAACTAATGAAGCTAAAGGAACTGCTGGCTCTCAGCAGAACACAAATGATCTAACCACACATATTCCCACACTACCAATTTTAAGCTTTATTGAGTCCCAGAATTCTGTTACCAAGGACTGAAAAGAAAAAAAAGTTATGATCCAAAAAAGCGTGAGTAGAAAGGCTAGTAATAAGCTAATAATCATCATTTAACAAGTAATAAGAGTCATTCTTCCAGCTGCAAAATGGGAGAAGATTATTTGCTTTTCTTGAGCTTTACTTTTTTCAGTTTTACAGAATTGTATGGTTTGTTTCCTCCAGTTTATGTAGGTAGCGTAACATACACAATTTTGTTACAGTCCAAAGTACTTGTGACACTTCGCAGTTCCCTGAAAATGGTATCTTTTGTCCATCTGGCCAGATTCTTTGTCAAGACAGAAACTTTGTCTTAAATTTTGTGTTTCTTCATCAGAAATTACAATGGCTTAATTTACGTTGCATCAACAAAGTACAGTAAGTTTCTATTGCTGACTGCTCAACATTTCTTGAATTTATGTATTGCTAGCTGACCCACCTCTAGTGAGGGCAAATTGTCAGAAACAAAAAGGGTCAAAGTTCCCACTGGTTTCACTCAATCTTGTGCAGCTGGGTGGTGGTATGGACTTGGCTGTGTAGCAATCACATTTGTGTAGCTGCTTTTGCTGACAGTAGTTAACTATTGTGTGAGATATTAGAGCCTGTGCAGATGCACTAGGGAGCTGAGAAGTGTTTTGTACTACCAGTTGCATACTAGCTTCCAAAATTACTCTTCCTCTCATAACATCCCAAAGCACAGCAGTGTTGTTAGGGAAATATGTAACTGCCCAGGCAGAGATGGGGGGTAATATTTAGGGATAGATCAGCAGTGATCAAACAGTAAAAACAAAGGGCTTGCTGGTGTGAGGGTATTAATTTGAAGACATGGAAAAGAGCTCCCGATTTTTATTCCACTTTAACCCACCATTTGAGCTCTCAAAGTATGTGACAAAGAATCATACACCCCTCTTTTGTGGGAGAAATATTATTAACAATAATGGCAAAATGCCACTGAGTATAATGGTTTGTTATCTACCTTCCTCCTCCTTCTTTTGTCCTGCTGCTTCCCATGTTCTAATGCTGATTCCTCCTACACAGACCCCTGAGCCAAATGGCTAATGGGTAGAAAGGTAACACCGAAAGAAAAAAAAAAGAAAAAAAAGAAAAAAAAAAAAAAAAGGGAATTATGTTCCTCCTGTCTGGCATGTCTGGGGTAGAAACAGCTCCCTGAGGCATAAGAGCTGGTGCAAAGGAAGAAGGTGTCACATAGATCAGGAGCTGTGGACTGCCAGAGCCAGTTGCCCCTTTGACTGCCAGATTAGATCAGTTGTACCCTTGAAGTGCTCCCCAAGGCTGTCCACAGAGACATTAGCTCACAGTGAAGGGTGGGCTGCAAATGCACCCTTCGTGACCTGGCAGAGTGCAGTGGCAGAGCTGGCATATCATTTGCACTACCAACCAACCCCTGGCAGAGGGCTATAAGGAGAAGGGGAATGGATGGAGGGGAAGAATTTTAAAATGTAAGTAACACCACTTTAAGATCTGTTAAATAGATCTATTGTCGCAAGGTTGAAACTTCTCTATTCTCTGTTCCTGAGTATTGTCTTCTAAAGAGATTGTCTTCTTGACCATAGTTGTGCTAGAAATGTAACGATTTGCCCACTCCAGTTACACAGTTGGGAGGTCAAATCCTGGCATCTGTCCCCATGTCAGGGCCCTGCTGAGTACAGATCACAGGCAGACTCTGGACAGACTAAGTTGCACTTTTGATATCATCCTGTTTCTCCCAGATTCTTGGAGCAATTCTCTGTGAAAACTGGGAAGGTGATTTCTGAACCATGTAAGCTTTTCCCTCTTCATCCAGGAGGTGGTCTGTCCCATGCTGGGCCACAGCTGGGACAAACTTTGACCTTGTGAGGTTTGAGTGCAAGGCCTCAAGATGGTATCACACTTGCTGTAGCAAGGTTTCCTTTCCCTCTCACACAAATGCACATAAATTATAGCAGACATTCAGGCAGCAAGCCCAGTGCTTTACACCACCAGCAAGGTGTTTGCAACTCCACCACGCAAAAGCTTTTCACAGGCAGAACCCTGACTGTGTTACAAGTTCTCCAAGATGAGATATTTGTTTCTAACTGCAGGAGCTGGTAACTGGCAGTATCTATTTTGTTTACCTGGTGATTTCCAAGTGAACTTTAGAGGCACAAACTTAAGCAATAAAAAAAATTTAGCAGCTTTTGATTTAAAATGTCTTTCCTTGCTCTCTAGAGAAATTAGAGCCTTTTAATTTCTGGACTTCATGAGTCGTGCAAATTAGCTAATTAATCTTCAATCATTCTAATAAAGAAAAACATCTTTTCTGTTGGAGACACGCAGCCTAGATTTTTCTTCTTATTGAAAAACATTTTATTGAATCTTTATCACCAAAAATTACATTATCCTGAGGTTTAGGAAAATCCTATAAAAGAAGCCTGGTACAGACCAGGTAAAGCAGTCATTCCCCTGACTACACAGGTAACATACTTTAAAACTCTCCTTCTCACTGTACGGTCCTGAGGCCTGAATTGCCATTTGCCATATGGCTGAGTGGCACAGACTTAAAGCTGTTGATTCCTCTAGAGGGGTTCCAGATAGACGATTCTGTCCCTTCTTCCTTAGATCTGGGAAAATTTCCTAATAAAATATTATCAGAATTAGAGAGATTTCTTAGAAAGTCTCAGTTTTGGTGACAAAAACTTTCTGTGAGAAACAGTCCTTCAAGAGCACTTTGTGATTTTTCTGGGTGAAAAAATTATCTAGAGCCTGACAAGTGCTCAGAGAAAACTCTCATTTCCCTTGGGCTATTTGCAATATATGAGAAGCAGTTTATGGATTCTGTAACCTGCTGGGTATCATTCAGTCTCCAAAGATTTTCCCTTTATGAATGATCAGTGGTTTTGGCAAGTGTTTGAGGACTAAGGGAATGCCCCTCCACAGCGATAGGAAAGCTTTGCTATGGGCTGCATCAGCAATTGTACCAGCTTTGTGCTCATTTGTTTTAGGGGGACTCACTTTTGCTCTCACTGAGCAGGAATGTCAAGCTGCCTCCAGATGCTGGCCAACTGGGCTGTACATCTCATACTGATGTTAAAATGGGGTTTTTTTTCTGTTTGCTTTGAAATTTTCAACACTCACCTAAAAAGTAAATGCAGCTTCTCACTTGTTTCTTTTGTGGATTATTTTAACTTTGATTTTTTTACTTTCAGCAAGCTGTCATTGTCAATGGTACCGCTGCTTTTCAAAATTGGCTTGTGCCAGGAAGCTCAGTTTACAGGGAATTTTGGATTTTCCACGTGTTAAATCCTTCAGAAGTTATGGAGGAGGGGGCTCAACCAAAACTTGAACAAAGAGGACCTTACACATACAGGTAAGACAAGATCCTTTAATATGTGACATCATATCTACTGAGATAAAATTTATTTTTGATATTCCAACATCATACTTCAGTTAGACATTACAAAAATACTTAAATTGTAGCTACACACAGCAATCCCAAACATTTTCTGGATTGTGTCTAACATAAGGAAAACAAAAATAGAGATATGTAACAGGATGTGAAGCTGCTTGCGCTTGAGAAAAACAATAATTCATTAGCCATAATATCACAGAGAGAGTTGTATTCCTTCCTGTTCAGTTTTCACCAGCTTTATAGTAGAAGAAAATGTGCCAGATGCCCCAAAGCCAAGAGATTATCTTGTCATCCATGAATCACTAATAACTAATTTTAATAATGTGGTTTGGTTTTGTTTTTTCTCCTTTATGACTTTTTTAATCAATAGCTTTTGTTTTTTTTTTTTTTCATTTTTTTTTCAAATTTTGCTTCGAAAAGTATTCCTTTAACCCTTGTTAGGAAATTGCTTTCCTATGATGATAGGATATTTCTTTCTTGATAACTTTAGGGATGTATATTATATTCACAAGGTAGTTTTCCGTTTCAGCATCTTAAGCCAAAGTGCCTTTATGCCTAAACACTTACTTATTTCTCAATGGAAAGAGGTAACTTTTGTTTCACAGAGTAGCTGGGAAGACAGAGGAAAGGGTTACATAGGAATCAGGAAAAGGACAGTTAAGAAATACTGCAGAAGGTGAATTCCCACCAAACAGAAACATTTTACTCTGGTGCTGATGATGATGCCTTTTTCTTTTCCTCAGGGACAAATCTCATCCATAAGCCTAAATAAGACTAAGTAAGAAATTACTATGAAATGAAGGCTCCTCTCACTGCTGCACTCATGCTTTCCTAGGATATTTGCTCTGAGTAACTGTGACATTGAGTCTCTCTCTCTCTCTCTCTCTCTCTCTCAATCTCCCTTTAAATAGTTAATAATTTATTACAGTGTAGAACAACTCAAAACCACATTAATTAGAAAAAAAAAATTCTCCCAGCTTTCAGGTAGATGCTCTACACATTAGGCCAATAATTAAAATTACATATATATAAACCAATTCTGAGAAGCCAAGATCCAGGTGCTCTTCAGATAAGATCCACCTGCACTGGCTACATCTATACCATGGGGAAATGTTCTGTGTACCTTTTGCATCCCCCTACATTCATGCTGGAAGATGTGATCCTGAAGTGTCCTGAAGATCCCTTCTGGGATGGAGCTGTGATAAGCTCTCTGGACCTACAGCATAGACTGTTATTTGATCCCTGCTGGCTGCTGTCCCCACAGAGGGGTCAGCAAGAGGATAGGAGTGGAAGGGTGGGGCTAAAGCTAGAACTGCAGCAGAAATTTGTACCTTAGAGATCTGCTGACAGGGCATGTCTAGCAAAACCTCAGTGGGACTGAAATATTGCTTATAAACCTCTACATGCATATTAAATATTATCAAAGTAACATTATGGGTTTAACCTGTTTCATTGCAGCACATGTCTATCGGATTAAATATCTGAGTTTTTATGTCTGTGTCACCCCTTCTAATTACATGCAACCATGAGATAGCTTATGAAATGTGACAAATCATAATTCATGTTAAAAATATAAGAAAAAATATAAGGTCCATTAATGACATAAAAATACAAAGGAAATACTTGCTTTCATTTTAGTATTAAGAAAGACTATTCCATTTATCAATAAGGAAATATTTCCAAAAGAACAATAATTGCCAAAAATTGAATTTTTACATGAAAAGTTTATAAAATGTTCAACATTCATTTTACTAAAATGTTCATCAGCTTTTCAAAAACCTTCAGTCAGGTATGGTTATGTATTTTCTCAAAAGTCAAAAATTAAAAATATTCTCTGTTTGTGTTTTGTATTTTCAGGGTGAGATACTTACCCAAAGAAAATGTCACGGAAAGAGAGAATGGCACAATAACCTACATGTTGCCAAATGCTGCTAACTTTGAACCTGATATGTCTGTTGGGACAGAAAATGACACCATGACCATCCTCAACCTCGCTGTTGTGGTAAGTAAAGAAAAAAAGCCATAGTGTCCAGATACAAATGTTGAGGGAATAGGGGAGAAGTTTATAGAATCATGGAATGGTTTAGGTTGGAAGGAACCTCAAAGATCATCTAGTTCCAGCACTCCTCTCATGGACAGGGACACCTTTCACTACAGTGTGTTCAAAGCTCAGAAAACATCCTCCTAGTCAATTTTAACATGGGAATAAATCAAGAGTTTGTGGATGGGTTCCCTTTGTGTGTGAACATGAACATGTTCATATACAGCATGAACAATGCAGGGTGGATTTGCCATGCTCTTTCCATAATTCCTTCAGGTCTGTTTGGCAGGGGAGGCTGCATTGATTCCCACACTCAGTGTCTGCGTGGCCTTGCCACCACAGAGCCTGAGCCCTGTGGTACAGTCCTGGAGCTTCCCTGTCCTACTGAGCATTAGTTATTTAAATAAGAACACAGGGATCTTCACCTAGAGTAGTACTAGAGTCTTTTTAGTCCAGGTGTTTTTGTCTTACCACAGGCTGAGAACGTTTGCCTTTGACTAGTATTTAGTTTTCATACTTATATTCAGCCCTGGTTGTGTTGCACCAACTTTCTGGTGTTTTCATGAGTGCTCAGGATTGCTCTGGGAAGGTGTCTGCAAGGGGCAGAATATGAAGATTGTTGGTGCAAATACGAAATAGAACCATACCAGCAGTCACGGAATCACAGAAGAGCCCATGTTGGAAAGCACTTCAGAAGATCATCTGATCACAGCTTTTGTGAAATCATTACTTGCAGCTATTCAGAAGCCCATCTGGCCATGGTCAAGGGCAACTGGCTCTCAATGGTCCTGCTTGAGCAGGGGTTGGACCAGACGGCCTCCAGGGCTCCCTGTGAACTTCAGCTGCTCTGTCATTCTGTGACTCGGGCTGATCTACTGAACTCATGCAATCAGTCTGGAAAAATTTTCTGCTTTTGTGTAACTTACGGCCCATAATTGTTTTGTTAAGAAGTGTCAGTTTTATGTAGAAACTTAACTTCAAGGGAGTTGTAAATCTGGGAACTGGCTTTGGCAGACATTTCTTGGAGTCAGTCTCTATGATTTTAATTCAAAGTACATGAAGAATTTTATACTAAACATTGATTTTATTGCCATTGTAGGCTGTACCTTCCGTGTATCCAAGCACTCTAATGCAATCAGTCATAAACACTTGGGTTAAATCGTCCAAAGCAGCCATACTGCAGAACAGAACAGTCAAAGAAATACTGTGGGGATACACAGATCCCTTCTTACACAGTATCCCCTTCCCTAATGTGAAGTCATTTGTGGGAGTCTTCTACCCGGTAAGTGAAGCCAATGAGGAGGTAATGCCTTCAGTTATTATTCTGTGAATAAAACTTAAGAGAGCTGCTCTGAGGAAGAAAATGCTATAAATTTGTTCAATATTTCTAACTGTTATTCCTTCTTGTTGCATCTATTACAGTATAATGGGACAAGTGATGGACCTTACAGTGTGTATACTGGGACAGAAGATATTACAAAAACGGCAGTAATTGAAAGCTATAAAAATAAAAGGTATCATAACATTGTAGAGTAAAAAAAAATATATACATTTTCAAGGTATTACTTTTAAAACTTGATTCATTAGGAGCTATAGATAAATGAAAAAAACTTCAATGATTCAAAGGAAACAGGATCAAGTCTTGGGCTTAGCAAAACCATCACTTTCTTTCAGCTATCAATAGTTCTGTTAGGAGCTTGGACTTAAGACAGTTATTGATTCTTTGATACAAGTATTTACTTCTGGTTTGCATTCTTAAGTAGATACATTCCTTTTAACCTCTTCTAATGGATCCTGTAATTTATCTGAATTAATGAACATCTCTATCCTTTGCCTTTGCTAATGGGTCAGGATATCCAGGAACAGTTATATTTGGTAATACAGGTAATCAAAGTACTTACATGGTAGAATTTACTACATGCAGCATGACTTTTATTTTATCTTACAGGACTCTTTCGTACTGGAAAGATCACTGTGATATGGTTAATGGCACAGGTGAGCCTATTAAAGCTTTTTAAAATTTCAACACTTTTCTTGCTATTTCAAGGGAATAATGAGATACAATATTTAAATTAACTACCCTGGGCTTTGCCTGTTCTGTGTTCTGTATATTAAATATCTATATTTATGCAGACATACTACTACTATGATATATGCATATGTGTGTATCTATTAAAATTTATGAATTATTTATTACAGCATATCATTTTATATACACATGCACACAGCCTCTACATCTAGAGTAAATGTGGAAGAGAAACAAAATTATCAAGTTCTCTTGTTTCTATTAATTATTTTCATAGAACAATATAATTAAGATTATTTTCCTTTGCTATAGTAGTTGAAAATTATCTTGGCATTTTAATAATGCACATTCATTTACACTGTTGAAAATTTTATTAAACACACCAGAATGGACATCCTGGTATATGAAAAGAAATTGAGGCAACAAAGGAGGAGGCTGTCAGATGAATGGCTTGTAGATCACTAGAAAAT
Source organism: Vidua macroura (assembly GCF_024509145.1). Taxonomy (NCBI): domain Eukaryota; kingdom Metazoa; phylum Chordata; class Aves; order Passeriformes; family Viduidae; genus Vidua; species Vidua macroura. The sequence goes on from NC_071575.1 coordinate 62,979,187, forward strand.
GAAGAGGAATGAAGAAGAAAAGTAGTTTAAATCGGGATGAATAGACTATAGAAAAATATTTTTGAATTTTCTTTTCAAATGCATAGATAAATAGCTGAGTTGTTTAAGATACGTTTGTTCAAGGTGATATTTTTCTTTTTGATTAGTGAAAGCATTGCTGTAAGGTCACCACAATTTGTAGAGCTGAGGCTGGCAGGTGTCTTGGTGGAGGCTTTTGCAGAAAGCTCCAGACCTTCAGTTAATGAAGGCTTTTGTGTTAGGTTGTTCTGTTTGGGTTTTTCCCCTCCCTTTTCCATTCTGCTTTACCTTGCATAGATAATTTTCCTTATAATCCAGACTGTGCAACAAGGTATTTTGAAGTATTTAAAATACATCACAAGAATCTGATTTTCCAAAACTCTGTGAGCCACAAAGGATTAGTTCCTTTTTAAACCATGTAATTAATTTTATAAGAAACAATATTTTCTTACATTCTAGGACTTCCCCTCTTTCTTATGGGGCCTGGCATCTTTTTTTTTTTTTTTTTTTTTTTTTTTTAGCCAGGGTCAGCTTTTTGTTTATTCATCTTCTGTAACTGATGAAATAAACATATGCTGCTAATTAATGCTCCAGTACAGTGAAAATGAGCTTTTACTTGTGAGCAAAGATTGCTTTACAGTTCACAAGGTCATTCAATGTGACATTGCTGTATTTGGAGATGCAACAGGTTTAAAAAGTCTTGTAAGTGTGAGAATTCTATCTTAATTTGTAAGCTTTCACACGAAAGCTTAACATGTATAATATAAGAAAATACATAGATAAAAATATAAAACAGTATCCTTGGGTTTTGACATGACTTCATGTTTGCCAACCTTACAAGAAAGCCAAGATTTAGAAACAAAGTGTGTTTAGGATGATCTTGAATGTTTGAAAAAAAAGTGCTTCTGTCAGCAGTGGGCAAGTGGCAGTATGCAATTTAGCCTTCGTGCTCTTGCCAACTGGATTCAAAGATATCACAGTTGTTTGCAATTGTTTGGTTATGGCTGGTGCCTAAGTAACAAATGTACTGGTTAAAGGTTTGTTACAACACCTTAATTGGGAAAATGGCAGAGGCTCCTCTTACATAACTCTGGGTGCTTGCAATGCTGAAATACAAATCTGAGTGTCTGCACTCTTTTAGAGCAACTGAAGAGAAACAACACCAAATTGCTACTCCTCAGACTTATTTTACATATCTACATGGGGTGAGGTGGATTGTGCTCTAGAAGTGGCTTCCTCCTCTCCATTAGTTCTAGAAGGACCTCAGCTTAGAGACCCACTCGAGCAGTCTTTAGTGGAAAAAGTTTAGCATTGGTTATTAAATGGACAGTGTTGAAGTCTAAAGCTGTGTTTCTTATAAGCATTGAGTGTCATAACTGCAGGTGACTCAAGCATCTCCAGGAAGGTTTAGATCTATAAACCTAGGTGCATAAACCTTGAAGAAATGACAACAGGCTTTTAGCTTCATATTAAGCAGGGGTTTTTTTTTGTGTGGTTTGTTGTTTTGTTTTTTTTTATTTTTTTTTTTTTTGGCTTTTTTTTTTTTTTTTTTTTTTTTTTTTAATATCCTCTGTTTTAAATGGGCTTGATCATATAGCTTCAAATCTGGGGGCAAAAAAGAAAGCTGCTATATCTTAGCTCACTTTCAAAAACGATTACATGTTATCTGTGAATGCCTGTCAATGTGCAATAACTTACATAAATATTTTCCCCACAAGTGACTCATATAGTTTGCTTTCATCACAGCTTTACAGGAACGTAACAACTGAGTATTGAGCTAGAAATTAAATCATGTCTTCTAAGCAGAATTTCTTTCAAGCTCTTGTTTTATTTTATTCACAGATGGAGCATCCTTCCCACCATTTGTTAAGAAGGATCAGGTACTACGCTTCTTCTCCTCTGACATTTGCAGGTAGGCTGCTCCCTTCTTGGAGTGTGTTCACACCCGAGTGTGCCCTGAGTGCTCTTTGTTGTGAGAGGGCAGCTGCAGTGGTTGTGCTTGGGCTCAGGTCAACCAGGCAGTGCACCATAAACTTTTCATCTAAAGTTGTGAGTTGTGCTCATGATTCAGAGCCTGATTCTACCACTTTTATGTCAAGTAGCAATCTAATACAATGTACTTTATTTCAACCAGTTACAGATGTATATTGAGGAAAATGTGACATTGTGGGCTGTTAGAGATCTTTAAAAGGCACTGAGGGCCACAGGATTCAAAATCACGAACTTCTAAGATCAGGACCCAGCCTTGTTTGGTCTGAGAAGACAACAGGTACAGCAGGGTTCAGTTAGGTCCATCTTTAGCATGTCTGGAAAAAATAATTTATGCCTAACAGTGTTTACAGTCATTCAATAGATACTCAAAATTGTTTTCTCACAGGATATTTTTACTTTTTTATTTTTATGTATTTTCAATCAAATAAGGCTGCTTAATACATCCTGTGTTGATGACTTTTAAGCCTGCTGCTTCTGCTGGGTTTTCCAGCATCCCCAGGTTCTCCAGTGGGATCACTGAAAGAAATGTTAAAAATTTAAAGTGCATCACAGTGTATTTATTTTGGGAGGTTCAAACCATTTATTTATTTTGCTGCCTGGAAACAGACGCTTCCTTTTTACTAGTTTTAAAGTGGGTCATTTGCTTTGCAGAGTGGTTTTTTTTAAAGATCAGTGTTTTAACATGAAGTTAAAGGGTTTTTTTGTGAAGCAATTTTATCCACAAACTGGAAAACATTTCCCAATTCATAGAAAATGTAATTCTATGCAGAGGAGAAATTATAAAATTCTTTGGATTGATTGCACACACGGTTTGAGAGATCCCTCCAGCCATTTAATTCTCACAATTCATGAACAGTAAAGGACAATAACAGTTGTCCAAATGTTCTGCAGAAGCAGGATCAGGAAAACTTGTTCTGTCCATGTTGCAAAACCCTTCTTTTTTTTTGGCTGCAATACAAAGTGTTGGTGTCCTGGTTACATTACTGTGTAGCAACCTGTGTATCAGCTGATACTGAATTAGCAAAAAGAAGCTTAAGTAGTATTCTGATTAATATGTAACAGAATAAGGTTGTATGCAAGATGTTATCTGCATCATAAAGCTTAGATTACTGTAAGGTCAGCAAAAAACTATATCAGAGATGCTTTATATGGATAAGCATCTCTACTGTAGTCCAGAAACTTTCAAAAGCTCCATAATGACTGTGGGTGTAGCTGTGTGTAGGGAAAAGAGATCTCAATTAATTTGTTAGTTTTGTCTATATTATTTATGATTAGTATTTGAAATCTTGTCTGGTTTTTTTGTGTATTGTCATGATCACCATTGAGCTTGTACATCCTTTAGTGAAGGTGTGGAATATTCTCCATTACAGAGAAACACCCCTACAATTCTCTGAACAGTGTGGCAGGAGCCTGGACATTGGGTCCCTGGGGTGATTGTTTCTTTTTAGAAAGAGGCAGCTGGGGAGATCCTTCAGGAGCATTGTCACGAATTTGCACTTTTAATCCAAAAGGCTGAAATGCATTTCTCCTCTTTTGTGTTCAGATCAATCTATGGAGTTTTCCGCAGCAAGCAGGTTGTGAAGGGAATCACACTGTATCGTTTCGTAGTTCCTCGTGAAGCATTTGCATCACCAGCTGAAGTCGGAGACAATTATTGCTTCTGTACGGATCTAGAAATATCAGAGAACTGCACCTTAGCTGGAGTCCTGGACATCAGTGCCTGCAAAGCAAGTATGGTGGTGACACAGTACTGCCACACAAGCCATTTAACTGGGGACAAGACATTTGCCCTGTAGCTGAGGTGTTACTCTGGTATCCAGGATGTTTGTCTGTGAATTCTTCCACAGGTTGCATGTGAGACCCCTCACATTTCTGCTGCCTCATTGCCCAAAATGAGCACTGTGATATTTCTGTATTTTGTGTAGTGCTATGCAAAGTTGGCATACCATTGATTGTGTACTGAAACTGCAAGAATGTGTGTAGAGAAAGGGAAGGAGGGGCACTGTGTAAAAGCCAGAGATAGTTCTGCACCTTGTGTCTGAGGCAATTCACACACACAATTGCATGTATGTACACAGACAATACTGGCTTAGTGTAGTGTTGGTAAAATAAATATATAATGAGTCTGCATTTGGTGCAGACTGAACTGTGAGAGGTCTCTTCAGGCTAAAACAAGATCATGAAGGTGGGCAGGGACAGTGACAGTCATGTCCTCACCTCAGCATGAAAATGGGAGCACTGCCAGCTAGCTCCACAGTGTAGACACAAGACAAGCAGGATTTGTAATTCCACTTTATTTCACTATGAAAATTTTCCTCATAACAACAAATAAATCACAAAAATGCTCAAATGTTGTTTTTTTTTTGTTTGGGTTGGAGCTTTTTGGTTTTGGTTTTTTTTTGTTTTTTTTTTTTTTGGGGGGGTGGTGGAGCTAGACTATTAACATTTTTACCAGGATTGTATGTCTACATAGCAAAACTATGTTTGGAAAATGACCTGTGAAGATGAGTGCCAAAGCAAGGCTTAATGATTCAAGAGAGTTGGTTGTTTTTTGTTTTTTCTAATAGAAAGACCGGTGTATATCTCTCTTCCTCATTTTCTTCATGCAAGTGAATCTATATTGCATGATGTGGAAGGCCTGAGCCCAAATGAAAAGGAGCATGAGACATATCTAGACATAGAGCCTGTAAGTCCAAGTATTTAATACTTGTACCTTGGGAAACTTGCAATGTTAAATTTAATAGTAGTAGAGTTGGTCTTTTACCAGAGGGACAAGCAGAAGATGCAATCTTTTCGTGCTTGCTTTTCTAAGGTCTGGTCTCAAACTGGTACGGTTTCAGCAGGGGAAATTTACAGCAGAACTTTATCTCATTCTGACCTTCAAAGTTTGGAAAATTTGTTTTGATTTTTACTTATTGGGAACATGGGATTGAATAGATTCTGCAGACTGTAAAGTACTTTGTTGCTTTTCTATGATCTTCAGGTACTTTGAGAAAATTATACTCTATGAAACTTCTGTTTCCTCTACACTTAGTTTTTAAAAAAAAATTCTACAACTAGCCATTTTTTGGATAATTACTATCTCAATTGAAACTAAATAAACATAAATGAGTTTATTTCCTATTGCTAGATCTCTGAAGAGTCTAATTTAAATAGACCTAATTTAAGTCTTTTTGACTTGAATTGTCCAGCAGACCTCCCAAACAGAATTAATTTGACTTCTTAAAAATTTACCCCATTTCTGTTTCAGTGATTCAGATCTTTAAGTGTACTTACCAAAGTTTTCTGAATAGTATGATGAAATCAAAGATTCCAAGATTCTAATTTTTTCTTACTGTGAAAGAAAAAGTAAAATTAATTATTTCTCACTAAAATTAGGCAATTAAGCTACATAACTTCAATGAGGATAAATAAAGGTAAATCTTTGTTTCACTTTATTTAGAATAGAGAAATCAATCAGATTTTCCTAAATATTACACAATTTTTTCAAGAATCACACCCTTTTTTTGTGAAAGACAGAAAGTAGAAGAAAGATATGAAGAAAAGATTTGACCTTTGTATGCATCTGTTTGTCCTGATATGAAAGGTTTGTTTTCTGCCCTATGCAAGTTAAATATCCTTCATTTTGAAAAAGAAAATTTAGCTGATTTTTGATAGAAAAAAAATCTCTGAAACATATCTTTATATGAAATATGCCATGACTGATTTAGTAGTTTTATTTGTCTTCAGGTTTAAATGTAAATGACAAAAGTAATTATGATAAAGCCACAAAATTATAGCTTCTGTGAGAAATGAGAAACCCTTAGATACATTACCATTTCATAAAAATTAATCCTTCAAAGCATTAGGATAAAATAATCCCAAAGTGCTTTTTGACACAGTCCATTTATAGATGTTGGCATCTAATTAAGAAATTGAAAGTAATGTCTTGTTGGATTTTTTCACTGGTTTTAGGTGACTGGTTTAACACTGCGATTTGCAAAAAGGCTGCAAGTAAACCTCCTTGTGAGGCCTTCAACAAGAATTGAGTAAGTGCTACTTTATTTTATTTTTAAAGACTTTTTAAAGTGGGCTGCTTGGCCTATGAGAGTATCAGTAGAAATGTCTTGGAGAAAAAGGAATAAAAATACTTCCCCAAAGCTTTTTCAGAGTAAATCTTCCTGAGCAGGACACTGCCCAGGTATTTTAACACACATTTGATTTAAACGCATTTGATTTCCCTACAGAAGCTTACAAGGCAAAATGTTCTTAAAATGTTCTTAAAAAGAACATTCTTATAAAACCCAAATGGGGCCATGAGGATGAACAAAAAGACAAACTCTGTTTTCTGTAACAAATCCAATGAGAAAGAGAATTTATGTATTCCCTGTCACTAGACTGTTTTATCACAAGGGTAAATGGGTCTCTAGTTGTTTTTTTTTCCCTCTTCATTGGCTCAAATGTAAATGGATAAACATGACTTTGGCATCTTGTATATATGAAAAGGAAGCCAGAAATATAGTTAGAAGAAAAATGTTTAAGTAGAGAGTGGGCTTATGTAGCAAACTGAAAGTAACATGCTGTACTTCTTTTTCTCATTTCAGACCTTTAAAAAAAGTTAAAAAACCCTATGTCTTCCCTATTCTTTGGCTAAATGAGGTTAGTATATTTTATGTCTATTAATATTCTCTGTTTTGAAATAAACAAACAAAGAAACAAAAATATCTACCTAGCTTTTTCAGTCTTGGTGCCCTGAAACTCAGTAATTAAACTCATGCTCTGATTTGCAATACACCAAGAGTATATTCAGCAAGTGAGATCTTGCATATGTACTTTTCACTGATGTTTTTCTTGCACTGTTTCAGTCTGCTGTTATTGGGGATGAGAAAGCAGAAATGTTCAGAACTAAAATCACCAGTCGGCTCCAGCTGCTGAGCACGCTGCAGATGGCATTAATGATCGGAGGCTCTGTGCTGTTCCTGGCCTTCATGGGCTCCTATTTCATATGCAGGTCGAAGAAATTAAAATAAGTAAGTAAGCCCTTAACAGCTCAGTCTTCTGCAGTGACTTCTCCTCAGGGTTTCAAGAGCTCAGAATCATTACCTATTTTGCTGTTCTTATTTTTTGACATGCTAGAAAATTCAGTAGTTGTTCTGTAGGAAATCATCCAGATAACTGGCCTAATACTTTCAAGTTCTCTTCCCATCCTAAACCTTTCAGGATGCTCTTAACTCAGGGGAGGGCATCGGGAATTACGTCAGAAGAGCAACATTTTTGTTCTGTTGTGATTTCTTTAAAATTGACGTTTTGTCCAAGACTGTTAAGCTGCTGAAAAGTGTCCTCTAGCACATTTCTGAGACAGAGGCCACAAGCTGCAGATTGCTGTGCTCTCCCAGGACATCCCCCTGTCTGATGTTCAGAGAACAGACTCTAAATTGCACTTTCTATTGAGTGCTGGTTTCTCACTTCTTTCTCTCAGTGGTGCATCACTGTAATGTTAGTCTGGGCACCTCCTGGACATACCTAGCTCACAGAGGCAAATATATTCCCATCAGGGCAGACTGACCAAGTGGTGGATTAATGTGCTGATACCTGGGGAAGCAAACACATTTTTGGAGTTATTTAAAAGAAGTGCAGAGACATGAACATTATGGTGGAAAGTATGCTTTACTAAAGAGGTATTCTTAAGCTGAAGACTTACCTCACCATATGCTGAATTCTGATTTTATTTCACAACAGGTGAAAAGACTTCAGAAGCAGTCAATGTTTAATTGAAATTTCAGCTAAGCAGCTTGTTAAAATTCAGAGACAAAAGGTATGATTCAAGGCACAGTCAATCCATGTGCTATGGAATTCAACATGTTTCCATTTTGAGAAGACCAGCTTACTAACCAAAAGCTGATGTTTTTGAAGCTCCACACTTCTGACATCACTAAAGAGGCCACTGTGGAAACTACACTATCAAAAGACTTTATTTGAAACTTGTTACACATTTTAAATTGCATTCAAGCAGACTGAAGTTGAGGTGCAGTTGGATTTTAGTCCACCTTCTGCCATTTATGCAACTTGCTACTCATTTTCTTCTGGATTTGCAAGAAAAATGAAAGCCGCTTGCTGATGTTCCATCTCTGAGCACAGGTTGGGAATGACAACAATTTGGAGCTCATGCTGTGCTCTAGCTGCTCTCATTGCAATATTTTTCTCTGTTCCTTCAAGGAATGGGAGCTGCTGCAATAGAACTGCTCTCTGTCCTCTATTCAGGGATATATTGAATTGCATTGAATGTGAAGTTTATTATGTAAAGTTACTAACTGTAGTACATGAAGTTTATAAAAGACTTACTAAAATATGTGGTTCATACATTTTATATGGAGATGGCTTGTAGATATACCACAGTCATCCATCTGTTGATGGAGCTCATCGGCATTTGGCTTCACAGCTCTTTATTAATCTGAACCACTCCCTAACTCCCAACCTGCTCCACTGCTCTTCCTGTTGTCTCCCGTGAGCTTTTATTTTTGGCTCTTGTTTGAACACCAGCCTCTGCACTAACCTAAGCCCACTCGGCCCAAGGCCTCCCTTGGAGAATGATCTGATATGTCACCTGACAGGCCAAGAGAAAATATTCCAAAACTCTTCAGAGACAGGAAAGACCGAGAAAATAATTTTTCATCAGAGGGTTCCAATTGCTATAGAAGCACATAAATGAAAACAGGTAGCCTCAATTACTTACTTACAAACCGTCTGCCACAAGGAAATTTGTGCAACCATTTGTTTAATGAGGTGCATCAGCTTGTAGACAGGTAGCAAACACTGGCATCTCCATGAATAGTTGACTTTTTAATTTGATCTGAATGCTGCATTTTATTCTGAGAGTAAATGGGGCAAATACAGTGTTGCTGGGTCTCTTTCCATGGATTCAATACATTCAGAACAAGAGCCTAAGTCCAGCATTTTCTAAGATTTCTTTTTGGATCTTTTATCCCCTTATTTAAGAACTGCAAAGAAAAAGGGAAATCAAGCATGGCCAGCCTCTCACATCCTGCTGTTTGGAAACAATGCTACAATGGACTTTAAACAAGAAAGGTTCATCTTGCTAATAAAGTACAATGTGTTTGGCTGGGTATCTTTAGTAAGGTGACGTTTGGAAATAAAGGGGAAATCCAACTGACTATAATGCTGGTGTTTTATTCCATTGTTCCTTGCGGGCAAAGTTTTGTAGCTATCAGTAGAGCTGATGAGTCACAGAAACCCCAAGACATTATTTTTGAAGGTGAGGTCTGGGAGGTACATGGGAGCTCTCCTTCCAGCTGTGAGCTGGAGCTGCCACCTACCAGGGCAGCTGGTGTGACACTGGAGGGAAGGGTTGCTCTCAGCCCTTGTATTTGATTACTCATGGTGCTGGCTAGTCAACGAAAAACACCTTTCTCTCATATTCATATTATTGCTGGTGTCATATGTGATGGTCTGTTCCCATATTAGTCTGGGGACAATTTGACATAACTGAAGCCATCCCTAGAGTCCTATGGACTGGTCAAAAATGTATGAGGACAGCTGAAGTCATTAAGCCACATCTCCTCTGATATAAACACAGCTCTGCTGTGGTTCAAGATCTGACACCAACTTTTTATAATAAAATGTCTTTTGTGTCAGGATCTAACATGAAAGGAACAACAGCAGTACTCCTGTAATTTTTGATATGTTAACATTTCAACTGCATTTTATTTGACTTCAAGTACATTATCAGTAAGTTAATGTTTGCTTTACTAGTGTTATTTAGTGCAATGTGGTGCTCCAGCAGCAGTGATCCAGCAAGTCAGGCCATGATTTTTAATGTCTTATGGCCAAATTTGGTAGGAACAGAACTATATCTTTGTCCATATGCATAATCTCATTGATCTCAATGCAGGTTTGAGCTTTTAAATGTCCAGCACCTAGATTGCACTTGAATTGTAATTTGTAGTTACTTTATCCAAAGCATCAGTTACAGTTATTTTTAATTCATGATACTAAGGCTAATGTTAAGTCTTTACATTTTTTTTCAAACAGTGCAGGGTAAACTTTTATTAGAAATGTTAATAAAAATACAAATTAAGCTCCAATATTTTTTCTGATATCGTTATGTTTAATTGTAAATAAAGCCTTCTGTGTTGAATAATGAAGTGTTCTTGTGTTCTTGTGTCTCTTCTCTTGGTATTTTGGGGTATGTTTTCTTTTTCTAGAAAACTACTTTTGGAAATTGATGAATAGCTGAGGCTATGGCTAACATTGTTAAATCATTTTTACTCTGACACACTGCAGCTTCCTAGAAGGGCATGTTGCTGCATGATACTTTAGAAATATCAGTGGCATACAACATTCTTTGTCCCTTTTGGTCAGAACCCAGTGCTAATAACACCAACATTGTGCATTTGATCCCAGTGCGGGCAATTCACTTAAGAGCTGGATTCAGTGATCCTTGTGGGTCCCTTCCACCTCAGAGTATTCTGATTCTGTGATTTATGTTCTGGATTACAAATAGGAGAAGACTTTGTGGAACAAGGTAAGCACCCACATGTCTAAATTGAAGCAATTCTAAACCAAACCCAGGAATCCAAGCTCAGAGAGAAGCCTGTTTTCAAATCCCTTGAGCTGGACCTGTTGGCAGGATGGTGTTAGCACATCCAGCTGCACATTACAACACCGTTTCCTGGCTCTGCTGGCCCAGCAGGTTGAGTGTCAGGCAAGACTGGCTATGCCATATCTCACGTTCCCCACCCACCCCAGGTCCTTATGAGTGAAAATTGCTCATGAAAGTCAGATCTGACCAAAGATCTAACAGCCCACATATTTACACCCCAGAGCAGGTGTGCCCGCTCTTGATCTCTAATTGTAATTATGCATTCAAAGCATGTGTTAAAACCTGTTCTTCCCACGTAACCTACCACTGTTTGTTAAGGTAATATAAATATGCTACTATACCCTGAAAAAGAAAGAAAATTTATGCCTTCTATGTTCTTTTAACTGTGAAAATAGAGAAGGACTTGTTTTATTCACGGGTGTACACATCAGCATAATAAAAAAATAAATTTAATAACTAATAAATTATGCTTACAGCTTCTTTTTTTTTCTTGTAGCCACATGAAAAGAGAAACCAGAAAGAGAAATAACTTGCACATACCAAATGCAACCTGCATTTTTAAATAAATGATATTCGTTTTCCATTCTCTGTTCCCTCTTTATCTATCAGTTGGTCCTGATGCTCAGTGGTTTGACCCTCTCCCTGCAGTACCCGAAGCAGGAAGGGATTTACAGCCCGCCCGGGCAACACCAGGCTGGGACTTTTTTTACTTCTATTTTGTAAGAAGGGAAACCAAATGCTTTGCAGCAGGCGCCACCCAAAGGGCATCCAGGTTTTCACAAGTTCTCTTGCTACACCTCAGCACAGGCAGTCAAAAATTATGCTGGCTATAATGATGTTTTGCTACCTCTGCGAGTTAACATCACCAGATACAATTATAACATTTTTAAAGCAGTTCAACAAAAAGTCATAAGATGACAGATTGTTGAATGCATCTCTAAGACATTTTAATGACCATTAATAATCTGTACTGTTTTACTAGGACCAGGGTTTCCTTTAAGTTCTATGAATTGGTGTTTTTACAAAATATGTGGTTGATATAAGTAAGCCCACCCAAAGTTTCCAGGACTCTACATCTTGCCCAGCATCCTTTGTGTAGCACCAAGGATGTGAGGACAAATCAGAAATAATCAGGAATTACACAGAGCTCTGTGTGTGCTCTTTCATGTGACTTAGACTTGCAGTTTTAACTTTACCAGAAAATCTGTGCGTAGGACTGGAAAAGCCACATTTTTGCCCTTACTTTGCCCTCATAATTTTTCCAACTGAAAATCCCCCATGTGAATGCTTCTGCAGTTAAATTTCTTGATTGATACTTTCATGACAGGAGCTAAACTCAGCAGCAGAAGGTAAAAGCCTGCTGGAGGTGCAGGTACTCTTGGGTACACACAAATCCTGTGTTTTTATTAGAAATGTGGAAGCATCTCCTTTTCCATGCATTCACTCCACAGATGCGACTCTCTTTAGGCTGGTCATACACCAGGTCTGTTTCCTAAAATCAGAAGTTATCACTACAATGAAAGCACCCCCTCCACAAACACACACTGTGTTGTGGTGGGAGCTACATTTTATTCTGCAGTCTTGACAAACTCAGCCTGGTTGTCTTCAGCAGGAGAAAATGAAGAACACTATTGACATTAACAGAGTCACTCTGACAGAAAACAAGGAGAAAAAGGTTACCAGAAGCCACTAATTATTTCTATTTTTCCTATGAGTAGTGGGAATGTATTAAGAAGGAACTTCTGGCTAAACATATATTTTAATTCAATGACAGGTCAGTGCAGTTAAGAGCTTAATTCAGGAAATCTATTCCAGTAGTCATCTAATCTTCCAGGCAACAGACAAAGACTTCCCTGAGCACCTAGGAGCATCACCTGCTTTGCTGAGTGGAGGTACATACATGTCATCTTGGTACAATCTTGAACAAGTCTAATAGGCTTACACTATTGTTCTAGCAGTAAGAATAAGTTAATGGCCAGAGGTATCAGCCAGAACGTGGAATATGTGCATTCCAAAAGCTCCTATTCTGATGTGAATCCATGTGGATTACACTAACTCAGATAAGAATATGCCATGGTGGCGGTTATTAAAGATGTTTCCCCAAGTTAGGTTTGTTTTGCCTAGGACAGTAAGTGGTGACTGATCTCTTCCTACCCTTACCTTGACCCTAAGCCCTTCATTGTATTTCCCTCTTCCCTGCCCAGCTGGGGAGGGTGGGGATAGCCTGGCTTTGGTAGGCATCTGATGTCCAGCCAGGATGGTCCACATGCATCTGTGCAGCAAAGCCTGGGAATGCCACAGACCCAGCAGAAGTGGCAGAGACCAATGCTTTACAACTCTCTGTGTCGCGGTTCACAGTGTGGGAGTAATGTGCAAACTGTGGAGCACTCCCAAAGGCAAACAGTGAAAAATTTTGAATGAGAAATGAGAGTTCCATATTTGCATTCTATTTTTGAACAAATACCGAGCTGCACATTTGCACTGTGCAAATGTGTAACACCTGCAGCTTGTCTTTTCTGTATTTACAGGGAGGAAGTACGGAGGACTCTTCCCTGAGTTCTCCTACATCCAGGAAAGGAAAATGAAAGAGTTTCAAATTTCTCCTACTGTGCCCTCACAAAATTATTCGTCCTCCTTCAGAAAAAAAAGAAGGACACTGGGGAATTCTTATAAGACTTTCTTTCTGCCATTGCATAATATCGTCCAACCGAACATTTCTGAAGCGTCTGCTTCTTTTTCCATTTGTTTAGTGCTGGGAATCTCAACTTCCCGGCTTCACCATGCAGTTTCAGCGATGTTCACTAGATGGCAATGCAGTATTTAGACAGACCCAGATTCTCCAACTATCCTGGAATATCCTGTCCGGAACAGTTCACCCTGCACCGGGTTTTGGGTGGATAGACTTGGGTCTGCTGAGCCTTCAGCTGAGGACCCTTTTATTTCACATTAATCCAGAGCATAAAAAATGTGCATCACATCACCGCCTCACACAGTGTGGATGGTTGCAGCATTTCCACATGAAACAGCATTTTCATATGTAACAGATATTATGGAACCCTTATCGTACCATCAGAGCATCAGCTCTCACTTTTCCTTCTTTTCTCCAGCCAAAAAACTCATCTGCTTTGATTTCCCCTGCTTCCTGGAGCAACACATGACCAATTTTATCTCAGTTTTGCTAGAAATGGTACTGTATGGATTTTTGTAATTTTATATTCAATTTTTTGTAATTTTATATTCCAGATATTTGCTTAAATATGGATACAATATCCCTCTCAGATACTCTGTTGTAAATCAAAGCTCTAACCATTAAAGGATATATTGCCCTTACTGCAGGACATGTTTGGTTGCAGAGAAAGGAGGTTACGTTTCTATTTTTTGTATACGGGAAGAACAAACATATTGACAAATAAATAAATGGCTAGGTAGTTATAGGTTGGGGAAACATATGACAACAATATCCACTTAATAAGATGCTCATGGTAGCAGTCATGAATAACTGGAATAAAAAAATACCAAAAACATGTCCATTGCAAACTTGACTTTTAGTCTGCCTTCAAAAATGCGTCTAGAGAATGTTCTGTAGGGTTTTCAGAATAAGCAGTCTATCAGCCATTTCTGACCCTTGTCACAGCAACAGTCAAAGCCCTGGTGAGAAGCAACACCTCAGCAAGCTGTACAGGTCTAGTGGAAATTTTGATTCACCTATGTCCATTATTTATGGAAATAATGTATCTATCTATCCCTCTTTGTATCCATTATTTATGGAAATAATGTATTTATCTATCCCTCTTTGTGTATTTTTTAAACCTAACATATATGTACTTCACAGAGTTATGGAGATAGGGTACCAGTCTCCTTTATTTAGAAAATTGAACTTATAAAAACTTTTATTTCTTTTGGTAACAAAATTATTTAAAATATAAAACATTTTTGAGAAGAATATTGAAAGGATGACTCAAAAATTCGCTTGCCTCAAAATAACAATTTTTAATGTATTTATTTCTAGTAATTTTTTTGTATTGATACAATTCAGGGCAAATATGAGAAATTTTGAGTCCTCCCTGAAATTCAATCGCATTAGAATTGAAGAAGGAAAAATGAGTTTTTTGTTTGGTTTAACCACCTTGATTTCCAGGACTGATTTTTTGTGGATGTGTGGAGGGATGATACTTATATCTGTTTGTGATTTTTACATATAATTACCAACACAAAGAGAAATGTTGGAGTCTCTGCTTGAGAAATCATGGGCTATGATGTCTCATACCAATGAGATGACATCCTAATACTCAGGTAAAACTACTTGTAACACTTGGAAGACTCTTTAAATGATGGTATATTGGTTTGTTTTTCAAAATTGAGTAGCTTGAATTATATGGACAGAGTCAAAGGTAGAGTCTAAATAATTTTCCAGAGAAATAAGGACCAAGATGTTACATCAGAAATTCTCTGTGCTGCTAAACAGACAAGGTGCCAAATGCTGGACTTATTCTGATTTCCTTCTCTGTTTGAATTTGCAACATGCATATGTGGATGTCCTAAAGTCATGGTTTCTGTTGGCTGGCCTACAGAGCAGCATATTAAATGTAAGTGTGACCGCTTGTCACTCTATGTCATGGAGGTTTCTGGTGACAATTTTAGGATGAAAATTTAATACTAAATTTTAGTCTAATCTAGTATAAAACATCTCTTATGGCCTTTTCATATATATAACTACCATACTGGTACTTTAGTAAATTTTAAACAATAAACCTGTACCTTTGACTACTTTGAAATTAGTTTTTGGCACACCAGTCTTTCACTGAAGAAAAATGAATTTTAACCATCTTTACCCATACAAGTTGAACTTGGCACAGAGATAATCCTGTGGTGACCTGGTACAAACCATAGTGAAAGATTTTGTGTTGTTGTGCATTAAATGATTTGGAAACTTGTATCCATTATCCAAATTAGCTCCACAAATGAGCTTTGCAGCAAGTCTTCCCTGATGGAAGTTCAGCACATGGTAGTTTATCTCCCTGAAGACTAAGCCCTGTGCTGGGTGCCTGGAGGGCAGGAAGAGCATTCCCAGGTCTGAGGAGGTGGTGGAAGCTTTCTAAAATGACACATTTACAATGTGCATTAAACTTTCTCCATTATTGGCTTTGCCAAGGGAGATTTCACGGGCAGCTGCCGTAGTGTGAATTCATCTCCAGTTGCTGGCTCCCGAGGGAGCACACACAGCTGCTGATGTACAAAATACTCTTTTGCTGCTTCTGTCCCGTCACTCTGCTTCCTCCAGCCCTCAGCAGTGGCTGCCATGGGGTCCTCCAGCCAGGCATTGACAACCAGCAAAAAAAGAAATACTGTGAAGCAGAAGTCACTGCACACCTGACATCATTACTGCATAATGAACTCTTCCCTAGCCTTAAACATAAACAAGAACAAGAAGTAAAATTGCTTCACCTTGTACGAGGCTGGAGCTCTCCATTACACCATCTGCAAACACACCCATGACATCCTGTGCTACATCACACTCTCCTCACCCATTTCTTTGAATTGATAACCACCCATTGCTTTGATAATGACTCCAGATCTAAGTAATGCCTCCCAGTAAAAGATTTTGCTCTTTCTTTTATGCATTTTTCTACTGAAAATCAGTGGTTTGTAGTCAAAAGTTCATAAATGTACCAGCTTTAAGCATCTGGAGAAATCATAGTCCAAAATAAATTGTATGCTTTATGTATTGTTTAGCTCTGGTGTGGTCACTTGATTCCTGAGGAATGAACACATTCTGTGTATGTAGGACAAACTCTTCACCCTAAGAATGCAATCTAGCAAACACCAGCTGTCTAAGGTTTTAGCCAACAGAACAGGAGAACAAATAATGATTAAAAAAAAGCTAGAAAGCTGTATTTACAGCTGCATTAACACTTAATAACATGAATTTCTTTCAGACTCAAGAACAAAACTGACCTTTAAGAGTAGCAAACTTGGAATATCGATGCAAAACATGGCCTGATTCTGAAAGCTCTGATAGAAAGCAGGTTTTATTCTTACAGTGCTTGTCAAGCCTTGGACTTGGAACCACAAAGCTCTTTGCTTGCAAAGCATTTCCAGGCACACAATAAATCTGGCTGATTTGTGCAGTTTGATATGACATTATGGCTCGTGCAATTCTTTTAAGCAATGAAAATATGCCCTATACTGCAAGATTGTGTCAGAGATAAAGGAGATCCCTCTTGCATTGTTTTGGTTTTTTTTTTTTTTTTTTTTTCACAAGGATGCTAAGGGTATTGAAATGCTCCAGGCTCATGCACATATGGTCACTTATTGATTGACTCTGTAGATCCAGTTACCGCAAATGACATTATATGCTCTCCTCCCTAATTACTTAATGAAATCCCCTTGGGCTGCAACAATTTCCATATCAAAGTGGGTGGTTCATGCATAAATATAATGACTGGAGCTGAAGCAATTCTATTAAAAGCAGTGGCATAAGGCCAAAGGCCATTTCCTACAATTAAATTAGGTAATTTAAAATCAAGTTTGATCAGGTGCTGTGGTCACAGAGGTGTGCTGGGTAGTCTGAGTTACTTTTCGGAAAGAACATTAAGTTTGTGTATCTCTTCTGTTGCACTGGTCTGGAAGCTGGAAAAGGTGAACACAGCAGTCACTAAGCTCTTAGAAGTTTTGAGGCCTTCCACAGCAAGTATTATTCTGATTAAAAAGTATGAATCTTCAGCTGTTCTCAGATTATGTACAAGCCCAGAAAAACACCTCCAGAGGAAGAATCCTCTCTTCAATCAGAGGTTGATTGAAAATGGCTAACTCAAATGTCAATTGCTCCCCAACCAGAAGAGATTTTATTTGCTTCTCTCAACCAGTTTGAGATTAGCTCTCTTGTTGCATCTTGAGCAGGGGTATCTAAGCATCTCGTGCCACTGTTGTTTGGCTTTGCATGGGAAAAAAAAAAAAAGGAGAAAAGAAACCTCACAAGCCTCAATAGCACATTGTTCAGGACTGTCACCTGATTGACTAACCAACACTCTGTTCTCTTTGAGCATTTAAACCTCCCTCTTTTTCTGATTGCACTGAAATCCAGCCCAGAGCTTCCTTCTAGTTCATACTACACAGAGCAACCCAATGCTGTGGCCTGAGACTTGCTCAACACCTCTTGCTCAGGAAGAAAGGCTGACAGCAGGAAATCCTGAATGAATGAATCAATAAGATCTGAATTAATGTGACACACCCTTCTGCAATAATTTGAAACTTACTCCTGCAGAAAGTGTGTCAATGTTTATTTGAATGCCCTTTGACCTCATTGAAGTATTGTTTTCCTCAGTGTGTTCAGCAATAAACAGCTGTATCAATATTACCTTAACAGAAAAGTGTTTTCTCTGTGTCAGTTCTCTCCTTTTCCTGTGTGTTTTCTCCAGGACATGGGTTGCAAAAAAAAAAAAAAATCTCTTTGCAAATTCAGATTTAAAACTGAAGGTGAAAGGGAAACTGCTGCTATTTTACAAACATGGAGCTACCTCCATGGCAGTGGCTGAGCTGTCGTCAGCTTGCTCATGTGCCTGGAAATCACTGTGCAGGGGTAGATGCTCCTGCAGGTTTTACAGCACTCAGCTAGCACACACCAGCAAAGGTCCAAAACACCTTCCCAAGGCTAGTTATAAAATATCAGCAATTGTTTGCTTACAAGCAGAATATGAGGACTGTATAGATATACATTGTGTTTATTTGCTGTAATTCCTTTTTCATCAGCTTGAACCCATTTTTATCTTTGTGGAAAGGCCAGTATGCAATGTGGGGTCAGTGGTGATAAGAGAAGCTGAAAATATTGGAGGTTAAATGTCCTTTGAGAGTTGCATTTTCATTTCAGCTGTTGCTATGTGTGTGTAGCTGTCCACAGACCAGAGTGTGAGATCTGGAATGACATACTCCTTTTGAATTGCAACCAATTTTCTGACCAGCCAAATGAAAATATAAATTCAGGCTATGCTCAACTGTGTCTGCAGCCCTGCCATATTAATTAAATTACACATGGACCCAAGTGAGTTACAGGCAAACAAGCAAAGAAAAACACAGAACCACCCTGCAAAGACAGTTAGAGAGATCAAGGGTCAAGATTGTGGCAGCAGGAAAAATTAAGCTGCACAACTGGTAGAAATGCCTTTACTAAGGAAGACAAACCTTCAGAGGTACAAAGCCCTATTACATGGCCAAGTAGCTGTTACCCACGTCAATGGAAGGGATTTTTAAATTTACATTTCAAAAAATTTCATCCTTAAAACCAAAACACCATTTAGTTAGCAGTGCACTGTTAATAGTTTCTAGTCCAGGACTGAACTGTAGAACTGCCTAATTTTACAATTTTTAAGTGAGGAGGCACATTGTAAACCCAAGTTTTAAGCAGTCTCTGATCAGCAGTAAGAAGAATGTGAGCCACATGCTCGTTAACTGTAATGCAGCGTGTTCTAGCACCATCTAGCCAACTTTAAAAGCAACTTCAAGGCAGCAAACAGGTCCCAGGTGCCACAATTCATCAGACTGGCAGTAATGGTGGTGTTAGAATTGATGGACTAAACAGCACAGGCACAGGACAGCCAGGGTTACAAATTCATCCATGTGTCTCCATTTGGTTTAGGACTGCATTCACTCCTGAAAAAATGTGGTTCTTCCTACAAGGGAGTGCATCCAGTGAAGAAACTGTTTAGCAACCTTACTAATGATCCAGAGGAGAGGAATAATCCAGGGCTTTGAGGTGTGGAGATGATGGAGAGGAATAAAATTATTGCAGTTATGACAGAGATTTGTCAAATAAAATCAGCATCAGAGTGCATTTTAATTTCTACATAAT
Organism: Vidua macroura; assembly: GCF_024509145.1. Classification (NCBI taxonomy): domain Eukaryota; kingdom Metazoa; phylum Chordata; class Aves; order Passeriformes; family Viduidae; genus Vidua; species Vidua macroura. The sequence continues at coordinate 62,998,641 of NC_071575.1, forward strand.
GCCAGAATGTGTAGGAGATAATTTAATTTTAATTTTGGGGTTTTTTCTTAATGTTACTGAGACCATTTTTCTCCTTTTTTTTTTTTTTTCCCATATATTCTGAATATTTTCTCATTACTGTGTGTTTGCAATAATCTAAATTTGTATATGGTAACTATGACCATAGTAACCTAAAATAAATAACACAGAAAATAAATGTTCTTCTCAGTGATTTGGAATGAATTTATGAAGAGAGTTTATAGATCACCCTTGACCAGGTGGTGAGAAAGATTTCCAATTCAGAAGACCCTGGACGCAGGAAAATGAGACTGAGCATGGTTCTTAGAAAGCAAAATCCCACAGGCCTTATTCAGCCCTCACTCATCCAAGCTGAGTAACGTCAGTAGGAGTTTTCACTAGGAGCCTGGCTTAAGGAACTGAGAAAGGGACTGCATTGGACTGGGCTGCAGTTTAATAAATCTTCAAGGAAATGCTTGCTGGATCTTTCCTAGGATCTGTGGATAGGAATTGCTAGATTATGAATGTATTAGCCAAGGAGTTTATGACATTGCTTAAGACTCAGGGTATTTAGCATGAACTGCCTTGACTTAAATTCTGGTTCTTTCATAAATTATATATTTTCTGCTTTTTTTCCCGTACCTAAATTTCAGGTTGAAAGTATATTGCACTTTGTTTAGTGAAATACAAGTGCGCAACATGCTGCAAACATTTAAGAAACTATTCTTCCATCTTACATCTGAAAAAGGTCACTGCCAAGAATTATTTGCAAGTCAGAGTTCCTGGTTGCTGCACGTGCCCTTCTTTGGGATGCTGGTACAACCCAACTCTGTGCAGCTTAGTGCTCTGTCTTCATAGAGAGACTCAAAATAATGGCCTAGGCCCAATGGTTGCTTTGCAAAATTCTGGTGATGAAAAGCAGCTGTGAATTGACTTAATCAACCAGTTAAATGGTGTTTATGACTGTCTCAGCTTTCTGGGACAGCACAGAGTAGCTGGAGTAAATCGAAGCAGAGGCCCAAAGTTGCCAGTCTGAGGCAAAGGAAGGGGACCTGCAGCGTTTCCTTCTCTTCCCACACTGACAAGTAAGGCAAAATCTGGTGTAAACAGAGCCGGGGGGATGCAGCATCTGGCATGGCATGGCACTGTCTGCCACACTCAGCTCTGCCTTCACAGCCAGGAACAGCTCAGTCAACAGCAGTTACTTCAGAGGTTTCCCTCAGAGGGAGATTTATTCTTGGCACCCCAACCTGAGTGCTCTCAAAGCAGGAAAGCTTGTACCATTTCCAAGATTTCTGCTGGCTGAATTTACAGTTGGCTGGAGGATACAGGGGAAGTTTCTGTTCAGCTTATATGGTTTTCGCCATCGTGTCGTTAGCTCCTTTCAAAATAACAGCTTGCCTTCTTGACAGGAATGAATAAACTGGCAAGGCAATTCTTTCTTTGTTAATCTCTAGCTGGTCTCCAGCAACACTAGAAAATGAACTGTCTCTAACTCCATGTGAGGCTCCTTGGCCTGTGTGTACTGCATCCCAACAGCCTCTCTGTAGGGAGGGGGGTGACTATCATTCTCCAGAGGGCCAGGTGGTTACCAAATGGCACCAAACATTATTCCTTACTTCTGGAGCCCTGGACAGCTCAGCAGGCATGGTACTCTCTGCTTTAACCATTTCCTCATAGCTCAGACATCTCTAGCTGGAAGGCACAGCACAGGAGAGACCCATGCATAGGAAAAACCCATATGCAGGTAAATATAATTAATCTTTCTAATCCCTAAAAAATTTGCAAAGGGAAGAAAACTTATAATCTCCTTATTGTCCCATATATGTGAAGGAGGCACCTGGATTTGTTGCTGTACTAATAAAAGTGATCTTTCTCTTCTGTGGCAAAAGCTTTTACTCCTGTGTTCTTACCAAAGAACACAGTCTCAGGAAAAACTTTTGTGCTCTCTGGTTTGGATAGCTTAGACTAATTATTTTCATTATTAACCTGATATACAAAATAATTTGTCCTACAGGTAATTTAACTGAAGGTGCTTAAGACTGGCAATCTGACAAATAGATCTGTATAATATAATCTATTGATATCTTAACTCTATATCCTTAGCTATATCTCAAGTTCCCCAAAACAAAGTCCTTTAGCTAGGATACTTTTAGTGTCAGGTATGGAATAAAGAACACTCTGCAACATTAATGTAGTGCTGAAAATAATAGAATAAAATATTATTTTAATGTTTCTTGAGTGTGAACATATACATGTAGCTAGTAGTTTAGTTTCAATCTTTCTTCTTAAGCTCAAAGGCTACAAACACCTTGGGAGGTTTCATACTTTTTATATTTTGTTTGCTGACACTACAAAGCAAAAAAAAAAACTGGATGAAACAAATAAAGTGCAGCTTCTTTTGAAGATTTTAAAAGGTAATATATTTTGGAGTATTGGTGTAAAAAAGGGTTATAATAAAAAGAGTTAAATTAAAGTGGGACTATTAGCATGGGTTTAGCTGAGGAAAGGAAAAGGAATAAAGAAGAGTCCATAGACAGAAGGAGGAATAGAACCCTAGAGAAAGAAGAGCTTTTGAAGGAGGAAATTGCTTCATTTTTAACCAAAATTAAAAGGGACATAAAAGCTCTTCAAAGGTCTCAACCAGAATCTCACTGTGAGCAGTGAAAGGACCTTAGTCTTGGTGAGCTTTAACCTATGGGAAAATTGGGCTTTCAAGGCTAATATGAAAATAGTATTTGTCCATCGTATAACAACATGCAGCAGTGAAGAAATGTTCACAGTGTTCATGTAAGGACCATGGCATGTTCCATTGCTCTGTTTATTTCTGGGGTCCTGTCCTTCTCTCTGTGCCATTTTCAGCAAAGCCTTACAAATATCACAAGTTTTTTCCAAATATTGAATCAAATAATGAAATTTCTCAGGCAGGTATCATAGGCAAAAGCTTTTACTGAGGTCTTATTATCCAAAAAGCCTGAAAGGATGCCCTGGACATCATGTCTTAAGTTGGCAGCTTGAAAAAAAGTAAAAACTGCATGGCTCTTAGGGGCCTTGAAATGCAGACAGGGAGAGCAGATACTGGAGAAAGGACTACTGCAAAGAGCCAAGGAACAGCAACTATCCAAAGGGTTGTGAACCCAAGGTTAAGCAAATGCATTTTTCTTACTCCTTCCCCACACTGCATGTTGCTGCACAAGCTAGAAAACAATCCTTTTTATCAACTCTCATTTACCACAGACAACAATAATGACCATTTTTTAATTTGGCTTTTTTTTTTTCCTAAAATCCTTTGGAAAAAAATATATGGCTCTATAAAATGTTGGGTATGTTGAAATCCCTTTGCCTAAACTATCTTGAATGTGGAGCTCAGCAAACATTCAGGTTCATTTATAAGGCTAGCATATGAGGCTGTTCATTTATCAGGCATTCAAATCAGGAATAATGAAGCTGATAAAGTGCTAAGAATACACAAATGCTGTTTGCTTTGTAAAGCTGTATATGGAATTCAATAATGAACCCTGGGATATAGGACAGTCTATCACTGTAGAGTAATTATTTGTTGACTGCTGAGCCAGCTGTGTTGAATTTGCTTCTTGGTGTGTTCAGAATGCCAAAGCATCTTTAAATCTCAGACTTTAGTTTAGATTAGACATGTTAAATGACAGCACATTTTTTATTACTTACACTGTGCTAGTCTCCTGATGCTAAAAGGAAATTCTTGTTGAGATGGTACAGAACAAGGTAAGTTGGAAAGGAGAGTGAATAGAAGAGCTTTTGTTGACTAATTGCTTGTTTTTAAAATGCTCTCAGAGATGGTAATGGAAATACCTACAAGCTGTTGGTGTTTTGGGACTGTGAGGATTGATTCTGCCCATGTGGAAACAGAAGAGGACACACATTTATGTTAAAGAAAGGTAAGTAGTACATGGAAAGCAAAGCTCCTCTGTATGCAGGTAGGTGTGTGTATGCATGTATATCTGGGACCTGCTGGTATCTGTGTGTGGCTGTACTTGGGCTCAGAGCACATGAATTCACCTGGGGTGCATGAGAAGGGCTCAGCAAGCCACTTGCAGTGCAAAGGATAAAGAACCACTGCTTTCCTGAGACCTAGTCCATTGCATCATGCAAAAGCCACGATGCCACAACTTGTTTTTTTATGGCCTGCACAACAGAATTACATCTGCTAACTTCATTCTGGAGGCAACAATTAATTCCAGAGGCAACAATAATCTGGTAGCGCTGGGAGCCACACCAGTGTTGGCAGCCCCTCCCATGCAGGCAACATTTTTCACTGGTCACCTCTGGGCTTCTGTGGCTGCCTGGAGGAGGCTGTGCTTGACACTGCTCAGTCCCATGAGGAAGTGCCTGATTTCTGCATCCTGCACTTACTCAAAGGGAAACCTTAGAATGGTCTTGCCACCAGAAGGGAGACCTTAGAAAAAGCAGTAGCTCCCAATGGAGGAAGAAAAGTGATCGAACAGACATTTGAAAGTCAAGGGAGAAGCGTCAGACCTCTAGAGTCTCACATCTGATGTCCAGAGAACTCCCCATGTCTTGTTTTGCTATGGGTCGGAGCCAAGGGATCAAAACCTTAAGTGCTGAACCCTGCAGGAGAGGGCAAAAAAGAGTCAGGGAAGAAGATCAGCAAAAGGCAACTGAACAGGACGGACAGAGGATCAGACCAGGGTGTAAACCTCTGTAAATGTCCATCTGTTTTGGAGTCTTATCCAAACATATCCTACAGCATGTGGGAGGGCTTGAAAACTCAGCTTCTGACCTAGACTGGTCTGAGTGCTGAGCAGGTAACTATCCAATATCAGCACATCTAGGAACCAGCCAGTATGGAAATCCTGGAGTGAGGTCATCTTATCCAGTCACACCTCATAAAGCCTTGCAGCAACCTATCTATCTGGGAAATCAAAATGTGGGTTTAACCATCAGGAACCTTGTTGTGACGGTCAGTATTTGTGACATTTAATTTTCAATTATTATCCCAAAGAACTGACAAGGACCTATGCTTTCTTGTTAAAATCCATCTGGAAAAACAGCCAGTAAGAAGAGCAGCAGTAACACTGCTCAGATGACAACTGCAGGAAAAAGGAGCATACTGTAGGTGTCAGGCAGGTTATTTCACTCCAAGTACAAGCCAGGAAACTGGGAGAGAGCTGTGACTCCCTGTGGTGCAGCTCCAGTAGCCTGTTCTCCCTGCAGAGATGCCTGGAGAATGCCAGGAGTCTCAGCTGAAAGAATCAGGATTTCACAGAATGTGCTTTTTTGTCCCCCTCAGTGTAATAAAAGAAAAAAGCATTTACACTTCACTCCCCTCTTTTAGTTAGACATTTCTGATTTACTTTATACTCCTAGGAGAAAACAAATTTTTTTTATTCTCTTTTTAAACAATGAATAAAAGTAACCTGTTTTTATGCAAGATGCTTATATGGGATAATCTCTGAAAGAATTAATCTCTGACTCCTCATGAGTTCCTTGTTATCTCTGTGTCTGGGGCTTCAGTCCAGAGCAGGGCTCGGAACTGACCAGCTACAATACCTGATTCTCCAAATATTTTCTTGAACTTATTAGGAAAACCTAGTGAATTGCTTTTCTGTTTGTAATTAAAAAAAAAAAAAAAAAAAAAAAAAAGGAAGTTCCTTTTTTTAATGCACATCCATAAAGGGGAACCAACAAATTTTTAATTGTTGCAACACACTTTATTTCGTTGGGCATTTTAGATATTCAATTAAATAGTACTATGTTAAACTACATTTTGTTCTTTCTTACACACTATATGATGCATATTCACTGTCATGACAGTTTCATCATGCTAGGAACTTATACACAAGATTCTCTTAATAAAACACGCATATCTACAGTAACAACAATTGCAAAGAACACATTGTTAGGTCAAGATTTCAGCAAACTTTACAAACTACACAAAATAAAAAGGCAAAAAAAAAAAATACCAGTACACAGTGAAATTCTTGGCAGAGAACATATCTTTACATTTGGTGAAGTTATGCCTAGAAGTCATTTTGCTTTTGCATTTTTTTAAGGAATAAAATTATATACATTATTTAGAAATCCTCAAAATAGGAGGTATTAAATAGCACAAATAATATTACAGTCTTAAGTTTTGTTGTTACCTACAGTAGCGGGGCTACTTTGAACAAAAATTGCAGTTTGTCTCTTCTGTACATTTAAGGCCAAACACTCAGCTGATATCAACCCCAGTAGCTGTAAGGACAGCAAGGAAGTTAAATTAGTTTATAGCAGCTGAGCATCTGGTTCCTCATTTCTCTGTACATGCGGGAAGGCTCCTAAAGCATGGAAGCTTGGACCAGTTATGCACTGACAGAAGCTTATTATATTTATATACTGGAGTTCTCATGCAGCAGGAAAAATGTTAGTTTAAGTATAATCCCTTAAACAGTCATACCATAATAATGGTATATGAAGCAGCTTTAAAAATATTATTTTATAATCATATGAAATTCTGAGCTATGCTGTTGCTTTAATGGAATCCCTTATTGCCAATATTCTATTAGAAAACAGTGTAACTATAATTTCTGAGGCCTAATGGGGGCCTATTAAAATATCACTGTACCTAACCACTTAAAGGGCAATTTGTACCCTGAAATACCTATTAATCACTGTATTCCATCTGGAAGCAATTATGATTCTCACAATAGACATTAGTATCACACTAAATCTGCAGTGAATCTGCTGGGGAGATAGGAAGAGCATGGCAGCATAAAGAGAATATGCACTAGTGTCATTCCAGGAGGTAGTTCTATTTCATGGCACTTGATTTTTGGTTTGCCACTTACACACTTCAGAACTCAGTCATATTCGGGGGAAAAAGAAAAAAAAAAAAAGGAAAAAAAAAAAAAGAAAAAAAAAAAAAAAAAAAAGGAAAAAAAAGAAAACATGGAAAAAAGCCAGATTACTCCAGAACCTACTTTGCCAGCTCTTGGGGTGAAATTCATTTTCATGGAGGTCAGGGAAAGTTTCCTGATGGTTTCCATCAGAAAGATCTTAGTTATTAATGGCTGAATGTTGCAGAAATACACACTGAGTAAGGGGAGTGCTTAACTAGATGGCAATATATGAGCAGGCTGGCACTGCCGTGTCAGCAGTAAGCACACAAATTAAATTCAAAGAGATCCCACCAGCATCAAAGGGATTTAGAGACTGTTTAAATGGCGTGATCAGGGCTCATTTCCCAGCTATCCTTCATGAGGTGGTGATAAAGTGACAATCCAACTAATGGCGGATAAATACCAGTGTTACCTCCATTGCATTAAACTGAATTCACACAGCCACAAACCCAGAAGTGTTTCCCCATGCCCTGTAGAGTTACTCCCAGAGTATTCTAATAAAAGCAAAATTTTAACTTAACATAGCTCAGTTTTGAGCTGAACATCAGTTTATATTTTTGTATAATGCCATAAATAATTGTGATTTTTCTAGGGTACTCATACATTTTTAATCCCTGGTTGAACAGACTCAGTGGCTTCCAGAACACTCTTACATAGTAAAAGGGTTGATTATCTGTCCTTCTTTATGGCATTTGGGTTGCTCAAAAATAAAAAGTGATTGCATTTCCTAGGATGGCTTGGTGCACACTCACCCAATTTTCAACAAAACTTGCTTCATTAGACCTGACAGCTGCTTCTTAAACAAAAGATTTCTGTTTGAACTTGCCTCTCAAGTTATAGTTTTTGGTTTTTGACCCAAACCCATTTTTCAGTTTTATTTTTCCCTCGTTCCTTTTTTTTCCTTCTTTTCTTTTCTTCATCTACTTTTTAGCAGAGAACTGAAAATAGGGGCAAATTGAGAAAATAACATGGAAAAGAATAAGGGTACAAAGACTGGAAAATGGGAATGGTTTAATTAGAAAATTTTAGTTAAAATATTTGCAACTTTGAGAAAACAGTTGAAAAAATAATGTTTTAAAATTTTCAAAGACACTTATGACTTGTTTCCACATTGCAGACCAACTCCAACTAAATCATAGAACAGAATCTATATTTTTCATTTCTGAACAAGCACTATACAGTATATCTACATTCTGTCCTTTGAAAAGAAATTGGAGTGTAATCCTTTGAAAAGTAGCTAAAATACCTAAGTCACTTAGGTGTTTTTCAAATTTTTATGTATAATGAACATTCTCATGTTACCTTTGTGCCACTTATAAAGCTATGTAGTGTTATAGGACTCCCTATTTTAATAAAAATTAATATGAGCAGAGATATTTTAAGTTACATTCCAGAAGTCATTAATTTATTACAACTCATACTATGCACAATAATCAGTGCTTACTCTGATAAAGTAGAAATTCTTTGTTTTTCTTCTGTTTGATCCTTCATTTGACCTCTGAGCAAATGAAACAATACTACTACACTTTACTTGCTTCCTATCCGCATGCATTCACGTGATTTGATCGATGAGTGAAAGCTGTAAACCCAATATTGAGCAGTAAACAAGAAGAAACTCATATTCTTAAATACAGTGCAAGGAAATCTTAGTACCATCCTACTCTAAGTATGCATCTTAACCCAGATTCTTTCACCACCAGTCTAGCTGGTACAGTTCCAGAGCTGCAAGACTGATTTTGTAAAAAGACTGCACTGATTTTGTAAAAAATTCTATTCAGCTGTAATTAATACTGAGATGTTAAAGGTGAATCTGGATTAAGATGAATACCCAGTGCTGCTTCTAGGACAGAGCCAAGCCTAGAGTCACTAAGCATTTAGGAAAGAAAATGCTCTGAGTTATTTTCTTAGGTTACACTGCATTTAATTGGGACTCAGATCTTTTATGAGGCTTACTGGATTTTAATTTAATTTTTTATCAGATTTGCACAAATTTGTTCACAATAGACAAATATAAGCCCCCTGCACTGAGGACAAAAATATCTATTACTATAAAATAAAATTAAGATCCAGGTAATTGATTTCTTCTATTTCTACTTTTTCTGCTATTGATAAGGGCCTTTAGTTTGCTGTAGTCCCCTCTCATCTTCTGGGATTCTTCCCTCTGCTGACCTGCCTGCCTGCTGTCTTTGCAGTACTGGTTAATCATCTGCATCTCGGAGTGGCTGAAAGCCCCCACAAAGTCCTTGGGGTGGAACTGCAGTGCTCGCACCGAGCTGGCCCAGGTCCAAGGGGACCACTTGTCAGTCATGACGGCCACCATCTCCGAATCCAGCACCTTGAAATTGATCTTTGCCAAGGTCTGCTTGAAGCTGTTCTCTGTTGCAATGCAGTGGTAAAGCCCCCGGTCGCTGTCCTGCACAGAGCGAATCAGGAGCCCGTGCTCAGTAGCTATGATCCTCTCGTTCAGCTTGACCTAGAGAGCAAAAAGGCAGAAGGAACCTTTTAGGGAAGGTTATGGAACAACGGAGTATTGGACCTTCTGGTAAGCTTCACTTCAAACACGACTTTCTTCAAGTTACTACATTTTTATATAATTATCTTCAAGAGACCACCAATATTGCTACCTTTAGAAGAGAATTTACCTCAAGGAAGGCAAATCTTACTACAGAAAATGACTTAAATAATTTTATTTTTTATGTTAGAACAAACTTGATCAGGATGTAGATAAAGATGAAAATCTGGAAACCACATGAAATAGAAGTTTTCATAATGTTCAAATAGTAGAGTTTAAGAAATGAACTCTTATTTGCCCTGTTGCACTCCTGAATGTCTCTTTCAGAATCAAGAGATTGCTGCTGAAACTTAGTTGAAGAAAGGTGCGGGACCAGGGAGGCTAATTTGGCATTGAACTCAAGGCGGCTTCTCATTAAATATTTTGACTTTGAGCAGGTTCCTGCTGAACAACTCTATCTGCTCTGCAGAGTCTGTAGCCTATAAAAATTACCACCACAGTGGTCTCAAGTGGGACTTGGCTCAATGTTAACCAGGAGCACAAGTACTCTCCTATTTCCTTTCTGGCTTCAGACTCTGCACTGTTCCAGGAGATGGTCACATCATCTGAAAGAAGCAAGTTACCAGAGCTTGTTATCATCCAATTATAAATGAATGTGCAGATGTCCCTTTGCATATCAGTATGAAGTAAAAACTGCTACTTCAATCCACTGTGAAAGGAAACCATTGCTGATATTTTTCTGAATGGTTTTTCTATTTTGCTACTGTACTTTGCATTATACTTGGTTCTCTTGGGAACTAATTTACTTATTATGGTATTCTGATATTGTAAACTTTTGTAGACATTGTGGAAGATTTCCAGACATCTGAGAGCTTGAAAACTAATTAACACTTTGTTTGCTTTATTCAGCCTGTTGTACCATGAAACTGCATCAATTCTAATATATTTACTGAACATAAGAACAAAAGAAGGGAAATGTTCTGCTGAAGCAATGGGTTAAAGAATTGCACCTATTGCCAGGACATGGCTTTGAATAGTTAGAAAACTCAGTGAGACATTTGTAATTCCCCTCTGTTTTTGTAAAATGGCCTGATAGGAGAATAATACTTTACAATACTTATAACCTATCAACAGACACCACATTACTTAAAAGTTCCTTTTGAAAGATGTTTCTTTTTATTCATATAGTAAGTGCCTTGGATTTGAAATGGATTTTTCCCCTTTTATATTACTTAAGGAAGGCACATTCCCCATAAACAATCATACTGTATATTACAGTGCTGAAACTCGAGAGCCTTAGAGAGTGCAGTAATGGAAAATGTGATTGCACCATGGTGAGGAAATGCTTTTGTCAATACGTGTTCTTAGCCTGGACTAGTATCTTGCTAAAGAAACCTTTCACATTTCTCCCACTTTTGCCTTTTATCTCTTCAATGGCATAGCGGAGCTACTGCATGCTGACTTCTTCCTGAACTTTATACAAGTTCTTCCTTTTGTGCCCATTTCCTTGGATCAATAAGACGTTCTGAGTGCTGCAAACCTTCAGTTTGCAATCAGTAAGGTGCGAAGCAAAGGTTCTTTAATTTTCTGGTAGCTGTTCTGATCTGACAGAAGTCAGTGGGGCTGAGGATGAAGTCTCAGCTGTACTGAGTCTGCTCTTATTCGTATGAGTAAATGGTGGCCACTGTCCTGCATCCACACAAATTCTCCAGCTTCACTGTAGCCAGACTGCCTGATAAATACACAAACTGTTCCCTCCCTTTGTCTGGGGAGGGAGTGTTATGCTGACTGAGGATCCTCCCAGATCTCCTATTCACATCACTCACCTCTTTCCTCCTGTCATTGTCTTTCTGTAGCAGCCATTTAATGGAAGCCTGAGGAGATTTAGGTGTGCATTCCAGAAAGGTGGTGTTGTTTTTTACTCCATACTGAACTATTTCTGCAGCATTTCTGTATGCTAGAAAGAAAGAAAGAAAGAAAGAAAGAAAGAAAGAAAGAAAAAGGAAATAGGTCAGGATACTGTGAATTGTGATTTGAATAAGAAAACATGTAACTCTTTGCAATATAGATTAAATAAATTATGTCTGATTCTGACACTGGCCAAAAATAAGTAATATTTGGGAATTTTTTTTCAAAAAAATGAAATGAAATGTGAAGAAGCACATTTAGTTTCAACTACCAATGTTTTCAGAGTGACATGGTCTGTTCTGAGAAATTAGGACACCTATAGGATGATAAACTTTGCTGATGGGATAACTGAACTCAGGGATATTTTTCTGTGAAATTATCTCATTCTCTACTATTGATGCATTTAATGTATTTCTTCACAGAAGAAATTCCCCCATTTACGAGTTGGGGGAATATGGTTGTATGACCAAAATAAAGCATCACGCCCTAAAGAAGGCTCCAGCTACTCCAGCTGAGTGCAGCATCCCAGGGAGGAGAGAGAGGGCAGGCTGGGCTCCCGCTCCTCTGCTTCTCTTCCAACACAAGGAAGGGACTTGGCTCTCAACCTGAAATGTGACGAATAAGTAGACAGGCCAGCAACAGAGAGAAAGACACATTTATAACACTCCAGCAACACCTGGGCAAGTGCTGAGCATATGTCATCACTTAGACTTGTTGTGTCCCTTTATAGTCTCCATAGATGAATAATTGGCAGTCACCAGTAGGAACTTCTGGATGCTTATTGCTTGGTCCAAATCATAATATTTGTCCTCAAAACAAAGCACCTCCAGATTTAAAAACTTGTCTCATATATGAAATACATTTTTTTTTTTAGAAAGGAGCAGTGGAAATTAATTGAAATAATATGAGAACTGCAAATACCTAGAGGTCTGCATGTCTAAAATCTGATTCTGTTCTTGCACAGTCCTAAGACTGGCTTTTCTCAGACTCTACTTATTTCCCATTTTTTTCAGTTTCTTTCATCAACTAATATGTGAAATTGAAATCCATTCTTCTGAAGGAAGGAGACTTTGCCTGGTTCTAGTCCTTCAGCACATTTAGGAAGCTGTACCAAAACCAATTCTAACTTTTAGGAGAATAATGAGGAAATACTTCACATTCAAAATGCATTTCTGTAATGGCTATAAGGGCTAACACAAACATAACAATATTAAACAGACGTGAAATGAAAACATACAAGATTGCTTAGTTCTTGATGATTTATTTTAAAATGTGCCAAAAATGTTAAGTTTATACGTGCTTAGAGGTCTACCATGTTTAAAGACTTGGATTCAGCATTATGGTTCTCTATGAGCTTGGAAGATTCCTTGGCTTTGCTTGGCTCTCTGCTCTTTTGTCCTTTAGGTAGATTTCATTTTTTTCCCCAAACACAGTCATTTTGCTATAAATAGCTGTAATTATATTTTGCAAGTGTCTAAATTGCTCTTTCTTTTCATCTTTTTTTTTTTCCAGGGAAACAACTGCCATCTACCTACCCTATATCCCACTGCTGCCACCGAAACTTCCTTTACAAAGATGCTAAAATACATGAACCTATAAATACATCCACATTACAAAAGTGTCTGGAAAACAAGAAACCTATTTCACAAGACTGTCAAGGTTGAAACAATTATCCCCCCTCAGGCCAGAATGCAGACAGTTGACATTCTCACATTTTCTACATGGAAGGAGCAGACACCCACCCTTGGGACAGACAGTGGGTGGAAGGTCTCAGCACATGCCTGCAGGGGAAGACACGTAGCTCAAGTTGCTTCAACATGGATCTCTCAGAGCTCAGGTGTATTCTCTAACACTGGGGTCATCTCTTGGAATTACCTGTTCAATCTCTTCAGCTTCACATAAATGACCTAATACTGACTCATGGGGAAAGTCTCATTAAAGCAGAGGGATCTACATCCAGCTGACTGCTGTGGTCTTTTCTGATCCAGGAGATTCTTCCAACAACCAGTGGAGACTATTTCAGTAGAATTATTATTAACAGAACCTTTCACATGTAACTCTTAAAGCATTATTCTTTAATTAGAAAAACATCAATAAAAACATTTACAATAAGCTCTATTACTTGGTCACCAGGTGGTACAGATGAGAACATACTTCAAAATTCAGGCTCATAATAGAGGTGAAAGGAGCATAATTCTCTGTGTGCCCTTGGTCTGATGGCATACATTGCCACTGCCTAGCTCAGACATGCACGGGGCTGAAGAGAATTGAGCTGCCTTTATATATGTGTTTATTCCTATGACTTTGGGCATATTTGACTGGTGTCCATCTATCTGGAGAAAGTGCTGGCTGGGAGGGCAAAGCCTTTGCTCCCCTGGCCACCCTCACCATTCCAGGCTGACTAAACAGCTGGAAATAAGAGACTCCATAAAGAAATTTGGAATAGTTTTTTTTTTCCTCATGTAAAGGGAGAAGGGAATAATCATAAATCAAAAGACAGGCCAGCCTAGATCCTGCTGTTCGCTCAAAGGTGTCCTCCAAAACTCAGTATGGGATAAAATATTCAGAAAAAATCAGAGGTCCAAAGCTTAAATAAATGAAAAGGCATTAATAAAGACTGAAGGGAAACAGAGGTAGAAAAGTCCTCAAATTAACTTTACCTTTTTCTAGTCAACAGTGTCAGCTTCTCAGTTCAAGTATGCTGAACTATGTATTTCCAGGCTCAACATTTTATCATATATGTGCAAGTTTCATATAATTGCAAGGAAAGATGCTAAAACCAAATCAAAACAAAACTCAGACTTGGAAAATAATCATGCTTTTCCAGTAAACCATACTGATAATGTCAGTTATAATGAATCATATAAAGGAAAACCATGTGTGCTTTATATAGCATGAGGATCTCTAAATTACAGTACCTTTCAGGTTGAAACCTCGGCACTGAGTCAGAGGGTTTCCATGTCTCACATCTTGTCTACGGCTCCTCCTGCAATATTTTGTAAAAACAAAATATTATTCCAAGATAGCTACACTGAAAATAACAGCTTTTTTATTTGTGGATTTGTTGTATTTTGGTTTTTTTTTACTAGATCAAATGTTAGGGATAGTTCATGAACTACTGTGAGTGTGCTTTACTCTTGGCAAGCCTGTTGGTGTGAAGATACTCTTTAGGTGAAGCATTTCTTGAAGCTTATAAAACAGGTGCAGTTTTTGTAGGCAAAGCAGTTTTGCTGTGGAGGTTTAGGGATGGAAGGATGGGAGGTGATACATGAAAGACACCTCTGTTCACTCACAATGTTCAGCATTCAAAGCCAAAAGCCCCAGCTGGAACTCTTCATAAAGGCAAGCAGGTAACAATGAGATGCATAAGATTCATACTACTCATATCTGACACATTAGCATAAAATTATGATAAAGGGCATGTTCCCACCTCGATTTTAGCAAGCACTTTATTTTTGGTGCCTGCAGCCACCTTCATAGCAGAGTGACTGAAGTATTTATGCAGACTGGTGGAGAGCTAAGATTCTATTCTGTCTACTACTTGAAGAGGTGTGACTATTTCCAAAATACAATAAAACTCATCAAGTATCAGGATACTGCTTAATAGGGAATTTATTATATAATCTGGATAACAGATGTAAAATCATGATTCTGTAGCAAACTGTCTGGAGAGCTTACTGGGAATACTGGCATTTCAGTCCTCCTCAGCTAGCAAGTCAAAGCTCACAGAATTCAGTGCATGAAAAGCTGGTGCGCAATTTTTTTTTTTATTATTAAGATATATTATTTTCATTGCTAAGTATTGGGTAAGGTAGGTCAGCATTTATCAAGTTCAAGAAAAAATGCATTGGTGATAGATTGTTACAAATGGACACTGTTGGCAAATTAAACAGCTGTATTCTGAACCATGCACTAAGCACCTGAGGATCAAAAACCACAAAAAGCCCCTGGAGCTCCAGTACTACTGAGTGAAGGGTGACACAGCTACGGCCACATTATTGCAGGTAGTGCACAAAGAGAGAGTGTGCATAATCCCCTGTCACCTGATCCCTCACTGCACCGTTTGAAAAGGAACTATTTGAAAGGTGATGTTTCAAAGGAGTAATTACTGAAATTCCAAGTGTCGTTTTTATGTTTACCATCAAAAATATTTCATTTTATGCCTTGGGGTCTTAACCCTTGTGAACTATTTACATGAGTCAAGGGAGGCCATGAAGAATTTCTGAGTGAATGTCAGAGTTCTTATGCTACCATGAGCTGCTCCACACTGTCAGAGATGGCATGTTGCTTACATTAAGCAGTTCTGAGACTATAAACTTAGCACTTTGATATTTCTTTTTTTAAAAAAAGTGGTAGTTAGAAAATAAAAGCAATACCATAAGGTGTTTTGGGGTAAATTGATGTTGCATGAGGAACTACAGTAATTCACAGGAGACAGAAGTGTCAAAAGAAGCAAATAAGCAAATGAATACAGCAGAAACTACTGTCTAGACAATGGGATTTGGCTCTAATTACCAATGTTTTCTCCTTCATAATTTGCCTTGTTAGATAAAGAGACAACTCATTTCCTTCACATATGAAAACCAGATCTTTTTCCATACAGTTAGAGGTGTTTATTTTGGTTTGACATAAGGAGCAAATTGCAAACAAAATATCAGCAGGAAAGCAAGCCCCAGTGGAAATAACCCTGGGTGGGTGTATATAATGGGGATGGCAAACTGGAAACTGCACAGGCTGGGTGTATCTGACTGCTCCTTGTACCTTTTGGCAGCTATGTTACTGTAGGAGTTAGGTAGCCTGAGACTTGGGGATTTTCCTTTTCTTTCCTCCCCCATATTCTGACCTTTGTTCCATGGAAGTAAACAATGAGTTTGCGGACTGGTGGCTGAATATTCTCAGTGAAAGCAGTTAACAACCCCATGTACTCTACCAATTGCTACAGTTTGGACTTTACCTTGTAATCTCCGGTAAGGAATGAGTCAAGAACACTTTGCAGTAACAAAAACAATTGTCCAGGGGATGACATTATTATCAGCAGATCCAAGCTTTGCCTGGTTCTGTCAACTGTGTCCTTCTATGAGGGAACAGGAATAAAACCCAGTGACTGTATGTGGCTTTCTGCACCTTCAGCTCAGATACTGAGCACAGACACAGGTTTAGGTTGGATATCAAGAAAAGTTCTTTATCCAGAAGATGGCTGGGCATTGTAACAGGCTCCCCAGGGAAGTGGTCACAGCACCAAGCCTTGAAGTGTTTGGGTAATGCTTTCAGACACATGGTGTGATTCCTGGAGTGTCCTGTGCAGGGCAGGAGTTGCACTCAATGGTCCTGATGGTCCTTTCCTTCTCAGCATATTTCATTATTCTATGATTCTAGAATATGCAGTCTAAACCTCTTCTGGAATAACTTGAGGCTGTTTCCTCTTGTCCTTTTGCTTGTCACCTGAGAGAAGAGTCCAACCCCTGCTGGCTACAGCCTCCTTCCAGGTAGTTGTAGAAAGCATACATCTGAAAGATTTGTCCCCTCTGCAGTAACACTTCATTGTGTATTCTGTAGCTTTGTTTGTATATGAAGTGAAATCTTATTAAGACAAGAGTTCACTACAGCCTTCTGCTATTAAATATTTCCCCTGGGAGGAAGGAAGAGACTCTTGTTTTGCATAAGATTATGAGATGGACTATTAGTTCTGCTGCAAATTAAACAGAAATTGCTTTCCCTGTCTGCTTTAATAAACCTCATGTCAAAAAACCCAAATCCACAGGCATTACATGGAAATCACATTTGCCTAAAATTTTCCTGAAAATAATTCTTCTCACTTAGGAGCAAATGAGGAACAAAAACATATAAATGATTTTATTCCTCAGACAGCCTGAGAGATATTTTGCTGTATTTAGGGCTATCATAATTACATCCATAGTAAGTAATTGAATTTAAATGAAGGGAACAAATGTCTCACTGATTTTGTGTGTGTGAGACAGAAAGATTAATATTTATGATTAAGAACATTTTTTTTCCTTTTCTTTTTTTTCCCATCAATTACTTTAAATATGAAAAGCCAAGCTCTTTACCATACACTCTTGCAGCATACAATCCTAGGTGATTAATAACTCCAAGCACAACAGCTATGGGGGTATTGTTTTGTACATGCTCATGAAAGGAATGACATCCCACTTCTCCATCACATCACAATGCTCAGAACAAAAGCCATCTTCCCTTGCAAACTTCACTGGCACACTTAATACTGCTTACCTTTTCCCTGTGGGATAAAACCTGGAGCAGGAGCTGCCATCCCAGGCGCAGTATGGGTCTCGGGCTAGGCAGCAGTCAGCACAGGCTGTCCCATAAATGTGGCAGCGATGCAAGGAGACCTGGGTGACTCCTTCATCTGAGCTCACATACAACTGTTGCTGCAGGAGGAAATGGGAAGATTTAGTTCACATGTGGAGGAGTTTCACCCAAGACCTGGCTAACACACCCAAAAAGCCTTTCAATTAATTTTGGAATTAACTCAAGACCAAGAGGGGAGCCAAAAATACATATAAAGTCAAGATGAACAGAAATCTCCCAGGTGAACAGGCATATATTATTTCCACCTTCCTGCTAGAAAGCAGCTAGAAACACTGAGGAATGTTAAAGGTTTTTCAGACATTGAGTGTCATTGTTCTGTCCTGGGGCAGACATGCTGACTTAATATTGCTCAGATTTGAGAACTTGGTTCTTATTCAGTGAGGATTATTGGCTCAAGCCTTTGAACTAAGTATTTTCTCTGCACACAGTCACTTTAATAAATATTATGCAGTTCCTAGTTGGATCCTCCAGTGCATACGTTTCCAAGATGTAAAACCTAGAGATTATGTTGAGGCTTACGGCCAGATTCTGATAGCCTTATATACCTGGAAAAATAAGCCAAGAGAACTCTCACAATAAATCACAGTTTTTGCAAGAGAAGTTCAAAGGGAGTAGATCATTACCAAAATCTGGGTCAAAATGACTGCTTTACTCAAAAAACAATTAATAATTCTAAAAAATATAAATTAATATTGAACAAAACCCTTCGAAATTCCTTTGATCTTCTTGCCATAAAAATGAAAAAGCATACTGAAATCGAGTTAGTGAATAATATTTACTTAGTAGTAGCTTTGTAAAATATTGAGCAACATCTTGCTTGCAAATCCATAGAATACACATTTTTAGCTTTTGTGTTAAGCGTTTCAGCAGAAATCCTCTCAGCTGTTTTCATCATTCTTATTGCTATTGTTTATTACTACTAAACAAACATGCACAATTGCACCATGGACCCAACGGCCAACACTGTGCCTTTTTTTACACTGATCAGACAGACTTCCAAGGAAAAATTTCGATTTGGGACTTTAGAGAAAAAGACAGGGAGGGTGAATTTCCTCTCTCAGTATTTTTTTTGATTCCTTAACTGTAAATCAAAACAACAAGAATCCTGACACTTTCAGTTAATTAGAAATTATACTGAAATTATAATGAATAGAAATTGTTTTATTTTAGTGGCTTAGTGGAAGGGCATATAAACAGCTCCTGCAAATGTCAGTCAAGTTTTCTGTACTTGTTATGGAAAATTCACCTATAATTTAGTGTGCTCCACAAGCACTGATATTCTAACATCTAAGTCAATTTGCTTCTCAGTTAATAAGCACTAAGCAGGCATTCCACTTTGTCTTACCTTTTTAGATGAAATCTTCATTGTTGTTATAGGAGAATTACTCTGAAAGACAGAGTTACAAACCATTGTCAAGAACTCTGTCCCAAAACTGATATTTGAAAGTCACCAAAACCTAAGTCATATCTAAGAAAACTATGCATTTTTATATCCTGGAAAGGGAGCACTCACTCCTACTAAGTACTGCTATTTTCGGAACTAAACAAATGACATTTAAACAATCAATGTCTCACAAAATATATTGCTGAAACTCAACCACATTATGATTACACATATATAAAAGGTTTTTGTACACTTATAATTAACCTGCATCTGTGCTATCTCAGAAATAAAGGAGTCATTACTTTAACTTTGGAATAAGAAATGTTTTGTCTTTAATGATGATAAGGAAAAATCAAATAGCTCATGAATAAAATAAAAAAAAATCAAATAGCTCATAAATAAAATAGCTCATGAATATTTACCACATGATCCAGATAAGAATACAAAATCCTTTTCTTACAAATTATCTACAGTGCATACAGTTTGGTTACCATGCAACATATACATTCAGATTGTCAATGACTAGATTCTTTTAAAATGGCATGAGTATACTTGAACATTTCTTTCCCAGAGACAGTACTGTATACTACTGTGTGTCATCATGCAGTCTATTAATGTCTGTGTCCAAATCAAATATTAAAGAGCTGGAAAAGGATTTGTTACTTTTCTTGCCTTAAGTTGTTATGTTCATCCAAACAAGTGATAAAATCGATGGTAATAAAAATGCTCAGCGTTTTTTTACGATTCAACATTTGCTCAGTCACAAAGGAAAGCCATAACAGTGGGCTAGGATTAATTGCAGATGACCACAACACAGCAGGGAGGTCAGGACTAGAAAATCTGGCTGTGAATCATGTGAATTGGCAAAGGTTTGGAGAAGTTTAGAGCTGCTTCATGAACTGTTCAGAGTCTGCAGGTCAAATGCAACATTGGACCTGATGCCACATTCTCCTTTCCTTGTTTACTCTGGAAGAGGATCTCTTCTTTGCTACCCTTGATAAAAAAGCACAGGGCCCATGACTTCATCCCTGCTCTCTTGGAGAGTCTCTAGCATCATGATGCCACACAGATTGTAACAGCAGAAATTATGATATCATGGTTTTTAGTGTTCAGGATAAAAAGGTCTGTGCATAGAGGCCCAGAAGCTAGGCTTAGGCTGAGATTCCTCTCAGCCCACCTATTTTCGTGCTGTATTAATTTATGTTTCAGTAAATGGAATCTGCACTATCTTGGTGAAGAGTGTGTTTTATATAAATATCATTCACACATATCTTTTTTAGCAGGAAGTCTTCAATGAAAGCTAGGAAGACTAGCTATGCCTTTATGAGTATTAACACAGATGCCTTTATGAGTGTTCCTTTTCTTAAGGAAACTGTTAATGCTGCCTCAATAAAGAAGCTTAAATTTTCCTTTTTGTATTCTGTTAATAAAATAGAGAAAAGGCCATGACAAAATCCTTAACTAAGTTTATAGACACATACTACCACTTGCCCCAAGACTACTGTTTAATGAATAGCCCATCCAAATATTTGAGAGGGGTTTTTCAACATGAGGATGAACATTTTCTTTAGGTTATTACAACTGTTACATGCCAGAGTGATTGACAGAGCCTATTCCTTTATCTCCCTGTAGTTTTTGTGTTTCTTTTCAGCTTATGTTCTTTTAAACTTGTTGCTTTCTTGACTGCAGAGGCATGTGACTTTGAAGAACAGGAGTTAAGCAAAAACAACACTAATTTGATTTCATTTTGCGACTGAGAACTAGGAAGATCTTCAGATAATCAAAGTACAGAAATCTGAAATTCCAACCATACGCAACAGCCTCTCTAGTGATGCCAATGATAAAAGTCTCCTTCTGGAAGCCATTATAACATGACCTCCTAAAAACCTGATTATCAAAATCCTTCTAGTAAGTATACCAACATAAAAAATAGGCAACTGAAATATAGGAGAAGAAAAGGGCTTCAGCTAGCTCTAGCCTTCATAACAGTCAACGTTTTGTAATCTTCATGCGGTTTTCAAACTGACAGCATGCACAGTTACTTGATCTTTTACCAAATCACAGTTGCCCTTGCCAAAGTCTGTTAGAACAAAGTGTTTGTGTGAACATACACACTGCAAAAACAAAAGAAGGAGAAAGCCAAACCTGAAAAACCTCCATCTCTTCCAAAATGAGTTCTCCACTTGCAGAGAAGTTGGTGGGTAGGACAACAACTTTTTGCACGGTTCCTTGATCTATAGGTGAGAACAAGTGAGACCACGTAACACAGAGAGGGAGAAATAAAAAAGCAGATTAACCTTCATTAATTATAAAAGGAAACCATCTAAGCAAGCACTATGACACAGAGAAAGGTAAGAAATGTTCAGTAATTTCTATGGTTTGGAGTCAGTAAGAATGATGAGATGATTCCTTATACAGGAATACTATCACAGTATTATTCTCATATATGAACATAAGTCATGATAAGATTGGAGTTATTACCATTACTGTTACCATTCTATACAAACAGATCAATCAAAATCAGTATATTCTGTTCTGGTACAGACACACAGAGGCAGAATTTATCCTAATGATCTTAAACTAAAACACAATATAAACAGGTAAAAGGGAGCTACTGCAGGATGTGAAATATTCATATCCTATAATAAAATACCAAGATAACTGATGACATGAATGGTAAAACTCCCAAAGAATAACTCCACCTAGAGGTAAACACACTAAGATGAAAGCTTTTTTTAATGAAATTAAAACAATAATCAAGTACATTATATATTGGTAGGAATTAATATTTTGCTCTGTAATATAAAAAGAAAAAGGTAAAGATATTTTAGCTATTGTATCATGGTTTCCCTCTCAAAATACAGTTCCAAGGCTCACAAATCCACTCAGAACAAAAGAGTAAGTAGAAATATGTGGCAATGACAGTGTTTTTGCAGCGTAGATGTGATGAGTGAGACCAAAAGAGAATTTGTGATTAGTTTTCCAAATTTCTTATGTGGAAAGGAAACGTGTGATGAAGAGGTCCATCTGTGAAGGCTCTTACAGGCTGGGACAGCCACTGAAGTATTTGTGATGTGGCAGAAAAGGCAGACCGTGGAATAATCACAAGAATGAGCATTTTAACTTGGAAAAAGCACACAGAATTCCTCTTACATAAAAGACCTAGAAACTAGACTGAGTAGAATATATCTATCTGCTCAGTACTGATTCTGAGGAATGAGAACGCATGGTACAGGTTCTTTTCAGCCTTCAAAAGTTTTAAGAGCAATGTAGAGTTGTGCAGTTGATAGAACATTAGCATAGCACAAAATAGGCAAGTATCTACACTTATTAGGAAATTTCAGTTTCCTGTTTGGTAATTCATAATGAACACAATGTAAGCTGAAAAAGTTCAATTTTATTTTTGCTTTAAGCTCAGTGACTAAATTCTATAGCTAGAGCTGCAGGGTAAGATGATTACTTTAAGTAATTTACATCTCCTTATTTCACTCAAGGAAGCCAGACACCACCACCAACACCACTACTACTACTACTACTACTACTACTACTACTACTACTACTACTGCTACTACTTCTACTACTAGCTGTTGTTGTTGCTATTATTATTACTAAAAAAAAAAAAAAGCTTTAAAGCCAGAATATTAATATTTAATCACTTGAGCACACACAAAGAGCACATTGCAGTATTTTGTCTTAAAAAAAAAAAAAGAAGGAAAAGAGAAACTGAAAGCTGACAAGACTTAAAAATGTGTAGTATCAAGGGTACATACTCAGGGCATGTTAGGCATGAATTTTTCATGAGAATTTCCCACGGAGACATTTATTCTCATTATACAATGGCATGATAAAACAGTTCCTTCTGAAGAAATTTCACTGAAACCAAATCTTGTTATAGCACAGCTGTGGTCTAGCCTGGGTGCCAGTATTAGCTAAGCTATGACAACCTGAGAGAGATTTACTAACTGCCAGGACCCACTGAAGTGTTAAACTGCTGCAGATGCCTCCCTCAGAGGAAAGGAGAAAGGGCTTGTGTGTATTTCTTCTCCTACTTAAGGGAATAACCCGCTCACACATGTACATGGCTTCAGTCCAGTCTACCACTGCTTCTTTGCATTCTTTTATCAATTCTCTCTCTCTAACATTAGACTCTACCTTACAAAATAATCAGAAGTGCAGGAAGGAATTGAAGCCTTTTGTGGTGTTTTTTTGAAGCTGCCTGCAAAGTGTCAAGTACCTGTAACCCTGACATACAGGGCACTAAGCATGTTGACAGTGACCTTACCTGCAAAGGAATGTAAGGCTGCTGAGCCTCTGAAGAACCGGTTTATGTCAATGATCCATTAGCACATACCACACATTTAAAATTCCTGCATTGTCATGAGTCCTCAAACAGTGCCCCAAACTGAAATCAGAACCTGAGGGGAGATTTTATCCTGGGCATGGGCGCAGAAAATACCGATAATGCCTGACGCCAAGTCCTTGTGTCCTAATAACCTCTCCTATTTGTAAAGCAGTTCCTATCTACCTTTTTGTCACACCCCAGAAGAACACACAGAGTGAAGGACTGTTTACTTTCGTATTCAACCCCTTTGACTCAGTATTTTAGCATTTGCTTTGACTCAGTATTGTATCATGATGGACAAATCCTTGTAGAAAGGAATGTTCCATTGTTTTAAAGAAGACTTAATACAATGTTTAAAATAAATATTCAAGTAGGCAATAGAAAGCTGCTGATTAAATAAAATTTCTTAAAGCAAGGGATTCTATTAGTCTGTACAAATATATCCCTCTCTGTACACCTATATAGAAACACTTCCAATAATACACAGCTTATAGGCTATAGTTCTCCCATTTCTTCTAAAAATAGTCTTGCTATTGTTGCTCAGGCTTTTCATTAATAAATGAAAAGCGAATATTTGTCCCCAAACCCCACTTTTTATTTCTTTCTCAGCAGCTGTCTCCACTATAAACACAAACTTGTATCTGACAAATCAAGTCACTTACATGTGTTCACATAGAAAGCTTATGCTATACTTGAGTTTTATCGAAAATCTCATTTGATTATTTCTGCTAATGGCAAAAAAGTGAACTAAATTCCCTGGGTCAGAAGAAAGGATGAAGCACTGTGCACTGCAGGACACTTATGCAACGCAGTGTCTGAGCTATTTCTGAGTGCATTTCAGAAGAGAAAATATTTTATCCTGTAAATCAGGCATAAGAGATCATCAAACAAGTGCAAGTGAAATTTTTTCAAGTTTGGTCAATGTATGAAATTAGAAGGTAATCCTCTAAAATTCATAAAAATGAACAATATGGTTTCCTTCGCTATTTATTTGTTCCTTCCTGAAATCCACTTGAAAACAGTTCTCCATTGCTATGATTTTACATAGTCATGAAAAAGTTACTATGTTTCTAGAATATCAACCTGCCATTAACAATGAAGAAGCAGATTTTTGCTCACCACTTTCCTAATTCTTCACTGGGAGCTGTTTGCAGCCTTGCATCAGCTCAGCAGTCTGTAAATCAAGGGGAGATGGACAAACAAAAGGGAATCCTCCTCAAGCTGACAGCAAGAGGACAGAAGCAACTCAAAATGCTTTTCCATTTAAACCTGCTTAATAAATGCAGGTGTCCCAGCTTGACATTAGAGACAATGACACTGAGATCACATTGCCTCAGACTGAGAAAGTGGGAACAGCAAGGGAGGAAAGTGCAGGTTAAAAAAACGGTGTAGAATGTATTCAGAGTGGGAAATAAATGAAGAAGGAAGGCATTCCAATAAATGGAATGGAACCTAAGAGGCAAAGCATCATCATCAAATATAATAATATTTCTTGAAATGCAAGGCATGATTCTGGACTGATATTAATCAGCTAAGTTTCATCAATACCACTTAGACTGTGCCTGATTACATTTATTCCTAATCTGCCTGACCATGGGCAATGGAAAAAGCAAAGCTTAATGAAAAGACATGAAAAATACAGAGGTTTTTGGCTGAATCAGAAGGTCTGAATATAAAACTCATTCTCTGAATTTTGACTAGTTTTTATTTCCCCAGCTCTAAGTGAACACTGCAGCTGTCAGTAATGTGAGCCTCAAAGAGAGCCAGGACCCATTTACCCCTGAGCCACATCACATGGACAAACTGAACTACAAATAAAACCCCCAAATTTTCCACATCATAAAAAAATGACTGCAATACGCACCAACTTCTACTCTGATATGAGTTTTGAGAGGCTTCCTTCAGTTATCCCTACCCCTGATGTGTCTGACACTGCTGGAGACCCTCTAAAATCTTTTTCTCCACGTTTTACCTGTCAGCCTAAAGGCACCTAATTATTTCTGGTCTCTTATCTGAGTTGAAACTGATGTATACAAATAACCTTACGAATAAAAAAGAAAGCAAAAAGTTGATAGAATGTTTGAAATCTGTCTGTTTGAGAAAACGCTGAGGCTCAGCAGAGCACCTGAGAGGGTGGCAGGTTAGCAGTCAGGGCTGACAGCCATGTTCCCATGCTCTGTATCTGCTGTAACTCAAAGCTCCCACCACAGCCCCTAACCTCTCTGTGCTTAGTTCACTCATCTGTCAAATGGGCACAATTTTTTTTCCAGCTCATAATATCTCTGTGAAACTTCATAAAATTCAAGGTGTATCAAAGAACAAAAAAACAGATACAAATGCTCACACTTGAGGGTGAAGTTTCTGTATAGCCCCCACTCAGTCAATCTTTTGGGACACAGTGTGAGCTTGCTTGAATAAAACCTGAACAAGGGAAATGAAGCAGGTGGAGGTATGCCCTCTTAACTTACATATCACCTTAAAAGTCTGTGAAAAAGCTTTGGATGAACAGGTCAACAAAAGGTTATGAATGACTTGGGCACTATGACCAAGAGGAAGAAGGAAATTGTGTCTGACGCCTGTTGTGCCACTGTTGTGTAACATCATCTCCCCAACCTCACAGTCGCAAAGCTGCTGCCAGGAAAACTATGGGAGGCAAGCCTGCTCTTCTGACCAGATTATCTCTCGGTTAGAATCTGGAGATCATTTGGGTATTGCATTACTGGAGGCTACTGTTGTCAGCAAGGGTTAGTTTTCCAAAAAGACAGCCATCATACAACACCATGAAAATGAGTATTACAAACTTATGCTCTGGAGGCACTTAATGCATCTAGACTTTGAAAACAAATGTTTCATCAGAGAAGAAAAGATAATGAGAAACATCGATCAGCTTCATGCCACATCAGATGCATGTGGCTGACATTAATCATCTCAATAAGCCACACTGAAGTCTGTAGTGTCTTTTTATGACAGTAACTTAGATCTCTTTCCAGAAAAACATATCATATCTTGAGAGCAAGGAGCTGAAAAAAATCCCATTGGTGCCCATAGCTGTTTAATGTACCCAAGTCTGACCCAGACATTTAAATATTTTCGCAACACCAAGACCAATAAAAACCCCCTGTGAATAATCTTTTGGTTGTGCAATTTGTGTGTACTTTGACCAAAGGCTTTCGTGCTGAAAGCAGTAGGTGGCATGCTTAATAAATGAATATTAATTTCACGAATATGTTCTCATGGTGTTTTACTGCTGTCTTAAAATCCATAGAAAACCATCTACCAAAGGATGAACACAAAATATTGAAAGCTCAGGTTCTTAAGATATAACTGAAACAAGTAAATAAATCACAGTAGAACTCTAGGGTGAATCCAAAAAACTCAGGACTGAGTCCTGCCCCATCACAGAAAGGGAATAATTGAAACAGAACTCTAATCCTTGAACTCAAATTCTTGAACTGAATATGCTATTTCTCATTGCATAGAGAAGAAATACCATCAGCATTGCTCTAGCCAAATATGCAAATAAGTGATTATATTCTTTCCAAGTAAATTATCTCTTGGGTTTCTGTTTGGGAAGACAAGGTAGGTAGACAGCACTCTTCTCTTGCAGCACTGCTTACTACCAGTATAGACTTGCTCCTTACTCCAAGTCAGCTCACGCCAGACAGGGGTAAAGAGATCCCTTAGAGAAGACCTAACAAAACTAGCAACTTTTGTGAAGCATTTTGGGAGTCTTTGTGTTTAAAAGCACAGGAAAAACAGGAGATTGTAATCATTTGAAAACCATGGAATGCCACACGAACAATGTCTGTCCCTGGGATTTATTTTGTTTGCTATGCAGGTAAGCAAGGGAGAAAAGCAGTGCAGGGTATGGAGCAGCCCCTGTGAGCACAGCACTTGTCTGGTGGAGCAAAGGGAACACTACATTTAGTTCACACCAAGGTGAAAAAATTACAGAACTGCCTATGCCCTCCTGTGCCACAGCTACATGACGAAAACCACTGGGGTTGTTGGAGCTCTGTACTTCTGTTATTCTTCACTTGCATTCAGGAACTGATTTATTACTAAGGCTATAGAGGAGGAAGAGAGGAAAAGCTAAACATTTTGTGTGCTTTGCATCTGGCAAGACATAAAACACTCTGATTTCAAGCATGAGACAGGTCACTGACAGTGACAGACATGGCTGGAAACATCTCAGTTCAGCAGCAGTAACTCATCATTTGAGCTGAGTGTAATTGTCACCAGGTGTCAAGTCCCATTGTCTCTGGCTGTGGGGCTCCAGGCTCCCAAGGAAATTATCACATGAAATTCTCCTATACAATGTGGTTTTTGCATTTGCTGGGATGAACTGACACCAAAGCAAATCCCCTCTGCATTCCTTCTGACACTTAATATCTCTATCAAATCCTCCTGAGTCTCACAGAAAGCAGAGAATAAAGAAAACAAGTTTCTCCTCTCAGTGGCTGAAACTTGATCACTTTTATTTTAAAGGGCTGAGAAATGCAGTAACTTGCATTGCAACGATTTCTTTGGAGGAAGACCTTGTAAGGTATTAATGTCCTGTGCCCTGCTCAGGAAGAATAATACCTGCCCTCCATTGTGGTATCCATCTCACTAGAAAGCAGAAAATGATCCTTGTCTTCAGTGTGATGAAGAAGATAAAGCAATGAGTACAAGTATCAAGAGGTGCACTTTCTGTATCTGATCCATAATGGGTCCTGTGCTGGTACACAGAGGAGACTAACATAAGAACAGCCTGAGGTATGTTTAGTTTTCAACAGTTCATGTGTGTATATGAGGCCACATTGATCACCTAAAAACAGTCAGATGCTCATCAAAGGATAAAATGAAATTACCTATTACCTAAATGTTTACCTCTTGCAGAGTTATTAAAATGCTTACTATCAATTTGTGATTTCAAGGACATTTCAGCTTTTCAATAGTTTTCTACCTTTAACAATCATTGCTATATTAATAATCTATATGGTCTGGGAACTTATGTCTCAATCTTTTCCACTAACCTTCAGTAGAATTTACTTCTAAATAACATTAGGTGTTTACAGACCATTTTAAAACAATGGCACCACTATACATTGAAAAAAAAAAAAAAAGTTCATTTGAAAGATCTGCACTAGTCTACCAATCTATTACTTTGACTAAACATAGTGATTTGTCAAGGAAGAAAACTAACAGTAAAGTAACACCTCTCTTTTACCAAGTTTTCTTGTGCAGTTGTATAACAAGAGTAGGGATGCTCTCTATCAACACTTCCAATACTTCTATAGTGGAAGAAGACTTCTGCAGGAAAGGAGAAAAATATCCTAACAGCTCACAAAGTCAAAAATTGTATCTGCATTAATTAAACTAAACAGAAAATGTGGGTTTGTGTTAGTGGTGGGGAGAGGGAAAGAAGAAGAAGAACCCACCTTGTAGAAAGCCCTGTCCTATTTAGGTTAATTTAGTATTTTCCAACAGCTGCAGCTAGGAAAGAGTCAAGAATACCTTAAAACTCATTTATCAATTTCCAGCCAAGAAAACAAAAATGCCCAGATCAATGCCATGACTATGCCTTATCATATACTAAGTATTCACTCTGCATCAGATGGAGACTTGGTAAAGGTTTGTGGAAAAACACAGAATCATAGAATCGTTTAGGCTGGGAAAGACCTGAAGGAACACCAGTTGGGACCAGTCACCAGCTGGATGTAACCCCATTCCCCTCCACTCCCTGGGCCCAGCTGTCCAGCCAGTTTTATCCCCAGTGAACAGTGCTCCCATCCAGGCCATGATCAGCCAGTTTCTCCAGGAGAATGCTGTGGGAAATGGTGTCAAAGGCTTTACAAAAGTCCAGGCAGACAACACCCAGAGCCTTTCCCTCACCCACTGTGTGGATCACCTGGTCACAGAAGGAGCTCAGGCTGGTCAAGCAGGACCTGCCTTTCACAAACCCATGCTGGCTGGGTCTGATCCCCTGGTTGTCCTGCACATGCCACGTGATGGCACTCAAGATGATCTGCTCCATAAGCTTCCCCAGCCATGAGGTCTGACTGACAAGTCTGTAGTTCCCCACAGCCTCCCTGTGGCCCTTCTTGTGGATGGGCATCATGTAACTTTCAATCAGCTGGGTCCTCCCCAGTTAGCCGGGACTGCTGCTAAATGATGGAAAGTGGTTTGGAGAGCACTCTGCCAGCTCCCTCAGTATCCTTGGGTGGATCCCATCCAGCTCCAAGGACTTGTGTGTGTCTTCTTGGATTATGGAAGCTTCATTCTCCTTCTTATTCCTGTCTTCCAACTCAGGAGATGGGAGCCTGCAGAACTGATCTTGCTACTAAAGACTGAGGCAAAGAAGTCATTAAGTACTTCAGCCTTTTCACTGTTTCCAGTAAAGGATACAAATTCTCCTTAACTCTCTCTTTGCTGCTAATGTATTTGTAGAAACATTTTTATTGCCTTTTACAGCAGTAACCAGATTGAGTTCTTGCTGGGCTTTAGCCCTTCTCATTTTCTCCATCCATAACTTTACATGAATTAAGTGGTTTTGTTTTCCTTTCACTGAACTGCAGAAACCTGTAGGACACATCTGCTGCAATCCCACACTCAAAGCAAGTCGTATTACAGCAAGCTGCTCAATGCTGTGTTTGTTGGGTTTTGAACTTTTGAGTCTCTGAAGATGGAGAATTCATAACTTCTCTGGATCCTTTTTCCACTATTTGATCATGTTGATAGCAAAAAACTTTTTCCTTTAAATCTTTTAGCATTGTTTCACATTGCAACTTGTGTGAAATCCCTCACCTTGGCACTGAGCACCTTGAGAAGAGTCCGCATCTGTTTTTTTCCCCACTAGGTAGTTGTACCCACTCATTTGATACTTGTCAACAGCATTAAGGTCTCCCCTTAGCTTTCCATGAATAAACCCATTTTCTCAGCTTTTTCTCATATATCACATCACATAGTCCCTCAACTGATCTTGCTCCATTGGGTCAATGTTTTCTTTGTACTGGTGAGCCCACAGCTGGGCACAGTACTTCCAACAGGAGCCAAATACAGGAAAAAATAATTTCCATCAATCTGTTTGCTGGATACACTTCTGCACATACAGCACAGTGTGCAGTTGGCCTCCTTTGGCACATAGGCACTCTGCTGATTTTGATAGTTGAAGAGATTTTTCTGAGTGAAGAGAGTTACTTTTAATCCTTTCCTTATAGAAGCCTGACATTATTAAGAGACTTTTGAGCACCCACTTCCTAAATCTAATATAACAATATGGTTATTCCCAGCCCCATGTGAGTTTGTTGGCAGACTTAGTTATTGTACAAGCAGAAAATAATCGGGGCCCCAGTAATATGTGAACCATAAAAGCAATACAAGCCATCTTTGAAATAATTTTCTGATGTTCAGACCTATATTTGTTCTCCTAGAGTTCTTTTCCTTTGTTCTACTTGAAAGTAAAAAAAGTAAAAAAGATTAGTCTTTGTGCCTATTGACCCCTAATGCCCTATTAAACCAGTGGGAGTTTCAGATGTGAGTGAGTCCTAGGGTCTAGTCAGAGTACCACTCTAGTTGTCTGCTTCAATCTAAAGTGTGTGATTCATATCAGAATATTTTAAAAATCTAAATTGATCAGTACAAGAATCACTTAACCTGTTCCCTGCAGACTTGTAGACATGTAACACCTGATTCAAATTTGATGTAAGTAAAAACAAAATATAGGTTATCTAAGACAGAAATTATTTTAGAATACTTGAATCAAGCTCTCTGTGTCCACTACTGCTAGGACTTCAACCATTTGTTTCTTTTTCTCTGCTAAGTACTTCCATGTTCCTACTGTTTTCTGGAGGAGTTGTTTCTGCCTTTGCAACATCTTGATCAGATCATGCTTTTCTTCAGATGTAACTTACACAGCATATATTAAATAATGATGATGAGAGTATAAAAAAAATTATAAAGCTAGATTTTGGTATTTTTTTCTTGTGTTACAGATCATCAAAATCTAATTTTGAATCATATTTTAGACAACTACATTCAAGAGAAGTATTATAATTTAGATCCAATAAAATATATACCGGTGTTGTTTTTATCTCAAAATTAAGATCAATACGTTGTACCTCTTGCACAAAATGATGTCTGTGGTAAAAAGAAAAATACACAGAAAATAAAGAGAACATAATTCATGAATTTCTATAATATTTCTGTAGATTGCAAACATTTAAACAAGTATTTCTGAAAGCTATAAACTGTACAAATCAGAGTTGTTTGCAACATTGCAACAGAGGAAAATGAATGCTGCCCAATTTGTCCTACCTGTTCCAAGAAACAAGACATGGTATCTCCCATCAGCAGCATTCACTCGATCCACAGCAATCTTGGTATATTTGTAGTCAGCTCCTATCCGGATGATTAGTGGCCTCTTGTGTATGGGGTAAATGGGATTAAACATCAAAGGGTGATTCCTAATGAAGGTCACAACATCGTCTGGAAACTCTTTGGTTGTCCGCACATTGGGTGTGAAGGCTCCTCCCGGACACTGTAAGAAACATGCACAGTAATGATGAACAGTACTTACCATCCTTCAGAGAGTTTTCATCTCCAGATTATTTACAAATATGGACAGATAACTGACAAAGGAAATTCCCAAAAAAAACACTTCAGACTTGGGCCAAAACTTACTATATTCCAGTAAGGGGAATGAAGTGTTGGAACAGCTACACTTATCACTTCTGATAAAAGAAACCCAACTGTATTTTTGCACTTTCAAAATCCAGCTTGATGGCAAAGATCTGTGCTTCTGAACCTATTTCTACATGTTTTTTGCTCCTAAACTGCCTGTTGAAAAAAAAAAAAAAAATCCAAGGGATTGGTACAGGAAGATACCAAACTTTTTCATCTGTTTTTTTACAGAATTAGTACAAAGGCAGAAATCAAAATCTGATACTTAATTGCAATTTGGCCAATATCCCTCTTGTCATTCTGTTGATTATAAGATGATGAAAGGGCCTGCAACTCATCTTCATTTGAAAGAGAAGTAATATGGAGCTGATGAGGGAGTCCCATAACAACTTATTTGTATCTGAAAAGGTTGTCTGTACATTCCTCTATGCCTTAGAAGTAACTGAAGTCCATGAATTCTTTGGATGCTTCTTTAAATATAATGAAGAACCATCCAAATAATCATCCCTGAGGCATCCTGGGCCTCATGAGAAAATAAAAGCCATCTTAGAAATCTCAACTCTTTACTGAGTTTGAAACTAAAAGGAAACTGTGAAGAAATCAGAGCTATGTCAGTAATTGGTACAAAGTTCTCCATGTACTTACGTTAATTTACTTGGTTTTTTTTTCAGCTACCACTACCTCACTTCTTATTGCTGCTCCTGAGCTTTTATTTTTTCCCCTTACCATATTTCTGAGCTGTGAAACTCTCCTCAGAGTACTGGAGATATTCAAAAGTGTTTCAACACAGTATTTTTCCAATTGGAAAGTGATTTGTTCAATAAAAAGCACTTGATGGAAATTTGTTTATTTTGATGAGGGCCATTCTTACATCTAGGATGGAATTTCTGGTCAAAACCACAGACACAAAATAGCCAGCAGCTTGGGGAGAGATTTACCTCACCTGACTTCTACTCTCTTAAA
Source organism: Vidua macroura (assembly GCF_024509145.1). Taxonomy (NCBI): domain Eukaryota; kingdom Metazoa; phylum Chordata; class Aves; order Passeriformes; family Viduidae; genus Vidua; species Vidua macroura. The sequence goes on from NC_071575.1 coordinate 63,031,634, forward strand.
GGCCGGCATTTATTCTTAGGTTTCCTCTGTAGTCAGTAATTCGAACTGAACACCCTGCTTTTAGATGGCTAAAATTACATCAAATGAATCATATTCTGAGAGACTTGGAATCTGTCTGGGGATATGTGAGTCATGTGTTCAACCCACCTGATGAGATGCAATGTTAGAATTTGGGTTTTCACCTCCTGGGGCATCCCCGTAACCACAGGCAGGAGTGCCTGTTCTGCCCTCACTGCTTAAAGCTATTCCATATTTTGCACCCAGTAAACTATTCATTTGGCATACCAGGAAACAAGTAGACAGGGGACTTCAGCCTAATCCCAGGCTCTGGAGTCATCTTCTGGCTCAATTAGGAGTTAATTATTTATACAAAGTAGAACAGCTCTGGTAGGAACTCTTCAAAAGAAATTGCTCTGGCATCAGTTCCCTCCAGGAAGAAGAACCAGAACTCAGCTCAGACATGGGTTGTTTTTCTCATCTGACATCCTTGCTGCTTTATTTTTCTGGGCTCATGTTTATCCTAAGGATTTTGTTTTGGTTCTCATTAGAAATGTTGCTCTATGTTAATGCTCTAGGATTGCTCACAAAGTTGAATTCTGATTATCTTGCTTGTTCTATCCTCTCTGGCATATTAATTCACATTCCAGAAAATGTATGGAACTATCTGTTAAGATTAGCAATTCATCATTAGCAAGATTATTCTACTTGGTAGTGCTCTGCCAGACCCCAGTTCCTTTCAAGGGGGATTCTGTTTCACAAACAGTTAAACTTTCCTGTCTCACATAGCTCAATTAGAAGTCTTTCTCAGATACTTTCAACCCTTCCATTATTGACTTGGTGTCATAAGACTCTTGTCTGTGACTTCTTGCAAAAATGTCTGTGCTATGATTCACACCAGCATGACCCTAAAAACTCACATTATATCATTGTTCCGAGCAAAGCCTTAACAAACATCTTTAATCAATTAATGTTTTTGCTAAACCAGTGACAAGCAGAAGATGATACTGAAGAAACCTATAAACTCTCCTTTTCCTGGAGGGATTGAACAGGCATCCTTCACAGTTCCTTCAAGAACCTGTCTGCACAATTTTATGTTTACACTTGATTATCAGAATTCTTTAATTTACAGCATATTCTCCAATATGCTGTAGGCACAAAAACTATTTCTGTAAACTCTGAAAAATGGAAACTACCCTCAAACATCACTGAGTTTAGTAGCAACCTGCCAATTATGTATTTCTTTTTCCATAAGTAAGTTTTGCTTGTGGAGAAATAAGAAACCACTGGTATTTAGTGAAGGCCAGCCAAACACTGCTGAGTTGATCATGGCCAAAAGAATGTATTGCTTCATTTAATCCTACTGAAGCTACACTGAAGCCTTTCCATTGTTTATCCAGCGTACTACAACATGATGAACTTTCATTTCTACACAGAGGTTTAGTATGAATATCTCTTCAGGCAACTGCAAAGTAGGATTTTCCATGCCATATAAAAAGGCATCCATGTCTAGTCCAGCATCCCAGAAGTTATAAAAAAGTACATTCCAGAGAAAAGAAGATCAAACCCCACAGACTGAAAACATGGCTAATCACACTAACTAACAGTACAAATTCTGAGCAGTGAAAAACCCCCATGCCCCAATTTTCACAAATACTTTGACATGAGTGAAAAATAAAGTTTTGAAAAGTGGATTTTTTTTGGCACTGAAATAAAAGCAAAGGCAAAGAAACTTCATCTTAGAAAATATGACTTAGGGATACTGTGTTGTGGCTGAATCATGAGCAAGCACAAAAGCCAGTGATCCAAAAATGAGAAGTGGTCATCTAAAGGAATCTCTGTGAGTTGTGATCTAAGAATTTATCTTCAAATTCAGAGCTCATCACCATATCAGGAAAGTGTACACAATTTCTGTCGCCATGTTAAATCCAAATCTGATTTTTTTCCCCTTTCTGTTGTGTTGCCCAATTTCTTTAAGCCTATCTGGAATACCTCAGAAGCCTCCATGAGGTGAACCAAGAAAAACATGGCAGTGGTTGAGGAAACACATACAAACAAAACATTCTGAAGAAGCAAGAAACTGTGAAATTTGACTAATCACAAGAGTGTGAAACTTCCTTTTTAAATGGGTCTTTTTTATAAAGCCTCAGTGCACTCTTGAGATTAGAGCTGTATGAATTAATTGCAAGGAAAGACTAATGCTAGCATTAGACCTTAGTGGAATGTCAGGTATTGATTAGTTAATTCTAGAGACCAGGGAATATAAAGTCCTAACTCTTACAGCCAGCAACAACTGCACTAAAATATCATGAAGAACTGTGTGAACAGGGAAAGCTATTCCATGTATCTGAGCTATTCCATGTGCGAGAGAGAAAGAGAGAAAAAGAATAAGATTTTGCAGCATAAGACAAATCAGACTGAAATAGTGGTTGAATAGGTTGAAGGTTCTCACAAGGACTGGCAAAATTAAAATAAAATTTAATTTCCTGTGATGAAAGGAAAAGCACCGAAGTGTTAATCTAAAAAAAATATAACCGTATTGTTGAGAGATTATTTATGATTCTCTGAATATTTATTTCATTCTGATACTTGAGAAACTGTAAGACTTCATAGAAGTCAACAAATGCCCACACTACCATACTTCATTTAGCAAATATGGATTCAGAGACAATTCTAGAGGAAGTCCATACATTCCTTATTAAAGCTTGAAATATCAGATGTTAAATTTCTGCTAAATATAAATTAAGAATTGTTAAAATAAGTAAGTAAATAAAGAAAGAAAAAAGTGCATTAACAGCAATTTGTATACGTCATGAATTTGAAAAATAAGAAGAAACAACAGTTTTGTTTAAAATATTTCATGAGATACTTTTACACAACTTGGAAACAGAGCTATCTCTAATTGTGTACAGAATTTATTGGAAGATAAATTCCCTTGATACAGTGGAAAAAAATTCCTGAAAGCAAGGCATACAAAAAGCATTCTTACAAGGAAGGCGATGGTGAACTGAATGGCAAGAAAATGCTTTTATTTCTAGGTCTCTCTTCTAAGATTCAGAACCTGGAAGGGTATAACTTAGTCAAGTGACAAGTCCCAGAAACCTTATACTCTAAACCTCCTACTACATCTCCTAAGCATCTGAGTAGAGGTGCAATACTCTGGAGAACTAAAGAAAATTCATACAGGCAGAAGACAGACTTACAGACATTTGAATCCAGGCTGTGGAACATACTAACAGTGTTTTGCTTGCATGCTTGTTTATTTAGCTACATTTTGCTCAAATGTACACAAAATGGAAATGCACATGCAAACAAGACTATCACCTAATGAACAAATTCTTATCACATTTGAAAGTGAAAGCAACTAACATTTTACATGACTTTTAATTCTTTCTAGAAGATTTCCAGACACTACATGATTTGCAGTTGGATTTGCAGGCAACTGAAAAGCAAATAAAATAGCCCTGAATTGTAACTGTCACAGTCACATACAGACTTTTCTCCTGGAATAAATAATATTTATTTATACATTAAACAAAGACAAGTAGTTGGCAAGACTGAATAAACATCTTTGTACTTACAGTGCCAGGTCGTGGGTATGGAATTCTGCCCTGATATGGAATCAGCTGGTGGTTTGGGCCCTCCTTGTGTGCAAATGGTCCATTGAACACAGTCTGGATGTCAGACAGATGATACACACACACGGCTGAGCCTTTAAATATGGAGCTGGAAGACAAGAAAATGTTAGCATTGCAATCTACCAACTTTTTTACAGCTTTTCCATAACTTTGCATGGTCCAGTGATGAAAGAGACCTCTAACATAATATTTTATACAATTGATTGCCTTTATATGGATTTAAAACATTTTAAATCAACTAATCTAGCTGGCCAATATGCATTACTCTTTCTTAAGACTTAGCAAATTTCTGAACAGTGAACTGAAAAAAGAGAGAGGCAAGCACTACCCCACTGGTGCAATAAGAAGATTTCCTAATGCTAAATACAGAGGAAATATATTCTGGTTCCAGTTAAATCAATGGCAAAAATATTGCTGACTTCAGTGAGGCAGGAGTTTTATAAACTTTATACTGCCAAGCTCAGCACAGGTTTCCAGAACTCCTACCAGTATAATAACCACAAGATCTCCATGAGCCTCTTAAAATAGATGGCTAAAATATTAATCAAAACATCCAGAGCAATTACAATCGGTTGGATTATTATAATCAGTTTTCAGCTTTTTTGCAAAAAATGGGGAAAAGATGTAGCTGTAAAGGAATTACTTCTATACAGTCCTCAAATCCACTCATAAAACTGGACTCATGAAGATCCAAGTTTGAAGCCTCCTAAGGGGAACCCAGGGATTTGCCTAAGAAAAAGGTGGAAAAGTGTTCTTCCCACTGTTCTAGATTCAGTCACAGGTCCAGGTAGCACAAGTCCTGAATGGTCTCCATCACCCCATGATGATGAAGGGCACTAGGGGAAAAATTTCCAGATTGATATTAAGGCTGACTACAGTGAATAAACTCCCTCATTTTTCCTCTCGCTGCATGCAAGGATTGTGGTATTTATTTTTAAAAAGTGGAAACTCCAGACAGTCTAAGATCTGCCTAGTGTTAACTGTAGGATGAAGATAATCCAAGTAACTGTTTTCAATTGAAGAAGAAAAAACACTCCAGAAAAAAGCCTGAAAACATTACACATAGTGTCTAAACAGTAAAAGTGAAATCCACATTGCTCTCAGCGACATATGGATTAGCAGAATGAACCTTTTAGATGGGTTATGGTATTTGTGGAAATTTTACTAGGTATTAATAGATTTTGAGAAACGCATTTATTCTTTCCAGATGTTTTATGTTAGATTTACAGCATATTATGACACTAAAATAATTTATCTCAGTATTAACTGGTTTCCTTCTGTATGATTAAGATAAAAATACTAGTAGTTATTACTTCCTGTGATGTTTCTCTCTTGCTACTGTTATGAGTTGAAAGTCTGCAGAGATGAAGATACAGGAATTATTAAGGAATAAAAATCTTTATGGTTTCTGTATTTAACTAGATAACATATTCAATCTATAGCTGAAAAAAAAATAAAGCAAGAATAGACCATGTGGTTCACAATAACAGAAATGCATGTGTAAAAACTTCAGTAGAGAGAGAAAATAGCTTGAGAGCCAGGATAAAGTGAAGTTTTCTCTTTTTTGTCACGTTATATGTTCCTGTGATTCAAATCTTATTTCCACTGAGAAAAGAATTCTACCAGAATTAGGCAGAAGTGTTTCCAGTTCAGTCATATTGCACCCCCAACCTAATGATAAGTGTGGTTTTACTACTGAACATAAGCTCATCCTTTTCTCTTTTTGTAAAGTAGGAATTATATACAGCACCTAAGTTTACAAGTTATGTGAAGCTTTTTTTCCCAATTAAATTCTCCTATCATATTTACACATTTGAGTAAGTAGACCCCTATATCCCAGTGAAAAAATCTCTGAGAAAAAAAAAATCTGAAAGGACTTTTTTACAAAAAATTGCCATTAAAGGAATCATTAATAATAAATTACAGAATTTTCTATTTTAATAAAATAATTTAAAATTGAAAAAAAAAACAGAAGACTTCTTTGAGCATAAGAAATGATAGCTAAATAATAAAGGGTAGCATATCAGAAATCAGGGGATAGTAACCAATTTTACTCTTTGTTAATACTATGTAATGAGGGCAAGAGGAAAAATAAAAAAATAAAGGTAGAGGTGGAAGAATCTGTTGGTCCACCTGTCAGTCTATCTTTGTGGAGAGTTTCAGCCTAGTAAGCCATATCTAGTGCTTCCACCACCCCTGGGAGCTCAGTAAATGCTTTTTAAACCAGACAGTAACTGGAAACTGGAAACAGGGAGCTGTAAGGAGGTGACCAAACGCCACGTAAGCTTGTCCTTTTGTAGCCAGCTGAAGCCAATATGGTTATTTGCCATCTCTGTGAACATGAGCCAGCTGAGAGACTGGAAATGATTTGTATGAATTCATATAAGATATCCTGGTTTGATCCTTCAGGGTGCTGGATGTTCTTCAGGAGGTGTTAAGTGCTCTCAGATGCCACATGAGTTCACAGCATTGAAGTCATTTAGCTTTCCACTGCTGAGCAGTGACAAGTGGCCCTCCAAGGAAATGTTTTGCCAGTGGCAGCTGACAGTATGTCAGGAAGCAGTTTGGTCCAAGAACCACAGCTCTGACATAGATATCAACAGCAGTAATACTGAGAATCCTGCATGCAAACCACAGCCACAGCAGACACACAAAACTGCCCAGCACAGCCTCATCCACAAAGTATTAGTTGCAGTTTTCATACAGAAAATCAGGCAGTTCAGGTAATTTTTTTCAAATCTCCATGTTTACCTTGACGTTGTAAAAATTCCATACACAAGTGTTGTTCTGGGGTTATCTGTCTCTAGGAGAAACACATCCTCTGTAAGAAAGAGAAAGAAAAACATTTTGAATACCAAGAAAAAATTTATTTTCCAGTTTGATGATTTTATTCCTCCTAAACTCAACAGTAGTTTTATCTCAGACTTGAATGGGAAAAAGGAGACTTACCACATGAACAGATCCTGTATGCATAAATCTAGCATTTAGACATTCAGAAACAAATTTGGAAATTAACTCCATGCCCTCTAGCCTTATGGAGACAGAAGGCAAAGATTTTCAAATACATTCAGGATCTATGTCGCACATTTTTCTCAGCTGTATCTTGTTTCAGCAGGTTGTTTAGCAGTAAGAAAACATTAAAGTTGCAGTAGGTTAAAGACAAAGAGTTCCCATAGATGGATGTAATCAAAAACAGGGATATTAGGTGTTTTATTGTCTAGAATGCACTGGAGTGCCCTCACTGGAGCATTTTCAACATGATACGAATGTCAGACAGCTTTGCAGAAAAGGCTGTGAGAGAAGTAAACCTCCCGCCTCCTGTTGTGTAGGGATTTATTGACTGCACTGTGCAAAACTGTACCTACTCAATGAAATGAATTTACCCACTATTACCTCTGATCTGCTGGTTTTTTTTTACACTTCAGTGAAAACTACTTTAATCTCTGACAGTTTCTCCTTACAAATGTTTTTAATAACTATAATCATGCTACCTCTTAAACTTAATTTACAACTCAAAAAAGACTGAACTGTGTGAGCTTTTTATCACAGAATATGTTCTTTAGCTTTCCATTAATTTATGTGGCTCTTTCATTTAACCCGCTGAATTTTTTAAATATTCTTTTCAATATGTCAAAAGCAAAAGACTTCACCATGCAGAACTGGAAGTGTTATACTCTTCTGAATTATACATGAACAGAAGCATGTGTTTGCTCTCTCCCCATTTTCTGAATTTCCAGCTGTGACTGCATTCTTCCTCTTTGCTAGGGAATTGTGCTGGGAACCCATGCTGAGAGCATTGTCTCCTATTCACTATGGCCCTGCATATTGTCATACAAGAAACTAAAAGCAGTTGTCCTACTGCTTTGTTGAAGAGGAGGGGGTTGGTAAATCACAGTTCTCAAAGATGAGCTGCTGTGGCAGTGCTGAGGCACTGCAAACTTCAGAAAATCAGTCCTCCAAGTACCTTGCACATTCTGAGCTAGAGCAAGTCATGATCTGCTCCTAGGCCCAATCAGGTTCCATTGAAACCTTGAACTAAAGCAAGTACACCAAATAGTTGTAAATATATAAACTCAAAAAGACTCAAAACCCCATTTGCTATGGTGGGAATCAGGAATAATAATCAAGAAAAGCAAGAGAGGATACAATTGAGAGAATATCAGAACCAGATGCAGACCCAGTGCAGGGCACATTAGCTGCTCCTATTATTTATATTTATAGTAAAGCACATACCAAATCTTCCAATACATGAATATAGAAATAGGATTTTGTGCATCTCAGCTACGGAAAATACAGAATTTGAAACTTTCTGGTAATGTTGTTTGGCATGTAGGTATCAAGATATAAATCTATTAATTCCTTCATGAAAAGAAACCTCTTGTGATTGCTGTATAGATTGTGCATTGAATATTTACAGTATTTCACATGTCGAAACAAAAATTTATGTGACTGAATGATTCCTGAAAAATTATATTAATGGATAGCACTATTGCTGGTGCCAGTAACAGGATTTATTAGCATTATCCTGAATTAGCAAACTGAGGACTCTACCCTGTGATCAAAAAATAGAAAAAATGCATTATGAAAAAAAATGCATTATGAAAAACTGTATGTTACACAGTGGTATAAGAAACAGTTTCAAAGGGATGTTAAAAACCCTCTACTGCAATCCAAGCTAGTAGCAAAACAGTAAGAGAGTCACTTAGATGTTTCCTTTCAAGTATTAGTTCTTTACATCCATCATTAGGTTACATAGTAATGATTAATTACCTTAATTACCTTATAATTACGCAGAGAGACTTACGAAGAACTTTTTTCTTTTGCTGTCATAAAACTGCAAGGGGAATTTTGTCATGGACTTCTAGGGCTATGATTTCACTGTTAACAACTTGACTTAAGAAGCTGAATGAAAATCAGTCATTAAATATGCACAAGGTATGTGCCTTATTTGTGCTAAGGACAGCAAGTTTGAAAATTCAACACTGGTAATTATTCTGACTCAGTCAAAGAAATACACAAATACACAATTTTACATTTAGATGAAATTGTAAGGATTTTTTTTTTTTTTGTGATACCTAGTTCATCAAAGTATGTTTCTGTTCCATCTTCATCCATTACTGAGCACACAAGTCTTGCTTTCAAGAATGTTGTCCACTTGTTCACCAGACTGCGCTGACCACCTGTGTCATTCTGGAAAGGAATATTATTTTCAGAAAATAGGAAACAAAACACAGCTAACATTTTACTGGGCTTTCCCGCATTTTTGTCAGTTTAATACATTATATAGATAATTATCCAGTAAATTTAATATTAAAAATAGATAGGCCTAAGCCAAATCCCCTCATCTAAGCATCTGTATGCACAACAAACCAAGAACTACTTTTCTGAGTGGACTTTCTCTGCTGGGCTAGCATGGTTGGAGGGTTGGGCAGTAGATTTTGTGCATCAGCAGTGTATGTTGTTATGACTGGAAGTGACTGTGGAGCTCTGCATCACTCACTGACACCCAGGAAAAAGTCCATGCTATCTCTAAAAGGTCTCATGTTTCTATGGAGGGATGTTTCTTCTAGTCCTGACAGCAGCATAGCTGCACCTGACCTAGTAAGCCACACTAGCACATGAGGTGGATGCTCTAAACAGTATTCAAAAATGATGGCTAGTGTGGGTCAAGCTAGTTATGCACTGTTGCAAGTCCTGCTAGCTTGGTGCAGAGATGGCTTGCTCACAGCTCGCTCACAGATCTTTCCAATTTTCCATGGTTCAGAGTGGGAACTGTAACTGCCAAACCAGGTGATGCAGCCCTAAGGTGACAGATCCTGACCAGCTGTGCTGGTGAATGCCTTACCTAAGAGCAGTGTCCTCCCAACTGCTTAACATGCTGTCACCCAAGGAAAGAAAAAAACCAAAATGTAGAAGCTATTGAAATGGGATTTCAATAAAGTGCTGTGCATGTTTCACAGATGCTGTTGGAGTTGGTAATGCAACATTTAGGGTGACTTATAAGGAGACTTTTCAGGGGGCAGTATATTTTGTCAGTCTCAAAGGTGTTCATACATGAATATGATGGTATGTATACAAGTATACAAATATGACTGGCTCAGATTTATTTTAATTGGCCTTGGGATTCTGACACTGGTTTCAGTGTAAGTCTAAAAAGGCTTAAGCCTTTCAAAATTATTTGGGCTTCATTATAACAGTAAAAAACCTAATACAGCTGTAATTGTGTGAAATGTCTTCTTGCAAAACACCCAAAAAGGCTTTTAGGCACTCTCACTAAAATACAGAGAATGGAGATTATAAAAGAAATCACATGCCTCATCATATTGCCAGAGAAGGACAAACACCTTCATACCCAGGGACAACACCACAAAGCATCAAATTCTAAAGAAAGCCCAAATTAAAAACTGGGAATATATAAACACTCATAATGAACTTCCTGAAACCTTCCAAAAGAAGGAATGAATAGGCTAGCAGCAATTGTACATTTATAATTTTTCTCTCCTTAAAAAAAATTGATTTCACCGGAGATATTAATAGCTGTTTCAATCATTTTTCATCTACAATTGATTAGAGATACAAAAAAACTGAAATAGAGACAACGAGGAGTGCTGTGAAAAAAAATTAATTATTGCCCAGGAAAGCCACAACTCCTGAATTTAAATTTCCTGTGTGCATTTTTAAAGTTAGGCTCACACATGCATCAATACAAGCAAGCAGAAAGTTGTCATAAAATGAAAACAGCATTTGAAAGTTAAATCCACCAATTTAAAAGCTTGATATTTCTGATGTGCTTTAACTATTTTGAGTGTGAATGTGTACATTTTGTGTATGTGTATTTTGTGTGTGTATGAAGTAGGCCTTCACTTCCTAAAGTTCATTTTTATTGAGAAAATAATGTGCCTTATTTGTGCTAAGGACAGCAAGTTTTAAATTTAACACTGGTAACTGTTTTGACTCAAAGAAATACACAAATCCCTGAACCTCTGCATTTCCATATTCTTACACATATAGTCAGATACAGACTGTACAGACCCTAGCTGTGAGCTCAGTAACTGCTCTTCTTAATTATGAATGGTGACACAGAAACAGGAATTTTTGTCAAATCAAAGGCTTTTCAAACATTTAGTCTTTTAGATTATCATGTCACACTAGCAGCTTATCCCAGCAACCTGGTAAACAAAATAGTTCTTACTGGGCATACTCTTGCAATCATTGAATGAATTTGCTTTGTGCTGCCGCTGTTGTCTGTGAGTCTTTCTTTGAAGAAGAAGTAGATTTTGGCATCATTGGGGTCAGTGCCATCTGGGATAACATGAGCATCCACAAAAATAGGCTCTGAAATGAAAAAGTTTACCAAAAGGATGAAACCAAAAGATGTATCAATAAAAGCAACGTAATTATTTACTGACTGCTTCAAGGAAATGCTGAATATACCAAATATCAACAGGTAAATGGCTCCATGCTGCCAGCTATGTGTGCTTGCATCCTCCAACTTCATTTCACAGCAAATTTTTAGAGGAGCAGTCCAGAAACAATGGTATTAGATTACTGCAGAGACTGAGAGACTTTGAGGAAGAAGGAAGAATCAGTGTGTTATCTGGAAAGTCTCATTGAGACAAAACATAAAAGTAAGCTGGAAGAGCTTAGGAATGTAACAAATAAGGTTCACAAATAAGAGAGAAAAACAATTTGTGTAACCTAGAAAAGGAAAGGAGGGTAGGCAAATGTTTGAGCAGCATCTGACTTCCTATCAGAGGCTGGTAAACATAATCAAATGTACGTGCAAAACACTACAATGGAGAATTAGGGAGAGAACAAAATAATTTATAACCTTAACAGCAAACATAAAATGGACAGTGCAGGAGCCCTCAGAATACCTCCTTTGACTGAAGGAAGAAATGGCCCTTCTTCCTGCACGAAGGCTTTGTCTTTTCAATGATCATGCAAGATTGCTTGTTCAGTTGAAGTGCAGTACAAAGTTTGAAATAATCTGATACAAAGGTTGAATGTCTAACAGAAAATTAATTTTGGGCAGCAGCATCTTTCTGTTCACATAAGTCTATTTTCAACTAATATAACAAATATCATGACTCTGGCTCTGAAAGAACATGGAGATAAATTGTACTTTCAAGTACCTGCTTTGAACAGGTAGATTTTCCGGAAATTAGGCATTTTAAAATTTTCTTTTCCTCTAATTCATTATAGGATGTACATGTTAGGGTGCAAAGGTAAGTGTCAGAATGTGTAACAAGCAGAAAAAAAAATTAGAGAGCAGACATAGTTTCGCTTTCATAGTGAAATGAATTTGTGAATGAAATCTTGTGATTTCATTGTAGTCACAGCCAGACAGGAATAATAAGTCACCATAAAAAATATCAAAACAAAACCATAGTAACTTTACTTCAACATAGCTAAAGGCTTTTTAAAACTGTAACTGCTGTGTTAGTTGGTCTATAACCTTTCACAGCTACCTCCTCTCAGAGGGTTGACTACCATTTTAGTTTAAATTTGTTTCACTGGAAGAAGTCTTCTTACCAGTAAAGACATGGAGAATTTTCACAGTGGTGCCAGTAAATCAGAGTTAGGTGATTCCACTCAGAAATGAGTTTTTCTACTGTGTTTAGATAACCAATTCCTCACCACTGAAATAAGTGGCAATGATCCACATTGACTTCTCTGACAGGGGGGCACTCTTCTGCACTCATTTTGAATGCAAGTGGTGGTGAATACTCTGTGCAGAAATGGATCTTGACTTAACTGAAGTTGGTGGTCTAGAATCAAACACTGATTTAAGGCAATATCTGATTCATTAAAGGTGAAGGCACTTTTCTAGAAATCAAGACTGTCTCCAATTGCCACTAGAAAGGTTTTCATACACTTGCCCTCAAAAAACTAGGTTCAGTCTTAATGCAAAAACAGCCCTCAGGTGGAGTGGTCTAGGAGCTTGGTTCATGCAGGGATCCCTCTACATCTGTGCATAGTCTACAGTTTTTATTTACACACATTTCTTCATGGTTCTTCTTCATAAATTAAGTTCAAAGACAAGCTCTTTAAAAGATATGGTCTTTGTTTTAAGCAGGAAAAGGAAACAAAATCTCTGTGACACCCATTAAAACTCTGATAAATTAAAGGCATCTCACCACTCAGCCACTTGGAATTGTGCTGGTCAGTTCTCACTGCATTCCTCCTGGTCAGACTGCGAAAAATGGCTGCATCCGTCCCCATGAAATCAATATACATTCCTGAAAAAAGCTCTTCATCTGTAAAGAATTGAAATGAAGGGAGAATTGTTATGGCTTTTGGGAGAAAAAAAAAAGTTTATTTTAAATTCATCAACTCTTTATTTACACAGGAATCTATACAGATAAATAGTGGGTCATGGGAATGAGGTTTTCTCTGATTTACAAAGACTCAAACTAGAATGCATGACAGTAATCAGATTTTTCTTAAGAGACTTTATGGAACTGTACCATTAAATGCCACAGCAGAGCTGCATACACGGGAAACCATTCTTGATAGGAAGTTTAATAGCCCCATTTGCACTGCTAAGGACCACTGGAGAATAAGGCTAGTGTTATCAAAAAGTATTCCATTCAATATCTTAAGTATGTACTTCAAAGAATTTTTTTTTTTTTTTTTTTTTGTTACGAAAGTAGTTGAAGTGACTGGGTTGAATTTATTGCTGCTGTAAACTGGCACAACATCAGTGGATTGGTGCCAATTTTTACCAGCAGCATTGTTATGGCTGCCCCAGGCAGCCTCAAGCTGACTTCAGTATTGCAGAGGCCAGACAATCATATTATTGAACTTTACTCAGAGTAACATGGAGCAACAGTCGTCCCCTGTTGTGTACTTGGTTCTAAGTATAGGCTCATTATGCTTAAGCAGAATGAGACATGCAACCCCTACATTAACAGAACTATGAGCTCCCACTCCCTGTGCAGGGCTTAAAACTCAGCCCATCAGTCAGGATATCTATCTGTGCTTGTTTGAGTCTGTGTGTGCCTAAACATATGTATATATAATTACAATTATAATTACATATACTATCGTTTTCTACTCTGTGAGTAACCAAGCAATTTCCACTGACTAATGACAATGAAACCCCAGAGTAGAAAACAGTAGCTAAAATAAACTCTAACTCTCAGAGTGGGGGTGGTGGCTGAATACATTCCAGTACAGCTGGGTCCTTTGATTGATGTTTTTGTCTGTACTCCTGGACTACCCAGGGAGTGTGGTCAAGCTGGCAAGAGTCACAGGCTCAGAAATACTTGAGGCTATTTTCATGCTCTCTGTGTGTGTGTGTGTGTGTCTGTGTGTGTGTGTGTGTATCTCTGTGTCTGTGTTCCTAATCAGCATGGAAGACTATTGAGAAGCTCATGAGAGGATCAAAACTCTGGAGACTTTGCTTTTCTGCTGCTAACTGGAGCCTGAACTGAACCCTGGCAGGGCATCCAGCAGCCACTCCTCTCCTCTCACCATTCCCTGTGATGACAAGATTCCTACACAGGGGATTTAAGCAATGCATTTGCTGTATGTTGCTGAAGCATTTACTTCTGGAGCAGGTATTGACAGAATGATGTTAGATCTGGACAAATTTCTAAGTGATTTTGTATATTTGCCTCTTCAATCCATCAGAACTTTATTCTTATTATGGAACAAATTAGCTAAGAGATCAGGTTTATGGTTCTCACCAAATGTTATGTACAGTCCTGTGCATATACACATACATACACACTTCAGCAACAGTACTATATTATGCAATTTTAATCCTATTACATATCAATGGCATTACTTATGTCTTAAGCATTCCTACTGTCTGCTTGCTAATCATGTATGAGAGGAGATCCATCAGTTCCACTTCCTTCTGGTAAAATCCTTAAATTCCACACAGTATTTGGTCTGCACAGCACAATGAGTTCACTCTACTTCACTTTGTTACTGGGGGGAACTACTGAATTGATGAGGTATGTCTGCTTTTATAAATATCTCACAGTCTTGGTGGGAACAGCATCCTGCACACTAGTAATGCCGAGCTGCTTCAAAGCACATTTTTATTGCTTTGATGCAAATGCATCTCTCTACAATGGCGAACTGTACAAAGTTCAAACTTATTTTTATAGCACCACTTTCTTCTGAAGGGTGAATCAGCTTTCCTGCTGTATTCTAGCCTGGTGATGCCCAAAATGGTCAAGAAATTGCATCTATATTTAAAAAGAGTTCTTTTATTGTGGAAGAGTTAGTTGGTCTGGTGGTATTTACTATCTTCTGAAGCAACAGGACAGAATTCCTCCTGCAGAAAGCTCAAAGGTGAGTCCAGTACATTGGCTCAGTCCCCTCATTACAACATGAGCTGAGACTTAGAAAATGTTCATGTTTCTGGCATGGATACTGAGGCTAAATTCATTACATCTTAATGTTTTTGAAATGACTGGACTTTGCAACAGAAAGTATAAAACTCAGTCTGGGGACTCTTTTTAAAAGGAATTTGACCTTTGGTAATAATTTAAACTTTGTAGATGAACTATGCCATGAAAGATAAGTCAAACTGTAGGGAAGGTCTCAGTCACATAACAGAGATCAAGGAAGATAACGGAAAGTCTATTAAGATGAACAAAGCTGCCATAGATTTACTGTACAAACAATAATTCAGAAATAATGTCCTTTAATGTTGTTATATAAAATGCAGAGGGAACAATGAAAGGAAACAGTCACTTCACTTAATAATACCAGAATGGCAATGAGTAGCAGTGGACTCATCTATCACTGACTTTGAACAAACATTTTCTTTACACAGTGAGTGTCTGTAAACACTGTCTCTAGATCACTGTTGAGATAAAGGTGTTAAGTGCAGCCAAGATTCAGGGAGATGTCTAGGTAGAATTTACCTGTTCTCTAAAGGACAGCTCACATCTCTGTAAATAGATATACTTATCCTTTGTACCAAATATATATGCAATGAGGAATCAAAAAAATCAAAAAAAAGCAATTTATATTTTGAACAGTCCATGTAGGACAGACTGTATTACACTTTCCTTAAGATCTACAAGACTTTAAAGGAAATATCTCACACAATACATAATTGATGTAATTGATTTCAGAGGAAGCTGAATGGCAGAAACATGGCACACTATTCCCTTGTAAGCCTTGGGTGAAATACACAGTACCTATGTGCTGTAAGTTTTATTTACTAAGAAAGTCTCAGAAAATCTGTGCAACTGCTGTTCCCTTCATAGCCAAAAATACAGCAAGGAGCAGACACATGTTGAAAAATCAGGGCTTTGGCACTAGAAGTGTGTGAACATACTGCAAATGTGAAAGGTCGGGTTACACTGAGTATATATTTTCAGCTCTTCCTAGTTTAAAAAATGAAAAAATTATTTTACAGATTACTTAGGCTGCACAAAGTGTATTCCCCCTTTGAGTTTTCTCATAGGTGTGCAACAAGCACAGCAGAAATGCTTTATTGTTTCACTTTCTGGCCTTTCAGATGGAAGAAAATGGCAACATTCGTTGGGTATAAAGCCAGTTGAAGAACGAAGAGCTTTAAAGTAGTTGGTGGGCTCTACAGCAGCGATGACAACAAAAATTAAATTCAAAGCATCTGAAGTCTTCATGCTTTCCCTGGATACTCTGAGATTTTAAAAATAATTAAATAAGACACAAGTGCTGTCTAGGATGAACAAGGTCAGAAACCATTCAAATATAAATGCTAGACAGGGTAATGCAAAGCTGAAACTATTCCTGGGAAAAAAATGTGTAATCTGGAAAAGGAAGAACCTTTTGTTTCCTCTCCCCCTTTTGTTTGTCTCTCTTCCCCTTTCAATAACTTATTCCTGCATTTCATTTGTCCACCCACCTTAAGCTTCACACAAGCCTTGAAACGTGGATGGACCCGTCCCTTGTGCCCATCAGCCAGACAAAAGGCACTGCTCCTGGGAGGCTGAATTCTGCTCCCTCAGGGTATTCCATCAACCCACCCTACACATGAGCACATGGGTTTAGACCCCAGCAGCCTGGAGTATCTTTACTTACTGATCATAACAGACACCGTATTCACGTTAGGGTTGAAAGAACAGCGTCCCTTTCCTGATTCACACTTGGAGTCGATCTTGAAGATTTGTTCCTGCAAAGGAGATTTGTGTGTCACTTCTTATGTCAGAAACCATTACATCTAAGCTGGTTTTTATGCCTGGCTGTTCACAGCATTAGCAATGCTCTATTAACAGTGCTCCACTGGGCACTTTCACTGTACTGTTGGTAGTTTAACTCTTCTATTCAGAATTCCATCATCTTGTTAGATAACACTGACATACAGTTATTATCAAGACTCTTGTTATAAGTTCAAGACACTGAATCAAAAAAATGTTCCCTCAGTTAAGGATAGGTTGACTTGTCTCTACAATAATATCTGTGGAGATTACTTCTGTGGTTTTGAAGTTATTTATAATTTATTTTCTGTATATATTGGTGTACTTATAACTCTCTAGGGCATTATAATAAAGCTACTAGAATAATAATACATATAAAATAAATCTTATGACAATTGTCATTAGATTATAGCATAAATCACTTGGTCTTTACTGAGCTATCAGACCTCCAAAAATCTCCCAAATGACACTTATTTTCTTCAATACCATCTCTTGGATTACTTGTAGAGCTCCAAATCCACAGTGATCAATTATTTATATATACCTCTTACCATAGCCTGAAATCTCCTAATTTTTTTTTTTTTAAGAAATCATGGTACAGGGATTTGTTTATATGTTATGTACTTTATGAACAGGAAATACATTTAGCAAAGTAGAAGCAATTTGGACTACAGCTTAAAATACAAACAATCTGAAAATCTTTAAAAAATTTCTCCATTCTGGTCCTTCACTTCTTGGTCCCAGCAATACCAGCCCAGTGTGCTCAGCAAGAAATGACTCAGGCCCAAGCTCATTCCTTAAAAACTGCAGTCAGTAATGGCAGATATAAGCTGACCCAACACACACTGACTCCCACACACTGTATACCAAACAGCTTGTTCTTAGGCTCCTACAACAAATTTCCAATCTTCAATAAAAAGCCAAGAGACACAATTACAAGAAAAAAAAAATCAACAACAACAAGTAGCCGAACTTAAACATTTCAAAAGAAAAACGTAGCTGACAAAAATTCCGAAGAAAGGCTTCTGTGAGGCAGATGCCAACAATTAGTTATTTGAGAAAGGACAGCAACTCCTTATGTTCCCTTTAACAGTTAATGTAAATCACAGGGGAGTGGGGATGCCACACAAGTCCCTAAGCAGCCATTTGGCACCAGTGAATTGAAGATTATACCAAGTTCAAATGCACAGCTGCAGTAGGAAGTTTTCATATGATTGTTCCCTCTCTTTCCCCCCTCTTCTGTTTTGCCTAATTTAATCTCAGAGATCTTATCTATTGTTTCAGTAATAAGCTCTCTAAACATTGTTAAACTATAAGTATGAAGTTTCTAATGTGATCTTGGGTGGTTTCTTTGTTGTTTCTTTTTCACTTCTAGATTATATGCAGCTTGATTCTAATCCATGTTTACTATATTAAACCACTATTTACCAATTCAAAACGCCCATTACTTCTCTACTAAACTAGCTCCAGGATTACACTTGATTTTCATATATATTAAACTACTATTTGGTCTATAATTATTTCACACAGGGATTACACTTCCTTCTGTTTGCATTTACTTTGACATTAGAATATATCTGGATGACTAAGGGGGTAATTACCAAAGACCAAAGTGTTAAGTGTGCCAAAGAAGAAAATTAATTGTTTTATAACCTCTGTTTCAGGGAAAGAGGCAAAATTTTGCCTCATCAATGAAACTCCCATTTTTGTGAGCTTATGTGGGATCCTGGAGACAGAAGAGCAAAACAAGCGCAGTTCTTATGATTGTTGGATATAACTCTGTCAGGCTTTGTAGCTTCTAGAGAAAAACAGATGTGCTTTGTAAAATATTCATTGTGCACATGCAAAAACAACATTTTGTGCATTGAAAACTGTACCAAATTGAAGGTGAAATGATACAAGCAGAGGAAAAAATGAATTTTCACTAGTCCCATCAGCATTACATAGTTCCTCATTCTGCTCTATCAATTAGTCATGCACAGATATATGCAATGAGTTCAGAAGGAAATTCTTGGGTTTAAACTGTTATGCTATTGTTGGCCTGTACAGTAATGGTTTTGAGCATGAAGTGCCTACAGTCAAGTGTCTCACAGACTCCAGACGTCTGAAACAGCAGTTTATTTAATCAATTGATCATAGGCATGCAGCTATACAGACAGGCTAAGTGAAGCCAGTTCTGCTTTTCCAAATCATGTATCTTTACTTTTCATTTAAGAAATTTAACATCTTGCATCATCTGGAGATGTCATTTCCTGCCCTCCCCTCTGTCCCAATCTCATTTACAAACCGTCTAAAATAATGAGATTCAAACTTCTCTGGGCTGCAATAGCAGCACTTAAGATGATAAAGAGTATTACATTAATTAAAGACAAATGAGATCACCGTTCATGTTTAAAATGATTTTTCAAGAAATAGAATGAGGCTGGGGAAAGGTGATCCTTGTTTCATAGTATATCAAAATAAGTTATTGCAGAATTTTTTTAACCAGAAGGGTGGATTCACTTAGTTCTGCTTGTTTCTGCTTTTAAATCCAGGCCTATAATCTCTACTTTTAGATAATAAAGCGCAGTGATTCCGAGTGCATGCTCTGTTAAGGAAGCTGGAGCCAGGTAGGGATCTACCAAAAATCACTGAGATCATACCATGCAAACCGACCTGGAGGAACATTGACTAATCACCTCCCTGGCAACCTCTGCAGCAATCTTGAGTCTCGGCCAGAATTCCCATCCCACTCCCAATTAAATCACTGATGAATTTCTCAGTGTCTTCCCGAGAAGCCAGCCCAGCTTTTAAAGCTGCCCTCACATGGCAAAGCTCCAGGTAGCACGCTCTGATCTTCCCTCCCAACACATCTGCTTCCACATTGTTCTGGAAAATATACTGCACACCCCTGTGCCTGCAGACATGAATCTGACCCAAAAGCTACTGAGGTGCTGCCTCCTGCTTAAGTGCCTGACTTTTTCCTTCTGGTTGCTTAATTTATTGCCTATTACATTTGCACATAAACAAACATTTCACTTTCAGATCAGGAAAGTTGGACCATATACTTCTGAAACATCTGGTACTTATACTGAAAATACACTCAATGAAACTGAATATAGAAAGACTGGAGACCTACCTAGAAAAAAGTATGATCTTACAGTGAAGAGAAAACTTACCAACTTCATCTGGGCACCATCTAGTGGGGCAAAACTTGTGCAGTAGACAAAGTTCCTGTGCTGGGATTGCAACTAGATGGTGTTAAGCTGAATTCCAGCAAACCTAACTTGAATAGTTAGCCAAATTAAGGGCTTCTCCGGGGAACCAGTAACACATGGAAGTTATAAAAATGTACTTTGTATTTTACTTTTCATCTAACTGGCTATTTCCTTTCAAGTACTTCTTGGGCATTTTTCCACCAAATGGTAAGAATGAATTCACCAGACAATGTCAAATAAAAAGCACTATCAAATGCATCTCAGCATTTCATATGTCTGTGGACAGCCATCATATATTGGACATATATATATATATATTGGACAAATATTGTCCATATATTGGAAAAATATATTTTGGACAACCATCATATTTGAGGCATGGCTTTTGATCATGGCTTTGCTTCTAGCTGGTATCAGGTCAGAAAACTATGGACCTTTGCTCTTTAACATGAGTGAAGGAACCACTGATTCTACTGGGAACACTACTGGGACCTAATGGGACCACTGCTTCTTGCATTTTCAAAACTTTGAGATTTTGCTTCACACCAGCAGGGTGGACCACAAAGTGAGTGGACAGAATGAAAAGAGAGTTACCTCAGACCTGCGTCCCCTGTTGACGTAGACGCAGACGGGGCTGAAGGCGCCGCTGCCGCAGACGTACAGGTGGGTGCGGTTGTACGACTGGATCACGCGCACAAAGTTCCCACAGCCGTGCTGCAGGAAACACAGAGAACAGTCACTCCACAGTGGAAAATGTTAGGAGATGTTGGGAACTCTAGAGAATAGACATGATATATAATTTTAATAGCATCATGAAAACAGCTACTGAGTTTGTTGGTCTCTGGATTTGGACAGCTGTTTCTTTTCATGTCATTTTGCTGCCCTGGGAACTGGGCTCTCGCTGATTGAGCACCACAGATGAGTTATAGAAGAATCCACGTAGTGTTCCCGCTTCCACACAGCAACCCAATTTTCTTTCACGTTTCTCTTGCATGAGAAGAAGCAAGACCTCTACAGGAAACAAAGGCGTAACCTTAGGAAGTTTCCTTAAGGACACCTCTGAAACAGTCTCTTTTCCCTCCTGATTTGTTCAACACAAATGGAGATAATTAAAAAGAAAGCAAGTCTAAATATCAGATTTTGCTATTTGTATAAACAATTTACTTCCAGAACTTTAAACTGAGGTTTGCAGTCAATTGTTGCTTTGTATGGAAGACAAACATCTTCAAATCAGCATGAAAATTAAACCAGAATGTTAAAAGGCCACACGGTTCACAGTATTGGATTTACAGTTTTTTCTTTCCCTTTTGTATCTAACTCTTTCATTTTTTACTGTGATCAATGTTAATGCATTTTATGTTGAAAATAGACTTTTTAAATGAATTTTTTTCTTACCCTGATCCCAGAATTGCTTTCATATTCAATCATCCAAACCCCATCCAAGACAGTGAGAACTGCACATGTTTTATGAGCACAGGGCTGGAAACTGTGCCATCAGTCATCTTCATGAAAATCCGTAGAGTTAAACCTTTAAGTTTAGCAGACTGCACAGGTTTATTTACTTTTAAAGGAATTCACATTTTTGGTTCAGCAGGAGCCAGCACCATACAATATCATCTGAAAACTGGTGCACAACTGGGGTCTTCAGACTGCAGGTAGTGGGTACCACCCACCCTCACAGTGTGCTCCTGGGGGGTGCAGCCAGTCAGAGAACTTCCACACTGCAAAGAGCAGCTCAACAGGCTGTGCAGCATCACCCCAGGACATAGCTAGGAAAGTACTATTACCTAGTTAGATTAGTAACAACCAAAAAAGGTGAGGAAATGGACACTGCATATCTTCTTCCATCTGTCAGAGTCTGGAGGTGCATTCTGTTTACATCGCCTGATTTTCCAGAATTTTACTTTATAGACTGGCTTACAAAGCATTTCAAAAGAAAACTAAACAATTCTTTCATTTTCCTTTGGCTGCACTCAAGGTGCTCTTACTTTATTGCCAAGTACCTAATTTGTGTGTATGTGTGCATGTGGATTATTACTTACTGTAGGATCCTTGCCAGCCATTTTGCACTCTTCAACCTTGTTTGCTGATGCTGGCCAGAAAATCTGTATGGAAAGAAGTATTGTTCAAGCAGTATATTTATTACATAATTTAAAAAATTAATTTCACTGCCTAATCGATTAATAGATTAATTACACTAATAGATTAATATCTAGATATAATTTACACTTTGATTATTAAAAAAAAAAGGATTTTTGTTGATAAGTAAAACTATCTTTGTCTTAGCATGCACTAAACAAAATCAAGGTCCAGGTCTTTGGCTGATATATATTAAGTTTATTACAAATTTTTAAGGCAAATTAATCAATTTATCTAGATTTTTTCTTCTAAATAGGAGAGATTTTCCACCACTGTTGCCTAAATTACTACCCAACTTTACTTTTTTACTTTTACTGAACTTGTAGAAATTATTCACACTAGAAATAAGAAGACTAAAATATTGAAAGAAAGGTTCTTTTTTAAATTATTCAATTTTATCATCAAAGGTTTGGCTAGATTATGGAAAAAGTTACCTGAAATCTCAAGATTTCACATGGATTTCTTTCAGACAGATTTTCAAGAAATTCAAAACATTCAGTCTCTGAATGTTTATCTGTTTATCTCAAATTGTAAATATTTTGAGCTTCTTCCATTATTTATTTTGATTTTGAAATAGGAAAGACATCCATTACAAATTTATCCCCAGAACTCTAGTAAGTGACTGATAACATTTAGCCTCAAGATAACATAAACAATAACATTCAAGGAGCTCTGTGTATATATGTACACATATATATATGTAGAATTATGGATTTGAATGCATATGCATATAGGATTTCTACAGATATATAAGATCAGCAACGTGAATCTGTTGTTAAATAAACAAATGGAAAGACTCTGTGGAATTGCAGAGGTTCATTCTGAGCCTAATACTGGGTGACCACATTTAGTGCCTGAAAGCTTTGTGTTTTTCCTTTCTGTTGATTTTTGTTATTTGTTACTCTCCAGGCCTATATAAGCTGTTGAAATGCCTCACAGCTTCATACTGCAGAAAATATTTCACGTAACAGAGGCCCTCCTATCTAACCAAACTCAGCACAGCATTAAACCCAACCTGCCTAGGACAGGAGGGAGAGTGCCATGCTGGGGCACAGCTCCTGCCAGAGCAGGAAGGCTGGATCACTGTGAGATGGAAATTAGCACAAAGGTCACAGAAGGTATTTCAGATCCTAGAAGGCAGCCCAATTTCAGAGGGAGATTTGGGTACCATTAGGAGGAGGGACGGACGCATTCACACCATTGAAGGAGAGGTATTTAATTTAAATGTAAGTTAGAATGAGCCTCCCGGGCTCCCTGAACAATCAATTCAGGTGGACAGGCATGTCCAGAGGGTGATTCAGAGCAAAGCCTAATTTAACTGTGCTCAATCACTCTCTGGCAGGGCCCCTCTCTCTCCCCTGACACATTAAAAGCCTTGTCTCTTAAGGAAGGCATTTATCTTCCCTGCTGCAAGCCAGGTATCGCTGCCCCTCAGCCCTTCTGAGGTACACTAATAAAGCCCACAGATTAAAGGACTGGATGGATTTGGTGGAACAAGGCCTTTATGATACACCTTCAGGCAAGGTAGTAGCTGTGATAGTCTAAAGACAGGCAAGACAAAGTCTGTAGACAGGTAATAGCTCCACAGCCAAGCTTCCGGGCACACAAGAACTTCTGCAGGTCACCTATTTCAAAAGCAGAGAAGCTGAATTTCAACTGGCTTTGGAGACAAGAGAGGGATCTGTAAGCATTTGATAACATTATTATTTTCACACAGAGGTTGCCTACTACTGTTTGCTGAGGAAACACAAAGTCCTTGGAAAACACCATCTCAGTAAGTGAGAGAAGCCAGAAAACAGGCAGTGTCAAGGGGTAGATGTGCATCATGGTGCCCAAAAACCCCAAATAAAGTGTCTCAGCTACCCAACTGAAGGGCAAAAGCTGACACAGACATAACAGGAGATTGGAGAATAGTTCACTGATTAGGGTCCAGAGCACAAAACATAAAAAAAAATGTAGTAAAAGGTTAAGGACAACGCTGTCCTTGTTTTTTTTTGGTTTTTTTTTTTTTTTTTTCATATGGCCTGAGAATGATAGTGTGTATCTTCTTCTTCCTTGAGGATTCTTCTAAAAGTGCATCTCTGAACTATCTTATCTTGGAGAGACGTGGAAAGTGTCAAACCACACAGATTTTCCTTGTGAGGCCAGGCCAAGCAGAATATTGCTTCAAAATGAGTAAATAGATAAGTTTTAAACAGTGTTTGAGGAACAGCCTATAGCTTCATCTGCATTACACATAAAACAAGGACTAAAAATTCCACAAGGTGTGGGCATGGACTTCTGTGCAAAATAATCAAATTATATATGTATTTTTTTTTTGTCTTACAAAGAAAGGCACGGACTAAAGCAATCTCAAATTCTCAAAATAAAACTTGAACTTACACTGAGGGGGTCTTGGCTTATATTGTTAATATTCAGAGACAGAATATGATCTTTACTCCCCACATAGATCCGATCCTGATCTTCATCCATCAATAATATCCTGTAATCCAGGGGGCTGTGGGATATCCTGTGATACTCAGAGGTCTTAGTTTCTTGCAGCTCTGAAATAGTAAAAACAGTAGCATAGTAAAGCAGTTCACTCACGTTTCTTGCTTCTCAGCTGCAATTCTTTCTAAATAAAGACAACTTTGGGCACAAATGGGGCCAGAGAGGGAAAAAAAAGCCTCATTGAACACTAGCTAATAATAAAATGGCTGAGGTAAAACAAAGTTTCTTTTCCCAGTTTGAATACAATTATTTTGTACATTAAGTAGATAGATACAACTCATAAAAATCAGGCAGTGCTTTTATTCATTCATCTAATTAATTCTTATTTTAATGGGTATTATTATTTACAGCTTTGCTTTTTAAGGAACATAATTTATTAAATTAATCAATGTGTTCAATACATTCTGAAGTTTATGACTGCAGAAAACCCACAAGATCAATGAGAACTACATAAGAACCTTTTACCTCCTTTTCCTAACAGGAGGCTTCACTAAGAATAGGTTTTTATCATTTTCAAGGTCAAATTTTACTTTGCTCTTCATCATCATGCATGGCTTACTTAAAAGAAAAACAAAATTATTCAGTCAAGTCCAAATGTGTCTGTTCATTGAGTTGTTTGTTTACAGGTTTGGACCAAACTAACAGAACTGTAGAAGGAGCTCTATTTTTTACATAAAACCTTTTTCTACAAAGTGAAGTGAAAACATCCTTTGATCTCAGCAGTGCAGGATCAGGCCTGTTACAGGAATAGCATAAGCAACTGCAAATAAGTAATACTTGCTGCCTTCAAGAAAGCTCAGCCTCCCATCTTTGCTAAGCCAATATATTTTGGGCCCCAGTCAGATTGTTTTACTTTTCAGTAATTACAGAAGGGAGATTTCTCAAGAGCTGAGAGTCAAAAAATAAAACCTTAATAATCAATTTGTCTTTGTTAAAATATTTAACATATAATTATGCTTTATTTCTTGAATATTAGGATTGAATTGTGTTCCCTCTGACTCTATGAAAATGAGCTCTGCTATAATGTATATTCATAAATGTAAGATCTGAACCCACAGGTCTCAGTTGCAAACTTTGTCTGGGACAATATGGCTTGTCACTGTTGGCAAAGGTTTTTTAAAAGCAAAGTTTTTTGCTCACTCATTCCCTATGGAAAACAGTAAATGTCTTATACAAAATTAGTTGTCTGAAGCTACTGATGTTTTATAAAACAAAACTCTCAAAACAGAAAAAATTCTGTATATGTGCTCTATTAAAAAAATGCACCAAAAGAAGTGTGCCTAAAGTATGCGCCTTCTGCAAAACATATATTTAGCTGAAAGCAATTTTTTTTTAAGTACTTGGAGAGCCATTTTTAATCGCAGGCAGAAGTTGAAGTCCTAGGATTCATACCTGTCTAGTAGAAAACTAATGATTGAAAGAACACTTATCAGAATATAATTTGCATTGATAAATATGATACATAACTCCAATTAATTAACTACTTTCATAGGAAGATGAAAAATATTTCCAGTTACTGAAAGATAATTGTGTTCTGATTAATTTAGATGTGAGACAGGTTTCAGGAGCTGAGTTTCCTACATGAACTTATTTATGGTAATATAAAAATAAAAATGAATAGTATTTATCTTGTGCCTTGACAACAGATAAACATACAATAAAGATTTACAATCTGTGCCTAAAAATCTGAAAAAGAACTTAAGTATATATGAAAATTGTTCACAGGACTTTCAGAAGCCTTTTTTTTTTAGTGCTTGAGAAATCAACTGTTTTTCTTCACTTTAAAAAACTCCTCCCTGTAAGCTTTAGCTAGGGTTGTCCCAGGCCCCTGGGAGACTCACCAGCACAGTGCCATTAACACCAGCACCTTTGGCCCTCTGAAATTCTCACAACCAGTCTCAGGCACTCATGCTCATCCCTTTTCCTGGGGCATTACTAACTTTACTATAACACTTGGAGGCTGTAAGGTGAAACTGGACCTTCTCCTAACTGTACATTTGATATACCAGGAAAGCACAGATAAACTGGGCTGGTTTCCCACCCAACACGGGGTAAATGTGAGCACAGTGATTGCACAACAGGACGTCCCTCCTTATTGCCCCACTGACTGACAGTGGTTGACAATGAGAACACCACGGCTGATGTAAAAGATCATCATGATCATGATGACTGCTTTCAAACAGGAGACAAAGACAGCAACAGATTTCCACAACTTTCATTTATCAAAATCCATTATTTTCTTGGATTTTTAACCTCTTTGAAATAATATTATTCTATCCAAGGCTCCTGAAAGATAATCTGCTTCCATCGTGCTGCTGATGCAAAGAACACCTTATGCCAGATTACTAGACTATGGAAACTCAACACCATTCATAAGAGGAAGGAAAGCTGTGAAACAAATACTCTCACAATGATTTATTAGTTTTATTTCTTTTAATACTGAAGTTTATAGCTTATTACACTTTCTGGGCTACTCAAACAAGTAGGGAGGGAATTTAATCAAATTTTATTTTCATTCAACAAAATTTACCACACAATCACCCAAGAAAATTTAATTTTTTTAAAGATTTAATACGTGATTGCTGTTGCTAAGAGAAAGCAGTGGTTGCAAAGATGCTATAAGTTCTTTCACATTCCCTTTCATCTCTCTCAAACAAAAGTTTTTGGCAAAAAATGAAGTAGACATTTACTGACATTCAGGGCAATTCTATTCCATTCCTTGAGAACTTAACCAAACATTGAAAGCAGAAAAACCTATATAGAGAATGATGCTACAGACAGCTCTCTAAATATTAAAAATTTTATTTGACAATAAAACAATATACAAGTAATTTTCATCCTTAATGATACAAAAATAATCTTTGCTTGTAGTTTTTCTTCATCAGTTGGTGACTTTTGCCTTTCCTCAGGGATAAAACCAATACCAACTTGATCCCTACTGTAAGAAATCTGATCTTAGAGGACAGGTTGCTTTAATGAAGGAACAAATGCTTCAATGAATTCCCTTTCCAGAATTATGCTTATTATTGAACTGCACATTTTGGACATCCCAAGCACTGGGAATTTTCTCTGTACACAGTGCACAGCTTACTGACAATTGGACAGTTTAAGTCCCTACTCTTTAATTATCCTTCTAATTGACCACAAAAAGAGTATTTTTTAAATAAGCCATGTTCTCACAAAAGAAATAACAAAATACTTGTGTAATATCTATTACTGACATCACAAAAGCCATTGTAACAAACCTAAATATTCTTGCCAGTACAAAACAATTTTAGCTATTAGAAACAGGGTATCCAGGGAGGTGTAGTTATCTCACACAGACTATTATAACCAAATTATCCAGCCTGCATAAGGATAAATGAGCTAGATCCATCAGGTAGTCCTCTGAATGTCTTATTTAATCACTCAACCTCGAACTTCCATCACTCCTTAATTCAAATTCACTGGAAGCACAATGTTGAAAACAGTCTGGCTCTCCAAAACTAAGGAATATAATAATCTCTAACATGTAGAGGCAAGACCTTAAGTGACTTCCTTGGTTGACATCTTATAAGGATGTTTGATGCATTTGTTACTGAAATGAATGCAATTTTTAGTGGGATCTCTGCAGGATCTTCCCAAAATATAACTTCCTTTTTGCAGACTCACATAACCACTTATTACTGAACATTCGACATAATCAAGAATTACCTTTATGTTGTAGGGTTTGGTAAGCTGTAGCTATGGTATGCAAGCATCCCTAGCCCAAGTTCAAAGCACTGAATTAATCCACTGATAAACTGTGGATAAACCATGACACGTGACAGACTGCATGCAGTCATGCCTGCACTCTACCATCCTGGATTTCCAGCCTAGCAGGGCTTCTTTGAGCAAGCCTAGGATGGTCTGTCAAGCTTTTAATTTAGGATCCCCTGTGGGAGAGTGCAAGAAATAATATGTTTTCCTCCTCTTTCCTGCTGGCATAAGGATTCAGTCTCAGAAGGCTGTTTATGGGGAAGTTCAGAGCAGAAGTAGAGATCTGGTGTCTGTGCTTCAGAAACAAGCAGGGAGTAAAGCACAGCAATCCATTCACACAAGCACCACAGAGATGGGCACAAACACAGCTTTCCAGGAAGATGGGCTTCATCTCCCCATGGAAGCTCTGCCATCCAAATTGGCATGGATTTTATGTAGTCCTAGTGATGTGGAAGTCAGCAATACAATGCTGTTTTATTTTACATTCTCATGGGGTGTGGGGTGCACAAATCACACGCCTTGTGTACATCTAGCAGCAAGCTCAATGTTAGCCTCTGATTATGGAGGCTGTAAAACTCTCTTAAGCCTCATTAAACCTTGAGTTTGTGCCAACAAATATGCCAGCCCATGCCAATGTGAGACTGCAATGTAAAATCTCACCTTCTAGGAACTGGAATGAAACCAATTTTCTTTTTTTTTTTTTTTTTTTTTTAATAGAATTAAGTGTTTAAGTAGGACAATGTTTTTGCTTATAACATCAAATGGAAACAGTCCCCTTTTGTGCACAGGTCATGTTTAGACAGGTGAAAAAGTCATTTGGACATATAGACACTATGCATAATGTTGCTACCATTGAATGGAATGGTTATGCATTTTAAGAATGTGAGTGATATCTGAGGTATTTGCAATGTTACCAAAAATAATTTAAAAAAACCCAAAACCAAAAAACTTCAGCCAGAAGAAAAAGTCTGCTTTGTTTAATTTAAATATTTTCCTTCCTACTTAGTATTTACAAATCTCTTCGTTTTGTAACATTTTAGCAGAAATGATTGGAAAAGATTTAGTTAAACGATATCAGATTTCATAAGAATCAAACAATTTTAATTATTGTTTTCTTGGCATTATTTTTAATTTTTTTAGTGTAAAGACATGGAAGAAATAAATGCATCATTTTTATACTTTACACAGTACTTGTGGAAATAGTCTGCTATTACACTGCAAGTCTGAGAACACCAGTGACTACTTTTTCAATTTCATGTACGGAAAGAGAATAAGTAAAGTGAGGATATTTCTTTCCAAAACTTCAGAATGAGTCACCTTTGCACTGTCAATATTCCTTTTCTTTGAAGATGTATGTATTGATTCCTTCTGCTTAAGGGGTTGAGATAAGGGAGCTGCTGAAGCATTTTGCCACTGCTCATGCAGTGTTCAAACTAAAACCCATCCCTCATCCATTCTCAAGCACATCCCATTGTGAATGGGGACACAGTCATCTCATCAAAGAGCCATGAGTAGCCACATGTGCTACTGGTCAGTAGTGTGCCTTAACCAAACAGGGCCCAAAAAGGCTCAGATGGACGTCTGACCTTTTCTTTATCTCTTCTTCATGCATCAGAGTTTTGACTCTTTTCTTTAATGCTGTTACAATGAAATCTGGCTTTTTATGTAAGAGGTAATAACTTCATAAGAACTAGAAATCAGAGATGTGCACACTTGCTTCTGAATCCATCTGAAATGGGTTTAATTGTATTTTTATTAAAAAAAAAAGTGAAAGGGGAGAAAATAGATTTACAAGTGCTCATAAAATCACATGCTAATTAACAAGATCATTTGAACAAGACAGAAGAATGGAGTTCAGATTGCACAGGCTGAAACAGAGCCCTTTTTTTGCCCAGAGCTAAAATGTATAATCTGCTTGAAGGAAACTTAGTTGCTGCATTTGGAATGAGAGTAAATAACAAGGAAATGTCAATTATATCTAAATATGATCTGGTTTAAATATACACCTTGAATACTTGTGGGTGTATTTGCTACGTGAGTTGAGAGTGAAATTTAAACATTCCTGGACAGAGATAGTGAAGTCTTTTATAAAGGGGAATCAGAGCACCAAGGTGAAGTCTTCAGAGAATCAGGCCCAGAGGTGGCTCTAGCATGTCTGAAGAACAATTTGTCACCTGGAGCAGCTCAACATATACATTAGGAGCAGTAAAACACTCAATAGCTCTTTGTGAAGGGGACCATGTGTTGATAGGAAAAGACACACCAGTTAACAGTTGACCTTAAGCAGAGCATTCACATATGTCAGTAGATGGTTTTTTGTTTTTTTGGTTTTTGGGTTTTTTTTCACAATTTGCAAGATAGAAATCCTGAAATCCTGGTAACTCACAGACTTTAAAAAAAAATCACAATCGAGTAGTAACTGGCTTTTAACACTGTGCCTTTTAAAAAGTTGTACCAAAAGGGAAATAATACATGACAGAGTGCTGTTTTATTAAAATTACAGAAATCTGTAACAGAATTTTTCATCTTTTATTTAGTACTTTGAAGGAAAAAGGAGGGGTAGATCCTCTGAGGTGTGGGCAGCTGCCAGTTTTGCGCAGAAGGAATGTGCTTTCTAAGCAAAAGCAAACACATGAGACGAGAAAGCCACTTACTCGTGTGTGGCAAAATGTATTAACATGGCTTTGTGGCACACTTATCAACCCAAGACATCCCACGACATTCCATACCTCTTTATTGAAGCTTCAAATTATGAAGAAGAGGTATGATTTCATTTTCACAGATATTGTCACGTGAAATCATACCACATTCCACAACAGAAAACCCACTCCAAAACAAAGAGGAAAAATGTGTCAATGTTTTTCAAACTGCAGTTACACAGCTATTCTAAGTCTTATCCTAAGCCAAATATTCCAGTACTGAGATTCCTTCATTGAGCATTATGCAAGACCACCCACACCCTCCAGCCATCTAGTCTCACTAGGCTGTAGACACTTCTGGGCATAATAACATCAGGTTATTTCTCCATTTACATCACTGTAAACCTCGAATAACTCCTCTGAAATCTGTATAGGTACTTCAATAAAAACATTGAAAAGTAGGCTTCCTTTTTTTTTAGCAAGTAGTGTGCAGTTATGATTTTATATAAATGCAATTTTTATGCTTTATTATAGAAGATGCTACAAATACTGCCATTCTACAGAACTTTACAGAAGATATCCTATTTTTCAAGTATTACCTTGCTCTTTTCTGCTCATTAGTATCCTGTCCAGGCCTTGTTCTGATTTTTGGTCCCAAAACAAAAGGGACAACTTTGGCAAGCATGGAGAGCCATAAAGATAGGCCAACTGGGTTTAAGATTACTGCAGCCGAGTTATCCATGTCAGATGTGAGCCAGTCTCCTCCAAACCTTGTGTGTAACAAGCTTGTGTACAACAGCACTGCAGCATGAAAGCTGCTCTCCAAAAGCTGCATACTTCAAAGTCTGCACAGTTACACAGAATTTACCCACTGACTGCTTTCCAAAACCCATGGAGAGAGAGGGCCCTTGCCACATTGCCCAAAGGCTGTAGAAGCTCAGCCTGGGTGCACACAGTGGCTTTACCATTGGCACTAGGGATGATTTTGTTTTTCAGATGCAGGAGTGAGAAGCTTTTGGTTGCCAAGAATGACATTATTTTTGAGACAGAGTGAGGAAAAAAAAAGCTGCACCCCTGGAGAAGTCAGACAGATTCCACATAGTTTTACTTCTTCTGGGAGAAGTATATCTCTTCATTGTAAACTCTTGCGTTTTCTCTCTTCTCTTTTTTTCTAGTGGGCCACCAATCACAGCACTGGAAGAATGGCTGTGCTTCTTCCTGTGATGCTCAGGCACACACAGAAATGTTCCAAGTAGTGATCAGACTAATTGGACAGATAAACCCCTGACTGTATGCAGACACTGAAACTTTGATACAAATTTACAGAGAGATATGAAAAATGGAAGACAGTGAATTATTGTAATTGTCTGCCCAAAAAAAAAAAAAAAAAAAAAAAAAAGATTGAAGGTTGTGATAGTCTCCAAGTCAGGACTGGGCAACAACATGAGATCTGGGAACTGTTTTTCCATATCATACCTCTTCATCCCATTTGCCACTAATGGGTTGGCCACTGGGAGAACAAGGTCTGAGTTGACTTCTCTTTAGGTTTGCATCTCATTCAGGCTATTTCTTTTGTGATAAAAGCAAACATTTTAAGGCTTAGGATTAAGTACCTGACTATTTACTCCCCACAATCAGGTCAGATGATGTCAGCTGAGACATCTTTGAATACTGGAAAGGGAAAGAGAGGAAAGGGGAGAGTGTAAGTAAAGTTGGGTCAAAGGTAGGTTGATTTACTACTAGAATTGTCTGTCTTTGCAAATTTATCTTTCTGTTCAATCTAAGTGAGTACTTTGCAGATAGTCTGTAGACAGTGAAGACAGAATTTGGCTTTTGCAAAACTGACAGCTACGGGGGAGTAGCAGTGTGCAGTTTTGAGACGTTAATACATCTTTGCTGATGATGTGATGCCATCTGTAGTGAAGATCTATCAAATGTTTCAGAATAATCAACACCTGAAATAATGAAAGTGTTATAGCAGTCTCCCAACTTCTTTTCAGACTGAAAAAGCTCTTAATATCAGCTCACATGCAGTCCTTTTCTCTCTGAGCATATTTTCACTAAGCTGCCGAATTATTTGTTACCAGCTAATAAAAACTCACTGAGCTAATAAAAACTCATTGAGAAAACACAGCTCATCCACTGAAAAATTTCATTATGGTTTCTGTAATAAAGTAAGAACCCGCTTCACTCTGGCAAGGCAGAGGAACCCTATCCATTGTATTCCTTTCCCTCTCCCAAAGAGCAACCTCCCCAGAGATTCAGCAAATCTTTCTATTGTCTACAATTGACATTATTGCCCTTGCTGCAATAATCCTTGCCTTTATTGATGTTACCAAATGTACAGCAACTTTAACCATGCTACTTTATCCACAGATCTCCTTAAAACATATTGTTCCTAGCTTCACTAGTCACTTCTCACCACTACTCTGTACAAAATAGGGTAATTTAGTATATGCAGGCTTGGTTACAGTTCCATTATTATTATTATCAATTTAATCAAATTAGGATTAGCTATCAGGCAAACATCAGGCATAAAGAGATCAAGCTAAATCCCAGTGCTTAGCATTCATTCGTTCTTCATTAAAATAATATAAAATTTACCCAGTTATGAGCTGAAGAAACTTTGGAAGGTGGTATTTCTCATTCAAAAGAATGACAGTAATAAATTTGTTTCAGTTGACTGCTGAACTAAAGGGTAGCATTTTTATACATTAAAAAAAATTGAATTTAGTGGGATATTCATAAAAACAGCAAAGTTGCTCATAGCAAAATCAGGCAACGAAGTATGTGGCATGGTGGGTATCAGACACAAATAGGTAAACCACTGCTTCTTTTTTGGTATGTTTTCTTATTTCCTCAGTATCAGTATGTCAATGGGATGCATATACCTGCCTAAATACTCTTGTCTATATATCAGATAATCATCTCTATATACCAAGTCAAGATAGTTAGCAAGCTCTGCTTTACATCTGGGAAGGATAAAAGAAGCACTTATTCTCACTCGACTATGTGAGAAAACAAAGCAGCTGGAGGTCAACAAATGGCATCCCCTGCTCAGTGAACCTTCCATGAACCCCTAGTTCAACACGATGCCAGAAGGGTCATTATATCAGAGATAACAAATTTCACCAAAAGCAACAGCCATGCTCGATTCCACAGTCATGTCACAACTGCATTTATCCAAATCTTCCATTGTTATTCCTATTTACAGAAATCTTAGAGTAATGGAATACTTTTCCACAATATTCTTAATGCCTTTCCTCTATTTATTTGTTGTTCTGTATGCTTTAGTAACCAGTGTACCACCCCTTGCAGCCTAATTTGAGCTCTTGGATTTTATTTTATTTTGCAGCTGCAAGGCCACCCAACCTTTTTCACTGACAGGAAGCAAGCTGCTTTCTGGATGTGGGTGTTTAGGATGCTTTCTGAAGCCAAGGAAAGTTTGGTTTGGGAGAAAAGCAAAGGTCAAGCCTATCTTTAAATGTCTGAGCAGTTGGTTCTTTTTTTCTCTTGAAACAGATTTTTCTGGTATATTAAATGCATTCAATCCTATTGGAGGAACAGCCATGTGGTTTCATCAGATTGCACATTAAGTGTTTTTGTTTTTTGGGTTTTTTTTTGTTTTTTTTTTTTTTTTCCCTAATTACTGTTATGACCCAACCTGCTTCATTGAATATGGGATTTGGCCACATCCCCCAGAGGATTTCAGTGGTTGGACACAACTGGAAATTATTAATTTCATCATCAGTGTTTTCTGGTTGTGTTGCTGAACATCATGGACTGTTCTAAGTTTCATATTAAATACAACATTTTTTCAATATTCATTAAGACATGGGGTGTGTTTTGTTTAAATGTCAACTTTAAAAATAAAATATTTCCAAGCATGTGTGCAATGAAAATTATTTTATTTAAACTTGGGGGTTTTTTTGTATGGATTTGGCTCTGTCACTGCTAGGTGTCATTAATAGGATGTGGCTGTCCCTACTGCTGGCTCCTGGGAGCAGGAGTGCTCCAAGCCTGCGGGCAGCCATGCTCAGTGGGCAGCACAATTGCTGTTTAAACACACAGAACACAAACGTTTTTCACTCTTTTTCACACCATGAAGACTGACACAAAGAGTGAATTTAGGAGCACATTCCAGAGCTGCATGCTACCATCAATCTTCAAGTGATCACCAGCTGGTATTTGGGTGCACAATAAAAGTCATGTTCAGTGGGCTGAGCACAGCCTGGTGGATTAGAGTCCTCTCAGCTCTAAATCCTGTTCTGTGGTTATTTTGCTTTTTGACTTTAGACATGTCACATAAACTCTTACATAAAGACTTACATATGTAAAGTGAAGGTAACAGTTTGGTACTTATTTGACTGGGTTGTTTTTTGTACTGCACTTTGTAATGTACAAAAAAACCTTTGAAATGAAAATGAAATAACTGGATGAAGTTATTTCAAATGTATTTCATATGCAAAAAGAGATATTTTTTTGTTTGTTTGTTTGTTTGAAGTCCAGATGCTTCAGACTTAATAAGCTCAGCCAAAACTCTGGTTTGGATTTAAGAGATAACTTTTATGCTTTTCTGTTTATATTTAATTTGAATGGAAAGCCATTAAAATAAATAAACCTTCTGCAGTCACTCACTCCATGTTTAAACTAGACTTGCCATATTTATTCATCAAGATGGCCATTTAGAACTTAGCCAAAAGTGAGGAAAAAAGTGTAAGAATTCTCTTGTTTGCGTTCACACAGATAGGAAAAAAACCAGATAAAACCTACTTGTTTATATTCAACTTTCAGTTATGAAACATCTCATGATTACAACACTATCTCTTTCAGATAATGGGAGGCTCTAACAGAACTGAGCAATTAATGTATTTGGATATGTTGAACCACAGCAATGAGAAAAAAAAAAAAAGACAAATCTTTGCTTCCAGGTAAAAAGGCAGAGAAGTCAAGATGAGTAATGTACTCGATAAAATACTGTGTCAGCCTCCTACAGGTCCAGTATAGAAACGGGAGGTTCTAGGAAGGAAGGATTCAATCAGCAAACCAAACCTGAAGGGTATTTAGATTCCTGACAGATTAAAATTGGCACACTGCAGGTACAGGACAGGAAGTGGCAACAGGATAGAAATCAACCACAGTCATCCCCTTATCTCTACAGCAAACTACTCACTGTAGCACAGGATGACGCAAATATCCTCAGTATATAACTCCGTGCCCTTAATCCTTAAACAAAAATTGCATTAATTTAAAGGCAAAAATCATAGATTGTGTCTCTTCTGTATGTCCTGTACTTATATTTTGGAAGCACAAGCAAAATAATATGGCTATTCATTTAATGTGTAATGTGCAAATATGTAGAACAAAGGAGATTTGTTTCATGATCAGAACAGGGAACTAACTATATGTATGAACTCCTGGGCACTTGCTCTCTGACCTTGAACAAATCTCTCACCCTCCATTTATGTCAGTTTAACCATCTGCTATATGTTTATAACAACACTTACCTGTCTTTCAGAATTACTACCAAGTTCAGTTAATGTATGTTTGTTAAAAAAACCAACAAATTAAAGGCATTTTTATGTTCAAGGTAGTATTCTAATTCAAGTTTCTGCTAACCATTTAGGCTTATTGCATAATAGTTTTAAATCACTGTATTTTAAAGGTACACATACTTTAGTGTTTCTCTTTTGTATAAAGCAATGCTGCCTAATGCACAATCCATTTTAGCTCCATTAAATAGATGTCATGAATTTGATTGCTGTAGAAAGAAAATATCTACAATGTGATTGTGACAAAGCAAATAGAGACAGTTCTGAATAGCTTTTAATCAGAATTTGTTTACTAAAGGCAAGCTAACTTCAGTAGATTTGGCTGTGAGGAGGAATGCCAAATAGTGACCTTTTGAACTCACATTGAATGAAAAATATTTTCAACAGGTTTAAGTCCTTTAGTTGGTGTTTATTAAATAGGGCTTTCACTATTATATAGGATATATTTTGACTGGTTCCCTTAAATAGCTTCAACTTCATAGCATTTTAAAGTATATTTTCATATTTATATTTTTACAAACTTTTTCTCTATTATGAAAACTAACATTTATTCTAATAACTTTTAGCTTTGTTAAATGATCTCTCATAGCTGCTCCTCTTGCTCGGCTCTGTTTGCTATTCCATGCTGGGTTACTGGGTGTTTTACTGGCACTGCAAGTTCCCAGAAAAAGGGGTCTCTTAAATCAGATGCATATTTAGTGTAGAATAAATAATTTAAACTAATTTTTATGTATTTTTGATGGCAATCTATTATAATGCCTAAATATTATCAATGAAGACACTACAATCTAGTGATACTGACCTTTTCCATTTGTGCTACAAAAGTTATCAAATTGACTCTTGCTATGTGAGTATCATTAGCCTGAGAATTAAAGCACTTTACACAACACTGGATTTTATTGTCACTGACCAGTGTCTGTTTTATTGGTGTTGAGATTTGAACATTCAGACTGACTCAGTGAAAAATCAGGTCAACAAACACAGAACCACTGGCATAAAACATAGTATTAAAGCATTAAGAATCAATTCTCAACTTTCCAAACAACTGTTAGAAATGAAGTCTCCAAATTTACCATATTTACCAGTTGGCTGCAGGTAAAATTTTAAAAAAAATGTTAAAGTATTAGCTGAGGGTGAGAAATTACCTAGAAGTTCAGATGCTTGGGCTCTAGTCCTGGTATTATAAACTAACCTAGAGCACAGACAATCATCTTCAGAAATGTCATCCTCAGTTTGGCAACACCAGTCAGACTCTCCTGGTACAGAATCCCTAAGGCAGAACTGAGGAAAGCACAAATGTCCAGCTACTTTTGAGAATATTTCTGGAATTATCCTTCTGTCTTTTTTTTACAGCCATGACAGACAATTTCGTACAGGTTGGTAAGGCCTGACCATGCATATCACAGTCACCAAAGTACTTAGGCAGAGAAATTATTTTGTTCTGCATGCCAATACACCTTAGGCAGACAACCCAATGCAAAGAGAAACTAAGAAAACTGTGCAGGGTTCTCCACACAGTACAGTTTACATCTGTGAAAATATCTGAATATGAGCTTGGTTGAATTTTCCTGAATTAATATTCTGAATTTAGGCTCTTCATTCCCACCTAGATGCCAGCTTAGGTGCGTAACTGGTGTATTAAATTTGTTGTTATACTTCCCTGCCATGTTGCACTTCCTTTACTCTAGCTTTGGTCATGTCATAACTACTTTCATGTCTTTCTTCCATAGTTAAATTCTGTACAGCAATGCCACTTTATGTTCCAAAATAGGTCCTCCAAAAGAATTCTCAACACATTTCATAACAAAGAAAACATGCTGGAATCTGGGGCTCAGGTCTAATTCCTGAGTCTACTCCCAAGAGGCAAAGTGGGCTGTTCTAGAAATAGAACAATGCAGAGCAAATGATTAATGATTTACAGCTTCTGAGATAAAGTACACACAGAGAAGTCCATCCTTCAGCGCTCCTTGTACCAAACAAAATGGTCACAAATCCTGCACTGCCAGAAAATGCAACTACTTTAGGCTTAAAACATGACAAGATGATGAGGGCAGTGTACTTCAGCCTTGGGCATGAGAAAAGGGGAACTTTAACAATCAATGACTACTCTGGGGAGAAACATTCTGGTGGATGAGGGAGAACACAAGAACCTAAGTCATCCAAACCAACATAATTTTCTGCTTTTTTATTGATTTCAACCTTTTTCTGTAGGCTCCTGTTTTGTTTTGTTTTTCTCTAATGACTGCAAAAGAAGCCTGAATGATTAACTCAGAGTGGATATCAAGTATTTACATGATGACATAAGAATTTCCTGAATGTGATAAATTTGAAGTTCCTCAATATGATTAAAATACAACTTTGTCTCACCTGGTACCCCAAGAGACAAGTGTAACAGACAGTAAAAAAAAAAAATCTGAAAACAGCAAAGGGTTTGTTTGTTTCAATGATTGATTATGGGCCACTGAAATAAAAAATATGCTTAATTTAAAGTTAACTCTCTAACTGTAGTGAACTCAAATGTAATTGTATCAAAAACCTCCAAGCAGGACAAAAATCACACAGACAGGAGTGCGACAAATTAACTTGGATTTATCATCTAAGAAAGTAAGTGACATATGAGGAGAGCAAGGAAGGGAGGGCAATAAAATATCTGCAATTTGAATACATTTGCATT
The DNA here is from genome assembly GCF_024509145.1 of Vidua macroura. Lineage (NCBI taxonomy): Eukaryota > Metazoa > Chordata > Aves > Passeriformes > Viduidae > Vidua > Vidua macroura. The sequence continues at coordinate 63,070,849 of NC_071575.1, forward strand.
AATTTCCTCATAATATTAGCTACTGTCTAGTATCCCCCTGCCCTTTGCACACTAAGTCAAAGCAAACCTGCATTATTTGTCCTGAAAAAAACTATTCATAGAAGCATTCAGAAGGTGACTTTTCATAGATGTCAAAAAAAATCATGCAATGCTTATTGCATTATAAATGTTTGCAGGTTCTGTCAGGCTGCACATATTTAGATGCTGCTTACAGATAAATGATCACTGTCCAGATCATGTGATTAATACTGGTTTTCTCCTTCAGTTCTGCTTCCCTTTCTCCTGCTCTCTAATAAGATAAAGGACTATCCTTTCAGCTAGTATCAACTTATACATACCACGTGAGATGGTAGAGAGCCCAGGTCCAAGTGATAACATTTATTTTTCAAAATCATAAAATGCTGCTGCTGAAAGACAGTTTTTGTTCTGTGTCTTGGCCTCCAAATTATTCATACCCTGCAAAAATTCTGCTTCAAGTAGCTGACACAAAAAAATCCCTTTAGTTGTTCACATAGGACATTTTAAATCTCTTGCAGAGTTATTTATAAATATTGTATTAATGTAATTAAAATAAGACCTATCAATTACATTAATTAATAACATTAGTGTGTGGATGTCTGCCTAGCAAGTGTGCATAGAGTGAAATTTGTTTGAACTCTTTTTTCTGCTGCAGTGATACTGTTACTCGGGAAATATTAGTACTTAGCTAGATTTAATTGAACAAAGAAAACTATGTCAATGGCCTTGTGGAAAAATTCTAATCAGAAATGAGCAAGTAGTTAAACAAGCTTGCCTCTGTACTGAAGAAAAAATAAGAATACAAATGATGATCAGATATGAGGACATAAAAATATGCATTACCAATCTGGAATAGATAAAATATTAAAATATTCCCAGAATCTCATCTCTTTTGCTATATTGATGCCATTTAGGTTTTGCCTTTTTTCTTTCATATGTTCTCTGTGTTCTTCACACATATATTTGTAGCTTTGTAGTCTATTGCATTAGTGATTAGTTTTCCAGTACTTTCCCATGGCATTTTCTTAAGCAGAAGGACAAAACAAATTCCAGAGCTCCAAGCTCAGGGAGGTACAAGGCTCTTGTGCTATCTTGGTTCTTCCTGGGAACCAAAGCCGAAAACAACTCTTCCAGATACATTCTCATGGAAAAAGTACAACTAGTACCAAAACGGGGGCTCCAGAGAAGGGGCTTGACCTGGGGCGGGGGGGGGGGAATTGCATCAACACTTGTCCTCCTAATTGGTGCTTTTTATAAATTTCGCTAATTTCCTGAAACCTATAAGAAATGTACTCACCCATGGGCGGATGGGCTTTTGTGAACATCTTTCCACAACTGTTCCTGAAGGCCTTCAAATAAAGCCCCCCTTTTGTATTACGTCCTCACTAAAATTATCTCCAGTTTCATTTCCAGGTTGGGCAAAAGGCAACACTATGTGAAGGTAAAGAGCACTCAATTATTGTGGGTTTGTATGTGAGCATATCCCACTGTGATAAGGGCCATGTTATTTCTGATTCCATTTCATGACACAGATGATGATGCTCTTACTTATTTTGTGTCAGTTTGTGAATTCATTAAATCAACACATTTTTCCTATGTCTTGCCTCTGAAATTATAGTGAGTAGTTTATAAAAGTCAATTGACTCAGCTTGTAGCTGGCATCAACCAGGTTCTTCTTACTGAAACAATGCACTTCTTGTAATAAATGCCTCTTAGATTAACTTGAGCTCTGCTACTGGATAGATGCAGAACCATAGATGCATCATTACATCTGTCTACTTCTCCTTCTGGCTTTGGTCTGTCTTGTTTATTTGGATTATAAACTTCTCAAGATGGGGCCACAGACAGCAGTTTCTGAATGCCTGTGCAGAAGGACAAGGGTGGCATATTACATAACTTCAGTTTACTGCAATATCAATTAAAAAAAAAAGTTTTATAGTGGCTTAAATACTTTGGAAAGGGGTACATATAAACACCTCCCCCTTTTTAATCAGTTTTTTAAAAGTGCTTCTGGAAGAAAGACTTTATGTCCCCTTTTTGCATTTTGAACCGACTGAGCAATGTTCCTATTGGAAACTTCGGTTGCCTCCAGTCTACTTCATCTCTTGGGAGGTCCAGGGTAAATATGTTATCATTGCTATTGAGTCACTCAACCATAGCAACAACCCAAGCCAATGCCAAATCCTCTCAGGCTGTTAGGATTGCAAGTAATCTAAGCATCATCTTCTGGAGCAAATCAGCAGGCAAGGAAAACACAGGAAAGTGACATGTAAGAACTGGCTTTGAATATTAAGCAAGGAATGTCAGTAGAAAGTCAAAAATATCTTGTATGGCAGCATACACCACAGGCCCAAAGTCAGGATTGCCACTAAGTTACAACAGACCTGCAAACATTCTAGGAGGACGAAAACAAAAGTATTCTTCCAAAAACAAATGGCTCCATCACCCTTCTGACTCAGGGAAACATAAGCAATTAAGGGTGGCTCAGGAGTTCCATCTTAAGAATTCCAGGCTATCTGAAGGCAGGGGCATGGCTTGCACTAGTCTCCCTTTTGCATTAATAAAGCTGAATTCCAAAGAAGTGTGAGTTTGTACATTAGCTGATTGGGCAGGCTGGGCAGAGTCATACAGTCTGCTGCAGGCATCTGAGGTACTGAATTTAGGAGATCTGTTTGAAGAAGCTCTGTATATTCTCACTAAGAGGGAAAATCAGAGGGTTAAAGAGAGAGGGGGAGTAGCTTAGATTCTCTAAAGCTCCATCTGAAGGAACCTGCCATGATTTATTGAGGTGAATCCCAAAGAGATAACTCCACTTTACAAAGAGTTGTCAATTTGCTTGATCTGCATAAGGTCATACCTAATGGTGACAATTCCCTATGAAATCTCAGAACAGGTGGAAACTGTAACACCTTGAACTAAACATTGTGGGCATTCTTCAAAATACCAGGCCCATAGGTCAGCAGTTATGTATGTTTTCTTGCAAGTATGTAAAAATGCTGCAGGGTCATCCATGTCTTACAGGAATCATTGGCAATATAAAGGTAACAAACTGTAACTTCAGTTAATAAAACTTCCTTCTTCCAAATCCCTTTTATGCCCTTTCAAAGAGATAATCACTTTGAGAGATGATTCCTCCTTTCTAGATCTTTCCCTCTGCCCTCACATCATTCGCAATCAATGGAATTCACAAGATTCCACTGAAAGACAGGTGGCCATATTTTCCATAGGACAAGGCTAAAACATTGAAATAAAGCAGGAACCTCTAAAAATTTAAAAAGTGTACAAGAACAAAATAGGGGCAAATTTTAATCTGAAACAGTTGTAATATGGTCTCCTCTGGAAAATATTAAGCACTTTTAGAGTTTAACCAAAAACATATAAGAATTTCCACTAGGATTTCTCAGGGATGTAAACTAAGCACCTTTAAATGCTCTGTTGGACCACTTTTTAATTTCAGGTAAAAAAGAAAGTGAAGAATGACAATCACTTTTGAGGGAAAGGAGAAAGCAAGGAAATTAAAATATTGGGTTATTTATTACAAATGAAAATATTTATTTCAATGTTTTAAAATACAGAGCAGTGTCTTACTGGAAGATAGGAAGCTAAATTTTATCTGGTTGTACAGAAACACTGGGCTGCCACAACAATGTACTGCTATCCCAGCAGAGAAAATAATCAACAAGAAATAAAAGAGTTATGGGGGGAAAAAAACACAGAAACGCCAAACCAGAAAGAGAGCAAGAAGAGAAGAAAATACCATTCTAGAAATAAGATTGTCATTGTAACTTTGTTGTCTATTGTATTATTGATCAAGTTTTCCAGTACTTTTCTATGGAATTTTCTTAAGCAGAAAGACAAAACAAATTCCAGAGCTCCAAGCTCAGGGAGGTACAAGGCTCTGTGCTATCATGAAAATTGGTTTGCACACAGTTTTCTTCTTCCTACCTTAATACAATACCTCAATACACATCCATGCTTGGATATGTTTAATAGCAGCTGACCCCAAGAATCCCTCTAGGTTAAGGATACAAAGAGGGATTGTGGGAAGATACTTATCATAAACCAAAGATCTTAATGTATCTATTTGATAATTTGTCAGTATCAATTTATTTCAGATTGAAAATAAAATTGCAACTCTGCACAGCAGAAACATAGGGCTGAACACAAACATCTGTCAGAAACATTCGGACCTTCGTAAACAACTCAAAAGAGAAATCAGAAACATGAAGAGTGATAGCAACTCGCCAAGTCATCCAAGACCATAACTGGGAAGGGCACTCACTGCCAAAGCCCACTTTCACATCCTGCTACATCAAAGGTAGCATCTTGGCCTTTAATTAGGCAGAGGAAAAAATCATTTGGGAATAGTCATCTCTAAGGAGGTTGTATGAGGCAGAGACAGGATCCCTTCTTAGAGCTTCAGTGCAACTTGACTACTCTGAAGCTTTTCCAGTGGCCTTGGGGGACCAAGTGTTCTGGCTGTGTATTTGCATGGGTAGGAAGTAAGCAGCACATGCTTCAGGAGAAAAATGCAGAACCCCCTACTTTAAACAGCCATTAGTAATTTGTGGCTTAACTAAAAATAACAATGGCTGCAAAACACAATCTGAATTTGTTTTTTCTTTACGGGTTCAAATTATGCTGTGCAGTGACCAAGACATTTAATGAGATTGAATCCCATGAGGTTCACATTTTACTGGCCTGGGAGGATGGGTTGGTTGTTAATCCCTGGAAAATTTGTCAGAAGGAAGTTTTTATTATGAAGCCCACGCTAATAAACTTCACTCCTAGCCTCCCACATTTCAGAAAATTGAGTTAAGAGATCATTCAGCCCATCTGCCTCTCCTACCTCCTAAACATACCTCACTTGGGTTTTAATGGTATATATTTCACTTAGTTAACTGCTACTAATGACAATTTTTGAGGAACAACACAAAGTTTTATGTAGGCTAAAAGAAGTATTTTTTCTCCTGTAAACTTAAAGGAAAAGAAAATTTCCAAAAAAAAAAAGATATTCTAGAGACAAACAAGCATGCAATCTAGCAATGGACTTTTTTTCAGCACACAACAGCCTCCAAGTAAGGCATATGAAACAGCAAAGGTTTTTTACTTCCACACCTTTTCACTAACATCCAAGTGCACTTACAACTCTTCCAACTTGTCTTATTTGACATTTGTTACTCTATACTTCCTCTGGTTTGCACTGAAGGGATATGAAGCTATTTGTTATTTCTGTTTCCTACTAGCCAGAGATTTATGTCACTGCATTAGAATGCTATTACAATGAATAAACTCATCACCACCCTGAAAACAAATAAAACAGGGAGAATAGGAAGAAAAAAGAAAACCCAGATGCACAACCGGAGAGAAAAAAGTTCTAAGTTCCCTAAAAAAATATATGTTTTGGCCATGTACAAATATCTTGGCGAGCCAATGTCCCAAATGTAAGGGCTTTGGTCCAAAAAGTAGAAGAATTTTTGAAACAACCACTGACACATGCAATTGTAGAGATGTGCTTCAAAGCAAATTCAGAGCGTGAAAAGGAATGCATGTTTGCCGCCATGTGATCAGAAGAAAGCAGCAGGATCTGCTGGTCTCCACTTAACCTTGCTATCCTCTTCCATGTCATCAAAGGAAGGTGCAAATTTTAATTACTCTTATAAATGTCACTGCCTTGAGGAATATTACACAAGTCAAAAGTTCAGGGACATCATTTTTTTAACAAATGAACAAATACAGTTGTCAGAAAAGTGCTTGGAGCAATCTGAATAGTGAGACAAATACAATCATTTTTGCCAAACATTGGCCTACATAGCAGGAGTATAACTAAACCTGGTTCAAGACAATTTCTGCTAAAGGAGCTCAGGAGTTGAAGATTTAAGAAAACAAAGTCACTGGTAATACGAAAGATCATAAAGCAATCATGGAAATTAGCTAACTATTTCTGTCTTATAATAGCAGAAGATCGCTCTGTATGAAATAAAACAATACAAATTTCACTATTCTTCTAAAATAAGGCCAGTTACTAAGATTCCAAGAAAACTGAATTTCCTCCTTGAAATCTTACTGAATGCTTATTCCCACCATTCTACTAGAAGAAGAGCTGAAGTCTGATGGGAAATGTGGCAGCACCTCCAGTTTGTTCGGAAGTGGTTTGATGCTTCCTGAAGCCCTGATATTTTCTGAGTTACTTTTTCAGATTCTCTCTTCGACATGAACTTAAGCATGATGTCAGACACAGAGACAGTCAATTATCAACACTGAGTTTGACATAGGGCTTGGTCCAAGCTCATTAGAGACCTCCCAAGTTTCTGTTCCTGGACACTGCAGGCTCCACAGGCGGGGTCGTGTGAACGGGTGCATCCCTCACGTCAGGGCACTTACAGAGGGCGTGCAGACATGCCGGCTGGGCTGCAGCCAGGGACTTCTGCAAGGGAGAAGCTTTCCAGAATGCACTCCTGAGCTCCTCCTAGCCTGATCTCTCTGCCCTGAGAGCCCATTTTCCCAGTGCAGCAGCAAGCCAGTGTGTCCTGGCACACACTGCTGCAGAAAAATGTGACATCCAAGGAATTGATGGCTACATGAATGGATCATCTGTATAAAGCATCTGCCTCATCACGTATAGTAACAGTGGCAATAGAAAAATTTTATGGAAAAAAATGCAACTCAATAGAAGACTTTGTTTTCAATAAGTCATAAAGACAGTGAACTGATGCACACTTAATTAAACTGAGTCCAGGAAGAAGAAATCAGTCAGAAAGGACTGAGTACAGTCAGCATGAGAGTTGGCCTTCAAACTTCTTGTGTTTATCACTGGCAAATTATATCTTGACTTTACTGAGGCTTTTCTCATCTCTGTAATTGACTGAACTGTAAAAACAAGTCACATGTGATAAAAGTTCCCCAGCACAAAAGTTTCACAGAAGCTTCATTTGTAGCCTAACACTACACAGGGAAATAATAAATCCTAGTTAGAAATACACCAGTGCTTATGGACTCATAATATATTTGTATCTGTTACAACTTGGATTAAGTTGTATAAGCTATACCTGCAGGCTAAATAGTAGCAGTTTTAATTAATTTCTTAAGCCATATAAAGTATTTAGCTTTCTAAGTACAACAATTCTATTCATCCAGTCTGACTGGATACCAGTAATTGCCTAACAGCAAATCTAGCTATGAGACAATGCAAGCATTCAAATTGCAAAATGTACACATAGCAATTAGTTAATATATTTAGAATAATAAAGCAAGTGTTCACAGTGAAAAAAAAAAGGTGATAGAATATAGCATATAAAAATAAAAATATATGTATTATTGCATTTGGTAAACAAACTTCTTTTCTCAAAAAATTATTTCCTTCTCCCTCAAGGGAAGCACACAGCCTCACACCCCTTGTCCAGAAAGAGCTCTACTCCTGCGTGCTACACACATCCAGGGAAAAAGCAATGGAATTGCTTACTTTTTGATGGTTTTCATCTTGAGTAGGAGTGGCCCACTTGATCAGACAGAAGGACCTTTCTGTGACTAGGTCAGCTGCTTTGGCATGAAACTTTGTATCCTTTCTTTTGACTCTTACTTAGGAGAAGAATAGGATGTGAACTATTTATTTGGATACTATTAATTTATTTTTAGTATAGTTCCATAAGGAAATCTGGCAGAAGGTCAGAAACTGGACCATAATAAACCATGTCTCCAAATAAACAGGTTTGTGCTCTCAACCTTCTAATGCACCATTTTGAGTATTAGATTTACAAATTTAGGTCGTGCATATAAAGCAATTTAAAAAATAGTAGGTATCAGCAAGTATAAAAAGACTGAACATTCAGTAACACTGCCCCAAGGATCTCAAACTACTTTAACTAACCCTTAAACCACAGCCCAGAGAAGAGTGAACACAGTATAGAGAACACATCTCTCAACAGCCAGCTCCAGGTTAAAGGGAACAGCTCTTTCACACCACATAGCAAATAACACTCAAACTTGAGGATAAGAATAAAAGTAATACTGAAATCAAAAAAGATGGTAGGTCAAACACAAAAGTCAGAGGCTCAGACTTTACACAGCTATATATAGGCTCACATTTTATGTCTGAGTCTTCGAACTTGAGTAATTTGATTTCTGTTTAACATTTCACATAAGAGACAGCCCCTCCAAAAGCACAAAAAATCCAACTGTACTGTACTGTACTGATGGTCAGTCACTGAAACACCAGCCAAACTGGTGTGCCTGGGTACCAATCCAGCTCCCATTAACTTCACAGCCTCAACAGCTGGCAGGATCCTTGGGCAAACCAGAGCAGCTGCAAAATCTAGGGGCAGTGATGTGTCAAGGTGTGCTCGAAACAAAGGTTGAATCCTCACAAAGTCAGAAACTTGAATGTTTAGAAAAGGTTTTTTTTGCTCTTTTAAAGCTGTAGTTCAGTAAAACAAAGCATACTCATCAGTCTTGAAAAATAACATATCCTTGAAAACCTTTTTAAACCATCTATTGGAAGCAATGATGACACAGAAGCAACATATTTGTTATTATTCACTTCTCCTTTGTAAAGAATTAGACCAAAAATAGCAAGTTAAACCTCCCGAGCTACTGAGCACAGAGAGCCCACAATAATCTTGGGAATATTACTTCTCAGTGTAAGCAAAAAAGACAAACAAAGAGAAAACTGCACAAAGAATCTAGGAAGTCTATTGTTGTGCACTTGACTACATTGAAAATGTGCTACATTTGTATGTTGAACTTCTTTAAAACTTCATCAACACAGAGGAACATTGAATGATTTAACGACCACATGAGTTTTTTCTGTCACATCCATGTAGCTGACTAAAGCTGTATTGCCTGGCAGTAAAATCACATATAACTGGCCTGCAGAAATAGAAAACCTAATTGTCACCTGCCAGTCCTCACTGATAAGTCACAATACTTGCTAATTAACTGCACAGGAAAAGTTAAAGAAGGAAGCATCAGAAATGAGATTCCTGTGGTGAGGTCCTATGTACAACTCAGTTTGACCAAAAGAACTTACATCTGGACAAAATTAATGCTCATGCTGGAGATTCTTTGAACTCTGAGATAGTGGCCAAAGTGGCTTGGACACAGCTCTATGTATGTGTGTACACAGACACACACGACTCACTCAGGCTGCCAACCCAGTCTTCTGTAGGGAGAGCCACCAAGCCATAGGAGGAACTGCATCACAGCTGTTAGTGCTACACTTGGGACTTCAACCAGAGGCAGAGTGAAAGCATGTAATGTGATTAGGTGGAAGATGCATATTGGTGGAAACAAAAAATGAAAAATTAAAAATAAAAAAAAATGAAAAAAAAGAGGACATTCAATCATTGAGAGCACATTAAACAGTGAAGAGAACTGAGCTTTCAGATGTAAAACACATGGCTAAGGCTCGTAATTTACAATATAGGGGTCTAAAAATGTAAAGAATCTCCTTATAGCCACCAGGTTAAGCATTTGAATTCCAACATGAAAAGTTATCCTGTTGCTATTTTTCTTCAGAGCATTGATTCTGTTAATTCTTGTATCCCCTCCTTGACTCACAATTGCCACAACCACATATATCAATGGCGAGAAAGTATGTTCTTAAAACAGCTTTCCACCAGTTGCATAAATATTCTCTCACTGATTTTAAAATTTGCTGGTTGACGCCATCTAGAACTTCAATTAAATGCTAAATGTAAGAGACTCTCTTCAATATCAGTGGAATAAAGCCAGAACAACGTAACATTACTGCAAAACTGGCACGGTTTCATAGTAACTCTATATAGCTTTCTAAATCCAAAATTTAGGTTTGCAACCAGCAAAAGACTTACTGTTAAAGTGCTGGAACACATTTGTCGCTTCCCATAAAAGTGTGCAAAGGAAGGACATATGTGACACGTGCTCAGATTTCTTGTTTCTGTATCCTTTCTTCAAAATATTCTTGCAAAATATGCCACCAACAGCACGATGCCAAGTGCCTTAAGGGTCACATTGGGCTTGCTTCACAGGATACAATGATTATATCATGGTGGCGTTGACACACAGCCACGTCCAAACAGCTGCTAAAGAGATGACAGGATACCATCTGTCCGGAAAAACCATGCCCAGCTGCTGTCTAAGCTGAAAATTACTTTGCTGACATGATGCAGATGGCATGAAAGGCTTCATTACCAGGTTAGTTAACCAAGTCAAGAAATCCAATGTTACAACAGCAAAAGCCTTTCTCTAGCTATGACAATGCCTGAAGTAAGTGTTGTACACACCAGGACACAGCAGAAGGCACTGCAACCCCCAAAGAGAAGATAAAAGCTAATAAGATACCAAAAGATCTGACAGCCTCTGTTCTAAGGCTGCTAACACTCTCTGCCAGGACAACTCGTTTTTATAAACAAACCACGGCTGTGCACTAAGTTTATCCTCCTCCAAGGCTCCCCCGTGATGCAGAGGCTTATCACAGAGCTCCAAGCAGGGACACCAGTGTTCCTCTGTTCAGAGGGCACTTCCAGCATCGGCTCATGGTGCAAACTTAATTCTACAAGAAAAGAGATCTCACCCAAAATGCATGAGAGAACATTTTTATAGGTAGCTTTGTCACCCAGGTGGGAAAAGAAAAGGTTTTGTTTTCTGGAACATCACCTTTCTCTTTCTTACTATTGAATTGAAATTAATTTTTTTCATAGCTTTGCACCTCCAAAGTCTTCAAAGAGCATGCTTGCTGACACCAACAAGCCCCACTAGTTTTCTTTCTGCTGCTTCTAAGAAAAAAATGTTTGCTGCAATCAAAAAGATGCTAAAGTTCCCCTTTGAATATGTTTATAGCTTCATATTACTCTGATCTTTTTTCCTTTGTGATTCACATTGCATATCTGCTGATTGGAATAATTACACAGATTTTACTGTTGTAATGTGAAAACCATGAAAGGAATTTTCCATCTAAAAGGTTTAGCAATACACGTACTTTCAGTAAGATTTGTCCTGTCAGGCCATAATTGCTTTTGAGTGCCCCACCCTCTAGTACTTTTAGAAGAAAAATAATGCAATTTCAAAATATAGGCATACAGTATACTGTGTTTCATAAATATATATGGTCCTGTAGTCTCTGCCAAAATTTACAAAAAAAAAAAAAAAAAACCAAAAAAAACGTAATGCCAAATGCAGAAAAGGAACTTTGTTTTAATTACGTACTTTGTTTACAATTAGCAAACACAGTAATTCCATTTAAGGTTGCAAACTGAGCATGCAGAACTCATAAAAAGCACAATAGTAAAAAAGCTGATGAGTAACATCATCCTTCTATGCTTTTCCATTTCTTAGGGAAGAGTTTTTAAATGACAAAGGATACAGGGACAGTATCAATATGGTTGCTTTACAACTGGCAATTTTCTAGAATTCTTTCTCTAAAAATTATGGTAGGATTATATGAATTACTAAGTAAATAAACTGCAAATTGTTCCCTCTCTTCCAATACATGCTGTGTTGCTCTAAACAAGTAGTGCTTAAGTGTACAAGAAGTCACTTGATAAGCCATCAGCAAAGTGAAATTTAGAACTGAATTCCCTTTAGATGTTTATATAAAGCATAACTGCATCAGCCTTATAACTGCATTAGGATGAAAGTAAATAATGGAAATGAAGTCTTGATTATGCACTCTGTAGACTGCACCAACCCAGACTTTGCACTATTGAATCCCTGTTGAAATGACTCTAAGTCCAGGCATACCCAAGAATAAATGATGTTCTTGTTCTGCCTGACATGCCTATGGTTAGCATAATACAAATGAAATTTATAAGTGTTGTTATTCTCATAATGTGTCTGGGACATATCATTCAATGCTGACCTACTGATGGAAAATCACTGACAGAAGACAAGGTACTTGCTCAGAGCTTGTTAGGCAGAAGGAAGGTGAACTTCCATCTGCAGGAGGCACCCCAGCTGCTTGGTCAGCCTTCTGCCACAACAGATTTAGGCAAAATTGGCAGAAATGTAATTTTGCTTGGTTAAGTACTAAAATCTTGATAAGGGTATGTAACACTTTCAAAAAAAGCAGTGGGGGTGTTGTATCCTGCTCATGCCTAAAGGAGTGTCTAAAGGAGTGATGTCGATCTCTTGGACTTGGACAATCAAGACAACCTCTCTATCCTTTAGTTTACCTATTGGATCATGTGCCTTGCAAAGCTTTTGATGCTTTCTTCTTGAAAAACATTATTAAAATATTATTACTAAGTATCATTAGCAATATTATTAGCTAAATACTATTACTTTTGCTACCATACAGGATTTTGAGTCAGTAGAACAGGTCTAAATATCTTACAAACAACCACTGTGTTGAAATTCTTTATACACTTTTGTTGTGTAGGCTGGCTAAATCCCTGTAAGTGTAATGGTTTTGTACACCCTTCTTTATAGAAAATGGAAAAATGTTCATCTGCTTGCAGGAAAATACATTTTATAATTTCCTAACCAGTTTTTTTTTTTCCTTTTGAAGGTAATTATAAAATTATAAAACATATAATAATCTTTCCACTATGTTTTATATAAAAGCTAGAACTACTGCTTCATTCACATATTAAAAACATACTGCTTATACTGCTAGTCTCAATGAAAACTCTCCTTTCTTTTCAAACACTGCTGTACTAACAACAAAATCAATCAGAAGTGAGAAAATGCACTGCCCACCCAGGACTCAATGCATCAAAGTCCAGACAGTGTTGGTTGTTGTCTCTAGGAGTGAAAAGCTGCCACCAGTAGCCATTCCTCCTTTCTTTTCCTTTCCTTTTTTTTTTTTTTTTTTTTTTTTTTTTTTTTTTCCTTTTTGGTTTCCTCTGCATTTTACAAAGAAGCAGCAGCTCCAAGAACAACTTTCTGGCAGGGTGCTGTACATGCTGACTTGGAAACTCATCTCTGACTCTAATCCAAACCAGCAGGCTGTGAACAAAACCATAGTCTCTGAAGTGCAGCAAACACTTCTCCCCACCTCCCCAGTCTACTGAGACACTGTGCCATCGAAGATTTTATTGTCTCAGCAGGTGGTAATCTTACAGTTACCTACAATTTCAATTACAAGTCAAATGAGGCAGTGTTATTTAAAGGAACATTTTTTTTTTTGTTAAATGGTATGAAAAGTGAACACTTACAAAGCTGCATCAAGTCATTTAGAGAGCAGAGGAGCTGGGGTGGCAGAGCAGAAAGCACATCTGCAATCATGGGTACATTTTAGAAAGATTTCACCTTACAGCTAGAGAACAGAACAGTTAGGCACACAAATGTTGAAGACATATTTGATTCAATCCTGCTGTAATGAAAACAATCATGAATTCTAAAGGCCATTGCTGCCTTCCAGTAAATCAGTTTCAAATACTTGCACAACCAGATGATCAGTTCTATGTCCTTACATGCCTGCTGTACTACCTCCTTACACATTCTGCATTACTGCCAAGTAATTTTCCTTTCCAAAAAATTATGTCAATACCTTAAATTCTGTGTTGATAGAGTTTTGTACATACCTCTATGCTTAAAAGTCAGGAAGACAGAAATCATCACTCATCCTATCCCTAAGAGTATAATATGCAGTATATCACTATATTATGATGGTTATGCTATTTTTAAAAACATCAACCCACCTGGAAGTGCAAGGCCTCTAACCTGCTGCATTTCTGGTGCAACAATCATTTCTGACATAATCTAGAAATCTTTCACTACTGATCTGAAAACCTTGAGCTTTTCTGGAGCACAGCAGAGGACTGAGATACTAAAAAAATGATGGTGCTTTACAGAGCTTGAACACTCTCAATACAGAAACCTCTGGATCACAGATTCTCCTGTTCAGTCATAATGGGTAACTCCAGTCTGCCACCTACACTCATAATTGCAGGGCTTCAGAGCTTCTCTACATTTCAGTACTTTTCAGCAGTGCATTCAATTCTCCATTCCAGGGATGCATCCTGGACCATCATAATGTTATCAGAACCACAGCTTCTGTTTCAAACAGTTTAATAAATGTACTCCTCCTAGGTTCCCAATATTTAACCACAGAAATATTATTTTACAGCTGGAATCTCACCAGAAAGCAGATACTTTTCAACATATTCAACATATCAAATATTCATCTTTCCTTGTGGGAATAGTTGATAAGAAATGCTAACAGGCAAGTGGGTTTGTCATGCGTGTGACATAAGGTTGACCTTCACAAATGTGATTGATCAAAAAAATGCAGTTAGAGCTTACACTGGGGATACCTCCCCTTTGTGCAGATCCAGCACTGTTTTAAACTCACTAATGTTTTACCCACGTGCAGCACTTACCTTACACCTCTACTAGCTAAAGCCACATAATTATTATTAGTTCCCTGTGCCCTTTCTTTCTCTTTATCAACATAGAGAATCACATCAATCCAACATGATAAACATATCTAGCTTCCAGTTCTGCTGTGCTTACCTCAGGTGTGGCAGCAGGGACAGCTCAGTCCAAGCAAAAGCAAACAAACCCTAACTATAAACTGTCAAAAGATCAAGTTCTGACCTCAAAGCTCTCAAAAGCTCTCAAATCCTTCCTATCCTTCCTTTCTACTGTTCCTCAATGAGGAATGGTGGCTCAGCTTGGCTCATTCTTTCAAAATCAGCTTCATCAGTTGTTTATTTAGTCCTCTGCATCCTGTGTGGGTGTCACTAATTCAAACCAGTCTTGCCCTAAGAAGTTATAATTTTTCAGTTTGACATATGGATGCAGTAACAGTTTCAAACAAATATATCCTCTATATATATGAGTTAGGTTGGCTTAATGCCTCTTGTAGTATTGTAGCATTTCTCTTCAAATCTTGGCAGATCTAGGCTAGGCTAGCTCAGCTCTTGGCAGGGGAGGTCACTTGGGCACTATTTGCATGTGCAAAGAAGTCAAACGCAACCAGTTGGTAAATACCAGCCATATTTCTATGGGCTTTCAAGACAACTTCACTGAACCAAACAATTAAAATTTCTGTTGTACATTCATATGTTTGATGCAAATGTGTAGTACAGTTTCACAAATCGTTGTATAATAAAACTATTTATAACTATTGCTGACTTTTTTTTATAGAAGTGAAATGCTTTGAAATACTACCAAAATACCACTACAGCTATTGCATTAATCCCAGTTAAGAGTGAACAGGGATGAATTACACAAAATTAAGCTATTTTCCTTTGCACTTCCCAGATGGACAATGTGATCAATCCACTTAATTTATGATAAACTTTACAGAAGATCATATTCACTATGTAGCAAAATGAGGCTGCTTGTTTATTCATTTGCAGAATACTAATACATACTGCTAGGATCCAAAATCTGATAATGTTACTTGTTTTAGGAAGGATTGAAGAATCCAGGGAATTAATGAACTTGAAGAAGACAGGGTGCAAAATTTCTGTTTCTTCCTTTATATGCTGCACTCTCTTCCTCTCCTGCCCTTTGTCACCTCATTTTTATTCCCTCCCAAAGCCCTGTGGCTCCATCCTCACCAGCCTCTGCTTCCTTCCTTTTCCCTCAGGGTGCTGGTGTCTGCTGCCTTTGCAGAATGTACCCAGAGAGCTCCCAGGTCACTTTACCTAGTTTTCAGTGCTGAAGGTGGACAGGCACACTTTTACAAATGCACCTATGGTAGTTCAATACCAAGGTTCATTTAATATTGATGACCAAAGGCACTCCAGAAGCAGCGTGCCGCAACTAAAGGTGAGCACACGCTTGCGATCACAAAGAACACTCTAATGCACAAAAGCAAGGTAAAAAACCACACAACCAAGAGAACTGCCATGTCAAAACCTATTGGCAGTAACAATGGAGTCATATATTTTGATTTACATTTTTCCTTTCTGGTATATATGGTTCATTCCAATAGCTTGGGCTGTATTTTCTTTGAGCACACCACACCATTCTGTTTAAATCTCTTACTCAGTAAAAGTTAGAGTAGGAACATGGGGCATCCCTAGAAGGATTCCAGAAATAGACATCTTCATTACAGGAGACTCAACTTAGATATGGAAGGAAAAAAAAAAACAAAAACAAAAAACCTTGAAAAATTATGAAAGAGGAAACATGAATGAAAAATGTGAGAAATGCCAGGCTTGTAACACTATGTACCACAACCCAAATGATGGCATCACTTAGAGATGGCAGCCATCCCAGAGCTGAATCAGGAAATATGCAATTTTGCAAAGGCAACTGAAAAGTGGATTTTGAAACAACCTTTAGCCTATTAAAAATATGTCTTATTTCCACTGAAGCTGGTGGAAAAATATTGTATGATTTTATGGATCCCAGACAGTACATTTAGATTTGCTCATTTTCATTTTGAAAAATGAAATCTGTACTGGAGCCAAAATTTATGACACTTACTAACATTTTGGAGGAAAGGGTTTATTTCTAAGTTTGGGTGGATGCTGACCTCTAGACATTTTGTTTTTTAATAAGCAGTCTATAATTCCCAGCATACTGTGATGGGAGGACCATGAAAACAAGATAACCCTATTAAGGAAATATATAGAATATATGAAATATACAGAAATGTGTGAAATAAACCAGTAATGTCAAATATTAAGTTATTAAGTGCTGACATACGGAAAGTATATAATTCATTACCACCGAATACTGACATCTTTTCCTTCTAAAAAAACTACTGGAGAAATAAGTTTTCATTTAAAAAATGTTAAAGGTTGAGGATTACTGCAAATTACTTGACTAATTTATGTTTTAGAAGAGGCAAGAATTGCAAGTTTTATTTATTATACTGTAGACATGAAAGCTAAATGGACCAAATCAAAATGGAGAAGCAGAGTTGGTAAGGATCACAATGTTATTATACTATCCTGCTAAAATGAGGAAGGATCAATACATGTAGAGGGCTTCACAATGTTTTTTTGTGACAAATGTGTAATTCTCTGCAGACCATCACTCCCATTCTTCCAATACAACTTCTGTTTAAGTCTTCCCAGTGAAGTTTTACTTTTGAATCCCTACTACAAATTAAGTCAGTAGCTGCCTGTCTTGTCCTCCATGGATCTGGGGAACAACTGATAACCCCTGTGGATGTAACGGTTTTGAAGACTCTTATCAAGTTCCCTTCTCCTACACCACGAGTCTTCTTCTTTCCAGACTAAACAAACCCAGTTATTTCAAGCTTTCCTTGCAGGTCATATCTTTTATACCTCTTATCAGCCCTGCTGCTGTCCTCCAGACTCCCTTCACTTTGTCTGTATCTTTGCTAAACGCAATGACCAAAACTGCACTCATCAGTGTGAAGTAACTGCTTCCTGTTCCTGACATGCACATTTCCACAAATTTGTCTGAAATACTTATGTTGCTCATTTCTTAGTCTACAAGGTAGACAGTTCTAACTCCAGTTCTGTGATGCTGTGATGCAATTTTCTTCCTTTTTTGACCATTTAATTTTCTCTCCTCAATTGCATACACAGACTTTGCAGTTCTCCTTGTTGGATTTAAATTTATTGATTTCAGACCACTTTTCAATTAAGTGAAATTATTTTGAGCTCTGACCTTATCCTCCAAAAATCTTGAAATTCCTCTCAGATTACTCTCATGTTCAAATGTGGAAATTCTATTCCATCATCCAACTGCTGCTGAAAAATGTGTAATAGAAATAGATTCCAGACAGACACTTTGTAATCACACTACAGAAGTCTTTCCAGTTTGACAGCAAAACAGTATTCTTAAATTATTTTCCACCCACTAAGAGTACATTAAAATAATCTACACCTTAATTCCATAGTTTACTTTGATGAATTTGAAATGGGACAAAGTCAAGTTGTAACAAATGCACTTTCTCACATCTATAAAAGCAGACACTCTATCAGAGAAGGAATTTGGATCAGACTAAAATCTACTTTAGTCCTTATAAATTGACTTTGTTTCATTCAGTCCACATCTCTATCCTTCCAATGCATTTAAACTGACTTCTACAGCATTTTAGTCAATTTGAAAGCTTTTTGGTTCCCATATTATTGACTTGTCTGTACTTTTTTAAACCCTCTGCTTGACTCTTTGCAAAGAGCAGCCTCACATCTGCTGATCCACCGTGCTCTGACCCACTTGGACATTACCATCCTTGAAGGCCTCTTGGAAAGAATCACTAATGCTGCACTTAGCAAGTGAGAGAAAGTCCCTATTATGTGAGCATCACTGAAGACACAAGTCTGTAGTGTTGAACAGTGATAACAGGGACTTGCCTTTGCTAGGTAGCACTTTCCCAACCAAATACTGAGGACAGGCTAAGGATGGAAATTTCCAGGATGTACGATTACTAGCAAATTATTTGGATGCAGATCCCCTGTTTTGAAAACAAAGGTAATTTTTAGTGGAGACCTGGGCTGTTTCATGCCCCATGGCATCATACCCAGGAAAGCTCCTAGAAAGTTTTATTTGTTATTACAACCATAGCCTTGGAATGGAGGAACTTACACTTCCCTTAAATTTGTCTAGGATAATCAGCCACACATTTGTAATTATCTAGCTTGGATAAATATCCTTTAACTTGTTCTTCTTGAATTAAGAACAGTGTTTCCTCTTCCTCCACTCTAAACTGTTAAACTTATAACTGCAATATGTTTATTTACTCCCTTTTCAGTCAGCTACAGAATATATACATATATTGTACTTTTCACCTAAATTTCTTACTCATTTCAAGACCTGCAGGATAAAAAAAAATTACTTGCATGATTCAGAATCAGGCTTACAGTAAATAATCTTACACCTTTTACCTTACCTTTCAATATGAGGCCAGGCAGGATATGGAGGGAACACTCACCAAATATAATATGTAACACCAGGAGGGAGGCTGTACTATGGATGAAAAGTGATTTCTCCTCTGAGTTTCACCAACAAGGGTCATCTCAGTGCCACTGCCACTTCAGAGTGCCATATATCATATGTGGTTTATGATTTTTATGAACATGAGTATGATTGTAGAATTTCAGGAGAAGATGAAGGAAGCACTCAGAATGCTTTCAAAACACTGCTGTTTATTTTTTAATTAATTCATTCAGCTTTACTTTGAAAGAAACCTAATGCTGCAAATTTAAGCACTCAGGAGATGCAAACTGCCTGAATAAAATCTAATTTGCCCCTGTGTTATTGTGAATTATAATACCATGAATTGTGACATGTTTCTATAATTGTATCAGCACATTTTTCCTTAGTACTCCAATTAGCTCCTTTGGTGCATTGAATAACCTTGAAGCAATTTTTTTTTCTTTTTTTACCTCTTCATTCCTCAGTTCTAGGAATCATCTGACCTCTCCTGAAAAGTATATTCTTAATTCCTCCTAGGTTTTTCAATGCAGCTCAAATTAGCATCTGAGTGTCTTTAGAAATCTTAACTAAATTACTACTATAGCATGTCTAGTAACTTATAGATGGAAAATGAAAAGTTTAAGTGTTTAGCACTACACAAACAAACAGAAATCTCAGCACTGCTAAAAGCACTTAATGACCATCTGAAAACACTACTTAACTGACTACTCTAGAACTGTCAATGAAAACTGTGGTACAGGTAAGGAGAAGACCCAGCTTCCTCAGAAACACTGAGTTGAAATGTTTTTCTTCCACTTTGCACTTTCTGCAAATGATGAGAGAGATCCAGGAATCCTATCTCAGGCCTTCATAAATTCTAAAGATAAAGGCCTACAAAGAACTGGAATGGTAATCTCACAATACATGCTCACAAAGTAGCTGAGTTAAATTTAGGCTGGCTATTTTCTAGTCTTCTAGTGATTGATTTGATCCCTCAGTAATGTTCTCTTCACACGGTTGGGTTTTTTGAAGACTTTTGTAATGAGTCTGATTCTCACCCATGCTCAACCATCAGTTCTATTTCCAGGCTGATGTGAAGGGGGATCTCTGTGAATAGCTGACCTAATATATGGAAAGGCTTCATATTTCACAAACTCTTGTGCTTTCTGATATTTGATAATACAGTTTGTCAGTTTTTCACTTTTTATCCAACCTGGGATCCTATCAGAGAATGCAGACAGGCTCCCTCTGAGGAAAGAGACTCCACAGTTCTGTTTAGGTCATGGGAATCTTTCAACTGACTTTAAGAGACAGTGAATCAGATTTTAAAAAGATGCCAAAAGTGAGGTTTGCTCTGTATTTCTGAGGGCTTCAGATCACTGTTCAGACAAAAAGAAACATGCCAATGTGTATGCTGAATTGTTGCATTGGGTTTAGTCTGCCAGGCTGATGTCTGTGCGTCTGTTCTTGACCTCCTCATGCATTGCAAGAGATTCCACAGCTCAGAGCTCAGGTAACTAAAATCTTTGAAGTAGGCTATAAACATGCACAGTGAACAAATAATCTGGTGGTTTTGTTTCTTGCTAGAGGAAATTTTCAGTGTATTTATAATGTCCTTTGATGCACACTGTAAATTTGCAAACAAGAGGTCACATGTCCTTTCGATGAAACTTCGCTTATAAATATATGTAAAGCAAGCTGCTGGAAGAGTTTGGAAGAGTTTGAAATAAATAAATAGAAAGAGTTAACCCTACATCACCAAAATACAGCTTAGTTAGATTTTAAAGGCTCAACAAGAAAAGCTCTTGCTCCCACAAGTTACAAAGGACTGCTAAATAGCTCTTTTTAACTACTTATTTAAGCTAGGAACACCATGTCTGAACATGAGATTAAGAAATACACAGCATTATGTGTTGCAACTCTTTTTAAAAAAGCCCCCACAAACCATGCATGTAAAAATTAAACAAACACAATTAGGAGTTACTTTCCTTTCCCCTGCACAAAATTTCACTCAGTTCTAGAGCTGAACTCAACCAGTGTTGTGAATTATTCAGACAAGTCACTTTATCCTAAATAATAGAAAAGGAGTGGAAAGGACTGCCTCGAGACTTCCTGTATTAGATGGAAGCGAATGTAGAGAGGCAACTTATCTTGAAAAGGTATTGATGGAAATGAGAAGTAGGTTTCATAAAATGGGCTATGTACTACACTGTAAAGTCTGGAATTCTGGATATCTTGATGGTCATCATTCATAACAAGAGGACAGAAGTCTTGGCTGACTTGATGAACTTGTATTTTCTAGCCAAAACCCTGCTCCTGTCTTTGATAACTCAAATACATATTTTAGCTATGGTCATCCCAAGCAAGAGAAAGAAATGAGACTGAGTATTACCTTACAGCATATGAAAAGGAAGCTTGTTCACATCTACAACAATGTACATGTCTGCAGTTTCCTCTGTATTTGCTTCAGAGCCTGCAATTGCTCTGAAAGAGGCAGTGAAACACTGCACTGGAAGAGTATTTTAACTGCTCTGAAAGACACCAGGTAGCACGTATCAGCAGCAGGAGTGTAAATAACCCTTCTGTGGAAGCAAGCTGGACATCACCAACAGCATTGTGAATGGCTTTGGAATGGCACACACCAGAAAAAATTGTTGCTTCAACAAACTTTGATCCATGTGACCTGTCAACATTGCTCTCCACAGCAAACCACCAAAAAAATGAAGGCAGGATTCTTTTATAAAAATCCTAATTTTAGGCCTTTCTCTTTTCAAAATATACAAATCCAGGACTTGATGATTTTTCGGCAGTTTTGTAAAAACCTATCTGAATTTCACAAACATATTTACAATTTTGATTTTCTGCATATTTCTTCCAGCTTATCCAAATCCAGAGGGGTTATGTTCATGCATAAAAAAAAAAAAAAAGCCCAAACAATTTAAGCTATATTGTTTCACTCTGGCTGATAGGGTAGTGACAGTCTTTATAAATATGAAAACACCATGCAGAAATAACCTCACGGACTAGAGTACGCTGTATTCCTTAGTAGGATCTCCAGTGTAGCAACTATAGACAGGCTGCTCATCAGTGAACAAATTACCATTTTGATCAGCTTTTACAGACATTCATCTTTTGCTGCCCCAAACATTTGAATGAGACTAGGCAACCCTTTCATCTAAACAAGCTGCTGTTGCACAGAGTACCATTAGCTTATACAAACCTGCTGCTGTAAGCATCTATTACCACAGCCTAGTAGTGACATATTGATTTTCAAGCTGGAACTAGTTCCCTTGAGACTAGAGAGCATATGGCTGTTTGTTAGACCTGCTGGGTAAAACATGTTGATGGCTAGAAGGAAAAGGATGAAAAAAAGTAGGTGTTAGTATTTGCAATTCTTTAAATTATTGATTTTAATTCTTAAAATAAGAATAATAACTCAGTCTTAGTAACTGCCTCTTTTTTTCTAAACCAAACGAGCTTCAGAATTGGGTCTTCCATTGTGTTTATTATGGACAGGCATTCATTAATGATCATTGGACTTGCAATCAATAGTGATATCAAGTTGAAACTATTAGATTCTGAGGTAAAACAAAGTATTGAAAGGCAGCACCAGATACTATTGGTATATATGCAAGTGAGATCATAACCAAACACCTGTTGAACAGAGCCTGGCCAGACAGCTGGACAGCTGTGCAATCTAGAAGAGTCTTCCTGTGAAATGCTTAATGGGCTTTATGTTAGAACACAAAGAAAGCTGGCTTAGCTCACACCAAAAGTCTGTGCTGTGTCTACCCCAAAATAGCTACAAGACTAGAATATAATGGAAATTATTTTTCAAATTAGATTCTGTCTCTTCCCCGCACAAAATGCTTCCACACATGAATTAGATCAGTACTTAGTGTACTAAACTTCTACATTTAGCAGTATAAAAAGTTGTATTTATTGAAATTTTTTAGTTTGGACTTACAAATTATATTAAGTGGCAAAGTTCGATATTTCAAATATATTCCAGCTGAAGCACTCATAAAAGAAGTGCAGAGCAGGAAGAGGCACAGTAGAAGAGCAGCACGCCCAAAGCCCTTCACAGGTGCTAAACTTGCATAGGAGGAGGGTGAGTGGTCACAGAGGGGAGAAAAAAGCCTATTGTGAGAAGACAGCGGGCATTGTGCTGTTCCTCAAAATCTTGCTCTCCCCACAAATCTCTTCAAAATACTGCTGTAATAACAAATCATGAGACAATTATGTTTTTGGACTGTTACATGAATGCTAAATCCCCTGACAAGCCAATGAGTCCCTCGTGGGAAATACTTAGGAGCATTACAGAAAGAAAAGGCGGAACACTTGATGCAACAGGAAATTTTTATTTTTTACATAATTTAACAATTCTTCCTTCCATGGAAGCTGGTAAATGGCCTGCTGAGGTTAACTAAATTAGACTCCATGACAGAATAACCAAACCTTTTCATTACTTCTTTTCTAGGCGACAGAAATAGAATAAAATAGTTCTTTCTCATTTTAATTCAGCTTTCTTGATGGGTCTGCTCATTCTGAAGCAGAGCCCACTTCTGTTTTCCTCCTGCCATCCATCCCCACTCTTCTTCTCCAACCTCCATCTCCCTCTGCTGCTGATCAAAGCTTGCCACTGCAGCACTGGTAGTGCTAAAGCTTGCTCAGCCCACATTATTCCAGGATCATTTCCTGGAATAATTATATTCTTAAAAGCTTTTCTTTATTGGGAACCTGAAAACATATTTTAAATTTTTTTTTTAAATGCTGAGAGTTTCTATGGAGCATGTTGCAGCCCATAAGGAAACTGAAACAAACTAACCTGCAGCTGAAAGCTTTTATCCTCTTAAATTGAGTTGAGGACTGTCAAACAAAGTTTTATTAACATTGTCAGGCCAGTAAGCAAGCACTCAAGTGCTCAATGTCTCCTGAACTTTTCCTAAATACTTCTGGCACATCTTTAACTGTAAAGTTCAGAGACTTCCAAAAATACACGGCTGAGACACAGCTGCCTGCTGGCAGTGGCATCTCTGCCGGGGAAGCCTGCTCTGCTCCCTGCATGGGGGACGGCCACGACCCTGGAGAGGCTCGCAGGGCAGCTCTGTCATCTGGGCAAAAAGTCAAGAGAGCTCAACCCTGGCATGGGCAGCAGCCCCGCAGAGCAGAGCTGGGAATTGTGTCTGGCTGTGGCAGCCGGTGGGAAGCCGTGCTGCTCTCATGGAGATCACATCTCGTGGAGATGTGGAGGTTGGACAAGGATGGCCGGATTTACCCACACACTCACCAGCCCAGGAAAATACAATTCCCTGCTCAGACATGGCTGAGTCATAAGGTGTGAGAAGCAGAGGATCAAACCAGGCTCAGGAAGAATGATCACTAGAGCTGCTGTAGCACTGCTATGCAAAACTCTGTATTTAACTGTGTCAAGCAGTAAAAGAGACAAGCAGGAGAGAAAATGACATAAAATACAACTGAAGATTAGAAGGACTGTTCTCCCTGATTTTCAGTTCTCATGCCTAATACACATGGAAAAGTGATAGTAGAGTCTTATTTTCCCACCAGACTTATAGATTTTGATGCTATTTCTGTAGTTTACTCAGTGGCTCTCCTACACAGAGCCTCCTGAAATGGTTAATATTGCACAACATTCTCATCCAGGTTTTTTGGCTTGTATGAAAAACCTCTTCAAAGTCGGCAATGAAAAAATGCTTTAAAATCCAAGGACAAATTCTAATGATCCCAGTGAAAATATAAGAATTTTGGATTTTATTTCATATGTTTTCTGATGCTGCCTTCAAATTTTTTCATGCCTTCAAGGAAGTGATAAAGATAATGGGCTCAAAAGGTACTGCCTCAATTCATTACATTAATTTACTCTACTTAAAGAACAGCAGCATCAAATTATTTAAACATCATTAATTGAACACCATTCGCTCTTGCATACCTAAATAATTCTGCATTTTAGATCTGTCTGCTGCCTGGCACACAGATATTTATCCATAAAGAAAGCAAGAGAACAAACAAGAAATTCTTCTTATTTTGTATATATTATATATTACAATTCTTTGAAGCCTATGCAGGTTGAAACTACCTTCAGGTATCTTTTGCACCTGAAAAATAAAACAGAAACCAAAAACCACAACAACAACAAATCACCCAACCCATACAAGTCTAACTTATTTTGTTTGTTATATTTGGGTGTTATTTTGTATGGACACAATTACTATAAAAATAATATCTTAGAAATTACAAGCTTTTCCAGAGCATCATGGTAAGTCTTTCTTGTTTTTTACTGTTCTTTAACAAAAGTCCACTCATGCCTCCTAAGCACTTGTTTCTCTACATCGCTTTTATACTCTATCCCAAGAAATTGGGTCAGCTAAACTTTTCTTCTTAAACTGAAAATTCCTCAATTTTGTTACACAGTAAACAACAGGCATAAGGAGATGATTTTACATGCATATTGCACAACAGCAGTAAAGACTCCACCGCTGAACTACATTTCCATCACCTTTCAGGGCATGCTGAGGCTGCTTTCTGCAGAGTATGTCTTGATGCTGAGAGAGGGCTGAGGAGGCAGCAGACTGCAAAACTGTGTAATAAGGACTGCTGGCACCGGTGACAATTGTGTGAGTAAACAATGCTGCAGCAAGCCTGAGGCTCACACAAAACTCCAGACCTAAACATCCTTCTTGGTTTAGTATGAGGCTGTTCAGAGCACAACTTTATATGCAAGTCAAAATCCTGCTTTCAAATGAAGCCTCCAGCAGAAGAGATGCACCTATTCACTTGAAGCATGTACAAAGAAAAAATGTTTAGCATTAGCAGCCAGATCTTCTATGAATAAATGTGGTGAAATCTGCTTACACTGCAGTATTTCAACACCAGCAAAATACTGACAATACCAGTCACATAGTTAGACACACTTACAGGTCTAGTTCCTAAATGATGAAGCTTCTATTCCAGTATTGTTGCATTATGTCTGGATCTCTATGTAAGCAGCAGACTGCTTTGACACCTAAGTGCTGCAGGGGGAAGTGGGGAGACAAATTCCTGAGATAAGAAGCCTAATGAAGCATCCCCACCTACTCTTACCAGCAATCCAACTCCACATGGGCGTCCCCCAACATCTGACAGGGCAATCCTATCTCAAGTAGCAATTAGGAAATTGTCTGAGTGACCTTTCACAGGTAAAACTTGGGATTTCCATCTCCAGTCAAGCTGACTGGCAAAATCTAGGATGAATTAGTCTGAAAACCTCTGGAAAAACATACTCTCTAATTCATGCTGCTATTCTACTGCACACGTGTCCTTTAGAAGACAAGAATAGACTTGTGCCTGAATAAATTAAAAAGTTGAGAGTGCAGGCCTTTGCATTTGTGCAGCTGGTGAGTCAACAACAAAATGACAAGTTTCAGGAAACAGCATCCACATAAGCATGTAAATAGAGTTGTCCGAAGTCTTGGCTCCATTATTTCACTAGTTCTGTTTCACTGCTGATATGTGAGTGAGCCTATGGACTTGGCTCACTGAACTTCTACCATTTCAAATCTAATCCCTTAATACACAATTAGGAAGGTGATGCATATTCACCAACTTCAAGGGAGTCAGTCTGGATTTGCACACATTAAATTACCATTAGAACAATGGAAGCACATGCACCTGCAAGAAAAAAATTAAAAATGCTCTGACTTGTACTTAGCATCACTTTGAACACTACCTGGAAGAATCTCATCAGAGAACAGCCCTTTACCACTCTAAGTTTATCCATAGAATAATGAACTTTCTTTCCAAGTTTTTCATTATTATTAATGTGAAGGACAAACTGGCACAAGTTCGGATCAGTGTAAGTATTCAAGAGATTAAAGAGACTGAATTATGAAGGAACATTAAGAAATCATGAACAAGCAAACAAATAAACCAAGCATGGCCATCAAGATAAAAAAAAATATTGTAAAGCAACACAGCAACAGTTTCTGTGTGAGTACTCTGTGCTCAAACTGGATAGGATTAATATGGTGCACAAAAGTATAATTCACTGTTACAAAGAGTTACAAAATAGAAAACAAAGGCTCACAGTTAGAAAATAATTCTTCCTCCTGAAATAAAGCTCAG
This sequence comes from Vidua macroura, assembly GCF_024509145.1. Classification (NCBI taxonomy): domain Eukaryota; kingdom Metazoa; phylum Chordata; class Aves; order Passeriformes; family Viduidae; genus Vidua; species Vidua macroura. Next base: position 63,097,756 of record NC_071575.1, read on the forward strand.
AAAAAAGTTTCTGTGCTTAAGGTATTCATTACTGAACAAGAGAAAGCACTACAAAAATGTGCTGGAGCAAACACTTTTTCCATAAAATGAGGTGGACCAGAGGGTTAAGATTTCTAATATTTCTGGTTTTCACATTTCCTACATTTAAAACACATCTTTTCATTATGACTGGATTTAAATATTTATTTAGTCTATTTCTTAAGTCAGGGGTCTCAGAATGACCTTTTGTTGCCTGTGTATATATTTACACATGTAGATAAAGGGATGGAATATTGTGTGTACATGTGTATACTAGGAAAAGAGAGAGATTTAGATACCTTCCTTACCTGAGGCAGAAAATGCAAAGTATTCTGAATTCACAAATATCTTGAATAGATATCTATCCTGTTGCTTGAGGGAATGAGACATAAAAGCTCCAAGAAACAAGTGAAGTTAATGAAACAAAGCCAAATTCTCTGCTGCTGTAATTTCATTAGAGGTAAATGCAGCTGCCCCCACATACACAGCTGAGAAGTGTACTTGAATGACGAAGAGAGAAAAGGGAGTCAGTCCAAATGTGTGGTTTCAAACTTTATTTTTCACTGTCAGCACAAATTCTAATTGCAACACAAGGCAATTTCTATCCATTACACACTTCAGCATTGGGTTCTAAGTACATATTGCCTTGCATTTCATGGGTTTTAAATTAGTATCACCAGGATTGTTCTGATATATATATTAACTACAATGTAGGCCTTATTTTGAAGAAATGTACCATTTTCACTATGACTCATTTTATTGCTTTTTTCCCTTAACTTTGGTAAAAATAATTTAGAAAACTTAATTCACAGTTTTCATCATTTTATAATTGCTTTCAGTGCAGTAGTTTCCTTCAAGTCATAAAGTAAATCGTTCTTACAAAGTACCAAACGACAATTTAATTAACCTTATAAAGTTTTAAAGGAGTTATTCACCAGGGCTGAAACCCATTCCAGGACACAGGCATCTCTGTATGTCTGTATGCAGCTTTTGGTGATTACTAGCAATATAACTGACAGATTTGTTCACTCACAATAGCAAGAACTCAAAACCTCCATGCACAGGAGTACCTTCTGGCAACACACACAAAATTAACTCAGTTATGGCATCTGTAAGCCAGTCTAAAGCCAGGACAAAGTGTTACCAAACTTTCAAAAGTATATGTTTCCCAACATTCAGCTTTGGAGATGGAGAACAACTGATCTATGAGATCTAGTCTGTGCAGAAGACAATTAAAGAGAAGATTTTGGGGGCAGGTGGATAATGCATCTTCAGCAGGCTGCAGGAATCATTTGGTGGATGTGAAGAACAGAACAGTGGTTGGCCACAGCTCCAGTCTTCCACCATCCAGAAGATGCTCCGAAAGGACAATTTCTCTGTTTTACAGAGCTAACAGTTACTATAAAATAAAGTAATAATTATAAAAACAAGACATTGCACTTATGACTCAGATCTAATCTGAGCCCCTTAAGCTTCTCAGTCAAATTCAGCTCATTCTGCATTATTTTTTGTGTATCATGGCAGAGGCTAAAGAGAGGAGTGAAAAGTGAAACAACTTAACTTATGTCTCTTACCTACAACATTACTTAAGAAACATGTGCTGGCATTGGAACTTCCAACTCTTTGCTTCCAAATTAATATGGAAATTAAAACTTTTTTTCCTCTCTTTATTGTATGCAGAAAATAAAGTAGTGCCTGCTCAGTTCTTTGAATGTAAACTATGTAAGTATTTCTCTTCAGGCAATGTTCCTCTGTGCAGATTCCAGGCTAATAGTTGTACCTCCCTGCAGACCTGAATAAGACAAATAAATACCAAGGTTTGTGTCCTATTCCTGTGCTCAAAAATTCTCCCCTAGATAATTCCAGGTAATGTTTAAAGAAACCTGATGATTTTTGGAGCATTTGTTTATTTGACAGGGTTACTTCACCTCCCAGTCTGAGGTGCCTAACTCTCAAGAACAAGCACAGACACAAAGACACAGTGCCTTTGCAATCCAGTCCAGGAGACAGTCTCGTAATGTTTCTGCCAGGCATTTCAGCACATCATTCTGTATAAGCCCTCACTTTGTAATATTATTTGCATGCAGTCACTATCACATTCTGCATTCCAGTGTACAATATTTAGCAGGTAGATTGTCTGTTGAAGATCATCCAATAAATATTAGGCAAAAATTTTCAGATAATGATGTCAGAGACCTTTGTATGGGATTGTGCCACTGCACATTAGCCACTACACAGTTTGCTACTGAGTGAGAAGAACTTAAATTCTCAAATCACAGCCTAACAGTTACCATAGGTATCTGTCACTCACCTGCAATGATCCATCCTTTTTTCCTAGAACAACAAGGCCTGGGAATGTGTAAATATGTAAATACAAGGATGCTTGGCTGAGAATTTAATGTTGCTACAGAAAGCTAATGAAATTCATTCAGACATAGAATGCATTCATTCTTGTTGATTTTAAGCTGACCTATTAGTGCATCTACCTAAGAATACTCTGAACACATATTCTAGTTACTGTTCTTATTTCTTGCTCTAAGGCAAATACTTTAGGGGTTTTTTTTGGGTTTTTTTTTTTTTTTTTTTTTTTTATTTAATGAGAGATATGTATGTTTCCAGTGAGTGCTTAAATGCATTGAAACAGCCATGGTATGTGTCTACTAGGCTTATACAGTATGTAAACCAGACTATGAAAAGGGATGGTATTCCTACCAGTGGTTAAAGGCACAAAAGAGCCATGGGAACCTTGCTCTAGCCTTTATTTTTGGCTTAGTAAAACAAACCCTAATTCTTTATTTGTCAAATTACTATCTGTTACAGTTTGAACTTTCCTCAAGTCTTACTCTCCTAATGAAGTTTAATCTGCCTCTGGCTTGAAGCAAAAGAGTATTGTGTGTTCATGTGTAGGCAGTGTGAATGCGGTCTTGCAGAAAAGGAAGTCTTCTGAATGTTGGGGGCTAAAATCAATGGAAAATGGATACCAGCCTATTGCCCTTGTTTTTCCAGCTGTCAAATTTTACTCTTATAAAGCAGACAGTATTTCTTTACAACCTCATTAGTTTTTCCTAAGCAAACTGACAATACTATTCACTGTTCTGTGACTGGAATCTCCATAATTTATTCAATTCTTCTGTGAGAAATACTCTGAACACTTGTGTGCAGAAAAACGAACCTTTCAGCAATGTGTTCAGGGGCCCAAGCATCTCTTATACTTTATTTTACATTTAAACTTGGACAGGGAACTAGATACAGAAGGGAGAAAATGTGAATCAAATCGGATGAGACAGCAAGTGTGAAAAATTGTAAGAGCAATGCATATTTTAGCCTAGCAAAATAGTATGTAGCATCTTAAGGAGCTTGGAAATACATAACAATAGGTTTTACAGAAAGAGGAGGACATTATAGAGATTGATTTTCCAAAATCCTTCCATATACTACTTTAAAAGCAGACAAATTGAGGATGGGGAGGGTCCTTTGTTACACAAAGCCATCTATGATTTGACATGTGACCTTTACATTAGGCTTGTGTGTGAAGACATCAGCAGCTTTCTGACCCATGCTTTTGTCATGTGAGGAAACTTCTCAGGTGCGGTGCACTGGTTAAGATTCAGCAGGTCAAGCTATGAACAGGCATCAAGATCAGACTAGAAAGAATAACTCTGCACCTATTGCAAGCTATGGATATTGACTGTATGATCCAACTCAACCTGGCAAGGCTGGCATTTGGGTTTTACTTTTTCCCCTTCCACTAAAGGTTTGATATGCTGTGAGAAATGGCCCTAGTCTCATCCTGATTCCAATGGATCTTATTATAATTATTATGGAAAAAAAGGCAGCTTTAATCAGCCACGTATGACACATATTTAATTGACTGCAGGAGAGACAGCAATGAATTATTGTTTCTCATCCACCCCCATGCTTTTCTCACTGACTAACATAAGCATTAGCACTGCTCTGCTGAAAATGAGAGTATTCGGCTTTTGATTTTGCCTTTTTTTCTCAACTGTAGTGTAACATTCTCTCGATTAGGAAAATTAAATATTCTCAAATGTAAAAATATTAGCAGACTTACAAGACAGAACAACTACAGAGAGGTTTGTTTCTTCAACCTTTGTCTGAACTTGTAAATTACTGACTTCTTTTTGTGGTAGTCACTTGACATGCCTCATTTCAGTTGCTGCCAGTTGTCATAAGACAGCAAAGTACACAAAATCTTTAATTCTACTTCCACCAGACAAACCTCAAAAAAAAAAGCTTGGGTGCAGTTGTGTTGGATAGCGGCTAAAGAGAAAAGCAGGAAAAAAACAAAACTGTAAACCAACTCAGTCTCTATAAATAATACAAAGTGGCAATTACTGCTATGGGCAGTGAGGAAGGGACAGTAGCAAACGTGTGTCCATTTCATCATTGCCAAGAGGAGTAGCAAGGCCTGTCCCAAGACATGTCAATGCCACCTTGTTAATGCAAAGCCACATCCATGGCCCTGAAACCTCTGAGCTGGATGAATGCTTCATGCTGCAGTTTGGACATATAAAAATTATAAAGACATAGAAACTGATTTTAATCTATTCTGTTTTCATTCTAATATTCATTAGAAAATTGAATACTCTCTTACAATGAAAGACATTGTCATGTATTGCCGTGTTCATAACTGCACACCGTCTTTTAGGGTGGAGAGTGATTAAATGTAGATTTCTAATTGAAATACTGCAACCACTGGAAAATATGATCGTGATTCAAAATTTAGTAACATCACTCGATTTCAGAAGGGTTTTTTTCTCCCCACAAAGAGAAATTTCTTTTTAACTGTTTCCTTTTGTTTTGCCAAAACCAAATGGAAACACGTAAGACAGAGAAAGACTGCTGCAATACAAGCGATATTCTGCCATAAACTCTGTGGACCATTTTGAAATTAAAATGCATCCAACATCATTGTTGGAATGGATTTTTTTTTCTTTAGGTTTTGTGCTATAAGGTTTTGTAACACACAGTTCTGTAATATAATCTTACTTTAATTTGTGTGTAACATCCATAAAATTGAAGTTGGAATGAAAGATTAAAGAAACATCTTTCCCGTATCCTTTTTCTCCCTAAGAGTTTCCTTTGGTTTTGGCATTTTGTCTTGCTTCTGTCTGAGGGTCCATTCTGCTTAGACTACCCAGGTTATGCTGGAGGAGCAGTTCCCAGTTCTTTCAACCTTGACTTAACAGTAAAAAAAAAACAAACAAACAAGAAAAACCACCACCATCACCGCTTCCACCCACCCAAAAAAAATCGTAATAAAAAAGCTTGCAAATTCCTGTAATTTGGATCACCAATACAAGCCACTGTATAGCCAAAACCACAAGAGGAGATTGTTCTATCTTGCCTGTGCTGAAATACTACGGTACCATTCCTCTAGGGTGGGATACACACATGGAAGCAAAAAGTCTTAATCCTGTTAACACCATTTACATTGATTATGGCCTACAAGCAGAACAGCACTAAACCTGTTATTCCCTTTACCTTGCTTTCAGCCTCTTTCTTCACACAGAGGAGGAGACAAGGCAGAGGAGGTGTGGCAGCTGGGCAAACAGAGACAGAATATTTTGTGATGAACTGTGACCCCCCAAATCCTAAGCAGCATTTGTGGAAAAGAACAATCTTGTTGGTACTTTCTATCAATAAAGAAATAATCAAAGGATTTTTTTTCTGACTTAATTTAGAAAGAAAATGCTTTTATTTGCTCTTCAAAAAAAATCCTCAGCTTATCTAGTCTTTTTTTATCATTGGCATTTATTATAGTAGATAACAGCTGCTGAGACCTTCAATCACAGAGCTTTTGAAAGCCGATGGAAGCATCAAGTTAGTATTTTCAATAGCTCTGGGATCTGAACCCATATCCTCAGGATTAAGGCAGATCAAATGGAAATGAATATCTCTTTTCAGACAAAATCCACCTATCCTTTACTACACTGAGAACGAATTTGTCTGCTGAGAATCTAAAGAAGTGAACTGAGATCTATTCTATTTTATTCTTCATATACAAGAGATTTTGGTATTGCCAACTGAAACAATGCTTTGGCTTCCCCCAGTGACAAGAATTAATGCCCAAAATGTAAATTAATAGGGAACTAGTAAACAGGCTTTTCCTTTTAAGCTGTATATAGAAATTTATTTATGGGAAGGAATCAAAGGGTATCCCCAGGAGATTATAGAGAAGTTCCTCTAAAACCAGCTGGCAGGTGATTTCCTCATAATATCATCAAACCCAGCTTCAAGAAACATTCTACAACTGCCACAGGCACTCAAAACACATTTGTTCACACTCTCTGGAGGAAAAAAAAAAAAAACAAACCTTCAATAATTGACTCTTAATAACACCAAAGCCAAAAAAGCCAACAAAATCCTCCTTTTTCTTTCCCAAATCAACACCAAAATAACTTAATAGTCAGTAAGTATAAATAAAGACAGATATGTTTCTTACAGCTTCAAAGTGGCCGAATTATGAATTATTGTAACAGACACAGTCAGACTCTGCACATTTTATATGCAGAGATGAACTTGGAGAGGGGTGAAGAGATGGTGAGCAGATACTGAAGTGAGCAACTCACCATTAGAATGACAGGGTAACTTTCCAAGACTAAAAATAAGCCAAAGAAAAGATACAAGTTTCTGACCACATGGCTTCCACGGAGAGATGAGAGAACTGAGTTTTTTCAGTTCTAAAAAGCAAATGAAAAGAGGAAATCCTAGAATCAACCATGGACTGGAACAGACCTTAAAGATTATCTAATTTCAACTCCCTTGCCACAGGCAGGGACAGCTTCCACTAAACCAGGTTGTTCCAGTCTGGCCTGGAACACAATTCAGGGATGGGGAATTACTCTTCTTACTTATGTGTAAAATGACCTGCTGGAATGCTACTGAAACACTGATGAAACTCTGATGAAGAGTGGGATTTCCACCACTATAGTTACTAAAAACCTAAGTGGACTTGTCTCAAAGCAACCTGATCTAATCAGATCTGCTTTGAGTATGATGTTGGCTGGAGGTCCCTTCCAAGCCACAAGATTCCATGATTCTATAGCAGACAGCAACAATAGAGGGACTTTGATAAATAATGCCAGTCAGACACCAGTACAGGCTTGCAAAGAGGCTAAAGAAATCTTCCCTAAGTCTGTACAGACTAATAATCAATACAATCCTAATGAATTTGCTAAATATTCAAATATTACAGTATAAAAGCTCAGAAGTAAGTATCATGTTACTAATTTTTTTTCTATGCTGGTTGTACATGTGTGTGCACACACACCACTAAAGAGCAGAGCTTGAGCATGTAAATTCAGCCACTCGAAAGAAAATACAATAGCTTAGACAAATTTAGGATTCTTCACATTCAAAACAGGATGTGACCAGGTAATTCAAAATTTTTTAACTGGACTTGCCATTTTATCATATTTAATACTGTAGAAATCTGCTTTATCTGTTCTACGTAACACTACACACAGATACAAACTTGGAGAATAAACTAGAACCAGAACAAGATCTAGTATCTGTTCTGAGACCAAATGTATACCGTAAACATGGTCAGAAATGTTACTTATATAATTTAACTTTTATTCTGATTTGGTAATAAAAGAGTTCAACATAATTTAATAAATAAATAAATTAAAATAGTATAGAATTTATTTAAACTATAAATTTAGCTACATACTTCATGCTCCATCATAATGTACTGATTTAATCATTGTATTATGAACAAGCTCACTTTAAAAAGAAGGTACTCCCTTTTTCTTAAACAAGAGAAAAAAGGAGATTATGTACAGAAAATATACATAGATATTGTCCTCATATAATTCTATGTCATGCTGTATATCTAGGATTTTTGCCATTCCTTAGAAGAGGAATCCTTATATTTTACCATTCAACCAAATCAGACCGACCCATGATTTTCCCCTCCATACCAGGGAAATAGATTGTTAAGAAATTTTAAGAAAACTATTTACACAACCTGCAAATTGTTTCAGCCTTGGAAACACACACTTCAGGCACAATAATTTGCAGAAAAAAAAAAAAAATCCTAAATAAAAATTCCTGATGCTGAATGTTTATGGCTTTCATTGTGGACAAAGCCACAGAGGATGCCAGGTCATTTGGGTCAAATTTCTGACCTTTTTGAGAGAAGGTAACTTTCTTCTTCAGAACTACTTTAATAGATAAGCTGTACTGGAAACTCTGCCAAAATAGATACCAACATCTTAACAACCCACACCTGTTGATCTCTGATAAAATCACAGAAGCACAAAACATGCAGGTTGGAAAAGACATCTGAAGGTTGTGTCAGCCAAAATCCTTCTCAAAACAGGAATACCTACTGAGGTGAGGTAGGTTTGCACAGGACCGCACCTAGCTGAGCTTCAAATACCCGGAGCAGTGCCGAGTCTGTTGCCTCCTTGTACAACCTGTATCCTTGTACAACCTGTATCAGAACCTGAATGTTCTCATACTACATGAACTGGGGTGCAGAATTTTGTGCCTGTGAGCAAACTCTACAAGCCCCTTTTACCTCCTGGTGCTTCCTATGTCACCCCCTCACTCTCCACTGATAAATATTTGCTTTCTTTAAAGGGCCTTTTAGAGAAAAATTGTCCCACAATCTTCTAGCCCTCTCTAGCACATTTCCACATAGAACTTAAACCTATCAGCTAAGAATTAGACCTATTTTGAGCAAAACCCACTTTAAGCTGCTCAGCAAACAGGCTGGGGCTGTCACAGACACAGTGCTGGAAAAATAAGCAAAGGGAACAGTAAACAGTGAGTGGCCACCTTGTTTATTCAGAGTGCTGTGGTTTATTGATGTTACACACAATCTCAAGTTTAGCTGATCTTAGATGTTGCATGTTTTCTCTCACATCCAACCCAATCTGAAAGTGATCTCCAGCTGGCTAGGGAAGCTTTCAATAGCCATAAGCAAGCCATAAACCCCTTCCCATGCCACTGTCCCCTTGTACAAAAGAAAATAACCTAAAAGCAAAGGTCTGTCACAGTCACCACACAGAGTGAAAAGAATAAACTCAGCTGCTCGCCTCTTGGAAAAATCCAGGCAGAATTCTTCCACCTCTTTAAGAACAAGATAAGAGAGGAAGTGAGCATACAAGGAGAAGGACAGGCTGCCTCATAAGCAGCATTCAATGCTTGACCCCAATACCAATACTAATATCAATACCAAAATACCAGTACCTATAAAAATGTACTGGATATAAGCACAAATATAATAATAATAATAGCAATATTGAGGGGGTCTCATCACTGGACTGCAGTGCTGTATATAACTGGAATGTTTTTATGAAGGAAAGTTCTTTGGCAATGACACTCTGAGAATCTGGAATAAAATATACCTTTTTATTTTTTTTAATTGCAAATGGAAAATAAGTCATAAATAAGTCATCATTTGAGGCAGATTCCTGTATCTCCAAAAAAAAAAAAATACAACTCAAGAAAGACTGGCTGGTTGAGTTTTCATAATTAATTCTATGAGATCATCACCCCCATCCAACACATCTCTGTAAATTACCACAGTAGGTATGAAATCTGCCCCTTTATTGATTCAGCTGGCACAGCTTTCCTCTATAAAATCCTCCTCCAAGCCCCTGCATCAGGGTGGTCGTTCTGCTCTCCCCAGCTGCTGGGGAGATACTGAATTCCTGTGCTTGCCCTTCTTCCCCAAAGCCTGGTCTAACTAGTCCAGGGGCACATATACACAAAAATGCAGCAAGACTCATGTTCCTTCTCTTCAGTAAGTACGCACCAAGCTGCTGCTTCACGAACCCACTGCTCACCTTCTGGGCACTGGGGAGGATGAATTCATCAGCTATAGAAGCACATACTGTGCAAGCAGATTCTCCCATGTCTCAAAGGAAAGAATGTGACCAGATAAAAAAAGTCTGTGGTTTGTTGGACCTGGCTGGTGGGCCAAACTGCGCCAGACAAGTTCCTAAGTCTTCTTCTAGCTCCACTTTCTGAGCGCTGCTCGTGCACAGTGGTACACCTGACTGCATCTGAAAGCTTCAAGTTATTTTTGCAATTTTATGCAGCTTAGCCTTTCAGCTATTAGTGTGAAATTAAGAACACATTTACCTGAGATCAGGAAATAGTAGAGAGGGAGATTGAAAAAACATGGAATAAAAATTACTGACAAATTATTCTTTACCTACTTTACTTTTCAAAATTTTGTCTAAAAAGTCTTACATTTGCAAATATCCATAAGAAAAACAATGTTACTGCTGGAGAAATTAATGGCTGACACTCTTCTCGTTTTAAAGGGATTTACCAAAGCTACAAAGATGGTTAGTTAATAACTAAGAGATACTGGCTTTACAGGCATTTTCATATTCATTCATTTTCATATTTAACAGTTGTGTATGTACTGTTTTGGTTCCTTAATGCAAACCACAATAAAACACCTTGTGGGGGCTTTAAACTCTTTTGTCTTTGCTGTAGGTTTGTCTGCTTTTAGGTTTTAAAAAAAAAAAAAGCATTATTTTCAACAGTGGCAGGAAGTGGGTTTTTAGTTGAATCAGCTTAAAAAATTCCAGCTGTGTTCACGTTGAAGCCATCACAAAGTCTAAGCCTGGGATCACTTCTCCATGCCAACTAAATCCCTTTCAGGCCTCAAGAAGAAAATTTTTGAAAAAATGCCAAGCCTCTCCTTGAAAATAACATCTTAATTGGTTGATATTAAAAAAAAACCCAGAAAGTGCCATTCTGAAAATTCAAGTGCTCACTTTTTTGTGTTCTAATTTGATATTTGCCTTGTGAGAGCACTCAACATACTCACACAGAGATTGTCTCAGAAAACTGCAATGAGAGGCATGCAGGCTGGTTGTTCCAGACAAGGAGGAGTTCCTAAGGGCCACAGAAAGTACATGTCATGATGTGTATCCTGTGCTGTTGTAATGCACCAAAAAGGCCAAAGAGCTGTGTGACAGTGCTGGACCTAAGGAAAACAGTGTCTCATTCCCTGGCTGGCCATGGCTCAGTGGATAGCTCAGAGGATAAGGAAAATCCTCTCTCCTGAGAGCAGTAGTTGTTCTCAAGGAATTTCTGTATCAGTGTTAGGTTCAAACCAAGTCAAATGCTTGGGATCAACAAACAGAAAATGAAGGTTCAAATTGATGTATCTATAACACAGTTCTAAATACATATGCCTTTTTTCATTAAAAATAATGAAAATATTTATTTATTTCAATATTAATGACTACATCTACTGTTACTGTCCTCCCCTGTTTCCTGTTGCACTATCAATTGTGGTGTGCATATCTACCACGGTACTTCACCTTCTGCTGTTCAAAACTTTGCATCACAACAAGGAAAGAAATAAAGCAGATCATTCTCAGCCAATTGAGCTAAATAAGGGATCAGACACTTGCCTTCCATATTTCTCTTATGCCTGTAAATCTAACTCTGCAGCTCCTTTGAGCTGGGAGACTGAGAGATCTAGCCTGATTTACACAGATGTTAAAAGAAGACAAACGTTTGTCCAATTTAATTGATTCTGAGCTGACATAAATTGATTTACTCTGCACAACTCAAAGCTTTTGAAAATAAATGTATTTTCATTAAGAATGATAAAGAGAAAAGTTCTTAAACAACAGAAAAAAATTGTTAAGCAACAGAAACAACAACAAATGATAAGGAGAATATGTAACTGAGAAAGCCTATTACTGTCAGGGAGGGATTTACTAGACCTTGTGGTTTTCAGTTCCATTTCAAAGCAGTATCAGAACTGTGAAATTGCAAAGGCAATTCTAAAAGGAGACAACAGTTGAGACAATAGTTGAAAGTGAATTTTAATACATAACACATTTACCGTGTAATTCTTAAAACCATTCTTTTAAAAATTTTGGAATGCCATTCTGACCTTCTTAATGGCTGAAAGCAGTGCCTGTAATTACAAGAATTTGGATTCAGCTTAATTTCATGTTCTTTTTTTAAAAAAATAGAAACAACTGCCAATACGCATATTTTTTCCATGAAGAAACTTGGCAGTCCCAGCTGATTATGATGTCTCCTCATCCACATTCTAGAAGATAATTTTGGTGAGGTAATAATTTATTCCAGAGCAGTGTGTAAGATTAGACAGAACAGTTCAAAAGTCTGGATATTCATCCCATTCTATCACTAAAAATTGCATTTCACAAAATGATATTTGCATTTGAAATTTTCACTGGAAATAAAACATTCTCATAAAAATAGGATGCATTTCATATTAAGTGTTTACTTACAGCCCCCAAATAAAAATTTAAAAAACCCAAACAAAATCAAAACCATTCTTCCTTCCTCAGTATTATCAGTGTCATTAAAAATTACATATAGCACTTGGGAGATGGTGGCTAAATGACAAATTAGGAGCTCAGCCCTGAAAGTCGCTCACAGACCAATCTCTAAGCTCATGGTGATTTGAGGGCCTTCACACACCAGATCTGAAATTCTCTTCTCCCAACAACACATAGAGTTCCCAAGAAATCCTTTATTTCTTGCAACTCCCTGACAGGCTTCACTGGAGTTCTGTACTGGTGAAATGCTTTCCAGAGACTTTCTTCTACCAAGGTGATTTGATGGAGAGTTACAGATTTTTTTCCTTTTTCTTTCCCAATAATGACGAAATACCATGGCCTAATTTCTTGTAGGCAAGATGTAAGATGGCAACAAGACACATCTTCAAAATGCTGCCTTGGAATACAACCCTTCTAAGATTGTAAGTTAAAACTACGTGTACTGTGTTTCCGAAAAAAAAAAAAATCTTTGCATAATCTGGGGTATTAGTTGTGGTAATTGAGGAGCCTTTGTAGCACTCACTTTTGCATAACTGATCTGCTGGGTTAGAGTAGTAGCTGGAAATACCCCAAATACTGCTGTACAAAGGAACAGGAAACAAAACCTCCACCAACCTTACACACAAAAGAATCATGAAACTTCTCCTCAAGGAGGAATAGCCAGCCCTACATTCACAAAGATAAGACAAAGAGCTAAACTCTCTAAAGGGATGATGGTCCCAGCTCCAGAGTGGTTTCATGGGAGAGGCAGAGCAATCACTCCCTATCTTCTTTCCATTGTTACACCTGAGTCTTAGCTCCAGTAAATCACTACCAGGATTTCTGCTTCCTGGAAAAGCTGTGTCAGTGGCAGATGAAGTAATGATGCAAATGCAATCGTACTAAGTTTGCACTGAATAAGGCTAGAGATATAAAGGGAAGGGAGAAATGGTGTAAATACCCTGTTGATCACAATCATTCTCTTCATTCCTGGAAATACACATTTATCTTGATTCCCAGTAAGAGATACATCACCCTGATTCACTCAGGGAATGGAGCACATTTCACTCAGTTGTATCTCTGAGACCCCACCTCTGTAATCAATGGAACAGGGAAAAACATAGAGCCTTCTTTTAACCTGGCATCTGCTGAACCAGTGATGTCTGAATGTAAGATGAGACAAGATGAGCTGAGGAGCTGCACTGTGAATCAGTAAACCGTGTCCCTAAGACAAAGACCTTACCCTGAGAAACACTGCCTAGTCTTTTTATTAGGGAGTGTTACTGAGAACTCTGAAAAGTCAGTACCAAAAAGAACAAAATACACATGGTGAGGGAACAGCCAGTTCAAATAGCAACGTAAGTTCTTGGTCCACGTATTTATTCATGGCAGGATCTCAGTCAACGCACTTCAATAAAATGAGTAATTATTGTGAGTCACGTCACTAATTACATCTGATACACACAAAGGCTTGTGCAGCTCTACATATCAAAGTGCACTGTGAGCTCATCCAGTACGGAAACGGCTCACAGAGGAGCTCTTGTTACTGGTACCCGAACAATCAGAAAAAAATGGGGTATTAGAAATGTCTATGCCATTTTTCTCTCATCACATTTTTTAAATACAAAAAGAAGAAGTGTTGTAGAATAATGGCAATATAACTGCCTACGTAGGGACTTCAGCATTTGCCTTGGACAGGCAACGCAAGAAAGAATTGTAATGACAGAGCAATGGCATTGGCCAAGATAAGCTGCTTTCTTCTATGACAAGCAGAGAGCGCCAAGATGTGAAGAATCTGTCAAAATGTTCTAAGATAAAGTTTGATTTTTCCATACCAAGATTAAAAAAAACAAACAAAACCACGGCTGGTTCAGATACGGGTCAAATTGACTGAGTTCAAGAACATAAAGAGATTAAAGGAAGTAAGTCACCTCTTAGATAACAGATCTACTTATTAGTGTGCAAGAAAAAAAACAAGTCCACAAATTTTGTCAAATTCAGATGAGCTCTTCATCCAAGAGTAGGATCAAATTTTTAGGCTGATAATTTGTTGCTTGGTAATTAACTACCTTTGTTAATCATCAGGCACCTTTGTTGCCCGATAATTAACCACCTTGAAGACATACTTATTTGTGCTTTCCCATGGGGGTACCACTTACTGTAATTTTAGAGCACAAACAGAGAACTGGACCAAACACCACCTGTGACTTCAGTTTTATTGCAAGACCATTTAACTGAAGTCAAATCACATGGCACAATTTAACTAAATACAGAAACGATAAATTATCCTCTCCTGTACACTCACATCAACAATAACGACAAGCCAACTCAAAGATATTAGCACTGAACAAGAACATGAAAATAAGCAGATTCAATGTCATTTGGCATGTAGGACCTTTAACCACAGAACTCTAGAAAGAATGCAGAGTTTTTTGCATAATGCTTCCCTTAATAATTTTATTTTTAGTTGGATGTATTCAAATAAAGTTTTTTAGATCTCCAGTGAGAGACAAATTGGAAAAATTTTCACATCATTGATGTGAACACTTTATAAATTAACATTATTTAAGATCCATGAAGCTGTGAGAGCCCCAAATAAGTTAATTTCGAGAAAATATTACTCACAATTTGCTGAAAATCAAGCAACTATATGAACATTCAAGGTAAGTCCTGCATGTAAACAAAACTAAACCATCGATCTCTTCTCCCTCTCTTTTTTCCCCCTCTTTTAATGCTTTACTTCTTTTCGTAAATAGCTTTCATTCCACGGACACCAAAAAAGATCCAATCGACTATATTAGCGTAAACCTTTGCCTACTAGACTGTCATCAGCACAAAGTCCCCCAAATAATAAATGAACTTTTTATTAACTGTGGTAACATTAACATTACAATGAGGGATTGTTTAAAAACAAGTTGTACTGCTGTTG
Source organism: Vidua macroura (assembly GCF_024509145.1). Lineage (NCBI taxonomy): Eukaryota > Metazoa > Chordata > Aves > Passeriformes > Viduidae > Vidua > Vidua macroura. Next base: position 63,112,999 of record NC_071575.1, read on the forward strand.
CTCAAGAGCTCAAGGAAAATGGTTCTCAATTCCTTTATTTTTCCTTGAGGGTAACCACAGGGGTTGCATTAAATCTTTTAAAATATGTTGACAGTTGAATAAGCGCTGCAGTTGCTCTGGTGACATTTTATGCACTTTAATTGTCATTAATGAATCTGACTGATACTTTCTTAAAATTCCTTTACGTGTTCTAGTAATTTTATAACAAAGAGAAGAACAAAACTGTCTGCAAATTAGTCTTGATCCACTTCTCATATGGAATTTTCACTGCAGACAATAGGAGAACCTGCATGGGAAATATCTGCTAAACCAGACATTTAAGGCAGGAATGCATTAAATGTTCCCAGTAAATAGTGCAATTATCATTTTGTTGTGTATTGCCATATAAAATTAAATCCCAAAGAAGGTATGTTTGAGTATATTTTAAAAAATAAGTACTCTATCTTCAATCAATTCAGAATTTGATGTTAAAATGGTATGGCTTAGCATTTTAGGGCTGCAACAAAACTCAAAAAGTAAATGTGAGTTGGAATGAAACAAAGTCTGACAATAACCTGGAGTCTAGTACCTCCTTACTTATTCTGATAATACTCCCACTGATTTCAGAAAGGCTTTTTCCCTGTGAAGACTGAAGGATATAGCTCCCAATTATCTGTTCAGGAACATGCAGTGACAACGAGGAATGCATGGAGCTTGAGAAACAGCAGGCACCACACTTGATAGTTCATAAACAGATAAGGTAAGCCTTGTGCTATGAAGAAAAAATAAACTATGGCACTTTAAATTGTGATAGGTGATTTAAGTAGATTAAAAAATACCTATTCCAGGGACAAGGAGCCAGAAGAGGCAGAAGGAGAGGGAATAGCATACTAATAGTGCAGGGAGACATGTTGAGTCCTTTGCTTCCCCCATCCCAGGTTCCCTCACCCCTGCATGCTCCACAGGAACACAGCAGATGATTCCCAACACTGCTGCACCTGCTGCACCACAGCCTTTACATCTTTGCAATTTCAGAATCAGAAAAGCCTGGGGCCTCTTTTTTTCTTCAGCTGCAGTGGCTCTTCAAGTGCAGATGTTATACAAGTACCAGTGGTTTGAGCCATCACCGTTGAACGGGACAATTAGGTCACAGGAAATCATTCCAGGCACACCGAGAGCCCCTTTGCCTGGTTCTCCATAGGCCCAGTCCCCTGTCTAACCACGTTCACCTGAGCAAAGCAGCAGTTCAGCTCCAGCCTGACCTTTCCTTTCAGTGGAGTAAATGGCTATACAAGGTGCAAGCAATAGGAATCAGGCCTCGGGGTTCTGTACAGCACTGCAATTTTCAAGACACTCAGGGTGCAGACAGCAGTAAGTTCCACACTCACGTCATATGCACAGTTAACAACCTCAGCTAAGTCATGAACTACATTTTAATTAGACAAGGGGCCAGGCTTTTGATTTCAGAAATAGAAGTTAGGGTTGCAGTCCTTCATCCATTGAAGTTAATTGCAAAATCCCTATTATCAGGCTCTTGAGGTATTACCCAGGAGCACTTTTTAATTACATCTGATTCTTAATGAAGTAGACGGCAAAGAGAAAAGCAGCCCATGATTCAAATGATTCGCATTTTTATCTTTCCTGATGAAAAACAGAATAGGTCAAGATACTTGTTGGGTTTTCCCATGAGAAATGCTGCAATGTGAATAAGCTCAATTGACTTGATCCTGAAGGAGCAGGTTAGCTTTGAAAAGCATCACTCATTTTCTCCTCCTGTATACACTCTACCCCCAAAACTTATGCAATGTAATTGTAGACACCAAGCCAAATCCAATTCAGAACTTGAAAAATATCACATAAGTATCCTAAGCTTGAATGATTTGTCTTTATTGTCTGATGTCAGTTAAAACATAAGGAGTCCTAATTATGGTTTTATTTTCAAATGATGCACTTTAAAAGAGTGACAATTCTCCATAAAAACTGACAGCTTCTCAGGGCAAAGAGACTGCCAAATAACTTGGTATTTCTACATGATTTAAAAACAAGAAGTTATGAGGCAGCTTATGAAGAAAGAGTGTGTTATCACACTTATCTGGAGAACAATGCGAAGTTTCACCTTTTTCTATTACGTCTCTACTCATGTAAGTAAATATTTGTAGAACAGAAGCTCATACTACAGGTGGAGCCATTACCTTGGTATACACAACAACCTGCAAACTCTTTTCACATAATGAAAGTTGTTTCTTACCATCTGGAAATCAGGTTTAAAAATAAAACTTCTGTTTATATATTACACAAAAAGCTTAGCTTTTTATTCCAGACATACTTCTCATATTATAAAAACACATAATTCATTTTTTACTTTTATGACTTCAAAAGACCCAATAAAAATTTAGGACCTAAAAATGTAATTTCTTTTTAAAAGGTTGGCTGTTAAGTATTAGGGAGAGTAAAAAGTCAGTTTCAAGAAAATCAGATAGTGTTGCAAGGCTCTCTAACCAAGGCAGCCAAGGAGGGTTACAGCAGGAACTAGTGAGGCAAGGCTGTGTCCCCAGGGCTGGCACAGCGGACAGAGCTCTTGGGGCCCAAGAACCTGACCAAGACAAAGGGGTCACTGCAGCATAAAGCTGTCATAGCCCCTTCTAAAGGAAGGAGGGACAACCTCTTTTCAGGGACATAGAAACTAAGGTTTTAATTCAATTATTTTTTAAAATTCTTAGGTTTGGGTTCTTTTGCTCTATGGCTGCTTCACTGTTTCAGCCTTGCAGGATACCTGTGATGGAACAAAAGCTCTTGAGTTTCTGTTAAAACCATTTGCCTCTCATTATAATTCTTTCCCATTCACAAAGTTGAATACCACAAAACATGAACACTTCCTACTTCATGGTTATACCAGAGATCAAGGGAAGCTTAGATTACTTTCAAGGCCACCAAGGAGATGAGGTGGCAATCTAAATCAGCCTGTTCTGCATAACTGTGGCAGACCTGCAATGTAACACACAACCACAGCCAAACTACCTTCTGTTGAGTTGTGCCAAAACAGTACCATCTCCATCAAAATCAGTGCAGACTTTAAACAAGGAAAAGAAATTCCTATCACTACTTCTTCATTTGAATTCCCTCTTGGAACTCAGTTCTTACTATTGTTACTGAAGCCATGCTATTTTACACCTATTAAGTACTGCATTCATCAGTTTAGGGCCCCTTATTCTAGAATATAATTATTCAAACCCTGGTTGGTATTTGCAGAAGGTCTAACTTGTCAGTCTCCTTCTGGATGTCTCTCACTCTCATGTTTACATTGTTATTGATCACAGTAGCAAATAGAAGTTTGAGATACTTGCTAGCTCAGACTATTTTCAAAGCAATTCTTAAAGATTGCTCAGAGCACACAGAATATTCCCAAGGCAGTGGCAGGGCATCCTGGCACTAATGAACCACAGAAGCCATCCCAGTGCAAGCAGTATTGGGGCAGGAAATAGCAAGCCCTCACGCCTCAAAGACAATCACAGAGAAGGCAGAGGGCTGGAGAAACTCAATGCCTCTATAATTAGTGACAGAAAGTTTCAGCTCAGATTTAACAGACACGGTAAGCTGAAGAACACACACATTCTGAAGTGGTGGCTAAAATCAGCATTTAAAACTAGAAGAATAAGTTACATTACTATTAAAAGCAATACTGGCATAATTGCAGCAAGGAGGTACTGCTCAGCACTTCAGAAGTAAAAGAAACTTTCTTTTGAAAATGATAATTTTCATTGCTGGTTTACAGTATGAAGGCATCAGTGATTGCTACAGGCTATGTACCTCCTACACAGAGCACAAAGTGCACAAGGAATAATATTTTTTTCAAAGGACTCTGTGCCTGGCTAACTATTTTGGTAAAACTTCAGGCAGCCTCATTTTCAGAATATAAAGTGTTTCAGTTGACTGAAAAGGAAAGCAACTCAAATCATTAATAATCTCCACCACATGTAATGTGTTATATCTTTTCCAAGCAATACTACAGATAAGAAATAAACCTTTAGTTGTTTGTAAGTCATAATAATTCAAAATAAAGAGACAAGCCTACTAATTATTAATTATATATTAATTATGCATTTATAGTGATAGGTAGACTCTGGTAAGAGAATCAAATTTAGGCTGACAGGTGCCTCAGCAACAAACCAAAAACTGTAATTTGGACACAGATCAAAATGCCAGCTTCTGCTCAGTTATTGAATTTAAGAAGAAGAAAATGTTCAATCATAATATTTGTTTAAGAATGTTTATCTTCTTACCATTGAATGTTAGGAACACCCTTGCTTGAGGCTGGGAAGATCCTTTTACACTGCTAAAGTAAATAAATATCCCAATCAACACGTTCACTGCAAGAAATGCCATCTCTTCAGATTTGCAACTGAATATCCAAGAAATTAAACCTGAAAAAGAGATATATCACATTACTCTTCTCATACAATCTTGTGGAGCAAAAACAAAAGTATGGAAAGATTGTGTTGGAGGCCTCTTCCAGATGAAGCCATAATTACTGATGTGAAGGACATACAGCACTTTTGTTTTTTTTTTGTGCATCTGAAAGTGGTTTTCCCCAGCAGTCTTCTGTGCTGGCACAAGAGGAGCTCTCTGCCTGTTAGTAGGAACCAAAAGAACCCAACTTTTGGCTAGGACAGACTACAGCATTAGACTCAGTTTATTTAAAATGAAGACAATTCCACCTGCTGGAAATATAATTATACGAAATGTCAAGGCAGAGCAAAGCAAGGACAGGAGATAAAGTTTCACGAATAAAAGTCTGGCTGATATTTTTAGATATCTCTCTCTCATGTTAAGGGGGGGAGGTTTGGGTTACTGGTTGATTGGGGTTTTTTTTTTCTTTTCTTTAAACATCTGAAATTAAAGGTGCTTGGAAATGAGCTTTAAGTTTTAGTAAACTGAGCACTCTAATCACCCTCAAGTTTTTCTTTAAAGAAATTCTGTCTGTGTATGTCATTAATTTCAAAACTGTGAAACCAAAAGTATTTCTACACACTTGAAACTGTTAGTCAGTGTTTGCTTTTTGGGCTAGTTCCTTTCAGAATACGCACCTGCTCTCTTTGACTTCTATGGGGCACTGAGAATCCCAGAGTTGGGCAATGATACCACACCCTGATATATCTGCTACTCCTCCTGCGCATCTGCTGAACCTTCATTTAATAGGAGTTAGCTGCTGAGATGCCTGAGCACCTCAAGAGAATCAGAAATCACTCCAGAACTCAGTATCTTTTCTTAGTTCAGGAAGGACTTGAGGTCACTGGAATCACTGCAGGAAAGTGGCTTTTCTAATGGACTTTGGACCAGATCCAAAAAACCTAGCCACCATTAGAATCCGAATACTGCATATCTGTATCACATCTGCTACTAAACTGCATCTCTCCAAAAACTGTGAAATGCAAATTTCATTTTGCCAGTAGTAACAACTTTGTCAGCTTAGCTGCAAAAGTGAGAATACATAACACCATCATTTTAGGCCCATTTGACTTCACTGCTTTTATATATATAAGCACCTGTATTTTATATATATTTATATATATATATATTTATATATATAAAATACACACATACATATATATATATATAAAAAATACATATATATTTTTTTTTTTCTTTTTGGTGTAAAAAGCCCTTCTACTAGACATCACTTATTAGTTAATCACTCAGGTGATATACTTGATTTTATGGTACCTGGAAGCACTTTGAAAGACACAACCCCTACAGCTAGAAGATATCCTTAAAGGCTGTACGTTTATTTTATGAAGAGACTTGTTACTTGTGCAGTCAGCTTACCATTCTTCACCTCAGCTCTGCTCTAGCACTACAGTCCCTCCAGTGGAAGCCAATATTTCTACAGGCTTGTTCATCCTGTCCCTCTGAGGTTCACACCTGTCCTTAAAGGACCGGCTGTAACCACCCCAGCACGGCAGGAATGAGCTGTCAGGCAGGGATGACTTTAGGTCAGCACTAGCTTGGGCTGGATCCACACCACTGACTTAGCGGTAAAAGCCCCGTATCTCATTACCACCTCTGTCATTCCCTGTCCACTCACTGTAAATCGTTTGGAAAGGCTTCTCTTTGCATGAGGATTCCACATCAAGTTGGGGGTGGGAAGGAAAGCATGCATGGAAGCGCAGAGCTCTGCAGCCCACACCAGCTAAACTCTCCTTCATAATTTGCTCTGAGTACTGAGAAATGCACGGAGATCAAGTAATTCTACATCTCTGCTAATTGACAAAAACAACCTTGTCAGAAATTTGCCAGCTACAGATCAGGTCTGTAGGAAAAACATATCCATTCTGGCCCACTTCCAAATTATCTCTAAGGGTCTGTTAACTAATAAAATGATAGTTGCAGAATTTTTGCCAAGAATAATTCTTAAACAGGCTGCACGAACTCTAGTACTAATGTTGCTTTGTGGGCTTTAAATTTAAAACCTTGTGACTTGCCCATGGGATATCCTTCAACTCACTCCTCTTCTAAGAGAGAAATGCCATTAAATCCCAATAAAATTTCTTTGTCAGGCCAAAATAAATAGCCAATCATACAGAACATGTGATTTAACAGACGCAATGGGATAAGTATTTTCCAGTAGTAGCACTATGCTTTCTTTGCAATATAGATAAAAAGTCAAGTGTGGAACAAGTGTGCAGCTTTCTTCCTTTAAATAATACTGTAGGAAACAATAATAGGAAAAAAAACCCTTTCAGCTCTCTTTCCCTCCCACTCGCGTGCCTCCTGCCAATTCTAGTGTAATCAGTTAGAGGAGTGAAACATTGCTACATTTCATTGCTCAAATTGCAGATCTTCACCATTAACACAGAAGTGACAGGCAAATATAAGATTCAAGTGCTGAACAGCATGGTTCCTACCCAGCTGTTAGACACATAAATAATAAATGCATATAGTGCCAAAAAGGTACCTCAGGGTGCCTGACATGTGAGTTACCTAATGGAAATAAGTTTAATTTCAGAGATTTACAGAGCTGGTAACTGACAGCTCTTTGCAGGTTTGACTCTTGCTTTGGGCTTATATCCCAGCTCTGAATTTATCTCAGTAAGTCATGATACTATATTCAGCACGTCCAGTGCACATGATCTCTGCTGACAACATACAGACCTAAAGCCTTGCAAGTACTTTATAAGAATCCTACAGGACAGACAAAAAGCAGTGTCTCGTTGCATTTCTATTCTTACATTCTAGTCTATCTGTAAACAAACAGCCAAACCGCTACGAAAGTGAAGTAGTGAAGTTTCCCTGCCACGGAGGTCGCTGGCAGCATGCTGCATGGCTTCTGGAAAGTACAGTATCGCTTTGCTAGGAAGTGCTGTGCAGGTGTCATGCGCTACAGCCTACCCCCAAATCCTGTAGGGAAAGTCATTTGGCAGAGTAAAGAAAATAAATGAAGGAGAAAAAAAAGACAAAAAACCCCTGCCAAACACGGACTATGCCAATCTGGAAGACATTGGTTTAACTATCTGTGAACAGCAGCAAATTTCAACCATCAGAGACATTTCACATCTATTACAGAAAAGAAAGAGAACTTTAAGTTATGCTTACCCGGCTATTGGAAGCAGCAGCAATACTGATTTCTATCTGGTTTCTATCAGTTTATAGACTCCACTCCTGCTACCAGAACATTTTCATTCCAAACCTAGCTCACAGCAGAGGGAAAAATAAATTAAAAAAAAAAAAAAAAAAAAAAAAAGAAAAAAGAAAGAAAAAGAGTAAAGTCTCTCCTCGTGGTGGTTGCAAAGATACTCCCGGCTCCTCTGTACAATAATCCTGGCAGTTGGACTCCTGAGGCTCAGGGAGCGCTTCTCCCCTGCGCGCAATCACGCACCTAGGAGTGAATGGAGCGGCCGCGCGGTGCCGGTGCCGGCGCTGGTTTCCAGTTACAGGCGCTGCCCTGCCCTGGCCGCCGCTCTAGCGAAGCGAAGCTCGGTGGCCGCCGGTGCATCATTAGCTGAGCAAATAGGGGCTGGAGCTCATAAATAATGGCGAGGCCACACCCCGCCCTGCGCGCCGGCGGCTGCCGCCCGGCCCGTCCGCCCGCCCCGGGCAGCGCCGCGGGGCCGCTGGCAGCGCGCAGGGAGCGCGGGGTGGAGGGGGCGCGCAGAGGGCGCAGCGCCCGCGCTCGGCCCGCGGGGCTCGGCCGCCGCAGCCCCCGCCCCATCGCGCACTGACCGCGGGAGCGAAACTCGCCGCGAAAGTTTCTGCCCCGCCGGGCGGGTCGTGCCGGGGCTGCCAGCGCGCTGCTCGGGCCGGGGCAGAGCGGCCCCGGGCTGGGAGCGGAGCGGAGCCGAGCCCCGGCGCGGCCGCGGGCGGAGGGATCGGGGAGAGGTCGGGAGGCCGGTAGGTGTCACTGTGAAGAGGGAATGAGAGCGGGCTGTTGAGACGGGGAACCGGGTAACAGACAGACCCCCTCGGAGGGGGCTCTTCCCCCCACTCCCCTCGAACTATTTCCTCTATTTAAAACTTTAAAAGCGAAGAAGAGTAGTGAAGCGTTAGAGCAGTAGATAGATTCAGCCCCCTGATTGATCCAGGTGTTTTACTCCAGCTTTCAGAAGCTTTTTTTGCGCAGATTTTGAGATGTATTTGCTCAAGCTCAGTTTTCCCCAAGATACGCTGAGCAGTGTTTCCCATCTGGCGAGATTTGCGGTCTTACAACAGCGGGCAAGCACTGAAAATTTTACCCAATGTGTCAACTCTATTAAAGTCGAGGGTTATCCAAGCAACATCCCTTGGGTTTTGGCTTAGGTTTTCCTAAACTGTCTTGCAAGCATATTCTGTGCTGCTCTGACCTGCTGGGTGCAAACTTCTTTTGGATCAAGATTTTCACTTTTGCAAAGAGAGATGGTCTCTGATCCGATCTAGGCAGTGTGGGTTGCTCAGCAGTGCACTGTCACAGCAGGACCACATATCGTGGTGCACTTGGAGACATCTCCCACAGCCAGAAATATGTTAACAAGTAAACAAGTACCCACAATGAACGTGCACATGCTCGAGTTAGAGTTTTGTTTCCAACTATTACACGCTCTGGCCATACTAACCGAAGCAGTCAATAATAGTGGTGGTATTATAGCCAGAGATCAGGGAGTAGCCTGAATACAGCACCCTGACTAAATAAATTTATGTCTTTACATGTGGATATCTTTACAGCCTGTGTCTGTCAGTTACTTTGTGTAAAGACTCTTTTGCACGAGTGAGGGTCACAGGTTTCAAAGATGGTGTATCCCCAGGCTTCAGTGCCAGGCTAGCAAAGCTAGTGCTTTCTTCAAAGAAGAAATTCCAATATTGTATAGCACTTAGCATCCCAGAGGATACAAAAGTATGGGATGGTCTGTCCTCTGAAATGATAACTCAGATTTGCAGCTGATGCCATAAAATAAATGGATCCAGAATTTTTGAAAACTTGATTCACTTCAGATCATGTCTTAAAGATTAATTTACTGATGCCTTTAGATGAACCAAACTCTTGAGATCACAAGTCCTTAAAAACATTTGTGGTCTTCCACTTCTCCTCCTTAACACAAATAAACTACACAGAAATGTGTGAACACTTGCTGTCCCAGAGAATGGTTCAAACTAAGCCCTTAGTTCTCTCCACAGGCAGGCAGTGTGGTTGTGAACATGATGCTGCTCATCCTTGAATTGTGGTGATGTTCAAATGCCTCCGTCTGACAGCAGCATCCTGGCAAAAAGAGAAGTCACTTTTTTGCTTTAGAAAATCCCCACAACTAAGTGCAATTAGAGATTGTCATGGCGAGCAACAGAAGTGAATCAGCCAATCCAGTGTTCTCCCTCTTGCTGTGATCTACACAGAGTGATTCAAAGGAAAATGCACAGGAAACCACAGAAGAAATACGAAAATCGCTCTCTTTTAGGAGATTTTGGGGAGGTGTGTAATAGATGGAGATACCAGTCAGAGAAAAAAAAGTATGTTACCATGAAATACCAACACGAGAATTTATGATGATTCTATCCTCCCCAAATATTTTTCCTATAGTAGAAAAAGTCTACTTTATTTTTCCTTTATAGTACTGATTTTCTAGGCAAGAGCCCAAACACATACTTCTTAAAATAAAGGAAAAAAGAGAACAAAAAGAATATGCTCAAGCATGAATCAACATCACTGCTAGTTAAAGTCATTTGTGTTTGTCAGGGATTTTGTGTATGTATGGACACTGCAGGGCCATCTGGCTAGCTGCACTTCCTCACATGTGCTAGCTACATTGGAGATAAAAAGGTAAAATGGAACACTGAGGAAAATTATGGGGCTTTCCAACACTCCCTCATGGACTTTGGGCTTATAAAATAGCAAATGAACTACAAAGAGACAAATGCAAAACTTTAATCTGTGAGATACCATCACACTCATATCTGATAGGCAAAGCCAGAGAATGCTAATTTTAAAAAGCAAATTGAAACAAGAGCAAGCTTGCCATATTGATTTATTTGTATTTAACATGTGCATATGTGCAGGTCAGAGCATGATAATTAACTTTAAAAAGCAGTTTGAACTTCACAGCTGGGCTAAGAGAAATGGTTAAAGTTTTACTTTAGGTGTTTTGTAATAGCATGCATTAGCTTCAAGCAAAACTCATGGAATGGAAATTACTTCTCCCAATTATGAGGTGGGGTTTCATCATTAATGGGCATGAATCAGCCCTGTGAGTTAAATGAAAACTATGCAAGACACTTGCTTCCCAGGGTGTGTATTTTACAGCCTAACATGGGGATGAGGACAGTAAGTTGGACTGTGCTTCGTAACTGATTTTTAATCATTCCCCTATAACACAAAGTGTACAATGTGTTGTACAATTTGCTTCTGGTTCTGATTTCATGTGAGATTTATAACCAAGGGCAGTTATTCCAGGTCACATCACATATGTGAGGACAGAGTCAGACCCTTGCTTAGCTTCGGAGTTGGATCAGTTCTGACTCCTGCAATGTGATCTGAGCAAGCAAATCCCCCTGGCCAAAACAAATAGAGCTGATTTTGTTGTGTCTGTGCATGGTGTTTTCTTCTTACCCAAACAAGTTGCCTTAATGGACCCAGGGCTAGCTTTAGACCTAAACATGAACTATAGCCAGTAATAAGAAAGACAAGAGTGGATTTGGATTTTTACTTAACATATGGGCTTGGGGGTTGGCCTTTTGGTTTTGTTTGATTTGATTTGATTTGTTTTGTTTCCCCTCCCTTAGATTTTAAGCTCCTGAATAAGTGAATATATATTGTAGGAGGCATCAGGACTGGAAGGAACACGGGTTTAAAAGAAGGCAGGAAACTGAGAAGTATAAAGAGGAGAAAGGAACCTGAGAGGCAGTTGGATGGTTAAAGGTGGCACAGTGGAATAGAATCAATTTCACTGGATTGGCAACAACTAGCCAATATAAAGAAGATCAACAGGCTTAATAATCAGATTCGGCTTTGAACACAAGCACAGATCAAGACACGATCAAGTGCCAGCTATTATAAAGAAAAATGTAGGAAAGGCATAATAAAGTAACCATCAAATGGAATTCATTCCTTCCTTAAAAATCAAAGGAATGCTGTGTACAGTAAATGTCCAGATTCTAAGTGATGAGAGAAAATGCTATTAACATCTATTTTCTCTGCCCTCATTTATGAGTGTCAAATCACCTTGAAGAAATGCAGGGTCATTAGGTAATCCAATTAATTCATCATTGTTTATTTTCTTTCTTACAGTTACAAGAACTAGGGAAAGTGTGAAATATATCAGCACTTTGTTGTGGGGAAGCTATTAGGTGTTTGTTTTGATGGTGTGATCATATGAACAGCAATTTACATTCTTTTTCACAACCAATTGTTCAAAGATTTAAGAGATAAAAAGGATAAAGCTCCTGGTGATACCACTGTGTGATCAGAGATGGCATAAGGTCCTTAGACAGTGTGCCCCAACTTGTCAATGGCCTTGTTTGGGTGGATCAGTGTCAGACTGGTCATGCAGAGTGAAGCTTCTTCACCAAGGTCACAGCCTTATAAAACTGCTGGCACCTAACTAACAATGAGCTGTCAAACTGAAGTGATCAGTTTGCTTCTTAAGGCTTAAGGTTCTGTGAAAGTCCATTTAAAGGAGGTAATTTGTCTTTTCAGAGCTTAAGAAAAATTAGGTGCTTAGGATCGGGATTGGTGTAACTATGTAATGAAGTGCTACTACCTGGATGGGAACAGAGGAAAGCATCATGCTGTCAGCTTGATAAAAGTCCAGTTGTCTCATTCAATAAACCCTTCTGTGGCAAGCACATTTCTCTCTCTCTCAGGATTTTTCATTGAGGTGCACAGAGAGAAATGAAAGAGAAAACAATTTCTACTTCTGCTCCTTATTTTTCTCTTGTGGAATGTGTTTGGAGAATTGTTTACCTAGAGTGAGTGCTTGGTTGGATCATGGTGGATTGTTTGGGCCTGATGGCCAATCAGATCCACCTGGGTCTGGGCTCTGGCGAACAGAGTCATGAGTTGTGAGTAGTTAGATATGATAGTTAAAGTAGCATGTAGTTTTTAGTATCCTCTTTTATATAGTATATTAATGTATTAAAGCATAATTATAATAAAGAAATCATTCAGCCTTCTGAACTAAGTCAGACATCATCATTCTTCCCATTAGGTTCGCCGACATCTACAACACCCTTCTCTGAGTGGCTTCCCTGGAAGTCAGTGAATAATAAATCTGCCCTTGAAGAAACTGTGATTTGGGCAAGGTCATAATCAAATAAGTTCTTCTGTGCCTGTACACAAGATGTGAGCATGCTCCTGGTATGCTACCAGGCCTTCATGCTTCCTCTCTTTAGTATGGCAACCACATTATTGCTGTTTGTAGGAGAAAGACAGTGTTGTAGTCAGATTTTCCACTTTGTAGCCACTATGACTAAGTGAGGTCAGTAATAGAACCAGAGTCACTGTTCTTGCACAAAGCTGCATTTCAGTTTTTAAGAAATTAAACAAGTAATCATTATTTCGCAAGTTGATGAGTAAGAATATGTATAAGGAAGATGTGAATGAAAGAAAGGAAAGGGTTGTTGGTGCACCAAGGATGGCTTCAGGCCAAGCAAGCTGCAGATAGTAAAAAGCACAAATGCATAGAAGAGGCAACAGTTTGTAATATGTGCATTGGAAGTACTTGGAATGAAGGTCATATGGTGCAAGGAGTTCTATAAACACGCAGGGAAATAAAGCAGCAGCAGTTATGAGCTTTTTATCCAAACAGACAAATAGCAATAGGAGGGGAGGGAAGACAAGGGATTACTGCAGAATAGAAGGGGCAGTGACATAACCCTGAGTGTCATGGCCATTTCCAGCACATGTCACTCTACAGCCTGCTAGTTGATCTATTGCTGCATCTACAGGGCTCATAGCACTCAAGGGAGTCCTCTCACTCTGTTGGAACTAAGTTTTGGAAAGGTATCTTTTTTGCCATTGATTCAGCTTCTTCAGTGTTTGTAGAGCCGTATGTGAATTACTGTTTGGGGTTTTTTTTAATAAATAAAAAATAAAAGGAGGCTTATAATTTTTTCCCTATTCATTGTAGATTTGAAACACACTCCTACAAGCCTGATTATAGAAAACCAGCCACCCCCAGTCTGGTCCCAGATAATATACCAGCACAGTCCTATTTCTCACCATCCTTCATCTTCAAATCAAGAATAATGACTACATACCTTGCAGTCATCGATTTGTTTTGTTCTCTGTAAGCACAGACTAAGCTTTACTATTTGGTATTCACCATTTAATTGCTGACTACATATTGTTTGCATTCTGCAGGCTGTTCCTTTAGAAGAGGAGCAGAAAGACTATTCTGTGTATGCCTAGTCCTTCCCTAAGCATGTCCTCATGGCCACTTGTCCCATTTACTCTCCGTAAGGAAGTTTTTGCCATGCAGAAGACATAAAAGAACTTGTGTCTCCAGATGAAAGAAGAGCAAAACTAACTAAAAAGTTTGTCATTTGAAGCATGCATGCCAAGCAGAGCACTGACTGAAGCAATCTGGATAATCCCTGCTGTCCCCTGGAAATGTCAACGGTCTGTGCATATGGTACCAGAGAATGCTGAGGAATGGAATCAGCCTCAGAGATATCTCCTCTCCTACAAATCAAGCCTGATCCTTTTGCCTTATGCTCTAGCTCTCTGTGGAGCTGGGATTTTAAACCAGATCTCTCAAGGAACCCAGTATGACCAGTCATCCATTTTCTTGAGGAAACCAAAGAAGCATTGGCTATTTTAATGTAGATCCAATGTACACTTTAACTTCCCCAAAGTGGAAAACATTGAGATGCTATAGAATTCAAGTCATAATTCTTTACCACAGCATTAAGGAATGCATTCTTGCTTCCAGCAGACTGATCCCCTTTTCTCAAACAGACTGTTGTGTTATCTGCCATGAGGCAAGGTTTAGCTGTGGAATCAGTGTGGTACAGCTGGGGTTGTACTGATGGTTTAGGTGCAATGCTGACATTTTTGTCCTTTGTTATACAGATACCACTGCACTAGTAAGCTCCCAAAGAAGATAAAATGGAAGCTGTGCTTTTGATTGTGTTCTGTGCTATATTCTTGACTGTGTGAAGTCTCAGGAAGTACAGCCTGTGCTAAGGTCAAACCTTTGTCACAGGTGGTTCCAAATGCTTGCGATTCATGGGGACAAGGAGCTCTGTTTTCCTTTTTTCACTGTTAGTGCAATAGATGTTTGAGAGGCTCTAAAAAACACTTTTTGCAGTATATTAACTTGTCATACTTCAGTCATCAAAACCTTTCTTAAAAGCTGGCCCATGGTATGAACACTGTTCATTAGAACGAGTTGCATAAAAGGTCTGAACAAACTCTTGGCCTGGATGGTAGAAGCTGATGAAGGCAATGTGTGTTCAGTGGGGTTTAAGGGAGTCTGCTGAGTTTCTGTTTGGTTTTTGGGCCTCGGGACAACCAGGATCTGGGTTAATTTAAAATAACATTAAATCATCAGCTTAGAATCAAATTTTATTAGTTAAAAAAAGTACTTAGAAGCAGTCATAGACTCTGACCTATGTATTTATTGGATGTTATGGATTGGAAATACACTTTATTGCTATTGTTTTATTAGTTGCCTACTCAAAGTTAGCACAGGATTGATAGAAACAGTTGATGCACCAAAATACAGTATTACATCTCACATTATGAACCAAGCCTCAGAATTTGCTATCATACTGAAAAGTTTCCATTGCTTTAAATTGGTTCTTGGCTTTTATTGAGAGCACTACAATTTAAAGTGAACCTATGCTTATTTTTTTTTTCTTGAGCAACATAAACATTCCACTAAATATTTATCTTCTTTATATAAATGTCTCCAGAGCATCTGTTAATTGAATCTTTATTTGAATCTATCAGCAGTAGTTTGTTTTAAGCCAAAAAGACTAAAAAAATTAAAATACATAGCCTGGATGGCAGCCAGTACACAGTACTTTTTAACTTAAATTCAATTTATTTATTGCCCATTATTCAAAGTCAATTAGGAATAAAAAAATGTCAAAAGACAAACACTGTATTGATACAGAATATTTATTAAAAACTTTATTATTTGGCATTTTGCAATTGCTAAAATTTAAAACACTTATTTGTACAACTTCAAATTTATCTTAATGTATTTCCAAAGTATTGTGAAATTGGAGACGAATATTTTCAGTAATATTTGCCTGTTTATTCCTTGCTGTTTACTTATATTACAAACACTTACAGAAATCAGTTGCCAATATCAATAAATATATGTATAATATATGCTTGTTCTTTGCTTTATGTACATCCAATTTAATTTAGCAGTTGCCAAAAACCACTCATTAAAATGTTCCAAAAATGGGATCCTTATCCTAATTGTTAAAAAACTATTATTTTCAGATAGGTTTTTCCTCTCAAATATTAGAGAACAGGAGGAAGCATAAAGAAGGAAAAGTTAGTGTAACACATTATGACTGTAATATCATGCACAGCATAATTTGCTTTATAATTATTTTTTTCTTTCCAGGATAAGTGTTGGGGTTTTTTGTTTGTTTGTTTGGGGTTTTTTTGCGTGTTTGGTTTGTTTCTGGACATCAATTTAGCCTGTAAATGATCTTAGACTAAATAAATTTTTGGAAATCTCTAAATTTTGCCATAAGAGGGCATTATTCATGCACTTAGACCAGAAAATGCATCTCAGTATACACACATACGTTAGAGGAAATAGTAATTATCCACACTCATGAAGCAATGAAGTAAAAAATATTAGTATTTCTGTAATTAGGAATACTTTAAAGAAGTTACTGAGAGAGGGATAGTTCACTGTCATGTGTTCTTTTCCTAGATAGTCTGAAGATGTAAGAGGAGACCAAAGAAGAGGCAAAGTACTGCTTTTGGAGTCTGGAAATTACCACCTAAGACAACAAAGCCAAAAGTTGGTGTTTCAACCTATGGATACAATTCAGGAAGTATGCCAAGGCAGGGTTAGCATTAAGCACTTGTTCATGTAATCCTGAGCCTCTAAGATTTTTTATAAGTGATGTAAGGTGTGAGAATGGGAGGAATACAGAGATGTGCCATATCAAATATGGATCTGAGAAACCTTTGGGATGGAAAAGAATTGTCTTTTCTCCACTCCCCACCAAAAAATTCAGAGTAGAAGTTAGATCCCAAAATATAATGTAATGGCTTCTGCTAATGTTGGTGAATGTTGGATTGTTTCCCACAAAAATAGAAAATTTTCATTCTGGAATAAGAAACAAACAAAAAATACACATTAAGTGGAGCTTTCAGAGCCCTGAAAGACTATTACCATGCAATCTGCATTTGTGCTCTTGAACAGAGATGGACTCAGGACTGCACACACTGGGTGTCTTGTGCAGGGATTGTCAACATCTCACCCTGTGCCTCTTCTGTCAGGTATTGAAAATGTCTCTAGACAAGGATTTTCTTGAGTCATCCTCATCCACCCAATCACAAATGCATCCTTTCAATTCTGAGTCTCTCAGAACATAATTTTCTGATTTAATAATATTTAGCATCACAAAGGATGTATTTCATTGTCCTGTTTCCTGGAATAATGTACTATATCACATGATCACTACCTTTAAATCCCTTTTACTGACAGCTATAAGGAAAAACAATATGACAAGCAGAATACAAATTGCTTTCAGATATGTTTTGGGTATTCTCCAGCTTGACAATTCTTTTTTTTCCATTGGTGCATACCAGAAATGTGCAGAGATCCAGCAGTAATCTGTTATTTGCAGAAACTGGTAGTTGAAATGGAGAACTGAATTTGGTAATTTGGTCATCTGTGCGGTTTTATGAAGACCTATTAATTACTATCAAAAGAATCCTGTAGGGGAAAGATTTATGTGCTTTGAATTTCAATCCACTTCATCACTGCATGGACATTACATTAAGAGTTGAAAAGCCAAAACTGCAGTTGGCACAAAAAATATTATTTTGGTGAAGCCAGTAAGTTCACTGAGTTATGAACTTACAAATAACTTGTGTTACCACCTGCATATCTTTTTAGGAACTCAATACACTCCCAAGGCAATAATATCTCAGTATCAATAATGGAATCCCTGCTGTTAGAGATGAAAATCTTATCAATTAAATTCTGCATCTGCAACCTCAGATTTTTTAAACTTATTTCTCCCTTCTGCTTTAGGGGAAATTACAGGAGTTTTGTAAAATTCATCAGATAACAAATACTTGGAATGATGGACTAGAGCCCAGATAAATTCCAACATTTGAGCTGGTGTCTTTATTTGGAACATGTTGAAATCATACGGCTCCATGACTGACGGATTTTGGGACTGCTGTCCTTCCTCCACTGTATGATTTTATTTGTCATACATATCAGCGGCTGCTCCTCCAAAATTCTTCCTGATTTTTTTTCCGATCTTTGTTGATACTGCTGTAATTCTAATTGTTGCCTACATACTTGAAGATCAAAAGCTATAAATGGCAAATGGAACTCAGCTGGAGATGGGTGTCCACTATTGCTTGTACCTGCTTGGGAGCAGGGGCCTTCTGCCAGGTAATCTCCTTTATGCTGCTAGTAGGTTTACATTATCTTTTAATGATAATAATTGTAATAAAATGGCAGTGTGCCTCTTCTGTAGTTTTAATTCTCTATCAGAAACCTTGTGCATCCTGAGAACACAAATTAGCTGCAGATTTCAGGAAGTTTCAGTGTTTTTCCAGTACACATTTCAAGGTTTTTTCCAGTACCTTTAAACTCACAACTGCTTTGTGAAATGTTATTTTAGGCAATTTATTAAAATTGTCTTGGAAACAGGCAGTTTCATGTATGAAACTTTCATATGTGAAAGAGCTGTTACTACTTTCTTAGAAGAAAATATTTTTCATCACTGCAAGAGTCACCGGTTTCCATAGGCCAGCAGATAACTTTCCCTCAGTCTCTTCTGTGTCATTAATCTAAAGGAAAGCTGCAGCCTTCTACAGGCTTCAGACTTGTACCTAGGTGTCCCATTCTCCTGTTTCTAGCTGGTTGATGGAACTAGTTTTATTCAGTCTCGGTCTGGTAAAAAAAAAATGAGACTATAAGGAAGTATCTTCAATTCACTTTGGTGGTTCTAGAAAAGCAAGCAAACAAGTAAACAAACTTTTCCCCAACCCACACCCCTGAAAAAACCTGATACAAACATACTACTTAAGTTGTACATTTCTTAAGTTTCTTAAGTTTCTTCTGTGATCTTGGTAGCTAATTCCTGTGTGTCACAACTTCACCTCCCTTCCTATGTGCCTTGGCTTTACCTCCCACAGAAAAGGAGACAAGGAGACTCCCTCACTACTTGTTTTCTCCAGCTTCTCTATTTGAATGGGAATCTTTACAGAAAGGATCTATCTCTCAATGCTTTTTTCACTTAATGCTGTATTGCCTTTAGGTGTTTTTTGAAAGCTAATCCATTATGACTTAAGGAAAACTGAAAAGCTTTTAAGAAGCCATCAGCAACATCTACCAGAGCGTACCTGTGTTTTTGATGTCATACAAATCTACTTTGTCAGAGACAGTGTCATACATTTGCTGTATTTGTGTGAGACATCTTTTCAAATCCAGAGAAGGCATGAAATTAGCAACCTGGCTAAACTTGGGAGGGGTCACTGCAGGAAAAAAAAGAATATTTATCAAGACTATTTTCTATCATATTTCAAACTCTGTCTGCAAGCATTCGAAGTGCAATTCTGATATGTAAAAATCCCCAAATCTTTTAAAGTGCAAATAGATATTTGTGAGCCATCTCAAAGAGCTGCAGGACTCATTCATGCTTATCTTCATCTTTGGGTGATGACTGGTTAAAATATTTTTGAATAATGAAGGCATTGTCAAAAATCAAGCCTATTCACAAAAGGTGCTTGAAAAGAAAATTATGCTCAAGTTGCTGAATGCATATTTCATTCTGAATAGTTTGTCAGATTATTTGCATTTTAGGGAGGATGCTGATTTCATAGGTGGTTTTAAAATACATGTCACTTAGTAAATATTTAAAGATGCTAATTTTATATTCTTATCATAGAAACTACTTTTGGACAACAATCTTTTGAAACATCTTTGTTAATGAGGAGATATTTTGAAATCTCTGCTGACTATTTCACACCTTGTTTGGTGGTTTACACAGGTGCAGGGTGATGTAAGTCGCAATCAAAAGAGAGCATTTTAACTTTTAAGGGGGTTTTTATGTTCCCTTTATACAATTGTAATACATGAGATACATGTGATTTCCATAAATGGAGTTAGTAATTTTTATGGCACAGAAACAGAGAATTTGTATACAGATCATCTGCTTTCAGTGAGCAGCTTCCCTCACCCGCACACAGGATAAACAAAAGCCATTTTTATATGGGATGTTCTAGTATAAGGGAATCAAACAAATTTGGGTTTGAGGGTTTTTTTAATCACTTAGATTCCTTTTAGAGGTTATATCATCTGAGCTGCTATCAGTAAAAAAATAAACTGTAAATAACAGCATAGAAGGGAATTCGGAGTAAAAGTTCACTTTCTGAAAAACATCACAAACATAATATCTAGTTATCATCACAAGCTCCAGAGAACTAGAATTAAAGTATGTTTTATTAGCATTTTCAGATCTAAAAAGCACATCAAGATCAAATTACCAATAAAGCTTTCATTTTTTAATCTTTAATCAAAAGAATTTCAAATCCTTTGGTATTTAAAATATACAGAGAATCTCAGACACTAAAATGTTCAATTCTTTCAATACTGTCTCATTCCCCTTTTCTTTAAGGTCAACATTTTCTTTAGAAATTTATCTCTGAGGGTGAAACAACATCTCCAAAGCAATCAAAGCTGTTGCTCTATATTAGTACTCTTGTACTCTATAGGAAAAAGCTGAAAGTGTTTTTTCTTTCTTCATGTCTGCCTAAGTTGTAGGTTTTATCAGAGCATCAGGTAAACATTTGCCTATCTGTTGAGGATTGCTTAAATTAAAAAATTATACTATATATTATATCATTGTATCCTACTATATTATAATATAGCATACATAATATAATCTGTGATAAAGGAGTGCATGGGTTTCTTTTAAACTGTATTCATGTTAGCACAGTACTAATCACCTGCAGTCCCTGGAATTATCTTGTTGACAACTTTTGTCATGTAAAAAGTGAATTTAACTAAAGTGCAGAGTCGCAACATGATTTAGGTTTACAAGGATTTAATCTCATTCAATCCCCTTTAAACGTGGTACTAACTCCAGAGTTAAATTCAGCCTCAGAGTAGGATCACATTGCTCCTTATCCCATCAGCTCTTGAAAATCTCCAAGGAGTGATGTTCAGTCACCTGGCAGTCTGCTCAGAGAGGTGCTCATAGGCACCCTTGTAGCAAAGATTTTTCCTCATGTCTAAGTCTGGAGTTTCCTTGTTGCAGTTTTAGTCCATCCTTGATCACCCTTTGTCCTTCCACTATGCTATAGGAAGAATAATCTGCCCCTGTTTTTGTGACTACCTTTTATGTAGTCAAGCCTGCCATTTGATCCCCTTTGTCTGTCCTATTTTCTAGTCCTGTTTGCTCTTCTTTGCCAGGATTTAGGTGTCAAAGTGATGATCAATTTTGATCATAGCTAGTGTCTGTGAAGCAAAGCTTAGGACAGTGTGCGGGACAGGGGGAAACAAGATTTTCTCTTTCATATACAAACAGCAATGGGGGAATTCTGAATCCAAGACTAAGTGGTCATGAAGCAGGAGAGAAGGAGCCAACTGAGTTGCACAATCTGTACACAAAAAGGCAGCTGCAGCAGATAGTTAAACTTTCTGAGAGTCATTTTTAAATATGTCTTTGAATTTAAAACTGGGGACTGCCGTTCATAGCACAAGAGCATGTATGAGTACTCCATGAATGAATACCTCAATGGCAATCTGGCCAACTTTGTGTTAGGGAGGTGAACTGATGAATATATACCATATGTTTAGATTGTGTAAGTGGATGCAATCCTCAGCGACTTCAGAGAAGCTGTCCTTGTTTACACCAGCTAGGAGCTAACCTTGTGCATATAATTTTCAGCTGAATAAATGCAGATGTTAGCTTTATACAAGATTTACAGAGTTTCAGGTTACCTTTGTTAAACAAGGAAACTAGCCCACAAGTTTGGATTTGGCAGCACTGCACTGCACTGCTGTCTGAGAAGAGACATAGGTTTGGAAGTTAACGTGGCATTTTTTGAGCCTTTGGAAAAAACCAAATGTTCATATGTCCTACTGTAAGAGAATTCTTCCAAGGCAGAGAAAATAAGGAAATTAAAAGGAGGCTATATGGAGCCTGAAACAGGGAAATATGGCAGGATGAAATGTGTACCTGAAACCTCCCAAATTGCATGCCTCCCTTTGGCTAAAATACTCATAAGTAACTGCATCACTTACAACAATGGCATCCTAAGGATGCTCCAGTTTGCCAAGGGCCAGTTGAATTTTCTTCAAGTCTGTGTTCAATTTATTTACAACCATTGCAGAAAATTTGGTCCTTCCTGCAGATACTGCCATTATCTAATGACAGATGCCATAATAAAAATTTGACTTGTGATTAATAACTCCAGCAATCTTCCTGAAGTCAATGTGAGGGCTCACAACATTTAAGTGCTTCCCAGAGCAGAAAAAGAGTTGTTAAAGACCAAACCTTTTGTTATTTAACGGCACTAGCAAGATTTTAAATCCCTTGAGGGCATGCCAATTAGACATGAAAAAAATGCTTACCATGATGATATATTTTATTTCATTACAAGAATACATGGTGTTTTAAACCTGGCTGACTTTTTCAGCAGTGTTTGCAAACAGATCTGGGATAAACAGCAAATGAACGATACTGCTGACAGCAATCTAACCAGGCAAATGTCTTTTGGTACAAACTATCACAGACAAAACTTGCTGGTGCTACATGTGCCAGCTTGAATGACTGATGGACCAGCATCCCAAGACTCATTGTACCTTCAGAAAAAAAAGTAGGTAAAGATGCAGTATGTATCATTACTATCATGTATATGCTGATCAGTATCGTATCATTGCTTGAAGATTGTATGACTCATTCTCTGATGTTTGTTTATCAGTAAATGCAATCAACTCAATCATAAAGCTTACAAAGAATCAAAATCTGGTTTTGTTTCAATATGTTATGAGATTAAAACTGTAGTCCTGGTGTTAGGGCTCTGCTCATAGTGATTAAATAAAAATCCCAAGGCCTGTGTCCTATAGGTTAGAGTAGCTTGGCAGGGTGAATCCTCCAGGCTTTTTGTTCTATTATCATACTGATCTAAAAGTTATTGTGGAAAAAATAATTATCCTTGATGCAAGAGACCTTTCTACTGACATTTTATATGACAGGGGAACAAAACCATCTCTTTTAAGCAGTCAGACACTGCTTCGGCAATATTGTGCGTTTCTCTTCCCACTTTCTCTTTGTTTACTGTAAGGTTTGCTCAATCATTTATGC
Source organism: Vidua macroura (assembly GCF_024509145.1). Taxonomy (NCBI): domain Eukaryota; kingdom Metazoa; phylum Chordata; class Aves; order Passeriformes; family Viduidae; genus Vidua; species Vidua macroura. Next base: position 63,135,967 of record NC_071575.1, read on the forward strand.
AGTGGAATAAATTTACTAGGCTGACAAGATTCACTAATGAAGATAAAGACATTCAGATTGCAAAGCTTGCTATGATTTTTCTCTCTCTGCTTTTCCTGCTAATAGGAGTTCACTTCCAGCCTGAGTTACAGGGTTAGAGGCAGCCCTGAATGCCAAGCAGGAACATGCTGGATCCATTTGTGTTTTTAAGTAATTGCACTGTGTCTTTGACTTTGGCTGCCTTAATGGTAACTTCCTGTGCTGGTAGCCAGTACACCGTACAATTTCTATAAGTCTCTCTCCTTGATCTTCTCTTCAAACTACACCTTATTCTGGTTTTCCAGCTAAAATTAGCTATCCAACTGGCATTCCTGCTCTTTCTTATGGTACTTTAAAAGTGTTCACCCTCAATTTAAATGCTGACTTTAATAAGCCAATGTAAATTGCTCAATGCAGCTATTTTATTTTCACAGTACTCAGAACTTCTTCCTCCTTTGGAAACAAAGTCTACATTTTTCCTGTTCATATTTCATTTTCTCAGGACTACATTCTCAACTCCTGAATAAAAGTCTTTACACTATGGACCATAATAGTTACAGTATTAGCTGTGAAAGCCGAAAGTATGTTACTGATCCCTTTTTAAGCGATCAGTATCCATCCTCAGTTCCTTTTAAACCAAAGTGAATCAATAGAACCTAACGAGGAGTGATAACATTGCACACCCTGTGCATGGGAACAGTAATTCCTGCCAAAAGCTCTTTTTGGAGCTTTGGAGGAGCTATATCAATAAGAACTAAAAGCAGGGTAGTGAAATATTCAGATAGTGCAGGAAATATCTCCATTCTCCCTTACAGCAAGAGCAAGTGTCTACTCCTTCTCCTCAATTCTAATTCATATAAGAAAGGAAAAATAGAACTTCTCTGAGAAATGACATAAATGTATGCCTTCATTGTCTAGGAAAAAGATATATGAGCATAGAATGGGAGATTCTGGCACTGTGGCTACAGTTTGCTTCAATGGAGTTCTGAATTCAGGTATAAAAAGTTTCTGTAAAAAGTACATTTTTCAACTAAAAAAGAAAACTGTCTGCAGCACACTGGAACCCAGTGACTACCAGCACAGTCCTGCAACACCCATTAAATTAGTCACATCAAGATATCTGTCTTGTTAACATGGAAGCTTTTAGATTGAGTTCCTAAGCGTCTCTCCCAGTTTTTGGCTGAGCTTTTATTTCAACAGACAATGAACATTCCAGAATTTCAAACTGCTGAGAGTGCTGTTGTTTTCCTCAGATGTCTTGAGGCAAAGAGGTAGAAACCAGCTCTTGGTACTTTTCTTAGAAAACACAGCCAGGGCAGTTGTAAATGGGGATGCCATATAACTGTACAAATGTGTTGTAGAAAAATATCTTTTGCCAGACAGTATGTATAGGGAAGTCTAATGCTACCTTATCTTCTTCATAGGGCAACACCTGAACAGAACCAGATATGAGTACTCCAGTACCTGAGCTGCTGTAGGTGGTAACTCCTTTGTCAGCTCAGTGTCTCTCTCCCATCTCTGAAATATGACAGATAAATTCAGCAATGAAATCTCTGTTATAAAGTCATAAAGTTATTATTAGAACGGCTTAGCATATCGTGATTTCTAGTTATCAGAGGTTTAAAATACATTGAACTACTTCTATAATTCTTTTAACCTCACTGATACAAAAGTTCTGTGGAAACAAGAGCTCACAGTCTGTCAGTGGTCAAGAAGGTAAATAAAATATGAAGAATTTTTAGGAAAATAAATAAACTAAAAAATAATGATTAAGGTAGTGCATGATTCCTTGTTTTATAATGTGTTTACCTTGGTAGCCCAAAAAAAGAAGGAACAAGGTCAATAAGGTTGAATGAAAATGTAAAGCAACTTTCACAAAAGCAGCAGCTGAGCAGGTTGGACCTCCTCAACCTACAGAAGAGAAAGTTTATGAGTATGATAAAGATCAGCAAAATAATTAGCACCATAGAGAAGACAGATAGGGATCTATCCGTGTTTTTTCCAGTACAGGCTTCATCAGATGGTGTCTGTCTAGTACCATCTCGGAGTAGAGAATTTCAAAACAAACAAAAAGCAGTGATTCTTCAGGCAACAGGTTTTATGACTGTGTAGTTCTTTGACAAAAGATGCTTTGTTTGCAAAACATTTATATGGATTAACGGATAGATTGAAGGAGCACTTATAAATACATTTGAAACTAGATTGAGGCAAACAGAATATTATGCTAATATCATAGCAGCTTGGTCTGATTCTCTTTTTCCTGCTATTTCTACAGGTGGACATTACTGGAGACATTACTGGGCAGATGGACTCTCAGAGCAGTGTGGCTGATTTTATATGTTATGAAAACAATGTCTTAGAAGTACATCCCTGCAGGGATTCTGCCATGATGATGCTGCCATGAAAGATGGATTTCCTAGTTAACTGGAATTTAGAGAAAAAGAGGAGGTGTAAAGTGAGGATAAGATCTTGTGTCTTGACTTGTGTGACCAGAAAGTTTTTCATTTGGAAAGGGATCACTTTTCTAGCATTTCATTTTGTTGTCTTAAGAGGACTGATTTAGTTATAGAAGCTAGCATGACATGCCTGGAGATATTAACTCACAGAGCAAGCAGACATATGGGAGCTCTGAAAATGAGGATTAATAAGTAAGTCTTCTTCAAACTTAGTAATTAAATTGATCGTACTCTCTTCTGGTAGTTTGGTGATGATCCATAAAGCTGGATGAGACATAAAGTTGATCATGTGCTATTATTAAGTACCATATAATTAATTTAAGGTCTCGTCTTGAGAAATGAAAACACTTCTGCAACATCTGAAGACTTGCAAAATTGCAGAGTTTAGCACTTAGCCAAATTAGTGATTAGCAAGAACAGAGAAATTAGCCCTATGGTCCTGGGCAAATTCCAACTAATTGAAAGTACTGTGTGTAGTGGTGCCTACATTTTCCCTCTGGTCTGGTATGGATACAATATTTTTCAAACCTCCTCCCAGAAAAATAGTGTGCTAAGTTAGAAAAATGTATGTTTCATGCCATGTATGTGGCTGTATTCCAACACAACAGAAATCCTGAGAATGATAGCACAACTACAGAACTGCGATCTCCTAGATAACTATTAAGTGTAATGCACTGACTCTGTATAAGTGATCAAAACATGCAGTGCTTTTTTTCTCATATATCTAATATGTAGACAGATAAACATATTCCACTGAATGGCTTGTAGGTTGTGATAATAGACATTGTGTATTTTGAGTAAGAAAGAATAAGGACTTTTTTTCATACAGCCCATAAACTGTGTGAGTTTTTGGCAAGGGAATGCCAGAACAAAATAAAGTAGGAATCCTCACATCAAAATGAAAGTCATTTATTGAACTTTCCCATAATTGTATGGGAAAAAGAATTAAATCATTTCCCCTGACATGTAGTGGCTGATTTTTTCTACATGCTCATGAGAGGATGTATAAGATTAGCAGACGATAGGTTGTATCTCCTGTATTGGCACCTCTGAGTATCTTTACTATGGATAGCACAGTTAGGAAGTTCAGTGGGATGATGTCAGTTTACTCCTAATGAAGTCTGGGTATGATTTTTAGAGCCTTTGAGATCTTTTGGGACTGTGGAAACAGACATATTTCACATAACATCTGAATATTTAAAAAATATCTTCTGGATCAAACACTGCCATGATATAATAAAATATTAGGAGGTGGCCACAGTTATTAAAAAAAATGTACCCTTTTGTACAAGCCACCTCTAGAACCTTGTGACGACCAAAATAGTATCTAAGATCTCGCAGGCCAAAATTTCTCAGCAAGCCCAGGTGCAGGCCTAATAATTGCATCAAAGACAGTGGGATGTATGTGGATTTCTGATGGTGCAGGGGAAGGGGATCTGTCCCATGACTGTGAGAGCTGACCAGCAGCTTCCCCCTGCCTGACTCAGCACAGGTTTCCATGGCAGTCTGGGCTCCAGTGCTGGGAATGCTGGGGGTGAACAAAAAAGTAGTTTTACAATACCCCCTTACTCCACTGCTGTGCCTAACTCATGTATTTCTCACTTTTGAGTGTTGGCAGCAAGCATTGAGAGAGGTTTGAACTTTCAAGCTGGAATTTTTCTGTTGACAAAGACAGTTCTCTGTACCAGGCAGCTCTTGGGGGGAAAAATGTAGTTCTACACACTCAATTCCTATCTGTCTGGTAGAGATGTAAAAATATTTCAAGATGTTTTATCATACACTTCTATGCTTGACCATGTGAATTTTTAAAATGTTTGGCAGCAAGGTGTCTGTCAATTGCTAAAAGCTCATTTCTGCTTGGAGGTTGTGTTTGATTCACTATGGAAAATCACAACAATAACTTAAAGCTTAAAACTGAGTCCCCCTTCTGTTCTAACCTGTGCTTATTTCCACTTTATAGAGAACAAAATGTTGTGTCTCGATACTATCCTTCTGCATTTTATGGTTCTGAGCATAGTTTGAATGCATTGGCTTGATATGAATAAACTATATAATACTTGACATTCCTAGAATAATGTATTCATAAAATGGTTGGGTTAGAAAGGACCTTAAAGATCTAGTTCTAAACCTCTGCAATGAGCAGGGATAGCTGCCACTAGATCAGACTGTTTAAGGTCCCATCCAGCCTGGCCTATGGGGCATCCACAACTTCTCTGGGCAATCTGGTCAAGTGTCTTCCCACTCTCACGGTGAGGAATTTCTTCCTTAGTTCTAATCTGAACCTGCTGTCCTGCAGTTTGAAGCCATTCCCCCTTGTCCTGTCACCACATGCCCTTGTAAAAATTCCCTCTCCACCTCTCTTGAGGCCCCCTTTAGATACTGGAAGATGCTCCAAGGTCTCCCTACAGCCGTCTCCAAGCTGAATGAGCTCAACTCTCTCAGCCTGTCTTCATGGAAGTGGTGGTCCAGCCCTATAATTTTCTTTCATTGGGATTTGATTTTTGTGTTCTTATTTCTTTAAGATGATAATTTCAGGGGTTTTTGGGTTTCTTTTTGTTTTCCAAAGGAGTGTGATTTACATTTCTGCCTTTTCATAAATAAGATGGCATGTCATGGTCGTTATCCTCAGTAACATTGCATAGCTGTGTCTGAGGATGTGTATTAAGGTAAATTGTGCAGGTCTAAGCAAAGGAAAATCATAATGGTAACAGAAGAAGAAGAAGAGAAATTTGTCTCCTGAATATTTATGGGTCTACTGAAGAGCACAGATAAAACATGCAGGGCATTGCCTAACTCTGGGGACAGGAGTGGGAGAAATAGCTGGGATATTTGATTTGGCATCAGTGATGGACGACCTTTGCAAGTTAAAATAAAATTGAATTTCTAAGTAAAAACAGTAATTAAAAATTAGTTTGAATATCGGAAGCATTGATGTCTAGTCAGATTAAAATGACTATTGATTGTTACATCTGCAACATATTCTAAATTGCTTGCTCCCTGTGCTTTTGACAGCAAATTTATTTGTAGTCAGGAATTCAGTTTCCAGCATAAAGGGGTGAGGTTTTTGAACTCTCTTAGCTAACAGACCTATTGTTTGTGTAAATGTTGATGGGATTGTTTCTCCTCCTTTTCTAGTACAATAATTGCATTTCTTTAAAAACTACAGAGAACTTCAAAAATTCACACACCAAACAAAATGTAAATGGTCTGTGACCCTGTTAACCCACTTAAGCTGACGTCTGTCATTACCAGCTCTCTTTATGCTTAAGGAAAATGGCTGGGTTGGTTTGGGTTTTTTTGTGTTTTGTTTGGTTTTTTTTTGTTGTTTTTTTTTTGTTTGTTTGTTTGTTTGTTTGTTTTTGATTTCTTTCTTTCTTTTTTTTTTCTTTTTTTTTTTTTCCTTTTTTTTTCTTTTGCAACAGTTGTTGCCTCTTGGGTCAAGCCAGTTGTTCAATGTCCAAATAAAGAGGAAGCTGATTTTATGGCATGAGTCACTGATCCTATGATGCAAGTGGTGTGCTTTTATTTGGGGCTGGGAATTTTGAAGGGTAAATGACTGAGCCCAGCATCAAACAGGGTGTCCAGTAACTGTGTGGGGAGACTGGCCATGACACAAATAGGAAAGACCAGTGACATCTATGTTGATATTTGCCACTCATAACAGAAAAAAGGCCATGCTCTTTTTCTAGTAATAATTAGAGTCACAATAAGTTTCTCTTGAACTTTGTCATGTTAGCTAAGTTTAATGAACCCTAAGCAGACTTGTAAAAATATTGAATGTGCTTCAGTGCTTTTGTAGATCCATTTTGTATTTTATTTGCCTTTGGGGATATAGTACATGATATTTTTTTTTTTCTAAAACACAGATGTGAAATTCTTTGTGTCATTACAAACTCTTAAAATGGTATTTTTTTTTTTCATATTTCTGATTTTTTTTCTTTTTCCTGGATGAAATAGAAACTGTGGTGAGAACTGTAATCATTTGTTGTCTGCTATCTTGTGGTTTTTGATTGATGATTTAGCTGAGAGATTTTCAGATGCTATGTAGACACACAGAGCTACTACCAAAGCACTTAATGGGATTTTCAGAAGTTTCTGAGTTATCCTGATTTCACTGGAAGATAGGACCATCCTGCTAGGCATCTGTAGGCCACCAGATATATATGTTTTCACATTCCTTTGCCAAAAATGTGTTATAAACCTTGCCATTTGATCCTTACTACTGTAAGTATTTAATCTCAGTATATTTATATACTATTGCACAGGGAATTTGAATCAAATATCTCTTAGGAGACTATTCTTTAATTTATCCTTCATATGTCTGTATTCTTCTTCCATGTGCTTTTCTTGGGTTGTTACTGACTACTAATCCTGCTAACAAGTCTGGGGCGATGCAATGAAAGTACCTTCTTTCTCTCTCTGACTCTAATTGCCTTTTTGCCTCACCATTTCCAGGTAAGTATTAAGGTGGGGTGGTAAGAATGATTTCCCTGATTATTCTTCCAGCAGATGAAGACCAAAAGCTAACTTGTTAAGTCACCTTAACCTCATCAAGGTGTAAGCAGAAGAGCTCCTCTGGGCATTTTTCAGAGGACCAAGTGAAGTAGTTCTCAGGCATCTGAGGAATTGCACCTACAACTGGTGATCATGTATTGTGTACGTGACTGAAAGATTGGGTCTTCCTGCCTCTCTGTTCACATTCCCCTCCAGCTACTTCACACTGCTGTGTATGCCTCTGAGCAGATTGCCAAGCAGAAAATCTTCTGTGAAAGAGAGGTAGGGACTTTTTTCCCTCTCCTCTTTACAGTTCTGCTAGTTAGGGATGTGCTCAGAAACTCTGAATATCTCTGCACTTCCAAAGCCTGTCCAAGGGCTTCTTCTTCTGTGGAGGAATGCTGTGCTTCACAGTATCTGCAGCTTTACTGGGGAAGTGCTACCATAGCTTCAGTCAAAGCTAATCCTTAATCTTTACAATTTCTACTTCATCATATGCAAATATATGCTAAAGTCTAAAAGTTTGCTTGAATTACTGTGCTGCCTCTTTAGTAGGAGATAATGGTATGGTGATTTAAGGGCAAGGAAAAAGTGCTGATATGGATTTTTTTTTCCTTTTTATAATGCAGCTGACAAGACTGCAGAGGTTATTCTGGCTCTTTTGACATACCAAGCTGTGAATAGCCACTTCATACTCACTCAGCAGTGATCTGGGCATATTTTCTTTCTCATGGCCTTATCCCAGAAATCATAACAACTGGAATGTGTAGCTTCTGCCACACATACATTGTGTACTAACTGTTGCTAGGCTGCTTTGAGCTTCCTAGTGGCACCAATTCACTATAGAAAAGGAAACTAAAAAAAAAAGCCAAGGAAAAACAAGCCCTATACTGCAACTGATTTTTTGTTACAAGATCTTTCATAGTACAATTTTAGGATCAAATACTGACTATTTCTGTATTTTTACTGACATGCCCAGAACCCTCATTTTTTCACAGGTATTTTAATATCTAATGTTCTCCCTCAGCTCATATTGATAAACACTAGAAAAGCGGTGTCCACCTCCCAACGTCTTCTGTAGCAAGCTCAGTGTCTCATGAGATTAATCCATAAACCAATCTTTCTTTGTGTGTTATTACTCAAGTAGAGAGAGGTACAAGAGGAAAAAGAACAGCACTGAGATGTCTGTAATCTGTAATGCACATTGGCAGAAAGAAAAAAAACCTTGTGGTTGAACATAAAAACAAAAGACCAAGTCTTTTCTTTTTGACCTGATGGTTCATTTCAATCCTGGCTGTTTTCTTACCTTTTAGCAGTTGTATAAACATTCCCCAAACTCTTCTGTTCTCAGTATTAACATAACAGGGATTTATCAACGATATGCTAATTTCTGTATGATTAAAACGAAATACAAGTTGGCCTCAGTCAAAGCCTTTGACCATCATCATGCAGAATCGTTGTTAGAATCGATTGCAGAGAACAGCTAATGTAAAACTACATGTTAAAGTACACGTAAAAGTACATTTTAAAGAAGTGTTCAAGCAAGGTTTCCTGATTATGGAGAATTCAGAGAGGAAAACATAGCGGTTGTTCTCCAGACAGCAGTAGAGTAGCTGGATCTAAATCACTCCAGACTTATTGAGTGTCTTGCAATGGTGTTGTCTTTTGTTTGTGTTGTTTTGTTTAGAAAACTATTGCCAAATCAGAGATCTGGAGCTTATTATAATTGGTGTATGATCTACAAAATAAAAAAAAAAAATAACTGATTGAAATTGCCTCAACTATCACAGACAGAGCAAGAAATAACAGACAGCTCTTTGTGTAATCTGTGTCTTTGAAAATTCCTTTTTACATTTTTTCTACATCTGTTTTTACCCTTCTGAACAATGTTGAGTTGCTAATTTCTTTTTCTTAAGAATTTCTTAAGAACTTAGAAACAGTCATTGTTCTGACAAAGAAGTCTTTCAGGTATGTGCTGTGCCTTTGATGGATATTTAAGCTTTTTCTTCTAGGAGTGGCAAAAGAGAAATAGTGTTGATTTCTCTTTTATAAATGTTCCTTTATACAATGAGTGGTATATATGGTTCCAATGATGCATTCTTGCAAACCTGGTAAGATCAGTAATATAACACTCTTATAAAAAAGAATCCAAAACATTTTTTATTTAAATTAAAAAAAAAAAAAAAAGAAATTAAAAATAATCATTCACACATACGGGAAGAGAAAAATCTAAGAAAGTAAGGGTAAAGAAAGTCAATTAAACATTTTAAATTCCATTGTTTACTTTTGCTTTTTACCCTACTTCTGATAATTTTTGTGGTTTTAAACCACAAGAAGTACAAGCACATATTTTATTTTTAAGTTTTCTTTCCTCAGTATTTGCAGATCTCTGTGGATAATAAATTATGTCCAGCAGTGGAAGGAATTCCATTTTGCTTGGAACTATAAGTGATAAATCTTGATATAATTTCTAGAAAATTTGGAAAGGTTATTTGTAAATTATTGCAACTTCAAACCCCTTCAACTTGATGAGAATATATAACCCTTGTTATTTGACATAAAGTCACAATATTAAACAAATTTATCATCTTGTGAAGAAATCAAGTGACTAACTTTTGAACCTACAACAACCTTTTTAATTGATGCAAGGACATAGAGACAAAAATGACCAATTCTTGCAGTAAATTTTTTGTACTCAGATATTGCACTGACTTTAATTGCCTGTTCCTGAGAACAAAATCTTCACTGATGAACAAAAGCTGCCTTATTAATTTAACGAGCTGCATTTTTACCAGAATCATTGACTGGTTTGGGTTGGAAGAGACCTTACAGGTAATCTTGTTCCAACTCCCCTGCCATGGGCAGGGACACCTCTCTCTAGATCAGGCTGCTCAAAACCCTACCCAACTTGCCCTTAAACACTTCCAGGGATGGGTTCTTAACACATGCCCTTAAACAACTTCTCTGGGCAGTCTATTCCTGTTTCTCGCCACCCTCACAGTAAAGAATTTCTTCCTTATGCCCAACTTCAATATATCCTCTTTAGATTAAATACTTTTTTGCCTCATTCTGCCACTAGAGACTCTGGTAAAAAGACTTTCTTCATCTTTCTTATAAGCCCTCATATATTAAGGGCTGCTCTAAGGTCTCCCTAGAGCCTTCTGCTCTCCAGGTTGAACAACCCCAACTCTCCCAGCCTGTCTTCAACACAGAGGTGCTTCAGTCCTCTGATATTTTTATGGGTCTCATCTGGATATGCTTTAACAGATCCAGTTCTGGGACCCCAGAACTGAACACTGTACTTCAGGTGAGACCTCAGAAGAACAGGATAGAGGGGCAGAATTACCTCCTTTGATCTGCTGGGCATCTTTTAGTAATGCAGACCAGGATATGGTTGGTTTTCTGGGCTGCAAGTGCCCATTGCTAACTCATGTCCAATTTTTTTCACCCATCAATGCCCTCAAATCCATCTCCCAACCATATTGTCACTGGGCATTGCCCTGAACTGGGTCCAGAACCTTGTTGAAGTTCATGAGGTTTGCATGGGCCCCCTTTTTGAGCTTGTCAAGGTTTCAGATGACAGAGTATCCACTGCACCACTCATCTTGGCGTCGTCTGCAAACTTGCTGAGGGTGCACTTGGTCCCAATCTGTACATCATTGATGAACATATTAAACAATGTTGCATCCAGTATTAACCCTTAAGGAACACCACTGGTTACTGATCTCCATTTGGACATAGAGCCATTGACTGCAGCTCTTTGAATTTGCCTCTGCACCCAATTCCTTATCAATCTAATATTCCACTCATCAAGCCTGTCTCTTGCCAATTTGGAAGTAATACTGCTGTGGGGGACCTTATCAAAGGCCTTACAAAAGTCTAGGTAGAGCACATCATTTGCTCTTCCCTTGTCCACTGATCCAGTCTTTCACAGAATTGTAGTCTCATGAACATTAGGCTTTTTCAGTCATTTTCTGTCCTTCTGCAGCTGATCTTGATAAAAACTTCAATCACACTTTTAAAAGCTCATACAGCTTTTAAACAAGCCAAGAAGGAATAAATTTTTTATATGTTTGTTCCACAGATGCCATTTTGTTTGTGTTTCTTTTAATAATAGCAATAATATTATTTTTCTTTTAATTTAGTTTAAATTGTCTGGAAAATTTAAAGCTGAGACCAAGAAGATTACCTGAAATTCATTAAAATTATATATAAAATCTGTTTATTATAAATTCTACCATTACAGGGAATGAAATAGAATTCACAAAGACAAGACACACAAAACTAAATTGTTAACAGATTTTCCTTCCTACCTGAAAGAAATAAAATTGTAGTGTTCATATGGGAGAAATATGGAGACAAATACATGTGCACAGTGCCTTTCTTTACTTTCCCCTTCTCACCAAGCATTTTCTTCTTCTTTTCACAGCTGGCTGACCTAATGCAGGCGCAAAGACTAATGCAGGAATCATACCCTGAAGGATAAGCTGTGCCATTTAGCCCTGACTCTCTGTGCAGGGAAGCACAGCTCCATACCTCTCTGAAAGGCAAACTTCTTGCACAACTTTCTGTCTGTTGTGTCATCAAACAAGTCAAGCCAGAGCTTTTTTTTTTTTTTTCTTCCTCAAGAATATTGAGCTGCCTTTCCTTTTTTAGGCAGTGAATGTGTAGGAAGCAGGGTGAGCCTCTAGCCTGAGCCACTCCCTTCCTCCTTTGGGCTGTGCAGCTGTGCGTTGGCTTTTATGAACACGTGCAGATAGATGTGAACTTGTTTTGTCTGTACTCCAGGGTAGGTGGATGGGAGCCAGCTCCAATCTGTCAGGGAGCTGTGCTAGCACAGCTCTGCACCATACCTGCTGAGCTCTGCTCAGCCTCTGCAGTTATCACTGAGCTGCAATGACAAACTCCTGCATCTTCGTAGTTCAAGAGATTGGGAAAGGGTTGGGTCTGGCCAGATCAAAATCTTCAAAGGGTGTGTATGGATATATTTCCAATCTGGGTCTACATCTTTATTCCACTCTTGCACAAGGTGGGGACAGGGTGGAGGAAAAATGGAAATGAAGGGAGGTCTTCTTCGCATACTTTAATTTCCTTGATATTTTAACTTCAAGCAGTAGTGGTTTGCTATTCTAAAATAGCTATAAGAGAATTTAAGGACTATTTGTACTTATTCACTCAGTGGAAGAATTGTCTATGTTTGATTTCATTTGACATCGATTTTGTCCTTAACTGGTAATAATTTGAAATGGACAAATTTTCTCAAGGTCCTTTAGAGTGTTCAGGACACAACTCCTGGGTATGTACAGAAGTTTATATATTTAATACAGGTGTCAACAGCTGTGCTGTGCTGTAGACACTGGGGTACCTGATGCTGTAATCAAGCTCACCTACTCCTGATGTTTATAATCCTATAAGAAATAGATGTCAGACAAAATCATACTGTTAGAAAGGGGAATTAATTGTACTGTAATGATACTGAAAGCACCTAAGAGTGCCAAATAACAGTCAGATGACATCTTCTTCAAAGACGTGTAGGGGTAATATATGGGGAAGAATGTGAATTTGTATAAGATTTGTGAAGTGATGTAGTTGCTTTGAAAAAATCCAAGATTGTGTGTCATCTATATATTATCCTAAATAAAGTTAAGAATGAACTGAATACACAGTACCAGACAAATCCAAAGTAATTCCATGAAATTTATTATTTGGAAAGAAATAGTTGGGAAAATCTGTAAGGCTGTCAGTCAATTTTCCTGCTTTATTATGCTCCAAGGCTGCTGCAATAAACCACAGAGATGAAGCTGCACCAGATTCATTCCCTTTATGCCACATTTTCTTTTTATACTACCCCACCAAACCTCCAACCCTGCACATTTTCAGCAACACAGCTCTAATGTCATTTCACACACTCTTTGCTGGAAAACCCACATGTAGTGTAAGTGTGTACTGGGAGAACAGACAGAACATATGGAGCCAGAAAGATGAGTGTCCCTCAAGTGCTGCATAGTGTGGTTTCGCCAGTGTGCTTTAGGGAAAGTATTAGCCTGTTCACAAGCCACGCTGCATCACCTGGCTTGGGGAACCAAAGAACACTGCCTGGCAGAAGCTTCCAGAACAGTTAAGTACATCAGTAATATATTTAAGATGGGATTCTGTAAAAGACCTTTAATTCAGGTTACTCCATTCTGGCTACCTGTATTTAAAAAGACAACTCTAAACTTCAGAAGAACTGGATCTCAGAAATCTCATTTGGCACAGCCAGAATCTGATGTACTATGAAATACAGGTCTCAAGGGAAGCTTTGGATGTCAAGCATCTGCCTAAGTAGCACATTTCAGCAACTGAATGTCAAACGAAAGCTGGGAACAGTATGTAGAAGTGTGAACATGCATCTGTGCATCTGTAAATGCTTTATTTCTTGAAAAATGTAATGCCATTAGTCCCAAAGTTATTCAGACCCTGAGTTTACCAAATATTTTCTTCTGGATAAAATCAGGGCCAGCTTTGGAAGTGGGGTGCTGAAGGCAGTGCATTTCATACTTTATCTTTTATACAAGACATTCATTCATGACTCCCAGGTATTTCCAGTATCCTGCAGATATTTGAACAGGGATTTTCAGCCTTTCAGAATAATCACTTATCCTTTATGCTTTTTGCTTGCTTGATCTGATTCTTCCCCTGCCTCTCATTTTTAAATTGTTTTCTTTTGAACAGAATGTAAAACCAAGGGGAATTGTTTGTTGGCTTAAGCATTACTGTATTCCCTCAGAATGGTTTCTCTTTCTAAATATTTCATAATTTTTGCAAGACAAAATGTGTCAGAAGAAGACATTCATAATACTGAGTGACAGAATACCCATGATCTAGGAGTTGTGGCACTTTTCTGGAAGGTAGGAAATGTAGCTCAACACTCAAGAAAAAATTATTCTGAGACACCCTGGTAAATGCAACAGAGATCCAAGGAAAATATTTATTTCAGCCCAAACTCCACCATGCCCACACCCCCACCCCACCCCTATCCCAACCCTGCTTTAAACAAAGAAAAGTAATCATGTTTCAGACTTAATTTTAGAGGAGGGAGAGTATTGACTTGTCAGTTGACAGAAAAAAAGCAACAATTGTATAATCCATCTGAAAGGAAAGACCTTATAGAGGGAGGGTAGGAATAAAAATATTGGTCTCTGTAGATTTAACCCCCCTAAAACTGGAATATTTGACTTGGTTGCTTGCTCAAGTTGGCTGCAACTTACTGTTAATTTTTCTTTATTACACTTGCAAGCTGTTGTTCAATTGGAATATATTAAAAAATCACTCAGGAGAGCTGTGGGTGGCATCCTCACCTCACTAAGGTCAATGAAAATATATCATTGTGAATCAGTTCCATCCTTTAAAGACAGAATACCCAAACTGAAGCTGATTTAAACTATACAGCTTTACTGGAAATTGTTTATACATACTACACATTGCAGAGCAATGTGGGGATTTTGAAGCTGTCGGTATTAGGTTCAGTCTCGCTGTAGGGACACAGAAACCAATACATATGTTCAAAGAAATGAAGATGGTCTGAATGGGATTTATCTTAACAGCTGTGGCCTCCTAACTGACACCTGAGATAGTTAACCAAGGTCTGTTTGTAATCTTTGAAGAATAGTAATTTAGGTAACACTTAATCTCTTCATAAAGGAGAAAGCTAATCTGAGCTGCACCCGCCTTGTTTATTGGTATTGACTGTATAGAAAGAGTGACTCTATCAAGTGTAGAAAACTATTACATACCTGCATAGATATGTGAGATGAATGTCACTGTCCTTGTCTCTGACCTTGTCTTCCAATACACCTGGGAGAGTTTTAGCTCTTTGTTGCTTACAGCTGAGCCAAAAAAATACTACATCTCTCTTCAGGCTCTTTTTCCAATTGTTTTCTTATGGATCTTTCAGAGGAAAAAGTAAGCAAAATTGCACATGTTTTAAATGAAATTAAAAACATTCCAAGCTCTTAAAAAATCTGTGGGTTTGGTTTGGAAATAGCAAAGAAGGGGAATGGTTGGTAAATGGGCCCTTAATTTTTTTTCCCAGAGGCTTCACCACTCTGAAGGAGCTGGAGTGCAGACAGGGAGTCAGTTCAGGACTGACACACATACACAACTCTACAAATGTTATTAGAAATCACAAGATAGCAAACCCTTATTAATTTTAATAAAAGGGGGAATGCAAAAAAGACAGTGCAACAGAAAATTTGAAAGGACTTAATTTCTGTTCTCCTTCTTTGAAAGAAAAAAATAATAATGGTGCTTCCTTCTAGTTGGTGCATATTTTTTTCTGTATGATTAATAGGAGTAAAGACTTAGAAGTTTTTTTATTTTTCCGAAAAGCTAGGATTTTTATCTCAAAGCTAGGATGGCTTTTAGTACTTTAAGGACTCACTAGGCCTTTTGTGCCTGCAAAAACCTCTCAGCAATTTCCCAAGAGAGGACTATATCATGTCATTTCCAAGATTTTTTTTTCCTAGCAATGAAAAATACATTGAAATAAAGAAAATATGATTTTTTAAATACTTCATTTTAAAATATTTCATTTTGGTTTAGATTGGCCAGGTAAGAAGATGAATGTCAATTTAAATTATTAAATTTGAATTACTCTGTTAATTATGCTGTTAGATTTCCAGTGACTATTTGGGGACTCCTTTACATAAATGATTTCCATGTATTTCAAATTCCATTCCAAATTTTAATCCATACCTTGGATATCCTACATCAGAGTAGTCTGAAATATTTTTGATTGGTACAAAAAAATTGAGAATACAAATGTGAGGTTGTCTCCTGAAAACCCTGATCTGTGATGAGCAGTGTCCCAGGACTGTGATATTAAATCTGAACTAAGCCATGTGTCATATTCCATCTTGAAGAGTCTAATATAAAATATTTTCTTCCTGGGGCTTCTTAAATCTCTGAAATAGTTAAAGATTAGGAATACCATTTGTGGACTGACTCTCCATAATCTCCTGGAGTGCAAGAGATTTTTTAAAATGTTTTAATGCTGGAATAAATAATATAAACTTGAAGTCTGAGTTCCAGCTTTTCAGTTTCTTTTATCTGAGTATAATTAAAAAATATCTGATTTACACAAAAAGTTCAAGACACATAACGTAATTTTGCTTTTTACTCTTAAATATAGAAGTTATTTTGAATAAATAAACTAATTTTGCTATTATAACTAAAAGCTGTAGTAGATCGTAATTTTCAGTTTAGATTCAAACACAGAGAATTCTGGATATAAAACCAATGTAATACAGACTATTTTTTTGTTGTTGTTGAGTCTCAATTCCAAATTCTTAGATTTTTGTCTTCCAATAAAATTAATGAAAGACATATGAAAATATGTTAAAGAAGAAGCGTATTCATGCTGAGCTGAATGTGAAAGCATTTGGGAAACCTATAGACTGAATGCCAGCTGAAAGATCTTCCAAATTCTGTCTGAGCAATTAGAGTTTGAGACAGATATGGAATTTCTAGACCTCAAATGTGTATTTATGTACCAGGGATTAAGAAGGTGAAGAGGAGTGAAAAAAAAAAAAAAAAAAAAAATCAGTTGTTTCAGGAAGAAAAGGGTCATTTTACAGTACAAATACTTCATACACCGGTCTGTGCAATATTGTAGGAGCTGCCTATAGATTTGGCTGTGAAGGAGGAGACCAATGCCAGTCCTGTGTTATGCTCAGAGCAGAGGAAACAATAGAACCATTAGAAAGACTAATTCCTCCAAATGAGCCAGGATGTGAAGTAATAAATACTTGCTACAATGCAAAAAGAGTAACAATGTTTTCATCCATACCAGAATGATATGGAAAACTTGTTTGAAACTCTCAGTCATGACCTCAGATGGGAGAACCTCCTCACTGGAACAAACTTCAAGGATTCAATGTTTTCAAGATTAGATGGGATGTTTTAGTGAAACAGGAGCTCTCTTCTAGCCTTCCTGTGTAAGGACACTGCAGTTTTGCAGTGAG
This sequence comes from Vidua macroura, assembly GCF_024509145.1. Classification (NCBI taxonomy): domain Eukaryota; kingdom Metazoa; phylum Chordata; class Aves; order Passeriformes; family Viduidae; genus Vidua; species Vidua macroura. The sequence continues at coordinate 63,152,939 of NC_071575.1, forward strand.
AATTCTTTTTGGCAGAATTCTGTCATTCACATCTACTGAATTATTGTAAACCATGCAGACACCTTTGGAGCAGAGTTTCATTGCCAACTTGAGAAACAGCTCTGGAGTACCAATACAAACAATACATATTGTGGGGTTTTTTTTGTTTAGAAGTGGGAAAATAACAGGGATGGACACTCCAAGTGAGAAGAGATGAAGGTAAAATACTCTCTGCAACTGCTGAGCTGTAAAAGTTCAAGGCGTAGAAAGATGACTGGTTCACGTGGCTGGAATATAGACCAAGATGGCTACAGACCCCTTTTAAAGGTGTTAAAGACATGCACACCGTGTCTTTGACAACCTAAGGGAGAACTGAACTCTTGCCAGTATTGTTGGAAGTGTTTTTGTATCTGGGGTATTTGAATTTGAAATGTCAAGTTTGTTGCTAGAGCTTCTCTGTTTCATTCAAACTGCACATTTAGAAGGTACATTTTCCTAGGTCAGAGTACAGGTATTTAACAATGATAAACACTGCAAAGGGAAATTTAAATAAGTATTTGCGTTTTTTAAAGTGTGCTTAGAAAAGAATATTCCATCTCCATCCTTGGGATTGACTACTTAGTTAAAAATTCAATGACATTCAGAGTTCAAGTCAAAGTTTGTATTTGTAAAACGATTTGTTCGTTTGTAATGTATGCTAATGGAAGAAAGCAAATCTACCCATGTCTTTTGTTTTCTCTTTCACAGAAAACACATTTTCCTGATCAACAGCAGAGTATTTATATATTACAGAGTCACAGAAACATTTAGGTTGGAAAAGACGTCTAAGACCATCAGGATAAACCATAAACATATACACATGTTTGTGCACAAAGTGCCAATACAGTTGTATAAAACAATATCTTGGACTCAATGATCTTAGAGGTCTTTTCCCACCTAAGCCATTCTATATATTCACTATATATGTAAAAATAGTTTATAATATACATGTGTGTATATAGATATATGTATATATGTGCATGTATGTGTATCATAGACTCATAGAATGGTTTGTGTTGGAAGGGACCTTTAAGATTATCTCGTTCCAACCCCGTGCCATGGACAGAGACACCATTCCCCAGACCAGGTGGCTCAGAGCCCCATCCAGCCTGGCCTTGAACACCTGAAGGGATGGGTGTGTGTGAGGATGTGTACATACACATGTGCATGGATATCTGTGTGAGGATACACAAACACACATTTATGCATATTTATTTGTATACACATAAAAATCCAAACCACCTGGATTACTCTAAGTGAATAAAAGTTACTCTAATACAAGGATAATCTTGATGCAAAAATAAATGTCTGTAAACTGTAAATGAATTTTTAAAAAGCAATGTGTTTCTATCCATATCAAGATGTTTTGTGCATCCATTATGTAGGAAAATTAGGGCTTTAAGTATTTTTAGGATCATGATGGGTGAAATTTTTTAAGAGATTATACGGTTTGGTTCTAAGTGGAAATGGTAGATTTGATCTGGTGCCCTTGGTCAGTTTCTCGCAGTTTATCTGTAACTGTTCTTTATGTTTTAAAGCTTAGAGAGATGCAAATGTTTCAAATCTTGAAAAGTTGCAGTGAGCTCCACTTTTGGAGCTTCACAAAGAATGGACTGGTTGAATTCTTTAAACTTCTGCCTTCAGACTGAGATGGAAGGCAAGAACAGCTTTCTAAAGAAATATTCTACTTAGACTAAAGCAGTCACAATTAATAAAAGAGAAAGGATCTAGTAAATTATTGTTATTGTGGTTCGTATTCTTCAGATTTGTTCTTGTATATAGTAGAACAAACTGCCTTTTTGAAATAAGCTGACATATAATATAAATTTTTGATTGTTTGGCTTAATTTTTAAACAGATCCACCCACATTATTAAAAACTGAACATAATTCATCAGCATTGTTGACTTCAGAATTACATACAGATAATATATTCCACTGATTTGAAATATTTGGTGCTTGAACTTGATAGTGCTAAATTGAAGATGCTAAATTCTTATGTGTTTAGCATTTGCCAGAGTGCATTAGAACTAAAACACATTGTTTTGATTGTCATATTTTGGCTTCAGAATGATGACTTTTAGTTCAAGCATTATAACTATACTGGTCTGGACTGTCCCCAGTTTATTTTTTTTTTTTTTCCAGCACCAGTAAGCTTTTGATAATAACATTCCAATGCTAACACATTTATGATTTCACTGTGATTTTCAACCTGAGATGTCACAAAATCAAAGGTTTTGGTGGCTTGTGTTGATGTTTATTTAGATCACTTTCATTTAGAAGCTGAACTTCAAATACGCTGAGAATAGGCTTTCTTAAGGTTTCCAAGACTGTTCCTCAATCCAGCTTGGAAATGATTAAAAAATAACCTTATTTTCATTATTTGACAATATTTTCTTCCTGTGTCAGTACTGGATAATGCAGACCAAAGGTAGAAATTATAAAAGGTCAGAGACTTTTATGTTTAAGTTCTCATTTTAATTAAGTTGTCATTTTTGGCAGCTCAGATTTATTTTATGAATTTGAGACAGTAATTATATTATTATTATCATTATGAAAATGAATATTGTAACTGTTATTATAATTAATGCTACTGTTGTTGTTCAGTTGGTAATGTTGTCATTATTACTATTATTAACATTATTCCTGCTGTAATTAAACTGGAGAATATTTGTAGAAATTGGCAAGTAAACATAATTACTGCCAAAATTTGGTCCTCGTGCATAGTCAGTTCTATTAGATTCCTTTGAACTTAACTCTCAGTGGTAATGTCTTTTTCCAAAGAGGCTTTTCAGAAATTCTATTAATTTTTACATTAGTGATTAATATGTGTGGTGCATGTCTGCATCAATTGCTAGTTAAACTGCAGTTTGCATCAGAAGCATAACTTTTTGCAGAAGGCTTAATTCTCTTCCTGTTCGTTTTCTTATGGAGTAATTGTAAAATCTACTGAATATTTTACTAAGGGAATGTGTTCTGTCCCAAAGAGGGCCAGACAGCTCAATCTATTTCTGAACAATGCCTTGCTGTTTGACTCCTGTGTTTATATCTGCCCTAATGCCTTATAACTCTGGTGCCTGGCACATATCACGTTAACTAGTACATGTAGCATTTTTATTCAATATATGCAGCTTGGCAAATCTAGAGACTGTCCCATATACAACAGCTTCAAAACAGCAAATCCTTATTGTCCATCTTCCACCTCTGGCCCGGAAAAACTCTCAGTCCACAATGGTTTCAATGCCACCATTTATTAAAAGTCACTGAGACATAAACATATTATTAAAATGAGGCATATGCATAATTTAAAAGAACTAGAGAGGGGCAATCGGTCTTCATCCCCTGCAAGAAGAAAAGGCTGTTTTATTTTAAAAGCAATGCCAGACAATAGAAATCACTTGCTATTTACCAGAGCTGTAGCTATAAAATATCACACAATGTTGAAAGATCTGCTTTTAAAATTATTTTGGTATTAAACATTGAGATCAAGGTCTAGAGTAATTACCCAAATAACACAACTAATAGCTACAATTCTTGAAACTAGGCACCTAGGTTGTAAACCAGCAAGGAAATTAAGAATAATCAATGTGCATGAGACTAAGGAATCTCTGAAGGCATCATCCTCAGCTACCCAACATGATAGACCAAGAACAGAATTTTTTTTATAATTTCCCTTTCCCTTTTTAGCTCAAACATCATGTCTTATGTGTTAAATGCATTTTACTTTAAAAAGCTATGAGAAAAAGAATAGAAAAAGTTTGACGACCAGGTAGGGGTCCACATATCTATTTTCCTGCAGGGCAATTGCCTGAATGCTGTCATTCTTCTGGATCCCTAGGTTCTGCATCACTGGTTGTGCAGAGCCCCAGCTTCAATGAATCAGAAGTTTTCTTCTTAACATTTCTATATACCTTCATTTTCTATTAGCACCAAAGCGCAAATATTCTTAACAGCATGTTGGTTAGAACACTTTTCAGAAAATATAAGAATGGTTTTGAATTCCCTCAGGTTGGAACTAAATCAGATTTCTCACTTTTTAAAATTAATTTACTTACTATATTAGTGCTATGCAAGTATTTGGGTGAAGGTCAATACCACAGTAAAACAAAGTGAAAACAATTCCAGTAGCTGAAATACAGCAATGATATAAAATAATTTTAATTGGAGTTTTCTTGGAGAGAAGAAAAGAGAGCAGTAATAAAATACTTACACCAGGAGGAATATTTGCAGGCTTAACACCTACCTAATTTACAAACGTAAAGTCAAGTGCTAATACTTGTGCGAAATATTGCCTTTGAATACACAGAAATCAAGCTACCAATCACAGCAAGGTGCACAGCCAGAGATATTATTTTTTTTTATGAGAGAAGAGTTCATTACTGGCAGAAAAAAAGTTAAGAATGACTGTTCTGGGATTTATTTAATTATTTCATTCAGTGGCATATAAAGGCAGCTGGTACCTATGGAGCAGAAGGGAAAGATAAGAAAGCCATTACATTTGTCTTGTGGTACAGAGAGAGAGAAAGGGCAAGGGAGGAGTAAGTATTTTTAGAAATTCAGTGGAATTTTATTTTGCAATTGATCCTCTAAAATTTGCTCTTGCTCATAGCAGTATGTGCTCATACCCTGTGGGCATGAACTGAAACCACAGCCATGAATTTCAATGGGCTTTACTGGCACAATTATATCATTGTGTTGCCTACATCATGGCAAATTTTTTCAGGAAGAAGAAAGATACAGAAAATCTGGGGGGAAAAAGTACTCTGCCTCACTTTGTTTTGAGCAGTCATACTTTGTGGGATGCTGACAGATGTTTCTCACTGTGGTTGAGTTTTACGTGACATGAAATGAAGTAAAACACACTAGACTTATATCACTTTTTCAGAATCCAATTCCTTTCATTGTCTTTGGGGTAATTGAGATTTCTTTTTCCATCTGAGTCATAATGGTGCCTCAAAAAGATGCCAGAGATGGGCTTTTATTTTGGGAAGGAATACTTGTTTTTCCCATGTCTTAATAATCATATAAAAGAGATTGCAGGTGCTGTTCACCCTCTGCTCTTCAAAGGTTGGAACTAACCCAGGTCAAAATTTCAACTTCATGAACTCAGTGGGAAAACTCCCACAGACTCTGCTGGGGTCAGGAAAGGCAACATTAGATAATTGTCACTCTTCTGTCTTCCCTTTGGCCTCAATAAAATAGGTTGAAATGGTTCTGACTCAGATTTACAGATGTATGGTTTTCAAGCTCAAAAAGTTTTTGAATGAAAGCCGAGACACATATTCTTTAAATGATTGTAGCGTGTTTGGGATATAGTTAAGTTGCAGGGTGTGTACAGCAGGGAAAAACACTGTGTATATTAAGAATTGTTTACTCTGCAAACCCTAGGCAACATCCCCAGTTTTTAGAGTTATATGTGAGAGATACAGGATTTCTCTGAACTAACAAGATGTAAATCAAATAATAGCAAGAAGACATGTAATACTAACACATACTTCTAAGTTGTGAGGATTTTTTCTCTCATTTATTTGGATGGATAAATTACCATTTGCACTAAAGTAGAATGGAGATTCTGTGTTGTCTGCTGAACTAGCTATGGTTCATGATGGAATAATCAAATTAAAGAGGAAATGGAGACTGTGGCTGAAAGTCATGAGGTGTCAGTCAGCATCATGCAGACTGTAGGGGCAAAAGAGAAACAGTGCTGGGGCTTAAAAGTCTTGTGTCCTAGAGCATATGCAGATGTTGACAACCAAAGAAACTCAAGTTCTACACTAATGTGCATTGACTTATATATTTCCTATGAAGTGGTGCCATTTTTCTAAAATAAAACTATTTGACTTTTCAATTCAAACAGAAAAGATTGGCTGAAGTTAAGATAAATGAGATTCTGCATATACTGTCAGGTATTTAACAGGCAGTTTTCTGACTGAGCACATTTGAAATTATCACAAAACATACCCGATTTGACATTAATTTTATGGATTTTGTTTCTGCTTAAACTGATAAATGATGATTTTCATCTATACAAAGGTTTCATCTCAGAAGAGGACAGACATTTGGTGAAAAATAATCAAACAACTAAAAAACTTAATCTAAATTGTTGAAAAGATAGGATTATATTAAATAGCACTTAAAAGGAATCAAAACAAAAGAATTTTTTTTTTAATGTAGAAGTTTGGAACAACAATATACCCTTGGAAAACACATTTTACATAGAAAAAAGGCACAGCTAATTTCTCAAATAACAAGCAAGATATAAAATACAGAAATCAACTTTCTTAAATGAATTGCTCCAAGAAATCTGTGTACTATCTGGGCACTGGACCAGAGCAATTTGTGTGTGGTCGTTTGAATGAAAAAACAATATGCAACTCTAATTGAAGGAAGGGGAATTTGGCCTGTAGAGCCATTGCTTACTAGTCAAAAACCAAGATTTAAGAAAATATAGACTTGTCTTTATTCTAATATGTAGTTTTGGAGTAAATCAAGGAGTGCTCTGTTTGGATTAGATTTTGCTGAATGCCCCTGTTTACTTGTTCTAAGTGCTGCTGAAGAAATAGAAAAAGACATAGACCAGACATTCTATAATTTAAACAGTCTGATAAGAGAAAACATACAGTATGCTAAGGGGAAGTGTCTGTTGATTTTGATTTACATTTCACTCATTTACTAATTTAAATAGATTTAAAGCCACCTGCATTAATTTGAAAATATTTGACTAAGAGTTGGCCAAAACCAGAATAGCTGCAGAAGCAGCAAAAGAGAAGGAAAGTCATGTTTTAGAGCTAGAAATAAGGTGAAATTTAGCAGTACAAATGAATTCATGAAGACCTGAAGGCTAAGAAAAATTAAATTCATGGCACAGGAACATGTTTAATCAGGAATTATACAAAAGTGCTGCATAAGTGATGAACTAAAGCACAAGGCTTAGGGTGCAGATATTGGCATCTCTGGTGAAGGTAGCATGGTGCCCTGAAGAGTGTCAGCATGGCCCCCAAACAAGCCAAAATCCTAAATTAAACTCACTGACCCTCCAGTCACAGCATGGGGATATTTGGAGGTATTAGGATGATGACCCAGAACTTGTTCTTAAGCAGAAATTATTTAGTGCAGGGCTGCAGCTGCACTCCCACTTCATCCCCAGAAGACCCAAATCCAGGCATGTCTGTCTGCTCAGCACAAATCCTCTGACAGTTCATATGGGAAAGGTGATGTTTAGAACAGACTTCATCTTACCTGCTGAAAGGTCAAAGTGTAGCCAAAGCCAGACGGCTTGTGAGAAAGTGAGACTCAGTGTTTAAGGTGCGGAACTTGGTAGTTTAACTCCGCACAAAACTCTCTCAGTTATGGTGCTGAGCTGACCTGGGCTGGGATCCCAGATGTTGGGACTGCAGCCTGGAAGGAGACATGCATTCCACCCACACCCTGATAGCACAAACATTAGCAGAGGGACTGTGTTTCTCCAAGGTTAATGCCTTACCACAGGAATACAATCTGTTTTCCATCTGCCTCTCCTAGTTCTTCTCCCTCCACCAGCGAATCCTGGAGCAATTTCAGCAGTAGGCATGTGGAGTGTGCTTCCTTCCCTAAACCACAGAGTGATTAGGGCACTCTGCTGAGAAAGATGGGTTTGAATCCCTATAAGCAGGTTAAAATATTATTTCAGTCTTTTTTTGTCCAAATCCTGAGACTGGAAGCCAAAAGAAACATCAAAGCAGTATCATTTCCTTCATGTGCTTAGCAAAAGTTTTAGTAACATGATGGGCATACAGTGCTCGAACAGTCCTCAGTTTGATCTTCTTGCCAGCAAGGAAGGAATATGCTAATTGTAGGGGATTCAGTTGTCTGTCACTCAAAATTACTTATTTTGAGTATGACTGGAAAAAGAAAAATGTCCCTTGGGAATTCTTTGACTTTCTTCTTTTCTTAATGGATTATATAGCAAATAATTTTACTCAGTTTTGTCCCACATTAAGAAACATAATATTTTATTCTCTTCTGGATACACAACAGCCTCCAGGCCCATTCCACATCCCCTATCCTGACCTCTTTCATTTCCGAAACATTTTTCTACATATACTGAACTGCCTGTGTTAATGCTCTCCCTGTTGCAGCACACTGGTGGAACGTACAGTCCTGTTCCAGATACAAATGTTTGGCATGATGTTCCCAGCTTGGAGTCAACTGTTTATGACTTTCCTCAGCAGCACGACAGCACTTTGTGATTAAATATGCTCAGATTTCTCTCTGTTCTGCTTTGGTTTATGTTGACCAAAAATATGATAACTAAATTCACCTACTTGGAACCTCACCAAAATAAATCATCTCTATTTTGTTTGAAGCTGTGGCTCTCAGAACAAGCCAGTAAACTCCTAAGGAAAAAAAAAAAAAAGCTACCATAAGTAATAGGCAACAATTTTTCTACATGCAAAATGAAGGTAGAATTAAAGAGGAGTACAACACTGGGCTGATAGTGTGTCACTGTGCTGCAACAGTATTTTTATTTATTACCAACAAACTATGGCTCTCTACAAGTACCTGAAAGGAAGTTATAGTAAGGTAGGGGTCTGTCTCCCAAGTAACAAGCAATGAACAAGAGGAAATGGCCTCAGGTTGGACTGGTGGGGGGGTTTAGATTGGATATTAGGAAAAAATTCTTCACCAAAAGGTTTGTCAAACACAGGAACAGGCTGCCCAGGAAGGTGGTTGAATCACCTACCCTGGAGATACTTAAAAGATGTGAAGATGTGGCACTTAAGGACATAGGATTAAGCAGTGACTTGGTAGTGCTGGATTAACTGTTGGACTAAATGATTTTAAAAGTCTTTTCTAGGCTTAATAATTCCATGTCAATTGCAATAAGACTATTCTTAAATTGTGTCCCTGAATTTAATTGCTGTAAAATATGATTAAAATTATTTCAGTTCCATTCACAATAATTTTCAAAACAATTTCAAATAGCTTTATAAAGTAAAAGATAGAGAGAAGAAGTGTTGCTTTATTCTTTTCTCTCTCCAACTTCCTTGTTTTCGCCTGGCTACTCTTTCCCGGGGCGCTGGCCAGGCGCTTCCGGGAGCAGCCGGAGAGAAGCAACCAACACCTTTGTGGGTTCGTTTGATACGGACAGAGCTGTTTAGAGAGCGCGAGCAAGACCGGGATAAAGAGACTCAAGAGATTGGACACTTGTTGTGCAGTCCAAAGTAGGTTGTATTTGCCCGATCGCCGCACGTACAAGTGACAATGATCTGGGGTCCAAACACAGGTTTTATAGGGGAAAATAAGAGCTAAGGTGAAACCAATAGAACAATGCCCAGTGTGAATACATTATAGGTAAAATCCAATGGGAATAACTCCAGGGGGAAGGATGAATACACATAAAAATACAGAATAGAAACTCCAGCTTTAGGTTTAGGAAACAGAAACTCCCATCTCAAATTCACAAAGCCTTTTTGTTCCATTTGCATAGCTGTACACTGCAACAAAGAAGGAAAGGGAAAGGGCTAAGAAAAGATGAAAATCCTCTTTATTGTGTAAGTCAGACTTCAAAATAGTCATGTTATTCCTAAATTTGTCTGAAAATGCTTCCATGCATAGATAGCTTCTATTTACTCAGGAAAATCTCTATTTACCATGTTACAGTGCATATAGCAGTGGAGCTGACAGAGTTGTTTGTTTGTTTGTTTTGGGGTTATTTTGGTGGGGGGTTTTGTTTGAGTTTTTTGATTTTGTTTTGGTGGGGTTTTTTTGTTTTCTTTTGTTTTTTTTCCTTTTTCTTTTTTTTTTTTTTTTTTTAATTGAGCATTCAGATACTCAGTAGAACACTGAAATATGTAACATAATGATTTTGGTACTTGATGGTGGTTTGAACACATGCAGTGTGTAGGAATCTGGCTTCCTTCCTTTAGTTTAAGGAAATGGTTTGTTTGTACAAAGTATAACTGTAGCAAAGTAAAACATTTATAATCAATGAAAATTTATCTGAAAAAAACCCAAAGCTATTTCAGTAGAGGTTACTGTAGGAGAATAATGAAGTGACTGTTCTTCAGCTACACAACACGCAGTACTACCCCAAGAACAGGCTGCCCTATAAACAAGCTCCAGCTGCTATCTATTGTTTTACATTATTATAAACTTTGTAAGGACAAAGTGTGATATCAAGTCCCATAATCTTTTTATGTCAGTTTTGTGCCAGTTCTAGGTCAAATACTGGTTTATTTGGGTGCAGCAAATTTGATCGGTCTCATAAGATGAATCTTAAACTTTTTTTCTAAAATTTTTGGGATTCAAGATTGAGAGACAAAGGTGATACCAGAAGCATGATCTAGCAGTTAAAGTCTGAAAACCAGGAAATACAGGCTAGTATTTTAAGGTTTTATGATTTTCAGACATTCCTCCCTAGTAAATATTCCAAGATGAGCATCCAAATGTTTATTGTCACACCCCTGACAAACTTGTCTCTGGTTTTGGGTTCCAAGCTTCATCTGATTGCTGTTAAAGCATCATTTGAAAACCTGATCATTTGAAAACCTGATACTTCTCCAAATGAAAATTATTGAAGTGGACAGAACACCCTTAGATAATTGTTGTTTACAAAATGTTTCTTTTACTTAGGAAGTTTATGTAAAAGCAAACTACAAGACTAAAGAATTTATCTAGTTTTAAAATTGCTATTACAATTAGGCTGACATAAAAAATAGGTTTACTGTGGAAAAGAAACAACAAGTAGGTCCAAGAAGAAAGAACTGCTGTAGCCAGGAAGCTTGTTTGAATGTCTATACAGGACCTGCAGTGTCTCAGGGTAGACAGACAAAGCTTGTTTCATACTCAGACTTTTTAGGATTTACTCTCAGGTTTCAGTTCCTTCCTTTCCTGCTCCCCAGGCCATTAACAGCAGAGGGATCACCTAGAGAAAGGATCTGCCAGGGTCACAAGCCCACCACCAGCTGTGCAATCAGGCTGCCTCTTCACCACTGTGTCTTGAGCTGTTTCCCACATGGCAGCACACATCAGCACCAAAAGGGGTGAGTGGCTGCTTGTGGCCCTTTCCTGGAAAATTAAATAAGTCCTCCTGGAAGAGCTAAGAGAGGTTCCTGTGTGCTAGTAAGAGAAAGAAAAAGAGAACTCACTACCTATCTTATTGATTCTTGGGGAAACACCACAACCAATAGGTTATTACAAAGACAAGGAAATCCTTTTCTCTTGACAGGGTCCTAGGCCAGTATTTCAGGGAAAAGGAAAAAAAAAAAAAAAATCAAACCTACCAGAAGGGAGAATGTGGCAACAGACTCCTCATTATGGCTATGGGATTTAAAAAAATATTCATTTTTGTGTTTTACCTTGTTCTGGGTAGCTAGAGAACAGAGGTAGGTTGGAAATCCCACAGAGTTCACTGTTATGGCATCAAAATTCCACACCCAGCACACATTAGATTCTGGGCATCTAATATGACATTTGTTACTCCTTTTCAAGAGGTTAGCATCCTGGTAGGGCTTGGCCTTTGAACCTTTTTCTTTCTTTTCCTAATTAAACTCACAGAGGTAGAAGTTTTGACCTGTCAAGAAGTAGATTCTGCAGAGCAAGAGAAAGTGATACAGCTATCAACTCCATGACAAATGGCAGTGATTATATCCTAGCAGGCCATCTGTGACTAATTTATGGCATCACAGGTGCACAAGAGGCAGAGGCAAGTAGGCAGTTCAGTAGGGAAAGGACCCTCCATAATCTCTCCACAGGGACTTCAAAGGTTAATTGATTAGGGAAAGCAAGAATTACACAGACTGTAATCATAGTTAGGTTTTAACAAAATAAAAATGAATTCTTATTAAAGGGAAGGAAGGAAGGAAGGAAGGAAGGAAGGAAGGAAGGAAGGAAGGAAGGAAGGAAGGAAGGAAGGAAGGAAGGAAGGAAGGAAGGAAGGAAGGAAGGAAGGAAGGAAGGAAGGAAGGAAGGAAGGAAGGAAGGAAGGAAGGAAGGAAGGAAGGAAGGAAGGAAGGAAGGAAGGAAGGAAGGAAGGAAGGAAGGAAGGAAGGAAGGAAGGAAGGAAGGAAGGAAGGAAGGAAGGAAGGAAGGAAGGAAGGAAGGAAGGAAGGAAGGAAGGAAGGAAGGAAGGAAGGAAGGAAGGAAGGAAGGAAGGAAGGAAGGAAGGAAGGAAGGAAGGAAGGAAGGAAGGAAGGAAGGAAGGAAGGAAGGAAGGAAGGAAGGAAGGAAGGAAGGAAGGAAGGAAGGAAGGAAGGAAGGAAGGAAGGAAGGAAGGAAGGAAGGAAGGAAGGAAGGAAGGAAGGAAGGAAGGAAGGAAGGAAGGAAGGAAGGAAGGAAGGAAGGAAGGAAGGAAGGAAGGAAGGAAGGAAGGAAGGAAGGAAGGAAGGAAGGAAGGAAGGAAGGAAGGAAGGAAGGAAGGAAGGAAGGAAGGAAGGAAGGAAGGAAGGAAGGAAGGAAGGAAGGAAGGAAGGAAGGAAGGAAGGAAGGAAGGAAGGAAGGAAGGAAATTGAAATATAAATGAAAAGTATTTTTTATCCTTAAACTACTACATTGTTTTGCTTACTTAAAACATTTTTAAAAGGCAAAGATGTATTTTTAGTGAAAATATTTTCTTCCATTATAGTAACCAGTAAGAAAATATTGAACAGCTGTAATAGCTATAATGTAATGCACCCCATAGAAAGCAAAATATGTACTTGAAATGAACACTGGACAGGGAGCACAGCCTGATACAGTTCAGCATGGAGCACCTAAATAAATTAAGGTCAAAGCCCCTCTCCCTTGATTTTGCAACAGGTTGACTGACACTTTCTTCAAGAACAAATCTGCATTTCTGCTTGTGACCTTGAATAAGGTGCTTAAATTTGCTCTGTGAGTGGAAAGATGTGAGGCAGCCATGTGAAGGCAGCAGTTAGACCTTTGTTCTGATTCATGCCCATCTAAGCAGGGGCCAGGAGCTGCTCAAGTCAAACTTTAGCATTGGGGTATTTCCTAAGATGAGGAGGGCATCAAGTCTGGCTGCCTCTGACTCCTCAGGCAGGGACCCATTAATATTTAGGGGCAATGCTGGGAGAATATTTGGAATGACTCACATGTTTTGGTTCTGTGGCATGTTAATGATTCTGCTGTAATGCTCCTGACCCATGGATATGTGCTTCCTTCTGTGACAAAACCTGCACAATATTCATATAGTCATTTAAAATCCAAATATTTAATATTAATCTTTTACAATATTGAAAATGTAGTTGATAATATTGTAAAAAGAATTTTCAAGGTAACAAAGGCCAAATTACAAACAAACAATCAAAACAACTTCAGCAGCAGTATTTTGGTTGCCTTCTGCATTGGTTTGTCTGTTTTTCTATGATCACTGAATTTGCTGGAAAGAATGAAAATGCTTATTTAAAAATAATTTTCTTTAACACCATTCAGTATGTCACCCAGATCCCCAAGCATGAATTATAAACAGATTTCATATAAAATATGACTGTAGTGAAGACCAAAAATAATGAAAAATGTGATTGTTAATTGTTTTGGTTGCTTACTGGCCAGAAAAATACTTTTATTCAAACAAATGATCATAATCTAAATTAATTCTATTAGCTTATTATCATGCCGAGAAAACTGGATTGTGAGTGAGGGCAAAGAATTCATAAATCTCCAACTCGTAGTCTTGGAAAGGAGATCTGTTAATAGGTTTCCTTGTAATGGTCATCTGAGTGTAGTAAATTACTCCAAAAAATGACAGCTTTATCCCAGATTCAGGAAGTGCCTAAGTAGGGGGTTAATGAGGAGTGGGTGTTCTACTCTGCCTCTCTCTGTTGTGCCTTCTCTCCATAGACAAACCCTAGACCATAATCCTGCAGTGAAATTCAGACAGACTGACCCAATGCCACGCTGATGGAAAACATGTTCCTCTTCTAAAATCATAATATTGGCCTGTTAATCAATAAATGCATGCTAAAAGCAACAGCAACAACAACAGCAACAGAAAAAAAAAAGAAACAAAAATCCCAAAATACTCTTCTGAAATGCTTCCATTGGTTTATAAGTTTTAAGCTTTATTTTTATATTTCTCTGGTTTTTACAGTGAGAAAAAATTGGAAGATTTTTCTAAGAAATGGAACCAAAGATGTCATTCTGATGTAATGGGTGGTTTCAAAAAGTTGAGATGCAAGAAAAAAGTCTCGAATGATCTCAAATATAGAATGGCTATTGTCATTGCTATATCAAATGTAAGCATTCAAATAGTAAATTATAAGCCAGAGAAAGAGGAATGGAATTTTTTGAACATCCCATTAAAATTTTTGTTCTGTCTCCAGTGAAAATTTAATTACTTCACTGTTATTTTATTATATTTTCCTTTTTGCAGATAAAAATATATTTTTCATGGAGCTTCTTTTTGGTGCTTTTTTAATGCCTCATTCAAGGAAGTGTTGTTAAGGTGATTATTGGTTCTTGCTCCCCAACTGCCTAAATTGCTCTGATTTAATCAGAAAATAGATTATGCTGGTTTTGGCTGGCATGGAATTAGGTAAAAGCCATTATTTTTACTCTTTTTAGTATATGACCTAGTTTGAATATTGATTTTTCAGAGATGGACAAATGCCACAGGAAAAAACCTTTTTATAGAGAGGATTCAAGGAGTTCTACGGATGATGTTCAGGCAGATAATCTCTGTTTGAGTAACATTTTCCCTGAAGTGTGGGTTGGTTCAGGAAAGTATTTGCTTTCCTGATAAGAAGCCTTTGGACATTTTCCCAGGTCGTGGAACTAATTCATATAATACACTTGTACACTGTTACAATCTAATTTTGAGATCTTAACCCACTTTTCAAAAAATGTTGTGCTTTAACTTTCCACTCCTTAGCCTGCAGGTGAGATTAATTTCATTATCCTTTCTGCTGTGGCAGATCCTATGGGACCTCTCATCTCCAGGGTGTTTTTTTTAATAGAAAAAGTATTTGAAAATATTGTTTGTAATAAACTAACACATAGAGAACAAACAGCGTGATTTGAAGCATAATCTTCAGGTGCTTTTTAAAAAACTCAAAACCAAATGAATCTCAAATATAATATTTTGCTTATTTACATTGGGAACAGCTTTAGGTAGATGAGGTTTGCCAGTGATGTACATATGAGAAAATATTATTTCTCTGCATATGGATCCTGTTCTACTAAACAATAAATATAACTGCAAGGATCAGAACAGCAGCTTTATATATACACAGAAGAAATAATAGGCTCACCAGCATTAATATGCTTGTGCTTATCCAATTTTCCTGCTGAAGAAGAAAATAAAGGAGGAAAAAAGTCTTCTACCTAGAGAGAATTAATACAGAATTTATTGCATAAGCACATACTCAGTTGCCTCTTGACGGCTAGCCATAAACCAGAGTTCCTTTCTTTGTCTTCTTCCTGAGTTATAGGTTAACAAATCATGATTTTGGCCTGCAGACTGCATGCTATCTGCTTTCACTGTTGCCTTACTCTTCCTTCTCTCTGCTGTTTCAGTGGTCCATGTTTAAAAAAAATACTCTCCTCTGTTATTTTTCTCCAGGATGCCTCAGAAATAGTTCTAATACAAATTGTCTTGCAAAATCAAATTTACATCCATAATTTCAAGGATTTATACCAGAAATACAGAGAAAAAATTATTTTCACAGTTAGTGAAAAAAAACAATGAAGAGTGATTGTGAAATGACAATGTGAATTCCTGGGTTGCATCATGAATTTCAAACCAGCATGGCAAAAACAAGAAAAGGACACATTTAAATCACTTTATGTGACTCCTTCATCTTTACAGAGAAATAGATAATAAACAGGAAAATAGAGGCATTCAGGTTATATACAAAGAAATTTAAAAAGAAAATTATTATGACAAAAATGAAAGCCAGAAAGTAAATTCTGAAATTAATTTTGTGTCACTCCTCCATTTCTTTCAAGCTTACACTCATCACGTATTTTCTTGTGACTGACCTTATATCTGGGCAGTAAAATAAGTGCTGTAAGATCAGGTCTGAATTTATTTAGGCCACAAATTTCAAATTCAGCCTATCCTGACATTGTTGTTTCTTTCCATTTCAAAGAATGGATCTTGAGAACTCACTGCTTGAATCAGAAATTTCTTAATTTGGCTGTCAGAACAAAAATTACTTTTATTCAAGCTACAGAGGTTTAATAAAACTCTACTTTAAGCCTCACATTTACCTCAGTTAGTGTGCTTGAGGAGCATGGTTGCACTTAGTGCCATTAGGGAGAAGGGGATACAGATAAAAAATTTTCTCCTCTCCTCTAAGGCCAGTTAGGGTGAAGTCAGCTCATGTAAAACTCAGCTGTTTGGGCTGATTTTTAATTTTTTTTTTCTTCCTGGATCATACGATTTAATAAATCAGCTGTAAAAACTTGCATATTCCTTTTCCCTTTTGTTGAACCTCAATTGCTTCTGACATGCATTTGATAAACACAGCACAAAGTGTTGACATATTGTAAACCAGATCAGGGCCAGTTGATACAATGAACATTCCCTGCATTGTGAATTCCAGTTGCGTGGAGCAACCACTTTAGGGGTTGAGAGGTTATTTCTCACTGTCCAAATGATGGATGAAAGATATCAAACAGCTGAAGTGCCTTTGTACAATGACTCAAGTAGCAGAGCATGACAAATAAATGAGTATTTTATATTTAATAATCTCTCCATTAAAAAAAAAAATAAGAAAAAAAGACCAATAACTTAAACAATCAAAACCAAAACAAAGCAAAAAAAACCCAAAAAACAAACAAACAAAAAAACCAAACAAAAAAAAACAAAAAAAAACCAAAAAAACAAAAAAACAAAAAAAAAAAAAAAAAAACAAAAAAAAAAAACAACCAAACCCAAAAGAATTGTAGCTTTGATATTTAGGGAGGTAGAAGCCATAACAGCTTAATTTTTTTGGATAGTATTTCTAGCATAGCTTAATGACTTAATTGAAGTTATCTGTCAGGTTTTATTATGGTTAGAAATTGAAATAAATGGTTGCAATACTCTGAACGTAAAAGTAGCGACAGGTAGTGGGGAAAAGGTGATGAGTGAAGAAGACCAAAAAAAATAAAAAAGTATGGAAACAAGTGGTCCATCAAGAAAGTCAAACAGAACAGAAAACTGAAGCCAAGAACCAGACAATGGTAGCAAGGACAACTGAGAGAATGAGCCCAAACCATGAGACTTGTTGTTTGGTTGCTTATGATTATTTACTGGTGAAAACAGAGTGAGTTATTTTACTAGAATCTGTTAGTTTAGGATTTAGCCCACAGACTAGAGACAGCTGCGTCCTAAATTGAGACAAGCTGTAGAGCAAAAGGGTAAGTATGAGGGCTGGTAACAGGGAAATTAAGGCCAATTGTTTATAGGCACAGGATAAAAAAATCAACAGCACAGTAACAGGAAGCAATGTCCCTTTTCTTTATTTGCTCATTTTTATGGATCCATGTTCTAATAGCTGTGTATTTCTCAGGCAGCCTTCAGGCAGGCAAAAAGCAGAGCAAAGTTACTCAGACAGGTAGGGATGGGAAAAGCAAGGCTTTATGCTTCCCTGGTTTCTTGGTGAACAGGCTGTCTGTGAATATCCCAGGTATAAGGAAAATTTTGGGTAAATTAAATGCAAGCTGTTTTCCTTTCAGCACCTTTGTCCTGAGCACTGCAGCTGATCTGGGACAGTGCCCATGGCTGTGTGATCACAGGAGGTTTGGTTGTGGCCCTTCAGCTCTGGCAGGAAGGGAAGAGGCAAAGGCAGGCACTGAGCTCAGCCAGGCACACAGGATGCACCACCTCGGCTGCTTATTGCTGCAGCCAACCCCTTCTCCCAGTCATTTTGATGCCTTGTGAAGGCTGACCTAGAACAGAGGCTGGATGGAGCTAAAGAATAAAGTAGGGATTTATTAGAAGGCCTCAATGGATCCACCTTGGGCAGCACAAGAACACAAGAACCAAGCCAGGGCTACAACCCAGGTGAACTCAAAATGGTCACAAAATGCACGACCGGTCATGAGGTCTCTCACTTTAATAAATTCTGGTCCATTTGCATATTGGAGTTAATTGTCCAATTACAGCTTTAGTCCATGAAGTCCCATCCTTCTTGTTTTTCTCTCTTCAGTCCACCATTGTTTATGCTCTTGAGCCTGAGATTTGGATCATTTGTCCTTGGTTCCCAGCTAGAGAAGGAATTGTTTTGTCTGCCTACTCTGTAAAGAGAGTTCACCATCCCCTAATAAGAAGCTCAGAACTGCACACTAAAGCAGCGAAGAATCTGAAAAATATAAAAGCTAAAACCTGAGACATCAATTTTATTAAGCCACAATGTTAGTGGTAATATCAAAGGGATTAAAATAAAATCCTGTGGGACAGTTGTACATTTTTACTGATGCTGCTGTGAAACACTCAGCCAGGACTTCATCTTACAGTTAAAATTTTATGTGACTGCTGTCAGTGAAAGCACTAATGAAAACACCATCATTGATGAAGTTTCATTGAGGGATGTACTTGAATCTTGTTTCTTTTGCCCCAAATGCTAATAATAACAAAATGTCACAACACAATTGACAAATATATCTATTATAAAAAGGCAGCAGGAAGTGGGCTCAGAAATAAATTGCAATGTGATTAAAAAAAATTAGAAAAACCTCTCCACCCAACTGCTTCAGAAGAGAGTAAAAACATGTGTTTGAAGATCTATGTAAGAATGTCTTGGCAAGCAAGGAAAAGTTTGAGATCCCTTTTTTTCCCTGCATGGAAAAAGAAGGAGTATTTTTGGGCAGGGCTATGCCTATTTTCTGAGGATACCAAACAGCAAGAAAGCAGAATGAAGTGCACAGAAACAGTCAAGGAAGCACTCAGTGAAAAGGAAGGGTGCTGTTTATTTCACAAGAAATTTCACAAGAAAAAAAGCCTTGAAAAATTTTGTGAAATGGGTATGGCCAGGGCAGTACATGTAAGTTCAGTTCTTGATATTTCCTTTAAAAATAACTTTACGTTGTGATTCTGCTGCAGGTAACACAACAGAAATTACTCTCCTAGAAAATGCTGCCCAAATCATTTAATGTTGCCCCGACCAATAAAATAATATTGCATAGGGTTTTTCAAAGCGGCTTCCTGAAGAAGGCAGAGGAGAAAGTTACATTTTGTTTCAACATGGTGGAAAAATTGCAGATGCATGACAGTAAACTGGAACCGGATTTTGGCCAGAAATTCTCAGAAACCATAAGACAGAAATTATTCCCTTCTCATGGAAAAAAAAAAAAAAAAAAAAAAAGGAAAGAAAGAAAAAAAAGCACTTGTATCCTACTGTGAGCCAGTATAAAGGGATTAATTAGCACCCTAAGAAGGTGGCAATAGTTAGTGTCATCCCACCCAAAGGCCACAGGGGATGCACAGATACTTCACACTCTTGTTTGAGACACCAGCTTTTCTTGAGCGAAGTAATAGAGCAGCTGTGCAAGCACAAAAGACAAAAAATATGGCTTGAAAAAGCCCCAAGAAACCACCCCACTCCCTCAAGACCCCAAACACATTTTACATTTGACCCTGGAGCCGGGAGAGGCAGCAGACGCAGCGCCAGAGTGTTCCTGGAGAAAGGGAAGATGCATGACACAGAAGGAATGTGGAAACTTGAAAATAGACTTGGCAGCAAGTGAATAGCTGAAACTGGTGACCAAGTGATGGATGAGTAATATGAAGTGACAATGAACAGAGAAAATTATTTCCCTGTGGAGCAGGCCTTTTTGGGCCTGTATCTATTGCCTGTAATTTATTTTTTAATGTGATTCTGCAGTTAATCATTTAGTCCTGAGGCATCTGCATCAATTTGTGAGGCCTTTTCATGCACGTGTAGGGTTTTCCATGTAGATTTCATGGACCTTTCATGGGGTTTCTTTCTTCTCCTGGTGTTTACACCACATTAAGGGCTAAGTCTTTCATATTACACAGAGGTGGACAAAGAATGTCTTGCAGATTTCAGCTTCTGTTTTCTTAAAGTAGCACATTCTTACAAACTAAACCCACAGCCTATACACTAAAAACTTTTTGAAAAAAGGTTGGTTATTTATTCTATGAACTGTATAACCAGATGAAGACAGGAGAGTCTAGAAAGAAAAAGTTTTCTAATCAGGCTTTGTTTCCCTAAATATTTTGAAGTGCAAATTTATCGTTAAAATACAGAATTTATGAAAACTGTGCTTGTACTTTAATTCCCTACCAGAATTTGCTCCAAAATAAGTTTTACTGGAAACAGATGACAATATCTTTCAGAGAACATGATCTTTGAATGTAGTTTTCAGTGTGATAATTCACTCCAAATCACTGACTCTGTGTTAGAAGAACTGTGTTTTCAAAAGTAAAACTGCCTGGGCATAAAACTGCACACTGAATTCTGCAAGAAACAACCATTTTTGTGGAAGGCACAGAGAATCTGCATCATGGCCAGTTCAGTGAGGAGCAGCACTCCAAAGGAAGGTGCTGGGTATCTGCATGCATAGAAACACATTTTAATCTGGTGTCATCTGTTTCCATTAAAACTTATTTTGGAGCAAATGCTGTAATTTAGAAACAAATGAAGAGATGTTATTAGTCTCTTGGATGCAATAATTCATTTATCTCTCATATAAATGAAATTTAATATTAGCTTGGTAAATTAGAAATATGCTAAACACATAAAATATCTGTCTTTGCTAGGCCTTTTGAAACACATGAAGGGTAGAACTGAAGTTATAGTAGCTGCCAAAAAAAAAAAAAAAACAAAACAAAAAAACAACAAAACCAAAAACAACTCAAAAAAACTTTAGTGCAGCCTTTCAGCAATTATGTCATTCCCAGAGAAAGGAATATAATGTATTAGATACTCTTGGGTGGCATTGTTGAGAAATGCTGACTTTTCAATGGTGATAGTGGTGCACATAGAGATGTAGTGGATTACAATTAGAAATGCTGTGCAGAATTAAAGGAGAGGAAAAAGCTGACAGGCAGGACATCCTGGACACTGAATTTGTTACCCTGAGGAGCTACACAGTTATGCCTGAACATTTGTTGTGCCCCTTCTTGCATTTTTTATGCATTTGGTTGTAATCTCTTGGCGTCAAGTACTGCAATTTATGAGGTGGACCATGATGTTAATTCTAACTCAAGACTTGTTACTAATTCTGCTGCAAGAGGTGATGGTGTTACCAGTGCAGACCCCAGGGGTACAGGCTCATTTCAGTGATCCTGAGTGCAGGTTACCTGCTGCAGCAGACATGGCCTACCTGCAAACACCCAGTAGCTACAGCTTCACTGAGACTCTGGCAGTGGAAGAGCTCCAGCTCCTGCCCCAAAGGAGGGGTGGGGATGGGCTGCTGCTGTTAGCTAGACAGGGTCCCCACTGTGCCCCTGAGCCAGCCATGCTCTGGTCTCACTGACAACAAAACTTCTCATGGAATAGATGGATTCAACTCATAGCTGGGAGTCCTAGATTGCAAGATAATATGTGTACTCTATTTGCCATCTGTTAGAGGTGTGGCAGTTATCTTCTGTAAATTAGGCAATTTTCTTTATCTCTTCCACAAGCCAACCCTCCCTCTAGGGTGACATCTGCTGTTCATGGGCCAGTGAGTGTTCCTGCATGGCTGATAAAATTCTGTCATCCCATTGTGAGATGCTCTGCCCAGAGGGAGGAGCCAAGCATTCCTAACTGGATATAATCTGAGATTTTGGGACACCAGGGCAGCCTTTTCCCCACTGCATTCCCAGAGGAGCAGCTTTCTTCTTCACTGGATTCCCAGAGGAAGTCCAGGCCCAGCTGCACCACTACCGGACCTTCAGAGGAAAACTCCACCCTTGTACAGGATCCCTGCTCCAAGAGAACCACAGCTGGCACTGCAGGAGGGCTGCAGCCACCATCTAATAGGACTGCTGCCACCACCCTGACCCACAGGGTGTCAGCTCCTGTTCTGACTCTGGCAGTGGTTTTTTGTTGATATTTGTACTATTACATTTGTATTTTTTAGTTTTCCTAGTAAAGAACTGTTATTCCTATTCCCATATCTTTTCCTGAGAGCCTTTTAATTTCAAAATTATAATAATTTGGAGGGAAGGGCTTTACATTTTCCATTTCAGGGGAGGCTTATGCCTTCCTTAGCAGATATCTGTCTTTTCAAACCAAGACACTGGGTCAGTGGCATCTTTGTCAAAAAGATAAATCCATTTTTTTTCTAGTTCCTAACTTAGTGGATTTATTGCGTGATCTTACATCCAGTTCTCACATTGAACTTGTACAGACGTGATGATTAAATCTGTCTTTCTCCCCCATCATATTCATGCACTCATTTGGAACTCATAACTCCAAGGTTTGAGAATATGTATACAAAACTCTACATACAGTGCTTCAGAAATCATCAGGATCAGCCATACACTTGGGCCAACAAGGGACAGAAGTGGAAAGAAATCTTTTGGCTCTTTATCCATGAGATCATTGCAGCTTATCCTCATGATTGTTGGTTTAACACTGCTAATGAAAACTAGTTTCTATGCATGTATGAGAAACAGGAAGAAAAATAAAAGTCCACACAAGCTTTGTGAATCCAAAGTATGTTTTTCTTTTCCTTAGGCTTTACTACTGTAGCTGTTCTTTTGCACTAGAACTCTTATCCATGCTGATTTGTGGCCTTACAAATTGGGCATCACAGATTCTCTGACCACAAAGATGCTGATGACACACGTTTCTGATTGCAAACACTATTAGTCTTGTCTTTGAAAAGCCAGATAATAGAACTATAATATTCTTTCTTGTCTATATAACAGAGGCATAGTTTATTACGTTATCTATTCCTGTTACTATCAATTTTTGTCACTATAAACAAAATAAAAATTTAATATACTTATTATCTGCAAGACACTTAAGGATTGTCAAAATGTTTACTCTTCCAAAGAGTATTTCCAGACACGATTTCTAGATCCTAACATAAGTGTTGGGCAACTTATAATTGCTGTTATTAAAAAAAAAAGCCAATGCATTAATGTGACAATTCTGATATATTGCAAACAAGCATCATTTTTTGCATAGGTCAGTGACAAAAAATCAGATTAGGATGTAGTTGGAGCCCTGGTTTTGAGCTCAAACTTTTATCTCCCCTTGAGAGAGGGAGAGGTTATTACTCAGAAGCAGAGCTTGTAACAACATCAAGTTTTGTATGTCACAGGATTTTAGTTAATTTGAAGTCATGAGGAAAAAATGTGTGTTCAGTTTTCCTGGCTTTCCCCAAAGTACTACAGAGAGCAGCAGGTGCTGCATGTAACATGCACAAAATCAGTCATATGGCAGAAGCCAGGCAGCAGATTGCAGACTCGAGGAACACAGCGATCAGGACCCGTTTCTCTCCATTTGTCAGCCAGAGTAGAAGGGCATAAAGAATTCTAGCACTGATTTTTCAGCTTTAATCTTTTCAAAAGCCAGGTCAAAAGCATACCATCTCCATGATTATGGTGCTTCTCATGTCCTAGGTGCTGGCACAGGCCTGTGGTCTCCCTTCTTGGCCTGTGCAGCCTCAGCCATGCTGGTTACCAGCCCCACTGCACCCTGTGCTGTGATTGAAGCTTCAGCGCTATTTTCCCCCTAAAGGGATGTTCACTCTGGCATACATTTAAAGGCATCCTACCCTGCATTTTTGTTTTGCAATCTACTCATTAATGGGTCTTTTTCTGATTAGGATTTATGAAGGGCTTGCAGAAAATTAACAACCCTTTAAAGAAGGGCTATGGACAGATATTTATCATGATTCTACTGACTCTGATGTGGTCATCAAAGAGCAATATGAACCAAATTATTCTTCCACAAAGTTTTTGTTTTTCTTTCCAAGTATCCGAAGAAATTAAAGTCTGGAGTATGGAAAATGTAAGTTACTAATGTATTTCTTTAACCAGAAAAGTAGTTCAGACACCTGCTGGACTTCACATGGAAAGCGCAAAGGTCAAGCCATTGCTCACAAAAGACCTCTATTCAAAAGAGTTTGGCTTCAGTACCAAAAAAGCTTAATACAATTCAGGCTAAAGTTGTTTTTAAACTGGATCATTTGAGTAATCCAATTTGCAGCACAGCCATACAAACAGTTGTATTGGTTGGATCACCTGGAAGAGTGTGATATGATAATTGGAAAAAGCATCCTGAGGTGGGAAAGAAAGGGATTTACATTGATTCAGCCTCCAAAGCCAGCATGAAACAATAAACAGAGACTATTAAGTGGATTTCTACTTACCTAAAATGAGCAAGAGAGACAGGCAAATTCCAACTAGGTAAGCAAGAGCTCCAATAATCTCTTAGAAGGAAGTGCTCAGTTCCCAAACTCTAAAATGGATTACATCTCAGGCTTTTGGAAATTACTCTTGATCAGATATGTCCATACTGGATGAATTTGTTAAAGGACTATCCTGTAACTCCTGTTCAGTGCACCTTCCACACACGGAGGGGATTGCTGCCTTAAGATCAATGATTAAATGAACAAATATTCAAAGAGAATAAAATAGTAGCTAAGATACCAATAGTAAAAAAAAATTGCTTTGCAAAGAAAGTAGTGTAATACAAATTGTCTTAGGCATTCAACAGAGCACAGGCTATGACATCACCAGTAGAGCTGTGAACCTACAAGAATCAATTGGAATCATTCCGTTTGCATGAATTCCCTTGTAGAAGAACACAAAGGAAATGGTAGAGGGAAAACTGTAACAGAATATGAAAACAGTCAAGGAAATTGGAATCTGTGTGACCTAAACATGAAAAATAACATGGAAAACTGATTTTTTTATCTTGATAGAGAATAAGGGCAATATTTTACATGGGGTTTTGTGTACCACAAGTGGGTTTTGGCTTTTTTTTTCCTAGATGAAACATATTGAAGAACCTCAGGTTTCCTGCAAATATAACTTGTAATTTCTGCTGTGGACACATGTAGTGTTTTCCATGGATACCCAAGCAAATCAAGTCAGTAGGGCAGAAGCCACAGGGCACCACACTGTGGATCCCAAAGCAGTATCAGGTTGTCCCAAAATAGTAACATCACATGAGATCAAAGGTCTTCCTGAATTAATAAATGATGACTCTTGTTATTTTAGAAACTGTGTCTTCTGTATACCACTCCGTGTTTGAACGCTGCCGTAATAATTTCTGGATTGCTTTCCCTTATAAAACACTACTTCATGATATAAATATATGTATGAATAATAAGAATAAAGGAAATCCACTAAAATATCAAGACCTGAGAACTGAAATAAAATTTTGGCATCCTAAACAAACCATATAATAGTCAACCTATATTATACATTTCATAGAATGCTACTGTGTTTCTTAAAAAAAAACCAAAAAACAAAACAAAACAAAAAAAACCCAAAAAACTCACTTAAGCTTTTTCACTTCTTTAAGAGCTAGAACTTGCATTCAGGTGAATAAGTAATTGCAAAATTATTCTTTTCCAGGTTTAACAGTACAGGGATAGAAAGAAAAATCTCCAGAGATCTGACAAAGGAGATATGAGAGAAATATAAATAAAAAAAAGAAATGAAACAGATCATTTTATAGTGTTAATGATGTGTAGCTATGAAATCTTTGCTTGAATCACCAGAACTACAACGCATTTTTCCTTCTTAGTCCCTGGTGCAATATTTAAAAACATTTTACTGGTATGAATGTGAGTCAGTAGTTTCTGTGAAGTCTTGAGTACTGTTATAAAAACAGCTGAGTGTTCTTTCTTGGCACCTGAGGAGTTTCAAGCTGAATTTTTTTAGAAAAAGAAAAAAGTTTAGGAAAACAAACAAATGAATCTCCTGCAATTAAACTCATTTCACCCTGACAGACACAGCTGGTTGAGATTGCACTTGCTCAGGATCCTATTCGAGGTCTGTGTGTGGAAGGTGATGTGTCCTCTGCTCTGCTCTCTAGTTCCCAGAGTCTATAGGCTCACTGATGTCAGTAGGAAGATGTTCAGTGATTTAAGTGAGTTTTGGAAAATATCCTATATTTCTGATCTTTTTTATGCAGAAGAAAATTGTAACTCTTAGTTCCAGCCAAAGATAACAGGAGGGTGAATGAATATGTGGCAAATGACGCGAACTAAATATTTTATAATATGGACTGGGATCAAAAATTGTATTAATTATTTAAAATATGTTCAGTTCATTTATCAAGGTCAAGTCACAGACAGTCTTAAAGGTGAAAATAAGCAAATTTATGAAGTCACGTATCTCAGAAATGGCTGTTATTTGCCTTACTGTATCTCTTTGGTCCACGGCCTTTGTGAACAGCCTGTGACACTTCTGATACACTTTGTCAGCATGGAATGTTTACTGGCAAGTAAAAAAGGGAAATACTTGGTAGTGGTGCTGGAGAAGCAAAACTGTTCAAAGATAGCTGTGCCATGATAGTGAACAGCCTGTTCACTACTGCAATCCCACAATTCCTGATTGCACTGTGGGGCAAGTCCAGTGCACTCCACACACAAATGTAACTCAGAACATGTGCAAACCAAACCGGCTAGAACTGCATTGACTGGCATTTTATACTTCTGTGGCAGATTTTTCTGGCTGTGTGAGAACAGATGCTCTCTGGTCCAGCAGACAGCTCCCTGGTTAATCCTTCAAAATATTTTGAACAAATCTAAACCAGCAGAATGGATTTATATTGTATCAGTTCTTTGTGGCATGTGGCCACAGAGTTTTGGAACTGATAGAGCCTCAAACCCAAAGTCTTTCTGAACCCTATCCCAGGTAAACATGAAAATAATTTTTGTTCCATAGTACCAGATACTACCATGCTGAATGGTTTACAAATGGGACATATGTGGCCTCTGCAATATGAACACATAGAATTTTATTTTAAAACAGGATCAAATAAAAAAAAAAAAAAATTAGACTTTGTGTTTTTCTTTTCTTTTTCCTTTCTTTTCCTATTCAGTGACTTGGGAGCAGTGCTAACTTCATGCTTGTTGGCTTTAATTCTATGCTGATATTCATTCATTCAGGCACATTGCATATATCTATCTTTCATGGGAAAAATTCCAGAGGGATGTAGCACTTTCTCTCCCTGTTCCTTTCCTCAACCTTGAATACTTGCCCCAGGGACAGAAACTACCCAGAAACCAACAAAACCCAAGTCCTAATCCAGTGGGATGCTGCTCCTACTATTCTGCTTGTTCCTAAATGCAGACTACTCCCTGCTTTTAAAAAGTGGTGTCATGATAGGGGAACACATAGAAACTGTGGCACTCACTACAACTCTCACTCTTCTTCTGAGTGAGCATAACTGACTTAGGTTTTCAATCTAAATGTATCCTGAACTAATAATGTATTATTATGGTCATGTTATACAACTGGGAGCATCAGGAAACATGATTCTTTTTTCTTTTTTGCCTTCCATAAATTCACTTTACTCAACTATGATGGAGTTCGTGAGTCTTTTAAAGGGAATGCATTGATAAGATAAATCTGTGTATGAGACAAACAAGTCAAACATAGAATGACACATAATAAAAGCATCAAGTCTGTTGTTTATATCCTAAGTTAATCATATTTTAGCAGCAACTGAGAATCTCAGAAGACAAAGATAAGTTAATGAACACCAAGGGACAAATGAAGACTTCTGTGACAAAAGTAATGCTAGTTCTTTGATTAAGGATGCTTGGTTTCTTACCAGAACAAAAAAAGCACAGATTTTTTCCTCAAATATTTTTTTTCTTAACCTCCAATTCACTGGAGGCAGCAATTCAGTGGGGGACTGATCCAGTTCCACTGTAGTCAGTAGAAAAGATGCTGACTGGGATTTGGATCAAGTCCTTACAACACTACGGGGTGGGGTTAACAATGTAAAAAGCTAACATTTCCAGATCTATCTAAGACCAGATGTGCAAGGCAGGAAACCATATGATTAGATTTAAACAATAAATAAAAAAAGGAGTTGCCCTTGTTTAGAAGCAATTTCCACCAGTGGAGATTTTCTAACCATGACTACATACAGCAGGATTCAGCATTAAGTCACTGAGTGGCTGAACCTCTATCCAGCAAAGCTTAGGGAATCTTTAGGGAGTCAGGATTAGTTGAAAGAACAAACATAAGAGATCACTTCATGTCCAGCTAAAGCCAACAAAGGTTTTAATACTGAACTTTCTTCTGGTTTTCATTTTCAGCATTTTGAGCTGGTTATCTTTTTTGAATCTCCATTGTTGCAGGATCCTTTTAACTGATGTATTGTGTTTCCAGTTAATAAAAGTAGGCATTGCTTGAAACAAGCCATATTCCTTGAAAGGTGTTTTACCTTCCCTTTCCTTATTTTTCTCTCTCTCCTTCCCTCCATTCCCCTGATTTTCTTTTTATTCTCTCATCTTCCTTCCTTTGTACTTTTCCTCCCCTCTTTCTTTCAACTCTTCCATGAAAAAAAACACCAAAACTGCAAAACTCAAAAATTAAAAAAAAACCCAACAAAACAAAAACAGTATCTCAAACCAAACCCAAATGGCTTGGGTATATGATGGTCTTACTTATTTCAGCAATATAAGCACATGATGGTGGTTACTGAAACAAGCACAATCTGGACCTCTTCTCTCTTTTACACTTTGTATAATAGGAGTTGCCTGTCTAAACTGGGTTGAAAATATTCTATTGCAGCTTTTTTTTTTTTTTTTTTTTTTTTTTTTGCAATTGGGTTTGCAATTTTTTTCCACTGAGACAAGTGTTTAAAGAAACTGCAAGGCAAATCTGAAATTTTCTAACTCTCTGTATGTTTCACATGTATGGATGGAAATTGTGACTCTGTAACTTTTGAGGTCATTTAACATTGCAAAACATTCAGTCAAATGTGCAGTGGTGAGAGAGAAGGGAGGTATGAGCTTACTCATAACTGAATCAGACTCCAGAAGCTAAGAATATAGTTGGTCAATGTTTTCAGGATAAAGGACCCTGTGCTAACTTGTCCTTAAGACTAAAAGTTTTCACAACTGTAATTGGATCAGCATTTAGAAGCAGCCACTATGCAAAAGATGCCTGAATAGGAGCTGATGTTAGAGTCTTAGACATATTTAAAACTCTAAATTTACTAGTCACTGTTTTCCCATTTATTATCACTGTGTAAGTAAGGATTTATATGTTAGCACAAAGGTGAGCACTGTCCTGCTTTTATTTCCATTCTTTTCTGTATCAAGGAGGAAATAACACACACTTGGAATGTGAACCTCTACTCCTACTGAAAGAACAGTTTGACAGAACAAAACACTGCTGTTATAAATCCCAAGGCAGATGCTGTGAAAACTTCTCTCTACCTTGCCTAGTATCACATTTACTACTATAGTTCAAAGACCTCTATACTGTAGCAATAATAACTAAAGGACAAAGTTAGATGCTATTTTTCCCCCTTCACAGAAGAACATATTATAGGAACATTACTTTCCTAATAAAAAAATTGACCATTTATTTTATGCCTGAAAATGTTGGTTTAGAAAGTAAGAAAAGTAGCAACATTCCTAAACAATGTATGGAACTAATATGGTGCAGAAGGCAGAAGATCAGTTT
Source organism: Vidua macroura (assembly GCF_024509145.1). Classification (NCBI taxonomy): domain Eukaryota; kingdom Metazoa; phylum Chordata; class Aves; order Passeriformes; family Viduidae; genus Vidua; species Vidua macroura. The sequence continues at coordinate 63,182,488 of NC_071575.1, forward strand.
CTAGGCTATAGTTCAAAACCACTGCAGAATATGTATGCACAGGAGAAATCGATTCTTCAACTTGATGGAGGTCAGCCTGTTCCAGCTGAGGTCATTCTGATTAGTTTGGGCAGCTACTAAGCCAGCTGGTAAACAGATGCTTTCTTATATGTTGATGGTTTAGAATAAATTAGGCCAAACACTTTGATTGTGGTTTATGCAAGAAATCTGATAAATAAAACCTTGTGTTTTCTTTAATTTTCTGTTTGAAATTTTTAGGCAGCAAAAATATATTATACTTAGGAAAAGTAAGTTGACAACATATAAAAACCATGAACTGAAACTGCACAATAAATTTGTCTGAGCTACACCATCCCATCATTGCTACTGTGCAATTTCTGATGGTTGTTTGCAAGCACCCTGTGTCAAAAGTGCCATTTTTCATTTATTTTACAGTAATTCCCTGAGGTACAAAGCAAGTCCTGGGAGTATTCCTTCCAATCAAGGTGTTATGAGTATCTGACTACAAGGCAGACATGCCCTCGCAATTTTTTCCAAAAAAATCACAATGTCTGCTGTAAAAGCTGCTTTTGCTTTTCTGGAAAGATATTGCTCATAATCAGTCACAGCACTCAGTTCTTTTTCATTCCCTTTCCCCTCCCCTCCTCCTGGGGAAGGGTTGAGAGGCAGTGAGTGGGGCTTTTTGTTTTGTTTTTTCATGAACTTTATTCAGGCATGGCCTTAATTAGATTGTCTCAGAAAATTTACAGTCCCATATAGTCGGCAGTCATTGGCTGTTACACAAACACAGCCACAGATGCACTGGGTTGGATTCTTCTGCTGCTTCCTATATTCCCATGTTCTCCACTCAGCCTGTGGTATATCACTGATTTACACCACTGCAAAGAGTCAAATAATATCCATCTATTGGCTTCACAGACAGACACTGGTTGCTTGTCCTGTTAAATGACACCTTTTTTAATTGTAATTTCTGTAGGTATCTGGTCCCAAAGTAATTAAAGAAGAGGATGTAGTGGCAGGGAGGGACAGGACAGGAACAGAAGAGAGGGTTTGTACCAGTGCCAGGGGTCTGCAGAGCAAAACCAACTGTTGGTAGAAGTCTCAGATCTGCCCAGGGTCTGCTGCAATGTTAACTTATCAGAAGATACTAAAGGTGAAGGTTAATCCTTGGTTTCTTCCATTAAAGTCACAACTACAACCATGCTATGAAATAAAAACGGTTGATCCCATCAGAAAGTTGCTGATAAAAGATACATCTAGTAACTTCTACATACAGCTAGCACATATGGGCAGCATGCTTTACAATTTTGTTACAAATTTTGGCATATGCATATTTCATCTACAGCATCAAAAACATCAGCATATAACGAGTGCAGATGCATATGACTGGGCTCAGACACAAGTTGGATGCTGAAATTAATGTGAAAGCCTCCTTCATTTCATCACTTTTGGATCTTCAATAAAGAATGAAAATTTAACTGCCTGGTCACTAGTCAGCAGATATTGTTATGCTGTATGTTATTTAAGGACATAGCAAATTTTGCTGCAGAAATGTGAATTATGTTGTGTGTAAGTTAACAGCAGACATTGTTTCATAAAACTGCTGACCTAGATATGAGATGGTGGAAAATTTGCAATTATCTGGTAAATAATTAACACTGCTAGTAAAAGAAACATTTTTTTAGAACTTAACATGAATATATGAGAATAGAGGTGAAGAAATTAGAAGAAATGTTGCAAATGATGAAGAAATTCATGGCAAATGAGAGATGAGTGGAGACTGAAAACACTTTCATAGATTTTACAGAGCAGATGTCCTGCCATTTGGGTTCAGCACTTTTCATACTCTAAAATCAAAATCACATGAGGGCTTTGGAAAGCTGAGTTTTCAGGCTGTTTCCCCTTGTGATGTGTCAGAAGTTTTCCATTAAGAAGTACCACCCTGGACTGGATCTTGTTAAGATCGTGATTCTGATCTCAGTTCTTTCCTCTCTCTCTAATAAATGACCTTCCATAAGGATTTCTTCACTACTGATAATCTGGTTTTTTCCTACTTCATAACTTTTTTTATTGTTAGTGTCTTTTTTTTTTTTCTGCCTGCTTCCTCAAAACAGTCGTAACTTCCCTAGAGAATTCACAGCTCTCCAGAACCAGAATGAGATTTCACTTCAAGGAAACTTTTCTCCCTCCACACTTCAGCCGCAAAACCGTGGGCTCTCTAAGAGCTGTGCTTCCAAATACTTACTGTCAGCCTCTGGGCATGCCTGCATGGGCTGCTGTTTCAAACTGCTGTGCTGCTTCCCCTGCAGTGCTGCCAGTGATGCTTAGGAGCATGTGGTCCTGGGGCATGCTGGCATCACTCCTAAGCTGTGCCCCCCTATTCTGTGCAGCCACCAGAGGACAGATGCAATTCTGACTTTTGGGAGCAGCTCAGGCACAACATGTATCTTTCCCAGTCAAAAGGCCATAATTTGGGCAACACTTGTGATTTGACTCTTGATGGATACAGCTGGGAGCTGTACACACACAGGAACTGAATACAGAGCCTGACTTTGGCACAGGCTTTGCTGGAGGAAGCTGTATCTCCATTTCACTTCCTGACCTCACATATCTCATCATAAGAAAAGGAAAAAGCCTCAAGTTTCTCCAAAGTGGTTTAGATCGGATATCAGGAAATATGTCTTCACTGGAAGGGTGGTCAGGCACTGGAACTCAGGGAAGTGGAGTATTCATCTTTTGTGAAGTGTTTAAAAGCCCTCTAGATGTGGTGCTTAGAGACATGGTCTAGTGGTGAACTTGTCAGTGCTGGATTAAGTGTTGGACTTGTTGATCTTCTGTCTTTTCCAACCTCAATGACACTGTGATTCTATTCATATAACTGGGAGGTTGTTAGACCAAGAACTTATTTAACACTTGAGTGAGGGAAAAGTGATTAACCTTGCCATGAAGTAGTGCTGTACCACCAGGAAGTCTGAGGAAAGGCTGGAACTGTCAGTGTATGAGACTCAACTGCTGCCTCACAGGCATTCTGAGCTCCAGGGCTGCAAAGGCAACAGGGGCTCCGTGCTGTACCACTACTCTGGGAACCTCACCCCTTGGGCTAAGGTCAAAAGTCCCCATAACTCGACCTAAATGACTGGAGGCAGGGATTGTAAAGCACTGGGTTTAAGGATTCGAACTGCTTCTTAAATGCTCTTTCTTTTTTACTTGATAATATCCATACTCCTTTGGATTAGACTCTATTATGTCTAGGAATGGTTTCAGAATGCATCTTAAACCATGGGTAAAGATTGGTTTCTTCATTCTTTCCACATTGACAGTCTTCCTCACGCAAACCAACCCCAATGTGTCCTGCATGTGGAACCACACATTGAAAAGAAGGCAAGAGTAACACAGCTCAGCTTTGTGGTTCACCACGCACATGGCAACACTGACTCCAAACCGCCACTCCAAAGCAAAGCCTGCACTCAACCCACAGTTTAGTACAATGTGTGAGCTTTATCTCAGTTGTTCTGACAACTGATATGCTAGGATCAGCAGTGTCTAAGTTAAAGTATTTCTATCAAGAAATCAATTAGCCTCAACCAATTACTTCAAACGAAGCTCAGGATGAGGGATAATATAAGGACAGCAAAATAACAGAGACTGATGGGATCAAAGCAACCCTCTAAACCATTGGTGCTTAAACATTGCTGCTGGTGGTGGCTCATTTTAGGGTGGTTGACATTCTGACAACTTCAAAAATACCTCTGTACACTGAATGGGAAAAACAACATATCTCTACAGTTGCATTTTGAGCTTGTTCTGTTTTATATTATGTTTATTATTAAAAATCCCTCATGCTTTATATTATTTTCGTATGTTGTTTATGAATGGTTAACAGCTGATTATTATCTGTGATGCAATTCGAGCAATGTATTGCAAATGGTTGAGAACATATCTGTGCAAGATACAGAGAGTTACAGTCTATTGATCTGCTTGATGTTTTGGCAATTGACTGTGACATTTGTTAAAGAAAGTATCGTTACTTACCAGGAAAAAGAACAGCGTGAAGGGTGAACAAAGGGCAAAGAAACTCCTGCAGTTTCCAGACCAGTGCATGGACTTTTCTTCCATCTCTCCTTATTTAGTGCAGCCTGGTCTAACTTCTCCAATGGGTACAATGTACTGCCTCCAGGCATGCCTATCCTACAGTTCTCTGCCTGTTCTTCAGGTGTTTGCCAGGATAATCTCTGTGCTGCTGCATGCAGAGGCTGTAAAGGTGAATGTAGGGCTCAGTATCTCTGAATATCACATTCCCATGTAATACCACTGAATATGAAAGTGTTTCAGATTAAGATCAGCTGCTACAAAAGGTTTCCAGAGCCTGACTTTGGGGAGATGGAGGGAGCTTGGCTGCACACATGACATCATCCAAATAAAACTGCCCACTCAGCTGCCTTTCATGTTACAAGGATCTCGGACCTGAAAGCTCTGGCCTAAAGCTCATCCATTTTTAACTAAGAGTTAGTAAGAGATCAGAGCATGGCCTTTCCAGTTTCCATGTTAAGAAGCAAAGCACAGAGTGTAATTGGTTCCTTCCTCAACCATGAGCCCACTGACTGTTTAAGGTAAATGAACCTATTCATGGTAGAGACTGAGTCTATAATTTGAAAGGAGATCAATTATTTTTTTTTGCTAGAATATATCAGAAAGGAAACTGTTTAAAATAAGATCCAGGCATTCTAGTAAGAAAAGAATTAAGTAACAATTTTAATAGAGCTTCCGTTTTCAAATTCTGGATCAAATTATAACCTCCAGTGTATGTCATTCTACAAGGAAAAAAATTGTCATAAAATCTGATATATATTATCCTCAATTGCGTAAAAAATACTGATAGAAATTGTCTGGATAAAGAAGGTAGTGCATACATTTTGTTGCTTTGTCAGTGACTATTTGGAATTTATAGACACCATAGAGCTCTGCAATGAAATGTAAATAGAGCTATAAATATATGTATAATCTTTGCTAAGTCAAATGAGGTCCTCTGAATGTCCTGTACTTGTCAAAGCTTCCAAAAAGCCTCCTTATCCTCTGGGAAAGAGAAACTTTGATCATCAGTATAACAATTAAAGATGCAGTAGATACATAGCACTTCTGTTAATTACAATGCAGTTTTTAAAGTCTATTTTTCACTGAAATTTCATATACAGGAAAATGTAAGACCCTTCCTTAATTTTGAATTTGGTTTTTTTTTCCTTCAGTATCTGATGGCTTCCCAATTTTCACCTGTTTGTAAAAAGTAATGAAACCTTGAAAGACACAATGCAATCTTCATGCTGAAGTGGAAAGAGCCTTTAACTTTGACTCTCAATTTAAGTTTGGCTGCAAGAGAACATGCAAACCCCAAATGAGTAATGCAGCAATTCAGAACTAGCATCCTTTGTGTAGCTTTGTTTTCACCCTTCCTCCTTGGTTGCACTAAGGTCTCTAGGTAGTCAGTCCTGGCTATTTTAGATGATCAGAGCCACCTATAAAGGTCAAGTGTTCAAGCTGTGTGGCCTAGAACAACAGTATATCATGGAGAGTATTAAGGATTATCCTGTTAATTTTATTTTCATAATTTTCATGTGTGTGGTCCTGCATATTTCATGCTTGTTGTTTATATTATACAGAATATTTTTTCTAGTTACTCAGCATATGATATAGCACCTCTTTCCTATTTAATTAATCAAGCCCTGCTTTCATCCATAACGTCTTCACTACTGAAGTTTAGGCTCAAACTAGGAATAGATGAATGGGTGTTTCTAGTGGAAGAATCATTTAGTTTGAAATATTTGATGGAAATGATTTGCGGTAAACATTTGTGTATTTATATGAGGACTTATAGTTGACCTTGATTGCCCCAAGGGAGGTCTTATTCAGGAAAGTCCATATGTTTCAGTACTAGCAGAAGGAATAAAATGACACATTTCGTCTATTTTAGTTAAATAAACATATTGCATGTCTTTTTATTTAAATTAATCTGTTCCATTTTACATGCATACAGTTTCCCATGAAAAAAGTGACTCCACAAACTCTCCATTGAAGCAGTATTGCTAGTGATTGACAATAAAAGAACAGAGGCCTTCCATCTGCCTACTTGTCTCTCTGTCTATGTAAGAACATATTTATCTACTTATCTCTCTATCCTCAAACTTTCAAGCCTTGCTGTTCCTACACACAAGCCTTGTGTCAGATAGTTTCCCATCCAAAAAAAGTGGCAGGTTTGGTTTTGATTTCTTTTGTCTTTATTTTGCATTTAATCAGCTTCTACTACCTGACTTTGGTTTATTCTTTTTGTTTCTATGTTTTGTTTCTCCTGAAAATGTACCCTCACAGTATGTTGCTATTCATTCTCAGGTAGAACACCTCTGCCTCTTTTCCCTCATTTTTTTGACTTTCTTTGTTTTTTATAGGAGGTATAAATGTATTTACTTATAGAGTAATTGCCTTATTCTCCTTAGAAAACACGTCTCACTCCATGTCATGTTGTTTTCACATTTTCTTCATTGCAGATTAGTCTTGCTCTTTCCAGAAAACACTTCATTGTCCACACCTCTCAGATGCCTGAAAATCCCTATTGATACAATTGTGTTGCATCTCTTCATCACCTTAAACTCTTATCTGTCAAAAGATTCTTTCAGAGGCTTAATTTTTCTTCTAATCTTATGCCTCAGTCCTCTATTAAAAAGAAATCAAAAACCTATGTTCTTCAGGTGTGCTCCTGGCAATCCATACGGCTCTCCACTAAACTGGTTGAAAGCAAATTTCTTTGTACATGGTCTTGTAGCAAGTGAGGCCCAATCTAGCAAGTTATGGAGGAGAATCATGGAATCAGTAGCACATTCATGGAATATGCTGGGTTGGAAGGGACCCATCAGGATGATGGAAGTCCAACTCTTGACCCTACACAGGGGGCAGGAGCCGCAGGGTCTCCTCATTGCACAGGAGAGTAGCGGACACAGCATGTTCTTGTTTGGCAATATCTTGGTGCCCAGCCTGCGCATATCTGCCCCTTGCAGATGATTCCTTTAGCAGCATCTCAGTAGGATTTTCTCCTATGAAGTTCATTACAGAATCACAGCTTGCTCTGAGCCTGATAGCAAAAGACAGGCTGGGAACTTGAAGACCTTACTGACAAGATTCTACCCTTTTAAGCACTGAAAATGCATTTAAACTAGACCAGATGTGTTCTGAAATGCAAAGATGAGTGAGGAATAATAGCTTGTTTGATTCTTGATACTCACATTCATTTTGAATTGAGACCAGTGATTTGTTCTAATTAAGAAGCTGTAATGCCATCATGATTTGTTTGGACCATGGTGATGTTCTTTATTTAACAGGATAATTTATAATAACTAAATTAAATAATTTCCAAATTAAACATCCACAAGAGGAGGGAAAAACATTAATATTTTTTCTGAACAAATGACTGAAATGCATCGTGACCTTATCCTGATTCTAGTGCAGCTGTTACATTTCGCAAAATTCTATTATTTGTCTTCATCATGGTTCAAAATATAGTGTGAAAGAAATAGAAATGAAAACAAAATGGGAAAGGATATATTTTATCTGAGTATTCTGTGCAATAATTATTCTGTGGGTAACTGGAAAATACAAGTCCATCTATTTGTTTATTTCCAGTTAGTTAGAAGTATATCGTTCTGCCAAAAGCCTGAGTGCACAGACAAAGCCTTTTGTAAGAGATCTTGGGAATCAAAACAACTTCCATATACTGCAGAGAAAATAAACCTGTTATGAAAGACCTTACAGGAGCAACCACTGTGCAGTGTCTATCCTTAGGTGAGTACACACCTTCCAGGGTAATCAGCAGAAGGAACATGTGCATCCCTTTTTGTATCTCTTCAACTCTGTGGATCTCCATAGAGCTTATACAAATGATCAGGATTAAAGAATGAAGTCCAAACCCTACCAAAACTCCCTGAATACCTGCTGGTGGAAACCGAGACATTGTCTCGTTTCAGGTTTGCTCTTGAAACAGCTAATATTGCCCTAGGTTTTATAGGGAGGGGAATTCTGTGCCTATTTATGGGTCTCTTGCATCTGTTTCTTGCACATAGCTGTCCCAGGATATTCTTTTTCAGATTTTTCTGACCTCACAATTTTTCCTCAAGCAAAAGGGCAAAAAAGAGGGAAATGAAAGGAGCTTCCACTCAACTGCAAAAGACACTCACTGACAAAATGGATCCAACAACTAAGAGTGCTGTAATTTCCTGTCAATGTGGTACAGAACAGGCAAGATACAGCACGTTTATTTCTCTAGAGCAAAATAAGAACAGAGGCCACCAGTAGTGCAGTACAATGTGTACATTACCCAGAGCCAAGGACTTTACCTCAAACCATGTCTGCCCACAGTGACAAAATTTTTTGGCTGTCAGTTTTAATTTATCTCTTGAGCCCTTTTATTTATTTCAGTTGTAATCCAGAATTGTATTTTTACAGGGGAATGAATATGGATCTTTTGTAAAGCAGGTTTCTTTAGCAGGCCTTCTCATTTGTAAATATTGGGAAAGAAATAAGACTTTCATGGCTTCCAGACAAATGAGACTTAGAATTTAAGTCTTTGACTTCCATGTTGACCTTTCGTCACTGCTGAGTTGCTGTCAGCCATGCAAGACTTGACAGAACAAAGTGAGATTAGATTTCAGAGACATTAACCACCATACTCAATGGTCCAGATTCTTTAGTGCTTGACCTGAGAAGTAATTCTGCTTTGCTGCCACACATGGAAATATGCAGATCCTAAAATCAAGCTCATTAAAGTATTTAAATAAACAAAATGGAGAAGAGGAAGAAGTGGAAGCAAATGATCAGCATCAGGTTTGGCAGCTATGTCCCTTTCAGAAACTGATTATATGGACGTTTCCATCTCTTAAAAAGGGCTTTCTTATAAAACAGCCAAACACCAAAAGAACTGAGTGAAGAAAATTAGTATGTATGTTTAGAAAATAATAAAAAAAACAACCTTTAATGACTTTGGCTGTTTTAAAAAGAGATGTGTTCTGAAGATATTTCACCTGCCCTAATTTCCTGTTCTACCTGGGTGTGATCTGTCCCTGAGTTTCTCAGGAATGCTAGATCTGAAATCCAACATGATTTCCCATTCTCCATTGAGCACTGATTGAAATGTTTTGAAATTAAACAAAAGTTCAATGGGCTTGAGGGGTCAGACAAAAGAAATCAAAATTTCTCTTTGGTCTGGAAATCCCAGGTGAGGATTCTGTATCCATGGGCTGCTGGTGTAGTTCCATGCTTCCACCTTCTCATTCTGCCATCCTTATTGACGCATAAAAGCAAAAATAAGAAACAGCAGGCGAAGAAGAAAATATTAATTTGGTTCTTTTCCCTAAACTCTCTACAAGGAGATAGACCCCAGAACAAATGTAAATTCCTCCCTAATATCTATGATATCTGATGTAGTTTTGAAAGCCATGTCATTTAAGAAATGAGATCTAGGTTTGAAATCTAAATTTCTCACTTTGCATATATATCTAGTGATATGTCCACATTTGATTTTTTCTTTTATGAAAATGTAGCTGTGGCGTTGCGTTCTTCTCCCCGGTACTGGGTGGCCCAGGGAGCCCAGATAGGCTCTGTGTATTGTCCGGGAGTCCCGGGCTGCCGCGTGTCTGCGGAGCTCTAGGGTTGAGCCTCCGGCGTGGGCTGCCACGCTCTGTAACCAGCTCTGGGAGGAGATGAAGGGGCGAAGAAATGGCATACCCTGCCTTGTGGCTGGCTGGAGATGGTTTATTGCCGCATGTTGGCCGCGGTGGAGGGCGGCGTCCACTCCCAGCGCCCGCATGGACAAGATGGCAATGAAACAAAGGAATGCATGGGGTTTTATAGGGGGCAGGCAAACAGGGGTGGAAGCCCCTTGCCCAATGGGGACAGGTAACGGGGGGGTGACGTGGACCACGGCAGCCAACAGGGACACAACAGGGGTGGATACAGGGTTCCGGGACCAATGGGAATGCAGGGATGGGGTAACTGACACAGAAGTTTCAGGAGTGAACAGGGGGGGTGGCCACAAGACTGACATGGGGATGCTCCTATGGTAGACAACCTGGAACGAACCACTGTGCATGGAAATGGGGGTACACAGAACCGGCTAATTAGCATTCATAAAAACCCCTAACTAAACCCAGCCCGGGATGCAACATGTAGCTTAGCTAGATCAAGAGTATTCTCTCATTTTCCAGTTCTACAATGAAAACATCTTATTCTGCATTATTACACATGTAACCCAGCATCAGAGAGTTTGCTTTTCCAAATAATTAAAGAGCCCCCCAATGAATATTAAGATGGTTTTGCAGCTTCCAGAAATCAATTGAAAGAGCTAAAGCCACACATCATGAAGTGCGGAACTGGTACAAGTTCATAGCGCTGCTTAAAATTTGTTCAAAATATTTTGATAGGGTAATTTTGTCCTGGCAGACTCAGGATCAGATCAAGTATCATCTGTTCTCCTGCAGCTCCACAAAAGCAGCCCCAGCACCATATGGTGGGCTCTGGCACAGCGCACATGCCACAACTGAAACTCGACCACACGCTCACACCGCAGCAAGATCGAAGTGCTGCTGCTTTTACTGCCGAGATCGAGTATCAATGAATATGGAGCTGCTCTTATTTGCCGTGGTTTTAAGAGAAATACTCCACTATTAATAGAAAGTATTGGGCTTAAGGGTGGGAGATGCTGAGAGTCCTCCTCTCCTATCTGATGTGGTGGGGGTTGCTGCCTCAGCAGTCACCCAGGGACATCCTGTGCTGGGGAGGGCTCAGCTGAGGGACAGCTCATCTGTGCCACGGTTACACATCTGCCACCTTGGAAACCAGACCCACTTTCTGGGCCTTTAGTCAAGCAAGGTCTTCGAGTAGCTGTTGCAAGGCTGTTATTTGCACAGATGTATGCACATGCACAGGAGTGTTTTCTTAGAACTTTCAGGCCAATATCCAATTAATCTTTAACTACAAAACCTCTATTTAGAAACTGCTTTCACTGTGACCTTTCCTCAGAAAATAATTTTGGTCCTATGTAAGTAGGATACATTAAATGCTAAATAAGTAATATATAATAGTGCTCATGACGTTAAGTTAAACTACTTTCAAAAGTTTCTTTTGGTACTTTCTGCACATTCTGTTCCAATTCCACGTATAGAAAAAAAAATCTATACATTTCTAGCTGCAACTTCATTTAGTTCATAAAATAAAAATAAAAAAAGTTGAGGAAATTTTAGGTCTCCAGGTATTTCTGATACTTTATATCTGGTATAACAGAAAAGAAAAGAAAAGAAAAGAAAAGAAAAGAAAAGAAAAGAAAAGAAAAGAAAAGAAAAGAAAAGAAAAGAAAAGAAAAGAAAAGAAAAGAAAAGAAAAGAAAAGAAAAGAAAAGAAAAGAAAAGAAAAGAAAAGAAAAGAAAAGAAAATTGTTTAGGAGATTCATAGTCAATTTCAAACTTTATAAACTTTTTCTTCTGGAAAAAGCCCAGGTGGTTTGAGATTTCTAACAAAGCAAAAGAATGGAAGATTAATTTAAAATATGCTGAGACATTCTGTATTGAACAAATGTTTTGTTTCAACTTCTAGCTCTTAAAAGCATCTCAAACTTCTAAGAAAATCAGCTAGAAAATGGCTTCAAAGAGTATTTAGAGTATTGAAACAACAATTTATTTCTTAACAAGATTAATCCAAATTTACAAAACAATGCTGAGTGTATATTTTTTCCTAGAAAATGCTTATGAATCCAACTCTAATCAGTTCACACCTGTGTAAAATGAGTGTAAGCAGATGTATAATGCTTCTGTAAGAATGTGGTATTGCTTCTACTCACAGGGGAAATCCTGGCTCCAGCAATGTCAAAGACAGTTTCTCAAACTCATTTCTTCACACCTATTTCATGTTTCATCTTTAAGAATCTGTGATTTCACATTAGGCTAAATGTTGCTACTCTTACTGGTACAGTTGCCAAATCATTCACATTAAATAAGCTTAGTAAAGCAACAATTCAGATTTTTACTTTATCAAGGGCCAAAATATTGGTTCATGCCCTAAATATTTCCTGTCTAGACTACTATATTGGTCTTTTGGACAGATTTCCAACTTCTTTCCATTGTTGTTTCAAAGTGAAATGTACAAAACTCTATAGCTTGTTTCTTCCTTTTCTAAGTTCTCAAGAAGATGATGAGTTTACTTTCTTGCCTCATCATATTAGGAAACTATACCCCTGGTGAGGAATCAATCCTGTATTTACATTTGAATTGTGATTATATGAGAAAACAGGAATTGATTCTGTGAGCTAGCAGATTACAATAGATAATGTAGCAGCACTGACCTCTGAAGTACCCTATTTCTTGCACTCTGATGAAAGATGAGGATACCCTGCATTCACTGACTTAGTAGAGACAGAGAGGTCAAATATTCAGCTGGGTTGAATTCATTGATTCATTTATTCTGGACATATTTAAGTTAACTGTCCCAGCTAAATTAACCATATAATCTCCATTACTAGCTCCAGATAATTATTTACATGGATAACCTTAGATGGCTGTCAGCCTTTTTAGGAAGCCTGTTTCAGTGTTCTGTGGGACCTCTGATCCTGAGCAAGACTAGAATAGATGCTTAACTTTTAGACAGCTGAATTAGATCAGAAAAATCCTCTCTCCTTTTCTGGTGGATACTTTATAATTTTTCAAGGATGCCTAAGAACTGTGGTGTCTGCCTATGGAATGGTAATTTTGGATATTTTCAGAATGGCTGAGCATTTAATTAATGATTAATAACCTATAATCTATTATTTTTAATAACAGATTGAGCTTTATGAAAGATGAATTTTATTACAACATTCAATAATTCTAGCCCAACCTTTATTTTAATATCTTATTCTCTAGCATTTAATTGAATGATCCATCTGGATCCATAGCATACATCTAAGTAATCAATTTTAAATTTTCCAATTTTCCTAAAACATTTACTTTTATTTCTTTTATATGTTTGTCTATACACAATTTCTATCTTTCCATCTTTTTATCTTTCTATATCTTTCTATCTTTCTGTATTTAATGTTCTTCAGAAAAATGTGAACCAAGAATTACTCATTGACAACACTCTGTGCTTTCTTTTGTAATTGGGCCATTGGCAGCTTCTCTGCTCCTGTGATTTTTTTGACCTCTGAGATTTCAGCTGAGTGACTGTGTACTGTCATTGTGAATACTGTTTTATTGAATTTCATATTTAACATGTTTTTATACAGGGAATGCAATTCATGCATGCCTTCCAACCAGTAGTCCAACAAAGCTCAAGTGTTTTCTTGATCTCGTTGTGCACAGTTTTTAACAGAGATTTTTGGAAGCCTTCCAATAAAAATGCAACAGAAGCAGACCAGGAGAGGTTAGGCAAACAGTGCTGCATTATACATGGCTACATATAATATTGTGCTCAGGAAAGGCTAAAGAAATCTAATTGCTCAAAGGGACTATTTCTGGGGAAAAAATAATGAGCAGAAGTAAATGTTTCAGAGTCATCTTTAGTTTGAAGAAATGATGAAGACCAATACCATCTCTATGAGATTTTATCTCTTTTTTTCTATGAGATTTTATCTCTCTCTGAAACTTTCCAGTGGTCAGTGGTATGTGAATCAAATGCATTTTCAAAACCACTTGTAGATGATTTTACATTTTGACAGTTTTATCCTAAAACTTTGCAAATATCAGAAAATGCAAAGCAAAGTGGTATGGAATAAGATGTAGGCTGTGAATGCTTCATTTTTCTATTATTTATTATTTAGTTTATTATTTAATGTGTTTTTGAAAGTAAATATTTATGGCTATCTTGTGTTATTCCAATGAACACTGTCAGTCTGTCTTTTGTCATACAATGTCTTCTGCTCCTGTCTTCTCCCAGAGTATTTGTTTACCATGGTCAGATCTACAAACAAAAATTCTCCATGTTCTTTTCTCTGTGAAGATATTCTAGTCAGCCAGCCAGTTCCTCATTCTTTATATTGGGACAAATGAAAGTGTACATGAGCCTGTTTGTCATGTCCCAGCTGATGCACGATCCCTCAGAGAACAGGGCTGGGTAGGACTACAGCAGCCTCTGGAATCTGCTACAGGAAAGCAGATGGCCTTAAGGAACCCCCTATCTGAGTCTCTTTCAAAAATCTTGATGCTTTTGGGAAAAAAAGAGCAAACATTTTAAATTTTGGATGTAGCATTTGTTCATTCTCTGACATACTTTCACTCATGTATATACATCAGATGCTTCATCAGATACTGAATTTTGCAGAAGGAAAAGCCAAAACCATGTCCTTTATTTGCCTTTTTTTTCTTTTTTTTTTTTTTTTAATAACTGTTACATTAATTTGGGTTTAATGTAAAGCCATGAGATCTTGAGTCACTGTAGCATGGATACAAATATTACAGTTGCAGATGGAAGCACTCTTCTATAAAATCTGACTAATTTCATAATGCGCTTGTTCTGTTAAAGAGTTTCCCTTTCCTCAGAGGGTTACCAGGAAATCAAGATTTTTTTTCCAGTGGACTCATCAGTAGTCAAATACTAGTAATTTCTAAACCAATATATGTTGAAGTATATACTAGATTTCCTTCCTTATTCAACATCATTTTTGAACCCCAAATTTCTGAAGCTCATAACAGCAATAGAGAATAGTTATTTATCAGAGACTCATTTTCAGTTCAGGCTTTGTTTTTCCAGCACTGTTATGTGTATATTATTAATATGTGAGCCATCTATATCTATATCTATATCTGTCTATAGCTATATCATCTATATATATATATACATATATGCACATATATAGAGATAGATTTAGATATATTTTGCCTCTGATATTAAATTTCAAATGTCTTTTTATCATCCCATCTCTTCCTCCTCTCTCAGTTTAGAAGATCCTTTGTAATTGCTTCACTCAGCTGCTCTTCTTTTTTAACTCTCCTACAGATTTAAACACATAGCATTTGTAACAATATATTTATGTGTCTAATTTTAAACTTGCTGACTGAAAATCACTAAAATTGATTTGGAAATTAATGCCTTTAGAAGCTGCAGTAGCACAACTTTACTTGCCATCAGCTAGTGGAAGTTTAATAGTGCAGCCCTCAAAAAAGCCATTAGATCTTACATTTTGTTAAAGCTATTACTGAACTTTCAGACTAGCCACTGTAAAAGAGGGGCTTTGTGTTGTGTTTTTTGTGTGTCTAGACATTGCCTAATACCATGAAGAGAGTTAAAAATTATAAACATATTGGCATTTCATTTTCATGCTTATGAATCTGATGATTTCACACAGGAATGAAAAAAAGTCTTGCTGTCAGCAGACATATGGAAATATAAGTGTGTTTCTATACCCTACATTTCTCCCTAGGCTAGGATCACTCTGCTCTGTCAGGATGCTGCACAACATAAATGTGCTGTTGCCAGATCAGAGCTGCCTGGCCAGCTGCAGGGTCACAGCACACAACGCGCTGGTGATGAAGACAGAGAAGGATGCTTAGAGACTCATTCAGCAATATAGGCAAATGTCTCCTCTTTCTTTGGGATGGGAAAGGGGCAGGAGGAGTCAGATGGTGTCAGGAGAGAGTCAGGGCTATGAACAGGTTTTCCTTTCCTCTTTTTCTGAAATCTTGGGTAACCAACTAATTTGCTCAAAGCTGACACTATAGGTATGTCCTGTCCTGCCAATAAGGCTGGATAATTTCTCCAGTGAATTTTTTGTTGCTGCTGTGTTTTAAGGGATCTAACATCATGCACAGCAGGATTCAACCTTGAGAAATAAGCTGGACTCTTAAAAACAGATTTCCAGCTAAAATTTTGAAATGAGAGCTTGTCTGATGACTTCATCATTGTCTTCTCCCCCAAAACCTTACAAGACCCCCAGACTTTAAACTCAAACCAGGATCTCTCTGAGGTCCCCTATATTAATATGATGATGTCATCGGAAGCTCAGAAGGGATCTCTCCACCTGACCTGGCCAGCTCTCCATTCCAATTACTTCCCCATGCAAAACTCTGTACTCCTTGGGTGAATGTCTGCAGGGAAGTCTCAGAAGCATTTATGATTTATGTGTCTTATCTATCCAGATTTAAAAAACTGCTCTCTTTATGGCACTTCAGGAAGCCTGCTTGAAATAAAGCTGGGATTGGTAAAGGTGCTGGAGAAGAGAGAAAGCAAAGCTCTTTGAGGGCATGCAAATAACTATTACATACATCCTTTATTTCTTTATCTCATTTTCTATATTGATCACAAATATAAATAAAAAGTAAACATAATCATTACACACCAAGAAAACCCTAAAACCAACCCAAAACCCCTTTATGAAATAATTGAGATGTTTCAAGATATAAACAGAAAACTGCTACAAATGAAGGAAATATGCAGTTATAAACACTTTGTAAAGATGTAATTATCCATGGTTCTGTACAACACACATTATGCCTAAAGAATTAACATAAGTGGATCAGGAAAAAGAGTTACTGTTGAAAAAGTGAATGGGAAGCAGTAGCTTCAGGGAGAGGGAGCTGAAGGAGGAAGAAAAACCAACATGCTGAGCAAGAGTGAAAGACATGCTCCAATCACAAAAAATCACAAGGCATGGGTAGTTTGGTCCAGAAACAGGCAATACTATAGACTCACTGCTCCCTGTTTGCTGAATTTGCCTAATCTGTTTTACAGACAACACAATTTCAAAAGAAATTACTGGTGTATACTTGAGATTTACATAGCTGCAAGTTGGAAAAGTGGCCATACGCTCTGTGGCTAGTAAAAGGATTCAAAATCAGGGAAGGAACCACAGACCCTGATTTCAGCTGCTTGTGAGGTCTTTCAGGGTAACCTATGCCAATCAATAGTCAGAGAACTGACACAGGCTATGCATGAGGCACATACTAGTGACAGCAGAGGTGGATATTAATGGATACTAATTGGTGCAATTTGTGTGCAGTATTATCATTAAAATAAGGAAAATGCAGCAGTGAGACATTTAAAAAGAAAAAAGCAGAATATCTCAGTATTTTCAAAGTACACCTGCTTCAATCAAGAGCTAAGTGTCCAGAAAGCAATTTTCCCTAGCTTAGAAAGGGTGGTTTGCTTTCATGCATGCATATGCTCTGTGTGCATATTCTCTCTCTGGTCTCTATCAGTTAGCTGGGTTGTCTCCCTGCTCGTTTGCTACAGAAGAGTTAATTGGTAGAAAAAATGTCCTACATTTTATAAATATTTTTTTAATGGAGTTTAATAACTATTTTCCTCAACCTATTGCATTCAGATATGCATGAATGCAGAATGGAGAAGATGTTATCATATGTAGAACTTATGTTTACTTTGCACACTGTTGGAAATGTTCCATTCATGTAGATCTTTGCAATTGTGCATGTTGACTAACTCCCTTACTGGCAGTTATATCTAATTTTGGATGTTTTTAAAGGCAGGTCCTACTAAGAGGACCTGATACAGCATAAATTAGATAATTATATGTTGCCATCATAAAAGATATATTCTCAACTCCTGCTGCATTTCAGCTGTGGCTTAGAGCCTAGAGGTGGTTGCAGCAAGGACAGGAGAGTGGGACTGCTTTATTTGTGCTATGTTTACAGTTGCAATATCATCTCTTGCATGCTACAGACTGCAGGATCTTCCCCTGCGAGTTCTATGTCAAACTTATATGTGTTTTCTATATCTTTTTGAAACCTATCCAGTCTCAAATTATTTTTTCAACTGAAAAATATTGCTGTAAAGTCATAGAATCATAGGATATCCCAAGCTGGAAGCGACCCATAAGGATCGTGAAATTATAAAAAGAAATATGACTCTAGACTTTTTTGCTGCACACATGGAAGTAGGATAAGTTACACAGTGCTGTTTAAAAATGCTGTTCAGTGAGTTGATACCACAGTCTGGATTGTAACTCATGGATGAGGCAAGGAAAGTAACAAAGCAGCTGTCTAGATTGCTGATATTTCTCTCCTCATTCATGTGACATGATGGTTCATACTGCAGAGGCACAGATCTACGTCTATAGCTGTTTCCTGACATTTAACATTCGGTCAGTGAAGACACTAAGTGTTCCAGAAGAGTCAAACAGCCATAGATTCTTACACAAGAGGTACAATTGCCACAGTTAAAAATGAATAAATAAATAGTTAATTCTAATCAGATTTAGAGTTAACTTTGGTTCTAGATATAGCTTTATGTTTCTAGCGCATTTACGTCAAAATAGTCAAGAAAAACACATTTATGGCCACTAAAAAGGCATTGGTAAGACTGTCTCTTGTAGTTCTTTGCCTCCAGAAAGGTGATGAAAAGTTAAAGAGGAAAAGCACAAATGTAATGCCTTGTTAACAACAAAATATTGATTCTACCTTTTCCTACATTTGCCATTTACTTCTGCAGAGGTATTAAAAATGGTGAAAGTGGCCTCACATACACTTTTTGAAACAGACACCTATATGTATACATGCACATTAACATCTCATTTTAAAAAAACAAGTATGGTAGCATTCTGAATGAGTGAGGACCAGAATAGAATTAGTGTTTCTGTCCTTTTATTAAAATATTCAGTAGAAAAAAATAAGAAATGTATTTTCCTGACTTTGAATCTTTTTTTTTTTTCACTACCTCTCCCCACTATTAGGGACAAAAACCAAACGACCCTGTAAAATATAACTATGGAAACAAAAGACATTTAAACTATACTATTAAATAGTGGAGTTTTCAAGACCTTAGATGCCTGCCCTTTCTGAACTTCTCATAGCACTTTCTGTGTTTTGGTGTCTGATCCATTGTTTGCTATCCTGAATTTTGTGTGCCTGAACTGACTAAACTGAAAGAAAAGAAAAATTAAGAGAACCAACTAAGATATTGGAACATTTTGAGGTTTGAGTCAAATAATTTTCCTTTTATGTTCTCTGCTATCAAGTTGTTTGTTTATGAGAGAGCAAAAATGATAATGTTGGCTACTGAGATTAGAATGCAATTAAACCAATGAAGTTCTGTATACAAGAAATAATAAAGATACCCTTTGTTTTACATTGATTAGTGCATGCAAAACACACTTTAAACAGATTTACTGTGAAATATGTCATACCAACAGTGACAGTTGGAGAATTTGCTTATAAGAAGACATGGTTAAAAAAAAAAATGTCAGGAAACTGCAGAAGTCACAAATTTCTCTTCATTCATCTGCAGAGCATTCTGTTGGAGATAAAGGAGCTCCTACCAAAAGAACATCTTTCAGTGCTGCCACACGAATACTCATTGCAGATGAAAGTATCCCATCGTCTTCATTAATTAGGTCCATATCATTCCCTTTTTCAAGTAAGTGTGAACAAAGAAACATGAGAATTATGGCATCAGCCTAGAAGAGCTATTTACCTAATCAGTATTTGGTCTCCAGCAAGGGACAAAAACTGAAACCAACCAAGATAACTGTAAGAGCAAGGAGATTTCTACATACTCTCTCCCAGCTCCTAGGCATTTTCAGCTCAGTGATTTTGCTAAGATATATGAAGTTTAGTTATTCCCTGTGATATTTTTTTCCCCATGAACTTTCCAATTCTGTAAATTTTTGGCATGTACACCATCTTTTAGAGAGGTGTTCTACACATTCACTCGTCTCTGCAGGAAATGCTACCTTTTTTGTTTTACACTTGGTCTCTCCTTACTTCACCTGTATTGTCTTATTTTTATCCTGGAAGAAAATGAATCATATGTCCCTAATCTTCTTTTCCTGACACCCATGATCGTGTAGACTTCTGTATATCCAAGTCATCATTTTTTGAGACAAAAAGTATCTTAGCAACGATTTCAGTCCACTGAACACATTTGTTGCCCTTTTTCCAGTGCACTTTTTCCAGTTTTATTAATATAAGTTTGGAGATATGGAGATTTGACACACAGTTTTCAAGATAAATGTACACATTTTTTTCTGTTGTGTTCTCTATTTCCTTCCCAGTAATTCTTAATTGCTTGTTCTTTTGACTCTTTTTTTTGACTTTGAACTTCCATTTTTATGACTCTACCATAACACCAACTTCTTATAACTGGTGTTACAATGATCAACTCGGAGCCAATCCTCTTATATGTGATGTTGGATTTCTTTTTCTTTGAGTGCATTGTTTTATGTTTATCCATTTTGAATTCCCTCTCCCATTTTATTACTTTACAGCTCAGTCTCATAAAGTTGTTTTGCAAGGCTTTACAGCCACTGCTCATCTCTATTTATGTGATTAATTTAAGAACCTTTGCAAACTTTCTTACCTTACTGATCCCCTCCAGATCAGTTATTTGTGAGATAAAACTACAGATCTCAATACAGCTCCCTGTGGAAATGTGCCAATGTCCCTCTCTTGCAAGGTCTGCCCATGTATTTCAGCCTTATGTTTACCATCCTTTTAGGAAATTATTTATTAAGCAAGGACATTCTTTTTATGCTTTGCTCCTTAGATGCAAATGCTGAGAGGCTTTGCCAAGAGCCTTTGGAAATCCAAGCAAAACTATCAGCAGCATACCTTTGTTCCCACCGCTTTGTTGGCTATTTTAAAGTATTCTATAGGGTTTTAGAGACATTAAATCTTTTTGTAAAAGCACTACTGACACTTTTAAAACAGGCTATATATAAAGGTATCCATAGATTATTTTCTTTATTACAGTTTCGAGTAATTTGCTGAGACAAAGTATCAGACTTGGAGGACTGTATCCTTCAGAACTGCCTGAAGGCTTTCTGGAAGTTTTTGCCACTTCCTGTCATCATATATCACAGCAATTTTTACAAGGGATTGCACATTACTATTAACATTTCAACTATGTCATCTTTTAGGGTGGCCATAGAAATCTTGGGTAATTGCTAAGCTCTGTTTCTGTTTCTTCTTGATTTTGTTTATATACCCCATACTCTGTGGTCAGTTAAATTTTAGGCAGATGCTCTATGAAGTCTCTCACTGTGAAAGGTTCTGGTTTAACTAGTTCCCTCCACTGTGATCCCCAGTTGCTTTCCTTATGTGATTGGCTGCATAAAATCTATTGCTGGCTTTCTTATTTTGATGAAATAAAAAAAAAAAGTAAATTATTAATGGCATTCAAATTTATTTATTTTTTGCATCTTTTCTTTCAATCTTTTGTTTGTCCTGTGTTATGGAGTTTCCAGTGGTGGTCAGGTAGACATAAATTTCAACATTATCCCTATCTCAGATAAATATTTGACCTATTTAGTCTTGAGGTTTTTTTCTCCCTAACTAGCTGTTCTTTTCCAAAACAAGTTTTTTTTACCTAAATTTATCATTTAAATTTATATTTTCATTTACAAAATTCCTTTATGTATAAAATCAGAGACATAGTAATATGAAGGGGATTGTGAGTCTGTTGTACCATATTTTGTATATATTTTTCCACTGCTCAAAATGAATCTGTACATGCATTTTAACCTATAAAAGATGGCAGGCAAAGAGAAAATGATGTGCATCTTCATTGGTATAAATCAACTATTCTGTTCAAGGAAAGTTCCACCTCTTTCAGTATCTTATGTTTAACGGTGCCGCTATCGGTGTTCATGGAAAGCATAGAAGAACAGTGAAAGCACAGACTGGCATTTCCTCTGACAGCTGTTGGTTTGGTCACTTCCTCAAAGGAAATTTTTATATATGTTTTATAGTTCCCAGAGCCCTTGCTCCTGGATGAATCTGTCTAATACCTCCTGGAATCACTATTCTTTTAAATTTCACAATATCCCAAGGCATTTATTTCCTTAATTTATTTATTTATCTTATTAAGAGTGCCTTTTAAAAGAGATATTATGGCAGCTGATAATTTTACTCTTTTCACTCACTACCATGTGTTTGGGAAAAGGGCAAAAATTGTTCTGGTTCAATATGCAACTACTCAAAAAAATGCCTAACATTGACTTTCCCTTTAAAAATGGCTGTCTTTCAATGAAGATTAACCACAGCTATCATCATAAACAGTTGAGAAGTAGGCAGGAATAAAATGTATACCTTTTTTGTTTGTTTTTAAATTCCACTGGCATCTACTCAACTTATCTAAAGTTTAGGAAGAACTTTATTTTCAGGTGAAAGAGAAAGAAAACTCATCTGACTGAAAAAAAAAAAAAAGCCTCTGTTTTGGAGGAAGCTGTTGTAACCAGCTGTTAGAATCATTACAACCCAAAGTGCATCTGCCACCCATGAATATTTTAAATACACTGAAGAGTTTTGGATTTTAAACACATTTCTTATTTCCTTTAGGCCTTGAAGCATTTTGCATATATGAAGATGGCACAATAAATCATGCTCAAATTATCTAGAACTTACTGTAATTAAAATTTATGAATTTATATTGTGTTTTATAGGGGAAATAAATTTAAAACCCTAGAATCACTTCTTGAATGCAAATTTTACAGCCGTACACAACATTTTTTGGTCATAATGATGGAAGTATATAGTGTTTAACATATCTGCAGTATAATTCTCCCTCACTAAGTTCTTTGGAATATTCACAAATTTTTATCTTCAGATAAGCAAGCCTAATTCCTGATGAAGCTAAGAACCACACTTAATATTGGCTAAATTACAAAGAAGAACATTTTGTCTGATAAATGCAGCTTTTAGTCTGAGCATGAGTCTCCCTCAAACAATTCTTGCGGTTGACAAGAAGACCCAAATACAGATTATGTGAAGGTTTATTTGTAAAAGTTTTATTACTTGCAGCCTGAGCTGCAAGACCCCTTTGATTTCCCATTAAACTTAATCTGTATTTAAAAATTAAATTGTCTAGGTGTCATTTGTCCCTCAGGCACCAAATTTACATAGTGCATGTCCATACTGCTACACTCCTTTCCTCTGCTAGACAGAGCCCTCTCATATGTGCTGTCTTTTGGGAGAAGTCCTATCTGAGAGGATAATTTGGGACAAGCAAACACTTCCACAGGGCATGTTCACCAGAATGCAGTAGCCTGTTCCAGTGCTTGAACCTAGACTCCTGCATGTTCACTCTTACTGTAAATGCAACCCTCAAATAATTAATGGTTTTAAAGAGTTTTGTTCTTCAGACCTGAATGGTTGTTTTCAAACTATTTATTTAGACTGCTACAGTTCAGTATTTGGCTTGACACCAGCAAAGGACAAGCCAAGCCACATGGTATTGCTTATTCTCCTTGATGGGCTTTTTTTTTTTTTTTTGAACAAACAGTAATGAATAGAAGATATAGCTAGGGAAAAAAAATAAAAGGAGTCAGTGATTCCTTCAGTTCTCCCTTCACCAAAACAGAGACATTTAAAAATCTTTTAACCTAGTCTATTTAAATAAAAATAATCAGTGTCAGTTCTTCATAGCAATTAACCTCTTCACAAAAATATTATGATTCCATTGTAAAAAAACACAAGTCAGTTTTCCTTATATCAAAAGGTAGAAAAAGCTCTTTATGGAAAATGTTCATGCATATTATATAAAAAACCCCAGCAATGTCAGTGTGCAGCTTCTGAAGATCTGAGGATTTTTGAAGATTGTTTTGGAGCTTATATATCCAAATCTAACTTTCTGGAGTTCAGAGCAGTGCAAATGGGAGGTAAAGCTCTTCAAAATTTCTGTGCATTCATTTACCCATTGATGCTCACATTAAGGTACTGATTGTTTTTGAAGGACAGTATCTCTGTACTCAGTTGAAAAGAACAAACACACAGGAAGGGCACTGGGCTTTTCCTGTTGTGATATGACCACTCTGATGTGATGCATTTTGTTCCCACACCCAACAAGCCCCAACTTAAACGGCCTCACAGCCTTTTGTCAGATCCAGTTTTCAGCACGAGGACAACTCTTTCTGCTTACCTCTAAAGAGGAAAAGAAATGATGGTAGCACAACGCAAGCGGGACAAAGTCATTTAGGAGAATAAAGAGAGGTGGGATGTGGCTACACTTGCTCTGGCTAACAACAAGCTCAATAGTGGCTCAAATTGTGGTGCAAATAAATAATGAAGAGGAAACATCAAGGTCAGGATTCACTGTGCAAAGAAAAATGCCTACATTTAAATGCCAATGTATAGATATTTGCATGCAAATTAGACATCTCCACTCTTATTAGAGACAGTGGGGATGACTCAGTTGAAAGCACACAGATGTTTACTGCCAGCAGAGATGCAACAAGCCAGGCTTGCTGTGCCTGGTCTCATATTGCTGCTGCAGAGGCCAGGGCTGCTGTAGGGTTCCTGTGTGCTCTTCCTGTGCAGCTGGTGTGGGTGGTGAGAATGAGCAAAATGTCACTGCCTGCCCAGGCCCAGGCAAGAGAGCCAAACCCTTTGTCAGTTCAGTCAATCAGGTCTGGAGACTCCAGCCAGTGAGGTGCCAGAGTGTTTGTGAGCAGGGCTGGGCTCTGGCTCCATGGTGGGCAGATGTGGCCCATCCAGCTCACATGTAATAAGGACATCTTCATGGGTCTGGGTCTGGACCTGAATCTGACCTAGAAAACCTTTCTCAAGTGCCCACACACTGATATCTCCTGCTCTTTGAGGCACCTGAGAGAGCTTTGGGGCGCCTGAGCTCCCATGTAATGTAGTCTGTGGGAAAATTCTGACTACCTGGTGTGACAGCCAAAGCTCAAACAAGAAACCACAGAGCAATGTGATCAATGACCTGAACATCAACTTTCTGCAAATTAAGAAAGGCGTTGAAGAAATTCTGTGTTGCACTAAATCTTTGGCAGGTCAAGCCCTCTTTTCCGCTTGGCAATGTATTTTTCTCCCTGGACCCCATGTTTTGTTCTTAATGTCTATTTCTTCTCTTTGCAGGATCTGCAGATGTCCTCACATCCCTGGCCCAATCTCACCCCGTTTTGCATCAGTCTCTCTCAGAACCTCATTGAGCTCCTTCCAAATGAATTTCAGAAGAATTTTCCTTGTGGAAGTGGTACACTTTGTGCAGTGGATGGCCATCTGCACTACTGTAACAATGTAACAATCCACCTCACAGGCACCTAGGGACATATTGTCCTCCTCTCCGACTTCAGTCCTAAAGAAATATTTGAAATATTTACAGTTTCATCTGTAAAGTTTAATGAGATTATATGCTTCCTTAGCACGCTAAGATCTTCAAATGACATTTTGCGCTGAAAATTAATATATTTTCTTTAAAGAAAATAAAAAAGAAATAAGAATGCTACAATGATTACAGCCTTCAGCATGAATTTGATCTGAATCACATGCTCTCCTAGAGTAAAGCATAGTTTTTTTTCCAAAAAATTGAATATGTTTATTGCAACTTCAATGCTGAAATAAAATAAAAAAGATGTTATAGATGAGCTGTACATAAAAGAAAAGAAAAATTTCTTGTACCAAAGCAGGAGAGATTATCCTTGGCAAATGAATACTCTAGAAATAGAAACAGGATCTCCAAATTCAAACTGTGACTGGAAGGTTAGAGATGCCTACTATCACTTATTTTTCATAAGAAAGCACAGTAATCAGGAGCTTTCTCATGACAATAATCATTGAATAAAATTGAAAAATAAAAAGAGAGAGAATTAAATCTCAAATTCCAATTTCCAATACTACTGGTTGTTATCCTTTCTCCAGTATTCAATGGCAACAAATTCCTTTTGTTAGGCCACCCAACCTCCTGTGTTGAATTGTAAATGTTGTGAGAAGTGACTTTGTAAGAGGTGAAGTGAAGAAAACCCTCTGCACTAAGAAAAAGTTGGTGTTCTTCATAACTGAAAATACTGCATAGCTGCTATTCATATTCAAATAGGGAAAGTAATTTCTTTTCAGAAGCAAAGCTTGGACAATCTGCAAATTTAGGACCAGTGACAGAATTGTATGGAACATGAAAGTGATTTCCAGCTGACAAATGAAAAACCATGATACACAGTAAAAGCAGCATTTCAGTCACTGGTTGTATAATTAGGAAAAAACCTCATCAGTTCAGGTTAAACTGTCTTCTGAGACTTCAGTATGGCTTTTGACTGTTCTGTTCTAAATTTTAAGGATGTGTTTTCAGAGAAACTGTTGATTTCCACATTGCAGGACCTTATTTACAATTTAAAGCAAGTACAAAAAGAGTTTAAAGTAATTAAATGTATTAAAAACAGTGGAGCAAATCAATTTGGTTTTTACAATCTCTACTACATTTGCTGTACAAAGAAAACATTCCAGCAAGTGAATGTTCTTTTCTCCAGATTTCTAATCTGCAGTTTTGCTGAAGCTAAGCTATATCCTATTTTGATACAGAAACAAAAATAAGTGCTAGTAAGATCTGTAATTAATGAAATGTGTTACAAATGGGTTGCAGTGCCTTTTCCGACTGCTAATTTGATGGCAATTTGCACAATGCAGTGTGCATTCTGCATTGTGAAAATATATTTGGATAAAGACAGATGCAACAGCTGTGACATTTTGTGCACGTCTAGATTGTTGGGATTCCTTAGAATAGTCCTCAACAAAATGGTGCTGCTGCTGCTGCCATTATCCTTGGATAACAATCTGTAGTGCTGAAATCCAGGCTACATTCTTCAGTTTCCTTTCAAAGGTATTGTATAAAATCTTGGCTCCAGTAAAGTCAAGTCAAAATGAAAATTACCATGGACCTGAAATGGGCCCAGGTTTATCTTATGAGCAAAAAAAAAAAAAAAAAAAAAAATCCTGTTTTATTTAACACCTATATTTGAGTCTGCATTTTTCTTATTTACCTCCCCAAATGCAAGTGCACTGTGCATTTTATCAAAGCACCCTGAGCTGCTTAGTAGATTTTTTTGCTTTAATATTGGATGCAGAAAAAGGATATTGATCAATCTTATGCTAAATGCTTTGTTTGTGTGTGTGTACTCACATGATGGCAGTGTTTCCTGCATTTTTGTACTGCATTAACGTAAATATTATTACACTTACTTTATATTAAGTGTAAAATCAAAACTTTGTTTATTTACAGCATGACATAAAGTTATAATTTGTAGAGATTTTGTGGGTAAAGAAATCTACCTTTCTCTTGGCTTGGGTTATTCCATAACTTTACATTCAAGTTATATGCATGAGATAATAGTTGGCACAGAATCACAATAACTGTATTAAATTAAAAATATGTTCTCAATATTTTAGATCATATATGGAAAAATATTGAAACTGAGGACTGATTGTTTCAGATATTTACTAATTGAATATGGGTTATTTGTTAGAATCAGTTCCAAGTTAGCAATAGTGACCAAAAACTTAATAATTCTTTATTCTGTTTAGGAGACTTACTGGAAATCAATGGTCTGCTTCAGTCCCTACTGTAGCACAAAACTTTCCCTTGCCCTTTGCAAAGCTGCCATCAACATCCAGGCAGCTTCCACCAAGGCTTGATATGCCACTGGAAAAATCAAGAAAGGAGAAAGGAGAAGTTATTGAAGGTGCTGAACTACAATTTGCAGTTTTTCTGTTAGTGTTGCAAAGTCCTTAAGGGAAGTTTTGGCTTTAAAGAGCAAGAACATTTGTGGAGTTTTTAATTCATGTTTGGAAGAAACAAGCAGTATGATAAGGACTTAGTTGTGAAATGCTTCTGAAAAAAGGGTGTGGCTGTCTCCTGCAGGTAAGTGTGAGACAAAAAGTACCTTAGGAAATTTTTAGGTCTGGTAGATCAATACACTTATCTCAAGACTTGTTATACAGTTTGTGACATCTAGAATTTTTTATTCAGAATTATTTTAGCAATACATTTTGCTGTTTTGCCCAAAGAAAATATGCTCAATGGATGATATTTTCAAGAATAGCAACTTGGAACTGCCCATAGAGAGGCCATCCATTTTCTTGCATAAATGCATCCCAAAAAATGTGACTCGTGTAATTTCTGCTATGTAAATATTACATTTAGCCAGTTATGCTGCACTGATTATGTATCTGTGGCTAAATGAACACATTCAGAAAAAGAAAAACATTTATGTGTTTGATGTAATCCTGTTTTTTGTCTCTGATTCAGTCTTTGTTCTGCCAAAAGTGCTAGAGATAGCAATGGAATTTGGATTACATTCTGATTGTAGCTATCTGGACAAATCTGAGCTGCATTCATTCCATTTCAGGGAATATAAATACCCTTCATCTTAATGGGTATTTTTATAACCTAATCTCCCTGAAAATTCAAACTAAAAAATTGAATTTTTTACAAAACAAATCCAGAGATATTTGTTGTCAGAATATCACCAAAATGAGTATTTGGAGTGGAACTTGATTAGACAAACTGTGTAATGGACAGTTCAGTGGGAAAGAAAAGGGGGTAGGTGAAGAACCATTGCTGGCAAAAACAGACACTGAGCCTGAAAGAAATGAAAATTTGCAAATATAACCACTCCAGTTGAAATTACATCTTACTAGAGAAATAAATTTTTGTGTCTATTTTCATTCCTTAAATATACAGTCCAAGCCTCTCTTAATTTTTCCCTCGTGAATTTCTGTGAAAGGGAAAAATAGTATCCCAATATGACATCTTTCCAATATTCAAATTTTGAGACAATTATTTGAGTCTCAGAATATTCTATTCTACTCCTTTTGACTCCTGCATAAAGCCACAGTAGACTGTTGCTGAGTGTGTGAAAGCAGTGGCATAGAGGAGTCCCAGAAAAAAAGGCATTGAACAGTCATACATGGGCCTCCAAGTTAACCATTTCCATGCATTTAGTACTTTGTAAAAATAAAGGAAATGTTTAAAAGTAGGGACACACAGAGAATTCTGTTTTATTATACTTCTTTTGGCTGATTTACTGACCTGAAGTTAAATTCTGCTGAGCTCTCGTAGAATGAAATAACTCTTTCCATCTCTAGGATAGGTTGAAAAAATAAGCACTCTGATTACTCTGGTAAATCAGGACTGTCTGTGGTCAGGATAATTTACATTTGAATCCATATTACTTCTGAAGGAAAATTTTCAGGAATTATTTTTTGATTGTTTCTCAATCAGTTAACCCCTTCCCACAGTCACATCCAAGAAGTGACACCAGATTGAATAGTTATTTAAGATATTTGGCTTCTTTAGGACCTATTATTGCTCTGGTAAATCACAGGTGCTCCTTATAAATGAGGAAAGGAAGTTAACAAAATATTTTGGATTTTTATTATCAGTGCAAGAACATGAAATTCTACTTTTTCATGGCTTAGGGTTGTTTCTGGTGTTCCAGTGCCCTTACAAATTCTCTCCCCACAGTTTTGTGTGTCATGGCAGGAAGCACAATGCAGTTGTGACACTTCAGTTCACAGTTTTCCTTGCTGAAGTAATTCAAAGTACATATAAATGTTTATGTACTGTCAAAGTACTTAAGAATAAAAATAACAGCATGCAGTAGGCAGGCAACCATACTATAAACTTAGCTTTGTACCTTACTTTCTGCTCTTACTTAACATTCTTCTTTCTTCTTGCAGCATCCTTGGCAACATGGCACTTCTTTTTCTCTTTCTCTTGTTATATGTCAGACTCTCTAAACACTGAAATCTGTTCCAAGCAGATGTACCAAGCATTGGCAAGAAAAAATTAGTGACATACCACTCTAATAATGTTAACAGAGCATTGGATTTCTTAGAACTTGCTAGAGCCTTTTCCAGTGACGTGGTGATGTTGTATTCAACACAACTCAGTGCTTTGATGTGCTCTGATGACCCTAGGGTGGGGACAGAAACATCTCTTTCAACAGGAATTTTTTTTCCTCATGGGGCTGGTCATGTATAATACTTGTGGTTTTAATCCCTGTCCGAGGCCAGGTAAATCAAGGACAAAAAATTGACCCATGGAAAGGTTTCTCCCAATAACTTTGTATAACTGTTCCTTGCTTGTACAGAAGTTAGTTGTCTTTCCATTACAATCCACTTATACCTGCCATATGTTGTCATTCATTATTTACAATTTCTAGTCTCATTATCAGACAATTAAAGCCATTTATTTTAAATCTAGATAATTTTAAAATATTCTATTATGCACTATTTCATAACTATGTGAACAATCAAAGACTGTTCTGTTTGTTTCCTTGTTTTTATTGAAAGAAACAGGAATTTGATCGATATCGTATGGGCTTGCTGTCCTTTTGCATGAGAAGAATTTGTTCTAACGAATATTCAGCTGCAGTTTTTGGCTGTTGAAATACACTTTGAAATGCCCTGATTATCAAAATAAAAACAAGTAATGGAAATTCTTACAAAGTTCTGATCCATTCTCAAATAAGGATCTTTTGCAATTAAATTGCTTTAGAAAGAGAAGCACTGAAAAATACAAAGTTTTGCTAAAATGCGCTGTAAATATAATATAAAATTGTTCTGATTGAATTAATACATTTTGGGCAGTTTGGGTATTTCCAAGGAAAAACACCTAGACTTCATAAAAAATTACTGAAAAGATCTCATATAAAAATATACCTCTGACTGTGCACATGCTCTGGTTGAACAAAATCCTTGAAGTAAACATAAAGAATTTATGGATTTTCTCATAAAGTACACAATGTCTTTGAAAAAAAAATCCTATATTGATGACTCCAGCAGAATATAAATGAGAGATTATATTTTTTTTTTGTTATTCAACACACTTTTTTTTCTGTTGTGGAACTGGAGTTATTCTAGGTGCTCTGCTCAGTGTGGTTTAATTTGAAGGTGAGCCAGTGCTTTGTGTCTTAACTCCTGTAGCTTGTGGATGGTATTATGGTATATATATTATGGTATCATTTCTAGATGGTGTCAGCGGCATATGTAGCACATAGCATTTAGAAAATGGCACATTTCTTGTAAACCATACTTCTAAAGGGAGAGTCTTGCTTCATTTGGAGAGGAGTGTCAGATGATAATCCTGAATGGATAAGGACAGATTCCTGAGGCCCTCAATCAAGAATGTCACACTCAAACAATGTGGATTTTCCAACTCCTTGCCCTTGGACTTTCTCAGATCAGAAATGAAACTATTTCAGATTTCAATTTATGGAACTTAGTTTTCCCCCTTAGGGTCTTACAATCCTCGCCAAGAGCTCTGAACTGAACTCTGAACATTGCACTACCAAGTTCTGAGAACTGGAGATTTTTATGAAGTGCAAAGTCTAACATATGTATTTTCCTTAACTTTTCAAGAAGAATGGGCTAAATTTCAGACTTGGTATCATCCAGCAATATCTGCTGAGTGGCACTGAGGCAGAAATGTGCATATGGAACAGGGAATAGAAACCATAATCTTCAAAACACATGCAGATGCTTGATATCTTTCAACCATAAATGATAGTGTGTTGAGTGGACAGTACTTGCCCAAATACACATCCCTAGCACAAGGAATATCCCCAGAAATTATTATTCTCTCTTCCTTTACATATTGGATTCCTTATAGGCCTGCTGTGCTAAAAAGTACTCCATAAGGCAGGGAAGAGCATGGTCTTCTAACTGCTAAAATGCCTCTTGATATTTAACCTAGGTTTTCCTTTGCTCATTTTCATAAGTAACAATAGTTTACTTTTACTTTAAACTATCAGAACATGTACCACATTATGAAAGGAAAATGGGGCAGACTGGGATCACAAAATGCTGATTGTTAGTGGCTTTTATATCACTGACATTATTTGGACTCAAGAGTCAAGTAAATGTGAAAAATATATTCCTTAAATAGACATAGCCTTCTTTATTATCCAGGATTCTTTTTAATTCCAGATTCAGGATTATTTTTCAAACGAAATATTCAGATTCAAGCAAATGTCTTTTACTGAGCCTAAAATTATTTTTCGAACAGTGGCTATTGTTCTTGGATCATGGCTGTGGACATTATCTTACTTTCTTTTAATATTTCACCTCAAATGGAAATAAAATCTACTTCCAGAAATTGGAACAGAATGGAATAGCTTAGGCAATAAAGAGCATGAAGATGAAATGGTATTATCTGGGGAAGCACAGTTCTATCACAGTAAAACCAGGACATTTGTAATTTTGTACTTTATTTTATCATATAATAAATTTTTAGTAAGAATAATGGAACTTGGGCCAGTGTGGTAGTGACAAAACCACACTGTAAATAAACTAGATATCCCTTTCCTTCTTCTGTTCCTTCCATAGCTCAGGCAGGGACCTTAACTCAAGACTGTTGCTTACTCATTTCTTGGTGGATTTGCTAACAGGCAACTTTACTATAGAAGAGAGAGAAGGACAGTGGAAAGCTTAATCTAAAAAGCAGGTAATACTTATGAAATTATGACGATGAAAACAGAATACAGCATTAATATTTTGGTGTTTTTGGGGAAAATGACATGTAATATCATCATCCTGAATAACCTTTGGAACAAGATATTAATCTAACCAGAAAAGTTAAAATAGAAGGGACAAGCATCTATTATAGTAGTTCAGTTCCATCTCTTAAGCACAAACATCTATCCTTGCTGCCATAGACCAGAGTACACAGCAAGTAGCAGGAAATTCCGTATTTTTCACAGACATGATTGTTATAGACTTTGATTTTGTACCAACTCTACCTTTCTTTGGTGAGTTGACAAAACAGCAGGAACCTCTATTGACTGAGAAGAAAGCTTCCTCCCTTGATCTCCATCACACTGGACTGGGACCAAGACTCAGAATTTGGCAGAAAAACACTTAGAAAAGATCATTCTGTTCAGAGAAAGGAAACCTTGTTTATTTCAACTCCAAGCAGAAATAGACTCTGGCCAAATCTCCAGGACATGCTATAAAGAGCTGCTTTAGCAGCAGCTGGAATTTGCATGGAGAAAATATAATGTGATACACCCTAAAATCAGGAAACTTCAGATCTTTGAGGACATATGTTACAGATTGTAGACATCATACTTTTATGTATTAAGGTAGTAAGCAGCATATATTACCTGTGCTGTTATATAAAGCTGGACTTTTGAAAGGTTAACCACATCATTTGATTTATATACAGTCCTGTGAATATCCAGTATAACTTGCTGTACATAATGCAGACCTTAATCACACGGTGCAGGTCAGAGATACCAAGGTAGTGGTACTTGATACTCCGCATTCTTGCAATGTCTTACTTTGTGAGTGAATTATACAAGCAAAACAAGCCCACAGACCCAGCAGACACTGTAGATCAGCCAGGAATCTGATACCAGCTGGTTATACTTTCATTTTTTTTTGCTGGATTCCTTAGTTTATTAATGATTCATCTGCTCCGATCAACAAAAAGTTGACTGTGCCTGGAACTGTTGGCAACAGTTTTAATGAACTTCAGTTATCTGAGCCAGTTAGCCAGAAGGGTTATTAAATGCTTGCAGACTACTTATCTGTTCATAGGGGAAAAATATTTAACCTTTTCCCTTGAAAATGCAAACAAATCATGAAGATGAAGAATATACTATCTGTTTTAATGACACTTCACAGGTTGTACAACCAATTCTCTATAGATCTGCTTTTCTTTTAATTATCCTGAATATTTCTGCAAGCAAATGAGTGGGTTAGGTGAAGAAATCCTCTGAATCAATCCAAATATCATAAGAATTCATGTGGACTGAAACAATTGGAGAAAATTTAAGTGGAAAAAATTACATTTGAATTATTATCAATGACCACAAAGCACTGACCATGAGATTGGCACTCCAAATCTGACCTGTTAAGGCAACAGTATTAATACCACCAGCACTAGGTCTGGAATATATTTTGTAGTTCCACAAAATCCCTTTATCTCTGTAAATCAGGCATGCCACTTGGGACTCAGTTTACTTGTTCATACCTGAATTAACTCAGCCTACTGCTCATGAATTCAAGACAAGACACAGAGACTGAATTGAAACACATCAAATTTTATTTGAAAAGATTTTCTTTGAAAGATTACACAACTGATATTTTTTTATCAATCCTTGACAAAACAGCTTTATTATCTTCATGTATAGAAGTATAATTGCAAAATGCAGCATTTTCAGCTCTGACAGCTGTTTGCCCTAATGGCAGTCTTCAAAGTGTGTGAAAAATAAAATTAATAAAAGCTGCACTCATAACCTGGTAGTGCAGATCAATTTTCAGCCTATTTGCCTTTTTTGTTTATTATTTGTAATGGCTGAGAAACTCCTATAAATAAAAGAACGACTAGGAAATATTTCCTTTAACAAGCCACACTTTAAATGACTGCATCTGTTACAAGAGACTGAGAGAAAAACAACTTATATTTTCCATCATTAACATATATAACAGGAATGTAGTTTGTTTAGCTAGTCTTAGATGCAGGATACTGAGAGGTGTTATTCAGTTTTCAGAACTTTGTCTCATGCAGTAGAAAATTTTTATCCATTCAGATAATCCCTACTGGGAAGAAGGATTATTATTTAAGCTTTGCTTCAAAGATTTAAATGAGTAAAAAACATACATTTTGCATGTCTCTGTGCTGACTAAATTAGGACCAATAAGTTTTATTTTATTTTCATTGAAATATTCCTACCATTTCTATAGTATCAGACTGACTTTTTGACTTCTCTCCTGATTTTCCCCCTATGCAATTTATTCACCTGATGCTCACAGAAGCAGTGAGCTTTCTGACAGTGGCCAGAAAGAAGTTCCATTCCTGTGCTAGAGTTGTGAGGTTCCACTCAAACCAACAAAGCCCCAAAATGAAAGTGACAATGTCTTTTTCTTCCACACTCAAAGTACTGCTTTGTGCCAAGGAAAAATGACAGGAGAGAGACCTGTGGCAACACCAGCAAGTAAACAGCAGTGATAGAATACGTCAAAGGAGGAGGAACTTGGATCCAAGATCAGCCATAAGCATTTGAACAGAAAGAGTGAAGGACGTGAGTCACTGAGCTCCTTCTGAGCAATTCACTAAGAATGATTCGGGATTAGCCGTTTGCCTGCTTCCTGCAAAGCTTCCTGGCTGATCCCAGGGCATCTTAGGCCTCATTAATACACAGAGGCTGCATTTGCTTAGTCAGAGTGGAACTGAGCCAGATTATAAACGTTAGAGGGAAACTCTCCCTCCATTGTGTGATCCCACCCATGTCTCAAGGATTGGACCAGTGACTGGTATGAGCACTGAAGAGTCATCAATCTTTCCTTATGTGGAGGGACAGATGTGTAGGAAAAAATGATCAATTTTAATTTAGTTATTTAAGAAAAATATTACTTTGTATGACCAAAAGTGACAGAATTCACTCCACAATAATACCAGTCCCTGGCTTCATTTCTTTGCCTTCACTATTTTTTTAGTTATTATTTTGTGAATTCAAAAGAGCTAGTTGCTGAAAAGCATGCAAATAATTTAAGTCTCACTGCATTGCAATATTAATTTCTTCTGGTTTGTGTTTAATCCACTGAAGACATTTCAAATTATAAAATTTCATGGATTCAACATGAAGTAACTCTTAACAGAAAGATCAATGGCTGCTATTACGCTTAATTTAAAACTCAATTTTTATTTTCATTCGTGAAGTGAACAAGAGGGCTATAGAACATGATATCACAAGTTAATTTTCTATTTCGAAAATTTTAGGCTAATTATTTGATGCAGTAAATGATGGTTTTAACATTTTTACTGGACCAGAGACAATGATTAGAGAATGAAAAGGCCTTAGATCACCCAGTTAAGTACCTAAGATTGATTGCTCCTTGCTGCATATGTTGGTTGCATAAGGGGAAAGGGAAAGAGCAGAAATATTCAAACAAAAGCACCATAACAATATTAATCAGGGAGGATTTTGTTTTTGAAGGACACTGAACAGGACATTACAATATCATATATCCAATCTGTAAAAAGAGTTTACATACCTTTTTTTACAATTAAATGGAAAGGTGTAATTAAAAACATTATATAGTAGGAAATGAGAAAGCAGGTAAATAAAAAGTTGTGTTTTGTCATATGGAGGTTGACCAATGATTGATGGCAAGAACAAAGCATCTTCCTTGTATTATTGACCTCCTGCATTGCAACCTGTGAGTTTTGTTTCTATTGAGTAAATTAATTTTGCACAGTTTTCTTGAAATTCAAACAGAATGAAACAAAAATAATGATCTCCTTCATTTAGTAAGTTTCCTACAATACTGATAAAAAGGAGGTTGTATTTAGAAAGCAAATTGCATGTATAATAAGCATGTATAATAAACTTGAGGATTTAAATATCAATAAAAATTTTTAACTTATTTTTTCTTCTTAGCAACTAGGAAAAAGAATATATTTTAAAAGATCAAAAATCAACTTTTTTTAAAGCATGGATTATTATGTGAGCTTCCAAACTACACTCCTACTTTACCATATGCAAGTCCTATTGATAGATCCTATTGAGGACCTCAGATTCTCCCTGCTTACTTGACTTGATAGCTAATGACATCTAAAAGATGTCATTGACTGTCTAAAAGATGGCAATTTTGCATACAGTTCACATTTTCATGTTTTCATGCCAAATTCTCTCCTTAAATATGGGTGAAGCATTTCTGCAGACACATCTGAATGACTCAAGAGATTTTCTTTCAAGCAAGCACTTTCTTTTTGAATCTTACCTCATGAAATAAATAGTTAAATATAATAATTGAGTTGTACAACTATCTTTCTAAATTCATATTTGCAGACAAATATTTCTGCTATCATAAGTTATCTTGAACTAAAAATGCAATAATTTTATTTCACTAGTTTTGAATTCTTTTGCAAAGCCCTTTCTTGAAAACAAGTGCTCTGCAGAGACCTGAAGTGTGTGAAGTTCTACACACTTCAAAGCATTTGTCAGATCATGTTAGAAATGTCATGATATGACACAAAAAAGGGAGACCTGATAATTTCCTAGCTCTACTCAGAGCTTCTGAGAGACGTTATAATTAAATCTACACATTTCCCAAAAAAAAACCTTTAGTTCCTCCATGTTTCCATTTAGCAGCATTTTCCATTAGTTAAATCTTGTTTCTTCAGTAGGTGAACCAGAAAACAGAGTTCTCTTTCTCTTGCAAATGAAAATACACAGATGGGGAAAATCCACAGTTGATGTGTGCTCTCCAGGTGTTTGAAATATGAGGAAGTTCGTAACAGAAGCCCTCAAGCTTCCATCAAAGAAGCCAAGGTAATAGATACACCAACTGTGTTGATACTAAAATGGCTGAAACATCATAATTCTTTTTACAGGCCTCATGGCTTGATGTCTACCAAAAGTAAACATTAAATCTATCTTGAGCAGGTTACCTCAACAACCTCCTCGTAAAAGAGGAGCCATTAGATTGTCCTCTAATGTTTGCAGAACTTGAGAGCATGTAATAGAATTCCCTCTTGTCTAACAACTCACCTCAACGAATACTCCAATTTCTTCAAGAATTTTTAATAGACTTTTTCTCTTTAGATGTTGAATGTGCCCATTGAGTTTGAAGGATTGACCTATTCACCCCTGGCCATTTGAGGTGTAAGAAAACTTCTGTAGGCCAAAACTATAAAAGGATCTGAAGAAAAGTAACAGTTAAATTTTTCTTGCAAACAAGACTTTGCTGAAGATATTGGGCAAGAGCTGTTGGAATTTTTCTTTCCAGTGTGTGTGTCAAATTCAATTTATTGGAAACAAAAAATGAAAGCAATAGAAAACAAAAGTGCTTTTTTTTTTTTTTTTTTTGCTCATTGGTGTGTATCTAAACACACCCCCCATATGTACCGTGTATAAAAAGGCACAATTTTGGTGACATACTGTCTCCAGTGGGAGGGACCCCATGCTGGAACAAGGGAGGGACTCCCCTCCCTGAGCAGCAGCAGGAACAACTTGTGATGAACTGACTGGAACACCCATTACCTATCTCCCAGTGCTGCTGGTGGGGAAGAGGCAGATCTTGAAAAGGAGAGAGGGGTGGGAAGAGGGTGTTTTTAAGATTTATTTTGCTTCTCATTATCCTGCTCTGGTTTTCTTAGTAATAAATTCAATTAATATCCCCAATTTGAATTTGTTTTGCCTATGATGGTATTTGGAGAGTGATCTCTCCCAGTCCTTATCTCAACCCATGAACTCTTAGGTATATTTTCTCCCCCCTGTCCACTTGTGGAGGGGAGTATTAGAGAGGTTTTGGTGCCTGGCATCCATCCAGGGTCAATCCACCACTACAGGAGGTGAAGAGATTAAGTGGTTGTGTGGGTGCTCGCCTTCTTTGTTGGTGCCATTAGCCACAGTCTTTTAAGTTGTTGGATTTTTTTTTTTTTTTAATTATTTAATATCACTTTTCCATCTTCATTTCTATCAACCAGCTTGCTTTAATTCTCACATCATACAGCAGCATTCTCATTGGACGCAGAGACCAAAAAGTTATTAGTAGATCTTATCAAAACTATTTCAGAATTTGCCAATCCTGGCTTTGAACTATTCTGTTTGTTTTCTGGCTCTCATTTACCATTAAAGAAACACTTGTCACTGGTTTTTATTCCTCTGTAATGAATTGGTTTGATGCGCTTCCTGATCTCTCATGTGTAACATTCCTTCTTCTCTCCTAATATCCTCCTTGAGATGATTCATGGAGTTATGCCTGGAGCCCTCCTCTGCAATCTGTCCACCCTCCTTGTGGTGTTAACTCCAGATGTTTTGTGCATGTTTGCTTTAATGAAATTGCAAACTTTTTCCACACGTAAATCTTTGAGTGACTTTGCCCAGTTTACTTACCTTACTGCCTTCCTAGCTGATTAGAGCTTTAAACCTTACTTGATAATCTTACCAGATTTTTTATTATTTCTTTCCCTTACACTTGGTTTTGAATTACATCTGAAATACTTTATTAATAAATGATTGATTATAAGCAATTATAAGGTGAAATCAGTTTATCTTTTACATTATGTTTGTCTTTATTTTGAAAGTATATAATGCTTTATGGAGAAAAAATATAATCAAATAATTACTTGATGAAGAAATTTCAATTGAAAAATTAAAGAATACCAAAGAATACTGTATCAGGAACAATTTCTTTGCCAACACAATTATTGAATTAACATCAATTCCTTGTATTACTATTTATAAATCGCAATGAAGAGTGTTTCACTAATCAGGTAATACAAGCAGTCAGAAAAGTTTTCTCTTTTTCTCTCTCTCTCTCAGGAATCTACTTAATATAGTAATTCAAATGCAATAAACCAAACATCCTATTCAACAATGTGCAATTTTACATGTGCTGTTGGTTTTTTTCTTATATCATTTTTCTATGTCTTCATACACTTAGAGAAATAAAATGGATAGAAAGATTGGAAAAGGACATCAAGGTTAGAAAAGTGTTTCCCATTATGTGAGAACAGCAGCTGTAAGAAATTTTACAGGAAGCCAAAGAAAATGGAATTAATCAGGTATTTTTTTTTATAAAGTGACAACAGAAGTTTCATTTCAAGTAATCATTGTCTGTTTTGTTAAGGAAGTTATTAGAGTGGTAAAACCTGCATTTGATCTCTCCATGCAATCAGTTGAATTTAAATACTTATGATATCAAATGTACCTTTCTGTCCAATTTTGGATGTTTGTAAACTTTAACTGTCTGATTTTTTTATATCTGCCCAGAGTATAGCTTAGTGAAGTGCAGCATTGGACAGAAACTAGGACAGGTGTGTCATAGTCTATTTTCAGTGTATTTATACCACCTGTGGTAGAATTAATTAGAGATGCTGAATATATTAACTACAATTTCTATTATACTTGTAAAAAAAATAATTACTGTAAATTATCAACATTTAATGTAAGAATTATTGTCCTGCTTGGATTTTCTATATAATTTAAACAAATCGTGGCCACAGGAAAATAAGCAGTACCCTCCATCTGTAAAAAATAAAAAAAGATGAATCAGTCACAGCCTGAATATGTTTGATATGGAGCTTGGCAGTTATGTATATGAAAATCCAATGTCTGATTTTAAACAAGTATTCACTGAAATTTAACAGATACATTTTTCCAAAAGAATCATCAGAACTCTGTAAATCATACTTGTTTTCAATAAACATTTGGAATGTAATTATTCTGCAATAAGTATCCTATTAAATTTGGTTATATTTAAAAACAGTTGCTGTATAGTTCATCCAGACTAAACCAAATGGACAATATAAACAGATTTGCTGAAGGCCAGTGGTTATGAAGGAGAGATGTACACTGTATATATAGACTAGTTCATATTTATAGAGATAGAATTCCTTCACATACACATATATAGGCTTTTTCCTTCATGCTTTCACATTTTCTTCCTTATATATATTTCCTTTCTCATACATGCATACATTTAGACCATGCAGTGTTTCAATCAAATTTTTAAAAACATATGCATTTGAAATAAAATTGCTACATTAATTGGCTTTTAAACTTCAGATTTAATTCCTTTTTAAGATGTAATATCTCTAATAGATTTCACACCAACAATGGTACATTAGAAACACAGTATAAAATAATTTCCCTATAGGCTGCAGAAAGTATAGACATATAAAATATAGACATTTGCACTTAAAAAAATGTAAATATCCTTTTTGAATCCTAGTTTCCCTACAATCTCTCTCTATAATGAATAATTTTAGGTTGTTTCAGTGAAGAAAGCCATCATAGTATTCAGTAGATTATTTCCACAAACTGCCTACTGTGCTCCACTGACTAGAAAAGTAGTTTATAGTAATAAGTTCAGAAGTGAATGAGCACATTAAAGGCCAATAACTTAGACTGTAAATTCCTAAAGTCAGGAAATCATATATATGATGTGTCTCTGTCTGCATTGCTAATATAATTTTACAGAGTAGTCACAAAAATATTAAATTTTTGAATTCTGTAGGAAAAGAAATCTCTACACAAAAATATATATCAACCTGTCTCCAAAACACCTACACTGAAAATCAGTGTATTTTACATTCAATTAGACTATTTTTTTTATAACTGAAAAGATTTTGTTCTTAATGTGAATTTACAGCAAATAGCTATGCACTAGACTTCAAAATAAACATCACTAATTTTGAAATAATTGGGAAAATAAGCCACATCTTTATAAATCTTATTTATTTTGTTAAAAGTATATTTACCATATAAATATGTCTTGGTTAGAGAAGACTTTATCAAATGGATGCTTACTCAAGAAAACCATCTTAGAAAAAATTTGGCTTGTGCTTCTTCCAGAATAAAATATTCCTTATTACTAAGGAACTATAGGTTAGATCTCATAACCTATAGTTAGATCTCCTTTGATAACAAGGAATATATTTATGATATGCCAAAACTCTCAATCCCATAATGCAACTTTGATTTTATTACATTTTTATTGATTTTTTTTGTTGCATGCTGAGCACTGGTGTGTTTCAGTCTTGAGATGAAACTTTATTGTAATAATTGTTGTTACTGACATTCCATGCAAGGAGGTGATAGGATGTGCCCACTGGAAAACACTGTGAGTTGGGGAACATTTATGCAGCCACAGTGTGTTAGAAGTCTAGATGCACTACACTACCCTGGCTGAGATACAATAATTTCCCTGAAGTGAACCCCAGCCATAAATCTGGCAGACATACCGGTATCTTCTTACTCATCTCATATTCCCAGCAGGACCTGCTGAGTTTATCTGGCTCTACAGTTTCTGTTTGGCATGAAGTGTGCCAGGAAAGGCACAAAGAATGTGAGAGCTGAATGGGATCTGACTGAATGAAGTTTAGAAGCCAGTTGTTGCCAGTACCCTTCTTAAAAAAGGAAAGAAAAAAAACCCCAAACATATATGACTGAAATATACTGTACACAAGTGTTTAAATGGAAGATAAATTGAGCTCTAAAACCTGGGGGCATGTTACAAGAGGACCAAGATAGGAAAGAGGTCAAGGGTGAAAAAAAAAAATCTCAGAGGAATAAATAAATCCCTTGTTCAAGAAGAACGGGTTCTGATTGTTTACCCACATCAAATTCAAATGGAGTTCTCAGTTTTTTGCCCTGTCTTCATTACATATCTGCATACTTTTATGGAAAAAAATACCCCAAAAAATGTAGAGAAACAACTTCATATGATATTCTTTCACCCTTTTAACAGTTGGGATTTATCCTGCAAAGAAAAGGCATATTAGATCAAGTAAATTTGTACAGGTATAACATGGAGTTCTTGAATAATCAACCTGCCCAAAAATCTCTCAAGTTTTACCACAAATGAGAACCTTTAAAATAATCAGAAAAATCTGTCAATCTTACAAGTGTCAAGATGAGTTCTGGGTCAGGGACAGCTAAATGTACCAGTCATGTTACAGATTCCATAGGATATTTAAAGTGGATTGCAAGAGACTTTATTCTGAAGTTATAAAGCCTTGGCTTTATAAGGTAATTTCTCAAAGATTACTACCAAAAATATTAATGGTCTGTTCTGTTGTTTCTGAATAGGCAGTAGATCATTGAGCTCCGTGGCATGATGTTACATATTGTAACAAGTGCATGTTCTCATAGAGAGCTGTCTGGAAGGGGGAAAAAATCAGCTCTATTCTGTCAATTTCTAAATATATTCCCTTTGGAAAAAAATAGTCCCATTCCATTTTCTCTCCTGATTTTTTTTTCTACAATTTTCCTTATCCTCAACATAGTTGAGTAACCCTTTTAGTT
This sequence comes from Vidua macroura, assembly GCF_024509145.1. Lineage (NCBI taxonomy): Eukaryota > Metazoa > Chordata > Aves > Passeriformes > Viduidae > Vidua > Vidua macroura. The sequence continues at coordinate 63,224,987 of NC_071575.1, forward strand.
TCTTTCCAACTATTTATGAAATTAAAGAGATATGCAAAGGGTTACTGCCAAGTACTGCTTGAAAGAATTCCCTCAGGTCTTGCCACACAGTCAACAGTAATTTCATCTTAATGAGTTACCACTCATCAGCTGTGCAACAGGAGCTGCTGACTGTGCATATTCATCCCTCACCTGAGGTCTGAAATAAGGTGTGTTTAATCTAAATTATGCTCATTACTAGCTCTAGCTCAAGTTAATGGGTTTTACTTTGCAATTTGGAAAGCCTATAAGCATAAACAATCAATGCATAAGATTATACTACAAAGGTCCGCTAAGTCCAGCAAGTAAAGGTTTATTAAACCCAGAACTGCACAAAGACAAGCAAAGTATTCTTTATAAAGTTCATATAGACTTTTCTATAGTGGATAACAATGCAAAATGCAACCATGGTTAATTTATTCAAGCTTCGGTAAAATCACATCCTGCAGTTCTAAGTGACTTCTTTCTGGAGAAAAAAAATAATAGGACATATAGCTCATTAAAATTCAAGGTAATATATTTGTTTCAAAATGGTTAAACATTGAAAGAGGCATATACTAAAGTAAACCACTTTAACTAAAATTTCTGTATGGCTGAAGGTTGACTTGATCCTGGTAAGATGAAAAAATAGAATAGGAAATACGATATATTAATAACTATACTGCAGTACTAAAAAGTAGTAACCCAGTGGCTGAGAATCTTAACTTTCAAGAAACTGTGCAGTTCCACTGTGCTTTTTTTTTTTAAAACATCATATAGGATACATTTCTTTCTATTAAGGAGACTCTATGTCAAGGATGATAAAAAATGCCAAAGAGATCAACTAAGTTTTGTTTGCAAAGGAATTAGAGAAGTGGGGATGTCTAACTGTATCAGATCTCAGGAAAGAGTGAAATGGTTTCCCATGTTTCTAGGACTTTATGTCAATATAATTAATTTGTTTTACTAAATTCCATGGAAACAGATTTTCATAAAGCTGGAATAAATGAGAACAGAATTATAAGATTGTTTATGAATACTGAGTTCATATTTGTATAAAAATAGATGGAAGAGATCATAAATAACAATATCTTCTGTGTCTAGTATTCTTCACTGATGACCTTGACAAAGCATAAGATCCCTTAAATAAAACAGCTGAAATTTACACTTTTGACTTCCAGCACAAACAAAAGAATTGTTTGTCATGTACATGTAAGGGTTCCTAATACAAATTTTAAACTCTGATAGATGATGTGTTTATCATACATATTCGTTTTAGCTTGCATATCTATTAATTCAGATAGTTTAATGTTGATATCAGAATGACAAAGACCCTAGAAAAAGGCAAAGGATTATGCATTGTTTAATTCTTATAGGGAATTGAGAGCATGATAAATTCCATTCTTATGTGTCTGTTTTAACAACTGTTGATAATGTAGATAATAAATGTAATAACTTTGGGAAACTGGACAATGGAGAAAGGAGAAAGAATGAAAACACATTTTTCTTAGAGTGCTTTAGCAGGTGCTTTTATTCAAACATCAGTGCAATTCACATTCCCTTCAAAGAGCTCAATCTCCTTTCCAGCTTCAGTGCATATTTTGGTGTATTGTAGGTTAATGATACACTCTCTTCAATTGACCTAAAATATATGAAAAAAGAAGTAGGATAACATGAAACTTCTTAAGCTGCAGCATTTTTGTAAATCAACATTCTACCAGAGCAAGGTCTACTGACACAGGCAAAGGGAAATCACTGTTCAGTTGACCTGAAAGTGGCAAGGCATCAACTCTAAGGAGAAATGATGATAACTAATTTCAGATTAGTCACTTAAGTCAAATCTTTTCAGTCAGACTAAACCTCAAGCCTGACTGTTTCTGACTACTCATTGCAAATATGGTATCTACTGTATGTAAGATATAGCTGTAAAAGCAAATTTTACCCATGTGTATATGTTGGGAGTTTTTTCCACCTCAGATTCAATAGCTTGCACTTCCTCTCCAATCCAGCTATCTTGTTCCGTCTCCTAATCCTTCTGGATCTAGTCAGATATAAAATCCCTCCTTTACTGGCAATTTTCACTCATTCACTTCAATATTCCCCTTGTACACTTGTCCTGTGTGGTTTTCTTAGCTGCTTCTTGTGTTCTTGTTCTGAGCTTGAGCTCTTGTGTGTTGTGAGATATGAAAGGAAGGACACAACATTCCTCAGATCTGTTTAATTGTCCCAGACTGTGTCAGGCACCTTAGTGCCTTCACATTATTCTCTACATGAGATGTTAATCATGGGTTGTGTCTGGGTTCTTGTGCAGCCTCTAAGTTCTGTTTAACGCTACTGGTGATTAAGATTATAATTTTGATCACCTGATGAGTCTTAAAAGACCCTTGAAGTTTAGGGAAAAAGATCCATGTGAAGTCATAGTATTCACAAATGATGCAGATATGTGATTTATTTATGGCCTATAAAACATTAATAAAATATTTGTGATGGCATTCTACTTCTCCCAGTCACTAGGCTTACAGCTAATCTTTTTCAGATAGTATTTGATGTATGAATCTTCATATTAAAACATCAGAAAATGTTTCTTTTAAAACCTAATATACCTGTTCATAATAATTTAGAGCTGAATATATAAGTGATAAAAATGAGATTTTGGTCATCAGTGAAACATTGAAGAGTGAATGTCTATGGAAAAATGAGTCATGTTTTGTTTTACAATTGGAGGATTTGAGCAAATTTTCAGCTGCAGCACCATATTCTGTCCTTGGTTTTATACTTTCCTGCCTTAAAGTAGAGGCAGAAATTGAAGAGAGAAAGGTGCTCCCAGTAGACTTGTTTTGACAGGGTCTTTAATACTTTTGTTACTGTATAAGTCAGAAAGAAATCAAAGCAGCTCTCATGGCTTCCAGGACTGACACTTAGGAAATACCTAACAAAACTTTGTCTGCAGTTCCTGCAGCAATAAATACAGAGCCTCATAATGCAGATTTTACAGAGCAGTTTTCTGAGTAGCAGCATGCTGGGGTTTTGACTTTATAGCAGGACAGGGATCACTTTATTTTTCAGTAGTTTGCATGCCAGCCATATGGTTAAACCATACATGAAGTAAAAAAAATTAAAATTCACATTTGGACTATTTTTTACATTTTTTTTGTTCAAGAGGAGCAAAGGTTAAGTTGTCACCTATTCATCAATAAGAATTCTAGTACTGTTGCATTAAAGCAGCATGTCCCTTAGCTATAATATTGGAGATGACTACTCTTTCCTTAGTTTAAAGGAAGTTTTATTCATTTATTTTCCACTATACAGGAAAAAAACTTCCACTTCTATATGATAGGCTATCTCAGAAAAAGGCAAGATGCTTTTTTACACATGAATGTCTTAAACACTGAGCAAAGAAATCAGCCCTACTTTCAGATCCTGGCTTAAAATATGAAAGTAGTTAATTTAATGTATACATTAAAGAAGGACGTGCTATATCTTATTGCTATTGACACCCAATACATTCTTGGTATGCAAATGGAGTGTACTCTGCTGGATTCAGAATAAGGATCTGAATCAAACTGTCAATAGTTGTCCAAGTATGCAATGCAACATTGTCAAGAAGGACTCATTGCATTTTCATATTGTCTGCAAAATGTCTGTGAAATATCTTCTTTCAATTCCAGTTTTCCATACTGTCTGCAAGTGGGCTGCTTGGGAGACAGAAAAAAAGCACAGTCCCACTAATTTTTGTGAATAAAAGGAAATTATCTACTTTCATTTTTACTGTGTTTCTTTGAAAGGATACTTGTTATTTTTTATCTTTTTTCCCCCTTTATTTTCCTTCCTGGAGGAAAGGATAATTTAAACAAAATAAATATTTCAGGTTTTGTTTTATTATCCTGAGTTCCTTTGATCCATTTTTCAGCTCAGTGGTTGGAAACTGTTTTAAAGAAGATATGGAATTAACAATATAAGGTGAATTAAAATCATCAGAGTGCCATTGGCATGTAGACCAATCTTCTGTCCCAAGAAGTTAGAAATGCATTGTGTAAAGCATTCTTTGTATTTTAGGTGTCCATACACTATGTGGAAAACCCCTGTATTTCCTAGACTAATACTATATTTTATAAGATAAGTAAACCTAAACTAGATTTATTTAGTGAACCAAGAGTGTATCATGTAGCTGTAGCATGTGTTTTTATTTATCTGTAAAGGTATCTGCGGGGAAACAGAAAGTAGAATTATAATATGTGCCTCAGAAACATTCTTTGTGCCCTCATGAAATCCAGGCTGGTAGATTTTTTTGTACCCCAATTCCCTGGGATGACTGAAAAATTGACTTTCAGAAAACTATTATGCTTATTCCGGAACTTGCTTACAATAACATATTATTCAAGTTGTCCTGTGCAGGATGAGCAAAAATTATTTACTGGCTAGACATCTGTGAATGCAGGTGCTGGGGATGAAAAATAACTTTTCGAGATGAACAGCATGCAAGTATAAATACTGCAGAAGATGACACCTGGCATTGAGTCATGGTCCTTTGCAGGTGGACATTGAGCAATTATGGTCTGATATAAGCATTGTAAATAGGCATTGAAATATAAAGATATGCAGAGCAAGCAGTGCAGCACATTGATTTTGTATGTATATACATGCAGAAATGCCTTTCAGTCTTGTCATAGAATCTTGGAATGGTTCATGTTGGAAGATAATCTAAAAATCACCTAAAAGATCATCTTGTTCCAACCCTCTTGGACAGGGCCATTTTTCACTAGACCAGGTTGCTCAGAGCCCCATCCAAACTGACCCTGAATGTTTCCAGGGGACACATATCACCTCTCTGGGCAAGCTGTTCCAGTGTTTCACCACCTCATTGTAAAAAACTTTTTCCTTATATTTAGTCTAAATCAATTCTCTTTTAGTTTAAAAGCATCACCCCTTGTGCTAAACCAACATACTCTACTAAAGGGTTTGTCCTCACCTTTCTTGTAAGCCCCCTATAAGTACTGAAAAGCAACAATAAGATCTCCCCAGAGTCTTCTCCAGGCTGAGCAATCCCAATTCTCCCATCCTGTCTCCAGGCCTCTGGTCATTTTTGTGACCCTCCTCTGGACCTGGCCTAAGAGATGCATGTTTTTCTGGTCCTGCAGACCCCAGAGCTGGATGCAGCACTGCAGGTGGGGCTGAGCAGAGGGGCAGAGTCACCACCCTTTTCCTGCTGCCCCCTCTGCTGTGGGTGCAACCCAGGATTTTTTGTTTTGTCTAGGCTGCAATCATTAATTGCTTGCTCCTGTACAGTTTTTGTCCTTCTGATCTACATGTGGCATTCATACTAATGAAATCCCTGGCACCTAACAATTAACAAGGTGTCATATATAATGAAAATATTTGTCAAGAATGGGTGAAATATTCTTCATATGCATATTAACTCTAATTTTGCTTTGGCCTATTACAATCTCAGCCATAGCATACATAGGTGAAACACGTACTACCTGAAATTCATTGTTCTGAACTAGTTTATACATTTTTTGAAAATAATATGCTGTAATTCAGCTGATTAACTAACTATCAGGTAAATATATTCAAATTTGCTTTTCGTTGCAGTTGAGACCAAATTGTCAGCTAAGAACTGGATTAACAGTTTAATCCATACCCGGATTTAATTATATTTCTAGGGCCTTTAATGTGCTAGTCAGGAAGTGGAGAATGTTCAAGAGCATTAAAGGAAACTGCAGTGATCCTATTACAGGAGAATATGCTGCTAGATGGATTGAACACTACTGTTTTTCTCCATCTCTCAGTGGGAATAACATAAACAAGATTAGGTGATGAAATCACTCAAACCTATATAAAAAAAATTTCTACATAAATTTTGTGGGGGCATCTTTCCAGATGCCCATCTTTCTCAAGAATTAATGATGATGAATTTTTCAAGACAGCATTTTAAAACTGTGTTTCCTCACTTCTCATATATTGGACTTTCCCCACTGACTTAAGAAAGCCATTGAACCTAGTGCAGAGCCAAATAGTTTACCTTATAAAATTCAGAGTTACCTTAATCAGCTAAGGAACGGTCACTTCAGAGATATAGTCAGCTTTTCATTTAAAACCCTCTTATTCCTCAAAAATTGTGCAGACCAAAAATAAGTAAATCACAAATTATTTCTTTGTGTACATTATTCCTTAAGGACCACATTTCTTATTTGATCATTTTAAGCACTGAATAAGAGCAGTTCGCTTTTGAAGTCTAAAAATGTTAAATAAGAAATACTACATCAATTTATGGAGTAAGAAAAAGATGGAAATGGGAGAAAATTAGAACCATTAGATCACAGCTTTAATTTATTTATTTTATTAATAAGATTGTAATTTATGGAAGAAAATCCTTTTAAAGAAGGAGACACCCAGTGGAATCTGTAGTATTTTCAGCTTGATGAATTTGAACATGTCAGAATCCAAAGTGTGAAGTGAGGTGCTACTTTTCTAGTTCCATTTTGATCCTCAAGCATATATCACCTTTCTTAATAATTAATTGAAGATACACAATCAGCAAAAAAGACCATAAGGTACATTTTCACAATTCCTAAATTATACTCATATAGAATCCATCCACAATAAGTTTTTTGGAAGCTGTGCAAGGTACCTTTAATAACAGCTAAAGATGTGTAGCAATGCAATAACTGCATTTAGATAGAAAATGCTGTATGTGTCATTGTATGTTTGTGTGCATACAAACATACTGTATGAAAGTACCAAAGTCTCATAAATGTGTCTTTGCAGTTTTTATACCTGTTCAGATAGCTGGGAGCCCATGGATTTCCATATTAAGCTTGGCTTTTATAATCTGCATTTGATTAGAAGCTCAAAAGTTTTGGAGGTTTTCAAATATGGATCTTGAAGACACCGAGTCTTATCTGGCATTGTCCCTTAGGCTGTTATCTAGTCCCACACAGTGACACTCAAATTATAGATAAGTGTTTTTATCATGTCAGATATACCATTAAAAATCATTAGATACAATAAAACCATAATGGAATAGGATTTTTTTATTTCTCTGTCTGTATTTCATTCTGTGAGTATGTAGATCAAAAACTGCTGGCCTTTGAATTATCTGACCACTTTGTGCTCTCTCAAGCCTTTCCAGGGAGAGGGGTAGCAGTGAATAAATAGACAGAGGAGAAATGGCAATGGAGAGTCATCAATTTTGAGAAGTTATTGGCAGCATTTTCTTTTGGACATAAGTTAAATCCAGCAGTTCTTCATTGCTGTTGCAATCACATCCATTTCCACATCTCCAGATGGAGCTGCCGCCCTCCCGTTGCCATGGAGCTGTGCCTGTTTTACTCCATTGTTTGCAAAAGGGAAATAAGGCCCAGGAGTTTTAAAAATCTTTAAGAGACTTCTAACACAAAGGAAAGTGCTTTCTTACCTCTATAAGAGCTTTATATTTTGACAGAAAGTAAAACATATTTCCAGCAATCAAACATGTATTTTGGCAAGTCTGAATAGGACAGTCTAAATATGAAGTGCTCACAAACCAGCCAAATCCCAACTTGTAATGTTCAAATTGGCTAAAAAATATTTATGGCAAGTTACATAGTCCATTTTAAAATAAAACAGGCCATTACTTCCATTATGATTCATTGTACATATATGTCAATATCAGGTAAAAATGGCAAGTTACATTAGTTGTCTTTTGTCTGAAAAACTTGGTGCATCTTTTATGAGTGTTTATTTCTCAGCCTCCAAGAATTAAGAAACTTTAGGTATTGAAGATTGCCATGTCCATTGCATTCAGCCTCTAAAAAGTATCTTACATCATTTCTGCAGCTATTCTCAGACTAGTCTGTTCCCTGGTTTAGAACCTGGTTGCTTCTGGCTAGATTAATCTGTCAGAAAACATCCTGATCTCCTTCCAGCCTATACAGCTGCCTTTTGTCACAACAGGTATAGGTTAATTTCATATGTATATATTGGAAATTAGGTCTTCTATCCCTTTGTGTTTCTATGACTGTTACAGTACAACCTGTATGTACACCCTGTTATTTAATTCTTCACATAGTTAAAAGTTTTGGTTTGTTTTTTTTTTTTTTTTTTTTTCTTTTTTCAAAACGGGAATTATTTTCTTCACATTTTCCACAATCAGTTGCTTTTGTGAGCTACTGAATAAGATCAGAATTTCAGGCTATGGCAGCTGCACAAAACTTAGGTGTAGTGGAACTCCTTTATGTGCAAGAGAAAGCTTAAATTTCCCTTAGAAAACAAAAAGCTTTGCATGTTGGAAGTGGTCTTAAGACTATAATTTCTAAAGATCTCTGCTGTAGAGAGCTGAAGTATCAACAGATTGTTACATTAGTCTAGGAGTTCTAGGAAGGTAATCTTTTCAGAAAATGTGATGACATAAATCAGCTTTTTATGAAGGCCACAACAGGCACCTTGGTGTCAAACAGATGGGAGCTCTTCCAGAGGAATCACCAAGCACAGTTTTATGGACACAGCACATGAGGTGTTCCAGGGCAGTGACGTGATGATACGAGGCCTTGTTAGCTTTTATTTCCTGTGTGATTTCAGATTAATTTATAATGATTTTTGAGAAATATGTATTTTACAGATGTGATACGTCAGGAAGAAACATATAACACTGACTTACCAAGACTTGTCAAACACATAACTAGAAGATAAAGCACCAACTTAGACCTTGCCTCATCTATGTAGCTGAAAACACTGTTTTTTCAAAGGCTGATGTACCAGGTCAAAGGGCTGCACAACCTGGAAAGCTTGTAGGCAACTGGTTTGCTGGGTACCAGCTTGGAAGACAGGTAAATATCGTACAGTCAGAAAATTTGCACAGTCCATTTAAGGATTTTTGATTTAGGGTTTTGTTCTAAGTACATGGTATTTAACTTGAAGGAAGCTATCTTGCCAAAGGAAGCAGACTGAAGGGTTTGAAGTTAAAACAGATTTTTTCGAAAAAGGATCGTTCGTACCATGACCCAGATTTAGCAAAGAATTGCGTGACTCTGTATTAAGCTAAGCAATACCTAACAGCCAGAAACCCAAGAGGGGTATGCTCAAGGAAATAACGAAAGGTCATAGGTCCAATTTGCACAGTAACTGTGAACTCAAGAATTGAGCAGAGGTAAAAATGTGAATCTATTGTATTTAATTCTGTTCTAGCATGTCACAGTATAGTGTGCTTTTATTTTGTCACAGAAGAAGGAAATTAAGCATGCAAATCTCTATTATGCAATGAAATAGAGGTTTTTGTAATGGTTGAGTTTTTGTTTGTATTCCAGAAAATTATGTTTGTATTTCCTTTTTATTAAAAAGACTATTTTGAACTAAAAATATGGAGAGTAGTATGTTTGAAAAAGAAAGACAATTTCCTATTGACAGTACGTATTCCGTGACTTTGAAGATTCTCCATATAGAATTGAAACTCAATATTTTCTGGGAAAGAAACTTGCTAATAGGTAGCTCAGACTGTAATTATAGAACATATACAAAATTATTAGTTGAGATATTTCAGACTTGATCTGTAGGTAACCCCTGCCTTAAAACTCCATGAATTTTTTAAAGCTGTATTAACATGGATATGTAGACTTACTTAAAAACTAATTGAAGAAAGTTATATAGTAAGGATGTTGCAAAAAAAAAAAAAAAAAAAAAAAAGCTGGCTGATGTATGTGACAGGTTTTCTCTCTAAAACTCCTTTTATTCACCAGGGGTATGTAAATGACAAGAACTGATTTTGTTGATTTGGAGTCATAGCTGATTGGAAGGTTGTGATATTTGGAAAATAAAAATGACTAATCAATTAAAGTTTCAGCAATTTAGCACATTAGTCAATACATAATTCCTGGCAAAAAAAGGTGCTGTTGGCTGAAAAATGTGTCTTAGGCATGGCAGCTAGCTCACATTTCTCGTAAGGAAAGATGATTTGGGTCATTTATACTCTTGTAATAACAAACTTCACTGTTTGTTCTGAGCACAAGTAAACCTACTGTAAGTACTTTATGAATAATCTTGTTTCTCTGAGTTCTATGTTAAATTTATTTAGCAACAATCATTGCTCAAATTGTTAACAACAAGCCTTTCTCAGTGAGGATGCTGGGATTTTCAGTGTTTATCTTTTGAAGGTAGAGACAGATTTTCACACAAATCAGTTTCCCCTCAACTGGAATGAGATGGCTCTTCCCTTTTATTTCCGAGGCAATATCAGTTTCGCACTTTTGTGTGGCTTTCACAAGACCAAAATCAGAGAACCTGTAAATCAGCAGCACTCAAAAAATGCATGAATATTATTTACTGGAAATACAGTAGGATTTAAAGTCTTTGTTGTCATAAACTACAAGAGGGTAATATTCAATTATAATATATGACAAGCAGATCTGACTAAAAATAGAATATTATTTTATTATTAGATTAATAATTATAGTTTACATAATTTTATTCTTAGAATAATAATCCTAATTATTATTAGAATATTATTTTAAAATACAGTAGGATTTAAAGTCTTTGTTGTCATAAACTACAAGAAAGTAATATTCAATTGCAATATATGACAAGCAGACCTGAATAAAAATATTGACCAAAAATTTAGATAGGAACATACTGGATTTATACAGGGCATACTGACTGTTGACCACAGAGCTCAACTCAAGTAAGCAGTTTCAGTCTTAGAGAAGTTACTCCTAATTAAAAGTGTAACTGAGAGAATAATCTGTCTTATTGATTGCTGGGTTTAGGGCCTCATTGGTGACAGAAAATGTTGAAGTTAAATTTGGGAATTCCGAAATAATATGTCAGGAGTTTTCTATGCCTGTACCCCCATCTCCCCAATTGTAGGCCAGTACAGAATGTGTAAAGGATGGGTACATGCTATGGCCCAAGTATTATGAATATTTCCACTATCATGCTGAAAGTAGAGGCTAAAAACCTTAAACAATGTGAAACATAGAGCACCTAGAGATTGCATAAAGATATTTTGCTCAATGTACTTACTGCATATTAAAAACTACCTCAATAGAAGATACAAGAGCAATACAATTCTCTGAAAATCAATACTCAAAATGTTTTAAGGCCTTACAGTATTACCCACTTTGCTGGTTTTCATTGGAGGCATCTTCTAGGTGAGGATGTCCTTGCTGGGCTGCAAGGACTGAATGGACAGGGATATTACCTTATGGTCTCCTGAGAGAATGAACATTGAAGAGAAGTACTTGCACAGCAGGTTTGTAAAGGACCAGCAACATGGTTTACGATGAAAGAATAAGAACTGGGTTTCCAGAAAGCACCACAATATACCAGCTCTTCCCTGAGGAAGCAGGCATTTAGGTATGTTTTCAGTCATGAAGCTTGAATGAGCACATGGATTAATATCTCCATATGTTCTTCCTCATCCAGATCAGTATGAATTCCAGGAGAATTTCCAAGAAATCTGGAAACTGTATAGGGCCAATGTAAACCAAGTACTTTAGGTGCCAAGAAACTGTGATCTTGTCCAGATCCATACCACACCCTACATATGGGTTGTGTCTAAATAATACAGTGTAGGCCTAAATATACTTTTTAAGGAGTTGCATATGTCCTTTGGAACAGAAAATTCCATCAGCTATTCTTCTGTTCCTACCGTGCTGACCAATAGATGTTGATGGTATGAAGAGAGAAGTAAAGAACTACTTCAAAGCTGAACTCTATTTTTACAAGCAAATCAAGAAAGTCATCACATCTTAGTAAGTAACAAAGAAAAAAAAATTGCTGCTCACATACTTCTACTCCAAACTGTATTCATTATTCATTTTAATGGTTCAGCATCAAGATTTTTATGTTTCATAATTGTCCCATATGACTTATTCTACACTGTATAACATCATGCCAATTCTGATGCTACTAAGACTCCAACAGTTTAGTGTAGAAAAGAAAATGAAAGGCATATCTAGTATTCTCATTCTGATCAATATAATTAACATATTTTTGAAAGAAATAGCCTAGCTGCCTCAGTTATAGCACCATGGTTGGCAGCACAGGATGGCCTCAAAGCATGAAAACTGGATTCCTTACAGAGCAAATTAATCCAGAAGAGAAATTCCTGAAAGCTGATAATGTGCTCCAATCATCATATTAAGGTCCTGAGACAAGACAAGAGGGATTTGAGAATATAATCCTTGAAATACTTGTGGTGTGGACACTGCACCACCAGCACTAACTACAATCTGTAAAACCACTCTGTTGATTTGACTCTCTAATGTAGGCATAGCCACATTGTAAAAAATAATCTCCATTATTCAAGTGCTATCTGAATTGTGTGGAATATGTGAAGGAGGACTTGATGTCCTGTTCCTATGGTTGAACAGAGAAGGGAACTGTGTCTCTATTCCTGTGAAGTCATTCTACAGAGATCTTCCCAATCTCATCCAGAACAGAATTCTCCACAAACTGCTAGCAAGATACCCTCTGGAGGAAATCAGTTCACAGAGGAATAGTGACAGGAAGGATTATTATATTGAAATGGAGGTCTACCAACTAAAGCTGAAGTATTTTATTCATCTTTTAAAATCAAAAGCTGAATGAAGGCAGGATTTAGGAAAGGACAAACAGTAAAATTCAGTAAAATCTAGAAAGCCAGAAAGCAAAAGGCCAGGCCAATGTGGTAGAAGAATGTGCCCCAGGAATATTCTTTTTACAGGGAAAAAATAAGCTAATTAATGATAACCTAAATTTATGCTGAAGTTTTTCATTAGTTTATAAACAACATATGATATTAACAATAAGATCAGTATCAAGAACCCAGATTTCCAGTTACTCTACATAGGCTGGCACATAATTCTTCAAACACCAGTTTATTTAATTACACAATCTCAAAGCACTCCAGTAATGCCATCATTTCATATGTGGCAATTCTTTCCTTATTACACATTTTCAATAGCACCAGATATATTCTTTTTCAGCTTCATCTGAAAAACTAGCAGCTGCTTGTTTTCTAGTTTAAGAGAACGAAATAGCCAATGTGGCAGCATGGAGTGTCTATTGTGTGTTTATTAGGTGCAAAGATTCCCAACATATTTCCAGAATCTGACCATTTATATCACATTTTAAAGTAGTTTTGTCTATTGCTATTTTTATATCTCAAATATTTCCACATGTGTTCCACATCAAATGTGAGTATCCCTTTTGAAACTGAGCATATATACTATTAGTAAAAGCAAGATTCAAATTGTTTATAAGACTGAGATCCCTGGCTGGTGCAGATCAACGTAACTATAGTGGTTTCAGTGTAAAACCCTGTTAGTCAAGACCATTTTTGCTGGGATATAAAGCATTTTCTTTCAGTTCTACATCTTTTCTAGTAATTTAACTGGGTTGATTTGAAATAAACAAAAAATATCAATCCAATTTCTATAAATAAATGTCACTCATAAAAGAGCATGAAAGTATTTTCATATTTTTCCAAGTTGTGTTATTTAATGGAAAAAATGCCTTTGTAATTGCTTAATTAAATTGGATAATTTTATGAAAATTTCTTTTAAGTCTTCATATCTTTTGTAATTTCGAAAATCTGTTTTAGACTCCATTTTATACAGGAGAAATCAATTGTGGTAAGTGAGCACAAAAAAAAGTAGTCTAATGTTCTACTTCTGGCTGTAGAACTGTGTTTGAAAACAGGAGTTGGCTTTTCTGAAACTAATTTTTATTTCATGTAGTCAACAAACAGTGGAATTATATAAAAAATAGAAATTTGTAGAAAGCCATGCCTCATAAAATCCCTGGGGCATGTACTGTTCTGACTTATTCCCCATGCAACCTCATTGAAATCAAGTACCCATGGACTTCTAAAAAATATTTGCTTATCCTGATGGACATCCAAAGTGTACCAGCAATGTCTTTTATAATCTGTGTTGCATTAGGAAGAATCTAAATGTTTTACATTGCATATCACACTTGCATCCTATTAATAGGCACTATAGACTCAGATGTATTTTTAGATTAAGCCTCTTTGGCACTGAGTTTGTCAGAGTAAACAGCTCATTGCATCTGAAATTAATTCCTAATATAATGTGAACAAGAATAAGAAAAGCTGAGGCAGAATAGAGTGGATGAAATTCTCTACTGTCTTGTGAATACTTAGGCCCAAATTTTGTTGAATTATGTGCACATCTATGCACTCAATAAGATCGTTTTAAGACAACTAATTACTAAGTATACATTATTTGATGTTATATCCAATATAATGTACTCTGGAGGCTTCTGTCCTTTTATATTTATTTGCTTTCTTGTATTCTTCAGAACTAATATAACCAGATGAAAGTATAATATAAAATTTATTAGCATTTATACAATTTCTTTAAATAATTCACACCTAAAAGGTGCCTCAACCACAAGAGGTTTTTTGCATTGCTTCACAAAATGTGAAAGATTTAAAGGCAACTAAGCATTTTACCAAAGCAAATACCTGACCACATTCTAAATGGAATAGGAGCAATTATATCATGTGACATCCATTGTCTTTAGGAGAGAAGCTGAGCCCGAGGCAATGCAACAGTTAAATAGCATGGGTTTGGTAGAAAATGAAGTCTTTAAGGTTTCATAATCCTTCTTCTGTTTAAAACTGTAGACAGAGGCACACTGTTTTGCAACTCAAATTTACATAAAATCATTATATCTATCAAGGAATGGAATATCTTTGTTATCAAAAGAAAATAAGTCAAACTTGATGATCTACATAAACCTTAGTGAGCTGTACAGTGGGGGAGGACAGGACTGTTATTGACTGCCATAATAACAATAATCACAACATAGATGATAATTGTAATGATAATTGTCCTGGTATAGTACAAATGTAAACAAAATTTAGGAGACAGGCATAGTGAGCACTATTATTATGACTTCTTTTGCACATTCCTCTGAAGGCTGTAAATTTGTCATACCTCCTATCAGAAGTGTCCTTTCTGTATGTATCTTTGTTGTGGGCAGTGCTTTCTGATCCAGAAAATAGAGATGGGGAGGGAATTATTCAGGAGCATATGACTCAATGGAAAGGGAACTATTTTGAAACAGAAAGCAGATGACATGTCAAACAGAAATGTTCCAATCTGCAAATAAATACAGGAGGAAATCTAACAGGTGTTACAACTCCAAGTCTTTTGATGTTTCTCATCTGCATAAAGGATACAGACAGGGAAACCAGCTGCAAATATGTTAGGTTTACTGAAATACAATACGAGAGGGAGCACTAAATACCAGGTAGTTATCGAGGGTACAGAGAGGTATTTGGGATCGTCTTTGCAGAGTAATTGCACAACACATGTTAAATCAACATATGGTTCTAACAGAGGATGGAATAAATAAATCCTTTTAAAAACAGGCTTAAGGAAAGAGAAGAAGTATAACTTAATAGATCAAAACTTTTTACAGGGGGAGGGGGAAGGCCACAAAAGGAAACAAAAAAAGGGAAATTACTGAGTCCAGAAGCAGGGGGCATGGCTGTGGAAATTATAACAGTTATAGAGAGACTTTTTTATTCACATTCATTTGTATAACAGTATGGCGGACAGGAAAGTTGGAGAAATTATTAATTTACAACAGAGAGCAACATGACCTTTTGTAGAAACTCTAAATTTGAGAGGTTGACTAGGTCATTGAATTTATTATTCTTCTTCACACTCTGCAAAAGATTAAAAAAAAAGAAAATAGGATTTTTGATTAATCCTTAGGTACTGATAAGAATGAATTCATTGCAATTTTCATTTCTATTTCATATGTGTTTATGACATACTTTTTTGTCGTAATTATATCATGTTATATTTATGACATTTCCATCTGTATCAGAATATGATATCAGCAATTTTAAAAAAGTTGAACAGTAAAATAATATAAAAGTGTTTGTCCCATTCTTTATAACTTACCCTCAGAAAAAGGGTCCATGTCTACTGACATAGTTTGTAAATTCAGTTGTTCATTTAACAAAAATTACCTAGTCTGGGCTTTGCTATGGTTAAGCTCAAGTTCAAACCTTATTACAGTGCTCTATAGAGGAGGTAAGAGCTAAAAGAGAAAAAAATCATAAGAAAGCACTTTAATTGTTTCAGCAAATTAAAAAATATTATTATAATGACACTTACTTGTAGTAAAAGGATTCGATTAATGACACAGTGAAGATCATAGAGTCATAGAATTGCCTGTGTTGGAAGGGGCTTTAAATACCAAGTTTCAACCTCTTTGCCATGGATAGGGACATTTTCACTGCTAAGGCTGCTACGAGGTCCATCCAACTTGGCCTTAAAGATAAATTGAATTGAATCTTAAATGTTTTTGTTTAAAACCAGCTGAGAATTAATCTACAAACAAGACCCTCCTCTCCTGCCACCCCCTCTGGTGAGAAAGGGCCAAAGGCAAAGGCTATTGGTTGAGATAATTCCCTGAAAACAATGAGCCATGGGATAAGCAAAGAACAGTAACAGCAACAATATTAACAAAAAAATATACAAAAGAGAGGGTGATTTACACACAAAAATGTGCTCATCCCCACAACCCATCTCCACTTGGCAAAAAAAAAATATATGAACATTATCACAGTTGGTGCCACACAGCCTTCTGAAGAAAGGAGAAAGAAGAAAGGAGAAAGGAGAAAGAAAAAAGGAGAAAGGAGAAAGGAGAAAGAAAGGAGAAAGGAGAAAGGAGAAAGGAGAAAGGAGAAAGGAGAAAGGAGAAAGGGGATAGGGGGAAGGGGATAGGGGAAAGGGGAAAGGAGGAAGGACAAAGATGCCACCACAGCTGGCATTCCCCTTCGTCAAAACTGGGACAACAAAAGAAAAGATGGACAAACCTCCAAAAACCCCCAAACCTCACAGATTGTCTGCTCCATGCTGCTCTGGCCCACTGCCGGTCCTGTGGTGCCCAGGATGGCAGGGCTGGGCTCGGCTCCCTCCCGCGCAACGCCCTTGGTCGGGCGCGGCTGGGATCACACTTGGACTCATGTTCTCCCTGGGGATGGGAAGGCATTAGTGGAAGAGGGGCAGAATCTACAGCACTGGCCGCTGGCAACTTCCCTCCCCTTGGCAGCTATAAGAAAATTAGGACGATACCCAAAAGGAAATAAATCTTGGATCTTATTTCTGTAGGTCATCTGGTCCAAACCCACTTCTCCCACTCAAAGCAGTACCAGCTTCAGAGTCAGCTCAGCTTACTCAGGGTTCTACCCAAATGGAGTTTGAGTTATGCTATTTCCACAAGGGTATAAATTTTCACAGATGCTTTGGGCAACCTGTTCCCATGTTTGAGCAATTTTATTGTGAAATTTTCCTTGTATCTAGCCAGAATTTCTCTTACTGCAGCTTGTGCCTATTTCTATATTTTTCCTTTTTTTTGTCCTGTGAAGTAAAAACATCCATGAGTCCTTTTTTCTGCTAATCTCCCCCCAACAAAAAAACTCCAGAAACAGCTAGAAAAAAACCCCAAAGATCCCAAGCCAAAAGCTTTCTTTCAACCTAATTTTTAAAATAAAACCACTATACCTAGGTCATAATATTTTCCTTCACTGAAGGTTTCCTACCAAACAGTGGCATAATATGTATGGAGCATGTCTTAGCCACAAACAAGGCATGCATATGCCACAAACTGGAAAATCTTAAATGTTATTTGAACTGTTGTCAAGGAAGATAGAACATGACAAATTCAAAACTAACAGCAGTAAGTATATGTCTATGTTCAAGAAGATATCTTAGGGAAATAAAGACGATACCAAAACTTCAGTAATCCTAAATGAAGGGAATAAAAACTTAGTAGGGAGAGGGAATCTTGGAGCTCTTCATACTGATGCATGGAATTTGGTTGAGATACTGTTTGTATGGAGATATATAGCAGAAAACATGAAAAGAACCAGTCCTAAATAGTTTTAAATTTAAAAACATTCTAGCAGCAAATCACGGATCGTCCCAATCATTCAGGAGTATGAATTTGTTAATCTTCAAAATATTCATACAATTCATAATATTATTACAGCTAATTGACATTTTCTTCAGTAGAAAAGTTTAGCTTTTCTCTGAAGATCAAAAAAAAAGGAAATTAGTGTTTATAGGGGAAATTATCAAAACCTCAGTTTTTTACTAAGAAACAGTATAAATCTCCTGGGTGAACAATTTTTAACAATTTTTTAGTCTTGTCAGTGTCACTGTTATCATAAATGCTCTTTGACTACATTCATCTTGAACGAGTCATGAAGCTAGCCTCATTTCTTGTTTAACAGTGAATTCTTTCCTAGTGTCACTGTGGTTTGTTGCTATTGCCCCTCAGTTATTCTCTTAGATCTTTGTATATATTATATTTTAATATGCAGAATGTGAAATATTTTGGATCAGATATTATTTACGGTTAGAATGGTCAGGAACCACAGATGTTCATTAACAACAAAAATGAACTTAGTTTTCTTCTTTATTTGCTGTTATAACTGAGAAAAGATTAAACTAATCCAGATGTGTCTATGTCTTTAATTCCATCTGTGTCAGAGACAGTAAGGCTCTGGTCATCAATGAATTATTGCATATTAATCTCCAGAGTGTTTGATGTTACTTTTTGTCTGATACTCTGTTAAAATACACATTTGTTCTCAATCCTTTGAGTAAATCCTGAGAATTTAACTAAGTATTTCTTAACATTCATTAATTGTGGGAGTTTTTTCCTGCTGCCAGCTATGTTTTTGCAGGAGTGTTAATTATAGGAAAATATTCCAAAAAATTTAGATGAAGAAGCTATGAATTTCAGTCCCAAACTCTTTATGGCAAGAGAAATAAATACAATTCTTGTAACAGTTTGCAGACTTGAAATAGATCCTTTGTGCTGAGATGTATAGAGATAGTTATCTTTATAATCTCTGATTCTAATGACCTCCAAAGCATCTCTGGCAATTTGTAAACTAGGGTTTATTTTGTCTTTGTCTTTCTTTAAAAAATTATTTTATTAAAAGAAAAATGTATGATTGCTTTACTTCACTTATTAGATGAATGTTTCACAACAGTAAAATCTGCTATGTATGCTCACCACATGTGCAAAATATGGTTAATTACCATTGTTTAAGTTTTACTAGAATAAAATCTAAAGAGAGTCAGACAAGCAGAGTTAATTACTTATTTTTATGATTTTTGGATTGGACAATTAAATGGACAAGGGCTTAACAGAACTTTTCTGTACACTGACATTATTCAGTACTCAGCAGAGCTTAATCAAAATACTTTCCAACTAGTAGAGATAGAAATTGCAAGAAGTGGGTAAATCTACAGGTCATTCCCATAAGTATCTTTGAAGCAGTGCAAGTAAGTGCCAATTCTTCCTGTGAACTTAGGACAAATTTTTTCGTGGGTGAATAAAAAAATTTACAAAGAAGGTAATATTGCATGGCAGTATTTTAGTCCATGTCTTTCAGAATAGTTAAACTTATGGATTTATAACAGCATAATCTTCTATAAGGTTATTAAGGAGTGATAGAACCTTGGTAGCTCAACCTTATTCGGAGATACTGGAGGTTCTCCATGCTCCCACTACTCCTCATGCTCGGAAAGTTTGGGACCTTCAACTTTTGCACGTGATTTATATAGGCTAACCACCAAGTTTTCCATATGTTAGCTATGTTTACATTTCTTCCCTGGGAGCCAAATTGCAATGAATTTACAAGGCTTTTATGTTCCAGTGCCCTGAGATCTATGTTGGAAGATTTTTTAACTACTGACTTGGACTGGTGAAAGAACATAGACCAAAAGAACAGCAGACTTATATTCCATCTTGAAGAGACTGTGTCCAATAATACATCTTCACAGAAAATATGCATTAAATAAATACACTGTTAGCCAGCACAAAGTAATATAGATCCAAGAAATGAGAACTATCATCTAGGAAAGACTGAGATTCAGTTAGTAGCTTCTCATAAAGAAAACATGAATCAATATCAATGTTGTATATGCTGGTAACCATGTTAGTTAATCAAATATTCTCTTGAAATCAAATTATTTTTCCAGTTCCACCCCCCTAGCAGTAATGGTAAACTGGTTATTTCTGTGACATCATTAAAGTTGTAATAGCCAAAATCTGGTACTGAGACTATAAAGGAACATATGACGTAGATGAGGAAATATGCTTCAGTACATTCATAAATACAGAGATTTTAAAAATGTAAAAATAAGTATTAGAGAGCAGCAAATTAGATGTTTGTCAGCAAACTTAATACTTGCAGTAGGAACTTGTATGCTAACCTATGAGCTGAAGTTAATGTTTTTTTTTCTGTTTTATATTTAATGCAAATCATCTCCTGAGATAGTGAAAGTGCATCTTTAACTTAGACAGCCAAGGGTAATTCTAAAATGGTACATATGAGCTCCAGATAACTTAAAATTTTATTTAATGTTATCTTTGATTCTTAGTCTCTGTCATAACAGATCAACTAGGAAATTCACTGGTTAATGCACTTGAACTTTTCACTAATGCTGACAGCTGAATTTCTACTTCCTAAAATTCATGTTTTGGACAAGTTTTTTTAGCTTCTTATTCTCCTAGCACAAACATTGGAGCAAGTTGGATGAATCAGTGCAGTTCCTTGGCATGTTGCTCCACCTGTTCCTCCTGCTTTCTCACGAAATCATCTTTTTTGTGAAAGTTACCACAGATTTTCCACATTTTAAAGTTCCTACATGTCAGTCTCATTCTTGTCAGGATCCTGAAAAGCTGGAAATGTTCCTTCACCTCAAGACTCATGTCAGTGGCTTTGTCACGTGACTATGCAATGAACCTATGCAAAAACCCTGAGTGAGAGTAATAGTGCTAGACTTAAATTTGAGACTTTATCTTCCCTTGTCTCGTCTTATGTAGTCAATGCTCAAAAGTTCTGTCCAATTCTACCTTGGACTCCCTTTTTTAATTGTCTCAAGAAAAGACTATGCCAAACCAACCTTATTGATGCTCCATATTTTCTCCTTGGCTTACATTGGTGACAATACTGTAAAAGGCTCTTTGATAGCCTTGGGAAGTGACCAAGTCTGGGTAGGTTTCTGACTGTTTTGGTGAAACATTCCCAGAGCTGATTGTAATGGTTCCTGACATGGTCATAAGCTGGTGCTCTGGCAAAAAGTCTCACCACTACAGGAATATGTCACACATATTTTGCCACATCTTGAAACTCTGACATTTCTTTTTTCTACTCCGAGCATATGAACAAATGTGACAAGCACTAAGCGAAAGACCTTGTTGATCCTGAATGCTTAGATGAGGAATTCCCCCTCCCTTTCCTCCCCAAATTAGCTTGGTATCATCTTTCCAGTTCTTGTATTCCTGGTAATCACAATATAAGTGAGAGCAGACTCAGGTTGCTGCAGGCAAGGGTGTTTGCAACATGAATGAAGCTGTGGATGGGCTACATGAGAGAAAAACTCCTGAGTTTTGACCTTTGCCTTCCCTTCTCCTATCAAGGAAGGCACTTAAGAAGAATGGCAAAGAAGTACAAAATAGAGCTGGTCTGACTTTGGTCCTGATGCTTCTGGCAGTGCCAAAGTGGTATAAGTAGAGCAAGCCTACCCAGAAATGGGCTTGATTTGAACATTCTGCCATTTTTTTTCCTTAAATAAACGGTGCAATAACTTTGATTGTAAAAGAACTGGTTTTTTAGATTAATGATCTGGCCTCAGCCACACATTTTTTCCAATAACAACTGTTCCAGCTGTAAATAAAACACTTGTAAGACAGGAAAAAAAAAAATCTCATTTTAGGCTGGGATATTTATCTAAAGTAACCTTGGCCTGCCAGAGCTATGATCTGTAGTGTACTTAGGGCAACACAGTGTTTGATCTCTTGCCTGAGAAATCATTTCTTATAGCACCTTGTTTGCAGCAAAGGGTAAACTGCTTCCTGGCTTGTTGGGCTAAGAAAATTGTTCCACCTGACAAATAAATTCAGCCTTATCTTCTTTTAAATACAGAGCTTTAGAATAGTCTGAAATGAACAAAATTACAGAGCACACTTATGACCTGCTCTGTTCTTGCTCAAATCAGACTTTTAAATCTTCTTCTCAAAGATTGTAACACACTAAGGCTATTTTTATAGTACACCTCATTATATGACCAAGATAATTTCTAAAATGTGTTTATGTAAAATAATAAATGCTTATAAAATCAACCAGTTTTTATTCTGGCCACATGACAGCAAGCTTTTATTTCCCCCAATATTCTTGCATTGCTGCACTATTTTCTGTTCCTCAACTGTAAAACAGAGATAATGAGAAAAGAAGTTGTGAGCAATTAAATAAAATAATAAAATCAATTCTATTGCAATGGTGTTGTAAGATGACAATGGTTTGTTGTTTTTTTTTTCTGTCTATTTTTTTCTTTTTTTCTTTTTTTTTTTTGTTTGTTTTTTTGTTTACTCAATCTTTATTTATCAAAATCTTTTCCATTCAAAGGAAGATATGATTAAGGAAAAAAAAATGCTGATTTACTATAAGTTGATCTTAAACCCACTAATGCCATTGTCTGGGACTCTACTCACTTGAACAGTGCAAAATTAATCTCTTAACAGGATCAGTCCACAGTATAAATCTGAAGCATGCCTTTATTTTGCTTGCTTTCCTTTTAGATAAAATTAAAAAGAAAAAAAAAAAAAAGAAAGAGAAAGGGGAAGAAAGAAAAGAGAAGAGAAGAGAAGAGAAGAGAAGAGAAGAGAAGAGAAGAGAAGAGAAGAGAAGAGAAGAGAAGAGAAGAGAAGAGAAGAGAAGAGAAGAGAAGAGAAGAGAAGGGAAAACTTGTCTATCAATCTGACTATCCACCATTTTTTTCCAAATATCTAACAAATCATGCTCCATTGCCTTACTACAGTAAGTGATGTATGTGTCTCACAAATAATATCAAGAATGATATTTTTCTCTGAGTTATATCCTTGATTTATCCCATATTTCAGATTAAAAAAAGAAGTTCAAAAGTAAAAAGAATTAGATTGTCAGTGTGTATACATTTTGACAAATGTCTTCTGTGTTTTATATTGGTCTTTTGAAAGGCAACTGGATTTTTTTTTCACTTTTCCCTTTTTGCATTAGCTTTGTCATGAATCCAGAACTCTAACAGAGAGGAAGTAGAATTTAGTGAAGTAGAAAGAATGCATTTATTTCTTGTGGTTTTCTATTCCCCATCTTGCTTAGAATATTGCCACACTTCTAGCTTTTTATGAACTACTTCCAGGCTGATTTCTTTCAGAGCTATTGCCATTTGCACAAGCAGTTTTATACTAGAGCATCCATTAGCAGAAAGTATAAATACAGGAGGACATTACACATGATTTTATAGCAAGCAGGATATAATTCACTTTTAAATACACCTTTAAAAATACTCAGCAAAAAGTTCAGCTGATAAGCTAATTTAGCATAGACTTACAGGGACCATCATATTAAGGTTTCTCCTCTAAATTTTGATATCTATGTTTAACTCTGAAAGTGCTATCTTGTGTTGCATTGAACTTGAAAGCATTGAAGAAGGGCAAAGTTAAAGTGTATTCTTATTTTTTTTCCACAGAAGTTCCTAAGGCAAAAGGAGATCCCTGTGATTCATTTGCTTTTCATGTGTTAAACAGGAATTAAAGTGAAAAGTTGGTATTAGGTCCATTAGTCCTTGAATCTAAGTGCATAAACACCCATTTAGAATTTTTCTGCATGTTTGTTCATTCCCACATTTTGCTTTGCTTGCCAGCAGTTTCCAAAAGATGTGTTTTCTCAACTCAATAAGAATAACAGACCTCTCACAGCCGAAATTAAGGTGTTGCAGTGACCCTAAGCCACACTTTTTTATAAAGGGTCCCTAAACTACCATTCAGGTTTTGATATGGAAAAAATACTGTTGTTGTTACATTAAAAGCTAAAAAGTAGTAGTAACTAAATTCAGTCACTCTGAAGAACAACCATAAACTGGTTAGTTTTCATGATCATCTTTAATAGTCATTACTATTGAGAAATAATTCCTTTAATTTCATTCAGGTCAGTTAATAAAGCTTCTGTAAATCTCTGCATATATGGAAAGATATTAATATTATTTTGTCCTATCTCACATAGAAAAAATGAAAGCTCCAATTACCAAATAAAGGGTTGGGCATTTTTTAAGTTCATTAATAATGGAGTGAAGAGACCTCAAGAGTTTTAGTGCTTAGTAGCTTTCACTGTGCTCAAGAAATAATATTTATATGTTACTATATTCAGCATACAGATAAGATCGCAAATTTAGTTTATGATTGCTTGTTTGAACTTGCTCCTCTGTCATTATTCCAACCAGATACAGTGCAGATATTTTCTCTGTTACACTGGGAAGAGACACTGCTCATGTGGCTGCGTGAGTATATGAAACAGAAAAGATGTGAAGTGGCAGCATCCCAACATGTATCCTCTGGTCAGATCCCAAACCCTATTGAAAAGGAGAGCTTCAAGTAGGGTTTATCCGTTTGCAGAATGAAGTTACTGTAGATGCATAATAAAGGTAGTTTGTATCATGATATTACATCGTGGATACAGCATAAGATTTGAATAAGTTCATTTATGGGCAGAAACACCATTTCCTGAAAAAATTGTCATAAAAAAAAAAAAAATCCACTTTCTCTTCCCCCTCCCATTCTAACCACATTATATAACATGCACATAAGAACATAATGGAATAATTAAATCACAGAAAATTGTCATCAAGCCCTTCACTGTCACTATTCAGTCAACCTAGGCTTTGTACCTGAGTCACTTTGTCACAGAGACACTTGTTTGGTTGCAGTTTATATCTCAGACAAAAGTTACTTTCCTAATTTTCATGCTATAACATGCAGTTTCCATGCCTCTCTTACTTTCTTTATATATAACTGAAGAGTGAAGTTTTTATTCTCCTTGGTTGCACTTTGAAGATAGGTGCCTACAGTTAGACACATTCATTTGGTAGGCTGTTTTCCAGATATTTTTCAAAACCAGATAGACTTCAGCATCTGCTGATCTGTGAAGACTGTTGGAGCTCAGCACCCATGAAATCCAAGCTTTGCTTTTCAGTGCTGACCAGTAACTACAGAAATGTAAGCAAAGGCATTCAAAGTTTTCCACTAGAGGTTTAAGAAATAGAAAGAGGAGTTACATTTACCTCCAAAAGATAATAAAGTCAGCAAGTGCTGGCAAATTCAACATGGTAAAAGAATTCCAGATACTGCTTTCAAGTGTTAACAAATTATTCATTTAATGTGGAAAATAAAGTATTCTGAATTTTCTAATTCTATGCCAGGAAATATAAGCTTCATATTATGACAAGATGACAAGAGGCCTGTATGAGAACTCTGGTCCAAGGAGATCAGATTTTGAAGGGTGAACTAAGGATAGAAGGCTGTTTAATAGAGCTTAGTGCTGGGTGAAACAAAAGTTTTCTATTAAATCTGACAATAAAAAGCAGTTTCTGCAGAGAGCAGAATGATGAAAGTCACGCACCTTTCTTTTTGGTTTTTTGTTGTTTGGCTTTGGTGTTTTTTTTCTTCACATTTTATAATCTGAAAAACATTTCATTAGAGAAGTGCATGCAAGTTTCCTTGCTGTAAACTCTTTTGTTCCCCTTTATGAACTTTAGTATAATATATTAAACTTCTTAAAGACTGCTTATTTTCCGAATGCATTATGAAAAGTAGGTTTTGTTCTTATAGTTGTTTTGTTTTGGTGCAGCGGGTCTGGGTTTTTAAAGACTTTTTTCTGGTTGAATATACTACTCATTATACTGACATATACAGCCAGATGAAATATCTAGTGCCTTTCATACATTGTGTAGGTTAAGGCTAATGAAAGTCAAAGAAAACTATCACAAACTCTGCTGTAAACAATTAGGTCTTAAAGTAGTCCAGTAGCTTGTGTTGAGGGGTCCCTTCAACTCTGGAATTAGCTAAAACACTCAGATTTCAGATTGACCACAGCCAGAGAAACAAAATTAATTTGCTAGTTATTCAGAACTCACCCACAGCAAATGTAAGGCTAAACCAAATAAATACTACATTTTAATTAGTCCTAAACATCAATACCACCTTTACTAGGTCTAGAGAGATCAAGAGATGGAAAAGGTAATGCATGATTTGTACCTAGATTTCACATTCACTCTAGAAGGTTTTTTCTTGGTGTTTCACAGTGAAAAGTTACCAAAAAGATACATGCCATTCTGGCTGGGGTGCAATTGCTGCACCAAGTCCTTTCTCCTTTACTGTCCTAGAAGAAACCTGGGTCTGACCAAAGTATGTAAATCTGTCTTGCAGCTTTATTCAGGCTTATATTTGCATCCTTTCCCTTGTGTAACAGGGAAGTTGAACAGACGAAGTCAGGATGTATCTTTTAATTTTTGATTAACCTCTTCTACCTCGTCTTAAACCTGGGTAGGAGTCACCACCTTTTCAGCAGATATAGTGAAACCAGATAAAAGACTGTTCTCATGCCTACACAACTTAAACAGTTTTTTTTTTTTTTTCTATCTTGTTTCCAAGAAAAAAACATTTCTCTTGATTGTGTTTATTAAAATTTTATAATCAATTATATAAAATATAACAATCACAGGTGTAGTTCATTGCTAATTCTTAGCTGAAACAATATTTACCTTTATCCGTTTAAGTCACAGATAACATAAGACACAGCCTCCATACAAGACTTTTAGAAATATTGTATGAAATAGATTCCTATTATTAAAAAAAAAAAAACAAAACATTCTAAGAGCAGGAACTGTTGCCCTGAAGCTGGATGGACGTACAAGAGCTGTAGGACATAACTTTTAAACCCTAATTTTCATGATACAATAAATACTATCTTTTTGAAAATGTTTTATCTCCTCTAAATTTAAGCACATTTCTGTGATTGTACATTGTCCTTCAAAATGAACACTCAAGTCCGTTAAAAATACAAAATTACAGGGCTCAATGAAAAAGCTGTTTGTTTAGAGCAGGGAACTAGTGAAAGCAAAGACAGCAATGACTGTGTAAGAGCTGCATTGAATCCTTTGAAACACTGATCCATAATGACAACGTGTTAAACTGTTCAAGAAGATCTGTGCTTCAAATTGGCAGTGTCAGTTCTTCAGTCATATCGTGCTCACATGTCTACGTGGACACTGCTTGTACTGTGTGCAATAAAATCAGCTTCAGCTTTGATTGTAAGAGATCTCCACTTGCATTTGCCCAACAGAGGTGCTGCTGTAGACATATAAATATGCACAATATGAACAGAAAAATCTGGGTAGCTACATAAAAATAGTAGTAGTATTATTGATTACATAAATTTCACTATATTCTTTGTCCTGTTAAAAATAAGATGTGAAGAAATTGGCAAAACTGTGTACATTTCATCTATGGATTTTAATATATTTAATAATCAAGTATATGTGCATATATATCACAGAATCACAGAGAGATTTGGGTTGGAAGAGATCTTCAAGGTCATCTAGTTCCAATCCCCCTGCCATGGGCAGGAGCACCTTAAACTAGACCAGGCTCCTCAGAGCCTGACTTGAACACATCCAGGGCCAGCACAGCCATGACCTTTCTGGGCAACCTCATTCAGTGCCCCACTATGCTCACTGCAAAGGATTTCTCCATAACATCTAATCTAAATCTACTTTCTTTCAGTTTAAAGCCGTCCCTCCTTGTCCTCTGACTACATGCTTTTGTAAAATGTTCCTCTCCACCTTTCTTGCAGGCTCCCCTCAGGTACTGGAAGGCCACAAGTGGGTCACTGGGTCACAGAGTCTTATCAAGAGTTATCATAGACATGAATGAGACAAGGAGGACGTGTCCTAGATAGATGATTGTTCATGCTTAGGTGAATCAAACTGCAGCTAAAGGGTAGGCTTCTATCCCTGTCTATACTAAACATTTCAAGTACTTTTGATTAAACAAACCAATCTGTATCATCAGTTTGGTTTTTCTGCAGCTCTTGTAGCTCTAATCTTCCTTTGACAAAAAAGAACACTGAAACCATATATCTCCCTTTGTTTGCCCGGCCTGATGTAAAATACTAAGTGGCGCCATCTGATCCATTACTTTACTTACAGCAGCTCAAATATTAAGATTTCTGTGCAGATCCTGCTTGTTTATACCGTGTGACTTGAATTTGTGTGGTCTGCAGGCTTTTGCTGTGAGGACAGAAAACAGTTATTTCCTATCTGCTCAATAAAAGGGGATGTAACATCTCATGGAATCATTATGATCACAAATAGGAAGAATAACTATGTCATATTGTTATAATGAAATAGAAGGACTAATTTATCCAAACATTCCTATGCCTTAAAATTTAACTCTACAATAAATTGTGCTAAACAGTTCTTCTTTTACATAACACTTTGCTACAGAAATTTGCCTTATCAGTACAACAGAGGACATTTTCAAATACACTTTATTCTGCATTATTACGTAAAAGAGAAGTTTTGAGCAACTCGTGTTCACAAAAATATTACTTTTTTGTACAAGAAATATATCCTTTATAAATATATATATATGTTGTATTGCATAATTACACAGTATAATATACATTGGCTGCTTCTATTGTTCCTTTGCTAAGTCTGGTATTATAGAATATTGATTTCTTTGCTTTTAGTTCATTTGAGAATAACTAACTCTGGGGTTCTTAATCTGTTTCCAAGAGTCAGCATCATTCTTATAATCATCTGACAACACCACTATCATGTTGATAATGCAGCCACAGTTGTAAATGCACTTTATAGGACTGAAAACAACATTGTGTCTGAACAGTACTACATTTATTTTATCATCTAGGGAAACAAATAATAATCTCTGATTTCTTATTTAATTTCCATTGTAAGGAATTATGCTTTTAAACTTTATTTACTGCTATTGTTTGAATAAATCCGAATTATAAAATCTCTGCTTTTCGGTGAGGGGGAATATGTTATCATAAAATAGCATAAACACCATAAAGCAGGGTTAAGTCATTATAAAGCAGGTCTTTTGCTTCTTGGATTTTATATTTCAGTAAGTTTAAATGTAAAACAGTCTTAAACCTTGTTCCCAAATGATTACTGCAGTTTCTGAAGAATTGATTCTATAGCTTTTTTTTTTTTTGCTTTTTTTTTTTTGGTCCAGTATTTTAAACTTGAATCGGATCTGCAATAGCAATGATGGCATCTGGAAGGCATTTTAGAAACAGAAACTCAGCCAGAATATCAGCGGAATGCAACATGTGGACAAAGTGTGCTAACTTCATTTGTGCAACTTACATACTCTACAGCCTTAAAACTTCAAGATATCCTTTGATGTACACTGCTAGAATTCTGATGCAGAGTGTGTTTATACTGCATTTATTTCTTTTAATAGTATTAACATAGCACTCAGTGTATACTATAACCTGATTGCACTTTAAAGAAGGCTGATAACCTTGAAAGTAAAAAAAGTCATAAATTTTCATTTTTACTTTTGGATAAAGACAATCTGGTTATGTTACATCATTTGGAAAGCTAAGAAAGATTTTTTAAATTTTATTTTAACCTATTTTTTTCACAGAAATGAGATTTTGACTTTTCTGCTTGCTCAGAAATAGGTGTATTTATCAATTTTCTTCACTCAGAACATCTATATGAAATAAAAACAAAGCAATGAGAGATGCATTGAACACAATTATGTTCTCATATATTTTTATATTGCCAGGATAAGCTCAGAAGTACTTGACTCAGAAGTGCAGTTTAGCTATTTTTTTCCCATTTTTCTTGTCACCTAAGCTTATTAGCACAGGCCATGTTACAATTGCTGCAGTACAGTACAAGAGAAGCAGCACCTGCCCCTCCCCACCTGTGTGCCCATATAGACCCTCTCGTGACTCAGCCTGGACCCTTTGTAGCCATTCATCAGTTAGGTTACACAAAGTCAGTTGTACCAGTTGTGCTAAATTGATAATTAATTTGAACTTTCATCTGACAGCCCTGACACTGACTTATGTATAAACTGCAAGTCACACACTTCTGCCATAACTAGGAAGGTAAAGGAAGTCGTTATAAAAAAGCATACACAAGGATCTGTTGAGAAGCTGCTATTACCTGTGGAAAATAGTCAAGAACTATCCTGTTGTGCACGTTGTGGGTTTTCCAGTTCTCTACAGCTTTTGATCTTGGTTAATATTTATCTTTCATGTCCAAGTATTTAGGGAAGAAGAGAGAGACTGAAACAGATGAGTACTGAGCCTTTAACAAGCACAGGACCTGCTCCATAAATGGGATGACAGGTGGCAAAGGAAATGTAATGCTGAGAAATATAAAGCCATTTCCATTAAAAGGAAGAATAACCATAGGTACCCAAAATACTGAACTGGAAGAGGATTCTGAGTTTCTATTGCACTATTACATTTATTTACTCAGAAAATGTGCAAAATGTACAAATGAAAAATTAAAAACACATCTTACCATATATAATCTGCTTTGTCTCATTTTGTACTAATACAAAGAGTCAGTGAGCTTGACTATATAAAATGTGATAGATGTATGTCAGACTTTATATTTTCATCCTTTACAAATCAGTACTATAATTTTATATAATTCAAAATTCTTGAAGCTTAGGTTTCACTTCTCAAAAGGAAACTCAGACAAAATATATTGATATTTTGCCTAAATTTAAGTCAAAAATATGGGAATTGAAGTTTCAGAGACCACTGAAAATATCCTCAAGCTCTTCCCTTTGGGTCAAACACTAACTTGACTGGGTAAGTAATGCATTTTTATCCCGTTTCTGCTTTACTCACAGATCAGGCACAAAACTGAATTCTACAGAGGTTTCTCTAGGGTCTCATTTAAGGCCATACTATATTTAGCAATCTTGATTTAATAATAGTTCAAAATGATAAATCACAGAAAAGTGTTGCATTGTTGTAACCAGAGCACATTGGAAGATTATTGTGGATGTTCATCCTTTGTGTTGAAGCTAAGATCAAATACAGGGTTCCCAGGACCACGGCAATAAAAACAAACAGGTCTTTTTTTGTTTTCTGGGAGAGGATGAGGAAGAAAGGCATCAGCTATGGAAGTTTTTCTCACTAATCTCTCCAGTCCATGGGAATAGCCTAAGTGTGTGATGATAGAGTATGAGGAAAGCCTTGGGCTACCATATCTATTAAAACTGTCTTTGTAAATGGAAGAACTGGGGGGAAGAAAAATAGGTGTACATAAGAGAGAGCAATTACAATCCCATAATTGTAGGTACACAGTTTGTGGTAATTGGGAGTGGGGATGAGGCTGAGCCTCATCCCCAGTGGGTGAGAAGCAGGTGAGCAGCACTGACAGCAATGAGCCATGGAGTGCCCAGGTGCACTGACCAACCACAAAAGGGAACAGAGGGCACACAGGTTCAATGCATGAACATGAGGGTAAAAAAGGTTGGGCTAAAGAACAAGAAGGGCAGATGCTTGCAGCCTTCTGAAGTGGTATGATGTTACTCTGTATGGGCAGACACCTGAAGCCTTCTGACGTGGCATGGTGTTACTCTGGATGAGTTGAAGATTTCTGAAATTGTATGGTGTTACTCTGTGTATCATCTGGCCATCTCAGCTGTGACATATGCTGTGACACACAATGATAAGACTCTTCTCTCAGTGTGGTTCTCCAGTATAGTTCTTAAACTAATAGCTAGTAAATGTTTAATCCCAAGACTACTCCCTATACAGGAATATAAATTTGTACTGAGATGAATACAAGAATGTAAGTTTTCCTCTGTAGTTGAGTGCTTTAACAACCCACTTTAAAAGTTGGAGTTGTTCTTTCTGTGTGTAGCATAGGAACCTTGGACTTCTCCATGTAAGAGAGAGCAGGATCCAAAGGAAGTTGGAAATCCATGCCTAAACACCTTTTTTTGTCCTTGCCTTATGAAGAGAACATCTGCGAGATGAAAACTAAGCATTTGGTTAGCAATGTCTCCAGCAAAGCCATGGACCCTTGAGAAGTTATGATGTGTGAAGAAAGACAGGTATAGGCAAAGCCCCAGCATGCCCTTCCTGCCCTGGATCCCCTCAGGGTCCCTGTGGCTAATGGAGTGTCAAGGGAGGAGGAGCACATGGCTACAAGCCCCACTCAGGGGTGGCTGTTTCCAGCTGAGGCTCTTGGGCCTCAGCTGAGCCATAGCCTTGGCTGTGTCACCCTGGTGCTGCCAGCCTGCCTGCTGTGACCCCATCTTACCCCATGGCCCTGCCTGGACATCCCGGGGCAGCTCTGGACCTGGCTCTCTCACTGGGCCTGATCCACATCCCAGGCACATCTGAGGAGTTCAATGAGTTCAAAGTTCCTCAGTTTGACCAGTTAACTTGTATTCTTTGTGCTTCTCCCAGTGTCTGTATTCTAAAACTAAGGGAGTGTTGAATAATATTTAGTGATAATATTTGCAGATCTCTTTCCAGGGCCATATTAATCTTAACTTGAAAGTAAACATACACTCATCATGACTTAATGTAATTTTTCAATCTGTTTTGAACCATTTGAACCTATTTTACACATTGTTTATGAAATACATAAAAGCAAATATTCTATCAATTGTTATGGCTTGGCTAAGTGCTACATATTTAAATTCTTACATATTTTTCTCTTAAATACTCTTATGTATCCACTTCTCTTAAAACTCTAATGGAATTATAATCCTGTTTTATGACAGGATACTTGCTATCTCATGTTTTGCACTGCAGCATCAACAATACTTTGCACATTTCTTATAGCATTCTGCATTTAATATCAACAATGTTACATAAGGAAAAAATCACTCTCCATGCTTTGACTCAGTGTGTAATTCTATTAGCAATTCAGAGTGGGCTGGAATGTACTTCTGTCATCACTCAGCTACAATGATAAACTAATGTTTTCCTCCACCATCACAGGAGTATGTGAAAGCTGGCCTAAATCTCTGGAGGAGAGTTGGGTGATAATTATTTGCAATGCTCCATGAAAAATATCATTTTATATCCAAGTGAGCTTTGGTATCCACCTTATCTCCTTCATTACTAGTTTTTCACGTTTTTTTTCAATCAACTTACATTTTAAGTTCACCTCTGTATGTGTCCTTCTGTGAAGAAAAATGTTACCTTTACTTTAAAAAAAAAGTTGAATGACTTGTTCCATTATATTGTATTTCTGTCATGGCTAGTCAATCTGACTACTCAGTTTTGAAAGTTGTGTCATTTTGTGCCTGTCTCTAGATCCTACTCAATGAATCTTTATACCAATTTCAAGTTGTTTATTGTCTCACTGATGCCAGCAGCAGCATATTTTCCACTAAACCCTTACCTGTTTCCTGACAGCTTATGGGTCAGAATTAAAGAGAGGGCAGGGACAGGGTGCCACTATAGTGAGGGTCTGCTGAGCTGTTGCACCAGGAAGAACAAGTGGATGAGTCCCTCTATAGACAGGTAGGAGCAGACTCACATTCACAAGCCTGGTCCTCATGGGGACCTTCAAACATCCTGATATCTGTTGGAATGAAAACACAGCAGGGAATAAGCAATCAAGGTGCTTCCTGGAACATATTGATGATAACTTCATTCTCCAACTAATAGAGACCCCAGCAAGTAGAGGTGTTATGCCCGAGCTTGTTCTCATCAACAAGGAGGGTTTGGTGTGCAATGGAAGTCAAGGGCAGCCTTGGCTGCAGTGATCAGGGAAAGGTGGAATTCAACATCCTTAGGGCAGAGAGGAGGGTGCACAGCAATCTCACTGCTCTGGACTTCAGGAGAGCAGATTTTGGCCTCTCTAGGGATCTTCTTGGTAGATTACCATGATATAAAGCCCCAGAGAAAAAAAGGGGCCCAAGAAAGCAGATCACTATCCAAGGATTGCCTCCTTGAAGAGCATTTATGTAAAGCGGATTTATGTAAAGCGTTTGACTCTGTGCCACATGACATCCTTGTCTCTGAACTGGAGAGGCATGGATTTGATGATGCTAAAATCCCAGCATTAGCTACAAAAAGAACTAGAACTATAAAAACAAGGCATAACAATCTTAATAATGTCAGGGATGGAAGCAGTCTAAATTTCAGTAGAAGAGTACGAGCCACAAATTTGGAGACTGTAACAGGGGAATATTCACTCTGGGTTATGTGGTGAGATGATGTGCCCTCTGTGAAATGAGGATGCACTTTTCCTATGTTAATAACTCCCTAGCAGGGCATCTCAGAGCACATGCAGTTTCCAGTGTGACAGCAAAATACACCATCAATGGGGAAACACTGAGGCTTCCTACTCATCAGCTAATTCTTTCCTGGTTATTTTAATCTGGCTGTAGTACATGACATCTTTTTTTTTTTTTTTTTTCTGTAAAAGGTGATAAATAAACAGAATTATTCTTTTGAATAACTGTCTATCATCTAATGAACCTAACAACCTTACATCCTCCTTCTCAACCATATTGCACTACCTGAGTTCAGGCTGCTGATCTAAAATTAAGCAATACAATAACAGCCTGCTCTTAATGCTTAGTAATTTCATTGCTATGTCTTTTCTGTGGGTCATGCACTGATAAAGAAATGCATGCATAACACATCTTTGCATTGGCAAATAGGCCATCTGTAATGAGAATTGCTGGCTGAACTGTTTGGCGTTTATTTAGTTTTAGGTTCTTGGTGTCAGCATTCCTGCAAGGGCTGATTTCCAAACAATGGATGCTCAGCTTATCCTACTATCAAATTTATTTCAAGATGTTTCCTTACTGGAAACCAGAATGCACTAACAATTAGTCATAAACTTAAGAACAATCATTAGCACATTCATGTTGAATTATTGTGAAAACCTAATATTTTTAAAAAAATTATAAGATTGCTTTTTTATGAGCTTTTATATGGCAGTTTTGTTTGTTATGCTTCCTTTAAAACAGGAGTTTATAATGGAAATAAGGACACCCTTATGTACAGCCCTAAAACATGAATTACAGTCATAGAAATTCAGTGAAGCTTTATTGAAATCTCTCCTTTATTCTATAGAATGCTTCTCCAGGAAATTGGAGACTGTGATATTGTCATTTCCATTTCTATAAGTTTACTACTGCTAAGTCCTTTCTTCAGTCCTTCTGAATTTGAGCTCTGTTTACTCCACTGCATTTCAAAATAGCTTTATTTCTCATAACATCTGCTTTGTTGAACCAATTGAAAATATTAATTTCCTTCTGATATTTGTCATAATGTGTTGCTTAATAGGAATACTAAAACTCCTTGAATAAATTGCTGGAAGTTAGGCATATTCAGTCTCTGTTAGGCTTTTTATAAATCCATTCAACATAAAGGTAAGAAACTCTTCATTAGCTTTCTAACAGTCTATTCCCCTAAATTATTAATACTGTTGAATAAATTTCTGCAAGTCTAATGTACTTTATCTGAAGCATTTAAGACCATTTGCTATAGTTATTCAATTTACATCATGAACTTAGATATACCCATGTAGCCTTCATTTTAAGAGAGATCAAAATGAAAGATATTTAACCACTACAGCTTCTATGACAGTAAAAGAATGAATCAATACAACTAAGCACATGGTAATTGCCTTACAGTTACAATGTTTCCTAGAATTAATGAAGGAAACTGCTATTATTAGTCCTCTTTGCAGAAGAAAAAGAAAAATACTCCTTAAGTATGTGGCAATGGGGGAACTACTGCAAAGGTAGATGGTGAATATTTGCAATAATATGAGAAACTGAGAGTACATAATGGGAAACACTCCACTGGACTTCTGTTTTTATAGTAACAAGAATTGGAGTGTCCCTAGTACTGAATTCCTCCCTTTTATTCTTACTTTTGGACTGTCATGTCCTGAAATTATTTAACGTGGTACACTTGATAGAAACCCTCCCAAACATGGGCTTATGCCACTAGGATTCTACTAAGAAGGGGGTTTTTTTAAAGCCAGCTTCTTTTAAGCAAACAAAATTTGGGCTTGATTCATGTATTAGGAATCCCCACTGGGTTATGCTGTTTTCATGACTAATTTCTCTCTCTAACCACAGCTTTACAGCCTATGACCTTACAACAGCAAGCTGGCTGTAAGAAAACATGGGCTTGTTGTGCTGGTTATGCCTTTGCTCATGTTCCAGGTCCCCTGTGGCTTGTTAACTCTCCACACACATACTACTTCAATTGCCTCCAGGCCAACTGCTGTTGTTGAATTGCCAGGGATCATGAAAGTACCATGTCTCTACTGGACACTTTGGATTAAATATAAAGGAAATCATTCTAATTTATGTTAAAATCAATCTAGATTCAATCTAGAATCTAGATCTTCTCAATCTTCTCAATGTCATTGTATGAAACAGCATTCTCTAAAGGAGAACAAAATATTATTTTCAGCCTTTTGTAGTGTCATATGCAAACTGCAAATCTACTGCAAATTATATAGCTTTGATATTGTTATACTAATGACAGGGAATAGATGCCACAATGAGAGACCCGATAGAAAAGAACAGGTATTACATGACCCATTAGCACTTTATCAACTAAAAGTTCCTAAATATATATTCACATTCAATTATAACAAAATTACTTTTGCTGACACCTCACTGGGAACTATTAACTATACTGTCAAAACCTCTAGGTCCAACAAATCCTGTGTGATACCTGACTTTAAGAGAAAAATGCCATGTTACCATTCAAACATAAGTAATAACATTTTTGATAAAGCTTCCTCTAATCCTAAGTTTGGCTTCCTTATCCTGCACAGTTACAGAAATGCAAGTCATAACTTTATAATAAAACAGAAGCACCTGACCTGAAAGAAGTATGTGAGAATAGTTGTATGGTGGAGGCAAGCTCCTGTTACATAAGCATACATACGTAGGCATACATAAATACACACACACACACACACATATATATACACACACACATTTGTATTTTTTCTATTTGTGGTTGGTGTCTGAATGCACCACTCTATGAAATGGAATGGGTAGTGTGAATTCTCAGATCATTTATCCAAGTCATATAATCTCAAGTTTAATATTTCTTAGACTGGTGTATTTCTGGAAAGAAGATCTAAATGATGAGGAAATAGCATGAGAAATGTAGTAGATGAAGCCTTTGTGAACTCATGTTGCATCTCTGACCTACAATGATGTTGGGGCATGACATACTATACGTAAATCATCAAATTGAAATCAAGCACCTTTGATCATTAAAAAATCACATTGTGCTGCTTGCAAGAGTACATAAGATGTTAAATTTGGCTTCTGCACAAGCTTTAAATAGGGCAATTTAAAACTGTTTGGGTAATTCAGATGGGGTAATATTCCTTATTATTTCTGTATCTACAGGCTTGTTAATGGAAATTTTTCTTCACTTCTCTCTTCTACTGTAACATGTACAATTGCTAGCAGGAACTTAGTAATTTTCTCTCATATTCCCACAATACATTAAAAACACACATATTTGGACTCCATTTACATGGAAGGCCTTTGAAATGAGATTAAAATCCTATTTTTATGTAGTACACAAATGTATTCATTGATTTTCCAAGGACATTAGTAAGATGCAATGAAAACAAATGTTTAATTAAAAAAATAAAACTCAGATTCAGGTAGCCTATTTTAGATGTTCAGAATAACATGTCATCTCAGTATAATTAATCTGGGCATAAAATTTATTCAGTATGGATCTCTGTTCTGGCTGGTTGTGTAGAGTGAGTCAATGATTATATCTCCTTTTGATTGCTTTTTGAGTTTAAGGTTCTCAGTAAGGAGATTTCAGCAGAATACTGACTCTGTTATAATTAGAAAATGGCAAAAAACCACTCCAACATGGTCATAGATGTGGGTTATCTTCTTTAAGATGCAGAGTACCTGAATAAAACCTTTACAGTTCAACCCTTCCTTCATAATTCAGAATTATTCTCAGGCCTTTTCTCAGGGGTATCTATTTCCAGACCCCTGAAGAAGGAAGTACCATTTGTATGTCTTGGTGAAATGGGTTACCCCCTTGGGTGGAGGCAGGTCTAGATCTTGTTTCCTTTTCCAGGAACCCAGTCTGGCCAAATCTTAATATCTAGAACCACATCTAAGGCTGGTCCAATCCAATGGTTGTACCTCTGGGGAGGAGAAACAGAATCATGTCTCAAAATGAGAATTATCAGCCCCTTTCAGTTTGTATCACTAAAAGTGAAAAGTGTACCTTGCATATTTTCGATGCTTCTATTCCATGTAAATCCCAATACAGATGGAAACTAGGGGGTCTGAATCTTTCTGATTTTCTAAGTGTTCTAAGACTTAAGTGTTTTCTCACTCATTGATTTATATGCTACAAAAGTAGTATATATGACACTTCATTAGTTAATGCATAATTAAAGAAATAAACATTCTTACTGATGGCTTAACTTCTTACACTGGTATACAAAATGAAAGGCATATTTGTGATACAGTTGGTTGTTAATGGAAATGACTGATGACTGAAAGGAAAGTTCAAGTTTAAACCAGGAAGTATTTCTGTATTCATCAGCCCAGGATGAATAAGTGAAGCAATTATTAAGATTTTTAGCAAACAAGCAAAATGTTTATTGTGTCACTCAGACATTGAATGACTTGTTACAAGCATCTATATTGAATTAGAGAACCATATTGAGTTTTAAAACTATGAATATTAAATGTTATCTTCCAGGCTATTGAAATATTACACTTTTCCATTTTGACCTCAAGCAACCCTTCATTAAATTTCACTGCATGAAGCTATTCTCCGATAAGTCATCAAGACAAGACCTTCTAATATTTGAGTACTAATTTTAGATGCAACTGTAGTGTTAGCTTTTGTAATCCATAATTGATTTAATTTCTTTAATGCAATAAGTGTAACTGTTAAAGTAGTTTAATTTCCTAATTTACAATTTACCAGACTGAATGCTAGGTCATCCTTTTGTTTTTCTTTTTCTTTCTCTCTTTTTTGTTTTGTTTTGTTTTGTTTTGTTTTGTTTTGTTTGTTTTTTGTTTTGCTTAAGAGCATTAAGCAAAATGATGTGAGTGACCCTGATAATAAAGGCTGAACGGTTACACCTAACACAGAAAAAATAAGAAGAGGTGGCAGTAAAAGACAAAGGTAGAACATGACAGGCAGGTGGATATGGGAAATGCAAACCAAGGAAGCACTCAGAGTAGGGGCCAAGTTGATGGGTTGGACTCAAAGATTAAAAGTATGACCTGAAAAATGTAAAACAAAAGGTGAAATATTTGAAAGTGAATATTTGAAAATATATAAAGAAATTTTTTCTTAGAAATAGAACTTACCAGAGATGTGTTATGTAATCATCTGATGTCTTTGAATAAAATGGCTGTAACTAAGATACCTTTTTCTCAGAAATCATCTTTTTTTTCATTGCAATTTGTGTATTATCCGTACACTGAAGATAAGCAGAATCATCACAAAATACATTTCTTCCCCAAAAATCCAAAATTAATTGGATTGGTTTAGTTTGTTTTTCTGGAGGTATTTTTTTTTAATGATTTAAGATGCTTTGGGTTTTTAAAAGAAATATCTTCTTAGAAAAATCTGACAATATTATTCAACATGTTAAAATGAGAATGGAAGGCATTATTTTTTTTTATTTTTGAGAAAGTTATAATTGGCATGTGAACAATTTTCATGGAGAAAATAAAGTTAAATTTAATGCGTATAGTTGGTCTTCGGAAACACCTTTTTCAGTCGGTTTGTTAGGTTTGTGTTTCATCTGAAAATTAGTACATTCAGGTATAGCTCATCTGCCTCACTTCTGATGCAGTATTACAGTAAGGAGTAATTTTAAAGGATATCTCCTATTTTAAGACAGCTGTAATTCTTCCTGTGATCTGGATTTTACTTTTTACAGTGTATTCAGATGCTAGCAACACTGAAGACAAAAGACCCTTAGGGCATTTTC
This sequence comes from Vidua macroura, assembly GCF_024509145.1. Taxonomy (NCBI): domain Eukaryota; kingdom Metazoa; phylum Chordata; class Aves; order Passeriformes; family Viduidae; genus Vidua; species Vidua macroura. Next base: position 63,264,823 of record NC_071575.1, read on the forward strand.
TAATATTTCTGGTACTTTACCCACTATGTATGGTGTAGATAAAACACCATAAAACTAAAACTAAAACTAAAACTATTTACATCACACTATATCCCACTGTCACTCAACAGGTAAAAGGATGTAATGCTATTTCTGTGGCCTTCTGCTTAGTGTGAGATTTGGCTGAAAAGCAAACAAATTGTAGTGTTAGAAAATCAAAGAAAATCAAAGGTCGAGACCACAGAGAGAGGTCTATAGCCTCTATATAAATGGATGGATCTACACCGAAATATGTCACTCAGGGTCACCCACAGAACAAGAGTCTGGGGGGTATTGTTCAACAACATCTAGTTTGGAGAATATTATAGGATTGGTCAAATATATGGAAAACTGCTTTGAGCAATGTAATTTCATAGTCTTAATTTTTTTAACCCTTAAAAATAAGGAAAATAAAAGTGAAGAAAATTACAACTCGAGAGAAACAATTATGCCAATCTATAACAATATACATGCACAAAACATACTGTCAGATTAAAACAGTTATGCCCTTTCCCTTGCAGTAATTAGTCCAAGTTAAAGCTAAGCTTTTGGAGTGGATTTATTCTGAGTTTTATCCTTACTGGTAATTCCTATATATCATTGATCTCAGCAAGAAATAAAAAATATCACTCCTCAGTCATAGCCCATTGTCCTGAAAGATAGAATACATTTTGGATGTGTAATAGATTATGTGTATTCCATATCAGCAGCTTAAAAAAAAAAAAAAAAAATCCTAACAAAGCCACAAGTGAGTTGTATATAATACCTATTTCTCATGCATTGCTAATGCCATTTTGGAGTCTTCTGCTGAGGCAGCTGCTGAGACAGCTGGCTCCTTCCCCTTCCTATGATAATAGCTCACTCACACTTTGGGATTGTCAAACCTTTGCAGATAGGACACCCAAATTAAGCTGCTCTGCTCCTGTTATCACTTCTCTCATTGCTCCCAATGACAGGGCCGGCCCTGACCCCTATTTTAGCTTTGTTAACAGGTTTTATTCCTTCAGTTCTTAGTAAAAAATATGGCCAATACTCTAAGGCTTATGCAGTAACCTTCAACTTATGAGAGACTAACAAACAGCCTCTCCTGTTCTCTATCTGTAGAAATCTCTGAACCAAAATTTTCTGCCTTCTGGACCTTTTTTGTCCTCATTTTTTGTCATACCAATGCTAGAAACTATTGCTCAGTTCATGTTGGCCACCGCCCAGGCATAACCTGCAGTTATGTGATTTAAATCCATCTGCTATTCCAGTGTAAAATCTTCTCAATTCTGTTTATGATCATTGTGATAACAGAACCAGTAAAATAAGCATGTCTCAGGATGCCCCATTGGCCCCTTCTTTCACCTCCCTGAATTTGAATCTGAGATTTACTTCAGAATTTTAGTTATGTAACTCTGTAATTATCAAGTTTCTGCCAATGTGTCCATGTGTTACTAAAATGTCACAATAGACTGAGGAAATATTTCAAAATCATATTTTACAGTTTTATACCCCATCATATGTTATCAATTTCACTGCTACCTACAGTATAGCCTGATTGAAAAACCATATTCCAACATGCTTCTGTTTTAAAGATCCATAGCTAGGAGTCACAATTAAATTATGGTTAAAAAATGTAAAATAAAAAATTTATATTTACTAGATGTTTAATATAGCACTTAGGTTTCTTTTAGAGACATATGTTCATTAGATCAGAACTGCTATTCTCCACTCTGATTCATTTTAATTTTCATCTTCTGGTAACCTAATTTAGAAATATAACCTCACAAAGACTTAGAAACAAACTTCAAAGAAAAAGGAAGACTGCTAAAAGTGAGTTTTAAAATGTTGCGAGCATCTGGATTTTCATGTTATGAAAACAGACGGGATATTGATCAGCATTATTTTCAGAGTGGGCAGCACCTGCAGCCTACAGGTGATAAACAATGCACTCCAGCTCCTGTGGGAGATACCCTGTAGACTGTTTGCAGTCTCAAGATGTAATTCTAGTAATATGTATCAAAAGAAAGGTTGATTTTTTTACATCTTGGAAATTAATCTAGTCACAGATGGTCCTGATCCAGCAGCAGTAGAAATCAGTTGGAAGGTTCTCACTGATGTCAGTAAACTTTGTACTTGACTATAGTTAGATTATGCACATGTGCATCTTTCCATGAAACAAGCCAGTAGTACAATGAAAGGTTGGGAAGTTAATAACACACTTGAAATTGCAGCATGTGGCTGAATATTAAATATTGTGTTGCACCCTCAGCAAAATCCTGAGATGCTTCACCTTAATGAATTCTTTTCCACCACGTTGCTTCAATATTTTGCAAAGGCCATTTTGTATTTTGTTCTCAAAGACCACCTAACTTGAAAGAGGACTATTGTAAACAGCAACACAAATAAATATAAACAAAGGAATAGTCAGTGGTATTTAGAGTCTGCTATAGGCATTCCTTGTTTGTGATTATGTTATTTATTCATTTGTATAATCGTTTATTTTATCCAACTATGATTTCATGAGCTGTGTATATGAGCTCTATAAGCCTGTAGGCCATGTATAACTGTCTAATATCTTCCTACCTATTTGGAGTAAATTACTGGGCAGTAACACTGAATACTGTATGTTATGACCCTTGAAATTTGAATCTCTGGCAGTATACTTTATATTCTCTCCAGAGCATTCATAGAGGCATGTAAATACAGTTCTTGGTGTATGTATTGTACATTACTTAGGCAAGATCCTTCATATCGCAAAAATTGAAAGATATAAAGTGAAGCCAATGCAAAATGTACTCAATATTACTATCAGTGGTCAGAATAAATGGGGTTAAAAATGCCATGCTTAAACAAATAGGAAATGATAAGTGAAACAGTCATGTGTGTGAGAGGCAGTGACACTGAAGGCACTTGGAGCTGTAGAGTAGAGGGAGAATTAAAAGCTGAGAGGACCTGGTTCAACATATAATAAAAGCAATTACACACTGACTTAATCAATTGCAAACTGATGGTGAATTCAGGAAAACCTCTAATAATTTTGCTCTGAAAAGGGCAATAGCTATACCCTTTACCCCTCAGCAACAACGACATGCTCAGAATTAATATTCTGAAGTGATCATTACTTACTTAAAGTGCAGAAAATGTTGAAGTGCACAACATTCCACAAAGATGAGTAACATCAGTTTTCACAGTTTATTTGTTGTTTCAAATGGTGGTCACTCAAATTACATGACTGGGCCCATTTTAAAGCTTAAAAGGATGGTAGAGGTAGAAACAGAATTTAGAGGTTCTAGTCCACAAGTTTTAGAGCAGATTACTAAATTGTATCACAAGGCAAATGTTAGTTACTGAAACCTTTGCTGACATTCACAGTGGGAATACTTCATTCTGCTGTAAACAACAAATGTGTTCCTGCCCATTCTACCATGCAGCCAATGGTACTTTAACACAAGAACTACCTCAATTTTCCCCCTCTGCAAGAGAGGCAAAGCCTATCCATCCAGGAGTTCACTTAATGACAAGCTGAGTGCCAAGGTGTGTTTTTCAGGGTAGCACTATGTATGTAAGGGGTCAGGAGAGAGCAGCTATGTGCTTTGGCTTTCCTCTCAGAAGGCTGGCCAGCTGTCTCCCAGCATAATGTGCACATTGAGGCAGCTGGACAAAGTATTTCGTAAGCATATGGGAACAACATATGTGTTGTTACAGGTCACTTGGTAACTCACGCTGTGGAACGCCTTTCAATTCCTGCACGGGGACTTGTGCCCTGGAGACAAGTCTGTGGTGGCTTTCCCCCTGGGAAATTACCTGATAGGCAAGGCTTCAGCTATGCTTTAATTCAATATTTAGCAGTATGTTGAGGAAGTGGATAAGTCTGGCAGAAAAAAGTTATCAAACAAAAGAGCTGGGTGCCACGTGTAACAAGAGATGAATGAATATCTTTGGTCTCTGAGCTGTACTTCTGGAAAAAAGACTTTCGATGTAAAGTCTTTTTGCTTTCTTTTTTAACACAGTTTTATTCAGTTTGAAAATACTTCTACACATTTGTTCGACTGGCATTTTAGAAAATACTATAGCCGAATAAATTTCTGCAATTCTATTTATTGAAAATATTATTTTTTTATTCTGGCCAGATAGTAAGAACACAGTTTTCTTATATTATTTTCTAAAGTATGCCACTAGTTTCCCTCTAATAACCTATTGCTCATCTTACAAATGTGATACCATCTAATTGGTGTGGTGTCTTTTCTTTAACAAATTTTTGGAATGGAAAAAATTGTTCACAGAGAATGAATAACTAATATTCTGTCTGAGTCATGATCTTCATTCTTCTCTCTCAGGAAGAGTCTGAAGCAGGTTGAGAAACAATCAGTATCCCACTCACACACAAGAAATTCTTGAAAGATCTCAACTGCTCAAAGATCATAACTACACACTCCATGTACAATAAAGCGCATATGAGTTATTTTATTTCATGCAATATAAAAAAATACTGAACATATCACTCTGAAAAGGGATGGGGATGCCTGTGTAAGAAAAAAATTTAAAATGAGGCATTATAAATTGCCACTGCCTTTAATGTGAGCTTTCTCTAATTAAAGTGCAGAAGGCAAAATATTTATTATATTATTTTCTAATTCCTGTTTTCTAATGCATATTTTTATTTTATTTCCATTTCAGATTTTTCCCCAGACATTTTTTCCAGAGATTGTTAGTATGCCTGTATTGAGTAGGTGGCAAGATAATTTTCTCCCTTGAGAATACTTAATTTACAGTAATTGTTTTTGTTTGGTTCCTTGTTGTTGTTTTTTTTTTTTTTTTTGGTTGTTGATTCTGTCAGTTCTTTATCCTGAACTCAGCTTTATATAATATTGTGAATTTCTAATTTTATAAGTGCTTATTATTTCCATTAGTGCACTGTAAATTTTTTAGAGAAATAAACAATACGTACTGAAATAAATCTGTTCCCAACTCTGCAACTTCTCACGCGTACATTTTCCCTTGAATGTGCAAGTCATTACAATAAACTCATAAATATTTTTCATAAACCTAATTAAACACAGGAGTACTTGAAAGATTAGTACCTTACCCAGAATTCCTCATGTCTGACAAATTTGGGTGCAATTGTTTTCTTTGGGAAGAAGAGGGTTTTGTTAACATTTCATTTGGCTGAAGAAGTTAGAAAGAAATCCAAAGAATAATCAAAGAGGAGCAGACAGGGGAGGTAATGCATCTGCAGAGAAAGAGTGCATTTCAGGCAATGTGACCATAAGTTCAGCTTCACAAGATCTATGTCTATAAAGCCTTAACAAGACATGAAACCTTTTTACACTGATGTTTGTAAATTGGGGGTTACCACTCCTTGCCTGCTCTCCAACATAGGAACTATGTTTCCTGCCCTATCCCGTTCTCTTCTTTTAGGCTATTGATAATGGAAGCTCTGTTGGTTGCTAATATGATACCCTGACACACCGAGCGCCATGTGTTATCGACTGACAGCCAATATGAGTGTAATAACTTTTTAATGGCTAAACACACATGCAAACAGCAGGTTCCCTGGTCTTGGGTAATTATATTTCACAGCCAGATCTAGATCCTGACTTTTTTTTCCAAGTTACCACCTGAGTGAGTGACTGGCTTTCTGTAGTCCATTCAGTGAGAGGAGGTTTAGGAAAGAAAAGAGACTTAAAAAAAATCTTTACAGAACTTTTTCTAAGCCTGGCATCAGGCATTTTGTTGCCAGTGATATATATTTGTTTGGTTTTGCCTTTCAGAAAAATCCCTTAAAATTTAAAAATGCAACCTCTGACTTACAAATGTGATGAAAAAAAATAAGAAAACAAGTAAGAGAACAGCTAAACCCGTGTTCAAATGATGAACTATATAAACCCTTTAGTTAAAATGAGGACATATAATTGGAATCATTTTCATTGGTTACAGATCAAGACTGAATAAGTAAATCCTCCCTTTAAAGTCAAAAGTTCTGTACCATATCCAAGTTTTTCATCTTCAGTTTTGATTCATTAAAAACAGCAATGAGGCTATAAATGTTTTTGAAATAAGGAAACCAGTAATTGGATTTTTCTTCTCTTTTTCAATGAATTCTGGAATATTGCCTTCACCATCTATTTGAAAGGTCTGCTAACATAACATATACATATTACTGCTTATTTTTAAATGCCTTAATTATCTTTTTTTTTTTTGGTTATCCATAATATTATTTCTAAGCATATGCATTCTGAATCTCTACCCCCAAGATACATGCAACTTTGCTTTCCAAAAGTAAATTAAAAAGTCTGCAATTAGTTGTAAGAACCAGCACTGTTTTCTAGGACTGTTCTATGGCTTCCAGTCAAACAAATTCCATATCCAATTAAAGTTACATCTTCTTTTAATATGAGTTCAAAGATTAATAAAATTACCAAAACCAAAACAAAAATCCAACAAAACAGCAACAGCAAAAAGAAAGAAAAATAAAAAGCTACCATGAGAACAAGAAAAAAAACTCTTTCTGCTCAAATAGACGATGAAAATTATCTGCAGTTGTATATTGAAATTAAGAAGGTTGAAGTTCTCCTGTGACTGCTGTTGGTTTAACAGTGAAGTATCTCCACTTATTTAAACATTTCTTATGTTAGACCAAGTCAAAAGTCCACAAAGCCAAGCAGAAATGTGTCCTGTGTTCAATTTGCTTTGAACTATGCCGATGTAATTAAAGAAAGAAAAGGTCTAAAACCTCATCAACAATAATTTCTCTGTTAAACTTCATTAAAGGTATGTTCAGTTTCTATTTACCTCCTCCTCCCAAAGTTTCGGTGCCTAGTTTGAAGGAAGGTCATGAAATTCCTTCTAAGATAAATGTTAATTATTAGTTAGTAGAAGCTTTACCTGTCCATGTCTGCAAAATAGTTGAAATATTTGCAGTCCACAAGATAAGGTGGACTTCACATTACTCACATTCTCTTTTATTTAAATTTTCTGAAGCATTCTAAGTGTGTTTCGCTGAATTATTTGAGCTTTTATGCTGTTACTATTAACTTCTCCCTTCAAGATTTCTGAAAAAATACACAAAGATATCTGATATCTGTAAAACCTGTATTTTTCTGAAACATAAAATAAGTGTGAAAAGAGAATTATAAAGAAAGAAGGAGGCATAGTTCAGTCTTAACTTCATTATGCTGTTATTCCTGAACCTGGGAAACATTTATTCTAATAAATGGAATTTTCTGTCTCATTTCTTGTAATTAGTGAGTAGTGAATGTTCCCATAAAACCCGAAAGTTATTTGTGTTTCCTAAAACCATTAGAACATTTGAACTTAAACTTTTATTGGCATGATGGATTAGTCATGTGACACTTAGGAACAATAAGTGTTATGAATTTATTCCACTGCACATGGTAGAGGAACACATAGACTTTCTGGATGAAGTACCATATGTTTGGTTTGATCTTTGTTTTAAAAAAAAAAACAAAACCCAGCATGTGTAGATGAATGAACTAATGAAAGGCTTATATGAATCTTGAAATATGGAAATATGGACAGTGGACTGCAGTCTTCCCTCAATTGTTGCGCCACTTGCTAGAAGGCAACAAAGTCATCAACTAGATATAAGTAAAATTACCTCCATAGCTCTGTCCATTTTCACCATGCTAATACAGCATTGCTGATTTAACTGTTCCAAGTACTTGTTGTCCACATGTATCTTTAAAGGAGGAAGTGCCCTTTTTGGATGAATTGAAGTGGATATTTTTTTTAACCTTCTGTGAAAAACAGCATAAAACTAAATTGAAGTCTCAACAATCCTTTTATAACTCTCTCTGTTCATATTTTGCTCAGTTGCTGATGACAGAGTCATGAGATTCTCCTCCTAAATGTCACTAAAAATGTTTTGCTCATGTATTAATTCTTATCTATAATCTAGGATATTATTTTTTAGCTGAGTGTTTGATCAGTGGTACACAGGAGTATATGGATCACATGTATGCATGCCCCTTTGTGTAAAAACCTCTAGTATGCAACTTTTGCAAAAAAATATGGAATATCAAGGTTGCAGATTTGGCAAAAAATACCTATTTATTTTTCTTTCAAATGTCACTCTGGAATTCTTGATACAATGACTTCTTGCTCTTTTTGTCAAAGAAGCAAAACCCCAGGCCCCAAAAGAAATCAAATTTGTGGTTTTATTTGTGATGTCAAGTTCAAACGGTATTGTAATGCAAACAGATAAAACAAGCTTTTTGTCAGAAAGACTGGTCAGGTGATAATCCTCAATCAACAGCAAACTATTCAAGTTTTTTACTGGCTTTTTAATGAACAGAGAGACAAGATTGAAAATCACTGAATTATTGTTTGAATCTAGTTATAGTTATAACTGGATTTCTGAGTATAGATTTCTAAATTCTGAGGCTTTTAAATTCAATATCATAAAACATAGGAAAACAGGAATGATGTGTAATAGGAATCTTTTTCAGGCAGCACACTGGATATCTGAAGATAAGATACTCTACATGCTATGTAAGTTCTCAAGGGGTATTGAAATTTAAAACAACAGTTTGAATGGAATCTTAATGCAAAGAATAATCTGTAGGTTTATTTTTGTTTAAGTGACAGCTTTCTACCAAAACCGAGAATTTTTCTCAGCATTTCACTGAGATATGTAAGGAAAAAAGAATTAACAGGCTGATGTGATGTAATCTGTTGTTAACAGATTACTAAAATTTATGGTGAGATTTTCCTACGTACAGACTCAGGGAGAGGCTCAGCTTCCCTGAAAAATATTTCTATTACAAAATCTGTCTTTCTTTCGTTGCTAACTAAAGCACCACATGCAGTAGCATACAACTAAAGCATATTAATTGTGCTTTGTATTTTCCTCCTCTCAAGAATAGCAGAAGCCTATTGATGCTATCCACAGCAGCCTTTTGTGAACCCATGAGTATAAGGATTATAGACATTCTACATCTCTCTTACGTTTTACAGGCTATTAAATACAGAAAAGCAAATCTGAAATAGTCCCTTTACTTCTAGAAGCTTTGAAGTCCTCTGAACAAAAATGTTTCCTGAACTTCTGTTGCAAGCTTCCCTATTGCAGTGCTGAGTGTCCAATAAAAAAGTACCTCCATGTTTGACATGAGAACCTTGGATTTGGCGCAAGACTAAGATCCTTTGGTTTCTACATATTACCCAGTTATCTAAGTGACTATTACAGTGAAGAACCTGTGGTCTGATTCAGTTACCAATCTCTAGAATCCTCTGAAGTGCCCAAGATAATCAAAACATATATGCAAGGAGCTGGTAAATATGATCAAAATGTGTATGCAAGAACCTATGGAAGACCCAAATCCTTCTGGAGCAATGGCTGGAAGTCAGCCAGGATATTCCTGGGCATCTCAAATGCGACTGGAGGCCTGTAGTAAAGAAATTGAATGGAACAGCTGATCAATACAATAGGGCTTTGAGATCTATTAAAGTGACACAGGAGATAGAGCTTTCACACACAGGTCTAGAAGGTGTTTATCCCTTCTGACAGGGCTTAACTGGTTCAACTATGCTGATGTGAGAGGCAGCTTTCATGTCTTGGAGGGTGCCACAAACATCAGTCCCCCAAAATGCCCCGACTAATTTCAGAGCATTTCACCAGAGAGCAGCCCATGATCCACAGTGTTGCAACAAATCCACAGTGTTGCATGAGACAGTGTAAAACCCTCACCCAGAGGAGGTTCCTGGGCATACCATGTACACTTGAATGTACATTAACCCTTTGAACGCTACGTGTCATGGGTTTCCTCACCCCCAATGATCCAGAGAGCAGCTATCACTTCAACAACAGATATCTAAGTTGCAACAATCAAGTCTGGTCCCTGGATCCATAGCTAGTGATATCTTTCTACTCTTCTCCCTTTCCCCCCCTTTCTTTTCCTTAAATATTTCCTTTGAGTGTTATTTTTATACTTTTGTATTGCTATGTAACCAAGATGGCTACATACCTCATCCATTGCAACCAAATTGTGTTTATATCTATATATCTACATCTATATCTATATCTATATTTATATCTATATCTATATCTATATTTATATCTATATCATCTATCTATCTATATATATACCCAGATATAAACAGAAGTAATTCAGAGTTTTTTTCACTCTAATCTGTCCCAAGGGATCTATTAAAAAGAACCTGAGTTACCCTTGCCTTCAGGGGTGGGTCATAGCAACTATTCCATCCGTAAAAATATTAATTTTAATCATTAAATGGTTGGGATCAGAAAGAAAGAAGTATATATGACATATATTTAGGCATTTGCTATAATTAAGTGATATTTCTGTTGTAATATGAAGTGGTGTGATTATGTTCCTACAACCATTAAAGGATTACTCCCCAGGTGGACACTCTGTCCAAACAATTTTTTTTCTAATAATTACACTGCATCCAAAGAAATAATTATACTGGAGGAGAGAAATTACTGTATCATGGCAATATTTATGTTGAAACATGGGAGAGTTATACCTCTACAGCAGTAAAAATGTAATTGAATCATTCTCCTGGGTGATGGTCCTAAACAGGCAAGTCTGGGAATCTGGCATGTCTCTCTTCAATAGTATAGTGTTTCCTAGGTAGGGATTCAGCTCATGGAGTTTCTGAACTGGAGACTTCCCTTTCCTCTGTACCATGGTCAGATATGTCAGACACCTGGAAAGAAAATTTCAAGGCTAAAAAAATGTTCAAGGAAATAGAAGTTTTATTCATGTCCATCATTACAGCTTTTCAAGTGTTTATCTTTTACCTCTGTATCCCATGGAGAAGCTGAGTGGGCATTGCTGTCATCTTCAGGTCATCTCAGGTTTTAGGCAATATTTACCTAATGAGGGTCATACAGAATCACAAAATCACAGAGTTTTTGAAGTTGAAAGGCACCTCTGGGGTTCATTTGTTTCAGTCTCCCTGCCTAATCAGGGCCACCTAAAGCAGGTTGCCCAGAACTATGGGCAAGCAGCTTTGGAATACCTCCAAGTGTGGAGGCTGCACAACTGGCCTGGGCAATCTGTGCCAGTCTGTCACCCTCACAGCACAAAGGTGATGTTCCCTGATGCTCAGAAAAAAACTCCTGTGTTTCCCTTTGTGCCTATTGACTCTGGTCCTGTCCCAGGGCCATCACTGGAAAGAGCTTGGCTCCATCTTCTTTGCATCCTCTCTCCTCCTAAGTCTCCTTGTCTCTGGGCTATATGGTCCCAGTTCTCTCAGGCTTTCCTCTTAGGAGGGATGCTTCTGTCCATCATTTTTTTTGGCCTTTATTGGACTTTCTCCAGCATGTCTGTGTTTCTTATGTACTGGAGAACCCAGGACCAGATAGAGTACTACAGATGTGTGTCACCAGTGCTGAGCTGAGGGACAGGACCACTTGCTTGTTGCTTGTCTTCCTGTAGAAGAGCAAATATTTACTTTAAAATATATTTAAATCATTACTTTTAGGACCAGACATGCACAGCAGCCTCAAATTTGGATAGCATTAGATGTGGACAGTTGTTCCTACTACAAGGAACATAAAAAGCCAATAACACCTTATTTAGGATTTTTATTGTAAACACATATGGCTAATTATGATTCACACATATTTCTCTTTTTCTTTTTATTATTGAATGAATGTTGATCAGTTAGGCAATACCTTGTTTTGATTTGTTCAATTTACAAGATTGCAGGTTTCATGATACATATAAAGATTATGTTACAGTAAAATAAGCAAAAAAGATGTGAAGCACATTAATCCTAGATTTAACAAGTTACCATATTTTTCAAACATATCACTTAAATGTTACTTGATCTCTATGGTGACTTTAAATGAACTTCAATACACTTGAGGTTGCATCTTTTTGCATGTGTAAAACATTAACTCAAAAGGCACTGGAATGAACACCATCAACAGAACTAAAATTCACCTGCAGGATTAGAAAAAGTCAAATGTTGGTTGAGTTGCAAATTGAGAAAATAAGTCTTTTGATTTATCTTATTTTTAGCAAGTCCTTTAGCAAGATGAATTAACACTTTAGAGAAAATATTTAATGCTACTGAATCCAGATACCAGTTATAATAATTGAAAGAAAAGGACACGAGAAGCAAATATTTACAGGGAAAATACTTCTATTTTTTTTTTCTGACACAACATTGTTGGCACATAGCTGGCCATTTTTCCCGATAGACTTTATACAAAAAATCTTTACTTCATGAGTTCTAAAGCTCTCTATGTCATAAATGTGCCAAATATAAATCAATACCTGTTACCTGTGCTCCAATCCTATTAAAGTAATTAAACTTGCTATCTATCACCTATTATCCCTCCCTAGTAGTACAAATCTTTATCACAAAACATACACTGAAAGATGAGTCAATGTATGTAGCTTCAAGTTTCAGAGTAGTTGGAAGACTGAAAGATTAAACTTTTTTTCATTAAAAGTTGCCTAACTACAGACTTTTAGTAGCCCATTTTTAAAAGTAGATTCCTTAGTTTCACTGGAAGGAACATAGATTAACCTTTAGTTTATAGTACTCACATACCTATTTTAAGATCTTTTTCCCTGAAGTACTTTAAAATAGTTTTTGCATGTGATTTCTCTTAAATCAGCAAAATGATAATGAGAATCTCTTACAGAACCCAAGATTCTATCATCATTATACATGTCAGCATCTTGAACATGTTTCTGGGTAAACCCACTTCTTATAAAGAAAAAGAAAAAAAAAAAATGTTGGGGGTGAAATGACAGGAATAGGGGAATAGGGTTATCTCTCTCCAGTAAGTAATCACAGATCTCCTTTCACCATATTCTTCCAGGCTGATTTATGATCTCTGTGCAGAGCCCATGGCAAACAGTTACAGTAACACAGTGAACTCCCCAGAGGCAGCCCTGGTGAACCCTGCAGCCCCTCACAAGGACTGTTTCCTGAGGTTCTGTACAGTTGATATCGGAATGAATACATCTGGGATAGATTTAGACCCACTTTATTTCCAGCGGAGCTGTCCAACTGTTCAAGACTTATTGAAAATCATTCTTATCCTTCAGATAACAGTGATCTATTTATCATTTTCTAATAGATAGAGACCCATGAAAGGGATTATGATTCTGTGACAATTAGGAGGAAAGAAAAACAAGAAAAAAAAATGAAATCCTCAAAGTAAATGGCAAGCTGAGAATGTAAACTAAAATACTGTTTATAAACTTTCTCTAAGGGCTGTTCACTATTTTCCATGTGTGTATTTTGTTGGAGATGTTGTTAACTTCCATAAAATGAAAAAATCAGGAAGCCCTGATGTGTTATGTTCATTACAAGCAAAAAAGAAGAATGAAATCCTCCTGCTGTCCTCCCTGAGAGCAGATGTCAGCACAGCAAAACACCAAAGTTCAAAGAAGCAGATTGGCTGTACTTGGGATAAGGCTGCAGTTTGAACACTGCTGTTTGAGCTCTGACCAGTTCCACACTCCAGCGTTACCAAGAACTCTCCTTATTCATTCTGCAGTGTACCTTACTACAAACAGTGAGCAATTTGCACCATTTCACCCATGGTGTATAACTTCTTTCTCCTGCTGCATTTCCTTGCTTTATTTGCAAATTTATTAATAGGCAAAGGAGAAAAATAACATGGCAAATAGAGTCACTGTTGATGTGTAAAGTCAAGGCAAAAATAGATAAACCTACTATGTGGGAAGGAAGTATCAGGAGCTATTTGAAATTGTTGTATCTCAATAACTACATATTCACTGGCTTTTGCACTGTGTGCTGTGCCTTCCTGCTATGTGCTACCTAGCCAAATGAAAAAGAAGGCTTGTCTGTTCTTTATATTTTGTATGATAAAGAAATTTCTTGTTTCAATCTGAAAGATTTAATTTTTTTTAATGAAAAAAAAAAAACCCAAACCTCTTGGATAGATAAGCTGTTAAATGCCCATTAAAAATACTTCTTACTAAAAAAAAAAAAACAACTTTCTAAAGTCAAATATTTCATTTTAGAACTCTGGAATTAAATGTGCATTTCATGTGTGCCTCAGTTTTGTACTAAAAATCAAACTATTCCTTTACTTCAGTGAGATATCAGAAAATCCATCTATGACTGGTATTTACAGAAAAATTAGAGAAATTGTTACATTCACTTTCTTGAAAAATGATGTAACAAATTGTATTTAAAAAAAAAGAGAAAAAAGAGAAAAAGAAAAGGAAAAAATCCACAACTTCATAGAATCATAGAGTCATTTAGTTTGGAAAGCATCTTTGAGATCATTGAGGCAATTGTTAACCCAGCAGTTCCAGGTCCAGCACTGGATTGTTTCTCTGGGCAGACTGTTCCAGGGCTGGGTAACCCCCGACATGAAGAAATTTTATCCTAATATCCAACAAAAACCTTCCTGGGTGAAATCAGGGGCTATTTACTTTTGTCCTGTTACCTGGGAGAAGAGACTGACCCCCACCTGGCTAGAACCTCCTTTCAGGTATCTGATGAGAGCAATAGGATATCCCTGAGCCTCCTTTCCTCCAGGCTAAACAATCCCAAGTCCCTCTCTGTAAGAACTGCGCTCCAGAGCCTTTACCAACTTTTTTGTTCTTCTTTTGACACACTCCACACCTCAAATCTTCCTTGTTAACTTATTTCTGTTTTATTGTGTTGTTACAACTTTAAAAAAATAAATTAAAAAAAGCAGAGAACCATATATTAGAAATTATGTTATTATCCCTTGGTGGGGAGTTTCCAGAAGAACAACAACCTGTCCATACTTTATGTAGCAAACATTTCAATTTATGAGCCCTCAAACTTTTATATTTATTTTTCTAATTTAAACTCTTATTGCCATGCATCCTTGAAAATAAGTTTGAGTTTCATATCTCTTCCAAAGAGATGTCCTTTTAAACACTTGAAGCAATTTAAAACTTAAAACAAAAAGAACAAATCATTAGAAACAGATGAGAATAGAGAGTAAAGATGGGAAGCAGCCAGAAATTAAAGTCCCTGACCTGATATTCAGCTGATTACAGTCAGTACCTCTGGAGCTAGTCATCAAAAATATTAATCCAAAATATTTTTTCCTGTATATTAGATAATATCAGAAATCAGAAGTCTTCATTTTATATAGCATGGTTATTTTGAATTCTAATACTGCTCAGCTATGAAAACATCACCTGTTTCTTTTTAAAACTTTTTAAAACACCCTGAATCCCAGGGTGGGATCCTGAATTGTACAGAAAGTCATAGGCAGGAGGAGAGATAGGAAAAAATGTTGAGGTCATCATTTTGATTGAGATAATTAATATTTGTTTGCATAGAGCTAAATTCAAATGTCCCAAAGAATAAGAACAAGAAGAATATACTTGGATAAAGGGGGAATATAAGTAAAAAGGTGGGGAAACCAACTTGCTTCCCATCAATTTTAGTAAAAGCTTTGACATTTAAAACTCTTCTTTAATTGTAAAACGTACATAAATACATTCTTACTCTATCTAGCTCAGACTGCATCTTATAGGAATTCACTTTGCACCATAAACCAAGGATCCTAGATTGTACACTTTCTGTGTTTCTGAAACTTCTTTCATAGCTATCACAAGAAATTGTCTAACCAAAGGCAGGCATCTGAGTGTGGTGTCCTGTAGCAATTCTAGGACAATATTTAATGACTACTGTTGAGTTAGAGTTAAGTAAATTAATTGTCCCCTGAAACTGTTGATTTCTGTACAGCAGCTATAGAAAACAAGAACCAAGTTCAGATTTTAATGAGATATAGACATCTCAGGTCAAGTGAGTCAACGAGTATCATCCCAAATGTTATTTAAAATTATTTGCTTCATGCAAATTACCTGCTACTTGTTTGATAATTTGAAAAATGAGATACAATGAATTCTTTAAGGTGATAGTCATGTCAAATTCAAATTTAGCTTAGATTTTAATGCTATATCACTAAGGATAATAATTTTTACCATGGAAGTTACTACCTTTTTCATTTTGCAGACATTTCTGAGACCCTAACATTGGGTTAATTAGAAGAGCAAAGGATATTTTAATTTTGACAGTAGATTGTCAAAATTAATTCTGAATTAATTAATTAAAATTAATCTTTAAATAAATTGCAATCAGTCTAAAACTGTGATTGCAGGGAATTTTAAATGGAATCTTGTTAACATTATAATTAATTTGCAAATTTTAGCAGGATAAACTTTGTGTTTCTGAATTATAAGTACAGAATTTTTTGTATTTTTTGATACGTAATACATGCAGTGATACTTCTATGACAATACCTGTTTACTTCTGAGTTGTAGTGACATTATGCAGAAATAGTGCTATTATTTGTGCTGACAAAAATTAACAGTATATATAGAAATGCATTTTTATAATGCAATTATAACATCTGCATTGGTTACAGGAGGCACAGCTGTGGTCTGAATATAAAGGACAGGGCACATCTTCAAATCATTGTGTAATTTTACTTTGTAAATGCTCCTTGCACTATCAAATGGTCATCTGGGGATCACACAAGGTCTGGTGTTTAAAAGATTTGAAAGATCACAATAGAATGAGATTTCTGACTGCTCCATGCTTTGAAGATTTCTGGCAATTAATTCCATCATATTTATTATCAGGACGCACAGTATGTCACAGTGCACCATCTTGGGGCGTGCTGGGCAGCGAGTGCAGGGGCACGACCGTCCCCCTGTGAGTTCTGCAATCCCAGCTATTGGCAGGTTTGGTCCAGGGACAGATAACAAAGACACGGTTCTTGGGGTAAACCAGAGTGTATTTATCAGCTGGACAAGATGGAGCCCCAAGACAAGACTCGGGGGGTGAACAGAAGTTTTTATACAGTAACTCAGGAGGAGGGGTGCAGGAACATTAACCAATGAGGGTAAAGCTAGGGAGTGGTCTAAGGTGGGATTAAACTATTCTAAACCTATCAGGAGAAATCAGGGAGTGGAATAACACAAAGTAACAAATAGGGTGCCAAGTATAACAAAATAGACAGGGAGCACTCTGGAAGGAGGGGTAGGGATAGGGAGGATTGACAAGGAATATTCTGGAGAAAGGGGTGAGGAAAGGGAGGATTGACAACTTGGAATGGAGGGGTTAGGGAAGACCTTGGAAAGATTGGGATTAAGGAGGAAAACAGGGGGCAGACATGAATTTTAAACAAAACACACTACAACAACAGTACTTCGCAGGTTTAGATGTAAATTTAATTACACTTCATGAGGAAAAGCTTCAGGTGCAGGTAGTGGAATATATTCTCTTCCTGTCCTAAAATTTTAGTGTTTCTATGAAACATTTTAAAGTGCCAAAAACTTAACCTGACTTTTAAATATTTGATTGTTTTTAAATGAATTTACACATTGTGGACTTAGATGTTTGGTGTTGCAAGGAGGGTTTCTTCAACACACTAGATTTTCTTAATGCATGCTAGGCTGCAGTGTGAATATTTTTGCTGTTAGCAAAGGACAATTACTACTGTCAGTCCAGAGAAAAAAGCTCTTAGCCTAATTCCTAGGTCCAGCTGTTGCTGTTGGTCACACCCAGACAAGCTCTGGAGGCAGTTGGAGGAGCGCATTTGCCCCGAGGAGCTGACCCTTCACTCCCAGATGGATGAGCTCACCCAACAGCAAGGTCTGGCCTTTCACCAGCAGCACGAAAAACTGGGAACACAGACAAAATTTATGGCATGGATCTTGCAAGACTGAAGCTCAGTTCTGTTCCTAAGGCTTAAGGAAAGGGAGGGGTTTAAAGATGCTGTCAGCAGATTATCCCATCTGAAGCATTTGGAGCAATGATACATTTTACCTGCAAGGTTAAGCCTGTTCCTAATCTTTGGATCCTGCTCGCATGAAGGAAAAAAAAATTAAAAAGCAGCAATAAATAGGACTTGATTTACATTTGCTGGTTTTGGTTATTTACTTATTAATTACTGTCAGAGGTATGCCACATTCCTTAAATGTACCCAATACCATACTATAATAATTTCAGACAAATATTGTCTGAAAGTTATATATGCCTTTACACTTTCTCTGGGATAAGTATAGGAAGAAACAAACCATTTTATAGACCTTTGTATATTTTTTCTGGTCTGTGCTTTTTCTTTACTTCACAATTTATCCCAATTCCTCTGTGGTTCAGAATAAGTTTTAAGTTTTGTACTCTTCTAAGAGTAAAAAGCAACCAAAAGAGAAACTTCAGGAATGTTAATCTGTGCAAACTCTTAATATCCTTAAACTAAAACCATGCTTTAGAAGAAGAGTTCCTATTAAATTAGTATTTCTCATAAAATGATGCTTTATATATTTTAACCTATTTAACCTTTGTTGAAATTTGCTTCTTAATTTGGGCTCTATGAAATTCACAGAGCTGCACACTGAGAGCCATGCATATTTTTTGTGCTGCTCTTTCATGTGGATGTAAAAATGACTTGAGCTTGTCAACTTTTCAGAACATATTAATTGTAATTTCAAATGTTTGTAAAGCAAAAATGAAAAGGTAGCCATCTCGTTGATTTCTGTTATTGTGGATTAATACATTTTTTTCTGAGCATTACTGATATATATAGACAATACCTTGGCAAAATAACAAAAGCTTGCTAAGAATGATCATATTTTCTAATAGTTCAATTACTTGCAATGTTACATTTGGTATCTGCAATATTTTTAATCTGAAGTCAATAATGTGTTATTACATAATTTTTAAATTTTACTCTCATCTCCCAAGGAAGGAAGGAAGGAAGGAAACTATACTCTTTGGAAAATAGACTATTACTGTACTTTTTTTTCTATTTGCCTAAATATCTATTTGAAGCAAGCCATTATGACATTCCTTTAAAATTTCCTGAAAAACAAAACTTAGAAAATTGTTTGTCACAGCAACCTCTCTTTTTGCCTGATGATGAGTATCCTATCATAGGGAAAATTAAAGTTCCCTCTTTCTGGTCACTCACAGGCAGCTGTGTTTGGATTTACACACTGATTCTGCATGTTGAGAAAACATCTTGAGTTCAAGGACTGGATGTTTCTCTAGCCACTGATCTGTTTCCATAACACAAATCCCTCCAGACCAGCTGACTTATGTTTCCAGGGTGTCCACACCTTCCAAAACCTCTGCAATACCTTAAACACAACCTTTCCAAAGTAGCCTGTCCCCATCTCCCCAGTCTATCACATCTTGACAAGTTAGGGACATAAGGAAAAAGAGTGGAAAGCCAGAATGCCTGCTGGATGATGAACATTCTGATGATCTTTTGGCAATCAGAAAACCATAAAAAAGCAGCCCTGACTAGTAAATTTATAGAAAGAGGTACTAATTTTGCTGATGGCGTAAATTATCTGTTGTTTAGGTTTATTAAATAGAACTAGACAAAAGAAACATGTAGAGCTCTCCAACTTCATACTGGAAGAATTAAATATATTCCCATTCAAACAGAGAGAGTTTAGCTGATGTGAGCAGTGAGAAGCAGAATTGTGAAGGCTCCTTTTAATGTTTATACATTACAGTACACAGATATGGGACCATCATTTTCATCTCACTACGTGAATTGGTCCATCTGGATGGTCACACCCAGGAGGTGGTCAACAGCTCAGTGTTTTCATGGAGATTGGTGACAGAGTTCCTACCAAATGGAGTCAGGATCCATACCAGGATGGCTACTGTTTAATGGCTTCATCAATGAGACAGACAGTGGGATCAAGTGCACCCACAGCAAGGCTGCAGATAACACTTAGCTGAGCTGTGTGGTCAACACGTCTAAGGGATGAGAGGCCTCCCAGGGGGACCTGGGTAAGCTTGAGGAGCTTGGAAACCTCATGAGTTTCAACAAGGCCAAGTACAAAATCCTGCACCTGGCTTGGGGCAACCCCTGGCATCAACACAGCCTGGGGGATGAACAGATTGAGAGTAGCCGTGCGAGAAGGACTTGTGGGTGCTGGTGGATGGGAGGCTGGACATGACCCAGAAATGTGCACAAGAAAGCCAGTCTTGTCCTGGGCTGCGTCCAACGCAGAGTGGCCAGCAGGACAAGGGAGGGGATTCTTCCCTCTGCTCAGTGCTGGTCAGACCTCACCTGCAGTGCTGCATCCAGCTCTTGGGTCCCAGCATCAGAAAGGCCAGAACCTGTCAGAGTAGCTCCAGAGGAGGGACACATAAATGATCATAGGTATGGACACCTCTCCTATAAGGAAAGACAGAAAGACTTCCTATTGATCAGTCTGAAGAAGAGAAGGCTCCAAAGAGACCTTATTTTGATCTTAGAGTATCTAAAGGGGGCTCATAAGAAAGATGGGGACAAAGTTTTTATCAGGGCCTTTTGTGAAAGGACAATGGGTAATGGTTTCAAACTGAAAAATGATATATTTAGATATAAGAAGGCTGTTTTGTGGTTGCAAAAATGACTGCTGGTTTTGGGCTTGGATCATGTGCATGCAAGCAAAAATATTCAGAGTAGTTCATTAGCTTGTAGATGAAATTGTAGAGAAATCCCTGTGAAGCAGAAGAGAAAGCAACTTGGACAAAGCTACAGAACAACAGGGAGGGGGAAACTGCTAGAAGTTTGATAAGACTCTAGGGTACTTTTCTTCCCTTAGACAAGAAGTTTCTATTTGTCTTTTCTTTTGATAAGACAGAGACCATTAGGAGAGTTAAGGGCTGAGGTACAGCCCCTTGCAGCATCCATGAGGATTTAGGAAGGAAGGAACTTCCTCGAAATGAAAGTGTTCAATACAATCTATATAAGTCTTTGCATATAGACAAGGAAGACTTATGAATTCAATAAAGCTTTCCCTGGTCAATAAGAATGAATATTTAGAAAAGCAACATATGTTTATAAAAACAAATTCTTCAAACTTTAATGCTGGCTTTTTTTAATCTAAACAAGTGTAGTAACTGTATTCCTCCCAAAATCTGTCCCAAACCAGGACAGCAACACTATAAATTGATCAATCCTGTATGAAAGAAGTTTTTATAAAGGAGTCATATTAAAACTGTTTTGAAAGTCTAAAAATAATGTTTTTTCTTTTCCTTGAATGCTAGCTAGTTGCCGAATCTCCACTTTCAGTTGGTTTTATATGCTATAAGCACCATTACAGTGATCAGGATTCTTTGGAATACCAGTGTGGAGAATAAAAGCAGACAGGCTCTTGATATTTGGGGTGGGATTCATTTAATTTCCTTCCAACTCAGGATATTCTATGATTCTGAATTTGACAAGTTCTGAGTTGTTTATCTAAAGCTGTAGAATATAGAATATTTGGCATAGCTGCCATCTTGGCATATCATGGGCACTTTGTTAAAATCATTTGAGGTGGTTACAGAATTTCAGATGGTGCAACCTAGATTCCTAGGACCCCTTAAGCACCAAGACAGAGGTCTTGTGTTTCTTTGATTATTTAATTTCCACATAAAGGCAGAACTTCATCTTACTGGGAAAGCTGCTGCTCAGCAGATGACTGCCTAAATATTCTGAATTAGGACACTAACTGGGGCATATCCAGTCTAAAGCACTTATTAGACATTTCTCTTCCTCCAAGATGCCCTGGGAGCCTGCAAGAATCAATTCCTTCTGTTAAAGTGGTACTTGTGATTCAGAAAGATGGCTAGCAAGGATGTAAGTTACTGTTTGCTGAAAAGTATATTTTCCATATACTTGGTTCCTAGAAATTCATTTAATTATAATTGAATAAAATTTTGTATTGGGATGGAACCCATTCTTCCTTCTGTCAAATCACTAAAAATTATAGGCATAGAGCCTTTTCAACAAAAGGGCAGCCAAATATCCTCATGAAAGCCATGTATACCCGGGTATACCCTGGTAATAAGAATTTCTTCCCTTGAGAAAAAACAAATTTAACTTTTAATTTCCTTAAACCAAGAAGGATACAGAAGAATATTGTAGAAAAATAATAGTTAAACTAATATCTATTATTTGTTAACTTACAGGTTCAGAAAGACTTAATGGCACATTGTATGCAAAACCTGGTTGCTCTAGCCAAGTGCAGTCCCAGAAGGAGAAGATGACATACATTTGTAATTTCACATCCACACTCACCCAACCTCTTCAAAATATGGAACTCATTTTATTTACATTTGCCATAGCTACTGTATGTTAACTTTTTTCATAGGAAGTAATATGAAACATTGCCTTGAGTTGATTATTGACTGTGGTCAAACTTCCTGCTACTGTTTGCAAACTGAAACTAAACAGGAAAATTTGAGTCCTTTATAGCTGTATATGCAAACATATCTATGTACAGACTTTGAGGAAGGCTAAATTGTAAATGAATTCTGAATGAAGGCCCCTCTAATTCAGCACAAATCCATCTATCTCCTCCAGTCTGTAAGTACTTCAGTGTTAACCCTGTAACTCCTAAGACAGTTTTTTTTTACACATTTATTTGGAAACCTCAAAATCTCCAACAAAGTAGCAACCACTTTCTAGGATTTTGTTTCTTGTTACCTTTTCCTACTTCCTGGCTGTTAAAAATAGTGCTTTTCTTCAGTCCTCTGTAACCCAGTTATATTTAACCCAGTTATATTAGATAGAACTGCTATTCAAAAGTCATCTGGACAACCTGGTCCACCTGGCCCTGCTTGAAAAGGTGGGCTGAACCATATGACTCCCCACAAGTCCCTTCCAACCTCAACCGTTCTGTGCTTTTGTGATTTTGTGTCTGCCATCGTCAGTAATTTCTCTTCTACAGTTTCCTGCCTTGTTACAGATTCTGCCTGAAATGAAGGGAAGTAAATTACACTATTGAAAGGCAGGTAAATTAGACTATTGAAGACCTGATTTTAAAGAGTGAGCTCAACTGTTCACTGGTTATGAGGTTACAGGGGAAATGATCTGTGGCTCTTAAAGAAAAGAAATATAGATGTTCATCATTTTGTCAAGCGGAGAGAAAGGAAAAAACAGGTGGAGGAGTCAATAAAAATAATTACCTTATCTTCCTTTTTTTGTTTGTCTAAAGTGGTGAAAGCAGACATATGTGTCACTAAAGACAGAAAAATTGAGCCAAAAACACCTAGGGAAAATACCAACTTGTGTAGCATGTCCAAAAATTAGTTGGTCTAATATCTATCATCTGACTGCTTGAATTATCGCAAGTAAATAAAAGCTTCTGTTTGAACTCCATTGATGTACACAAACTCAAACTGGCTTGAAATCTGAAATACAGTAATTGCAAGGTTTCCTTAATTTATCTTTCACTGTGATGGATTATAGAATTATTAGTTTTGGATGTTGCTTTTTCTCCATATTGTGTAACTTCTACATGTAGAATAGAAACTCCATAAAAATAGCTCTCTCTATATTAAATCTTCCACTTCAATCATCGACTCTCTTAACATTTAGGAATATTTGTCAAAGGAGTCAGCTTTGGGTGAATGCAGAGGGTGACTGGAGCCCAGCTAACAGCACACCACTTATTGGGAGTGGAAGAATGTTGTCAGTTTAATAGGAAATTGAGAAATTAAAGAAATTTTTCCACAGTTCTGGGGGAAGGCTTTTGGTGTAATTGCAACCGTGTGTCTTGCATGTCCCACTTTGTCATCTCCAAATATCATTGCAGCACATCGTGCAGCTGCAGCTAATTGAAAGCATTTCCACTGACCCATTCTAAAAGCCACAAATCCAGGTTTGTAAGGATTTAGGAGAAGAGCAGCTTGGAGGTTCCAAAAAGAAAAAAGAAAGAATTCCCAGCGAACAGAATCACAGGTATGCAGATAGTACCAGTGTGTGACTCCTTTTTGCAGGTGACTGCGGCCAATGTCCCAAAGTGGTGTTTCTACATCAAGCTGTGCTTTGTGAAGGGGTGGTGGCAGTAGCGATGCACATTCAGTAACTACATATTTATGTACATTTTTTTCCTAGACAAAAAAGAATATTCTACCATAGAAAGTATCATGGTAGTTGCCATGTTCATGAAGTCTTTCCTATACTCTTTGTTCCAGTGTCCATCTTTACATTCACATTTTGAGTTAAGAAATTAAAAAAAGTATTATTTGTTTCTTCTCCTATGCAGAATATTTATCTTAAATGTATTCCTATAGCATTTCCCATCCTCCCTTTTGTTACTCCTCCCTTATTTTGGAAGTTTTCTTTTCCATATTATCTTCCTCAATTCAAACCTCTTAATCCTCTCTCAAGCACAGCTTGAGGAGTGTCAAAATACTGCTTTGGAAAATTAGGACATGATCTTTCTTTACCTTCTTTGAGTTCCCTGGTTTGGCATAACATTTTGCTACAATAAGCAGTCACATCAGTATGTATTTGTGTGGAACAGGCTGCCCAGGGAAGTGGTAGGGTCACTTTCCCTGGAGATGTTCAAGAAACAACTGGACGTGACATAGAGCTATGATCTGATTGACAAAGTGGTGATTAGTCAAAAATTGAACTCTGTGATCTTCAGGGTCTTTTCCAACCTAAATGATTCTGTAATTATATGAATGCCTAGGCTCAATACTAAAAGAATTTTCAGAGTCAGTCACAATGTGGTCACAAACATGTTTAGTATCCTTATGTCTATGCAGTTTTGAAATCACCCTCACGTCTGTATGCATCATTCAATCCTTGACATGGGGCAACCGAGTGCATACACAGATACACCCGAACAAACTGGACTGTGGAAAGGAAATATTCACATTAGACTATAAGATACTCATGTGTTGTGTCATATGGTGGCTGACATTCACAGCATGGGTGAGAGAGTATGAGAGAGGAGTTTCAGATCAGGTCTGCCTTGAGAAAGGACAAACTGTCTCGGCGATGTTTGATTATAAAATATGAATAAACTACACCACGCACCATTTTTGGTGTTTATAAACAGAAGGAATTCTAAAATAAGCTGAAGTAGACATTATTGCATTGTGAGTGAAGAATTCAGATAGTAAAAATAATATTTTAAGAATCAAAAAGTCACACCAAAACAGTCCAGATTGGAAGAAGATGTGGCTTATAAAGCAGCACACTTTAAATCAAACTTACCTATATGTCAAACACGACAAATCCAATTTTTATTATAGATCTTATTTTATGATGTATTATAAAATTCTTTTTTTTTAATGTTTTCCTCATTATCTAAGTAATGTACATTCACATTTTGATCTAACTCAGAATGGGTTTTCCTTTCCTTTAGGCTTTTTTTTAAGGCATTCATGCTATTGATTCAGTCAAGGATTATAGACAAGACCGGACCATTATGATCTTTTCATCTGACCTCAGCAGACATAAATTTTTCCCTAGTAATTCCTGAAGTTAAACACCTTTCAGCCACAGCAATCAATTACAGCATTAACCTTTAACATTTACGGCCCACTGATATTTATAATCAGGGCTCTGAAAAGTATATGAGCAGTCAATATATGGTGTTTTTTTCAGAAGGAAAACTTCTTAAATTTTATCTGGGGATTTCTATATATTTAGAAAAAAACACTTTTTTTTTTTTTTCAGATAACTCTTGACAAAAATAAAATGAAAAGTAAATTTAATTTTTTTTTAGCTAAGTAGAATGTGATATTTATGGGAAATCATCCAAAAATATTTTTAAGCTTCTAATAATTGGAATAATAACTCTAATGTTTTTGTGAGTATTCACATGAAGACAAAGCTTCATTTGTGGGTGATCTTTATAAGAGAGCACCTGATCTTTGTCAGAAGCTAGGAATTTATTGCTTTAACATTCTCAACTGAGCACTGAATCACCCCTGCAATAAAAAAAATAAAACAATTTTATCTAATTTTTTCTTAAAACATATTTTATAAAGTAATATGGAAACCAAAACACTGAGATAATTATATGATTAATGCTTTCTGGCTGTACTTTATGCCCTATAATACCTCAGAGAGACATTCTTATAATCACCACACCTCTGTTTTTGCATTTTGGCTCACAAAAATTGGATCTATGAAGACAGGATGTGCTAAACTGTAACAGACTGAACTTATAAGTTTGTTCAGAGCTGATTTCACTCCTGTCTCTCAGAAAAATCCCCTAAGAGACTTGTCAGGTGAGAGTGCCTTAGAACAAATTAAATTTTTGCATATTTCACTGAGTATCGCAAGCCAAAATTCCTATAGATTGTCTCGATTTGGCAGGAGAAATCATAGTAATTATATCTGCAAAAATGGGCTTCAATAAACCTTCTCTCAAACTAAAAGCTGATCAAGAAGTTTTTGACACCTAGATAATTTTGATTTGAAATGTGATATTCTATAAGTCACCTTTTCTTTCAGTTATGATTGTTGTGGGGTCACAATTCCTTGAGCACCATGATCCCTATATTTATGGGATTGCACAAGCACCATAAAGTATGTCTTGAAAATAAGCGACAGAATCATAGAAATTATGGAGACGCGAGTTTTAAGAGAGACTATTACAAAAAATACTAAAGCAGGTCAGCAATGGCTTTGCATGTAGTTACATTTTGAAAATCTCCAAGAGTTCCAAGCCTCCCTGGGTGATTTTTTTCTCAGTGAAAAATTCCTGATGCCCTGTCTGAATCTTCAGTCTGTGGGCCTTGTTATAGGCCCACATATAATAGTGAGAAAATTTCTAACAGCCTTCAAAGTTGCGCATTTAGATGTCTATTTAGTTTCCTCTACACCAGACTAAAGAAACACTTTCCCACAGCTTCACCTCACAGGTCACGTGCAATTGGTGCTCAATATCTTTGTAGCCCTACACTGAACCCTCTCCAGTTTCTTGACATCCTTTTGGAAGAAGGGGGTCCCAGACCAGGCACCATATTTCAGCAACATCTTCATCATGAGTAAAAGAAATACTTTCTATCTTATTACCACACTCCATTTAATGGAGTCCCTTATACAAATCACATACTTTGTGATTTGTTTCTTCTTTTGCTATTTGCGCATTCACCTGGCCTCCATACAACATGCTACTACTTTCCAGTTGGGAAACTGGAACTTTAGTTTAGTTTAGTACTTTCCAAGGTGTTAATGAAGGTGTTGAAAAGTATGTCTTGCAGTAGCAGTTCTGGGGTACAAGCCATCAATATTTGCCACCACTGAATAATAACTTTAAATTTAAGTAAAACTATTTGTACCCAACAGTCCATTTAACTGGTGTATAATACCTTAGCAATGTTTCTGCCTATCAGTACTGAAGAATTGGTTATGAAAAAGTGTTCCAAAGGGTTTGATAAAGACAAGGTAGGCTAAGAGAATAGTTTTCTGGGACTCATTTCCAATCCAAAATTACAAGATTTAATATGGATTTTGATTTTGAAGAATAACTGGATTATGGAATATTTGAACAGTACTGTTTGATCATCAGCATTTTCTGGGGACCAAGAAAAGTGAGAAAAGTCTCTGCAGTTCTGCAGAGGAAAAATGCTGTGCTAGATGAACCAGTTTTCCAATGGAAGAATAATATCATGCCAAACTCATATATTGGGCATGTTCCTGGGAAAGACAGGGAAAATATCAATTCTGTTCCTCCATTTTTAGTGTGAATAAGAGAAGAGACTCTAAGTCTTGTCCACTAAATGGCACCATCCCTTGCCCCACCCCCCAAAACCCTAAAACCTCACCAGATATTTTCTACCAATAAGTATTTTTTTAAAATATATTTCAGGAATCTGTATGTGAGATAACCAACTAATATATAATGAAGGAAGCACCAGGAAAATTACATGCTTTCAAATTAATGTGTGATACTATAGCATAGTGACCTCCCAAATCTTGCTCTGTGTCAGGGTCATCACACAGCAGTCCCTATATCAAAAACTCCAGGCTAAGTTTACCTGTCCCTAAAAATATAATTTTTTAGGTCCTGCTACTTCTCACAGACAACATGTCTTTATCACAAAGCTAGCTAGCTGTGGAGAAGAAGCTTCCTAGAATATTTCTTAGTGAACCAGAGTAAATAATATTCCAGGCCCAACATTTAGGTCCTGACAAAGGAATGGAATTTCTGCCTCTACAGAAAGAGGATTCAGTGGCAGTTTTGACTCACTAAAGGTTGGCAATTATGGGCTTTGGTCTCTGCATACAATACCTTTAGGTACATACTGGGTTTCAACAGGAGTTTAAAAGCGCATTTAATCCTATTCTCTTCCTGTTAACCCAATACCAAAAATCTTTATTCCATTTCACAGGGCAGAGCAGAGAGTGATTAAGCCTTCCCTATTCCTATTGCTTTCAACTCCAAAAAGCCTTATTTTTTACAGTGTATTTCATAGTCCAAACTTATTATAATGATAGACAGATAGAAATCTTCTAAAGGAAAAATAGCCAGAGGAGCAAGAAAATATATAGGCTACATACAATCCCAGCTTTGTTCTGGAAGAGAAGAGCCTCACTCACATGAGGTATTAGGCCCTGCATGAGAAAATAGCAGACTGCCTACACTTCATATGTGTGTGCATACATACATATGTCACTTCTTAAAAAAAAGGTCACAAGAAAAATAAGATATCATATTTAACACATTAACACCACATGCTATTTCAGACAGGGACATAAGATAGCATGGTGAGCAGACCTAACTGTTGGTATTTAAACTATTAATCATAACTTCTCCTTTCTAGCAGCATGGGGGAAAAGTTAGCATAGTTAACATATTTCTCATGCATATGCTAGCCTGCACTTCTGCACTGTAAATGAGCCATCTTTCCAATACCTTGATTTGATCCACTGTGTCTTTTAATTTCTTTGTGGATTAGAGTAATCAATGGCAGCTGCAAACAGAAACATTATTTTCATTATTTCAGCCCAAACTGAAAACAAACTTCAGGCTGTATGTCATGGAATAAATGAAATCTCTTGTACTTCAGATTACATTCTAAACCTGATACATCAATCACACCCTCTGTGTGTTATGGGCCCCTTTTCCATCATGTTCCTGGGTGACCTTTCACTGTGTTTAAAGGATAATATAACAAAGTAGTGTTACAGAGGTCATTTTACATACCCGTCTTATTTTATATGCTTAGAATCCATTGCAATAAAAACATATTAGAAATCTAAATCAAACAGACCTAGATTATGTATGTTCAACAGATCAACCATCAGGTTGGTCTGATTAGGCAGCAGAAGTTTAAGAACATAAGCTACAACTTGTTTAAACTACTAATACAAGTTCCAGTAAACTCTCAGTATTCAGAGTTCACAGATTCTTATAAACAAGTGTAATTCCTGTTATGTGAACCACAACAAAACAAATTAGTTTCACCTTGATGTTTCCAAACACACTGAATTTTGTTGTGATACTCACACCAAGTACATATTTTCAAAATAGAACTATCCCAAATCATTTGTATTGATTCCTCAGGCTTTCACTATTAATACTCTTCTTGCTTATGCAGAAGAGTCTCGCAGCCATTCAAGTGCTACTTTTCACAGCAAGAGGAAGTTATCTCAAAGTGGAAATGGACAGGCTACACTTAAAAACAGTTAGAACGACATACCATTCTATTTTCTTTATCATAAAAATGCAGCTTATAGATTGGAAACCTTTGCTGACTTTTCTTTTTCCCTCATTCAAGAAAGGAGTGGCCCAAGGCAGTGATAATCTGTTCTTTCTTAACTTAAATTAATTTCCTACTGTTGGAGGTTCTCCTAGGAAACTTTAAAAAACAGATAAGGACTTAGTGCCACATAGTGCAAACCACAAGTCTGCAGTCAAGGAATTTGATTTTCGATATTCAGTGTGGAATTTGAGGTTCCTTTCTTTTACCTTACTTTTACTATTACTTTTTATTATGGTAAGTAATGATAAATTCCACTAAGGACAGTGTTTATTCTTTAGAGGGAAGGCTATTTAAGCCCATTTAAGATCCTGATGGTATCAGGAGTGATTTTCACAATTAACTTGTGTGCTTTGCTTTTGCTGTACAATTATGTTGTTTTCCTTTTTTATTCTTACAAGATGCAGGGAAAATTCAGATGTATTGATTTCAGACTCATTTGAATAAACCCATACATCCCCACCCTGAACACATTCTTCCTTGTGAACATTGTGACTGATATGGCTCATTTAAGTCAATAGACAAATTTCAGCACTGTAAGGTTAGGGTCATAACTATTGTATTAATCTGGGATCCTATATAAGTCTTAAGAGTAAATTTAAAAGACTCTTATTGTAAAGTCAAAATCTATAAAATGCTGAAGTCAGTAACTTCATATGATTGCCAACAAAAATCGGCATTTAAGTAAGAGAATACCTTCAGAGCAATTTAAGCCGCTGTAAGATGTATATAAAATACTGTGGGCAATAACAATATTTAAAGTCCAATGAAGTCATTATTAGCTTCCTTTAGAAACAGCTCCCTAATGGAAAATTCTTTGAAAAGCCACTCTCCCACAAAAGTCCACAGACTGTAATTGAACTGCAGTTGCTTTAAAGAAAATGGCCAAGCTGCTGACAGAGCAGGGCTGTAGTGTTAATTGTGACTGGTTGTGCCCTATCACTGTTATATCATCTCTTGAAATGGCTGTAAGTGTGTTTCACTATCACATGTATTTTTTCAGTACAATTTGTTATAGAGAAGGTATAATACTCTTCTGACTGTAGCATCGTGTATCAGTTTCAGATGTAAAATATGTATGTGTAACGACTCATTTCTATGCTGCAAACAAAAATGTTTGTGATACTGCAGGAAGAATGAGAAATAGCTGGTGTTTGGGGAGTTTTATTTGGTAGTTTTAGTTTTTTTTCTTTAAGAAACATTTATTATTTAACAATTGCATTTCTGCTTATCTTCTGTGCTTTTTCTTTGGTAAAAAATCCTTAGGATTGGTAACTTTTAGTGATGCAAACTAGTGAGGTATAGTGGGGGTATATGTTCCGTATCCAAATGGCAGGTAAGGAGACAATTGTTTCATACATAGCAAAATTTGGATGGAGTAGTAGGAAGGATAAGTGGTATATCAAGTCAGTGTCTAAAACAAGGAAATTTTATGATGACTGGGGAAATAGAAATTTTGACCAATAATCCATTTTTATCATGAAGCCATCCAACCTAACTTGAAGAATTTAACTGAAGTACCTAGGATACAACATGGTCTTTCCAGTCTTTTTTTTTTGTTTGTTTTTATACATGAGTCCATTTTTATGTCTTACACAGTGAATATTTTGTGTACTGTAAACCAGAAGTCAAGACAGGATGACTGGAAACTATTCAGGTAGAGAAAATGATAGCAGGCACAATTACTTTGAAAGTATCCTTACTCTGTAACTCAGCTTCCTGCTGTACATAAGTATATGAGTATTTCATTTTGACTGTAAAATGGGAGGAATGGCATTTGTCTCATAGGAGCTGGTGAACAGGGATCATTAAAAACTTTAAGGTTTGCATGATGTAGCTGGTTTGGTGTAATTCATTTAAACATCAAGTTTTTCATTCTATTCTTATTTTGAGTGGCTATAAACATTTAAACTACTCTTTTCTCATTAAAAGCTTGCAATTTGAAAAAGGAAGGAATGAAAAAGGGGATGTTTTTAATAGAAACCTGCTTTAGAGATGCTGTGTATCACCTTGCGTGTTTATCACCCTGGTTAACCTGACACCTAGGCTGCAGAATGAGGCAATGAAGTGACTCCAAAACTATTCCTGGTTTGTGATTACAGAATTTTTCAATGACCAGTATTGCTCTGGTCCGATAAACAGTTCACAGGAAATTAAAGCTATTCTGAATTGCAACAGCTGCATGAGTTCCCAGCTGGCTTTCCAGAAGCCAGGGACAAGCAGTATATAACCAACTGTTAATATCCTATATCTCAGCAGTAATACACTCGAAAACTTGTTATGGCTAAAAGGGGACCTTCTGTGTGAAGCCTAGGATTTACTGTTGCCTGAATTGAAAGCTTTAGCTGTATACCCAAAATGAAACTAACATGTACTATTATTAGCCCAGATACACTGATGCAAATACAATTTAAAGTGAGACTTGCTAGCAATACTATATTTCAAAAGTTATTTAAGTAAACCATCTACCACCAAACTTTTATTATCTCAGTTTTTAGCCTCACCTTCGCACTGTTCTCTGAAGCCTAAGGTCAACAGTTCAGCCTAGAGACAATTATGGGGATTCATGAGCTCTTTGAAACCTTTGCTGTAAGACCCTGGTGCTAAATGATGGGGGTTAATTCCTTTTATTTTTTCATGAGTGCAATGTTACTGATTTCTTCAGTCCTCTTTATGCCATTGTTTGTGTTTTCTAATGTGCTTTACACCCTGCTCTTTTATCACTTTGCATTGTATGCTTGTTCTGTTTCCTTCTTTTCCCCTCACCAGCTCCTGAGTTTTTATTTTTTTTATTAACAGATTACTGGTGAGTTATTGACAGCCCTGCTACCACTGGGATCATACTGTGACCTAATCTTCAAGACCTCTGCTGTCATCTAAGCTTTGTCCTTTAAGCTTCATCATAGTTACACTACAGTAGTTCACTTTTCTATAGCATAACCACAGGCATTTCACCACATAACCATAAAATGCTAAATAAACTAAAACTAAGTAACAGCCACCTTGTCATTAATCAGTTGCTGTTAAAGACAAACAAGCTGGAGAAAGGCAAGCCAAGTCCAAACACAGCACATGTGATGGCCCCAGGCCTGCAGCCCAGCTTAACTTAAAGCAGAGCCAGAGCTGGGCTGTAGTGAGGATCCTGTACTTGCTGGCCAGCAAGATTACAGCAGAAGGAAGTGTATTTACTGACTATTGCACACAGGAATTATCTTCTGGCATAGGCACCACTAATGACATCTTAATCTGCCTTTGAATCTGAACAGCTAAACTATGTCACTGGTGCAGAAGGCCTGGCCCGGAACACTAAGCAACATAGCAAAGTGCATTTTCAAATACTGTCTATTTATGTGCCTAAAAATTGCAGTATTAAGTCATAAAAGATCCTTATTATCTTACCATTTTGTCATTTTTCTTTACTTTTTATAAAACAAAAGTAAGTGAAATGTAAATTAAAATAATATTAAAATATGCAAGCAAAATATGTACCATTTTTAGAGAAGGAGTTTAAGGAATTTTGGCGGAAAAGATTTGCTAGTCACCATAATCATATAAATCAAAACTAAAATTCTCAGTGATTATAAGACCTTTTCTCTTTTTAATTATACTATAATTAACCTTTGTATTTTGTGCCTTTGCAGAGACACGAACTCTGTTCAATTTCAGCCTGAGGACAGATTAGAAAAGAAGGATGTTTCCTTAAATAGGACTTCAAATTTGAAGTTCATGGAAGATTTTAGTAAGTGAAAATTTATATGCATTTAAATGTCTCTACATGCTGAAGATAACACTTTATATAAAACAATAATTCTTTCCCAAAAGACTATTGAATAACTATCTCACTGTGGCAGTTCAGAGCTATGTTTAAGGGAGCCTCTTAAAGACAGGAAATCACAGCTTCCATTTGGGTAGGATCCTGCTGATGTGAATGTACAAAATTGAGGTCCATGATTCAGTTACTTCTAGCCTACTTCCTGCCTTCCCTACAAGCATCTGGAGAATAGTATCTCATCTCCCCACTGGACTCTGAAATCAGAGGCAGGAAAACAGACTCGCAGTCTCATTAAATTAGATTTCTATTCTAGCACTGGAAGTTGTTGTTTTAAATAGAAGTGGTCAGTTTGTCAGCTGCTAGAACTGGAGGTAACCTTACTGCACAGTACATCCATTAACTTTCATTCACCAAGGAATCTCTGGATTTTCTTGTCCCAAAGATGTTTTAGCTGTTTGGGGTTTTTACAAGCAAAAATATCCAAGGACACTTAATTTTCATGGTTTTGGGCACCTGCTGGGATAATCACAATGGATCACTGAATTAGATTGCTAAAAATATTATATATATATATATATATATATATATATATAAAATGTCTTCTGTAGGTGACAAAATATGGCACAGATGCTCATCTTAGGAGTCATGTTGGTGGAGCTACTTCCAGCTTTTCTATTTTAAGATTTGTGAATTCCCTCCTACAGTATATGAGAATACAGTTCAAGTAGATGAAGGGCCAGCAACTGAACAAGTTTAGGAGCAAAAAGACAACTGAGAGATCCAAATTATGTTAAAGCCTAAATACAGCTGAAAGTAATCACATATAGAACACATGCTTGCAGCAGTATGTAGACCTCTACACAGAATGCCTTGTTTGGCTGGTGGAAGAGTAAATTAATTTGGTCTAGAAACTCTTAATATGAGCAATGATGCAAGCTTCAGCTAAACAATACACTTAAAATAATAAACTGATTTTATTTTAAGTCAATTGCCCAAATAATTAAAAAACTCCATTTTAAATTAAAAAAAAAAAAACATTTCTTATATATGAAAACATTTATGTGTCTTTTTGTTCTCTATTCTATATATATCTAAAGTCACAGAGAAAAGCTTAACAGGAACAAAAGAAATACAATATTTTCACTCTTTCTTTTGCCCAGTATGCTGTCACTCAGAGTCGGTCACAGGCATGTGAGAGTAAAACAGAGGAAGTGTGTATGACACTCCCCTCCAGCACTCCCTAATAAACACTGGGGACCTGTAGTGCCAGAAGTGATGGCTCTGAACTCTGTTGTAGCTTTCAAGGGATTTCTCTCCCATTAATTTATACAAATTCAAGCTGTATAAACTTTTGACATTCAGACTTCTGCAGAAAATACCTGTCATATATCATGTCATATGGATAAATATTTCTCTACCTAATTTTGAACCTAAGAATCCCCTGCCCAACCCAATTTCATCTGAGAATCTTTGGTCCTTGAAGTTGAAAAGACAATTAATGGATATTTCCAGTTCAGGGTTTCTTCCATCAGTAGTTTTGCATTTTTCTACTATACTTCCATCATACTTCTTTTAGCCATCTCCCTGTAAGGACAAAGGGTTCTTTTACATACTCTGCTTTTTATTTTGTTTTTGAACAGGCTTTTGAGAGGTGTCTACACCACCCTCCTAATCCGGAAACTGTTCTCTACTTCTTGCACTTTCCCCAGTTTCACTACAACTTTATTTTTCACAGAGTGGTAAAGTTGATGCATTTGGTGTCTTTACAGAGGTATAAAAAAATGTTCTTTTTGATTTCCACTAGAGGATCTCTTCTATCTAATTCATGATCTCATTTCAACATCATAATACATAGGTCAGAGCTACTAGATAAAAATAAATTTGGGACTGAATTTTTGCACATTTATTCTTTTTTTTTCCCCCAGATACCCAGGTTTGCAAGCATTTGCTGCAAAGCTTTATATTCAGCTGTTGCTTTAAGTGCCCAAACACAAAATTTGTCAGCTTGCCTTTCGTCCTCCACTCTAATCATTTAACATCAGCTTTTTCCACAGATCTTTGAAGGACTTCACTGTATCTCATATTACTGTGAAATTTGACCACTAGTTTTCTATCTTCTAGCTAGTTGATTAACAAAATGAATAACTCCTGTCTTGTCCCATTGACTAGAATTAGGGCTCCAAAATAAGGAAATACCAAATTGGATAATTTCAGTATTTGTATTTCCTGTGCAATCTCAATATGACAAAGTCTTCAATGTAAGCTCCTGTTCAAGTCTTCCAAAGTTGCCCTGTCTTAGTCACAGCACAAAATCGGCCAGAGCTCTGTAAG
Organism: Vidua macroura; assembly: GCF_024509145.1. NCBI lineage: Eukaryota > Metazoa > Chordata > Aves > Passeriformes > Viduidae > Vidua > Vidua macroura. The sequence goes on from NC_071575.1 coordinate 63,300,407, forward strand.
GATGTTGCATCTTAACATTCCCACAGATATGGAAGATAAGTATTGAATTACAAAGGTTAAGTATGGGAAAATGAAGTGCTGTTGAACTTTGCCTTGAGAACCTCTAGTCTGCATTTGTCTTGAAGACATCAATATTAGAATCCTGCTTCAGTGAAATTTGTCCCGGATGTCAATAGCCATGCTTTTTACACTTATTTCTGTGTTCATCCTTATTTTCTGGTAAGAAATTTGCAGATACACTTAGTGTGTTTTGAGTAGTGATAGTGCTGTGTCATGGTATATACTTAAAAAAAACAAACTAATAGATGCCTCGAATTAAAAGATCCATTTGATTTACTGTGTGCATCAGCTTCAAGCTTTATGACCTTCTCCCATTGCTCACAGCCACCAATACCATCAAAGATGTGAAAATTAAAAGAATGCAAAGGATGTGGATGTCATAGTGAAGAATGTCATGACAAAGCACATGCTGATTTAAATAACCTGTTGCAACTCCTACATTTTGGGCAGCAAACATAACTTAGGCTACACAATAAACACTGCACTCTGTATATGCAACATTGATTAGCTGCTCACATGTGAGTATTCCCCATTCTCTGCATGGAATAATAATATAAAATTATATAATTAAAGGCTACATTGTAATGAATATATAAACTTCACCAGAATGAAATAACAAGAGCAATTTTAGTTGCAATCTTTCCTAATCTGACGGTTTTACAGTATAGACTTATTTTAAAAAAAATTATACTCACTTAAATAATTGACTTAATTATAAATGTTTATGAACATTTTTTCAAGGAACTATCTGAAGTCAGTAAATACCCAATAGTCCAAGTTGGCTGGTCCTAAATAGTTTAAGTAAATTTCCTTGACAATAGTTCCCTGCAGTTATTCATGCTATTTCTGACTGGAGATTTTCCACTAAAACAATTTTGACAGAAAATACCAGTTATTTAAAACTGAACCTTCCCAAGGAATAATAGTGAAACAATATTTTATTTTTTTTCATGAAAGTTTTTCTATCAGCCATGAGCTAATGTTTATCAAAGCAAGTAGCACACTAAGATAAGAAAGGAGGAAGGGAAAGAGAAGGATGTTGAGGAGAAAGGATTGACAGGGGTTAAGTGAGTGAGGACTTACAAGGAAACATGTCTGTCATGTCTCAGACCAAGGACTTGAATCACCATATGAGTATGATTTAGGACTATTTTTGGATGAGTTTACTGTAGTTTGTGTTGGTGGTGTTGTCCCATTTTTAGTAAATAATTTCATCTTCCCAGAGACAGAGAGAAGAATATTTTCTCTATGGCTATAAACACAGACATCTGATAAGGACATTCATCTGGACCATGGAAAATTAAGTCCAGGATTGAATAGAAAGTGCTGATTCAACACTGTTCAAAAGTTTTTCTTTTCATTGTTCAATGTGGGAATAAAATTTAGTGTCTCCTAATCTGTTACCTGTTCAACAGCTTATTCACCTGGTCTGTGGGTGCCTCATATTCAAGTTTCTCACTTATGTCATGCACAGTAGAGATGCAAACCTTTGTACCACCAGTGATACACCTAATTCCTGTACCTATTCTAGGTTTGAGAACTAGATTTTATTTTGAAAAGGCCTGTAGGTTAGTACGTCAGTCATGAATACTTTTTTTTAAAAAATTTAAATCTCACATCATTTGACTTAATATTGTAATTTGGCAAGCAATATTTATGAGCGCTTGAGAAACTAGAAACTTATTTTTGGACCAAAGGTAGTTGAGATAAACTTATCCATAGAGGTTCTACTGGAGCTTGTTTAGATAGTTGTTGGAATCAGTTATGAAAGCATAGATTCTAGTTCAGGAATCTTAAACACACCAGTGATCTCAGGCATGCTCTAAGACAACTAGTGTAGATTGAAGTTCATATTAACAGAGTTTCACTAGTGTTTTTATAACAAAAAAGATAGTTGTGATCTTTCAACTAATGTTAGGGCTTTATCTGAAAGGTATGGATTTGTAGAGAAAGAATGTAGGACAAAATTAAGAATTGTTAAAAATAAGCTAACCTGTAAGGAGAGAAAAGATAAGGGAGTAAAAAGAGGAGCAACATATTAAAAAAACCCAAAAAACAAAAGGAGATGAGATGCAGAAAAAATGCTTGGTAAATTATGTAGAGCTGAAGACAAGAACAATGTGAAACGTATCTACAGAGGAGCAGAAATCACCCTTCCTAAGATTGATTCAAATCATAGGGAGACAGGTCAGGATAACTGGGGGAGAGGAAACAGAAACAGTAGAGATAGATTCTATGAAAATAAGGGTTTACGGTAATGAATAAAATCTTTCAGTCAGGAATAAATCTGTCAGAACTCAGGAAGAGCTAGGAAAAAGGAAGTCTGAAACTGATGCAAAGGCTGAATAGTGGTGGGTGACAAGGAAGAATTGTAATTACTGGAATTAAAAAATAAGAAACAATGACGGGTAATAAAAAGTCATCATTCATAGCCAGAACTAATCAGAGATTAGCCTGTACTTCATTGAATTTTCATATTGTTACAGTAATTTAAAACTACTTCTATTTTTCTGCTACACACAGAGTGAAAAAGAAGAAAGTGTGAAGAACTGTGCAGCTCACTGACTTTGAACATTAGCATAACCCAGTTACAGGCATGAAGATAAATGAGTACTTAATGTCAGGTTTCAGGGAGAATAATTATGTTTGGGTAGAGAATCAAAGGCAAATGAAAATGAGAATGTGAAAATGAAAACAACTCTTGAGTAACAACAAAATATAAAGAGGTAAAATGTTCTAAAAATGGGAAGCCAGCATAAGCTCGTTCCAGTGTCATAAAAAACTGGCACGTGAAATCACAGAAGCAGTACCAGGGACTGTTTAAGGAAACAGTCATATAGAAATTCTGATGTCTAGTGGGAGTTGTGCAAGAGAAAAAAAGACCAATTTAGATATATTTCTCAATTGCATGCATATATTAGAATGAGCTATGGCTGAGGGGAATAATTAAAGACATAAGAAAATAATAAATGAAGTAAACTTCAGCATGTGTTTCCCAAAGGCAGATGTTGTCAGAGATCTTTGAAAAGGTAACTACCTTAATAAGGAAATTCTCTTCAAAGCCAAAAGAGATGTTGCAGCTTTTATTTCTGTCTACTTTGGTAAGGGATTTGATGCAATGGCACAAAGGAAATTCCATCTGAAACTGGAGGAGATGGGGATTAGCAGAGGAACTGTGTTGAACAAAGGGATGGCTCAAGAAAGACAGTGATTGAGGAAGATAGTATCTGGCTGGAAAAAGGCTTTTAAGGGAATGTCTCAGTTTATAGTCTTTCAAAAAGTCTGAATTAAAGCTCTAATAGGAAAATTCAAACCTTATTGAAAGCATTATTGTAAACCAGTAAGTACTGGAAATCAACATAATTACAGAGGAAGACTGGAATCACCATCCCAAATCTGAATGACTGTGATGATCAAAAAATCTCTGTGGAGAGATCTCTGTTGAAGAAAATTAATTTAAACCAGAGGAGATGCCAAGAATGGCAACTGGGCTATCAGGAAAGAAGGAAAACCTGTGATAGATGAAGAGACTTAAGGAGTTGAGAATCTTAAAACCAAAAAAAAAAGATGATAAAGAAAATAATTTCTGCTCATAAATATAAAAAAAAGGAAGAAGAAATGAGGCTAATAGAAAGCCCACAATACCATACATAAAAGGATATAATGAGAAAAATGTGATATAATCACTAAAAGGGCTTTTGACTTTTGGGCAGATTTCTGTGGTCAGAAACCTTATTTATAACATGGAGGTAGAAAAACACACAGAAACAGAAGGGTTGCTGTTCCCTGCCACAGCAGGGCATCACACTTGACTAGAGGAAGACCAGGCAGTCTTACAGGTTATATATTATATTACTGCCTGTTTGATGTGTGGTCAAAATTAATCTGGCAGCTATGTTTCAAAATTATCTATTATTAAAGGCTATTAATATAGAAAACATAGATTACATTTAGTATCATTTGAGAAAGTACAACATTTAACTTCTTTGTGAGGCACTGTGTCATTTTGACTTATAGCAGATCCCTGATAATACTACTCCAGTGCCAGCACTGGATTATTAGGAAGTTTATTTTGATTTTGAAATGCCAAAAGCTGACTGCCACACCAAACCTGAATGTGACCTGTTTTGGTCTGACTGAGATCACAGGACAAAATAAAAGCTTTTGTTGGCTCACCTTCCCATTTCCTCAGCCATACACACAACAAAAGAACTTTGTTCCAAGTTACCTGAGCTCCTGGTTTGTACTCTCAAAAGTTCATTGATGTAATTTATAAAACCAAGACTGTTTTCTTGAGCTCATTCAGGCTAAAAATATCTTTTTTTTTATTGGCAAGCCCACAAATACTGCATAAAAGACATTATATCTACCTTAGCTCTTAGCCCCATTTAAAGGACAAGGTTTTTTTTCAATTTGATCAATGACTCATATACTATTCACTCAGTGTTTTCAGATATTTGATCTTAAGTGCCTAAATGCATAAAAATTAATATTATAGTTTTGCATTTCAGATGGAGGTGAGTTCATTATATTAGTACCTGGAAGACATGGTGCTCCCATGTGACTTTTTTATTTAACATTGAGACAAAAAACCTATGGTACTTAATGACTAATTTATAATTTTTAAAATGTACACTTTTGACAGGTTTTAAGTAGTTTGCTAAACCATTCTGTGATGTTTTTGGCTCATGAGAGTGTTCCAGATATCTGGCCAAATAAGTGAATAGAAAAAGGAATTATGCTGACTCCAGATGTGATGACTTGAATGTCAGCAGAATTTGTTACTTGTAGTCATCCTTTGGTGTCTTCAGTCTGCAGCTTCCAGACACCAAAGAGTACTCACCTAGGAAAGTAAAAGCCAAACCTGACTTCTGAGGTCAGCATGAATTGATTTCATTCACTTCAAGATAGAAATTTCTGCCATGAATATGCCCACATTTAAAATCAACTTTTTCTTAACCTTTATTTTTACTCTCCCAATAATAACTAGGATATAAACCCAGAAAATGCACATGTATCCCATATGTTGACATAACACTTGTCAGCAAATTTTAAAAATTGTTACTTTCTTTCTCTATTAAAAAAAGAAGCAATAAATGGAGGAAATCTTATTTTTGACATTGATTTTGTGCCAATATCCTTTATAAAATGTAAGTTTAATAGTACATTGGCATTGAATGATTTTAAGCATTTCCTAAGAAGACACTGATATACAATCCTAGATGAAGAACTGGGGTATCTTTGTTCTACTGCCACCTTTCCCACTTATTGTGGTCATCTTCAGTAGATGTGTTTGTGATGGTCAAAATAGCTGCTATCTAAATTTCCTGCCTACTCCCTCATCTGTCTGCCTTGAAGGATGTGCTGTTTGTAGGACTTGAGCAGGCTCATCTGGTAGGTAAGATGTTTGCTGGAAGTCAGGTGCTCAAAATACTGCTACAATGTGAATTCAGCTACCTTAATTTAGTTTTAAAATAGTTTCCATGTAACCTCTTTCAGGAATGCAATTTTCCTGCTTTTCACTCTCCTTGAACATAATTAAGTAGGTTTTTCAAGCTACATGCTCCCAAGGAGGACAAGACCATTATATGTCTAAAAAGGGGTAAAAATACTTCAAATAACCTTTTTACTAATTTTTCTAGACTTTTACAAAATATAAAAGTATTCTTCTTCTCAGACTTGAGCTCAAAATGTGTTTGAATTCTTACAGCAATCAAAACATTTCTATTATGTCTGGTTTTGATTTTTTTTTCAGATAAACTGATTTTTTTTTCCTGCCTTTAATGCTAAGAGAATAAGGAAAAGTAAAGATGCAGGAAAACCATGAACACTGATGTGCTTGAATCAGTCTGGAATTATTAAAATCAGCAGGAGATTCTTCATACTGTTCTAACCTGACCAAAGGTAAAAGTAATTATGAACATAACAATGATTTCAAAATGCTTGACAGTGGCATTTAATCTGTAGTGATTAGCATGGGGCTTACAATAACAAGCATTACATCATTTATCCTTTAAGTCAGGAGGGGCATTTTGTACTTTCCAGGATGGCAACATGATATATTTCATTTGTTCTTAATCCTGATGAAGCTGTAGCCATAAATAATAGGTATATTTCAGGACAAGACACTACATTTAATAATCCAATTAATTTTGTAATCTACAGAACTACTTCATTCTTAGAAACAAAGACAATTTGAACTTATTTATAAGGGAATGTTTATTGCTTCTCAGCCACATCCTCAGTAAGTGCTAATATATGTGCCAATGTAGAAGTAACTGCTTTCAGTAAAATTTAATGCTTGCAAAAGAGAAAGTTATTTTAAATATGTTTGCTCTCCCACACTCTCAGAATAGCTTTGCTAGATTTCATGTTAAAAGAGAAAACCATAAAAGGTGTCACACATAAAATTTATAATAATATGTAACATTGAGTAAAACCCACTAAGACAGAAAGTTAAGAGTTAATGATAGATGTAAGATGCTAGTATCAATTAAGCCATTGCATGCATACAAGAATTACAAAAGAAAAAAATCTCCTTTGGGTATGCCTGTAAAAATAAAAGCATGCAGAATAAATGTGTTTCCTTACTAACAATATGAAAAATTAAAAAACAAAGTACAGAAAAGGGATGTTGTAGCATAATGAAGCAGTACTATTTCTATTGTTGGTGAAGAATTGATATTTTGCAATCATTCTCCTTCAGGTTCATTATAAGGTGATGGATAGTGTGCTCAGTCATGGATCTTCTAAAGATTAATTAATTCTGGGATTATTGCAGGATGGATATTTAATGTCACTGATTATATTTATTTCAGTTTTTCAATAGAGAACATATATTTAAATTACTTATTGCCACTTTAAACTTAACTAAGCCTTCCCTCCTGTTTCAATTTATTATGCCAGATAGTGCTGAATAAGAAATTTGGACTATCCCTAATTTTTTTACCCGAATTCTGAAGTAAAAAATTTAGGAAAACTAAATTAATCTAAGTTATATTAGTAAGTTACATTGTATTAAACAACAATTATGTTACAACTTAATTGTACCTAAGATTTTCCAAATAGGTACCAGCATCACTATTTTGTCAAGTGTAGTAGCTGCCTAATTTATAGAATAGATATATTCACTGAAGTAACAGAAACAAACAGGTTTTTTGAGTTTGAGGCATCAAGGAAAAGACTTTTACTACCATCTGGAAGAATGTTTAAGAAAGCATAAAGTGTTTCAAATCAAAATATTGAAAAAGAACCTTCTATAAAACCTTAAGATAATTCTAAATTTCCCAATAGATCATGCTTTGTAACTAGTGCCACTCAAGAAGAAAGGTATGGTACTGATTCCAATGGAATTAATGTTCTGATAGGCTGAGAATTCTTGATAGAATTGCAAAAATCTATCAAAGCACAGAGGTTGCTTTCCAAAACAAGAATTTTTCTTAAAAAATTAAGGTACAAAGATAACAGCGGTCAACCTGGCAGCACCAGTATTTACTCTAATTTAAATGGAAAGAAGAAAAACATATCCACCATTTAGAATTGCTTACATACCCACAGACACAAAAAAATCTGTATCTAGCTCTTTTGAAATTATTTTGTACTGAATATTTATACCCCCTCTCCTTTACAAACTTGCGAAAGCAAAGCCAGGTTACGTCATGATTTTTCAATTATGAATCACAATTTGCAAAAAGATAGTCATCTTTCAAGTTACCAACACAAAGTGATTTTGATGGACTAGCAAAATGATATTCTGCTAGTAGAGCTAAGAATCAGGGCAATAACATTTTTCTAATTTTTTTTTTCCCCTTCAAGCAAACAGAACTTCGTTCTAACTCTTCAGTTTGGCAGAGAGGCACTAAATAATTTTAAAGTTCTCTTAGCTGGAGTGATCTTTGAAATATTTAGAGGATGATCCTATTAGAAACAAGTTCTACATGTGCTATATATTTCCTCAGATTAAACAACTTTCTTGTGAGTCATAAGGAGGATTATCTATATAGTCTCTTTGGAGGCTCTTCTCCAGGAATTGCTATAAACTTCATGATGTAATTTCACCTGCCTTTTGGTCTGTGTTTATTAGCCACTTCATCTAGGTTATTTTCACCCATAGGAATTAATAGCAAGTGGACAAATATAGTCAAACCTATGCATATGCTGCTAAATAATTCAGGACAGGTAAATAAGTCAAGCTGTGTACTTGAAAAATAAGATCAAAATAGTAAGTTTAAGGAGTAAGTTTAAGTTTCAGAGAGGTATCTCTTAGTACCTCAGGTCAAAATGTGCTTTCCTCCCACTCAAACTGTCTGAGGTATCTGTGTCCAAGCCAGCCTCCCCAGGCTGACTCTGACATACAGGAAATGTGAACCTCAAAAGGTGAATCATCTGACACACCACCATGCTGCTACAGATACCATGAGTAGCTCTCTGCAAGGGGATATTTTTCTCTGTTAAAACAAAAACTCACTACAGGAACCAGCTGAAAAGCAGATGAACACTGAAAGACTTCATTTGGAGCGTACAGTTGATGGTCTTAGGTTTGCTGTGCCCTGCAGTGGACCAAGTCTTTCTTTAGTGTAATTATGTCTTGGACACCTTCCTGCCCCTCTGAACTCTTTACACCTGTTTTTTACAATTTAGGCAATGAAAAAGAAATGGTAAAGCTCCTGTGCCTCTGAGGATGTTTTTAGGAGCAGAAGCTGTTCTTCAACAATCAAAAAAAGAAGTAGCCCTGTGGTTATGCAGCAGCACCAAAATGAGCAGGTAGAAGATTTTCTGCAAGTTTCTGCAAGTTTCTACAAATTCACTTATCTCCAAGAAACTTTAGATAGTCATAATTTAATAGTTAAAAGGTAATATGTGCAGGAATGGGGACCATGTAGGCTTCCCTGATCTGCATGGGTAATGCAGGTCTTCAGTACTCAGTATGAATGAAGTATTTTTTTCCATTGAAGGACTAATTTGCCTCCATTTTTGTTCTTTGATTATTCAGGTACTATTACAATATTTTTTTTTTTTATTTTAATATATTCCTGTTCGATTTCACACCTCATTGTTCCATTTAAATTAAACCTTTTTACTACCAGTAATTACCTCATATGAAATTATAGGTCCTGATTTTGTGTTTTCCTCAATATTAGGGTTGTCATAATAAGTTCATCCCTGTAAACCTGCTTAGCTATCAGGAGATCCAGTGCCAGTCTTAGATGCACTCTTTTTATAACCCATATTAATCTCAGCAGCAGTGCCAAAATAATGCTTTTATTCAAACATTTTTGCTTTCCCACCCTATCCTAACATAGTCTATATATCTCAGTCTGCATTTGATCTAAATAAATATAATGGACTGCTGAGTGTTCTTACTGGGATGGGATGTCTCAGATTCATTCCACATGGCATTGTTTGCTTTTTCATTTCTTCTGCTTTTTTTCCCTGTTTTCTATTGTGAGTCTTTTGAAGTTTACAAGCCAAGTTCTTCCCTCATTTATACAAGTGCAAACCCATCAACTCAAATAGGCCTAAGCTAAGACAGGCCTTGGATCTGTTCCTACCACTTGCTGAAAATGGTAGTCCCCCTTTCTAGACAGGTATCTTAGCTGCTGGCCTCATTCTCCTCTTTCTTTTAAATTAATCTCTAAGAATGTGCAAGGATAAGCATTTATCATAGCATGCCATGGATTCTGGAGTTTCTTTAATAAAAATAGCCCAGCATGTGCCTGTCACAAATTTCAGGGTCTGCATATTGTTTACTCAAAATAAAAGAGCTCTTCTCCACACTTTGAGTAGAGATGGACAAATATGGAATTAAAGGCCAGCCAGAGAGATCCTAAGAAGTGCCTGCAAAATTCAAGCAACAAATACCCAAAGGGTTTTTCTTCTCTTTGGTGGTTGTTGTTTGTATGTTTATTTTTTTGTGTGGGAGTAATTTTTAACATTTATCTCGTTCAGCTAGCACAAGTGGCATTGCCAGGTACACAGTTATTTCCACTTAGAAAACTAGCTTAATAAGAAATCCTCAGTATTTAGGCTGGTGAATCTAGAAAACTGCCTTATTCATTGTAGATAAAAAAGTCCTCCCTGCAGAAATCATACAATGCTTCCAGCTTTGCAACATGCTTGTGAGACTGGCTGAGTTACCCTACAATACTTACAGGCATATGTTCATTTCAAATGTGCTCCTGGCCAACCACCTTAATGGTTAGGAAATGTTGATTCAAATAGTAAAAGAGGTGAAAATAATCCATTAATATTTGGGGTAAGGTGAAAAAAATAACAGGAAAAAATCTGATAAAGAGAGGAAGGAATATAAAAATCGAGAGATTTGGAGTTATCTCTTGCCTGGAGAGGTTGTGGAGTCTCCTTCACCAGAGATATTCAAGAACTGTTTGGATGCAGTCCTTTGCAATGTGGTCTAGGATAACTTTGCTTGATCAGGAAGGTTGAACCAGATGAATATCACCAGTGATTTCTTCCAATCTCAACCATTTTGAGATTCTGTGATCAGTGATGTATCAGGTCCATTTACAACCTCATGTGTGATGTTACTGATCAAGAAGCCTTCTTACAAAAAGATAGTCATGGGTAAGAGTCCCTGATCCCTAAATGAAATTTCTGACTATAACATTTCATTTTTAGAGAGCAGGCTTCAGCTTAAACGTTGCTTTCAGTCTGCTCCTAATCTAGTGCGGAGTTTTAAAACTTTCAAAATATATTTTATCACCTACCTTACCTTATACTCCAATGGCTCTCTATGTAATCAGAAACATTCTGCATTCCTTAAAGACTGGTTGTATTACAAGTTTTGTTAAAAATGTTGGCAGACCTTGATTCAGGGCTGAAGCCTAAGTTAATGAACAAATAAAACTTTTTTATTTGTGACCACCTCCTTGAACAGGCAAAATTTCCACTGATTTAGAGAAGCAGTTGTTCATCTTTAGAATCTCATGGTTTAACCTGACATATGCATGCAGCCTGCTTTTAATCAATTCAGAGTGTAGTTGAATCAAAGTTATTAATATCACCTGGAGGCAAGTGGTCTTCATTTAATAAAATCTCTTTGAAGTATCATAGTCTGCTTGAGAAAAGGCCAAGGAAAAATAAAAAGACTATTCAATGAAACAAACAGTATGATCAATAAACTCTCCAGTGAGGAAAGCTCATGGAAAAGCCAGTACTGTCAGTGCTGTGGCTGCAGTGTACAGGGTACATTTGTTAATGTACTCAGTAATTATTTTTCTAACCAGAAATGGCTGGAGACAGGGACAGCACATTTTTAAAAAAGAGAGAAACTTCTCCTTAAATAACTACTACAATAGGAAATTGCTGTTTCATGTTTATCATCTGATGGGAACTACTAAAATGTATGTTTTGTCACTGCCCTTTTTATCTGTTACCCTTACATAGGGTGCAATTAAATCAGTTATGCCCTTTGTATTCCAGGTACTTTAAGTTTGATTTTTTTTGTCTGCTCTCCCTTACCTCCCCAGCAGCTGAAGGCCTGGGTTCAGTAATTGTTGGTGCTTTCAGCACAGACATGTCTGAAAGAAACTCATGAGGAGCTCTGAGGAGCCAGACCTTAAAAGATTTGAGAGAAAATTTGAGGTTTGGGGACTCTTCTTACTCAGGTATTTTTTGTTTGTTTGGTCTTTACTCATAGAGAATTTTTAATATTTGCTAATTGCTTTTCCCTTCATGGTCTTTTTTTTTTTTTTTTAGTAGAGAGCAAATATTCTCTTTCATTCATTTAGATTCTTACTCTTCATGAAATTATCTCTCAAGAAAAAAAGGAGGAACAGTTTCTGATCCACACTATTAACACCTTCTGATTTTTTTTCCTACATTTTCCTTTTTTTCAGCTGCTGTTCCTTGGTTTACTGTTAACCAACCACAGGCTACCTGCCTGATTATAGATATTTGGTTTGGTAATGTAATTATTTATTAACCATTGCCAGGATTTTCAGGAGACTATAGAAAAAGAAATGAGTAACTGGATGAAATACTCCCTCTGCTGTCAAAGGGAAGTACAAGTAGTGGAAGATTTGTTCCTAATGCTGCAAACATTACCAGGGACAGGGGATATCACAATCCATTAAGTGTATTTCCAACTGTACTGGTTAGTTGTGCAGTCTCCAAGATCTCAGCTCTTACATTTAGTCTGGACAAAACTTAATATCTGAGTTTGAATATTTCCTCTGGAGCATTCAACATTATTAAAAGAGATAAAACAAAACCAGTCTGGTTCTTACACCATAAATTGTACTGCTAATCTATTTCAGACACGTCATAGTCAGCAGCTGGCTAAAAGCCCTCTGAACACAGGTTGTTCTCTTGACTTTGGTGGGTTTTGCACTGGACTGTCAAATAAAATATATCTCAATTTAATTTCTGTTAGTTGTTTTCAGCAAACAATCCAAGCAAACAAAGACTGTTACATCCTGAGAATAAGGAGGAAGTAAAATATGGAATAATATCTGAACACATGAAATTACTTTTGATGACAGAAAGCAGGAGAGGTGTCCCTCACTTTATCAGGGCTAGAATATCATCCAGGAAACTCTCCAAGAACAATGATCTTCTAATTTTTGCTGCAGTAATGCATATCTTTGAATCTCTAAGTGCACTTTTGTATGTTGTACTGAAACCCTGTTGGCATTGGCTCTGTCCTGCAAAAATGTGATCATAAACGTTCATGTACCAGGCGCCACATGTATTTGCTTTGATAATGTTCTTAAGCTCTTTTATTCACCTTTTGAGAACGGTTGTACAAGCAAATATTTGTTCACAAGAGCATTTCCAGAATGTGAAAATATGAAGAGCACTCATGAAGGAAGAATGTGTATGAATGTTTGAACAGCAGTTTTTTAAAGTCCTTCTGAGGTTAAGAATCCAAAGGAGAGGGAACACAATACCTCATATTAAAAAGTCAGTTAAAAAAAAAAAGTTCAAAACCCAGCAAAATTTGGAGATTCCCCAAATCATAATGTTTTCTTCTAACATTACTATACCAGACAGAACAGTAATCTCTTTTTTAGTTTCAATCTCTTCATCAAAAGCCTAAAGGAAGTCACTATTATGCCAACAGAGGAAGCCTTTTGAAATATGATTTAATCCAATTAGGACATTAAATCACTAGCATTTTTTTCTTTTTTTTTTCTTTTTTTTATAAAGACCATGAAAGAGGAAAAGGAGGAAACCCAAGCTCACTAGCACTGGGCTTCAGCTACTCATTTCTCTGTCCAGAGTCCAGAAACTCTCCTTTATGTGTCATTTATAGCTTTTATGGATTATACAATTTTGGGATAAAACCCACAATTAATCTTGACAGCAGAGCCCTCTGCTGCTTCACACCCAGCATAAAGTTTTACACTCTCTAGGAGGTCTAGGCATGATTTAACCATTCTTTCCTTTTGAGGATATGATGTGCTGAGGGTGTGTGGGTACAATAACCCCTGAGATGCTTTTAATTTGTAGTCTGGTCATTATAACATTTTTCTGTGTGAACAAATAGGATTGAAACCTCCAGAGGCTCAGGATATCCTTGAATTCAGGTCTTTTATTTCTGAGTTAATGGTGTGCTACATAGATATCACTACTGCACGCAAACAGGAGAGCCAACGTGTCATGCTCCAAATGTGCCTAGGAGCACTGTGCTCCCGTCAGGGATTCTGTGAGGCATGCAGCAGGAGAAAGCCCTGTGTGTACTTAAGTCCTTGAAGATGCTGCTGAGGACATCCATTAACACTGCTTTAGATTGCTGAAGAAGTCTTCTTTTTTTCCTTCTGAAATCTAAAGCCATATTGATCAATTAAAGAAGTCAGTCAAGTTTTCCCTAAACTGCCTTCTCATACTCATATATTGCTGTCTAAATTCACCCAGTTCCTGCATGTAAGTGAATGCTTCCCTGGAAGGCTGAGTTCCTCCATAGAAGGTACCATATTGTACAGCCTTTTACATGTCAACAAAGCCTCATTTATTGAGCAAACCCCCTGTAAAACCATAGCACTGAAATGCCCATTCCCTTTGGCAGATGTACCTGGAAAATGAGGACAGTCCCTAGCCAAAATAATCACTGTATCTGCCCTGAAGTCAGGACCCAGATATTCTAAGACCTATAACTGCAGAACTCACTAGAGTTTTCAGGATTTTTCATTGTAACAACATGAACCTCACTCCAAGTGGGGTTTAACTCCTGACCCCACAGATGGGCTCCCCTGGTACAAACCAGCCAGTCCTGGCTCACCTCTTGATGTCAGAGCTCCTGAAGTTCCAACACAACAGGTTGTGGAGTTTTCCCCTTGGCAGCAGGGAGCCAGATCTTTGGAATTTCTCTTGCTGCTCTGTGACACTGGTGCTATTGTCCCTTCCAGCTTCACTGAGTTGGATGCCAATTTCACAGACCAGCCACCCATCTCATTATTTAACTCTTATTTTCATGTGGTTCTCTAGCAATGCACAGGTTTTAGAAAAGACTGTGTGTCAACTCACGCCTTTAGGCAATATGACAATTATTGGACAGTATATTCAAGTACTGCAAGGAGTATATTAAGCTGTTTATCACTGGTACATTAAAACAGTAAATCAAACAGGAGACTTGGATAAGTCAACACAAGATTTGTGTCTATTACAGCAAAGCCACAGGCCAGAACCTCAGCAAAAAGGCAGTGAATTAAATTAGTCAAAGAGTAAGCTGCACTTTTCATGGTTGTGTGTAATTACATGCAGATTCAGTTTCTTTGAAAGAATTTGACAGGAGAAAATTTAAGCTAAAAGTTTCTGGTAGACCAATAAATCCTGCTTTCCATGACTCATATCTCTGTCCCGTGGCCAAAAAAGAAGCCAGATATTTTATCTGTGTTTGCATATGTGGCTAGAATTAAAAGCCCCACTCAAGAAAACCCAAAGGGGAAAATATGAAATTTCATAGTATTCTTTGACTATAAATGCCCTGTTCATATTCTGTTTCCATTACATAAGATATTACAGTCCCATTCATGAGAAAATTCAGGCACAATAAAAATATATTACATCTAGTCCAGGCATGAATTTTTTGGTCTATGAAAATGTTTAACCTTTAACTGCTCAAAGATGTCTTTGTTATTCAGAGGTATACAGTGTAGATTAAGATCCTTATGCTAAAATCAGAGGTTTTGAATGGGATTCTTTATATTTGTCTTTAAATATTTAACTACATGGAAAACTCCAATGTTTTAATAAATGCTATTGATTCTCTCTTTTCAGGTCCCTTTCCTTACCTGAAAATTTACTGCCTTGATTTGTGTATAACTATTTCCACTAAAACTATACAAGTCTTAATTATTAAAAAAAAATAATCAGTGTAAATAGAGCCAAAGAAAGTCAAAATGAGATCTGTAGCAGAAATCACAACCTTATTTATCAGGTATATTTAACATGAGATATTCAAATCATACATTTTTTTGGAAAAAAAAGGAGCCCTTCATCAGCTGAAAAAATGGGGAAGAATTTCTACTTTTTACAGGATTTTGCAAGACTCTACAGAAGAGAATTATTGCATCTCATTTTGTTAATTATTAGATTCCTAATTTAGGGTCTCAAGAGTGTCCCCAAGAGGCATTTGTCTCTCTCCATTGATTATCCAGACAGCCTTGGACCCTGAAATAGATATCTTCAAGTGTAGTTATCTGTTAGGAAAGTGGTGATTAGCACATAGATACATAGATTACATAGCACATAGATTAAAAATAAAATTAATAACTTAAATGAAAACCTAATGGTTATAGATGGTTAATTACATTTTACACATGCTACATTTATCTATTAATTTTGTCTGTGTCAAAATCAAGTGAGAAGGCTGAAGAGGTAATGTACTAGAGGTTACATCAAGGTTAGTAAATCTTGTGAGACTTCCATTAACTCAATGTGACAAGTCTCTTGCACATATAAAGGAGTATCCTTGCCCCTCAAAGGAAAGACTTCTGGGAATAGTCTATGTCTGACTTGTGTCCCTTAAATAACATCCAAACATGAACATAGGCTGGAGGCAATGATTGTACTTGCAACCTTTCTAACAATCTGTAAGGTTGGATTTTCTCTGGGCAGGTCACTTGCTTATGCTTTGGTCCTTTGTCTTTCAATACAGCCCAAATGTCCTTGTACCTACACCACTTTACCTACCTCCTTGTTACGTGCAAAGCCAAAAATACCTCATGAGGTTAGAGCATAGAGAAAGCACGTGCTCCCTTGGGGTAAGGCAGGTCAAGGGTCCAGGGTGCTAACATGGATAAACTAATTTCTACCCAGGGAAACAAATGTCAGGAAGGGTTAGAAAGGCCAAGGGAAGATGTCTTTCCCAGCCTCAGAAAGTCAACACCTACATCTGCTCTGTTGGGCCCACATTTTTATACTATGGAAAGGTCCAGATGAAGAGTTTTTGGGCCTTTCTGAATATAATTTCATCAAACATCTGCACATTTTAAAGCTAATAAAGCAAAGGAAATGCTGGAAGTCCCCACCCAGGACATGTGTGTCCAGTTTCCCCCAGCTGCTAAGCAGCTTCAGGTCTCAGCAATTGCATCAGGCTCAGGACCATTCACCATCAGTTTTAGCCCAGACACCCCCTATTGTCACCCACTGAGCCCCAGTGCCCCCAGGGAGAGCCTTCACATTTCCCATGGTACCATTCATGCAGGCTTTCACCAAACCCCTTTGTTACCCCCCCTCGCCGGCAGTCTGGCAATGCCCTGCGCAGGGGAACACCTCAGGTCACTGCCACAGCCAGAAGCAAATATTGCCAGAAGGATTTAATTTCCTCTTCTCACTGTTTGCAGAATTGCTTTGCAGATTACTTACCCAGGTACCTTTGAAGTCAAAGCACCATTTGCCTGCAGGCCAACAGATCCTGAGGCCAGTTACCAGCTCCTATATCTGCAACAATGGACACATTACACAAAATAATTTGGCTTTCAAGGTCAGTGTCCTGCAGTAGACGACCACTGGGGTGGTGAGAGAGGGAAGGAGGCAAGCCAGCATTACTGCCACCAGGAGAGCTGAACAGTCTATAGCTTTTCCATTCCACCATATGCTTGCTCAGTAATAAATTAGCAGTTATTAGAGCTGGAGAGAAATTCCCCATTGAAATTTCTTGATGTGAAATAAAGGAGATTAAATAGGAATTTTCCATTCAGGTACTTAATGAAAACCTTAGAAAAGGTCCAGATAGGAGTCAAGAATAGGCATTGACACCAGAAACACAGTAAAGCACTTTGTGATGTTAATTAAATTGCAATATTATGACAAATGGTACATAAAGACCTAGCTTAAGCTTGTATTGGATAGAAGGGCTTTTAAACAGAAAGAATCTGCAAATAAAGTACTGCCTGAATTTTTAATACATGCTTTTGAGTGAAATATATAGGGTTTTTTTCCCTTTCTTTTATTTGACCTTCTCTAAGGTTATAAATAATTACTGTATTTTTGCATGCACTTATCATCTTTTCCTTACCAATTAACATCATTTTTCATGTCTTTTAAATGTCAGACTCAGAAATTATAATAGCACATCACCATAGCCAGTTTGGTATCTCTACATCTCTTCAATCTAATACTGAAGACAAATTTCCATGTCTGTTGTGGTATAACTGTACTTATGGCGTGACAGCAGGGTACACCCATAATGCTGTTTCCAACACCCATAACGCTGTTTCCAACACCCATAATGCTGTTTCCAACACTTATGCTGAATCTGTTTTAGTTCTAGCTGTCTTTGCATAGTTTAAACTGTGTCTTACAGGCTTAATCCAGATTCCACTGAAGGCAGAAATTTTGAACATCAGAGAATGATAGAATCATAGAATATGCTGAGTTGTAAGGGAACATCAAGGATCCTTGAGTCCAACTCCTGGTCCTGCACAGAAAAACCCAAAGGATCCCACCATGCGCCTTCTTGAACTCTTTGAGGCTTGGTGCTGTGACAGCCTCACTGGGGAGCCTGTTCCAGTGCCCAACCACCCTCTGGGTTAAAAATCTTTTCATAATACCTAACCTAAACCTCCCCTAACACAACTCCAAGCCATTCCTATCACTGGTCACTGGAGATAAAAGATCAGTGCATCAGTGCTTGGTCCTCTGCTTCCCCTCATGAGAAAGAGGCAGAGGGCCATGAGGTCCCACCCCAGTTCCTCAGTAACCTCTAGTGCAGACCTCTGAAAAATGAGACAGTTTTCCCTCTGTAAAAGCCAACAGAGGCCTCTTCTGAACCCTACACATTTTAGACAATGCTGGCTAATGATGCCTAAAGCTGTGAAGGTGTCTGATGCCTCCTGGCATCTGTCACTTTATGTGAAACCTTGAAAGACCTGTCTGCTCAGGATTTTGCTGATAAGCACATTCCTTCACACACTTAGTGTGTGTGGTGAAACAAAAGTGAATCTAAGATTATCCTGTGCTTCAATAAATGTTTTCCTACAAGCTTTTTCATTTTGTTTCTCTGAACTTCACTTTGATGACAGACAATAATATCATCTAACTGAGAACTAAAGACCAAGCTGTACAAGCACACTGTGCACAAAGGTAATTTTCGTTGCTTCCCAGTGATAAAGCATATGAAAGAAATTATGGCTTTTCCCTATTATTCATGGGGCTGATCCAAAGCCCATTAAAATCAATGGGGAACTTTCGCATTAGTGTTTCAAAACAGATTTTAGGCAATTTGAGATGCAAGGCCAGTATTTTCAAAGGCATCAGAGAAGAAATTTAGGACATGGGCTGGCAATAAAAAACAATTAAATGATTACTTATTTAATGAGTTACTACTCAAGAGAAGAACCATGGTAATTGACTGCATGGAGAATCTTAGATTTTTATGAATTCACAAGAAAATGTTAATTTAATTATTTTTTAGCCACTATCGGCTCAGGAAAATCATTTATCCACAACACTTCATCTTGGGATTCACCTCACTGACTCTAACTTTCTAAGAGGCTGAGATTCAAGCTGCAGGGTATCCTGTGCTGCCAAAGGAGGCTTTTTCACAGTTTCTCCCATTATGATTTCTTTGCTTTCTTTGAAATGCTACAACATTCATCTTTCACTGGGAAAAAAAAAAAAAAAAAAAGGAGCAGGATTTGTAATGGTAAATTGCCACAATTTTCTCTAGCCTTTTAAACCTGTGATTATTGTACACAATATAGAGCTGATACAACTTCAACAGGAGAGATTGGGAAGGTGCCTGACTATTATACTAGTGTTTTACCAGAGTGGCATTCTGAGCAATGGCATCACTTAACTAAAGCCCTTCTAGTGAAGCTAACCCTCATTGTTGCAGGTTTAAAACAGTGGGAACTACAGGAACATAGCACACTAACAACTCAGCAGCATTTATTTTTGTGCTTCAGTGCAGAATCAGGCTGAAGCAAATCACTTTCCAAGTGCTGAAGCAAATCACTTTCCAAGTGCACTTTTCCAAGTGCTGCTTGAATTGCTTTTATTCTAGAACAGCAAGCTTTGACAAAAGAGTGAGGAAAGGAGTTTTGATGGATCCTCTGACCTTGCTAGGGTTTGTCAACTTGGGAGAGGCTGCCAAGCTCAAAGTTGCAGCATCACACCATTCACTAATTTTCCTGTTTATGTTAGCTTTACATGTATGTGAAATGCAGTACCACAATTATTAGATATTTTTATTCAGAAAATCGCAGAGACTGGAACAACAGGGGCACTGCTATTCAGAGATTAAATGTGTTGGTCAGACTGTTTTAAAAATTATCCAGCACTTCATCTTGACAGTGTGCCTTGGCTTAGCCAGAAGCTGCATTTTGTGATTAGTATAGTCAGACACTTTCTTTTCTTTATGTTCAGAATCCAACTGTTCTGCAGATCTGAAAAGCAGAACAAAATGAGAAATATGCTTTTAAAACCAGTCTGACAACTGCAATTAAATCAATCACCCACTCAATTTCAGATATTTGTAACATCAAGCAATTTAACAAACACCTTTCATCCATAACAGCTCAAGGCATGTTTACCTTAATAGCACTTCAGTAGAAAATTTCAGCATTCCACCCCCACTAAGTTCCTTTTATAAAGAATGCACTTCTAGCTATAGAGACTAAAAAGGGTTGAATATTCACTAGTGTGTAATTTTCAACATGGTTCACAGACTCCTAGGGGAACTATGTCGAGATGAGGGCAAATCTACTACTTTAGTGAAAATATCTAAGAATAGCAAAGAAATAATTCTAGAATCATCATAGATTATCCTGAATTGGAAGGGAACCACAAGGATCATTGAAGTCAAACTGCACAGGACAACCCCCAAAATCACTCCATGTGCCTCAGTGTTGTCCAAACACTTCTTGAACTCTGGCAGGCTTGGTGCTGTGACCAATTAATGGTATGTTAAACTACAATTAAGTAAGTGTAAGTAGTGACTTCCATTTCTGTTGTGCTTTTGTGCACTCCTACTCAGCTATGAAATTAGAACAGGTGCTTGGGTTCCATCCTTGACAAATTATCTTCCAGCAAAATTGCTGGAAACTTCAGTCTCTTACAGTTGCAGGAGGTCAAGAGGAGCTGAAACCTATATGGATATGCCCAGCAGAGCAAAGCATTAATGAGATACTTCCTTGAAGTATTTTAAATTAAACAGAATAGTTTTCTGATATATTCTCCATTTTTGTGCCAGGAGAAAATACACTTCGGCACATGGTTAAAAATTGCTAGAATTTTTGCTGACATGGCAAACCATGACATCATTTTCCACAGTGTTTGTATAGTTATGATGAATGTTTATCAGTTTAGTAGGTCTAGAAATTTATTTGGTCTTTCTTTTTTAAACATCCATCTAAATTTTCTGCCCTATGGAGAATACAATGTAATACACAGTGCTATAGTCATGAGTAGGATTCAAATCTTAGGGAGGATGCATAGGCAATATGTTTAATCAATGAGATTAAATAATTGCATCCTGATGAAAGGTATGTTTCATTCTGAAGCACTTTGTTGGCTGCATTCCTGCCACTGCTGCTTCCTCTGCAGACATTGGTTGTGCCTTTGTGGCAGGAGCTGACCTAAAGACTATACAAAGGAAGACCAGCTGTGCAGCAAATGTGTGTTGGATCATTCCTTTCAGATCTGAGTGTGGGTTAACCTTTTAAAATATATGATCAATTATTTTTCTTTTTTTTTGAGTTTTTTTTTAAATTTATTTTATTTAAGCATTATGTTAGAATAGGAATATGGTGAAAAGCAAACTTAGAATAAAAACAAAGATCTAGAAAAATCAGTTAGAAAACACTGGTAAACACGAATGACAGCAAGAACTCTTACTTGTGTATTATTGGTACTATGCTGTCAGTAAAATGAAAATAATTACAAAAATAAATTATTTTCCTTTTGGTTCCTAAGGTCTTTTAGAGAATATGGAATGCAGATTGGAACACTCTAATTTCATGAATAAACTGGAATTGTACATTTCATTTTTTTTATTTCCCCAACAAAATAATGCACTTAATTGGAAGAAATGTGTGGATCTTAGATATATCTATTTAAAACTGTAGATAACAGAACAATAAATAAATATTTCAACAATATAATGATTTACCTTTTAAAACATTCTCTTTTCATTTCTACTTATCTCTCTGCATACTAAATACAATAATATAATAAAAATACAAATCAAAAATAATAATACAATAAATACTTTCAAAGAGAACCTGTTTATAACAGATAAGGAATAGAGTTCATACGAATGAACATTTTGGATGTTTCCTGAGCTGAGTTCTAAGATAATTATTAAAGAACATCCAGGGTAAAAAAAATGGCACTGAAAAATTCTCATTTAAAAAAAAAAATATTAAGATGGGATTTTAGAGTACAGAATGACTGAAAACTAGACTTCAAATCACTCCACTTTACTTCATAAGGTAAATTAATAGAAGTTCTGATTATATAAAATTGCAGGTCAAAATTGCCAAGTCAAAATTAATTTCTCTCAAAGATGAGAAAATAGTAATTACTGGTATTAGCAAAATTCTCCAAGAACCCAACTCCTTAAGCATCACATAGCTAAGTAAACATAGTAAGAGGATATAAATGATATGACTGTACAACTTTCCTTTAGATATTAGAACATCATTAATTGAAAATGAAATTAATAAAATTAAAGCTCTTTTTACACATACAGACGCAATGTTATTTCCCTGAGATCAACCTGAAAGACACTACCAAAGAAAATCTATTATATTAATCAGTGATATTTGGTATCAAATTGTGTTGTTTTCCACTCATATAGGAGAAGCTGAAATGATAGAACATAACATTAGAGAAATACAACATAAATACTTTATTTTTTTCCAAATGTATGCAGCAGTTAAAATCAAAAGTGGTGACTACATCCTTTTCTGTAAATGTAAGAAATGAATTTAATGGGAGAGGATATAGGTGGGACAAGACACACACACATGCATAATATCTGACCTCTAGCTTCTGATTAACTTCTCAGAAGTTTGTATTCCATTTAGGTATAATACGACAACTGTAGCCATAAAGTAAAAACACTCTGTAAGAGTAAAGATATGCATAAAATTCTTAGAAAAAGCTGATTGCTCACTACAGTATTTTACTAACCTCAGGCATCCACAGCATTGTTTCAGACTCCTTAATATATTCTTAATATAATATTTCTATAAATCAGAAAGTTTTATGGAAAAAAAATGGTTTTTCTGTAAGCCTCTTTTGAGAGAAATGGGTTTTAAAAATAGGTAAAGCACACAAAGCATTTAGCTATGCTTATCTAAGGAGATGTTCTGTAAAAATAAGTGGTATGGTACATGAAGGATGAATCACCCCCAGCTGGTGGTGAATGTGGTCTACTGAGCAAAATCCTTTGCTCTACTGACTCTTCAGGGAACATAATCACCAGCTTAGAAGGTAGAAGCTAAAATTATATAAAATAATCTAACTCCAGTGCTAAAACACTTTTTCATTCCTTCTTAGCACTAACCTATCCATGTTTCTCTGCTTTGTAACTTAGAAAATATCTGTGTCAAGTTGATGCTTAAAAATAATAAGCTTCAAGTGCAGAGGCAAGTAGGAGAATTCAGAACCAAAACCTTTTCCAAACAATGGAAAAGAGCTTCCAGAGCTTCCCAGAGAGTTGCCCAGACAGGTGGTAGATGCCCCATTGCTGGAAACATTCAGGATGCAGTTGGACGGGGCTCTGAGTAGCCTGATCTAGTTGAAGACATCTCTGGTCATTGCAGGGAGCTTGGACTGGATGACATGTAAAGATCCCTTCTAACCCAAACAACTGCATGAGTCTATGTTTATATGATTATACTAACACTAAATCAGTTTCACAAAGTTCTTCAACCAGTACAGCCACCCCTTCATCAGCAAAGAAATGGCAATATATATTACAGCACTCTGATGAAATTGCATGAAAGGAAAGGAACAGCTGTGAGAATTTAATCAAAATGCTATCTTCTACAGAAACCAGTAAGACTAGTGAAATTTCTCTAAAAATGTTATGCTCTGTTGCTGTTGCAATCAAGTCACAGTTTTCCTCCCATTGTCAAATTTGGTTGCTAACCACATATATATATATACACACATATATATATGTTACTTGGATCATCAAGTGACAGCTCTGAGATAGCTGATGGTTGTCATAAAATATTCACTGATTTTTGAAATTTTGAAGCAATTTTTTCCTGTCTCTCTGAAAACATAGACATGAGGATTGTTGATTCTGTAGAGGTAGCAGACAGGATCTGAAATCTTGCCAGCCTGGCTTGGCAATTACTTTTGCTGCCAGAAAAAAAACATGGACAGCCAGTTATTGTTTAACATATGAGACCTTGAAGAGTTTCCAACTGCAAAAGACTTTGATTTAACACAATATGTAGGAAATAGCAGAGGGTTTTGAAGCTGTCTGGTGAAGCAGGAATGGTACTGATATTCCAACACTGCCTTTAGCTATATGTATCAATACAGTAAGAAATACTTATTCCAAATTATGGAAGTGCTAGCAGATCCTAAGTATACTTATCCAACAACGACAAATGATGATGATGATGATGATGATGAAGCACTCAGATAACTTTGGTGAGTCTGTTTGCTTTAAAAGGCTTTTTAAATTGAGCTATTCCCATAACTATGAGAAAAACAGCAAAACAGACCTGAACATGAATCTCTCTACCACTGACAAGGTTTGCTCCAGAGTTTCTGAGCCATGCCCTTCTCTTTGGCGGGTGGTTATTGCACAGAATAAGGAGTCAGAAATGTAAGTGCTGCTCTGAATGATAACAAATTATCTTACACACTCTCTAAAACATAATTTATTAAGAGACAAGTTGTCCAGTTTTTTAGTGAACTCAGCAGATATAAGAACCCTCTGTTCATATGCTGTCTCTGTCCATCTTGGACTATGAGATAAAATTCATCGCTCCTGTTTTTTGTTAAGAAGAGTTTGAGGAGTAAGGGAGAAAAAATAATGCAACTCTGAAGCCATATTAAATTATATAAACCAGTTTGTTAAGGTGGATATCACCCATCATAAAAAATGACTTGGTTTCCCCTGGGGTGCACAGGACAAGTGAATCCTTCTCTCCATTCTGTCTTCTGCCTACTATGTGGAATATAACCCCATAATGTCTTAACAAAGCATACTCTTTTCTTTCATTTGCTTAAATCTAACATGGTTTGTAACTGAACATAACAATTTGTTCTTCAAGAAGTTGAAAATATTTAATGCAACCAAAAAAAATATTATGATTGTCTGAAAATACCACAAAAATCAGTTTCATTTGACACTTGCATCTGAACCGAAAAGCTTCAAGATATTATATATACAAGTTTAGTCTTAGGCTTGCCCTAACATGGAATGGGAATTTTCTAAGGTCATTAACATTTTTGTGGACAGAAAAGCCATTTCTATCCAGCTAAAGAGGAATCATGAGAATATAATATAACTATTACATGTGACAACATGATTATGCAGATTGTCTGCAGATGTGAACCAGAAGGGCTCTAATGAATTCAGTGGGGTTCTACTGATTTGCATTAGCTGATGATCTCAATTTGCTGCATTTTGGATGAATGATAGAAACAATTTGTCCTTATCTTTTTTTTTCAGAGATCCTAGAATACTTTCTGAAATCTCCAGTCCACATATTCTGATTAAGTTCTGTCTTAGAATGTCAGACTACTTATGCCTGAAGCACTACCCAAAATAACTGCAGAGTATGTTTAAAAAGCAAAAGACTGTGCCATTGGTAAAGCAGAAATGCAACACCACAATCAATTTTTGAGTAGAAAGCAGTAGATAAAAATAAGAACTAGGCTGAATCAAATCCAGTTGGCTTCACTTGTTCGAGTTCTCACAACACTGTAAGTTGTTGTAGTCTTTCTTTTAGTGATTCACTGATAATGAATTTGCTGACATTGCACTTCATTAGCAGCCATACTGCATGTTGGTTACATGGAGCTCAGGGATGCTTCAAATGTAGACTGCCATTACTGTAGCTTTCTTGTCTTGTGAGAACTTGTTAGGTGGGGGTGATGAAGAAATGGAATTCAGAATGAAGAATACTTACCTGAGATAGTTTGTATTGTGGAGTTAGGTTTTCCATTACAATTCTTTTTACTAAAAAAACTTGTTCCGCACTGTCTGAAAAGTTCTGGCTGTGAAGAGTCTTATATCTAGTTAACACTGAAAAATATGCTTCACATTTTCAGTACTTAATATTATGTGATGCTATGAACTCCAGGACAGGTCTTCAGTTTTTTGTGATTGTTCATTGCTTGATATAAATGGAATCATTGCAACTCAACTTAACGTTTGCTTCAGTGGAAGAAAATTTGTCATCAGTTTTTATCTAAAGTTGGAAGAAATAGAAGGAGATGATAAAATTTTAAGATGAGCCTTGAACGTAGTAATAGTTCTAAAAAACGTATTATTCTGACTTTACTCTGAAATCCTTTTCAGGAAGGACTGATATGGAAACAGCTGTCCTGCGAAGAAATATTTACCACACTTTCTTGACTCTTGCACCTTCTCCTGTCATGCAAACTGATGCTTTTAAAATTGATGTAGTTTTGGATGTATGTCTTCATGTTGTGAAGCAGTCTCTAAAGCAGAGAGTTCTGGAGACACACACTTAGCAGAGACATTTTCAACTGTATGAATGTGGCAAAACCTTTGTCAGTAAACAGTGTATAGGTGGCTTTTCTGTCTTTTATAGCAAAGCAAAAGTACAGTTAGAGGAAAAATAATCTTTTTCACAAGCAGGAAAACCTCTAGAGAATACATCAAGAGAGAAACTTCACAGAGTTTCTGTCTTCTCCATAAGAACTCTGTACAAGGGTTACGTTGGTTTTGTAAGTCAGCCTGGTCTAATTAAGACTGTCTGTGTTAAGTTCACCAGTAAAGATCTGTTATTTGTAAAACCCACATGCTTTTATTTTCTGCTCTTATGCAGTTTTCTATTTCTTTGCCTTTAACTTCTTTTAAGAACAATGAGATCCAAACTCTACAAGAAGTATTAAATCTTTATAGAAGCAGATGTTGCATATATGTTGACTGCATGAATTATCAGGTACATGGCTCTTAAAGAAACTGGCGTGCTTTCCTACAAACATTTTGTGACTTAATAAAATGGTTTTTATATACTATCAGACATGTGTGTTTGCAGTAGGGCTGTGCTGCATTACAGCTAAAAGGCCTGAATAAATCAGAGACCAAACTGGAGCTGTTATTAAATTCTAGGAGTCAGAACATCTGCATTAAAGACAATATGGCTACTAAGAGGGTGCTGCACTATCATATCAAACAGTATGGATTTGCTAATTGTGATTTACAAATTTTTTGTTAGGACTGTGAGGTCAAATTCTATGCAGTAATTAATTGATACTACTGACTTCACAGAGTTCCTGTCTTGCTGTTACCATCAGGGTGTGTTTCTTAATTAGAAAATATATTATTATAGAAAAAAACGGTATAATTTCTCGTGTTTTCTATTACAAAAACATTCTGTAAAGCTATAGCTAAAGGTTTCCCATGAACCAAACAATGTATCAGGAAGGAGAACATAATAGAGTATATTGAAATGCTGAGTTCACTCATGCTGGAATTACTTAATAATGAGAAAGGGTTATATAAATCAAAATCCTATAGAGTGCATTTGGAAAACATTTCAGGCTACCGAAGTTGAGTTCTTAATGTGAAAAAGGAAGGGTAAACCAACATTTTCTGACAACAGTACCATACAGAGATTCCTCCACCAAAATCCTCGTGTTGAAAGTACCTTATACTGAAGACTACAGGAGAATGGTTTCTTGAGGTCTATTTACAAACTACTTCAGATGTTAATCATTCTTTCATGATACTATTTCAGATTTAAAAGAGATTTATTACTAACATTTGCTGGGTGACTATCAGAAAAGAACAATTCACTGCAGAAAGCAGAGAGATCATGTAAAAACCTATGGGCAGTTTGAGAAGAGTTTCACCTGCCCAGGAATCAACTTGAGCATCCAGAAGTTGGATGCTTATGTCTGAGCTAGGTATTATGTGTGTAGTAAATGGTTAATGGAGAGAAAAAAGATAACTTCAAAAAG
This sequence comes from Vidua macroura, assembly GCF_024509145.1. Classification (NCBI taxonomy): domain Eukaryota; kingdom Metazoa; phylum Chordata; class Aves; order Passeriformes; family Viduidae; genus Vidua; species Vidua macroura. The sequence goes on from NC_071575.1 coordinate 63,328,058, forward strand.
GGAATTCTTCTGACCTGACATGTTTGAATTATACTCACTTCCCTCATTCACTTCCCTCTACAGACTACAAAGAGACACTACTGTAACTTAGAATTAATGTGTTCAGCTATAGGCATCCACAGATGAGATGAGTTCCTCTTATTTAGAATGAAAGATTAAGTTACTGATTTATGGAACTTGCGTGTCACATTTTTTCCTTTCTTTTCTCCTGCTCTTATTCACACACTCATAAACCCCTTATAGTTTTGAATTAGGATGTGAGGAGAGCTCCTGAGATCTTTGTAACTGTTTCCATAGCCTTAGCCTAGGAAATAGCTTTTTAAATACATTTATGTATTTTGCAGTGCTCACAAATGTTTGAAATACCCAAATCATATAAGATAAAGGGAAAATTGTAAAACTGAAGATGTGCAGAACTCCAAAAGTGATGATGTGTCTCATGGATCCTGTGAGAGCTGAGAGGCAGACACAGAAAATGCTCATTTTAGAGACTATACCATGTTGATGAAATGTAGAATGATATTCAATATTTCTAAATACAGCTTTGCCATTGCCCTTGCGTGAGACTAGATGAGTAATTTCTATTCTCACATCACCACAGTAGAGAAATTAAAATATTACTGTTGATTTTTTTCTTTGCAAAACTGTTTTGGGAATTTTTTAATTTTTACAATATATTTGAACATGAACTATTACATAAAAATATTAAATAGAACTTAGATATAAATTCAATTATGGCTCATATTTCAGCTGAGAAAAGGATTTCTTAGATTTCTTCTCTTTATAAAATTGAGGATATTTTTTATGCTTGTACTTGGAATTAAGGCTTTGAAGTACAAGATTGTATAGGATTTATTAACATGTTTAATGATGGATATTTGATAGTCTTTTTTTTTTTCCTTAGTTAATAGTGCATCTAAAGTGTTTAAATTTAGGAATATTCAAAGCCTCTGCCTATGGGGAAAGAGTAATTATGTGCAAAGAGGCTTTAAAGAAAGGCTCACAATGCAAAATAAATATTTTCGTACTGCTAAACTTTCCCAAGTAGAGGAGACCAATATTTATGTTACCTCATTTCAAAGTTAATGCAAGTTTTCTTGAGAAGCTTGGCATATGCCTAACAATTACTGTAAAACTGCAAGGAAATCAGCCATTCCAATTTGCTTAGATAAAGTTTCTTTGAACTGCCTTCCAACACTGGGCTCCATTCATAGCACGTTTCATTCTAACAGTGTTTCCACTGTCTGCTACAGAGGGGCAGTTTGCATAAGTTTTATGAAGCACAGCATATGGAATTCCACATGCTATTTGTTACAACCAGTGCATCAATTACATGCACTTCAGCAAAGACCTTTATCCACAGTGATAAAAAGAGATGTGTGTTTTCAACAAGATGATATTTTCAATCAGGACAATTTCCTCCTGATTTTTTTATCAAAATTAATGACTCTTTAAGATATTTTCTGAAGTTTATTGTATAGGTATACTTTGTAGCCCAAGAACTTATGTGTTCTTATAATATTCATATTCAAAAATTGGAAAAGTTAAGCAGCCCGCAGCTTAAAATACCAAGTGGATTACTACACGTGTCTAGCAGCCACAAAACAAAACCCCAAAAAACCAAACCAAACAAAATCAAAATAAATCTAAAGCTCAAACAAACAAACACCAAAAAAAAAAAAACAAAAAAAAACAAAAAAAACCAAAAAAACTAACTACCTTTTTAATTCCAGGAGAGAAAAAGGTTTAGTTTTCAAAATTAGTGAAACTGAATGCTACTCAAGGTTTAGAATTATAGCTGGATCAATTGCTTCATCAGATGGAAAAATTTATATCTGTCTCTTTTTCATAAGAAACAAGGCGTAAGTTGTAAAATTAAATGAGCTTTTTAATATGAGACAGCATTTATCGTGTGCAAATTAAACCATATATACTTTCAAGCAGTTACATTTTATAGAGAATATTGCGTACCTATTGATATGCTAGCTCTCAAAAATAAAGTATTTGACATTTATGGCTGTTCAATTAAAAAAAAAAGGCAAAAGAAGCAAAACCAAGATACACACTGTGCATATAAATATGCTTTTATTCCTGTTTCCTATTGTGATTAGTTTTCATTTCTAATTTGGGAGAAATAGCAAAATTACAGAACCCAAATTGTGAAATGCATCTTTCCTGACTCTGAACAGAATCCAGTCCTTTGAAGAGATTCCTGTAATAATGACAGATTGCCTCAGTACAAGATGAGATAACTTAGAATTCTCTTCTATCAACCATGGGTAGAAGCAAAGGTACTTTTATCCAATTGAGAAATAGCAGAAAAATTATTAAGCAACGAGATTTAAAAAAAAATCTGCAGCAACAAGATTTTGCAATGGTCCACATTCATCAATTTCTAGAAACCCCAGGTAAACAGAAATCAATAGGATTTTTTTAAAAACCCACTTTCATTCTACTTTCTTGCAATGTATGGAACCACTTACTGTGAAAGGATTGCAATAGGGTTTTTGTACCTGTACTTCTAGGTACCGTGTTGGATGTGAAATGTAGACTAAGCCCAGTTTTCTCCTCCGCCAAGGCCAGCCATTGGGAGCCAGCCATGACCCAATTGCTAAAGAGCTCTGTGCCAGCAGAGGAATTACTTTTAATGATAGAGCCATATTTTTCTCAGACCTAAAGTTGAAACCACTTCTGAAATCATCATCACCTTTGTTAGTGTGTGGATACTCCCTATTTTTTTGCTTTGCTTGTACAAGTTAAGCCAAAGTTGAACCCAAGCAGTTAATATTATTGTAAACTGGGGATAGCTTGAACTTTAGGACATTAAAAATAAGGGCATATGGCTTTTAGAAACAGTGGATGCTTTATTATTCTCTCTTCTTTAATATTTTAGTAAAGATTTAAAGCTGACTCAGATTTAGGGTTTCTTACAGATATCGGATTGCAGACAAGTGAAAAGCAAAACAATTATTGGGTGTTATCCTTTAAGAAGAATTCAAATAGCAACGGTTAACAATCTGTAACACCAGGGTAGCTGTGGGCTTTTCTCCATGCCATAAAAGACCCTCAAAGTTACCATAAAGCTTCATTCACTTTCATTCAATGTGATAGGTTACGCATGTGATGGTTTATTTTATAAGTAAAATCTGCATGTAAGCTGTAAAGTGCCTGAATGCTTGGATTGCAAGAAGGAAAAATAAACAACTGCAATTAAGGGATCAAGCATTCTAATATTGCTCCTATTATATCATGTGATTTTATTTTCCTAAAAGCACTTCAGAGAAATATACTGCCAAACTAGGACCTTTAATGTTTTCTGAAATAATCAATGATATATGGATATTCTATTCAGAAAAAAAGCATTAACATGTTGACTATAGAAAACATTTTCTGTAAAATCTCCTCTGAGTAATTTGAATGCTTTAAATCTGTCTAGTTAAAGTATAAACTATTTAATTAAAATAAAAATTTTATCATAATTTTATATATTATTTAATTATAACATTTTTCTTCTTCTGAAGGGTTACACTGAATTTTAGCCTAAAATAGTTATTACAAATAAAAATAAGTATATTTTTAAAGTTTTTATAAGTTTGGAAAGCACCCATGAAATTGAGTGCTGTAGAGCTAACTCTTTTTCAATTTATACTGCATTGTGCACTGATTGTGAAGTTTATGCATTTCATTGCTATTTTCAATATTAAAAAGGTTTAATTGAATATATTGAAAAAAAGTTTTGTGCAATGGTATTGCAAAGAAGTCTAAAAAAGGTGCTTCCAAGTGTTTGATTTGTAAGTCAAACTAATTCTGAATGCAGGTACCTGAAGAAAGCTTAACTAAGCAAAGTCTGTATTACTGGAGCAACTGGAATCTATCAGTGATATATTCAAGTACACATTTTCACCAGTTATTAACACTCACCCTACTCTCTTAGGCACTTTATTTTTGAAGTACTTTGTGAGTATTAACTTTTAGAATGCTACATATTCAGAAATGTAAGAGATTACTCTGTTTATGTTGGTATGTTTAAAAAAATTGTATTTCAAAAAATCTTTTTTTTTCCAACAAAATCTTTCCAGGTGGTGTAAGATTTCTGACTTCAGAAGGGACTTCATTTTATAAATTTTGTTATCATTAACAAAAAAACCTGAAATATCAAGTTTTATTTGAAAGAAAAAATTGGCTTTTGCATCAAATTCAGCTGTTTAATATAATCAATCCATTAAGATGTCTAAACATTAAGGAAAAAAAAATAATATATTAAGTAAAAAAAGGAAACAAAAAATAGATACTATTTTTCTCCAGCATTGCTATCTTGGCAAGGCATTATGTGTATTTCCTTATAAGTACAGTATCTTTAATCACCACAGAGACTAAATGAAGAATGTTGTACATCTTCAGCAGCAGACTTTTACTACCTCAATATCCAAAATACCTGTGAAGAAAAAGCTATATATTGATTTTGAGGGAATAGTGCCACCTGCTGAGCCAGTACCTTCCATTCCTGTGGCATTCCCTAAAAATAAATTTAATCCAATGTGGTGAACTAGAAAAATCTTCCACTCCTTAATCTTTCAATACTATTCCTATGTTTATAACTAATTTTTGTTTGTTTGTTTGTTTATTTTAATTAAATTTATTCTACTAGCACCAAAATTAAAGACTCAGCTGCTTGGATGTAGCCCATACCCACTAATGGGCTTGGGCTTTCTAGTACAGGAGGCTCAGAGCCTCTGTGATACCACAAAGTGCTGTTGGAATATAAATAATGACACATATGTGTCCAGGCTCTTATCTAAGGAAGGAAGGCCACTCTTTCCAGTTGAATTATACTGGAAAATTCAAGTTTTTTGGTAAGTAACTAAGCCAGGGAAATTGGTTTAGGTTAGCTTAACATAAAATGTATCCTATGCACAGCAATGATATTTCAGTCAATGTAATATTTTAAGGCTTTTTTTTTTACTGGGCTCTCAAGAGACAACAGATGATCCAAGTAAAACAGAAATACAGAAGGTTTGTCGCATTTGAGATTATTTTATTTCACAGCCTTAATTAAGTGCTTTGATTGGACCAAATAGCCTATGTCTTTGCTATAAGTTCAGTTAGGAAGCTTATAAATAAATAAAAAGGCATCCAAAGTAAATGGACGAGAAAATAAACATTTTTCTTAAAACAGATATTTTTATCAAAACAATAAGGCAAGAAATGTGATGGCAAAGAGAATCAGTCTATTATTCAGTTATCCCATGAATTTAGGAGAAAGACAGAGCCCTAATGTGAATGCAGCTGTGGGTTTTGCATTCTTAAAAATTGTTGAGGCACCAGTAGTTAAAAGTCGCATTTTGGTTTACACAGAAAGGGGATTTGAAAACCTCTCCTTACATTTTGTGGACTGAATTTATTCTCCAAAATCATCATAATAACTCTTAGTAGAAATTTTATAAAACTTTTTCTTTAAATATTTAGTAAAAAAATCTTGTAGAGAAACATAATTGAATAGTCTCATCTTTCAGTCTTCTCATATCTCTTTAAGTTTCTGTTCTGTACAGTCACTTTCCATTAGTATTTCTATTGCATTTGCAGGAGAAATTACTGAGAATAACTAATGAATTTAGGACATATCTTTGTGTGAAATACTGAGATTATTGAGTCAAAGAGTTCTAGATCTCTAGTATTCAATCATAGTTTTGATATTTTGTTGATCCATCTATAAATGTGTTTCAAATTAAAACATAATCTGTGATTTATGTGGCAGGAAAACATCTAAATGTGCAAGATACATATAGTATCTTGCTGTATGTATGTGACTGTATGTATGTGCACTCACAGGATTTTATATTCTAATGTAAAATGTACCATTACATTTCAATTGAATTTCTTTTTCCCTATCTGTTCATTAAGATTTGTCACAAATCAAATTCAGAGACCATTTGAAAACAAAAAAATCAGATATGGCTCAGCTGGACATTTCCCCTTAGATTTAAGAATGTGAAACAGAACAGAATGTGACTCCCTGCTCTAGGACTAGCAGACAGCTTATTCTCAACACTGATTGTTCAGCTGTAGCCTATGTTTAAGGATAAATAATAAGAATACATCTAAATCACTGCTTTAAACTGAGCATGACTGATATGCCTTGTTAAGTTGGGAACTTCAGAAGTTTGGACTGGTTTTGTAGATGGATCAGAGATAAAATGGAGATGTAATGGTAAGAAAATCTACAGGAAAAGCAAATGTGCATATTGCACCTGGAAAAATCTATCAATGGCCCTGGAAAATCCAGGCAAAGCCATTGTGATAAATGAAAAATATATATATAATTTCAAGGTAGTCTGCCAGAAAAACATTAAAGTACTTCCAGGTACATTGATGCACTACTTGGAATAACAAAATCTCTTACATTCTCCATTCACATGCAATCACCTGCAAAGGGTTTATGCATTGAAATGGTAGATGATTGATGCTCAACCAAAAGGGTATTTAGGAAAAGCAGGAATGGTATTTTTATGAGAAAAAACATAAAGGCGTTTTTATAAAGATGGAATATAGTAACTTTCTGTGTCTGGGAGGAAATATGCTGCATTTTGAAGAAAAAAAACTTGAAAACAACAGATGTCTCCTTCTTCTAACTACTGTGAGAATGTAATTTTAATTCAACACAGTAAATAAAACATACACGTATACAAGCACACTTACTCATCGGCATTAAAAACAGAAAGAAAAGAAATCACAATTTTCTCCCTAGAGCCTAAGCTGCAGCATTATTTCAAAATGCATATTATATGATAGACACTATCAACTTCTGGGAATGTAAATTTCACCCATGAGAAGATGCTGAAGGATTGAAGGAACCTGAAGGTGTTTATTCTGTGAAATTAAATATTGAGTAAAAGGACAGAGAAACTTCAGGTCTTCTGAGTTTGAAATTCTGTGCAGTGGACAGAATTTATGTTTCAAAAATTCTCTCAAGACCGTGAGAAAAGTCATCACCAATTTAAGGAGATGCATTTTTTTTTTCTTCTCTAGAACATATATAGTGTCGTATGTGTTCCAAAAATCTTCTTCCTGCATGTACTTTTCTTCTTGTCCTTCTGTATCTTTGCACTAGTTCCCTTGTCTCTCATATAGACAGAGCGTAACCAAAATACCACTCTTTACTATTAAGGTAATTTTCCTCTTGGATTTAGTAGTATCTTGTGCAAAATGTATTAGGAGCAAAAGGTTATGAAACTTCTGTGTCATAAATTGGAATGGAATAGAATAGGATAGGATAGAATAGAATGGAATACTGATCCTGATTTTCTTAATATATAAAATAAAACCCTATTTTGCAATTCATCAGAGTGAGGACTGAAACCTTCCCATGAGAAACAAAATTTATTTGTAGAAAAATCTGGAAAGTGTTTTCTGAGGGGGCAATGGAGACACAAGGGGAAGTAAGAGTATTAACTATTCTAGCATGAATAGCATCTCGGCTGTGTTCCTCAAAGACCTGCACTTGACGTTAGAGACAGGAGTCTATTATATACTGAAATAAAGCAGATTTTATTGCAGACTTTAAAAAAAAGTCAAGAAGTTCAAGGAGAGGGGATTTTATTAGCCATAAGTGGAAAAAATCATCATAAGACAGTCTTCCCATTAGAAAGGGCTGGCCCTGGTGCTATTTTTCAAATGCCAGTGGCATGGCAAGTGAGCACTACCCAGTAGACTCCTACAGCTCATTCCGAAGTGTATTCTTGGGAAGTTCACATGTTTTTGGAATAATTTACAACAGGCATAGTTCATTAAATTTCTCATACTTATTAAATCCTCATAATACTATAATGATGTCATTTACAGATTGTATCTAAAAAGAAAACCCCTAGAAAATTGTCATAGTAGATTTAGCTTGTTTAAGCTAAATATTTTGTCATAGTATATTTAGCTTGTTTAAGTCAAGCTTTTTGCTAGCTCTGGTTGTGAAGTGAAGAAGCAGGCATTTTATTTTTTACTTGAGCAGGGAGAAGATGAAAAATAGCAAACTTGCTCTACATTAGAATTTCTAAAGTTACATTGATAGCATTGGGTAAACTACATTTACAAGTCTTTCCACCGTGACTGTATGAGTAGAAATTTGGGTTCTAAAACAGATATTTACATGTTTTTTTTTTTTCAATTTCATTTTCTATAACTATTGTATAGTATCCTCTGTTTCTAGATTTTTTTTTTTTTAATTTTGACGTCTGCCTCTCAAAGAAAGACAAAGGAGCATTAAAACTGTTTCAGGGAACCGACTGGAAATTAATTATAAAAAATAAACCCCAAGAAATTCAGTACAGAAGGAAAATTAGGATGCTGTTATTACGTGATGATCTTTATCCAGTCATTATACAAGTCCTCTTCTACTTAATATAAAGGATCACGGTATGAATAAATCAGAAATTTCTGTAGATCTCCATGAGTCACAACTGTGGCAATTCTATCAACTGAGAATCTGTCAGACATAATTATTTTTCAAGGCAAGAAATGATTTCTAATTTTTAATACAATAGCAAAGAGGAAATTTAATAAGATAGAAATTTCTTTCCTTTTGCCATGCTCTCTTAACTCCCATTCATGAGTTGTCATGCTTCATGCCAGAGAAGTGCTCCTTTTCAGACGCATGGCATGTTCCAGTTCCTACAGAAGCCTGGTGGAATCGATGTGAGTTAGGTCAGGTTCTTAAAATGGGTTCTGAGCAGGCAGCAAAGAGCACAGATCAGCTCTTTATGAAGCAGTTTCATTGTAGTCTGGCACGTCTGAGCTAACACTTCTCCCACTGCCTTCTCTCAGCCCAATGGCAAGTTGACCATCTGTCTGTAAAGGGGAAAGCTTTGATATGTATGAACCACTCAGCTTTTACTCATCTTGGAAGCATTCTGCACATCAGTGTGAAATGCTCTTAGAAACCTACCATGACAGTTTTATGAATGGAGTCCATTGTAAATTTCAACTTTGAAATAGAATTTATGGACTATGCTTAATGCATAAAAGGGGAGTCAGCTGGGGCAGGTATCTTGGAAAATGTCTATGGTTCACGAGTAGTGAGCTCCAACTTTTGTTTTGCACTTCAGAGAATGATTTTTTTTTTTAATTTGAAGAGATTTGTTCTTCTTCATAGTGCTGATGAAATAAAATAAGGAGAAAAAGTAAAAGAATAAAAGAGAACAAAAAAAAATTTTAAAAAGTTCCTGCATCAAAATATGCACAAGAAATTAAAGCAACAACAACAAAAATCAGTAAAATATACTTTGCTACTTATAGAGAAATTTTAATTTTCCAGGAAGTTTAAAGAACTAGTTTATATTGAACTATACGGGATAGTACCATGCAACAGGGAGTACTTTGTCCTGACAGTGAAAAAGAACCTAGGAATGAAGATTTCCTGTGTTCATGGCTCAGATGGAGATTTGAAGACTCTGACACCTTTTGTGGATGGGTTTTCTATTGAACTTTAAGGCTTATTAACATCATCCAACAAATTTTTTTTATAGAAGCAACTGTTTGATTGTTGTTAATGGCACCTTGAAGTTTTTTGTACCTTAACTCTATTCCTCTGCCTACTTTAGTTGTCTGTTCCAAGAGCTTTCATCATTTAACTACATATTTTTCAACTGAGTTTCCACACTTTGTTAATTCTTCTTTCCTTCATCCCTAAACCCTTCCATACTTTTCAATTTCCTTTCCATTTCTTTCCAACTGGCCAAATGATCCCCTTCCTCTACTCAGATACTGTCACCCCAAACCATCAAGCCATGGTGGAATGGGTTATTCTCAGTATATCCTTTCTGTGTGGGCATTTTGCTTGTTTTTGGTGCCATCTGACTTGTGTTTTAGATTTTGCACTTACTAACAGAGACAAGCTAATTAAGGTGTTTTGGCAGAAAGAAAATAATTAGTTTTGATTAGTAGCTCTGCATTACAGATTTTCTTTTATACATTCTTTGATGTGATTTGTTTTGCATTTATAGTAAAATGGTAGCTCAGCTAGACATTCCACTGCATATCTGCAAGAGCTGACTAAAGTATCTCTGAGTCAGGCAACTTCATTTTCTCTCATTCTCTGGAAATACTGTTTTTTCACAAGCTGTTTCACTTTGCTGCTCCTCACATTAACACATCCATCCTGGGACCTAGAACAGGTTGCCTTCTACCAAATGATCAAAGGGAGCACTGAGCCATCCTCCCAGAGATGCATCTGGAATATGATGAAGGGAAAAAGAAGTAATTTTTGTCCAATTTACTCTGAATGTTCTCTACTCTTAAATTAACTCCAGAAAATATCGTTATGTTCCAGACTATTTTAGTATGGAAGAGACATTGCTATTGAAGTAAAATTTTTCTGTATTTTCTTAAGTTAAATATGTTTACAATACACTGGACTTCAATAATATTTCTTACATCAGAACCTTTCAATTACTCAAGCCAATATTGCCTGCATCTTAGGTTTTCCCTCAGCTGCACATTACCTTGATAACTTGTCATAGTTCATTATAAATACAGACCCAGATTGTCTTTCTAAAGATGTTCTCCAACTTTTATAGTGAATTGCTCTAATCTCAAACTCTAATAACACTCTTGGAAGCAGCAATGTGAAGAAAGTAGGGAAAAGTGTTTATTAAAAGTGTAAATTATTTCACATATAAAAACAAATTGTTAAAAGGAAACCTATTTTTTCAACTGCATAAAAAAACCCGCTCATCTTTTACTTTGTTTTTCAGCACATTATATATTGAAAAAAAAATTAATAAAAGAAACAAAGATAATTTCTTTCCATTATATATGTAAGGGGATGCCTTATCTATTCCCCTACTGGTGGTTGGAAAGAATTCAAAACACTGAAGACTGATCCAGCATAAAAGCCTGAATATTTTATCTACGTAAATAATTCATTTTTTCATCAACAATAAAAGGATGGAAGCTGGGCCAAGAACCAAAGCATCGGACCCAAAATGAATATGCATCTCAGTGTCCTCTGGTATGACATTCTGGAATGGTTTCAGGATCTGGCTGTATGGTAACTAAATGTGCCACTTAGTAAATTAAATTAGTAATTTAATTCAGCAAAAGGACCTAAGAAACTAATGAAGTTAAATCAATGCTTAATTTGACCTCTTTAGTCAAAACACAAACATGATTTGATTGAAATATTTGCATTAGGCAGGGAGTTTTGCGTGTGAATTCAGTGTAGGATTTCTTTCACTATTAACCTGCCACCACACTGGAAAAAGCCTAAGAAATTCAGAACAATTTTTCAGAATGTCTGAGGAACATAGTTATGACCACTGATTTATTTTCCTAAATATATAATATTTGGGTGGGTTTTTTTGGTTTTGTAATCCAAAACATCTGAAATAATAAATTCCTTGCATAAATCTCAAGATTACCATTCTCTCAACAGGCCAATGTCACTTGTTGAAAATGAAACTGAATCATGGTGAGTAGCACCCTGACCTTCCAGTCAAGTACTGATTCACACAAAGCATCCTATCTTAAAATCCAGTAAGAAGCATTATTGGCAATTGAGCTTGCAGAATTACCTTTTGATTGCAAAGACCAAGGTCTGAAATTCAGTCTGAAGACAAGCTGTATTAGTTATATCTTCTCCTTGTTTCCTATATATTTCCTGTCCTAGAAAAGAGGTATTCATTCAAGTGACATGCTAGTCAACCCCTGTGTGAAGCTTTAACCAATAAATTCATGCTCAGGTATACATATTTTTTAAAGATAAAATCATGTCTCCCTTTAAAGCCATGACAGTACGGGTAAGCATCACCTTTAAATGATTGAGGGAATAACAAACAGGGTGATGGGTTTTTTTCCAGTTTTAGAGATTATCATCAAAGGTTGAAAGAGACTGTGAAAAAAGGTTTTGAATGTGAAGTAAGGTAAGGCAAGCTTCTCGCCAGAAAGCACGTGGTCAGTTAATTTATTGGTCTTTTTGGATTTATCTGTCCACAGGATAAGCTAGGACACACATGAAAGAAATAAAAATAATCTTGCTTCAGTAATTCTTTTAGCCTGAGAGCTGAAAGTATTCTCATGATGTTTGTAGCCAGAACAAAGCTAGATACAAATGAAACTTAAAATAGTTTGGTTCAATCAAACACACAGTACAGCTTCCGGAGGGAACATGCAATTCTCATGGCTCCTGAGATAGTCATATCTTAAACTTGAATTGGACTCAAAAGGAGAATGGTGCTTGATAAGACAACCTATGATTAATAAGGCATTTAAGTGTGTGAAAATACTCCTAAATTTCTGTGTACCACCCTCCCATCAGATTGGTTTTGCCTTCTAAAAGCAATTGGTACAACAAGGGAACAAGGTCAATTAAACTAGACCAGTCTTTCTTCTTACTTTTCCAAAAGCTTATTTGAAAAGGAAAATAACTTTGCTTTAACATTTAAAAAGTCATTAAATTCAGGGTATCATTACGAAAAAAAAGTAAATTATTATATTATTAATATGGCTTTATCTACTGAAATTATGTTAGCTTTTTGTACTTTTCCTATCATTTGGAATTTCAACTACTCCTTTTACTTTAATCATCAGGAATATAATCAGATTCCAGAGTCACATGCTGCCTTATTCTACTGGAAGTGTTCATGTATTTCTTGATTGCTCTAAGTGATGAGACCGCACACAAAGTGAAAGCAGACTAAGGACAAATTACAGAAAAAACCCACAATTCTATCCCTTCTGCTTGTCATGTGGTTTGGACTGAACACAGCACAATGTGACTCTGTCTCATAAATAAGCCTATCCTAAGCTGGCAAATTCTGTACCTCTGGATACAAATAGATTGGTGGCAGCAATTTGGTTTCAAATAACTCCATTCAGATCCTTAGGCAAGTGTGTGTGCGCCTTGGATTTTTAAACTGGGAATCTCAAACCTTCTCAATAGATTTCCAACATTTTCTGGTTTCAGCCAGCATGGAAAGAGCCTCTGAGAATTTAACTTACAGATGTGTTCATTAATCAGCTCAACCACCAGCATCTTAATATCTATAAACTCTGCAGAATCATGGCATTCCTAAAGTTTTCTTTCCCTGGCCCTGCAAAAGTAATATTTAAACAAGCAGCAACTGTAATTTGCAATGTAAATTAATACTTAACCAAAAGGATGGCTAAAATCTCCCTATTATTAAATGTTGATTAGACAAGCCTTAAGAAAACACTCTCCTGTTTGGCTTTTATTGTGTTTGATTTTTTTCTCTTTCTCTTTTTTTTTTTAAACATTTGAGAGAAGTGGAAACTTTTGACATTTGCAGTAATATTAGTAGACCTCAGTCCCCTTGATTTTCTGTAACAAGAAGATTATTCATTCATCTATGACATATATTGCACACTATAAAAATTGCAATGGTTTACTTGGCTATTTCCTTGTCTCTGTAATGTCCTTCAGAAAATAAATCATGTAACCACTCAATCCCTAAGGTGCCTTCAAGATATTTGCTCCATTAGCATGGTATGCACTGAAGTTAAGCTACTTTGAGCATCAAGCTGCTGAAGGTTCCACTTTCATGCATTTACGAAAACTTGTATCTAATGTACCTAAAAAACCCTTATCTGTTACCTCCAGTAGTCTGGATAAAATGAAAACTCAACAAAATTGCAATTACAAATTTAAATCAAACACAGTTTTTTTTAAAAAGGTGAAAATCACATTTTGGGGTGGTTCAACTGCACAGAAAATTTGTCTTATTGTCAATTGGTAAACACAGCTGGCTCTCTGGCAGGTCTCAACTGGCTTCATGCATTTCATCTAGGATGGTTATTTAAAAATAAAAAAAATTTGCTTCTGCAATATCATATTATGTCTTTTGGGTTACAGAAAAAATGTGGGAAGCTTTATATTTTGCAGAAAAGGGGTAAATGTTCTGGAGAGGCCAGCAGGCACATGTGAGCAGATAATTCAATATGAGTTTTTCTAAATGTTGAAGCCCCATGTTGCAGGTCAGGAATACATTTCAAAATAGACCAAAAGATGTGCTTTCATCTTGTCACTTACTGTGTTATGACACTTCATCTTTCAAGTGCCCAACAGCCTTTTGGACATTCTATTTTCCTTTCCAAGTAACAGAGATAAACTGACCTTTATAAGTGTCCAAGAAATCTAAGAAACTTGCAGTGGTAGTTCAAAATAATGTTTCCAATAATATAAATTTTATTTTATATTGTGTACTTAAAAAGAAGGTGTTTTTTAAAAGTCTGATTTGGACTTCTGTAGAAAAGTTTTCTGGTGTTGTTTTCTTTTGTTGGTTTGGGTTTTTTTACTTCTTTGGAAACATTAATTTTTTTATTATGTTATGAAATCTAATTACATTTTTACATATATATTGGATCTGAGCCCTTCCTTACAATGCTTGGTATGGTTTGAAAACAGCAAGAGATACTCTGGATACCTGTCCTTGTTAGCTTTGGTGATTCTGGGTTTCATTTCACTAACTTCTGCTCTGCTGTGTGACCTTCTGACCTTTTACTTCAAACTGTCAGAAAGAGGTCATCCATGTATATGTTTAATTTAATTAGATCTTGAATTTTGTCTCTGGGCAGTTCTCTCACCTTGGATCAAAACCACTCACTTAGGTAAATGGACTGTTTAAGGAGAGATACTATCATTACCTCAATGCCTTTCTGTGTAAAACTGAACTTGTATTCAAAGTCTTCCTTTTAATTTGTGATGTTTTACATCTTTCTTTGTAATTTATGGACTTGAAAGAGGAATAATCAACAAAAATATCTTTAAGTTCCTGTAAAAAGGAGAAAGAGAAATCCATTCAGGTGATCCAAAGAGGATGAAATTATTTGTGAATTTTTTATTTACTGTGTAATTGTTGATCATATTTCTATGGTTATTTCACTTGGAACCCCTACAACATCTGTGCAACCCAACATCTTCTTACACTTTGGAAAGCATTCTGAGAAAATGTGTTAAAACTCTCATTCTTAAGCCAAAAGTTAGATTTATACAAGTGTGTGAAACAACCCATTTGGGGAATCACACAATTTTGCTATAACCTTATATTTACATTGGGAAAAGAAACCTCACTTCCCTTCCTACATCACAGTTATACTGACAAATCTAGCTATCGGTCAAAATGGTTCCTTTCTCTTTATCTGAGCAAACCTAGCACATGACAGCCAGATATGAAACTGGAATCAAACCTTCTGGCTCTCTGGGCTGGTTACTGACTGCCTTCACCAAGCTCTTGGCTTCTGACTGCTCTCACTCTTTTCCTAAATGCCTCAGTTAAAGCATTTTCACATTGTTTTTCTTCTGATCATTCCAGTGGTGAATTCTACCTAAAGAGTTTCCACGTACAGGCCACCTACAGCCAATAGTAGAAGAAAGGAAAACACGTAATATATGGGAAGCCTGGAGAAAGCTTTTCTGTCCTCACAGGAAAGTCAGAGACAGCATGGTTCTCTATGCATGAGGTCTGATAAGCAAAAGCTTGTTTTTAAGTTGACCACAGCCTTATCCCTCCTTTTGCCTCTATCTATGCTGTGGAAGCAGAGCTGAAATGCGGACAACCCATCCTTTTCCTTTTCTATTATTTTTTTTTTTTTTTTTTTTTTTTTTTTACCTACAAGTTTTTTTCCTGGTCTAGTCTCTGTCTAAGTGCTTTGGCTCCTCACCCAAGTATACAGGAGTTTGTGCTGGCACAAGGGAGACAAAGGAGGGAATTTCCCTTTGCCTGACTTTGATTAACTTAAGCCAGTTGTGACACTGGAGCCATGGGAACCGTACTTGTGTGATACCACACTCAGGATGAAATCCTCCTGGTTTGGGCACCAGTACAGAGAGTTCTGACTTCTGAGATATTCACTCCAGGACATCAAGTCTCCCTGAGCTCCTTCCTGGTATGGCCAATGCTGCTGATGTGGAGCCAACAGAGCAATGTGGCTGGTTTTGCCCTGCTCAGCTCTGTCTGGAGCCAGTCTGCCCTTCAGCTGGTCTCATACTAACACATACATTATGTTTAGGAAAAAAAAAATAATTAAAAAAAAAAAAAAAAACCACAAAAAAACCCACAAACAAAAAAAAACCCACAAAAACAGTGGCAGCAGCAACAACAACAACAGCCCACAAAACAAAACAAAACAAAACAAAAACCCCGAACAATCAACTTGGTTTGGTATCCATAGTGTAGACAGAATTATTTTATTCATTTGAGTAGTCACTTTGAGAAAAAAACATCTGAAAAGCTATGTTTAGAATAAAAGCATTGGAAGCTCTATCTGTAAGGCTAGAGGTATACATGAGGGAAAAAAGGGTGCTAAGAGAGGATGGGGTCTTACAGTTATATTAGGTCCCTAAGAAAATTAATTTGTCCAGTCAAAATCCAGATGAATAAAAGAGGATATCCAAACCCACCACAGTAAATTATTTTAGAAACTCACTTTGTTCTCATGCTAAGTTGCAATAAAATTTATCCCAGATAAGATTTACAAAACTTTTGCCTCAATCCAGAAAGCACAGATTGTTTAAACATCAATTATTTAATATACTTTAATTAAGAAGAGTTTGAACATACTATATTGAAAGATAGCTTAAAACCAGCTTATATTTATCTTTTAAAATATCAGAGAAAATAACATCTGGAGGAAGTAATGTCTGAAGAAAAATTTGAATGCATTTCTAAGTCAATATATAAGCATAAAATTTTAGCTCAATATAGTCTGTAATAGACTAACCAGGCTATATAAACACATGTATTCCTATAAATATCTATATATTTAACCACTTATGCCATAAAACACATTTTAAAAATATATGCAAGTCCCTAAAAATTTTGACAGTTAACTACAAGTCATATTATGTCAGCATAGAGCTTGATGTCAGTTGGAACTCTCCAGTACTTTTTAAGTGAAAAAATCAGGCTCTTTCTGAGCTTCTAGCAGTTTTTAGCAACCATTAGAAAGAAACCTGGCATAATATCTACAAGATTATTGATACAATCTGGGGAAAGATAAGATTCCATTCTTGAAAGAATTTCAAAGACTTCTTTCGCTTTCAGTAGCATATAATAATAGCTACTACCAGCTCTTTGATTGCCAAAATATCTTAGCATCAGTACTGGCAATTATTTTGGAGGTCTTAAAAGGAATTAGACATTTATCTGGAGCTTTGTAAATCTAAATTAATTTACCTTGATTTCTGGACTAGTTTTCGTGTGAAAACTCAACTACATTCACAGTTCTCATAATTTTTGCCTTAGCTGCTTGATTTATTGAAATAAAATGTAGTGTAAATCCACCTAATAAAGAAATCTATAAGGACTTGTTTACAGGCTGCTGATCTGTCACTAGTGGGGCTCTGCAGGGCTCTGTCCTCAGCCCTGTTCTTTTCAATACCTTCATTAACAACTTGGACACAGGACTCAAATGAATACTAAAAAAGTTTGTCAGTGTCACTAAATTGGGAGGAGATTTTGACTCCCTTGAGCGCAGAGAGACCCTGCAGAGAGACCTCAACAAATTAGAGGAATGGGCAATCACCAACTATATGAAGTTCAAACTGGGAAAGTGATGGATTCTGCACCTGGAATGGGGCAACCCTGGTTGTGTGCATAGACTGGGGAATGAGAGGCTGGAAAGCACTGATGGGAAAAGGGACCTGGGTCCCTGTTGAAAATGAGTCAGCAGTGCCCCAACATCCTGGAGGGCCAACCATATCCAGGAGGGCATCAAGGCTAGGGAGGGGATTGTTCTGCTCTGCTCTGCACTGAGGCAGCCTCACTTTGACTCCTTGGGGCAATTTTGGGCACCACAATATAAAAAAGACATTGAGATATTGGAGAGTGTGCAAAGGAAGGCCACAAGGATGATGAAGGATCTGGAGGGGAATCCTAATAAGGAGCATCTGAGGTCACTTGATTTGTTCAGTCTGGAAAAAAGACACTGTGTTTTTCAATGTCCTCATGAGGGGCAGTGGAGGAGCAGATACTCATCTGTTCACTCTCATGATCAGAGACAGGACTCAAGGCAATGGCAGGGAGCTGAGTCAGGGGAGGTTTCGTTTGAATATCAGGAAAAGGCTTTTTACCCAGAGGGTGGTTGAGCACTGGAACAGGCTCCCAGTCACAGCACCAGCCTGAAAGAGTTCAAGAAGCACTTGGAAAATGCTCTAAGGCCCATGGTGTGATTCTTGGGCTGTCATGCACACGGCTCCATTCTGATGGACCCCTTCCAACTCAGCAGATTCTCTGGTTCTATGGTTTTATGATGCTATGACTTCCACATCAAATTGGAGAAGGTGTTTGCTACCATTTTGACAATTAAAGTCACCTTAGACTGGGTGTTACCCAGTATACAATACTTGAACTAGCACAATATTTGGCATTTCTCATCTGCACTAGACCTGAACACACAAATCAGTGTCAATAGTTAATCCATGTAATCAGAATGAGATGATTTTTCCTCTCCCATGTACGTGCTGCTGCCTAATTGGTGCACGAAATCTCTCACTGCTCTACAGAGTACTCTTTGAGCTCTAATGTTTGTGCAATGCCAGTTTCCCTTCTCTGGAAAAAGTGGTTTGTGATTACAACAGAGCTTTCACAGCATGGCACACAAACTAAGTCATGCAGCATGAAAAGTCTCAGAAAACTGGGCATGGTAGTTTGAAGCAGCCAGTTAAATTTCTGGAACTAAGTATTTAGCACAAAAAACACCTGAAGAATATCACCATGAAGGTAGAACAAATAATTTGTAAACTTCTGAGGCAAAAGCTGGCACAATTTACTTTTCTAACTGTTCTTATTCTAGTATATTCCTTAGCTTCTAGCACTGTGTTGTTGTTTGTGGACCTATGCATCACAAGGTTGGTTTTATTTCTTCATTTCTTTTGTAATGGCTTATCTACATAATTACCTTTGCTGCCCTCTGACTGCCCTCAATCTGTCAGACCAGCTTTGCCTCACTGTCAGGTGAGACACATCTATGATGTGGCAAGTTCTGGAACATCTGCAGAGAGGTGACTAACAACACCATGAGTTTGTGCATGAATGTTTCAAGATACCCTCTTTTAGAAAAACCTAGTTCTCAGTTTGAAAAGAAGGTTTGTGTCAAGAGGTGGTTGTTGTTGCTTTACATGTGGAACAGCATCGACCAGGACAGCTACAAGTAGTTCACGTACAGTTTAAGGTGTTCCTAGCCCAGCTGCTCTTGCAGGGATGGCAGCCTCAGCTATAGGGTAACACACACGGAGCTTCTCCTTCTCATTTGTTACTAGAGTGAAGTTTTTGCAGCAGTTTCTAGGCTTTGTCTTAAAACCTTCTAGATTTTTTGGAGCCTCATTCTAGGCTCACCAAGGAACTTTCTTTGTTATAGAAACTGGAAGAACTTATTTTGAACTTTAAATGCATTATTACTCATGGAAATTATCTCAGGTTGGCTTGTAAGTCACGGCATCAACATAATTCAGTGAATATGGAACATTTGCATCATCTTCCTTTGAAAAGGCAGTCAAGGAAATTACAATGAAAACCTTGTCAGCTGCTTCTTTAAATTAGTCCATTTATTTTCATTGTAATTATCACAAATGCTTTTCAGCAGCACATCATGATGCTCTTTACTAAGGATACCTGTGGACATTGTGAAAAATGCAATTTTCTTGCTCTTCTCCCTTCCCTCTTATAGCCTTTTCAATTGAAAGCTGTGGAGAAGGAAGAAATAAAAGGAAAAAAGCTGGCCAAATAGTAGTAAACTCTTTTCATGCAAAACTGCTCTTATCTGTATGTAATAGCAGGATGTTTATGTTAATAAAGGATTCTGCTGTTTCAGCCTTCCAAGATCATGTAGCACATTGTTCCAAGACCGAGAAGCTCGATGTCACAGTTGCCACTGGTCATCCAAACCCTGTGGCACAGTTTGCAGAACACATGTTAGTGATGCATCAAAAATTCTTTAATGTGTTAACTGCAGGAGAAGACAGAAAGTACGGTTATTGTGCAAAGCTGGGATCATTTTCTGCTTATTTTTAAGTTATTGTGCAGAGCTGGGATTATTTTCTGAATATGTAGTCTTTTTGCAGTCAGAAAACCTTACTAACCTTGTGTTTTCTAAAATATTTGACATTTATGTTTAGTTACACTTGAGGCTAAGTTTTTGGATGATTTTGAGAGGTTTGTTGTTTGTTGGCTTTTTTTTTTACTGAGGACAAAGGGAAGTTTGTAAGACAGGTTTATTGACTGTCTAGAGTACTTTATATTCCAGTTTCTCTTGTCACCTACACAAGTAATCACATATGTTTTTAGGTTAGTTTCAATGCTTTCAGCCAGACTGATGTCTGGATTTTTATTTCACAGAGTGTCTGGGCTGCTGCTGAGAGGATTCAGAGCTCCACTGAGCATTCCCTACTTCCATACAGAGCACACACACAACACATGCTTCACACTCCTGTCAAGACTCAGAACTTCCCCACATTCTGCCATGCTGCATTTTTACTACTATCCTAAAGGGATGTTTTAATATCTTTTTTTTATCTGTCTGTGAAACTAACTTTCTTCATGCCACAGCACTGACATCTAGTTTGGAACATATGCTGTGATGGTATCATAAGAGTTAATTTTTACTGCATTACATCTCCTGGCTTTAATTGACAGTTCCTATAAATGATGGTTCTTCTATATCAGGCTAGATACAAATTTAGAGACATGGCTCACCTCAATACATTCTTGTAGACTGCTGCTCAGCAGCTGCTTTCTCTTTTTCATATGTGTGCTGGGGGGAGCTTGGCTTTTTTTGTTGTTGCTTTGATCATGTTTTTAAGTTGTTTTCTCTTTTGGCTTTCTCATTAAACTTCATGTTGATGCTCAGCTCAGAAAACAATGCTGACTATCTTGTTTAAAACAAAAGTATTCAACTGAAGACTGAAGAAAAAGATCTGTAATTCTTTTGGAAAGTTGCATAGTAAAAAGTAAAGAAGAAAAGTTTTTTGGCATACATTCTTTAAAGAGAGGCCAAAGTAAGGTTATTTTGGAAGCATTGTCTATCTAAGCTTTAGACATGTAGCCCTCAGTGTCCTTGGAATAATTCTGCTTTATTTTTTCTGTAGCACCTTTTGTGCTGATATCAACTTTTTGCTGATGAAGGTGCATTCATCACTGTAGACTTTACATTTACTCTGAAACTAACCATTTTTGAATTCTGATCATCATATATATTCCTGAGAGCACACAAACAAGAATATCTGTAGCATCCTGGGGGTAATAGAAGCAAGAGACAGGCTTCAGTAAGGTTTTGATGTGGTATCACAAACCAGCCCTGTAGTCTGATTATTGCCAAGAGGGATATGAACTAGATAGGTGGACTGCAGGGTACGTGAAAACCACCTTGTGTTGCTGGATTTGGGACTGTGTCAATTCTTTGAAATGTCTCACTTTAACTGTGCATAGTTAAGTGGAAGAGTGGAAGTCAGATCAGAGTGCCAAAGAGTGGAAGTACTTTAATAAAAAACAACAAACTACCGTTTAAAATCTTACTGGTGCTGAGCTACAAATAGTGTTCCTAATGGGGTTGGTACAGTGCTTATAATGTTTAATTTATCCACTGAAAACCTGGAGAATGGAACAGGAAGACAGCCTCACCTCCTTCACAAGTGGCACCCTGTGGGGTAGAGTCAAACCCCAGAAGGGAAGGGCTGCCCTTCAGAGGAAAGATATCTTGGCAAGCTAAAATGATGCTCCCAGAGAAATGGCAACAAAAACACGTGAAGCACATGGTAGAGACCCAGGTAAAGACCTTGTTGAAGCTCTGTCCTCAGAAAATTTCAAAACAGTTTTTTTTTTTTCATCTAACCTCAAATTTAGTCATCCTCCAAGAGCCTGGATTATAAACTTCTGCAATTTTCTCAAAATATTTTTTTCTGTTTCTGAAAGTTTTCTCTAAGTCTTTGCTTAGGGAAAAAAAAAAAAAAACAACCTAAAAAACCCTCAACAAATTAAAAGAGTTTGAGAGGAAGTGAAAAGTAATCATAGAAATAGAACCAGTTAAATGTTTGGGTAGAGATTACTCTTGTCCTTCTGGTAAATCAAAAAATTGATGGTGTCTATTAATATGTCCTATTGAAGCACTCTGTATTAAGTGACTGTATATTAAGTTAGAATCAAGTTTGAGAGGAACTTTTTGTCCCTGTGACTAATAAGTAGGGATGGTTGGATGATCTGAGTTACATTCTGATAAAGGGAGATGCCTTGAATCTCTTCTGATATTTTCTTGTGATATAGTTGTAGCTTTTGGTCTTTCACTACTGGTCTTGAGTTTGAAGGCATGGCTATGCAAATGTCCTCCTTGTAATTCCCCAGGGCTATGGCTATTATAAAGTTCTCATCTGCCACCGAGGTTTGGCTCCTGTTCCAGAGCTTTGCTCTCTGATTAAGTAATCCTGCGGTTTCTAACTACTAAGGACCACCCATGGTCCCTTTTGAGCTTTCCTGTATCCTGCATTTCTATAATTTCTAACTTTTTTTTTGTTTGAGAGACTAAGAAAATTCTTCTGTGAGTTCACTTAGGAGTACACATCACCTTGCTTTATTTTGTATAAAATATAGGCTTTTCCCTTGTTCTTACTTTGTTATTTTTGGAAGTAAGGAGCAATCCCTTGCAGTGTGCCAGTGTGTTGGCAGATACTGAGCTAATGATGTGAAGTGCTTCTGCATAGTGAAGGCTGAAGAATACCAGGCTAAGCTTTCAACTCTCTCCCTCACCCCTAAATAGAAAACAGCAGGGCTTTGTAAATGCTGTGAGCTGAGGGTAAGATTGCTCCTTTGGTGAAGAAAAACTGGTGGAAATGGCCAAATGACAGCTTGCCCTGCAGCACAGAGCCAATGTAAATAGCTTGAGACAATATTGCAGGGCAGAGTCAGTGATGCCTGGCAGTAACCTGCTAGTTTGGCAATCCAAAGCTACTGTAATAGCTTCAAGTTTCTTCCAGGTCACAAGCTAAAGGATTCTTAGAGCTACTCCAGGTTCTATAAAAGGAAATAAATTGCAAAAGTATGTCATTCCAGTGCAAACACCCATGCTTGAGCCTTCCTTCCCAGTAGGTAATTGATGCAGCACAAGTACAGATTTGGAACATTAGTATCTACTTTCCTAAACTTCCTTTTAAAAATTGAGTTTGGACCCATATAGAGGGAGAAATGTACACAAGAGGGAGGGTGGATTATACTGCTATTTTTATAACTGTCATAATTCATGTTTATCTAATTTTTCTCCAGTCAAGGTATCTTGCATGAAATTCCCCTTTTCTGTATTCTCTGATCTGACTAAAATAGTTAAAGAGGTGAATACATTCAAAGAACTTTGTGTCCCAAATGGATATGTATGAAAAGACAAGCAGATATTAGAGGGGATATGATCAAGGGAGTTTTTGGTTCTGCTATCACGGCTGGAATAGAGAAGCAACGTTAATATAAATGGCATGTGTATTTAAATACATATATATGTATTTATATTAATTTTAAAATATGTACGTTGACATATGAAAGGGCACACACATGAGAACTGAGACCCACAGTTGTGGAAAAAATATATAAGCAAAATTAAATAATCTATCTTTTACTGTAAAATTTCTATTTACTACTTTCTAGCATGGTGGCAGATATTTCCCTAATTCCCTGTGATTTCACAGAATGATCAAATGCAATGGTGATCATTAGAGCTAATAGAGTTTCTGGACCTGAATCAATGCTGCTGTAAATATCCCCAGTACTGCAACAATTTATAAGTAAAGGGACATAATTCATGCTGCCAGATTCTTAAGGTCTTAGTCTACATGACTTGTTCAGAAATTTCAAAACGAATCTCAAATGATTTTAGAATGTTTTGGATCAAAGAGATTATTATAACATCATTAAAAAATAACCGTTAAAAAGTGTTATTCTGCTGGCCAAAAGCAGACAATTTAGAGCTCTGTGACAGACATGTTGGAACTAATTGCCCAACATTTCTTTTGAAAGTGACTGGAAAGAAATAGAATAAAAACCCAACTCATCGAAATAGGCGAGTCAAAGTTAAATCAGCCTAAGTTGTTTCCTACAGATATGAATTTCTCTTTACTGTCTGTGAAAGGAGCGGAGAGTAATCAGCTCACATGTGGACATACACTTTGCAAATCAAATGGTAAGAATTACACCCGGATGCAAACAGCCTCAGTTAACCTAGACTGGATTTTGAGTACTGTAACTCCAAAATCAAGTAGGACACCATAAACACATTTTCAATTTTATTTAAGTCATCTTGAGCCTCCCACTCCTGTCATTAACTGTCTATATCTGAAAGCAGAGAAGATATAGGAGGTTTTAAATACAAGCACCCACCTCTCTCTTGCTCCTCCTCCTCTGTAAGTGCAGATATTTCTCATTCATTATCCTCTCTAGTCTTCCTTGTCTTTTTGGGACCTTCATCTTTCCAGTCTTCTGAGATGAGTAGCCATTTTCTTGCCTACTCTTTTCCTTATTATTTATTTTCAGTAGTCTTTGGTTAAGTTGTGGACTTGACCATGTTAAGTTTATGATTGGACTTGATGGTCTTTTCCAACCTTAATAATCCTTTGATTTTTTTGTCTCTCTGTATTTTTGTATACTTTTTTTCCTCAAATAGAAATTGATCTGCATACTCGGAATGTACAAATTGTAGTTGTTGTTCCTCCCTTTGCTTGATCCTGTTTTTGCCAATTTCATATGTTCCATGCTGCCTTTCCTCAATCATAGTGGCAGTCAGGTAATCTGCCTGGTCTTAGCCATAGTCACTTGCACACCAGATCACCTCATCTGACCAGTATCAGCCCAGTTATGTTCCTCCCATATAACAAATCTAGGATATCTCTCTTTCCTATCCATGTTCAGCTAAAGGTTTTGTCTAGACTTTCATCATCTTCTGTTATAAATATTTTTTGTTGGGCTTGGCCAAATGTAATCCTACACACCAAACCTGCTGTTAGAGCTCTTGCTCTGCCACATCCATTTTGCAGTACTTGTGACCTTCCTTGCTGTAGTGTCACAATAGTTTTCCTTAATGACAGGGTTGTCCTGTCATCCTTTGTATTGAAGCATCAGCTTCCCCTCCAATCTTAATACTGCTTTTCACTGCCCACTTTTCAAACTTTGTGAATTTTGATGTTTTTTCCCCATCTTGCCCTTCATTTCATTCAAGAGTCGCATACCTGTTGTGTTATTTCCCTCAAAATCCTTTTTAAATTGATTTTCCTCAACAGAAAAAAACCCAGCAGCTTCTAAACAAGTAATTTGCTCTGGTTAGTATTTTCTTATTACTTTCTCACAGTCCTTGATTTTCATGACTACATTTATTGTTTTGTTACTGGATTCAAGTGAGAATTCTCCTGATACAGAGAAACAATTATGGTTCTCTTTCTTACTGCAATGCAAAAGGGCTTAGTCCATGAATCAGTCTTCAGTAGTCTTTTGAGAAAAAAAACACCAAAATTTAAAATGTATTTGTAATATAGTTGTTCTGTTCATGTGTTTTAGCGTCGTTCTTGTCCAATATTAAACTAATATTTGTGTCTGTGAGTTTCCCAGTAGAGATTTCAGCATGAGAGAAATGTAATCAGACTGTGTGCCTCTAGATCCATGCAGTCATTAGTAAAATTTTTATTAACACCAATGGCTGGATGATATAGAAGGTAGTGTGACAAATATAAAAAAACTGTGTGCTAATATGTATTATTGAATGTAGGATGTTCTGTAAGATTTATTATCACAATGCACTAGAAATATTCTGTTGTCACTGTCATGTCCAAATGTTTTTCTGGCATTTCTACAAAATTCATGTTCTGTTACTCTGATCCCTGCATGCTACTGCTGTTTAGACACCTAATCAGTCAATAGGAGTTGAGCTAAATACCAAGGGGATATCAGTGGCTGTGTTTGGCTGGGATTGCATTGAGGTCTATGAAACTTTAGTTTTCACTCACTAAGGTTCTATCAAATAGTCTGCAAAAATCAAGAGTTTCATGTGGGCTCCTTCACAAATGTAGCAGTTCAAACAGAGTCTGGCAGTGGATTAATAATGTGACTCATGGATGTGACAGTCACTGGGACCTTGTTATACTCATAACCAGACTGGAATGTGAGAATTGTAAATCATAAAATTCTCTGAAAATACATGAAACCTTACTGACCCAATGATAGAAAAACAGTTTAAACTTGTGACATCCCCCTTGCTTCTTTTATCAGGTTTATAAGATTTAAAGGGAAAGTTCAGGGTGAGAAAAAAATAGTGATGAGATGGGCTTTTATTTTTGCTATGTGTAGACAATAATTTTAAGTGTACTTTGTTCATAAATCTTATTCAAATCTGTATGGTTTCATACACTCATATTAAAATTCACAAGGTTTAAGAACTGTCGTACCCAGAGGGAGCATAAAGTACATACACTTTTTTCACATAAAAAATAGAATAAATCTCCAAGCTGGATTGTATCCAATTCATATTTTTTCATTGTATTTTATTTTTCTGAGAGCTCAACAGCTTTAATTTTTATGAGACCTTACAGTCTGCTGACACAAAAAGACACACAGTTCACTGCATGATAATAATTGGTGTGAGCTAGCATGTGGTGAGATGATGTGCTCCAAGTGAGGAAAACTGTAAGACATAAAAATAGTTCTTTAGATAGCATAGTAACCTACTTATCAGTGTTTGGCATTGATTATGTGTTTCTTAATTCCACATTTTCAGTGCGTCCCTTCATTTTCACAATATCTGCATATTTTTAAGATGGATTTTTCTTCATGGAGTTCCTTTCCAACAATGGTGTTCTCTAAATGGAAATAGATTTTCATAACAACTAATTTTTTTATGACTAAATATCCCATCAAAGTCATCCTGGGTGTGCTTGCTTCAAGCTGAGTAATTCAGCCCTGAGCAGTGGCTGTACCAGTCCAAACCTATCCTAGAGCAGATCCACCCAGACAAACTTTCTTAAGCTCAGATCTTCTGCCTGATCTTTCAGGTGTAGGGGAAAGGAACCACCAATTTATGACAATACTTGCAATAGTTCTTTTCTTTTTTAACATCAGTCAGAACAATTAATCTGCTTGCAAGCAAAGCATTTTCTAAATTTTTGCTATGTTTCTGGAAACATAGAGTACTGTCATCAGAATAAAATATCTCTTTTAAGATTTCCCAACTGCAAACGCTCTTTGGGAATTAGATCATTTGATTTTGTCCATAATAAAAACTTATCCCAGACTTGATGATCTACCTGGATTTGAGGGCTGAGAAAAAGATTCTCTGATATCTTAAAGATAACTCTGAAAGCAAATTCCTATCAGATTTAGTCATAGAAGAGCTCCACGGGGAAAGAGGGCTCAAGATACGTATCTGCTTAGAACAAGGGATCCTGTTATTTCTAAAATTCAATGACTTGCATATCCCTCAGGTTTTCAGCTAGGGAAAAAATCCCCAAAACCACTCATATCAATCTCTTTATTACACATAAAATTTTTGAAAAGTAGCAATAATTATTTACATGGTTTTAGCTTTCAAATGATCTCATTTATATATCTCTGTACAGCGGTCATAATTCCTTTGTTATGAGAGGACACAACCTTGGTTCTTAAAATACCAATTTAATTTTAAACTGTAAGCTAACTAAATATTTTCTTTACTGTGAGGGTGGTGATGCACTGAAACAAGTTGCCCAGAGAAGCTGGGGATGATGCCATCTCTTTTACTGTTCAAGTCCACACTGGATGGGGCTTTGAGCAACCTGGTATAGTGGAAGCTGTCCTTGCCCATGGCAGCAGGGTTGGAATGAAATGATTTTTAAGGTTCCTTCCAACACAAAAATTTCTATGATTCTATGGTTAACCAGCCATTTGGAAGCAGTAGGTTAAATTTATCTTTGTTTTAAATGTAAGTTTGAATGGCAAGTTTACATTTGCCCAGGAATTTTTTATTAAAATAAAAATATTTTTTAATATCAAAATGAATGAAGATGGAGCCTGAAGGGGATAAGTTGTGTCTATTGCTTAGGCAATGTGTTAGAAAGTTTACCCCAGCACTTATCCCCAGTAGGTTTACTTGCACTCAGTGCTACAAATCTTCCCCAAATAAATTAATGGAGTACACCTTAAAGTTGTTTTGTGGGGGGGACACCACAAGGAAATTGAATTTATGTTTTAATTTCTAATGGAGAAGAAATGAGTTTTTCCAAAATAATTTGGCCTCAGACATTGCAGGTGACCAAGCTACTAATGTGATTTTTTCACACTGAGTTATGGCTAAATAGTGTCTGCCCTGGGAATTTCTTTGTAAACAGCCAGGAAGTAAGATAAGCATTTTCAGGAGCAGCAGGTTTTAAAAAGCCTGATTTCCTGTGAGTTTAATACAGTTCTGTCCTGTGTGGTTTAGGAATTATCTAACAGTAACATATGTGACTTCTCTGGAGATATTTTTATTCTTCTGTTGGGAGTAGTTATCTTGGTATTCCTCCTCTAATCAGCTACCAAGATTTTAATAATACTTTGATATCCTTCTGTCAGCTACAAGTAAAACTGGGTAATAAGATGCAA
This sequence comes from Vidua macroura, assembly GCF_024509145.1. Lineage (NCBI taxonomy): Eukaryota > Metazoa > Chordata > Aves > Passeriformes > Viduidae > Vidua > Vidua macroura. The sequence goes on from NC_071575.1 coordinate 63,356,629, forward strand.
AATTCTTTGGAAGAAATGTGGAGACATAAGTGGATAAAGAATAAAATTGTTATAGGTACACTTTTAAGACAAGCACTTTCTCAGATATCCTAACTCTCCTGCCCCCATGTTTTCTCACAGAGGATAGGTACACTGCTAAAGCATTATTTAAAAGTGTTTATTCTATGGGACATTTCAATTTTGATCAGCCTATACCACATAAGAACTAATTGCTAGGAAAATAAAAAATAATCCATAGCTAACAATGATTAAGGATATTAATTTTAAACACTGATTTCAAGCCAGTCCAGAGCAGAGGTTTTGATACCTACTTTGCCATAATTTTCAAGAAAACTTTGTGTTGGTAAGTATCTGTAGCTATGCAGAAAACAAAATATATCTAGACTAAATGTGTCATTCATGTCCGTATGTTGGCAATGAAATTATAAAATGTATGCACATACAATCTGATGAATTTATGTGAACCTGAAAACATAGAAATAGAATTGACTTCTTTTTTTTTTTTTTTGTGACCTCAGCTATTCAAGGAATGCAGGAGCTTCAACATTCTTTACTGAAGTCCAAACTGACACTAATTTGTGAGAGAGGCATTCATTTATTTCAGTGAGTTCTAGGAAATTATCTTAATGCATTCTGAAATAAACTGTGATTACTTTCTTCTCCAAGAGAATTTAGCCTACAGCTGATTGATAACAAGAGGCTGCAGGACTCTATCGGGTCAGATTTCATGATTGTGTTTGGAGAGTTCTGATTCCCTCATCACAATAATCTGTTTTGGTTTAGTGTTGACAAGCAGCATCATCTTGATTGTCACCAAAGCTGTTGCACAGTTCTCAAGCCTGGGAAGAGAAAAGAGTAGTATTTTAAACATATATAGTAATCATTTCTATTGGAAGGTTAATGGCCTCTTCATTTGTTTCCACAAAATAAATACCAAGTTTCTTCAATTTCCAGTCTGCTCACTAAATCACATTCTAGCTAAAACACTGCAAAATTAGTTTCATGTGAGTGTAGTTACCTCTAGGGGATTAATTGCTCAAAACAGATGTAGAAGATCTCCCCAGCCTGACTTGTTGCTGCTGTTCTGCATCAAAATCCTGTCAAGAGGAGCTGGCTGAGGTTGCCCTTTGTAGGGGATGCTCAGCTCTCAGCCTTTAGGCCCTGTGCATGTTAGAAGAATGGCAGGAGACAGACAACATCTGAAGGGAAACTTAACTGGTTTTTCATACTCTAGCAAATACCCAGATGATCCCAGAGCTGTCACCATTCAGCTTCCTTAAGGCTACAGTTTATCCTTTGGCCTTGTTGACATCAGTGGGATACAAGTACATGGTAAAAAATAAAAATATTACCTTTTTTATTTTTTTTCCTAGACTAAAGGAAAGTCACAGGTTACTTGTGAATACTTGTGACACTTGAATGCCAGACGAAATACTTAATAACTCACTTTTTCCCAGCTTCTTTCCTATGCTCTGTCCTTCCCTGAAATCATTATTAGGAAACAGATACACACTATAAAATATTGTGCTATAGATGAGTCTTTGCTGAGAGTTGGGAGGTGAAAGAGGGACCAGGAAAAGACAGTTCTTTCTTAATTAAATATTTAATTTAGGACAGAGTTGAATACGGTTTTACAGCTTTTGCCTCTGTTGGAATAAAAGGCCATTTCAAAAGGGACATTTCAAAAGAATACCCTTCAGGATTCTTTTTTTTTTTTTTTTTTTTTTTCTTTTAATGAATCAAAAATCAAATATTCTCAAAGCCTTGTTTATAACCTTAATTAAACACTTTCATTCCTAAATTTTTGTTACCCAATGTAACATGCCAAGTACAGACATGTTACTTGACTGGATTTGCTTGGGAAGCAAGAATACATTTCTATAAGAACACTTGACTAAGAAGGTTCATCCAAAGAATTTTAGCATCTTTCTTTGTTTAATTTGTAGGTATTTGGTTTGTTATGTTTTTTAAAAATCTTATTATTTGAGTGATAGCTTTTACAGTGCTTGTCAATAAATTTGCAGATTTAGGAAACACCCTAAATAGAAATGATTTTATATCTCACAATAATTCTTTAGATATTAGTGATCATGACAGCATTAACAATTTAGGCCCTATCTTTAAAAGAATTTGTCTACTAGTTTAATAATTTAAAACTAGTCTCCTTCAAAAGAAAAGACCGTAGCTTATCCCATTATTTGCAGCTAAATGTCTCAGTGATGCAAATCACTACATGCAATTGTGATTTATAGTGTTATGTGCCATCTCCATTCTTGCTCTTTAATAGCCCAGTCCTTATAAATTAGCCCTAATAAGCTTTGATAAATTCAATTAATATTTCTCCTTAGTGTGCAACATCTTTCATTTCTCTACTGTATAAGCAGCAAATCATCGTTTCACCAACTCTGTGTAACAGAACATGTCTTAGATTATCTCCCTACAGAATTTAAAAGAGTTTGTAATTTATACATATCCCAAGAAAAGCTAAAGCTGTTGTAATTAATGCTAAAATAAAGAATGTTGAAAAGGCTTTGAAAAGTCCCCTTTTCAGGTTTAAATCAAACTCTTTTATGTGAAACATTAAAAGGAAATCTTTCTGGAAGAAATTATTCCTATTTTGCATCTTTTCTAAAGTATCTGGGTTTTATCACTAAAGCCAGAAAATTAGAACAGCACTGCTTTTCTGTAACATTTCAATAGCTATTTCTAGATGGGCAGAAGACCTTACCACTGTCACCCACACACAGAGGTTTTGTTTGTTTTTTCTTATTTGTTTGAACTGCTCTACAGAGTTTAGGAACTCTAGCTCCTAGAAAAAAAAAAAAAAAACAAAACAAAACAAAAAAAAAAAAAAAAAAAAAAAAAAACACAAAAACAACAACAAAAAAAAAAAAAAACAAAAAAAAAACAAAAAAAAAAAACAAAAAACAAAAAACCAACCAACTAAAAAGAAAAATACCTTCTTTTTCTCAAAACTTATGGCATCCCACTTAGATACCTAAAGTCTCAAAATAATAATTTTTAAAAATCTAAGACTATGTAGCCAGTCCTAATACTAGTTTGGTCCTCTTCATATAAGCATAGACATTGGACTTCGACTTCTATGCAGTCTGAGTGAATCTAAAAGTCATGATATGATTTCTATAGTAGAATTAGGAAGCCAGTTAATAGGCATGAGAATAAAACACTCCCTTGAAAATTTCTGTGCAGCTGATGTGAGTGCTAGAAAAAGTGCCAACTGAAGACATTTTTTACCTCATTAAATGATATTTTGTATCATTATATTTTTATTCGTGCTCTGCAGCATGACTTTTCTTCTACTTCCTTCACCCATCTGTTTTTCATATAAAAGAGATCCACTATCTAATGCACTAAGTTTAGTTTTACAGGAGTTTGGAGAGGTTTTTAGCTAAGCTAATCTTTCTTGTTCGTGTCTGTCCAGTTTTCGTTCGGATCTAATTTTCTTCTAATTTAATTTTTTAAAGAAAAACTCATATAAAAATGACTGGGTTTGACTTGTAAAATATTTTCAGCACTTTTTAGAGTATCTCCAGCTATATGCTGATGTATTTTACAGCCCACTAGGTGACCAGCTGGCTAGAAGCCTCCATTATACATGGGATATCTGAAAGATGCCCTTTGCCAGGACCAGAAGTAGGAATCCTCATTTCGTGTATATACATTTACATGAGGATTTAGAGCTCTTCCTGCACTTCATGCATGCTTTAGCTGCTGATCCAGTCATCTTCCACGAAGTAAATATCACTGTTCTTTGTGTTACTTCTGAGCTCCAGGCTAGAGTATGTACCACTATAGACATGCCTTCAAAAATACAAAGTGAAGTGGCTGTGGCTGGAGACTGTGCTCTTTAAATGAGGCAGCAGCAGTGCGTAGTGGAAGAGAGACAAATGCTGATTTGCCCCTTGTGACTCTACAGGTTTGCAAAAGGCTGCAAAGACTTTGCCCAGACACTGCCGAGACCAAGAAGCACCTAATGAAATTTATTGACATGGGCCTTACTTTCTTTGTACATGATTAATAATTAGGGGTTAGAATATGCCACGCTTTTAGTCAATCAAATATTATTCATTTAGCTCCAGTCACCAGGCTTCAAATCACTAAGGGAATACAGTGTAATATAGTGGGGGGAGTTCAAATTTAGTGATACACAAAAAGAAATAAACAGGAGAAAATGAATATAAGGACACTAGCTACTGAGATTTTTGTATTCTGCAAGAAAAGCCTAACAAGCCAGGACATTAAACTTTTCAAATAAAGCATTCATATCAGCTCAGTCTTTTGTCTCCAATCTATTCTTAGCTTTTCCACGTAATTCCTCTTGCATAATAAAATAAAAATAGTAACAATTTTAAACAGAGTTTATTCTGGTGAGAGGCTGTTTATTAAACAGACTTACTGCTGAGGGACAGTATATTTTTTTAATCTTTAGCTTCCTGGAGAAAACTAACCAGATTTTTTTTTTGTTTTCTAGGACAAAACAAGTCTTTTTTGAATGTGCCACAGCTTTGATTATTTTGTTTTATTGAGGACATGGACAGTAGAAGAAATCCAGAAGGTTTTAATTATGCCTTGTATATTTTATTCTTAGGCAAGCATTACTCAATACTAAAATAGAAAGGATTTAATGTACACACATTTCCTCAGCAATTCTGGGGGTTAAGAAATGTGTATATTTCCTGGCAGTCTTAAGACAAAGAAGCTTCTATAATTCTCCTAAAAGGACATGGCTTAAAACACTGACAAAATTATGGGTTGAAATTATACAACCCATGTTATGCAGGAGTTTGGACTAGATAAAAACACTCCTTTGCTTCCCACCTTAAATAATACATATTTGAGGCAAATATGGCTTATATTACACAAGCTCTGCTCACATCAGAAAGATTATGAAGCTGAAAGATTGAGCTATACTAGAGAAAATGCAACAATACAGTCAGTGCAATGTCTCCTGCATCTGCGTGAGTGTGGCAGTTCAATCCTTGTTCTTGCATGAACATAAATATGAAAGCTACCACAGACTGATGGTGTACACCAAAAGTTAAAAATTAAAGATGTGCTCAGCAAAAACATCACAGAAACAAGGTTTTGAGATCACACTTCATCTGGGCAGAGCTGCAGAACTGACCTGCGAGGATTGCATGGCTGTGGCAGCACAGCGTCACAGTAATGAGCACTGTCCCATCAGGAGGGTGGGAGATCTCAGATTGCAGTTTGTCTGTCCCTTGTTCCTGAGAAGTTCTGGATGACAGCAATATCCATGGGACAGAGCAAGGATGCTCTGAGAGGCACAGAGGTCCTTCCACTTCTGAGGGACGTGCATAAGGACTCGAGCACAAGCTAGCTCTGGTTTCTAGAATAATACTGACATTAAACAAAACTGGCCTTATTCACCTGTAGGAAATGATCTCTAGTACAAGCACCAACTTGGGTGACAAATTTAACACTCCACTTGTGGAAAGTGCCTGGAGGAATATCACCATACATATCCAAACCCTAAATTATTTAGTGTTGTTTTTAAGAAAGATTCTTTCCTTGAATTATCCTATTTTATAGGTGACAGTACTAAAGTAGTTGGAATAAGTGAAGAGAGGAGTAAAGAAAAACAGCTGCATTAGACCTTGTGAAGACTAAGTATGAAACAGATTAAAAAATTAAATAAAATGTATGAACAATTTTAATCTTAAATGTCATATATACCCATAGCAAAATATACCATGTAATTACCCTGTTTCCTTTGAATCTCATTAATATGATAAAAGAAGTGACACAATTTAAACTTGAGCAGAAAAGGTGGAAACTCATGACAGCTGAGTTCATCTGAATGCTTAATATCTTCTTCAGGATGCACTGAGAAGCCAAGAGCCTGCAACAGGACTTGCTGTGTGTGAAATTATTCATAGATAGCAGTAACTTCTGGCTGTGCTGAAATAAAAGATGTACTTATGTCATGTGAAATTAGAGACTGTAAATGTAGCTTCTCATATCTTAAATAAAGAAGTACTAAGTACAATGAAATCATCTTACCTTTATAATATATGTAAAGACTGGTATAAAAAGACCATTATTGGAATAATCTTATGTTCAAATAAAATAAGATATTAATAAAGTAAAAAAGGGTTCACTCAAATTATATGTATGTAATTTATTGCAAAGCTAACTTCCTGAACTAATATTGTATGAATTGTTTTTTATTCTTTAGGAATTTTCAGGGGTTTTAATGCTTTCCTTCTTTTACTTCAAAGCATAAACTGACTGATTTCTTTTGTTGTCTGTCACTACTCCCCCTCTTCCCCCCTTGACAGGATCAGAAGTGTCTGTTGTCTAGGGCACTAGCTCAGGACAGAGAAAACCCAGTCAGGTCCCTGCAGAGGGAGTGTTGATACATCATTAATCTATCACTTTAGTTGATGAAAATGAACCACAGAAAGTGGCAAAGAGCAAATGCTTTGTATATAAGACAGATTGTTCCATAACTGTTCTTGTACAGAGTGAACATTAAAGCTATCTCAGACTAAGTTAACAGTGTACATAAGAGTTATCTTCTGAAGAGGATCATGTGTGAGAATAATTGCTTATTCACTGGTCTAGAGGAAGAACAAGAGAAGGATTCAAGAGTTAAACCAGTGTGAGCTGTGCAAGGCACAGGCTAAAATGCCCCCGTATGTTACAGCTTGGCTCAACTGGATCCATTTTCTTTATATTTTCTGTTAAAGCTTTTCTCTTTATACCAGAAAGATATTTTTAGCAAATTATTTTGGAAACAAACAAACAAACAAACACAACAAAAGAAGCAACCAAATTTCTAAATTCTAACTTGTTAAATTTCTACAAGCTTACATTTCCTTGTAAAAAAACCTGTTGAAAACTTCTCTGGCACATATATCCCAATCTGTGAATTACAGAAGCTCACACTTCCTAACTTATTCTTCCAGATTCTTCCAGACAATGATGATTCAAACTGGGTAAGCAGGGTGTCATTCACAGACATTGTTGCTTTCTTTTGAGCAAGGATGAATTTCCACTATTTGGAGGTAAATACTCAGGTGTCTGTTGCAGACTCAGGTGCTTACCTGTTTTGGCCATTGTATAGCACAACATGTGCAGCAATTTTCATAGCAGGGGTTTAGAGCAGAGGGAGCAGTGGTACCCTCTTCTTGGGGGACAGGCTGTTGTTTCAGCTCATCTGAACCTGCTTTAAAAGGAAACACAGACCAAGTATCACACTTACTGAGCTTTTTTGTCCCTCAACTGCAATGCAAAAGAAAACACCTGTTTGATGCCTGGGTTGTGGGTAGAGTTTTTAGTTCTGGGTAGATCTTCATTATGTTTCTTGGTTTATTTATTTTCTGACATTCTTTATGCTGGCACTGCTGCTGTATGGTTGGAATAGACAAACTATTCTACAGCTGGAAAAAAATTCAAAATAATCTGTGACTTGAATACATAATACTCAGTATTTCTTAAATGAAGACTACAAGAGGATGCTCTGGCTTTTGGGGCTCCTGGGAAGCAAAATTCTTGGTGAATGGCCTTTGACTCCTTTATGTTTTTTTCTTTAAAAATCAAAATTTTGGCCTGACTGTTGAGCTTTTGATTTCAGCATATGTTGTACCCAGCATGAGACAAACAGAGTAAGAAGAGATTAAAGTATTTCCATCTGCTTAGATAATTTACTGGTGATTGAAAGGTAAAAAAAGTCATTTTATCCAGGTGCTTGGGAATTACAACATAATTTTAATGCAGTCATAAGAAAAATCACTGTAAAATTGTATTGGTTTATTGTTACTGGCCTAATATAAGATTCAAAGCAATCTTGTTTGATTCCCTTGTCAACTGCAATGTCTTGGACAACTTTGAAAAGTGTCCATTTTATTAAATACTCACAGGAGACATTTATAGACTTGCTTTTATGTTTGCAAATGATATTGAACTGGAATTTTTTTGGTGATTCTGGGAAAGGCAATATGCCTCTAAACCAAAATCTTTATAATTCCTGAATTGCCTCTGTTATTGAAACTGTGTACTGGTCTGTTGAAGGATAGTAAAACCAGATTTCTGCAACAACAGCTGCTTCTTTTATCTGAAAACTGATGGCTTGCCTGTAGTACTTGTAAGTTTTCAGGAATGATTCACAATGAATGTCAGAATTGTTGGACCACAGAGAAAATGAGTAATTGAACCAAGTTCTTGGTAAACTAATTTCCTCTGTATGAATTTGGTAGGGATTTTTTTTTAAGGAAAAAAATTTCCATATACTTGGAATGTAATTCTCATACACACGAACAATTGTTATTAAACCTACATCTGATGTTCTTTTCTGCTCTCTGTGAACTAAACCCTGCTTTGCAATTTGATTTCAGTAGCAATTTCTCTTGAAAGTACTGCAACTTTCTAATATCTAATATATAGTTATTGAATTTATTTCTTATTTCTAATATATGGTTGTTGAAAAAGCTCAATGAAGAGAAGAAAAGAAAGTGTCTTGTATTGAACATTTACCTAAAAATAAAGGGTCAATTAAGCCTTAAGCTCCTGGTAGATCTCCCAGCACTTTGTATCCAAGTAGAAAGGAAGACCCGGACATAAGGAGGACCTTGATCATGAAACATATAGCAACAAAATTACTAATTTTCTTAGCACACTATTTTAACAGAAATACTAAGTCAACAGACCTTAAGCCAAACTCAGATGGGAAGAAGGAAACATCCTGAAGAAGTAATGCATGGTTACATTTACAAAGTTTGTAACACTATCAATCCTTTCAAACAGAGGTACCAGCACAAACCCATCCTATCTTTGAATAAGAGCAGGACTTAGTTTTGAATTTGTTATCAAAGACTGTAAAAGTATTTGCTAGGTTTTTTTTTTTTTTGGTTTTTTTTTTTTTTTTTTTTTAATGGAAAATGGTCTGTTAAATAAAATTCTATTGTTTCATGCAGCTACTCTATTTAGAAATGCTTTAGAAATGCTTTATTTTTCTAATATTTTGAAACTAAATAAAATACTAATTTAGTTTTAAACACAAAAGAAATCTTATGGGACTGAATGCTATAGTGTAAAGAAAAAAGATATAAAATTCTACATATGGGATTTATGGATTGTATTCTCTCCTAACCAGAAAATGGTATTAAAGCATGATTAAAGTTATTAAAGAGTTGATGATTTAAACATTTGGCCCAACTTCTGTTGGTTTTTTTTATGTGGCTTGTAATAAAATTATATGCACATATTCTACTAAACATTTTTTCTTTAAAGATTTGGTAAGTTCAATATCTAGGAAAAACATGATGCTAATTTGCACCATTCTATTTTGGTTATAAAAAAATTGAATCATTCCAGATTTTGTTCTTTTTAATAGTGCTTTCTAAAAAAGAGAAATTCAGAAACATATATCAGCAAACCCTACATTTCTACAGGCCCAAATCCAATTTTAGATATCAATGAGAAGATGACCACTGACAGTAGTAGGAGTTACATGCAGAGCAGAGCTTGATTGCATCACTATAAATTCTACAGCAGGAACAACATGCAGGATTTGTGCACAAAAATTTAAACAAATATGTTTAACTACATGAGCTGAAGTCGGTTTCTGGGTTTTAAAGAAACCTTTCTCATTATAGAGGTAGTTTTTTGCCCCCTTCCCCTACGAATAAATTAGAGCTATAAAGAGAGACAAGAATTGGCCAGAAGTCCAGTCAACGCCACGCACTGTCTCTGAGCCAGTGAATTTTTCATTCCTGGATGTGTAGTGGTTCAACTTTGACAAGCAGAATAGTCAGTGTACATTTTTATCTAATCTTCTCCTTATGTGAGAAATACCCACAGGGATCTATTGCAATGAGGCATGAGAAGGGACAGTATCCTAAAGCTCTGACTTTCTCTGCACTGCTGTAACTGCTGTTGGGGAAGGGAGAAAAAAGGAGATTTTTTTAAGAGAAAAAAATGTGTGTAACAAACCCACACTAATCTATTTCAGACTCTGAATCTTCATATCATAAGGGCACCTAAGCTGGAGAAAGTGTCAGACACAGCCCTCTGCAGCATTCAGTGTTGTCTAGTTTGGGCACCATGTGCACCACTTGTGGACTATGTTGTGGCAAATCTTGCTCTCATGTAGTACATGTGAGGAGCTGGAGAACTGCATAAAACAGGTGATGAGGCCTCACAGTGAGTTCTGGTGACAGGTACAACAGACTTTTACCTTGGCCTACAAAATGGGTCCTATATACTGTGCCTTAAATCTACATTTCATTTTGAACCTAGCCTTAAGTCAGATCTTAAGCATCTGAAGGGCTAGATACAATATAATCTGAAAATAAACAGCAGAACTAAGATTAAGTCACTTCAAGAAGGACAAAAACCCCCATAATAAATTCATTTATTATGAAAAAATAGCATCCCATTATAAGGTTATATAACATAATAACCCCCATTATGTATGTTCATAAAAACACCGTTTCCCACTCTGATCATCTGAAAACTGTGGCCTTTAGTAAAAGAAATATCTAAAATATGTCTGGATCATGTAACCAGCCTGGATCATACATGGATCATGTAACCAGCCTTCTGTGCCAGGCCCTCAGAGAGCAGAAACCAGTGCAACTTCTGTAGATCTATAATATCTTATAGGGGTTAAGTATATGACTCGCTGGTTTTACCCCAAAATAACAGATATTCTATATAAATAAATTTACACTATTGAAAACATAGCAGACTGTGATTTTGTTTATTTAATCTGAAGCAATTTAATAAACCGACCCAAAGAAAAGTATTTCAAATACCATGACTTGTAAATGTCCATTGTTGAAGTTTTTTAAAGAAACAGTAAGACAGATGGTGTGTTAGATTAACCTGAGCTAGGAAAATAGAGACATAGCCAAAATTAAAGACAAAGACTAATATCTGTGCAAAGAAACATGCTGAAAAAAACTAAGTTTGACCTCTGGTAATGCTAGCAGCTGGGCTATACACGAGTGCAACCTCAGACCTGTTCTCTTTAAATTGTTTTTTAAGAGTCCTTTTTGTTGGACTCTTCCTGATAAATTAAGTCTTGGGTGAGTTTGCTGCTATTTTCTTTTTTTTTTTCTCTAAGGAAACCTTCAGAACAATCTACTGAGAAACAAAATGAAAGTTCATCCTGTGGCCTGTTGCTGTATAAATTTTCAAAAGAAATTTATGATAGGCCCAAAATGTTGGACTAGTGAATTAGCACATTTCCTGTGGATTCTTGTCTTGCAGTAAAATTTTCTCAGCCAACTATTTCAAATTTTTTTTTTTTTCTTTTAATAGTACAATTTTGCATATATTTTGTCTCCATGTTACAGGTTTTTTTCAATATTGCAAGCTATTCTCAACCACTGGCTGCTACCTTGGGCTACAGTTCCCTGCCCTTTTTATGTGCCATGCTGTGAAGTGAGATAAGGAATTACTTTAGTCTTTCGTGTTTTAGTTTGGTGGGTTTTTTACTGAAGTCAGTGTTTATTTCAATGCATTAGTGTGACTGAGGGGTGTGATAAATCACAAGCATAGATGAGCACACAAAAAAAGTCTCTTAAAATGGTCACTTCTGCAGCAAAAAATGTATGTGCTATTGCACTCTTGTAGATCTTGGAGCAACATGCTATCAAAAAGTCAGAGAGAAACGGTTTTGATGAGATTAATGAATAAAGAGTATCAGGATTTGAATCAAACAGTGGAGATTTGGTGAGGATGGAGCTACAGTGCTTAGCCAGGAGCACTCAGATGAGATGCTCTCAGAGTGTGTCTCCCATCCAAAGCCCTATGCAAGACACAGGTACTTGCACACTCACTGAAAACAGTAATGAAAATCTGATTGGGAAGCCCTGGTCTAAGGGTGAATAGCTTGTCTCCAGACATGAACCAAGATCTCATTCAAATCTAGTATAATATACATCTGTAAAAATTTATTCTATAAAAAACCTCCCCTTTGTGTGTATTTACAGCAACACATCAGCTTTACACTGTTTTTAAATTAATATGACAGAGCTCAAAGGTGATGTGGCATTCATAAACTTTCATACAACTCTCACACCTCATGATTTTTCTTGAGACTGTGCAGCACTTTTAATCTTGAATTACAAGAGATTAAGGACATGGAAATCTAAAAAAATTGCTTACTATGTTGCAACACTCATGTAACATGAATGTCTTACTAAAAATAAATAATAAAAAGTATTGTTATAAAAGAAGGATAAAGAAATGTGCTAATCTATTTCTTTTAAAAAATAACCAAGGCATTATTCAAGACAGCTACCATAGTATGGAACATCTGTCAGGCAGGGACCTCCATCCTAGACTATTGTATATGAACTAGAAAAAAGTGACTTTTAATTGTATATTTTAATATTTTTACAGCATCTTTCATCTTCTGCCAGAAGACTTTTAAAACTGATATAAAAGACATGTAAGATTGGATGTTCTTAGCATCAATATTTAGGACTCCTGGATTATCTTTCTGCAGCTGGACAGCGAGGGACAAATAATTTCTCTGATCAGGGTTTTTATGACCCCAATAAAGTTGATTAATAATAACACTCCAGTTCTTTGCAAAATTATAATTATGCATTGACAAAACATAAAGTCTAATATCTAGTTTATTATTTATTTAATTTCTGCCTCCATGTGCCCTTGGTATAAAAGCACCCTTAAATTCTTCTAAAGAACAGAGCTTGAAAGGAATAGAAAGGTGTCAGTGGAAGTTTCAAGGAGTCCTGAGAGAGGCAAAACATTTTTTTTTTTAGCACAGTTTTTTAATGCTGTCTAAATTGCTTCAGTGACCAAGAATTTAGGTTTAACCCAAAGGTAGAATCTCTAACGCTGCAGGTTTCTCAATCCCTATGGGTTACAGTTTGTTTTATACTGAAAGATTTTCTTTAGGAAAATAGTTCATTGTCATTACTCAGAGGCAAGATGATTCATGATCATGTATTCTGCTTTCCAGAGGAATTTTGCCTTTATGCAGTAACTAGGTGGTTGTTCAATGTATGTATTCTAGTCTTGTTTAATCCCTTCATTCATATTTTGACCAGGATTTATTTTGTCAATCAGTCTCAGACGTGTTTTATCAATTTATTTGTTAAAGATTCACTGTCAGCCATATATATAGCTATCTCCTTACAGAGACCAATGAAGACATTGCAGTCAATGCCTTTTTAAAGTTTTAAATTTTAAAAAAAAGTGCTTAATGACAGAAAATGCTAATTTTCATCTGCTTGCTGAAGATAGGAAGAAAGCAGTCTTGATGCTCATCTGAGAGTTGTAAGAGTGTTTTGGAGACTATCCCACTGCAGTAATTTACAGCTTACACAGAGCTATGGCAGAGCTGCCAGGCAGGATCCTGAATGATACGACTTTGCAAACCTTAGATGTGACAGCACTGAGAGAACACCCCATATTCTGCATTTAGGCAGAGATCCCAAAGTAGTGCTGTGTGTCTGTGTACCTGACCGTGCTCCAGCACATATCAGATTGTCACTGAGAATAAGAAAAGTCTGTACTAATTACCATTTTCACAAATCATGTTAAGCCACCTTGTATCCTCAAAAGGTAGCAAGTGGATCCCCTTTCAAACTCTCTCAGTGGGGTGATAAAACTCCCTGATTTCAGATTACATTTGTAGAACTAATATACCTATTACTAAAAAATAAAAATATTTTTAACTCAGTTGTAAGAGTTTGTGGTTTTTCAGAGAAAGGTAAGGTCTGCGTCATTCTGTTTATGCTTAGCAAATGCATTGTCTTGCAATCAACAATTTTGCAACTCAATTTAAAAACAGCTCTGTTAAAATGCTTTAAATGTCATTGTGCTTTCCATCTCATTTCCTTTATTTTTCATCTTCAAACATTTTAAAGCATCCGTTAGCTGAACTTGTGGGATTAATTGTCTATCTTACGTGTTTGTACAGGTTTTCTGATACAGACTGCTTAATCATCTCTTTCACAGTAGTTCTTTAACATTTTTGTATTGTCTGTGGTGAACAGGATGCTATTTTATTTCATTTCCCTATTCCATATCAGCATCTAAACCAATTATGGAGTATTATGAACAACTGCCTTTCCCTAAGCATAGGCTTGGATACAAATGCTATATCTTACATGTTTCCTTATCTTTGCATGAAATTTGGGGACTGGTGTCTAAAATGTATTTTGTATCACGTATCATGTATATGATCTTGCAGAGGCACAAAAGGTACCTGCTATTTTTTAATAACCTATTTTACAGTCAGAGATCTTTTTAAATGGTGATATTGTACCAGAACAGAAATAAACACATTACAAGGCTTTTAAAATATTGTTCATCTCTTCCTACCTATAGAACCTTCACTGTTCATCCCTGCTCTGAGAAATAAGTCAGATATAATTTAATTTCATAGGAACTATCCCTTAAGACTCTCATTCCTAGAAACTCCCACTTCATTCCATTTTTCATATTTAAATCACAGAAATATTTAAAATATCAGCTTTTTTTTTTTTTTTTTTAATTGTGATCCAGAGGTCTTTCATATTTTCCCATTCCAAGAGTGTGTCATACATAATGCTGAGAATCATATTAGTTTCATTCTTTTCAGAAGATGCATTGGCTCATCATATCTTATTTCATTAGTTACAGTACACTATGACAGCTTATGCGAAATCAGCAGATGTGGCTAGACTTTTAACTCTCCATTTATCCCCTGGGAACCAAATTCTGAAAGCTGATTAATTTTTTTTAAGATTCCAGAAATATCTTAGTTGATTTAGAGTATGTGTATCCATCTGAATATATGGAAAATCAGTTACCATAAATGTAACTTGTTAATCTGATACATTTTTGCCCCTGCTGGGTTTTTTATTTCACTGTGGCTGTTATTTCAACTACTTATTTAAACACACTGAAGATGTGGATAAATACAGAGAAAGTATTGTAAAAGGCTGTTTCTACACTCATGCAGGTCAAATGGAACTGAAACTCATTAGTGATCCTAATTCCACCATAAAAATCATGACAACTTTGTAAAATATACATTTAACTTATATTATGACATTCATGTCAAGAATAGGGGATTTGATCAGTTAATATGAAAACTACCAGGTTAGTTCCATTAATCAGATTTTGTTTCTTTTATGGATATGAATGTAAATAGTTGAGAAAGTGTGAGCTTGGGAAATGTGTTTATTATATTATCCTTTTAACCTCATGAACTGTTTAGTGTATTTAATGTAGAATTACATCAATTACTCTTTCCAGACAAGACTCTTTATAGATACTTTGCAGTCCTGAGAAATCACATGAATAAAGTAAGAGGTAATAATCAATAAGGAAACCAAGAAAATCTACATAAAAGGTTTTTTGCTAATTTTTATTTTCCCCTGGGCTGGTAAATCACTGTTGTCCTAGAGCAGGGTTAGGTAGATTTGCCCAGGGGAATGAACAGTGGCCGAAGAACACTGTGAAAGTGGGATGGGGGCTGGAGGGCAATTGCAGCTGCAGTGAGGACAGTGCTGAGCTGGATGGGCCAGGCAATGCATCTGCCCAGTGGCCCAGCCCTACGAGCAGGAGTGAACTATGAACCTCACATCATCACAGCCATGAACCTTGCCAGGAGGTAGGACATTAAATTTTCAAACCTCCCCAGGCAAGAATGAGTTTTAACCACTTCTTCTTCTGGTTATGGTCTTTCACTTACTAAGTAGCAAAATCTTCTGTCAAGCAGGGAAGCACATACTGCATTAAACTTACCTTAGAAGAGGCAGTAAATGTATTTAAGAGTCAGGGTAGATGGGACGGTTTGCTGTGTTCTGGGGTTTGGCAGAACCTGACAGCTCAATTCTATCCCTTACTTCACCAATGTTCTTTGAGAAGGGAAAAAACATGCAGTCAGAGGAAAAGGACTGAATAGAAAGCTATCTTGGTATACTCTGTGATATTAGAGAGGTCACATCTGGCCTTGCACATCTAAGCTGGAATGTTCTCACCTTTGGCTTTTACACAGAAAAAAAATTTGCATGCAATCTCAAAGCATTTCCTGACTCTTCTATAAATTACTTAACAGTAAGACTGTTTTGAACCTTAAGTTGCTTCAATGTAAACAATTCAACACAAGTGAGCACAGTGTATGTACAATCAAAAGTTTATCTGGCTGTGGTTTCCCCCAGAGCAAAGACAAGATGCCAGGTCACTGGTGCCACCACTGATCCACCTTGGGTTGGCTCCCTGCATAAGTGGTGACTCAGTGGAAACTAAAGCAACATCAAGACATTTCTTACTTCCCAGTCAGAGGCCACAAGTGTCACCCCCACAGAAGCAGGATGACTACTGAAGTCACCATCAATTTTTCTGGTGTCACAATATCCTGATGGCTGCTGCCTGTTGAGGATTTCGTGGCTTTTTCCAATCTGTGAAAAGATATGACCTGTTGTAATGCTGCTGAGTGACTCCTCATCCTCACTGAAATCACAGGCGACGTGGTTGAACTGTTATTCCACATTCAGTAATTTATTTTTGTTTCTATGTTAACCTCATTATGTAGGAATGTAAGCTATTTTAGGATAAATTGAGACAAAGAGACTACTCTAAGTCTGTTTCTCTTTAGAGTTAGCACACGATGAGCTACAGTGAACAAGCTCATGTTCTTCATCTTTCACCTGGCAGATGCTCTTCATGCTGTGTGAAAAGTGATTCATTAAACCAGTCACGAAGGACAAACCTCAGAGTAATTTTACTTATAATCTTTGTTCTGTGGTTTATTATACACAAAGTAGGAACAGGCAAAATTGTTTTATTTTATCACCTTGCTCATACCCCACACTTTGGCAAATGAGATGCTTATCTCAGTATGGAGAGCATTTTTGTCTGTTTAGTCAAGTCAGAAAGGAGATTGATGAAGACATGAAAAGGGTAGAAGAAATAAAAGTCAAAAGGGGAAGTGTGAAATAGGTCAGAATTTTAATGAATGAGTGTATATACAGTGCATATAATGCATAAAAATTGTGGATATCTGATACCTTCTGGTAAAGGATTATATGCACTTCATTTAGGAAATCTCTTAAATCAGCCAATATTTACAATGTTTCTGAGCCAGATAAGACTGTCAGAATTGACATCCAGGGCTGAAGCAAAGTCAGAGCCTTTTACTAGATGATTGTCAGTAACTTATTTCTCAGGCAAAAATCACATAAAGTGAGACAAACATAGGCTAATTTTTCATAATGGAGATCCTGCCTCCTTTCAGCACCACAGGAAATCCTGAGCTAGACAGTTCATCCAGGCATGGTACACACACATACCTATAGAGCCCAGGATGGATCTATGCCAGATGAATTTGTCAGAGCTCATTTTTAAACTCATATGCATTTGTGGTCAGAATCCTACAGCAATGCATCCTACGAGTGAAAAATGTGCACTGTGAAAATGTACTTCTTTCAATTCTTCTACATTATAATCCTGAGGAGAGATAACTTCTCTCTATAACTACTGCCCAGTACAGATTATGACTTTACAAACCCCTGTAATCTCTACAGTCCACTTCGTAGGTAGACTTCCATCTCTGGATTCCAGTGCCTTTAACAGCCCTCCATGGCTTATGCAAATCTCTGGTTTGGAAATCTTTTTTTTGTGTTATGAATTTACACTAATTGTTTGCCTGACTCATTGGCTTAATTAAATGGAAACATCTTACATGAATCACAATATTTGTTTGCAGGAGTGAGAAAAAATAGGTGTGTGGAGAAGTTCCCCTGTGTATATACAAATTTTATTCAGAAAACGGAGTGTGGCTGCACTAACTTGATTAGAACTGGTGGTTATGTAACTGGTATGAGTGGTAAGGAAACATCATACATCAACACAAACAGATCAATATGTATTTATTTATGTCTTAGTCCACAAAAACTGTGAGATAACTTGAGAATGCCCTAAGCACAGAATCCTCTTTTCTGTATTAGCTGCTTATGATTCTTATTCATGCAATGCCAAGCTGCTGTATTTTACTAGATAGTCAATTAAGCCCAAAAGAACCACTAGATGGCATTTGTTAGCTGCAAATGAACTAAATCCAACTAGCTCTGAACAAGGACTGGTAGGAAAGGATTTATCTACTTATAACAGTCATGTGGATGGTTTTAGGTGAACAATACTGTGATTTAGACAGGGAAAAAATTTAGAATTAGGGCTAAAATTAATTCCAGAACTGAGAGACACGAAAGAGAAGATTCTTGTGGAAGTGATAAGTATAGATAGTCCAAAAGAAAAATTCTTGGCAAGGAAAAAAATACATTTGAGCTTGACTAACAGACAAGTGAAAAAGCTTCCCAGTGGTTCTCACAGGTAAGAGTTACTTCACTTTCCTGTTACAGAAGTTGCATTCCTGCTTGTCCAAACAGTTCAAAGCCCTGCCCTCATCTCCTGTAACCCTTCATTTCACCAGGATCCTAAGCAGCTCTCTGGGATCTTGGTCCCAGTCTCCCCCAGCAGAGCAACATCTCTGTATCTGCAACACAGAGCTCCCACCCTGAGCAGTCTGAACAGCCACTGACCACTGCAACCATGCTCATCCCTGGACACTTGCCCGGCTCATCTGGAGCTCACTGACCTGCCATCCTGGCTGGGCTTTGCCATGTCCTTGTCCCCACAGCCCTGCCCACTTTCAGGCTCTGTCCAACCCCAGCTCCCCTGACAGATTTTACCCTGCCCCACATGCAGGATGATACCCCAGCCCGGCTCTAGTCAGTTGAGTTGTTCTATGCAAGTAGGGTACTTGAAACAAAATAACCGAAAAGGTTACAAAATACATGCTTTTCCTATTAAAAAAAAAAACTCTAGAAGAAAACATCTGAGGCTATTCATAACAAACCTCAGTTGGAACCTGAAAAAAATTGCTTAAAAACCTCCCACTCCCTTTGGGGTTTGTAGAAGTGGGGGATTGCCCCTTTTTCTGCTTTTGCAACCCAGTGCCTCCCACCCTGCAGTCCAAACTGTTGCGGTGCAGTACAGGGCCATGGTCTGACTTGGACATATGACATATAGCTCTGGAGGGCATTTCCAAGTTTCTGCTTTGTTTTGTTTTCAGCCAAAGGGTTTTCAGCTGTCAGGTGTTCTCTTTTTCCAACAAAAATAAAAGATTAAATTGTCTGCAGAAAGCAGGCACCTTCCAAAAAATGTTCTTCTAAAGAAAACCCAATATCCTGTTGGAAAACAGCTTCAGTGGAAAACAACTAACAAGAACTTTGTGTGGTTTTGTCCCAAGGCCAGCTGCTTCCTTTAAAACTTAACCCACTTTCAGAGAGCCACTTGCTGCTTCATTGTAAGAGAAGGGAAAAAATAGAAATCATGTTCCTAGGGTCGCTGAGACTGTCTAATGTGAACATCTAACAATGGATCAAGCATCACTCTGTTTAATTAAGGAGAGTGAGACACCATTGGCCGGACCAGCCAGTTTTCGTTGCTGCTGTTCTACTCTGGGCATTTTGTGTAGAATTTTGCAGAACCAAAATGGCATTTTGTAGGCACACAGTTGGTGGTAACTGGGAGTGGGGCTGTGGCTGAGCCTCATCCCCAGTGGGTACAGCTGTGAAAAGCAGATGAGCAGCACTGACAGCAATGAGCCATGGAGTGCCCAGGTGCACTGACCAACCACCAAAGAGAACAGAGGGCACACGGGTGTAAAGCGTGAACATGAGGGGTATAAAAGGTTGGGCTAAAAAACAAGAAGAGCAGATGGCCTGCAGATGAAGTGGTAAGGTGTTGTTCTGCATGGGTTGAAGCTTTCTGATTTCATCTGGTGATACTCTGTGTATTGTGGCTGTCTGGACTGTGGTGTATGCTGTGGCAGTACTTGTATATTAACAGCTTATAATATTAACACCAATATATTACTTAAGCTGGAAATAGAATCCAGAGCCTGTTGCAAACCATTCCAGCATGTTAAAATTATGTTAGTGTTATCATCTGTAAAAAAATACTTATATTTGATTCATATTGATAATTTTTTTTCAAGCTGAAGTGGTCAAGAGCAGACTATCTTTGGTTCTGGATTATGAATGTTATGTATTCTTTGATGATCAACATGTTTGATAGTCCAATATATGTATTACAATAGTTTTACTGTCATGGACATAACTTCATACCTTTTATTAAACTCAAAAAGAAACAATAATATAGCAACTGAGCTATTCATAGATTTGGAAATGGGATATTATTTTCAGTTATCAATTATTGTGCTGTTATTGCATTTTATTTAGCTATTTGTAAATGAAGTGAGCAAAAGCTGTAATTTCAAAGTCAATCGTACTGATGTTTCCAAATGGTTTTTGTGTAATTCTTCCTGTAAGTACAACATTTGCCAAACCAAAGTTCATTATAGGTTAAAATTCCCCATAAAGAGTTGCTGATGAAATATTTGTATAAAAGTTAAGCTTAACTGAGTCTCAATCATGAGATATATCTCTCTATATGTAGATAAAAAATAGAAGAAAAACACCTTTGCTCAGTATTTGCAAATAGGAAAAAAAAAAAAAAAAGAAAGGGGGATGGAAGGGAAGAGGCAATTGAATCAAACACTGGGTTAAAATGCAAATCATTTTTATGGACTTTGTTCATTTCTCCAACAGTATTGTTTTGCCAATTCTTAGCAAGAACAATAAAGTCACTTAAGGGTTAAAATATTTTGAAGAGACTTGCTATGACTAAAGGCACAGCTTTGGTCCAGTGGCTCTGCTATTTTTACATCTGTGCTATGAATTTTGAAGTGTCTGCAATTTAATACTCGTCACCTTCACAGAAGGAACCAAAAACTATTCATGAACCACATCGAATGTTCCCAGAGTCCAGCAGGTCCCTCCTGCAGCTTCTTGAGAGAAAGGAGAGAGAAAAAAAAACAAAAAAAACCAAAAAAAAACCAAAGCCAAACCAAATTCATTCCTGGTTCGCTGGTGGCATCTGGTGGCCACCCTGCAAACCAGCAGCGTGTGCCGTATGGAATTTGTGCGCCAGGTTTTGGGTAGGTGATGGGATCCTTGCTCTCCTGTGCAGCTTCACCACGGGGCAGAACTCCTCCTCTCCCTGATTACCAGGTCACTTCTTGGTTTTCCTGCCTCTTTTTGCTGTTCCCTCCTATTCACTCCAAGCAGTCGAGGCAGGTGACTGTCACTTTGGTTTGTGGCCTCACATCGAGTCCTGTTTGCACTTTTGGGCACCACAATAAGAAAAAAAATATTAAGCTCATAGCAAGTGTCCAAAGGAGGGCCACAAAGATGAAGAGCCTTGAGGGAAGCTGTATGAGGAGTGGCTGAAGTCACTTGGTCTGTTCAGCCTGGAGAAAAGGTGACTGAGAGGAAACTCCATCATGGTTTGCAACTTCCTCCTGAGGGGAAGAGGAGGGGCAGGTGCTGATCTCTTCTCTCTGGTGGCCAGTGACAGGACCTGAGGAAATGGCCCGAAGCTGTCAGGGGGTCTGGTTTAGATACTTGGAAGAGATTCTTCTCCCTGTTGGTGTTTGGGCACTGGAAGAGGCTCTCCAGGGAACTGGTCACAACACCAACAGAGTCTGGCAGAGTTCAAGTGAACTTTTCAAGAAATGTCTGGACAGTGCTCTCAGGCACTGAGAACCACATAGTGTGGTTCTTGGGACTGTCCTGTGCTGGGGCAGGAAGTGGTCTCAAAGGTTCTTATGGGTCTGTTCCAATTCTGGATATTTTGCCTCCATGCTGATTACCCACTTTTCTCCTTCCCTCTGGTCAAGCCCAGATCCTGAATGGACTGTAGAGCAAGGTGGTGGTCCCTGGGGGAAGCTCACTGAAATCCCTGCATTCCTGTCAGTGAGGTGAGGCTGCTCTGAGGTACCTGGGCATGGCCCAGAGCTGAGCAACCCTTCTGTGGGTTCAGAGCTGCATCCAGGGCTGATGCCAGGACACTTAAGCCATTGGATTGGGACTCTGAAAAGAACAGTTGAGATTTGGACTCCAGGAGAGGCCAGAGACATTTTAAATATGGTCTATATTTAATTCCTGACATCTGCACTATTTATTCGTCTTTCCCATAACTACTCCTACTGCTTGACTACTCTTTGTTGACTCCGGGGAATGAGTAAGTTCAGAACATGATTAAGACATAGTAAGGATGGCTGAAAGCTAGCACATGCCTGTGACATCTGCTCTGACTGGAGGAGGTGGAGACACTGAGGGCAAAAGTTAAGTTACTCCTTCACTCCATTCTTGGGGGAGCCAAGAATATATAATAGCTCTTTCTCATTCATGGGAATGCAAAATACAAGGAAATGCAGAGCAAGCCAGAGACTAGCGAGGCCAGCTATGCTCATAAACTATATGTGTGGAATGTTTCCATAGGAGAAGATTGTTCCATGTACTGTTAACAATCTCCAATGGTTCACTTAGAGATTAGCTTAAACTAAACAGATCATATCTTGAGTTTCTGAATTTCTGTGGCTATCTGGCAAAGCTAGTAAAAAAAAAAGACTCAGCTTTATAAAAAGTTTATATAATAATGTTGTACTTTACCTACAGTGTATTCATGATAATTACTGAAGACTGTAAGAAAAATAACTCACAATAGATTACTTTACAGTTATTTCTAATTTGGAGGGATGTTTTCCCACAAACACAAGTAACTCCCATAGTGGACACTCCCCACTCTTTTCCCCACGCAAATTGCATTTGGTGAACAATAAAGAATCAGGCTTTTATAAACATATAATATTTCTATTCCATCCTTCAGGGAACACCAGTACCACTAATATGTAAATCCTCTTCCTCTACTCAGTCAAGTTATTAAATAAAATGTTATTTCTCCATTAAAGTATCCAAATGCATCCTAAACAAGATTCAACATATTTTGAACCTTTATGGTTACAATGCTTCATTAAAAGTGGAGGTATGAAGTAGTTTTATCGCACATATTCTTATTAGACAAGTCTGTGAAGCCCTAGAAGTTCTGAAGTTTGGTTTTGTTCTAAACAAGACAAGAAGACAAAGTCTTAGGATTTTTCATAAAATATGATATTTCAAAATATTTCATTTTATAATTATAACTGAAATAATGATGTCTTAAGGAACCACTTTATTGTATTTAGAATACTTAGATTAATCCAAAAAGGACATTTTTTTGACAGTTATGAGTTTTTCCAGTGCTGCTTCAAAAGATTAGAAGATACAATTTGTATTTGCTGCCAACAAAAGTTTAGAAGATACAAAACTTATTTTATAAATTTTTAGCAGTTTTTGCTATTGAAAACCCCTGTTTTGGATACTCCTTTTCCAGTATTAAATATGTAATTTTCTTTTTTTAAATAATGCTGCTTGCTAATATGAGATTATAATAGAATCATGGAATCATAGAATGGTTGGAGTTGGAAGGGGCCTCAAAAGTTCATCTGGTTCCAACCCCCTTCCACAGGCAGGAACACTTTCCACTAGACAAGGTTGCTCAAAGCTCCATCCAACCTGTCCTTGAACCCTTCTAGGGGTGGGGCATTCTCAGCTCCTCTGGGCTACCTGTTCCAGTTCCTCACTATTCTCTGATTATAGAATTTCTTTCTAACATCTAATTTAAATCTCTCATCTTTTAGTTTAAAATCATCCCCCCTTGTCCTATTTAAATTGGCCTGTGTAAAAAGTTGCTTAGTGATGCAAATTTGAAACATTTGAAAGCAAATGAGAAGCAGCCGTTGCTTTTGTCTGTCTTTCACTTTTTCTCTCTGTACCCTCTCATTGCACCACATCAGATAGAAGAGCCCTGTCTAACTCCCTTCAGACCCATTCACTGATGAGCTCCTGAGCCCTTTTGGTCACAGTACTCCAGCAGCAAACCTGAACACATCCACCCTTGCACCATTCCTGCAGAGAGGGGCTGTGCTGCTATTTTATACTCAGGCAGCTGAGGCACAGCTGATCTGACATCCCCAAGCAGGGACAGCATCCGAGTCTCCCAAGCTCACACCCCAGCCACTGACGTACAAAGGAACTGGAACAAATAAATCCCCTGCTGGTGCTAAAGCAATCCAGGCTGAAGTGCCTGCTTTGCCAGAGCAAAGGGAATGCTGACACAGATCACGCACATGTGTTGGTGGATGATGCCTGGGGTTAATATGCCCCTGGAATTTTGACACCATAATGTGCATATTTAGTCACTTTAGCATTTCCTTATGAAGGAAGATGATACCTGGTACCAGTGTTTATACTTGATGATGTAATATTTCCTTACAAAATGAAACTTTTTTAAAATTTATTTTTACTTCAGGATCCTTTCTAATGAACTTCTAGTTATTCCTTCTCCTTGTGTCATGGCTTGAAAAGAATAATTTTCCATTTTTGCTGGTCTTAGTAATTAAATTTGTTCCTCTCTAATTGCTTTTGCTATTATTTCTGAACCAGGAAAAACTGAGCTTTAGCATAACTTTCAAAGAACAATGCAAAAACATATGCATGTTCCTATTTTATTAACACCTAGAAATCATAACCAAGTCCATAATATGCTTATTGTGCTTACCATTAAATTATCATAAAATTGATATAAATTTTAACTCATGAATAATTTTAGTTAAGTTCATGTGCCTATCTGTTGAAGAAAAGATGAATGAGATTTTTTTTACTCTTTCAGAAGTAGAATCTTAATGTTTACATTTTCTGAAATCCAATTCCTCCTAACTAACCCTTAATTGTAAAATTTGAAATACAATTTAAAGAAAAGTCAAGAATAATGTTATTTTGGGGAAAAAAACCACACCAGGATATACAAGTTTATCAAAACCAGAACTCTGTTACTTTAATAATGTAAGAAAGCACAGATGAATAGCCCAGTAAACTGATATTCAAACCAACAGTGTTATTTACCTGGTAATGTAAAAAATACATGGTAATGCCAAAAAAAAAAAAAAAAAAACAAACCAAAAACAACAAAAAAACCCCACAAAACAATAGGGATTTTCTTTTAATAAGTGGCATATCAATCTTAATAATGAAGGAATGTTTGCATAAGCATGTTCTAGAAGCAGCCATCTTACCTTAGTTTGTGCAGCAGTTCCCATGATTTGATCATGAAAAGTCCCTTGATGTTTTTGCAAGACTTGGTTTGCTAAGCCAAGTGTCCTGGACAAATGCCACTACATCTGGGGCTATAATGAGAATACTTTTTCTGCTGGTGCTCAAGTGATTCCCCGAATGAATTTTGATTTGTTTGTTCATGATCATTTCATGTTCAGTTAATCCAAACATGAAGCAGTAGAGCTTCAGCTCTAGAGTCAGTGTTTTAGAAATCACCTCAAAGATATGATGATCAAAACTCACTAAATTTTTGTTCTAGAGCATGTATTCTCCTTTAGTCTTCTAGTCTTTAGTCTCCTTCTAGTCAGAAGAGGATAACACCTCTTCTGCTGAACAGAGAGAAAGCCATATGGTTTATACTGTTAAAACAGTCAGAATAATTGAAAATAATGTAATTGAAAATATTCATTCTAAAATAACTAAATAAATTGCAGTGAAATGAACAAGTACACAGGACACTGAAGCATTTGAGAACAGGAAAGGGGAAAAAAAACCTGAGTAGATTTATTTTTCTTATTAAGTTGCTTGGCCCAGATAATGGAAATAATGCACCTGCTTAAAATCTGCATTTTGCTTGAATTAAATAAGCAATCTTCCACTTATTCTAAATTTTCATGTAGTTTATATATCAGTCCCTATAGCATTTGGAATTATGCTTGCATGAATATTATTCTGAAAATATATGTTTTTAGTCCTATGAGAAGCAATACGTTTTTTTTAAAGTACAACCCTGTGCCCCTATTTTCAAAGGAAAATACTGAAATTTCAATTAATAAACTCCACAAATTTTCATAATCCAGATAACTTTTCAGCAATTTAACCTTCTTCATAGAATTCTTATTATCATTGCAATATTCTGTACTGCCTTGTGGAAGTCACCCAGGAGGAGTCAAGGTAGGATGCTGACTTTCTCTTTTGTTTGTGAATCAATGCAAGAAACACAGGCAAAAAAAAATCATAAAATATCAGTTGAAAGAGAATTACCTGTCCATGTTTACTTCTTTTCTCATACACCAAAGACAGAAAAAAAATTTATTAACTATCCTACAGAAAGCACTGCTACTTTTCTTTTTTTTTCAGTGTTTTCTTTGGACTTTGAAAATCTAAAACATGCAAACTAAAAAGCGTAGACTAACAAAAATTCTTTTTTCTTTTCCTTTGTAGCTGCCCCGCTTTGCCAGTTCAACAGGAAATGAGGAAATACTGAAAGCAGAAATATGGCCATCTAAAGTTTAATTTTTATTTCTTTTTTGAAATTCTACATGTGTATCTATCTTTCTAAAATCTTGCTTTCCCTTAAGGTAACCTAACCAGTCTAATTTTATCTTAGACATCTTAGTAATAGTTTCCCACAGTAGGTTCAAAAGGAAGAGTTTCCATTCCAAGTTCACTGTGCAAATCTTTCAATACCACTCCTATCATTATAATACAGGATACGTGTTCTTTAGCAAATATCTTGAAAAAAGAAAAACATCAGTGAACTGAATTTATAAGAATAATGAGATCTAGAACTGCTGGGGCATGCATCATTTACTAATGAAAATAATAGTTAAAAGAATGGTTAAATTCTGAATAAAAGATTTTTAGCCTTTTGAATGCATGCTGTTTCTTAGCAAAAAGTTTCTAAAAAATGTCCTGTAAAATGTGTAGTACACAGAATATTAAATGTGGGAAGCATCAATACCAGGGCTACAGTGCTCCATATGTCTTTTTTTCTAATATAAAGCAGAACTTTAATTTCAAAAGATGATGTGGTTTCAGTTGCAGCCACTACATTGGTTTATTTAATCCAAAAAGTTTTTTTTTTACTTTTTGGCTTGCTTCACTAAAATCTGGTCCCTCAGCTCTCTGAACTGACCTTCATAAACAGCCTTATCTCTGTAACAGGCCAACCCACAAGCTTGGATACATTTACTGGAAATCTGTGCAGCTTTGGATGTGACATGAACTTTGCTTTCTAGGCTGATGCTAATGGCACTATAAAAAGAGCTGAATTCTGAATTTCAGCTGATGAAATGAGAGTCCTTTACAGCAACATTGACTTAATCTTGAAAGATTTCATGCTGTGCAAGTAAATTGTTAATGAGCCTTAAAATGTCAAGAATTATATAATTTGAGGTGCAGCTTAAAGAGAGAAAAGAAAAAACTCCCTTCTGGAGGAGAGATTTCTTAAACACCCATGGCTAAATCTTAATATTTTGGGTTTCAGAAATATTTTCCCCATTCAGAAATATCTTACATGAGCTTCGAAATGTATAAGTATACAGTCTGCAAATGATGATGATAACACAAATCTGCTTAATCTTAAATAGTTAAAAGCTCTATTTTCATCTCTTTCCAGAAGATGGTAGCATACTCTTAAAGACTTCTGCAGAACTTAACCAGTCTTTGAGAGTGGGAGTGCCAGAACTAAACAGAGAGTGATTAAGAAGAAAATAGTTCCAAAAGTTGCACATATAAAGTTTCAGTTGCAGAGGGAGTCACTTTGGTCTGTGCTTTTATGATCAAATTGGGATCTTCTATTTGCTAGCATCAAAATATTATTGAATAAACAAGTTACAGCAATACTGCATAAAAGGGAGCAGAATATACTTTTGATTCTGAAGATTATTTTGCTGTATCTGATAAAAGAACATAAATAAATATGTAATACATTGTTATGCTGAAAGCAAGCACAAGAGGACTACAAGTTTCAGAACCTATCACAATAATGCCAATGCTCTTCTGAAAAGGACTTATAGGAGCAGGGAAAAGGTAAACAACTTCTGTTTAAAACAAATAATCAAACAAGTTAGATTTAAAATCAATTAACATTGCTATGTCAAATATGTATTATAAGTATGGAAGTATGTCTGTGACCAAATACTGTCAGTGCCCAAAGCTGGAAATATTTGTTTGATTTACTAAATTTAAGTTCTAAAGAATTCTCATTATATTTACTGTAACTGACTGTAAATTGTAGACTGTTCCTTGCCCTTATTCACACAGAGGCTTTCAGACTTGTGAAATCAAACCAAATCAAGCCAAAACAAACTGAACCAAGAACAAACAAAACTGAGCCAAGAACAAACAAAACCAAACACAAACACACAGCCCCCAAATAGTTTCTGACACTAATTTCAAGCATCATTCTCTGAGTATCTCTATGTTTGATTTAATTATCCATTGTCTGAATCAAGTAAGTGGTATTTAATTAAATTCTACCAACTAAAAAAAGATCCAGTCCAACAGAGAATTTGAGATTTTTTTTTTTTTTTTTGGTACTTTTCACCTATGGTTAACCACTCACAATAACACTATATAGGCCATAAATTAAAATCAAGGAATTATTTTTTGTACTTTTAACTGTATGACGGGTTTCATACCTTTCAAGCTTAAAACGAAAGCTAAATGATGTTCATTTCTTTCTTTGAAGGCATGCAGGCACTTCAATTAAGTAATGGTCACATTAAGTATCTCTTTCTGAAAAACTTTCATCTTTCAATTAAGGGATTTCTTCAGCCACTGAAATAATTTTCCTCTATTTTCTTAATTTGTGTTCAAGTCTTTAAAAACTTTGAACATGAAAATATGGAAACTGTATTCCTGGAAAGTATATAGGAAGAAAATACTTCTCTCTTCAATCCTATTGATTGTTTTCCTATAAACAAAGTCCAGAAAGGACCATTTTTTATTAAACAGTCATCTGTGTGCAGAGATTTTATACTTTCTTCTGTGATACCCCCTGGAAGAGATCAGGATACAATGATGGGTAATGTCAGACACCTTCAATCTTTCCCGGTGTGTAGCTTTGTATTTACAGCTGACAAAACATTTTGTGGGATGGATGTTGCCAGGAAAGCTGCATCTCTGGATACAGCTATTCCATCCTCTGCCTCTGAGTCAACTTTGTGTCATCCAGGAACTGTTATTAATTACATATAATTTCAGATATTTCATGAGAGTGCTGAATTATTGGTCAACTGTCTGTCACTGTGAAAGCTCGTTAGGAACTCCTGCTTCTGTAGGTGGCAGCACATTGACAGCTTCTCTCTGGACTCTGACAAATCCTTCTGAAACAATTTCTTGCACTCTCCTGTGATCGTTCTGCAAATGTTTTGACAACAATGCCATAAATCCACACTAAGGAGTTGCAAGGGTTATTGCCTTGATTAATTGTAATACCCAAAATGAAGTGAGAACCCTTCAGTCCTGGAAAACTGTCCATAAAATACTGATCTGCAAATCTTTGGATATTATCTCAGTTTCCCATACTAACAAGCCTTAGATCTAGAGTAAAAAATTACAGCTAAGCTTTTGCAAAAATGAGTCTTCCAGTCAGGCTAGTCAAATTTAACCAATAATGCTGCTAAACTTTCAACATTTTTCTCTCTTTGTCACAGATTTAAACAAATTTTAAAGCAAATTTTAATTAGAATTTGCTTTGGATGTATTGTAATTCCCTTTCCACCTACCATGAGTAGTTGCATTGAACCCACACAAAATCCTTGCCACAAAATACAGGCTAAAGGGGATCTTTCTTCTTTAGAAAAACCACAAAAATGAGCTATCCATCTCACTAACCAAAGCCTCTTCATTGCAACAAACTGCAAAAGCAGTGATGTTTGTTTAGAGTGACCCAGTGCGTCATGGTTTGATTGTCTGCATTTTTCCAGATGTGACTTAACTATTACATTCTTACTAATGTAAATTCCTCCAACTAAATGCCTCTGGATGTAGCAAAATATATGTGCAAATTAACCCCAGCCACTAATAGATCTTCCACAGCCCTGGTGGTGTCAATGAATGGTTTAATCCTGTGTTTTCAGAATGTTAACTCCCTGTAAATGTGGTTTATCTGCTAAGAACCACATCTGTCTAATAAGTGTGTCGTCTTACTTTCCAAATACAGGACAGAAATATTTATAGAAGATAAGTGCAACACTGGAGATCACTGTCATCTCTATTCAGCAACAAACCATTACTGTTGCTAAACTTTAAAAATGTTTTCCTTTGTCATGCATGTATTCTTCTTCTTTCTCTTTCTGTTTCTCTTATTTCCTCCTATTTAGTTTATTTTTAACTCTTTCTCTCTCTTATACTCAATTTTCTTTTTTTTTCTTGTCTCCTTTTTTTCTCATTCTTTTTATTTCTCTCTTTTCCTCTATTCTTTCATTTCTTTCCTTCTCTCACTCTCATCTCGCTCTTTCTTCTTGTTTTCTCTCTTTACTCTTCAGTTTATATAAATGAGACTACTCTATTTCCTTCCAGAGCTTCTACACCTTCTCCTTCCATTTCTAACCACTATATTTACTCTTCCAGTAAATCAAATTAATTTGTTTTTTCTTTTTAGTTTTTTAAAAATGGATTTTCAACCATGTGAGAAAGTCTTCTTTACATTTTATATAATATTTTTTTTTCAGTCCATCCTTTCTTTCTTTGTCTTCAGAATAAAGGACGTACTGGTTATATGTTATCAGATAGAGTTCTTTACACTGACTTTAACAAAATAATGATTCCAAGACTCTTGTCAGACATAGCCTTTCAAAGTCTAATAATTTCATCCTCTATAATGAGGCCTAAAATATTGTTTCCTTTTGCTGGGTCCATTACCCTTTGTATTATAAAATTAATATCAACTCTTTTTCAAGTCATTACTAGTGTTTTCTTGGTGTTTTTTTTTCTCTGTAGCAGACTCTCCCTGCTGACCTTATTAGTCTGTTAATTAGGACCAACTCATCTACACACACTGGAGAAGGTGTCCATCAGATTTGACCCTTTAATATTTCTTCTGGTTTTTTGGTGGTCCACTGCGTATGAAGTATTTGTTCAAAGTTTCTGATTTTATAATCTTTCTTTTTCTTTTTTTCATTCTGTCCATTAGTATGCTACCTTCTCAGTCTCTGATTCTCTCAGACCCAGTGCTGACAATCATTTCAGGAAGGGTTCTGGCTATTTTACTTGTCTGCTCCAAGAAATGTTCCCTAATGTTTCTACCTGGGTAACACAAACCTCATGCATGCTGCAATGTCAATACCATGGAATTAGGATCCCAGTCCCGTGCTGCTGGGCTGAGCAGACAGCTCTGACATGCAGAGCAGCAGGTACAAGACAAAGGCTGTAGCACTGAAGTAGCCATAGACAAGCTCAGAGCGGGTTTTTGTAACATTTTGCCAGAAAGAAGTACTCAAATAATGGGTTAGAAGGGAATGAAAGAATGAATTAGCAATATCTTTAAACACTGGGGATATCTGTAACTGTAGGGATATGCGTGAGAGACATTTATTTCAATATTGTGTCACTGAACAATGAAATTAAAGGATTTAGACAGTTACCATCTGTTGTGTCTGGTCTGCAAGTGTCCTGACACTCTGAGTTCCTTTTGGCAGTGGCTTCTTAATTTGATTTACTGGCTTAGTGTGTTAATTACTTATCTGGCTATCTCACTCCAGGTTGTATTATTTTTAGAATTTGAATAGGTCATAACAATGTGAAAGTCATTTTTGCAATAGTGTGTCTCAAGGAAATAACCAGAAATAGATACCATATAGAAAGAATAAACTTATTTATTTTGTAAGGGATTGGGCCTAATCCAGTTCCACTGGATTGTCAGTCTCTCTGTATCACTTCATTTTTCTCACTGGATGGTTATAAAGTAATTTCAGTGTTTCTTGTGAAAAGTACTTCACTGTACAAGGAAAAATACAATTTACTTGAAAGAAATAAATGCAAACCTTTGATTCATTTACCCACACCTATTGAGCACTGGTGTGCTTATGGTTCCTGAACTCTTCATCAAATGTTTTCCAAACTTTTTAGATGCTTATAGGTCTCCTAGTTCAGGGCTGCCTTAGGAAGAATTCTTAAGGGACAAGTTCCAGCTAAGAAATATCATTAAAGTTCTCAGAGTGACCAGGTACAGGAGTCAGAGGGGGAAAAAGTCTACTTCCTTTTTTTTTTTTTTCCTAATTTACTAAGATATTAATGCTCCTTCAAGATCCCTCCTTTAGCCTTTCTATTCCAGCCACCATCCTGTGGTATCATTGAAGCAGAGTACCCAGGCAGTTTATTAATCTTGTTTATTATATTACTTGAAATAAAAAGCCAAGTACTGCAACTGGTGTCAGGTTATTCAAGCTAGACAAAAACAAATACACCTTTAATTCTTCCAAAAACAGGTATGGAAACTCAGGTCTGAACATGGAGGTGTACCTGAAATACCTGCATTATCTGTGACAAGGCACAGGATAATTTAGAACCCTGCATTAGCATTTGCTGTCATATAGATTGGATGGTCCCTGTAAGATGCACACCTTTGAATCAGGCGGGTTCTACTTTATTGAACACTGGAAAAGTCATAGCTCCAAGTACCACTGTTTGTACTAGTGAAGTTACCAAAAAATATAAGAAAGATATGTGGTGATCCATCTATAGAGCTAAAATAAGAAAAGTGCCACAAAAGAAATAAAAATCCAGGACATACAAGAGCCAGGTAAAATATCTACAACTGACTACACCTATTTATGTACATGCACAGACACAGCAGGCAGATACACGCTTGTGGGATAAGCAATCTGTTCAGAGTGTTTCATTAAAATGCTTTATGGCCTGCAAAGGAATCTATCATTATTACTTGATTCTTAATTAGAAAGGCAGCTGATGAGTAGATTCAAAAGCCATTTCAAATCTACTTATAATAGGATATTAGTATTCTATGACATAGTGGTGTAAGTAATAGCAAGAAGGTGAGTGTGATGCCAAGCAGAACATGGAGAGAAATACATAAAAGTAGAACATAGCCATCCATACAGAAATTTGGCAAGGATACTGATGTCAAGTTTCAAATTATTGCAAAAATGGGTATATCATCATTAAAGTAAAAACTGTTCCTGGTTTTTATCCTATCCAAGGCAGAAAACTCTCTAAGATAACATATCCTTCCTCTTACTGGCTTAGTTTCAAGTTAGAGAAGTAAAATTTTTAAATTGTCTTTCAGCACAGTTATAGCAATCCAGAGAGCTTGCTCCAGATTGTTCTCACTTAATTTTAGGCAACACACTTAGCATCTAAATTAAGAATATAGTTGTCACAGACTTCCTACATACTATGTGTTGTAGAATAAACATCCACATAGAAAAATTTCAGATGACAGAAATATAATACTGTATTATTTTGAAAGTTCCCCCCCCCCCTCAACTGTCACTCTTAAGTCTGTAATTCAGTAAAGCAGATATATCCTTTCAAAACAACTTTATTTTTATTTTATGAAATTATAGTCAAACTATTGCGAGGTCATGGTCAGACCATGAACTTATGTCAGCAAACTGCTCTCTTGATATTAAATTCACATTAAGATATTTTACTTTCTGATTTCTTTAAAAAAGTTTAACAGAATGAACTTGCTCTCACAAAAAAAAAAAAAAAAAAAAAAAAAGTTTCTAATATAAAAGTTTCTGAATAACTTTCATTCACCCACTGACCTGTATGGAAAAGGTCTGATGCCACTTTGAAGGAAAATCAAGCAGTGATTGTGTCACACAGTGCAGCCACAGACACGATGCTGATAGCAGAATGGTAGGGTTTGGAATCAAATACTCAAGTACAGTTATTCTTGCTGGGTAGCTCTGTTCTCAGCTCACTCAAAAATCACTTCAATCAGTGACTGTAAGTATAATAATAATGATTTGATCAAAATTCATTCTGATGGAAAGCCTAAGCAGTTTTCAGAGAAAAGAGTGTGAACCAATTATTTGTGTTGTCTAGAAATAAAGAAGTTGCAAAGTAAGGACCAAAGAAATCCAGAAGAATAGATGCCAAGCTTTTTTATTTTTATTATGATGTTCTCTTAGTTTCTCAGCTGATGGGATTTACTGCACACAAAGTATCCTAATATTTAATTTCTGGTTTTCAGAGTATTAGAGACCTACCTTATCAATAAAAAATGTCTGTCAGTATTATTTCTCACAATAAAATAAGTTAAGTGGATAGGTAAATATTTATCCAAATACTTAAAAGAAAGCAAATGGTTCTGACTTGTGTAATATATGTTATTTTATATGCCAGACTACTAACAGAAGGTTTATAAGTCACATCCTAAAGAACAAAAAATAATTAATGTTGCAAGTACCCCCACTTCTCCAACAGCCAGTAAATCCTTTGCACAAACACATATCTATATAACTCAAAAACTTGCATGAACACATGACAGATCATTCTCAATCTACTATCATTTGACCTGAAAAATTAATAATATCTGTTATTACTATTTATATCTAGAATGACATGCATGCAGCAATGTATGACTAAGGTTAGATAACCTTTAATCAGCACTGACAAATTCACACATGCAACTATTGATTACAAATTCAAATTATTTCAAAACAATGAAGTCAATGTGCATCTGTCTGAGGTTGGACTTCTGATGTCAGAGAGTGGTGAGTAGTGTTCATTAGTAAATATTGATAGGCTGGGGGATATTTAAAAATTTTTCACATACTAACATAGTAACACTTTGCTGGTGGTGTCCTCTGATGTATTATTGTTTCTCTTTTTCTCATGTGTTAAAATCTGCTAATGGCAAACATCTGTAATTTATTAAACATTATTTATTACCCTAGCATATTTTATTTCTACTGTTGTGCTCAGAATCTTGTTTATGGGAAAAGAGAAAAAATGCCTTGTATATAAAGCAGATAATTAATTGTTAGCATAATTGAAATCTCAAGAGTCTAATCAAGAATCACTGTGAGCTCAGATAAAATTATTATAGCAAGAGAAAATTAAAATAAGAAATTAATACTTATATAATGAAAACGTATAATAATAACAATAACAATAACAATAACAATAACAATAACAATAATAATAATAATTTACATTGTTACATAGACACTTTTTTGTTTCCATCCCTTTTCTTGGTATTGAACTCACCTACCATTTCTCCTCTGAATCCCAGGTTGGTGGCTGAATCTGGTGCTGGAGTGATGCCATGATGAGTTGTCCAGAGTTTTCACTGGCAGGAAGATGATGTGTGTGTCAATCATTTATTCTTTGTCACTCTGTGATTCACTTGGGCAGTTTGCTACATCTTCCCATTCTGCATTGCTCTGTAACTCCATGTTACATCTGAATTTACAGAATATGGTGAATTTAGCAGATGTTGCATAATTCTTTTATTCTTTTCTCCCAAGAGAAATTTTGACCAGCTGCACGTTGGCATTACTTCTGCTGAACACTGGTGAGTTGTTTGCAGCCATCTCTGGTACTCATTTCTTCTCACCCCAACCCTGAACTCCTCTGCTCTGCCTCCTGCCTCTCCACCTCTCAAGGTCTCTGATATTGTGCCAGGACTGAATGTCTCTGCATGACATCATTGTGTTAACACTGAAAATCTCTCATTCTGCATGAAAGAATTACTTGTCAGTACAACCTCTATAAAACTATGATTGCACCATTGTCATGGTCTAACCCCAGAAAGCAAAGGTGAACTAAACCAGCCACAGCCACCTGACCAGATGAAGAAAATTTCTATTTCAGCTAAATCACAAAAAAAAAAAATCAAATCTGCAGGTTGGGCAATGCAAGTTTATACAGGCAAATCAGACAAGCAATAATGTGTTACAGGAGTGCACAGTTAGGCTTGTAAAGGTTCAAAATGCTATCAGTAAAAAAATCAATGTGGGCTTGCTTCTATCTCACACAGTAAATACAAAATAACTTTTCATAGTCCAGTTAAAAGTCATATTCTGTCTACTGCTGAAGTTTCAGATCAAGTTAAAAAAAATATCCATATGAACAGTTTTCTGATGCAAATTTTTGAGTGCACTAAGGCCCAAAATTTCCTCTGAGGCAGAAGGCTTGACAGATAATTCAGGACATTTAGGAACTTTGTTTTTGTCTCATACCCTTAAGAGAGCTAGAAAAGTTTTTAGGAAAAACTGTCAATCACTGAGTTTAGTGCTGGACCAAGATTTAGCAGTGCTTTTCATTTTCATGCATTGTGAATAATGATCACTAGTTTCAAAGACACTAAAAACTAAAATTTTCCTAATGATTAACGAGATTATTAATATTTTCTAACAAAGTTCCATAATAGAATAGAATGTAGTGGGCAGGCATCTTCCAAAGTGTTTTGCAGAAACATGAAAATTTATGTTACATGAAAATGAAAATCTTGAATTCTCTTTTTTTTTCACATATTTTCCACTGCGATGCCCCAACACATTAAATTTAAGCAATACCAAGCTACACTTGCCACCCAGTCAGTTAACTACGCTTTCTTTCTACAGTGCTTTTCCTGCTGTAGGACCTGTCTAGGTCTGTATAATTTTCCAGAGCTGTGAGCCAAATGACACTTGCAGAGAGCTTTGCTTTGCCATGGCTCAGTGAATGTCTAATAACCAGATAGAATAACACACTAATTTTGCTAAACACATCTTGTGTGGGTTCTCTCTACATATATGATCTAATTTCTCAAATACACCTTACTGAGTATTTGCCAAAGTGTGTCAAGAAAAAGCTGAATTATGCTTTTAATTTTCTCTAATTGCACAGGGCTAAAATAGCATTTGTATAAAATAAGCCTTTGATGAAAGTGTGAATTACTACTCTTCCATTGCTCTGTATCACCCTGGACTCACTTTCAAAGGCAAGCACCACTGTTAGCCCAAAAGGTGAGCTGCCAGCCACAGCTTTAATGCTTTGCAGAGAGTTAATATTACACAGGGTCTGAAGAAAGAACCTGCCAGTCAATTTGTCTGGGAATCTGTATGTCTTCATAGTCTGTTACCAATTAAAAGAAACTAATCAAATCACGACCTCTCAGTTAGTCTTCCCTTGTAATGGTGTAAACAGGAAAGCAATTCTAAATGCTTATCCTATTAAATATTCCATTTAATGATTTAGTAAGTTAAATAAAGCTGTCTATTCTTTCCTGACAAGTGATTTTACTTTTAGAAACAAAATACCATATATTGAATCCACATTTGCATAGAGATTGATATAGTTTAAAATAATGATGTGGTAGATTAAAGAACAGTGGGTGTGCTATGAAACAGTGGATGGTTGCAATGAAGTCTATTAACAAAATGGCAAAATCTGCCCTGAATTTTGTAGTTGCCAGCACAGTGTAGAAGAATGAAAATAGCTCTCTTTAGCCTCAGATTCACATGGTCTGTTACACTTTTTCCATGCCAAATGTAAAAGGCACCTTGCCATAAGAAGCTCAAGCAATACAGATACAAGTTGGATTAATTTTATCAATCATAAGATACAGATCTGAAAAGGGTATACAGAGCTGGGCTTCTCAGTTACTGCTCACCATTTTTCATTCCATCCCATCATTAACTTAAAATGTATCAGAATTATTTAGACACGGTTTATTTCTTCTGAACCATGGTGCAAATAAAAGGCAATTGAGAGATAAAACGGAATTCTACCAAACAAATATTTTTTTTCCTTCTCTCTCTCTCTATTTTGATTTTTGGTTTGGTTTGTTTTTTATTTGGTTTGTTTTTGTTGTTGTTGTTGTTGACTATGGGTTTAGGCTCATTTCCACTTTTAAGCCTAGATTTGAAAATAGTATAATCAATCTTTTTTATGCAATGGTTCTCAGAACTGACAATAACCATGAAGAACATATTCTGGTGTCCATGGATTTCTCTGATTTAAATACACAGATTCAGATGTGAAAAAACTTTGAAATCTAATTCAAATTACATGTGATTCACACAGTGATCCAGGTAAGTATTCTGTCCAAAAAATGCAGTTTCTAAGATAATTATAATAGAAACTGATCTCTATTTGGACTAAAAAAGCAGACAGGCAGCTTAATATATACTGAGTGCCAACTCAACTGAAAAGTTGTTCTATATCAACAGAGCATATAAAGCTAAAACATCTGTTTGCAACTGAAACTTTGTTTACATCCACGTTGAAAACTGTGGTGCATAGTTCTCATGGGATTGTTTTTGGCTATTTTATTCAATGACCCTGTGAGTGACAGCAATATATTTTAATGCGAGGAAAATTAGCATCAGCTAATTTTACCCCTGTTGTGAGATGCTGAGCTGAACAAGCTGGGCAGCACATCTCTGTTTTCATTATGGGATACCAAAGTGTGACATTATTTCAAATTATTCTTCAGAAGTTTTAAGAAATCTAATTTTGATTCTTTAAAATTTGCACATCATTAGGGTCTCAAAGCCTACTCTTTCTTTAGGTATGAAGGTACATGCAGAGGGTGATTTTTTCCCATCCAAAATCAGTATTTTCAGGATAGTCTCATACTTTAGGTTAACCTTTTATCTGAGTTTCAGATTTTGGTCCTCTAATCATTGGTCTTATATCCAAGGTCAGGCAGAGACCTTGCCTCTTTCACATGATTCTTTCCACTGGACACAGAGGATGACACAGAGAATCCTCCCTTCTCAGTTTTAGGGTTCAGTTATCAGCCAAACAAAGGCAGTTAACAACTGTAAAAATGCTGATGCGTTGATAATTCTTGCCGAATATATTTGTCCCATCCCACTAATAGTTAACTGTCTAGAAGAGTTTTCTTCATCTGCCCAATTGCATTATTAGGTGGTCTGTGACTAGTTCAAAAGGTATTTAATAAGGATCAAAAGGATAGGTCACAGGAGATCAGCACTTTGTATCATGCATGTAATAAAACATGCATGGTGCCTTTGTTTTATCTGTGTGTGAAAAGTTTGATTATTTCAGAAATTTGAGACACATTAGTCAGAAAATTCTGTTTCTGGTAGGCTGCAGTATCATCTCATTGATGAAATGTTCAAATCTCTCTCTCTGTTAAGAATACACTGAGGCCAATTTAGGTACAGACAAAAAAAAAAAAAAAAAAGCCAACATTACATAGTACCTATGATAAATGATAGAGGTCTTCTCTTTTTAGCTGTACTTTCCTGAAATTCATCTCATAACTTCTCTTCTTTGCCTTTATGTCTTCTCCATCCTTATTTTCTGTACAGTATTATAGAAAGAAGCTGAAAGCCTGTGAGTATCACTCCTTGTTATTTACTGCAGAGGTAGTTATAGCTGGCTTTGTGGTTTGTTATTTCTCAGCAAAATTCTCCTTGACACTTCAGTTCTTAATTTTATTCATTACAAATTCTTGTAGTTCACTTTCTTGCTTCCCTGTGAGATTTTTAAAGCTTGGCTACCTCTGCATAACTTAAGTACTCTTCTATCTGTTTAATTAGTCATCTGAAGCATAAACAGTCCTCCATTCTAGGTTAAGCTGGTGTCAGCATGTTGTGTTGGCTGGGGTCTTGCTTGTGTTTGTCTTCACTTATGTCCAAAGACTAGACCTTCCAAAATGCTGTGGGATAGCCTGTGCAGACCTCCACATGCTCACCTCTTTTGTTCAGCCTTCCACAGAGCATTTCACAGAGCTGAGTGGAAAGTTTTCATTTGGCTTCCCCTGTTTTAAAAGTATACATGTATGAGCTTTCTTGGAAGTCTACAATGTTTCACTTGTCTCAGAGGACTCCTGGCAGAATCCCTCAATGTCATTTTTTTGTTTAACACATGACTTGGCAACAACTTCTGTTTGCATGGTTGAGATGAGACTTTAAACACTTCAAGGTTAAAGGATCTTTCAATAGTGGGTGGGCATATTGTGTAATTCTCTTTTACAGAAATTACATTTTCATATCTAAATCCTACTTAGTCTGCATTAAAAGGTCCTTCCATCATCACAATAGCTTTCAAGTATTCTGGGTGGCAACTCTAATAAATAAATCACAGAAGCAAACTATATTTATAGAATGGCTTTTTTCCTATTGATCATAAGATAGCTACAAGCTTTATAAACTCTATCAAAATTGTTAATGATGCATTAGAGACGTGTTTTTGATTGTTTGGTTTTTTTTTTTTTTCCAGCTCCACAGCTGGTCATGGATAGTACAATCAAGTCAAACAATGATATTTACTAAAATGCAACAGCACCAAGCCTTAGAAACTGTAAAACGTATACTGTGTCTGAGATACCCTTCACTGAAAATAAGACTATATGGAAGAAAAGCAGCTTCTTAGTGCTGATCTGTACTTGGCTAATTTTCAGAAATTCAGCTTTATTCACACATATACCTGAAGCATTTTATATGATCTGTGCCTGTTAAAGCAGCTTTTGTACTGTAGTCCTTTATAAAATGGGCTCAACCTGTATTTTTAAATTATCTATTAAATCAGAAAATTCTAATAAAAACATGAATGTCTACTACACATGAAAGCTCACACAATGGAATCTGATTGTGTAGCTACTCAGAAAAAAAAACAAAAAACAAAAAACTATTGGAACTGGAGAGGTACACCTTATTAGGAGGGTCATTAATGACTAAAAAACAACATAAGATTCTGAAGCCATGATATAACATTATTCTCTTTAAGGAGAAAAATAGAGGAAGGGAGAATAATCACAGAATCACAAAATATTCTGAGTTGGAAGGGAACCCAGGAGAATCATTGAGTCCAGCTCCTGACCCTGTGCAGATTAGTCTCGAGTCACCCCAGGTGCCTAAGAGCATTGTCCAAACACTTCTTGAGCTCTGCTAGGCTGGTGCTGTGACCACTGCCCTGGGGAGCCTGTTCCAGTGCCCAACCACCCTCTGGGTGAAGAACCTTTTCCTGATACCCAACCTAAACCTTCCCCAGCACAAGGTCAGGCCATTCCCTCAGGTCCTGTCACTGGTCACCACAGAGAGGAGATCAGTGCCTGCCCCTCCTCTTCCCCTCATGAGGAAGTTGTAACTGCAGTGAGGTCTCCCCTCAGTCTCTCCAGGCTGAACAGACCAAGTGACCTCAGCTGCTTCCTCTCAAGGCCCTTCACCATCTACGTTGCTCTCCTTTGGACAAAAGATACAGCAAAACCCAAAAGACAAATTCTGGATGCCTCAGTGAAGATAAATAGTAACAAAAACGCAATGTATTAATTGAAATTATACTCTGCTATAAATTTTAAAACTGAAATTTTGAATCATTTCAATATTCTGCTGAGAAGTAAGGTAAAAGGTAAAGAGATTACCAGGAAATGTAGAGAATTCAAACATGGCTAATATGTCTGGTAGATAATCAGAAGCCCAGCGGCAGAAAGTGTGATAGATTGTTTTACTGACATCTAGGACTTGACAGAATTTAATTTAAAGTTTATTAGTCTTTTATAGACTGAACTTAATTATAAACAGTGACCAAATAACCACAGTAATTAAACATCAGGTGACCAACTCTGCTCACAGATCACAAAATCTTCCTGCCACAAGTCTTTGTTTTGCTGAGATCACCAGAGGGAAGTAAACATCTGGAAGCCTCAAACTAAAGCAAACATTTATGATGGTGAATCATAGCTCAGAAAGCAAAGAAAAGTATTAAATAAATTCTAGTCTTCATTCTGCCATCTTTGTTATTTTTAAGGAGTAAACTTTTAACTGAAAAAAGAAAATCAGAGACTTCTAACAAGAGATGCAAGTTAGGAATATATAAACATCTCCAGATAGTGAAACCTACTAGTTCCATCATTAAGAACTACACTGGCAGAGGTTTATGTCATTCTTAATGATTTCTATAAATACACATTAGCATTGCTATACAGTCACATTATCAGTCATACATTCCACTCCACAGCAGCTTTTTGTGGTTTTAGGGTATTTTTATTTTATTTTCCAGACAAATCTGCTCTGTGCCCAAGACAGTGACACCATCATTTCTACAGCTCTGTCATTCAAACATGAACCGGATCTTATTAGAGAATGGTGTTAGAAACTGAAACATGCAGGACAATAAGCACTCTTTTGGTAGTGATTTGCAAATGCCATTGTGCAACCACAGTCTATTAATATTATTACTTAAATGGACAAGAGGAGAGGAGAGGAGAGGAGAGGAGAGGAGAGAAGAGAAGAGAAGAGAAGAGAAGAGAAGAGAAGAGAAGAGAAGAGAAGAGAAGAGAAGAGAAGAGAAGAGAAGAGAAGAGAAGAGAAGAGAAGAGAAGAGAAGAGGAGAAATATCCAAGATAATTTAAATGATCAGAAGCCGTGATAAAAAGAGAACTTCATACAGCTCAGTTTTTGCTTCCACTTCTGCAGGACTCTGACTCTCCATTGCAGGATATATTATATTTAATGTAGATATTTTCAGGTCAGCTTCTTCTCCAGGCTTCTTCAACAATCTAACATTTCTAGGTAGTTGCATGCTTAGAACTTTATTTCCTTTTTGAAAACCCTAGAAATGAAATTTCTTGCCATTCATTCTATGGAGAGGATTTATTTTTTTTTTTTAATTCAAGTCTTTCAATATAGATCTCTAAAGCAATTAGTCTTTATCAATCTACAGACTCTTTCTCCTTTGAAATTTAGATTTGCAGTAGATTCAAAGCATTCCCAGTGTTAAGAAAGATTTTATAAGGCAATAGCGTGATGACATATTAAATATGGGTCTGGAGAGGAGAGGGGGAGGAGCAGAAGAGCTGGCAATACAAGCCCCTTTAAAAAAAAAAAAAAAAAATTAAATACCTTCATTTTTATTGTATAATTGCTTACTTTGGGCAAATGGGAAATGGGATAGAAATTGAAGGAGTCAAACCAACAGGTTAAATGTTTATATGAATTAAGAAATTCTTTGTGCCTACAGCACCTCAGCACTTCCAGGATGAAAGAATTTGAGCCTTCATGTGGAGTCAGTAATTGTCAATGCATCTTATACACAGGAATTAAGCTAGATAAATGACAGGTGAGCACCAAGGCAGAAACACCGAATGGAAATGTTTACCCTGTAAGATAGGAAAAAATTAGTTACAGAATAGATATTATATTTAAAAGTATTCTTGTTGTATAGTATATGGAAATATTAAGCTAAAGGGAATGGCAGCAGCAGGAAGTATCACTTCAAAACTCAGTAAATGGTAAACAAGGTTTCCCTTTGTGGAATTAAACCAAAAATCATAAGAAGCAATAAAAATAAGAAGAGTATTAACTATTTAAGCACAAAATATAGCTTAATTTCATGCATATCAAATAAATTGGTACTTGTGCTTAATTTTATGGGGTGATGTTTTTATTTATAAGCCTCTGTTTTAATTATTTAAATTTTTAAAAGGATGTATTGTATAAGCAATACTGAACCATCAAAAATCACAAAAGATTTAGACTGGAATGAACTGGTCTTCATGAGCACTTTCACCACAATTTTGCCAGGGACTAAGTTGTGACTGAACAGCCAATGGTTGCCTGGACTCTTCTTGTCCTTACAGATCATGAGCAGCACATTTTCTTTTTCTGTGTCCATAAAGTTTAAAGCAAACCTTCTGCACCACCTACCTGTGGGCCCTCATGGTCTACTCTTTGCAGCTAATAAACCATTATTTTGCCTTTAGCATCCTTCACCAGTTGCAAATCAAACCAAATTAAGGTTTGGACTTCCCAGTTCCATCCCTATGTGATCCTTCTACATTCCTTATGGGCAGACCCTCCCTGTTTCTGCCCTCTCCACATTTTCTTTTTGCCTTTCCTCTGTCATTCTCCATTCAGCTAAGCTGGCATCCTGCTGTTCTTCACAGGGAGTCTCTCGTAAATAAACAGTTCTATATTACAATAGACTGTTTT
Source organism: Vidua macroura (assembly GCF_024509145.1). Classification (NCBI taxonomy): domain Eukaryota; kingdom Metazoa; phylum Chordata; class Aves; order Passeriformes; family Viduidae; genus Vidua; species Vidua macroura. Next base: position 63,400,292 of record NC_071575.1, read on the forward strand.
TCACAGCTCTCAGTCACAGGGGCAGATACTGACATCAGTTAAGCTGCTTAAATCCACTGAGTTCAGTGAAGGTACTCAGTTTGTGCCAGCTCCAAATCTGGGTCATTCACAGAGTTTTAATCAATTTTATTATTTACAGTGTGAAATTATGTTGTTCATGAAATACTATGCAAAATGTATGCAAAATGTTTTTTATGTAGTACTCTGGTATAAGAGTTCATATGCTGAAGCACTTAAGAATATGTGATTCTGTGAAGAAATACATGACTGCATTTGGCAATGTATTCCCTAGGCTGGATTTTTTGTATGTGCGTGTGTTAGAACATTTATTAGAATTATTTATTAGCATAAAAATTAGAATTAATTATTAGATTCCTTATTTCTATTTTAGTTTGAAAATGAATTTTTAGTTCATTTTATAGTCATGGTATACAAGTAAATCTATCCTTAACATGTATACATGTGCTACATCCTTCTTAGTAGTATGGGTCTGCATATATCTGCAGGCACAGATATGAAATTATCTACTCTGAATCCTCAGAAAATGGAAGATACTTACATATCCTCCACAAAATCTTTTCAGTCTATGGCATAATATCATATTACTGCAATTGTGGTTTTCACACACATAGTTCTCCATTTGAACAAAACAATAATGGTCTTCAGAATTTTGCAATTGTAAAATTAAGTATTCACGGTCATATAATGGGTCTTTATATGTGAGAAAAAATCAGTGTCTCACCCTATTATGTTGTTCTATAGCTAAAAATTTGATTCTATTCCTTACAAAATTGTGGAAATACAGAACTTGAGGAGATCATATTCATACTCACCATGTCTAATTGCAATGTTGCATTGTACTAATTTTACTTCTGCAAAATATTTAGAATTATTATTATTATTATTATTATTATTATTATTATTATTATTATTATTATTATTATTATCCACCTCTTAGTTGACATCAGGAGGTTGATTGTGTTGACAGCAAAGAGAGCCTTGTGTCTGATGGAATCAAATTTACTAAAAATACTCCAATCTACACCTTTAGATGTAGAGAGATGATTGAGAATAATTTTTGTTTTTCAGTGTAATTATTATTATTTATATATACCTGGCAGCATAAACAACTGGTATATTTTTTACTGATTTTAATTATAGAGTAGGATTTTTAAAAAGGGCTAATTTAACTTTAAAAATAACTATAATGTGCAACTTTGAATAAGCTTATTTTAACAGAATTATAAACCAGCATTTATTGTTATAATTAGATAATATGTTTACACTATCAGATGAAGCTGTACAGATTTTTAAAAATGGATATTGTCTGTATGTCTGGTTCTATAAAATTTACAGTTTTCTCAATTTCTACCAGTAGCAGTTCAGCTTACAAAAGCTGGCCACTTCTAATATCCAAATATGAATCTCCCAAACATGGAGTCTGTGCAGCTATTGTCAAAAACACGTAAACACTGGCAGGCTCTTCATTAACACAAATCTCTTACAAATAACTATGTCAGCACCTGTGGAAAACCAAATCAATTTATGACATTAGGATTATACATATTGGGAGACAGGTCAATGCAAAATGGAGAAAAAATCTGACAAAAATTGATTGATCATCAAATAAAGGAATAGTAACAAGAAAAAGAATAATGATAATAATAATTTTTAAAATTGCCTTTGCACCTTCTCAGCAGCCCTGAAAGGAGAGCAGTTGTTTATCTCCTGCCTGGTTTGCTCCCAGGTGTACTTTTATGCATTTCTCTGAACACATCACATCTCCTGCCCTGACAGTGGTGAGCAGCAGCTCCGCAGGCAGCAGGAGCCTGTGGGGCTCCCCAGGGAGGGATTCTGCAGGACAGCTGTGGAGCCTGCTCAGCCTCAGCCCGGGGCTGAACAGAGCTCTCCCTGACACACTATTCCAAGGAGACTAATGCTGCCAGAGTTTTGGCAGCTCGACCTTAACACTGCAACCTCTCAGCCTGCACTCCTCATCAAAAAAAGACCCCAAAGTGCCCTAAATTCTTTAACAATTGCCCTGTGTCCAGATCCATTTAGCTAGTTTAAATCAAAGCAATCCCCACATAGAAATATGCCACATTAAACTAACTAATGGATGCTTTGCTCCTTATTAAAATTAAAACTACATTCCCAATATTAATAATCTGCAAAAAATATATCAGCAACTTCCACGTTCATTAGCAAGCGGTACTATAAAAATACATTATTAATTTTGTTATTATAAATCTCTGATATTTGTATTTTACTTTTGCTGTTTGCAGTATTTGCCTCAAGTGTCACAAATTGTCTTCTGTGGCTTGGGGAAGTGTGGGTGGGGGTGGGGAATAATGCCCTTACACATAAGGCACTGTTGTGAAGAAGATGGGAGCATAGTGTATTATTCTTGGACAAATACCTGTAGGAAGAATGTAAAACAATTGAGGTAATGACTTGACAATTAATTTAAAGGAGGTGATAGGACAAATTTCATGGTTTTTATAGATGCACATGATAATATTACACTTAATTTGTGAGTTATCTTTTCATCTTGCTTCCCCACAAGCACAAAAAGTATTTGGGGTTTCTGGAGTTGTAAATCAATGGCTGCCACTGTTTAATTTTACATAAAGGTGCAAAGAATGAACCTATTTTCACCTACATTTTTGGAATCAACCTGCTTGGCTTCAGCGATGTTTGAAATTCCAGCCAAGATGCAAACATTGAAGTAAGTGGAGTTAAAGACATTTTTACTATTTAAAAGCCTTGTATTGTAATCATCTGGTACAGCTCATCTGTGAGTAGATGGCACATGGAATGTGTCTGTATCAGGGAAATTGAACTTTCTACTTTACTGACAGGCTTTAGAGAAAAGTACATTTAGCCAAGTCAACCAAGAGGCTCTGGTATGAACTATCTAAGGCTTTTTTGGGGGGGAGAATGAGTGGGTTTTCTTGATTTTTTTTTCATAATTAATTTTTTTTCATAATTAATTCATAATTTTCACAATGGGAAAACTTTGCATGACCATTTCCACTTTGCACATACATGTATCTCAGCTGCAAGGTGGGAGAATTTGTATCCTCTAATAATTTCCAAGGGTTGACGATTACTCATTTGTTTGTAATAGGATCCTTCTATCAGATACATAAATCATCAGTGTATGCTTAAACTGCATCCTAGCAAAAGTGTCTGAATTGCAATTTAAATCTTTAGACTAGATTTACAAGTCTTTAGACTATGTCAATAAATTAATCATATTAATTTATTTTTCAGGCACTTAGATCTAGCAGATTATTGTGAATAGGATTTGTACTGGACTTTGAGCTGGGCTAAATACTGATATTTGAAAAACATATGGAATACTCTGCTCCTTGCATCTAAGTTTTATCAGCCATGATTATAGAATGATCCTGCTCCTATTTGAACTTCTTTTCTATGAAACTGAAATGTTTTCACCACTAATACACACAGTAAGGTCTTTTCTTCTACAAAGACAGATATATAGATATGCTTTATTTTGCACAAATGTGCTTAAATGTGCATCATTAGAATCATCTGGACTATTTAGACACCATAACTTTACAAAAACACAAAAATTTTTGCTGGGCTGCAGCTTAACCATATACATAAGTCTGTAATTCATCACAGCTTTATAAAATTCCACTTTAACTTCGTTGCTTGCAACACTTAAAATATAAAAAGAGACAGAAAGCAAAGAAAGGAAAATCCTTCAGACCTAAGCAAATGCTTGGCAGGGGCAAGTTGCAGCAAAGTCTTAAAGTCTGGCAAAATTATGATAGGATGACAAAAGTTCCCAAACTTTCAAGTATTAGCCAATGTTAAATGGATTTTCCTGATGCCATAATGCTAATCAGTAGGTAGAATAGGTTATCAAAAATCAGTAAGATTTATATTATTATTCCCCTGCTTCCACAGTTACTGAAACACATTTTTTATTAATGATAATACTTTTAATTTAATTGACTACTTTGGAGTCAGTGCAAAAGTTATGGACACTTAGGAAATAATCAGTTTGTAATTCCATATGTTTAATATTAAAATAAAGTGCCTCACATTGGTACTCTGGTAGATGTCACTTCACAGTGAATTAAAATTGCTTCAGACCTCAAGAATCAAAGAAGAATTGAAAATTATTCAGCTATATAGTCACACTCACGGATATAATTAAAGGTCTGTCAGCACTTTCATTACATAAAGCCATTTTTAAGCAGTTGGCCATGACATTTTGCTTAAAGTTGGAAATGGGCTGTGAATTTCCTGGCTGGAAGTGAAGTTTTGTTTCTTATGAATGTAATTGGAATCAGATTATTTTCCTGTGTTTCCTACCCATGATGAAGGGGTTAAAGAACATTGTTTTTTATGTTCCTCACACACATTCAAAATAGCTCTGCACTTCAATTAAGCACCTTGCAGATAATTAGGCTCCATCAATATACAGGCAAATAAAACTCATCCAGGGCACAGGCTAGATCGCTGGCCCACTGACATGTACTGTTTAATGTACAGCCCTGAAACAGGCTTTTCCCACCTCAGCTGGGGTTTTCCCAATGTTCAGAAGCCCTTTGGAGAATCCCACAGTTAAGGCAGTTTTGATGTAGCTGTGCAGTTCTGGAGGTTCGGGGGAAAGAGTTTAGTCATGCCTCTGATGTAAACTATGACAAGACGTTTGGCCTTAGGACCAGAGAAGAACCATTTTGTTTACATTTTTGTAGATGGCAAGAAGATAAGCCTGTTTTATTCACAAGTATGGACATATCCTTAAAATACTTTGCAGAAACACACTGGGCCAAGGTGTTTCCAATTTGGCATGTGCTCACCATGATGGCTGGTACCTGCAAGTCTAGGACCAATTTAAGATATCAATTTGGTCTGATCTTAATTTAATAAAGAATCAATTTCCATGGAATGTTTAAAACACAGAATAAAATTGCTCAGCTATTAATACCAGGATATATCCAAAATGCATGATTATTTAGGCAAAGTTTTAAGAAAATCAAAGTCTGACATGATGACAGGATTATTTAAAGTAGGACAGTTCGCAGATATGCTGCTTAATTGACTGCTGTGAGCTTTGGAGGTCAAAGTCAAGATCGATATATATGCACAGTCACTGCCAAGGAATCCATTGAAAGGAAAGTGCTTGCTCATTCCCAAGAGAAATCACAAGATTATTGAAGAGGTTAAAAGAGCTCAGCATGCCCATCCTCCATCCAGACAAATCTTTCTCAGTGTATGGAGTATTTCCATCATTTCTCTCATCACCTTGAATTGCATCCCAAGTGGATCACAAGTTGCTCTCATGACTGAAAGATAAGCAGTACAGACTTTATTTATTTATGTGAAAGTGTCATCACAAATCAGGAAGTATGACTGAAACATTTTAATTTCATTAGAAGTCAGAGCAATTTTTTAATCATAAAACTCACAAAGAATTAAATCTTTAGTGAGAAGGTTGCCATAGCCTGTTACATCTCTAAAGCTAGTTGAGAAGGTAACCGGGAGTTCTCTGAGAGAAACTGTGTTGAGAAAATCAACAAAAAAATTCTTAAATAAAACATTCCAAAATCTATCAACAGCATAAGATTTGTCAGTCTTGTAAACATATGCACAGTAATCCAACTTTTAGACTTTCTACCAAGAAAATAATAATGTTAATATGGCATTACCAGTTCTTCTAAGATGGAAAGAAATCTGCTTGCATTGAGAATAAATTTCTGTAAATAAATTCAGTTTCTGAAAAAGGTAGAGCCCAGATATAAAAGTATCACTGTTACTAACAGAAAAAAAACCCCAAAAACAAAAACCAAAAGACCCCAAACAAACCAAAAATCCCCAAAACAAATAACAGCAACAAAGCACAAACAAACAAAAACAAACCAAAGAAAAATGATAGAACATTCTCTTTCAGAAGAAAATAGTGATGGACATTTGGTTATAATATTGGGAGCATCATAACAAAAAAACCGCTAACATCAAAATGCCAAAAACTAAAATGAAGGACAAAAAAAAAAAAAAAAAAAAGAAAGAAAAAAAACCACATTATCAAGGATCCCAGGAAATGTAGTCCTTTCAAGATATGCCTTACACCCAAGGCTTATAATAGGTGTTAGGACTGAGGAGGACTGAGTAAGAACTAGCTGGATAACAACATGTTTTGCCTTCAAAAAGACCACAACAAGCTGCACCTACCCTTTCTGAGCAGTGGTGATGGCCTGGAGGAGCAAGCAGCAGGCCTGGCTCAGAAGTAAAATTCTCTATTGTGGGTTGCTTTGCCAGTGACACTTACAAGACAATTAAAGAAATATAAAGATTTGGCTTAAGACTGTCACTTCAAGTTACTGGAAACCCCAGATCAAGTGAATTATGGGTTCCATCTGCTGTGATTGATTTGCAGTGAGTTGCAAGGAAATAAAATCTCTCAGTTTTATGCAGATAAACCCTGTGGTTTTCTTGCTGTTTTCTCAATGGTCACAAAAATACTTAATGCAAAATGTGGTGATCGTGTTTGACTGACATTTCAACTGGTTGTGCAGTGACAGAACATAGGAGATTTCTGAAATGGAAGGGGAAGATTATTGTCTACATCTTTTGAAATAACAGGAACTTCTGCAGTGAGAAGATACATTCTGTGACTCTCACTGCCTCAGATGGCTGAAGCCCTCTGGTAAGGTGCAGCAAGGTCATCATAGTTCAAGGAGATTGTGGCCTAATGGTACCTCAGTGAAAGGTATTTTGAAAATCTAAATAAATAATTAGATAAACCAGAAGGGACATTATTAAAAGTTTATGTAAGGTATCCTGTACAGAGCCAAAAAAGAAAGTAGACCACTAGACTCAAGGAACAATTGAAATGGGAAAAGAGATATCTTGCCGTTATTGAATTACATGAGATGCATTTCTGGAAATTAAAAAAAAAAAAATTACAAAGTTCATCTGATATCTGGTCCTGGGAATAATTAGGTATGAAGGATCTATGCAAACTGGCCTTTAGACTATGGAAGAAAACTGACATTGGAGGAAGCTTAGGCATAGCATAGCTTCACCTTCACATGGCCCAACACTCCCAGAAAACTGAGAGAGACCAAGTGAGGAACAAGCTCATGGCTGATGCTGCTGGAAACAATTTCATTTCTTCCTTTATTCAAATAAAGAGTTAGTAAAGAGCTGTTCTGAACATGGGCAGCTATTTTGAGTTCACATCGTTGTGTTCATTGAGAACCAGAAGAGAAGAGAAAAGAAAAAGAACACAAAAAGCATCATAATGTTAGTTGAATTTTATATTTAATCTTTCTGTCTAAATACATGTATTTTGAAGAAAAATAATATTATTGACTCCAGGAATTGCTCTAGATTTTTACAAATTTATCCTTTGGAAGTTGGGGGTTGTAGAGCACAGTCTCAGCCAGCATGTACTAAAGTCAATAGAGGTAACTAATGGACTAAGGAATCATTTATTTCTCCATTTAGTTTATTATGAGGCTAACACTTTCATGAATTTATTATGGGTTTTTAGGCACCATCCAAGATGACTTGGAGGGTCATACGTGCACTGTCACTGTACTGTGAAAGAGATATTTTAAAATGTGCAGATTTTGATTCTGAAACAAATGGTTTTGAATCCTTCCGTTGGGAATATATATTTTTATTACTTCATCAGTTCTAATGTTCTAAGAATATTAAGCAGTACTTAAATAATTTATTTTATAACACAGTTTATAGATCATAAACTTTCAGGCTCTTGGAAATATCTATCACATGAAACAGCTTAGCAAAATGAAAAGGCATGTTTTGACTCTGTGACATATCCCCCCTGTGACTCAGAGATTGCACAACATTTTACTTTTAAGTCTCTGTAAAATTATCCCAGGTATGGTATAATGAATACTACCATCTTAAAGAAAATGAAACTTCACCTTAAGCTTCATGATGGTGTATTCCAAAATAAATGTTGTATTGCATATTCTTTCTTATAATAAAGTAGGTCAAGTTACTATAAAAGTAATACCCCTTTATTACTGTTGATAACCAGCGATCGCCTTCCCCAGTCCTTAGCCAGTTTAAAGCTATTTTCTTATTTTTAGCCAACTGGCTGACTGGCAAGAAAACCACACAGCTGCAAGACCTGCTGGCTTCAGCTTAAACTCTGAGAGTTCAGCTCTTCTAAAAATCAGGTCAGATAGCTGAGGTAAGAGTCTGGGCTGCTATTAGTTCCCTACCTTCCTGGTTTGCACTGTGGTAAAGAAAAACTCAGACTGGCTGACTGAAGAAGTCTCCTCTGGTTTTAAAACTTGTACAATTATTGCTAGCAGGTAATTTTGTTTTGGTTTTGATTTTTTTTTTCAAAACACAAAGACTCAAATTACTTTTTTCAAGGTGGAAGTAAGTGTAAATAAAACCAGCATTTTGACTTAATACTCTGATTTACATTTTCCAGGTTCACGTAAATTATATTGATGTAAGACATCAACCTGAGGTCATTATTATTGTAAACAACTGGTCAGAATTACTTTGCCAGAACACCTTTGAGTAAGGGAAGATTGTTCTGTTTGAACTGAAAATTCTTCATTTTCTTGAAATTTTTTTTTGCAAAAAAGATATTTCTGAAATAAAGTGTTTTCTTTAGAAAATGGGAAATTTGAATTTGTTTTGTTTCTTGGATTACTTCACTTGATTAGGCAGACACAAGTACAGGAGAAAAAAATTTAGAAGTGTAAACATGATAAGTTTCTCACAGTCTGTAAATTTATCCAAAAGCAAAAAACTGTGATTCTTTGCTGAACAAACCATGCAGAATTTTCAGTCAGAAAACCTAATATTTTTCAGAAACACAAAATTTTTGCAAAAACAGAAATTATAAATTCCAGCTGTTCTGCTCAAGTTCCAAACTTTTCTCAGCTCATGAGCTAAGTGTTTTATTGAGTTATCATCCAGTTTTCTGCCCCTCTAGTTCTTATTTCAAAATTTTGCCTTCATTTAAAACACAACATTATTGTGCAGATGTGCAGCATTACAGGAGACACCTTGATGTGTTTATTGTCAAAGTATGCTAAGAGGGTGGATTTATATTAGAAAAATTCTGCATCATTTCTTTTTAAAGCCTGTCTACTTTTTGAAAACTGTTGCTCAAAAACTTGAAGGAATAACAGACTGGTTAACTCCAAGAATGGGACTATTTTATTTAGTTTGAAGAAATTTAATAAATAAGGTCTTTATAGTGAACTATCTACCAAGAAAAAGCTGCAGTCATTGTAATTAAATTGCAGGTCACGTTGCATACTCAGTTTCGGGTTTGCAATGAATGTGTTAATTCTTGTAGTCCAGGTTTTCCTTATCCTAAAAATAAATTGGTATAAGTAGAGCATTATGTACTTGAGATCCACTCTTCTGGTTTTGTGTTTTTGTAAAGCAACAGTATTTACCAAAATGCAGCACAATATATTAGTTCTGATTAGATAATTCATTTATTCTTCTGAAATTGCTCTCCATCTTAAAGGTATACACATGCAATCTTTACAACATTGTCATAAAACAGTTTTTGTATGGGATTTTAATCTCTGTTACATAAGTGAAATTGCAGATTTAGATCTACATCTGCATGTTTGCCTGAGCTAATCAGAAGAGAAAATAATTCTATTTTTTTTTTAGTCTTAACAGCATGAAAACCACCCCTTTAAAACCAGATAGCATCTTACACCATGAAACAAAAGAAGTGACTGTTGAAGGCAAAATAATATGTTAAAAAGAGTGGTTTTGAAGCAGTCACTGAAAATAACATTGAGATTATATTTCATCTGTCTATTAGAAAGAACTCCTCAGGCACTAGGAAAACTAGACTTGATTATTTGATTTTCACTCCTGAACTCCAGAATCATGATCAGCACCTAAAATGTCACCTTTAATACTCTTTTACTCTCATATTAGTGTTTAATTTTAAATAAATCTGCATATTTTTAAATATTCTTGGCCTATGTAGTGATAGGTTGAACTTGACCGACCTGTTTCTTATTGATTAATTTTTGTTGCCTGTCCCAGTCCTGACCATCTGATCTGCTTTATTCACTCCTGAGATTGGCCTTATTAGCACTGCTTGCAGCTCTGCTATGCATATCACTGGCCAGCATATTTGAATTAATTATGTTTTTCTGAAGAAGAAATGGGACAAGAAACTAGGCCAATTATTCACTGTTAACCAACAGAAAACATTCACACTAGTGGTCCCAAATGTTCCCAGCGCCTCTGTTTAAAATTAATCCATCAGAAAATCACAGGGAGGATGCTCAAGACCCCCCTCTAATTATTTAAAATCATGTCATTAAATCAGACAAATGCTGGCACTGCAACTCAGCAGGCGTTAATTTAACCCATATGCTTTGGGTCTGTTCCTACATCCTTTTGTCTTAGCCAGAATTTATGCAAGAGTTTTTTTTTTTTTTCCTATAAAATTAAATTGTATTATAAGATCACCAAATAATTTTAAGCCCAATGGGTTCTAAATAGAAGCTGGATAAATATGAAAAAAACTTTAGCTCAGCAAAACACATAATGACTTCTTGGAGACGAATATTGTAGAAAGGAAGATCCAAAAAGTGCCAAAAATCTGAAGACTGGAAGTCAAGCATGGAAGTCCAGCCACCATGGAATTGTGTTCCATAATGAAAATAATCAAGATATATTCCTACAGATACATGACAATATTCTGAAATAACCTAGTAAAATTTTTAAATTTGTGCTTCCATCTCAGGCTCATAATCACCTTGCTTGTTTTTCTGTACTTCTTTCTTTCCTTTTTTCAATCTGTTTTTTCTTTTTTTTTTTTCATGCTTTATCACTTTTCTAATATCTTCACATATTCCTCTTCTGTTTTATCTCTCAGATTATTTCTCATACTTTCCCATGTTTGGTATACCTTCCTGTAAAATCTGTGTGTGAAAAAAAGGACAAAACAAAGCTTAACATCATTTGGATTTGTCTAAAACAATATTGTCATTATGCACTGTAGGTAACCTATACATCAGCTTTTTATACTGTGCTCATTACAAAATAAATGGTGATTAAATTATTTATTTGTACTGATTTATAAGGGAAACTGTGATTTTTTTTGGTATTTGAAAAGTCATAATAATGGTTAAAAAGCACTAAAATTCTGTATTTACTATAACACCAATTAGGAGAAGAAGAAGAAATGAGTTTTCCAGTGTAGTCATGGCAGTGACACCACTCCTTTGGTCATTTACAATGTGGTTAAATGTGTTTCAGTGCAGTAATTCCAAAACATTATGAGGGAAGCATTTACCTGAATTAAAAAATTAAAAAAAAAATCCTCATTATTTATTTCTTTCATTCATGTTGTGATTATGCCAATGTATAATAAAAGAATTTTATATGTATATTTTTTTGTTTATTTTTCTTGTGTCTGTCACAGCAGCTTACCATCTGGAAATGCTAAAAGTGCATAAAAGAAATAGGATTTATATGCAGAAACAATAACTCCTTCAAATTTTCTTCAATCTGGGCTATGCTTTTGAATACAAGTTGCCCTTTTCAAGTGTCATTTGATTTTTGTTTTTGTAACTGGTCATCACCATGAAACTAGTCTATAAATCCCTGAACACTTCTGTGTAGAAAAGAGTGCTTCAATTGCTTAAAGAATAGGCCTCTTTACAGGAAACTCAAGGGATGCATGCAGTTCAGACTGAAATACTTTCTTTCATTTTTGTAAGCAAATTGGGAATTGCTAGGAACTTTTATTCAAGAAAAATCAAGATGCAATGTTACCAAAGAAACCTCATGCCTTGGACTATGCAATTTTCTATGAATTTGACATTCTTATCAGCATCATATCACTGAAAATGACCGTGAACTTGATAAAACTTGGTTACAAATTATCATGTTTGTGTTCAGAGTCTTCCTGCCTCAAGGGAGAAGTTCCTTCAGGCACGGACTTTGGAATCTCATCTTAGCCTGTCATCTGGCTAAAAGAGTTTCGAAGCTCTTGCAGCCTATTTGCCAGCAGTTTTTGAAGCCTTAACTGGCAAAATCTTCCCCTGCTGCCTTTTCAAAGTATGAGGTGACCATTAATCTCCTCTTACCCTGATCAGTCATGTCCTTACTGGTTGACATACAGGCACAAAAAGAAATGACAGAGGAAACTGCACTTAAATTAAGTAATTGATCTGTATTTACAGGCATTTCCATAGGAAATTCCCAAAGGTGAATTGACTGAACCAACAGCACAAAAAGCTGAGGGATGGAGACTTTACAGAAGTGGCAGGGGGAGCAGAGGAAACAGTTCATAGGAGTGGAACCTTGGAGGCTAAAAGGGCACAGACTGTGTAAGTGACACATTGCTGATGGATAGATGGATGTATTTGCAGAGTTCCCAGGAAACATCAGACAGAACAGAGAACACCTTTAACTGGAGATCTGCAGGAATGTTTGTTTTTTCCTCCACTTTGACTCACAGATGAACAGGATGTTTGGTGTGGTCTTTCCAGGGTATTGGCTCTACAAGGTGTGCTCCTGCTCAGTTTTTCTCCTCAATTATCAAAGCATGGCATGACTAAGAGATCTGTGCAGTCAGGATTCTGTGCATACAGACCAGCACTTAAATTGTCCATAAACCAGTCCTGCTGTGATAACTTGAAAGCTACAGATTGCTTTCAAGAGAGGAAACTAGAAAAGCAAATAATCCAGGTCTCAGTCAAGACAACTCTAAACTTCTATCAGATGCCCATTTTCCTGTACAAACTCAGGGAACATGTATGTCTAAAGAATTCCCCTGCATAGCTGATTTCCCAGGGTAGAAATGAAGAATAAAAAAGGCCCTGAACATTTTATTTTTGTTAGTCAAATCATGACTGAATTGTGCCTATCTACCAGAGTAATTAATGTTGAACCCAGAAGAACCCATACAAGCCAGAATAGCAAAGCCCTATGATAATTTATACAGTTATTCTGAAAATATTTACATTTTCCCCCTCTCCTTTCCCCCCTCTCCTCAGAGCAGCTGTAAACCATTCTTTCATTCCCTTCCTGTGCCTAGTGAGATCCACGAGGTAAAGCATCCTCAGCTTTGCCTCAGGGGACACATGGCAAGACACACTTGTATGACATGCATATGCTGGCATGCATGCCTCCATGAAGATTTGTATATATTATCTAGTCAGAAAAAGCTCCCTTTACAGCTAGTAAAAAGAATTAGGCACCCAAAATGAGATTCATTTAATAAATAGGTTATATACCTCACAGTTGTCTATTTTACTCCATTGAATATAAATAAGGATTACTAAGCTTAAAACTAAATACCTTATTATCATAAATTCAGTTACATGTTTCTAAGCATGTGTTTTTTTCTCCATGTCTGTGTTGCATTCCCCATGATACTTTGGGTTATTTTGTACTTACCACAGTGAGGAGCTTCTGGTAGACAATAAATAATCATTCTAGTACTTCAGGTTCTTGACAGAATCCGATTAGAGGTGGTGTTAAATGTCTTATGACTCAGTTTAAATCCCAATGAAATCAACAGAAAGTCTCCCAAGTATATGCACTGGAATTGTATTTTAAATTTGTTCTTCTAAGCTGTGATTTTTTAAAAAAAATCTCTTCTCAATTTCAGTTTTAAGGAGCTGGTAGTGAAAAATGCATTTTAGTGTATAGTTTTGGACTGAGAACATGCTTCTATAAATATCAAATTCTCTTACTTGTTAACAGCTTAGCTGCAAAGTAAATTTCATATATAAGAGGAAGCTGTGGAAATTGTAGAAGTAAATTCTTTCTGAAGACTTGCCACTCCTATTGTCTAATCCTCTTCCCCTCTCCACAGGACTTCTATTGCTCAAAAATATCTTAGAGCAAAATCAGTCTTTAAAATCAATATAAAGTAATAGGAAGAGTTTAACAAAGAGACCATCTTTTTGGAATAAACATTGTTTACAGATCATTTTTTAATCTTACTTTATGGTCGGTTTCATAACTCAAAGTTGGTTCAGAGGTTTTATAAATCATTCACTATCTGGATTCACTAAAAAGAATGTAGTTGTTTTAGCTAAAGAATGCATCAGAGAAAAATTAAAAACAAAATAGTTAAATGGGCAACATGATATTTTTTCTTATGCCTTTTGAAAAAGTACTTTTAAAAATAACATACTGTGAGCTAATATTAATCATATGAGGAGGGATCACGTAAATAAAGCCTATCTAATCATCTAGTTCCAAACTTCAGAAGGACTGTGAATCCTGTTAAATTTTCATTTTTATATATCCAAACCATTTTTATAATGTAACATTTATTTTTGATAATTCTTAGAACTATAAATCAGTTCACTTTACAGCCCTGTAGTCTTAGGATTTATGAATACAGCACAAAATCTGTTTTCTATTTGTATGCTCCACTGTTTGGAATTACATGCTAGCTGAAGAAAATCTGCCCTTATACAAATGTGATAACACAAAAATCTATGAAATTGTCCTTGCTTAGGTATGACTAGTCAGGCTCAGTTGGACAGATCTCGTGTGTTATGTTACTTGAACTATATAATGATAAATAAAGTTCTTGGCTCACAAGAAGAGGAATGTTATAACAAAATACATGAGCCATATACTTTATTGTGTTTCTGTTTTGTGCCTGTAATTCATTGTAAGACACAAAGTTTGAGGATCAAGTGTTCCAAATTTAACATAAATTTATATCACCTTAATTCCTAGTGAGTTCCCAGTCTGGGCACAATTTGTCTTAGAGTGTAAATTCCTTTCTTTGGTTCAGATCAAAATTCTACTGTGGACCTAAACTACTGTTTTCCAAAGGGAGCTCCTATGCATTCATCAAGGATTTTTCATATCAAAAAAATAAAAGCATTAATCAAAAAATTCTCAACAACCTGTAGTTGAATGTAAAGAAGTTTCTGCTTTTTAAATACAGCACAGAAACTGTGTACTTTTTGCATCAGTACAAAAATGCCTCCAAAGAGCAATGGGCCTATAATATTAAAGAAGTTTATTTTTATCCTAATAATCTTTAAAAATGTATAATTTGGAAGAAAATGTGTGTAATTTATATAGACTTTGACAGAACTAAATATTTAGAGCTTTATACACAATCAACATGCTTCTGCAACCACTGAGCTCCTTTTCAAATATATGTGATCCTTTTACACACTGAAAATTTAGATCCATGGACAAGGAAGCTGCCAAATAACATCAACAGTCTCTTAGGTATCTGGCCAAGCTAATGTAGGGAAGACAAATTAATCTCTGAAGAAAGTGACATACAAGAGAATGCAAGCCTCTTCATTTTACAGTCTCTTTTCCTATGGGAGTTTGTAGGAAAAAAATCAACATGGTTACTTGAGATTTCTTTCAATAACATTTCAAGAACATACCTTTAGACTTAGACATATCAACCATCCTCCTGCTGTGAGCCAAAGCAATTTCACAAGAGCACTGTGAGCTTTGCAGCTCAGCCCTGATCAACTAGGCCAAGGGAAGAAAGATGGGAACGTATAACATCAAAAAGAAAACTCTCCTGGGTCAGGATTATTTTCCTGTTTTGATGTTATGAGAACACTAATACCAGCTAGGAATGCTAGCAGAATTTCCCAGGTGTTGACTGTACAGTGACTTCTATTGGACAGTTTCATGTGCCTACAGAAGTCCTACTGAAGTCCAAGAATTGCAATCAAACACAAATTGTTCCAATTGAAGCATCTTAATAGCAAAGAAAATGTAAACAAAAAATGCTTATTTTTCAGAAGAATAGTTAAAATAATTGACATTTTAATTCATCTAATTACATGTATAATTAGCTAAAAAATCATTCTCAAAGCACTCTTTATCTCTTGAAATATATGTGTGTTAATGTGTTCTGTGCTAAATGAATGCCCTAATCCTTACATTTAAATGTCATTCCTCTTCAGTAATCCATCTGCTCAAATAAGGCTTTGATCAGTGGATCTCAAGTTCAATCTGACAGATCAAAACAGCTCCCTCATCTTTCCAGGGATAGTCCCCTTGCTGTTTTCCTCAAGGATTTAGATGGACTTCTGTTTATCTTTGGCTTTCCTCGGGGAAAATGATGAGAAAAGGTCATTCCTAAACCATTCCTTGGCTATATAATATGCCACATGTCCAGAAGTCCCTTCTAGAGAAGGTTAATCTCACATCAGTTTAAAAATTTTTCCAGGAATTTTCAATGAGAAATCATAAAAAGGTGCATCTCTGTTGATTATGTAGGACATTTTATTCAGCAGGCTTTGTAATTTATTTCAAGAGTTCCTTCAGGATATGGATCTCTTGTAAGAACTACTGAAATAGTACACATTTCAGGAATTAACAGTGATGTGTTCAGGCAATAAAATAAAAATAAAACAAATCAATTGGACAGAATAAAGTTTTCCCAATTTTTCAAATAGTCAGATTTTATTTAAATATGAGTATGCATTACATTGAAGTTGTCAGCACTGACTAACTGTAGTTCTTAGACAAAAGATAACATTAGTTAATTTCAATGAAATTAACTTTTTTTTTTTAATTAAAAGACATTGGCTTTAGTTAACTTCAAACAGAAAAATTAATAATCACCCATGCATTGTTACATATCATTGTCTGACAAAGGCCATATGTTTTTTAAAATGTATCAAGAGCCACTTAAGAGTCTCAGGTCAAAAGCTGGTGTTGTACTGATTTGTATTCATTCCTGGAGTGCAGCATTTGACTGGAATTATTTCACCTTAATGTCTCTCAGAACACAAAGTCAAGAACAATAAAGGACTGAGGAGCTAGAATGGACCTTTCAGTTGTCTACTCTACATTAGGAAATGGTTCTTTGCATACCCTCTGATTAGATGAAAGTGCCTTCACTCTGAAGGCTCAGCCTATTCCCAGTTTTTTCCCAATTATCCTTTAGATATTAATTTCCGTAGAAATTTTCCTGCTGACTATCATGATAAACTTCTTTGTTATATTTTTTTTTCCTGTGATTTACCATGTGTCAGTAGCCTTTTTTCTTGTCCTAACCTGTACTCTATAGTTGAGACTGTTTTTTTGCCCTGGGACACTTGGAACACTATTAGTCTGGTCCCCTGGCTCAAGTGCTATTTAATATAAGGTGTCCATTCATTTCACATTATTAAATAAACCCTCTGCCTGCCTGGCTAGATACCCTGCATTCACAGCAGTGAAAGAGTTAGCTGAAAGTGTACATGAAAAATATCACATTTATCAGATGCTAAAGACAATGTGAATTGTGCAAATAAACCAGAAAGTGCCTATAGGAAGAGTTTGCACAGCATACTTGTTTTTTGCACCCTAGAAATATTCTCCAAGCCAAATCTACATTGGCTGCTACAAAAGGTTGGCTTAATACCTAAAAAGAGCGTCCAGGGCACTTGTTCAAACATATCCAGTACCCCTGGCTCTCAGCACAGCCTGCAGGAGAGGGAGCCAGGCTGTGTTTTGAAAAGCAGCTGTGAACTGAGGGGTTATGCAAAAGGCATGTGCTCTGACTCTCCTCTTGGCAGGGGTGATTTCCAGATCCTCAGTTCCTTTGCACTCCACCTAAACAGATTCAAGCTACTGCAAATTTATGTGACTAGAGCTAATTTTTCTCAAGGCACTGGCTGAACAGTCATGATGAAAGAGAGTAGGCATAGTAACATTAGCTTTCATTGTTTCTTTGCCATATAGTGTGCTATAGGATCTGCTCTTGGCTTGCCATATCCACCATTGATTGTGTCACTGCAACTTTACTGTCTATAACATAGGCAACACAAGGTTTATTAAAAGGCTATATTTTATAAATTTTATTATCCTTATACAGACACTTCTAATTTTGTCACATTTTTTTTCTACCAAATGTACTTTGAAGTTCAATGCTAACTTGCCTGCTTGCATAGAAGAGCTTGGTTTACATTCACATTATTCAGAAATATCATTAATTTGTAGAAGACATATTTCAATTCTCTCTCAATTTTAGAGATATGGGGTTGACTTTGGGCTTCTCAACACTGTTGAACAAGCTAAAGAATCATGGCTGGATATTTTGAGGTGTCTTTGTTTGCCTGTTTGTTTCATGTTTTGCTCATTTTTTAAGAAAGGAAAATGAGCAAGATCTCATTGAAGCCCACCACTGATTGCAACTATCATGGCAACAATTTTAACTGTTTCAGATATTTGTAAAAGACAACCTAACATTATTTATTCATTACCTATTTTAAAAATAAAATACTAATATTGGTTTAGAATACCTTATGGAAAATTGCATCTCAGAATGTGGCTTGTAAAGAGAAGATTTAAATACAGAAATCAAAGAATAGACTTTTAACAGTAGTCTAGTTAAAATCTAACAAAACTGCTGAGACTAAAACTAAAATTTATCTATAATATTTATATGGAAAGAGAAATTTCAAGGATTGATAATGAATATAGCAGGTCCTTGTGTTGCACAACCCAGCTTGACAAATAAGGCTTTTTCACGGTGGAGAAATTTGCAGGTAGTCTGTAGTCAGTGTCGCTGTTTTATATCATTTCCAGGCTCTAAGCTGGAAACTTAACAATTCTTCAAATGTTCTAGTAAGGAAGTGTTTTGTGGTGGGAATAGCCAGGGGCTATCATTCATTAATGTGTTTTTTTAAATATTTGTGAGTATAAACCCCAAACATATTCACATTATTATTGCCAATGTTCTCTTTGGTGAAATCTGTGTGAGCCTTGGTAGCAGTCAAGTGCAAAAACAGGTGAGCTGATGAAAACAGTAGTATGAATTCTCCTTTCAGTACCAAATTTACTTTGTTATTGAAGTATTTAACTGAAATGTATTTTATTAAAGCATTAAATTATCCTCAGAACTGAAGAAATCCACATTTAAAACTGAGAATTTATCTAATAATAAAATAATAATTTTATCCTTGATCCAAAATCAAGATAATAATGCCAAAGTTTTAGGATCGCAGATCTAAAAACTAAAATGCTACAGAATCTGGGATAAAATTCTCATTTATTTTGAAGACACAAAAACACTGTAGTAAAATAAGATCTGAGCTGGCAGAAGATTTCCAGACTAAAAGGAACATACGAGAAGTGACGTAAGAAGCGTGAATAGCTGGATTGAAAACATATAAGATGAACAGCAGCTTATAATACTGTTTCAGAAACAGTGGAAGACATCTGGGTTTCAAAAAATCATGATGAAGAAAGGAGATAAATTTAAAATTTGATCAGAGGAGATGATATTTCAGCAACTTTCTAGGGTGGTTCCACAGCCAGAGCTCCTCCTCATATTGTTCTAATTCTGCTGATTTTTTAGCGACAATAAACACCTGCCAAAATCAACCTGAAATCTATTTTGGATACAAAATATAAGATTCCCAACAGAGTTAAAAGAACAATCCCAAAAATATGCTTTTAAAATTTCAAGAACCATGATATTTTGGATTCTATCCATATGAAATGCTGGTCTTTTTCAAATATGTGAGAGCATTTACTGTTATTAAAAAGCTCTGGGAATTGTCACTGTCACAAAGGAGATTAGTGTCTTGTGCTCTCCTTATGGTATTTTCAACTTCTGAACCAGCCAGTGACTAAATTTCTATAATGAAAAACGTTTGCAGTACTAATGCTGACCTCATTTGTCTCTTAAATGCTAAATGAACTTTACCCTTATGAATCTAAAAATTTTTCTGTAGAAACAAAAATCTGATCATGTACATGTAGGAATGGAAAATATTGCAATTACTAGCATCCAAGTAAAACACTGTGGAAAAGAAAATGAACAGGTGATAATATTATTTGCATCTCTCTCTCCTTTCCTTTTAATCTTATTAGATTCCTTATAGCTGATTTGCTTTCAGTTACATTCATAGAACACAAAGGAATAGTCTTCCCCAAATTTTATTTACTTAAGTTTTGTAACTAGATAACTGTGAATTTTGTCAGGTAAGATGAGGTGGCTTTGAACTTTAAATAATCTCTATTCTACATAGTCTGCGCTTCTTAGTCATCATTATCAAAATCTACAGTTCAAAATTCAAGCTATTGAGGAAGGAAGAATAAATTCCCTAGAAGAATAAATTTATTCTGAGTAACATGAGTGGGCACAAAGAGAAATATTGCCTGAATTTCAGCAATCACTTTTTTACTGGGTAGATATCTGAGCACTGGCAGAGGTTGCCCAGGGCAGTTGTGGAGTCTTCCTTCTTAGAGCTATTCAAAATATAAAAAATATCCTCCTGGACTTGGCCCTGGACAACCACTGCTAGGAGGTTCTGCTTGAACAGGGAGGTTGGACAAACTGACCTTCAACCATTCTGTGATTCAGCGTCATTCTGAGGATATTGTGTTTGTGGGTACTCTTACTGCAAATTTCTACTTGATCTCTATTTCCACAGTACTTCCAAAAGAGTGGAGAACTAATTGCATACAATTCTCTCTCAGACATAATGCAAACTGAAGAGTTAAATTACTCCCTTCATCATTTATCTGTCACAATTTTCAATATCATCAGCTGTACTAGAAAGCCTTTAAATTGAGTAAAAACTGGATAATTCTCATTAATATCTCTTTTGGCTATAAACCAAAACTAAAACCTGGTTTAGTTTGGCTCGTTTTTCAAATTGTTCATAGGTAGTACAGTAAAATATGAGCCATGCAGAAACATTTGTATCTGTCTCTTGTTTCAAATTCCTCTGAAGCTATGTTTTGAAAAATGTTTCAGAAGTTAAGTCCAAGAGGAAAGTATTTTTCAATATTCTGGTACTTATTTAAAACTTTTGCATTGGAAATCCTTTCAAAGTTGACCTGGACAGATTTTACAACTGGCCAAGGCCTAATTCTCAGGTTTTCCTGCCTGTTTTTAGCATGACAACTTTGATTATAACCTTAGTCACTGGTGAATTTTGATTAATGCCAGCCAATCTCCCTGTATTTTTAATTTTCCAAAAAAAAAAAAGGTTTTCATCTTATGCCAATCCAAATTTACCCTTATCTAAACCTTAAAAAGAATGAACAAAAGGCTTCTTTTCCATTCAATTTAGTTTTAACTGGTTTTCATTTATCAAATTCTTTCCTGAACTGTATCAATTATAATATATTAGGGAGTTATTGACATGGTTTGCCACTGACTCATGGACTATTCTAAAAATAAACTTAATCTATACAATAACATAAACAATCTGAAGCTACTTTAACATAAGTAAGTAATCCAGAAAAAGAATTAATTTATCTCAGTTTCTAAGTGGTTTCTTCCAATTCTGATGTCAGTGGATGAGGATGTGCTTCATTACAACGAGCACTAATTGACAACATTTTCTGACCATTCTCGAAGACAAGTCAAAATCTGTCTGCTCATGGAGTCTGAAGTTTTTTCTGTGCAGGGAAAAGGTTCCCTTGACTTAGGTTTGAGATGTGGTAGCAGAAAGTGGGTAGGATATTTTAACACTTTAATTGTGTGCTAATACTTCATTAGAGTTATAGAAACTGCAGAATTGGCCTAAGTCAAAGCTGATGACCAGAATTTCACTTCTGTTCCTCACTCATCTTCAGTAGCACACTCCTGGCCAGTGTTTGTATGCCAAGGGAAACCCAGCTGTACTTGCTCCTAAATTTTAATACAATATTGCCCTGTGACTGACTTAAAGCATGACAAGATGCTTGCCTAGGAACATTCTCAGGGCTGTGTCCTAGGAGAGTCCCTTGAAAGGATGTGATATATGTCTCTGACAAAAGGCAGGCACAATTACAAAAAGCAGACAGGGTTTTTTCTTCTCTCAGAAAACCCTTGTCATTCATATTTCACCAGTTACAGAGAAAAGATTTGGGAGAAAAAGCATCACCAGTCACATGCTCCTTCAATAAATTTAGAATCAGTTATATCTGGGGTTTTCAGCAAACTAGAAAATATTTATTGTGAATTGTTCTCTTTGACCATGAAGGAATAAATCTTTCAAGTCATTAGTTCAAATCTTTTTAATCCAGTTTCAGAAGTGAATGTGTTGTCATTTGCAATGACACTAGCACCTGAAAAAAAGCATAGATAAACATGCTTATGTAATTTGGATTCTTTCCTCAAGATATGAAACATGATTTTCCTTTAAAATAGTATTCTCAAGTATTTTCTCATACATGTCTGATATGTTGACAGTTCATATTTACAAATGCAACTTCTGTGGAATGTAATTAAATAGAATAAGGCATAAGATCACTATATTAATGAAAGGAAGAATTTTGGGGCACAAATGGAAGGTAAGCTATCCTTTTCTCTCAGTGAAAGAGTTACATGCTGTTATTTTTAATTAAGTGTTAATGACATAGTCTACCACATGTTATTCTGGATCAGTTTTTAATTATGAATTGTCATTTTAACCTATCTCAGAACCCCATGTTTTAAGAAAGTGAAAATTTATGAAGTCAAGAGCTTATAGAACTATGGCTCATTAAAGGGACTTTTGTCTACTTCTGCTGCCAGTTCTGTTTAAATATATATAAAAAGTTTCCTTTATTGAAGTACATTGTGGTGGAATAGGAACATGTTCTATTTGATCATGCTTGTGGAATGTCTTCTGTAAAAGAAACTATTTTGGACTCTACATCCATGGAATGAACACTGATTTCAAATCTATCTCTGTCCAGTGAAATGTTAATCAGAAATGTGCTTAAGTGATTGAGCAGAAAGAAAATTGGGAAGTCACTCAAGTCAGTGATAAATTCTTGCAGGTTTCCAACAGCTTGGTAAGATTTTTTTACTGCCAGCAACAATAGGATCATAGGTTTGGCTTACTTTTGTGGCAACAGGTTTGATCTTACCAAGAGTCACTGGGTTAGTGATAAATACAAGTTTGTAACCTTAGAAGACAAGATAAACAAAGAGACTGGAGCAAGTGGGCACCTTTCTGAAGACAGAGAAAATTAATGATATCTTTGCAACATGACAAGTGGACTAACACTGTTAGAAGTTCTTCTCTATACCATTACTTGAGTCTCTTTGCTGAACATCTTATGTAGGTACAGACTCCCAAAGCAGACCAAACAGGTTCATCAGTTTAAGATATAAACCCTTTAAACTTCTGCTTTTTTTTTTTTTTTTTGTTTTGTTTTGTTTTTGTTTGTTTTGTTTTTTGTTTTTTGTTTTTTTGTTTTTTGTTTTTTTTTTTGTTTTGGTTTTGTTTTGGCTTTTTTTTGTACCAGAGTGACTGGTGCAATTCTGCCCATTCTAGCCTCAAAGGTGCAAACACACTTTGTCACCCCTTTACACATTATCCAGCATGGTGGTAAGGGGAAAAACTGCCTCCAGCCACCAGAGTTAGACTTACCAGTGGTTTTGGTTCTGTTCTTCTTAGTGACTCTTCCAAATCCCCTTCCTGTTAATCTGTTTTTAATGTTCCACTTTTTCTGTAGTTTCTCTTGGTACATTAGACATCAGTCCCTATTGCAATTTTCACCAAAAAGTTTCAATTTAGACAGGACAGCACATGAGAAAGTATATTTCCAATTTGATTTATGCAGAGCTGTCCTGTCTGCTATTGCAATCAGAAAATTAATAAAGACTCAGTTTTCTTGCAAACTCAGTAGGCACTTTATAACAACAAGGGAAAAAAAGTTTTGATGTTCATGTGTTCTATTTTTTCCTCTTGTTCAGCTAAAAGAAGTTAAATTCCAAAAGCGAATGACTACCTAGTCCCTGTCAGTAAAAGTGAAGACATACACCAGGAATTTGCAGCAGAAAATGAACAAACTGAAGCTGGTGTGCTGATGTCTCCAAGACAAATTTTTTTATTCATTCTCAGAATATCTGCACTTTCATAAACAAGATCAGTGACATATTCCGGGCCTTGTTGCCACAGATCTAAAGCACTTGGACAAAATGAAACACACTGGGCCAGGTCCTTAGCAGAGTTTCAAGGAAACAAAACAACTTGGGCCAGCTCAACATGTACTATTTCTTTTGGATGTTTTTAAGCATAATTTACTTTTTTTTTTTTTTTTTTTCACACATAGAAACACTCTGCCTTCAAAGTGCAGCTAAATGATCCTATTTTTATAAGAAGCAGAGGAAAAAAAACTGTTTCAAAACTGTATTCAAACCTTTTCCTGCATGAGGTGCTCAGAACAACTCAATGAGAACTTATATTTTCTCCTGCTTCCTTTGTGTGAAATTGCTTAGAAACAGAACATACTTGAAACAAACACTTCAGTAAGCTCCTTGAAATTACTCAAAGCCAGACTTTTTTTTTGCTAAGGAGCTGCAAACACTTAGGTCATATTACAGTTGATAGCAGTTTGTTTTGTTTGTCTGCCATAGCTGCAGATGACAGAGATCCAAGAGACATTGACTTGAACAGGCTTTGGATTGACTGTGGGGAAAGGATTTCCACTGTAGATAGGAATGCTTGAAACATAATCATTTAAGGCTCCAGTTTCAGAAAAAAATATTCTGGCCTCTGTCTTTCTTTCTCTCTTGCACATGTACACATTTGCTTAGGATCAAATTCTCTCTCCTTTGTTCATATTAGATAACCATAAAACCACCAAAGTCATTCAAAGAGCAAGGTGTAATATAGTGTGAATAAAGCTTTAAATACTTGCCTAGAGGTGGGAATTTTCCCTTCAGGCCTTGTTGAAAAGCTATCAGGCATGCTCTCAAACGAGGTCAGCAGATTACTGCTCGTTTTTACGTACAACATTGTCATCAAAAAAAACCCCACTTGTATTAATATCATATTAATGATTGCAGTCAGTTATTCCATGGCTAGAGAGTGCCAGGGCTGGTGTTGCACTTTCTTCACCAGAGAGAAAGAGCTTAGCCTCAGGCTGGCTGTGCTTTTCCAGACTATAACTCACAGGTGCAGAGTGACTGGTCCAGACAGCACTCACCAACACATGCATGTCTCAGACTTCCTCGGAACAGCTGAAAACAGGATTAATTCAGTTACCAAGAAAAGAGGACCAAGGCATAGCGGCCAAGTTGCTTGCTGCTATCATTTATTTTAAACTTTCAAAAGAAAAGAAATAATTTAGGAGGGCCAGGGGTGCATGAGAGAAGGAGAGTGATGGGGAGGGAGAGAGGAAAAAAGAGAAAGAAAAGGGAGCTCTGACTCAGTCAGTGAATCACATTTTTTTCCCCTCTGAACAAAAGTTCAGACTTATCATGAACAACTCAAGATCTTCTGAACTGATAACCAAAGTATACCAATGGGACAAACAGTAATTTTTAGTTTAATATTTTTTTTTCTGTGATAATGCAAACAAATAATAGTCATGGGTTTCATTAAATCCACAAATTTCTGTATTAACTAGAAAGTAATGTACCAAGATAGTACATAAATTAACTTGGAATGGGGAAAAAAAAAAGGAAGACATTACATGTTTTTGGCAAACAAAAATATGAAATTTCATGCTGAACGTAACTTCAGTGATTTCTGAATTGCCTTATGTAGCACAGAAATTGAAGATACGTGAAGTAAATAAAGTCCTTTCAAGGTGACTTGGTGCAGCCAACAGGATTTTCTGGGGATTCTGGACATTTAGATGCTCTTCCAGGTTCTGTCACTTGCTTGTTGGATTAATATGGACTACCCACTTCTGTTTCTGCCAGTTTCCTAATTCCCTTTACAACTTGGTGGCATTATACAAGATAGGTTTCCCTCAATACTTTAAAATATCCATACCCTAAGAATCAATAGATGAAATGGATGTAGTTGTTGGTCTTCTCAAAACCCAGTAGAATTTAAACATAGGACAAGTTTCCCTGAAGGGGCACGGAAACAGGCCTGTGAAACACAGCAGGGAAAAATGTGGCATCTGCGGCATTTGAAGACTGAAAATCAAAATATTGTGGAAATCACCAGTTAAAAAGTAAAAGAATTTTAGTTTATAGAATTAAAATCATGCCTGGAAATTTTAGCTAGGATCTCAACTCAGTAGCAAACTAATTTTTCAAGTCTCAATTTAATTCACTCATCAACTAATGATAATTACTCTCTCATTAGGTCATGCTACCAATTTAAATAAAGTTTAGGGCAACTAAGGTAGGAACAGATCGACATTTCACAGTTTACATACTGCAGATCATAGACATTTTCCGCCATTTGAGACAGCTAATATTTATTTTTATTCAGAAATTTTTATGAAAACTTCTTCTGAAATATAAGTTCCCACAGCCCTTCTTCTTAATTTTTAGGTTTTTATAAAAATGTATGTCACAAGTATATTCCCATTCTTATCACTTCACTCAGTAAAATAAAGATAATTGATTGAGATAACTTTAAATAACTTTGTCTTATTCTAGACATTATTTTATGGCATAGCACACAGTTTGAACTCAACGCTTCCTAATTAAAAAAGTGTTCTATTGTATCCTGGTGATACTTATATTACAATGACACATAATTTCAGTACTGTGGACTACATATGAATTAAACATCTGTCTAGTATTTACTATAATATCAATGTAAAGAGACTATTAAAGCATCAAATTATCATGTTACAAAGCTGTGAGATTCATCCTTTCTCTGGGGATTTTCAGTTATTAGACTGATGCAATACTTGCTCTTGGCCAAGTAAACTCTGTGCTCTTTCCTTTGTTTCATTATGTATAAATATGTACATGCATTGTTTATAGATTGTGTATACTAAGCAAGACCAGGTCTGATGCACAGCTGTGAAATTAATCATGTTCTATGTACAGAGGATTTCAGGGAAAATTGTTTTATATCACTACTCTGACTCTTCACAGTGTTTCTTTTTTATGTGGTAAATATTTAAGGCCAGGCAGAGCAACTGGTAAATTAAATCTATGGTTATATAACAGGCTCAAAGGACAGAAGATTAAAAAGTAAAAGAAAAAAAACAAAGAGCATAGTAACTTAAAACATATTGAAACATAAACATAGAGCATTCACACCATAAATCAACAGCTTAATGTATTAACTACTTGGCATAAGAAAGACATTTACCCTTTTAACTATTTCCTCAGCAATTTCCTTGTATGATGCAAATAGCAGTGTATAACAATGTAAAGTTGGCAGTCTTGCCAGACATATGACATGAAACACGTGACAGGAGTTCAAATAGAAAAAGATCAGTGAGTACCTCTCAAAATGAGAATGCAAATTTGTTTGTAAACAGTTTCCAGGCATCATAACAGCAGAAAATGCTTTTTGCCTGAACTGACATTTTGATATGAGTTGTATTATTGCTGGTTTTCAAAAATTACTTTGACCATGAGTGAGCAAAATCAAAGGGATTAAAATTTGTCTTTCTTTTGCAATCAGTAAAATAAAAACTCAGGGATCTGAACATAAAAAAAAAAAAAAAAAAAAAAAAAAAAAAAAAAAAAAAAGAAAAAAAAAAGTCAGTACAGTAATGTCTGTATCTTTCAAATGTAGAACAAGTTCTACTTCCAGATATGTCACGTGGCATTACTGAGAAGGAAATCAACAATCAGCATGAAGAGCTGTTCCAGGGGATTTATTGCCAGCATCTCATAGCACCATAGAAAATGCAATGCCACCAGACCTGTAGGACTGGCATTCCCCTGAAAAAGAAATTATCGACTCAGCAGGGTCACCATCACACTGGAAATGACACTAGGCAATGAAGAAAACTGAGTCCTGCACATCAGCTCTTGACTTTTGCCAAAGAGGCATTGAGAGACCTTTCCAGGGACTTCTCCCCATGTAGAAGCAGTGGATTGCAGATCTGGCAATTTGTGCAAAATGTGTTCTTTCCTCACTCTGATTTTTCGCCTTTCTACTCAAGAAAGACTTCTTCAGAAGTCCTCTGGGTCAGAGAGTGCTATGTGAAATGGAACAAATTGCCCCACTGATGGTTATGTTTAAGGAAAAAAAAAAAAAAAAAAAAAAAACCAAAACCAAAAAAAAACCAAACTGATAAAAAACCACTTTGCATCTAAGCCTTGAAAAGAGTTTCAAGAACTAAACTGTAGTTCCATAGACTTTCTTGATTGCAGTCTTGAGGTGTATACGAAAACATTCTTGTGAAAGAATCTCAAAGACAACTGATGCATTGACAACTCCTATCAACTGCTGTAGTGCTGCTGAGGCAGTTTTCAGAGCCTATCTGAGAACACAGGATGCAAAGCAGAGATCTGCCTATCCCCCATACTCATGACACCCAAGTTTTAGGCGCTGCAGGGCTAAGTTGAACCAGCCCCTAAGTCCTAACTGAAATCCAAGTACATCAAAGAGAAAAAAAAATTACTCATTGAATATTGGTTTCAGAAACCCTAAACATTTTATTAGATACATTTTTTGTATTAGCTGTCTTCTTAACATTTTTTTTACAGGAAGATCTAGGTTCCTAGTTGCAAAGTAGAGTGGAAAATATTTTAAGAAGAAGAGTAAATCATAAACTTTACTGAAATTTTTTATAACTCATTGTTCTTTCTGAAGGCATAGGCCCACATAGGCTCACGTAGGGAACAAGATATCATTAAAATTAATATATTTCCATTCCATTATCCATACTAGTTTCAGGATTTTACTGTTTCAGACTTTTGAATCCAATTTGTACTGAAATGATGATGTGCCATACAACATAGTAATTGAGACATGCTTATGTTTTTGGATCATGACAGTTAAGTAGGTGAAATCATCCTGTTTTAATTACAAAGCAACTCCCCCTCAACTGTGTTTCTTATGGTTAATGATTTTCCCCTAATAAAATGCAAAGGATTATTATGAGAAAAACTTATGTCATTTCTTGACAATGAAGAAATATATTTCCTGTCTACCATGTGTCTAAATACTGTTCACTTTTCCATTTCAACAATACCACTGAGTCAAAAGCAGCTTTTCATAAACTAGGATTTGACCTTTTTAGGTTTCTCCTGAAGAAGATATTTGGGGAAAATGAGTAATATACTAAGAACAGCTAGTCTGAAGCCACAGTAGAACAAAAGTGGTTTGTAGCAGTCACTTTATGATAAAACTATATTTTATTTTATTTAACAAAAAGTAAGATGAGCTACTCAGAATCAGGTTATGTTCCTCATTACACTGGAGATATCCTAATAAAAAGAACTGTCCCGCATCCTACAAGTCAAGCATTCATTACATGTTCTTGATTCACACCGTTAAGTGCCAACAGATATAAAAGACATAATGTCAAGAATTTCTCATAAAAGTTGTAAAAGCTTGTATCCTGAAAGTGCCATTTCTTGGGCTCCGAAAATATGTAATTCTGCTTAGAAGTGCTGATTTCTCAAATGCCTGACTTCACAAATGCCATGGGCATTCATTCAGAAGGACATCTGTCAGAGAAGAAAGAGTTATGTTCTTTTCTTTATGTCTGTCTTTGTGCCAGAGCATATATTCAGAGGCAGGAAACTTGCTTTCAGAGCTTCTTAAAAGGGACCTTTACTAGATATTTCCTCTTTCAAGAAGACAGGCTCGTCTACCAAACTCTTGCCTGCTCCTCCTTATGGAGTTTTTGAATAGCCTCTGTCTAGTATTTGAGCAAGGAAATTTCCTTCTACCCTTTTGTTCTTCTTCCATGCTGTTCACCTCAGAAGACTCTATTCCCAGTATTATTTCTGTGTTTTACATGGTTCTTCCTTGTATAGTGAGCACAAACAACCCTGGATAAGAACATAAAATCTGTAAACCTTTGCTGATTTTCAGAATGGAAAATTATATTCCTTTCTTGCATTCAATAAATTATTGAAGATTTCCTTGAAAAATAGAATGTTAGCCCTTGTAGTAGTGAAAAAACACCAAAGTAACTTTTCGTATTATCTGAAACAATACATCAAATATTGTTTTGTCAATGACTATTTAATCACAGAATCATAGAATCATTTAGATTGGAAAAGAATCTGAAGATCATAGAGTCCAACAATGAGTGTTTGTCTTAATTCATTTTGAAAGGCATATCCTAAAGAGTTTTTCAAGATGTGAATCCTAATCTCAAACACCGACAGACACATGAGCATCTGTAACACAAAATCTCTTTTCCCTCAAATACGTTATTAACAGATGTCTGCCTCCTTGCACATTCTGCAAACTGCTCACAGGTGGCAAGGAAATTGTTTTAAAACGCTGTAACAAAGGCTTAGAGTAAACTTGTGCCGCCTACCCAAAGAGACCCTTACAGATCCACAGAAAATCATCATGGAAGAATAACACAGGGTATTAGAACCAGGAGGGCTTTCATCAAGAAATAGGAAATGCTTTCAAGCAGGAGAGGTGGAATTAAGCATAAAGTCTGGCAAGCATAGAATAAAATAGGCCAAAAATAACTTTCTTAAATATTTGCAGGAGGGATAAAAACTGTGACTAAACCTTTTTTGAACATACCAAAACCAGGAAGCATGCCAGTTTGTCTTCAGGGTTGATAGTTGATATAAAAGATGAAAAAAAGATAATTTCTCCAACAAGATGCAGTCTTAGCAGAAATAATAAGTGAATTATTGGCATTGGTGTTCACTATAGAGTAGAACAGGTAAACTCTGACATTTTCCTTATGGCAGACAAATCCAAGGAAATAACTCAAACTGAAGTTTGCTTAGAATAGTTTTAGAGTTCTGATGGTTTTTTTATCATTGATAACATTAAGAAAACAAAATAATTTTCTCTTGAAAACTCAAAATCAGATTATATTTGAGATGGTCAAAATTTCTTGAGTTATCTTGAATGCTGGAGGTCTGAAGACGCTGAATGAAATGGTAGAGTTTCAAAGCATCTCACAGGAGATATCCAGGACAATACATATAAGAAAATATTTTTTTTTCTTGGACCATGTAACTGAATTGTATAATGAACCACAGGAATAAATATGATTTAATAGAGAATATTCAGTATGAGTTTAGCTGGGGGAAATTGTGCTTCACTGTGGACTGGGAGAAAAAAAAAAAGAATTTTCAAAGAACTTTCAAAGTTCCTAATCAAAGTTCTTACTCTAATAGGGAAAGTTTTCTCACAGACTAATGGTCAGTTAAAAGCCAGGAAAAAAATAATGAGAACAAACAATCAGAAATGTCACTATTTTTAATCCATTAATATCTGCACTTCAATGCATATGGCTAAATATAAATGGCTTAGGATGAAAAGAAAAACAAAAACGGTTATTCATCTTTTCAAGACAGTAATATCAGAAACTGACTTTGGAGAGTTGAAAATGCTAGATTATATTGGATGGTTAAAAGGTCAAATGAAAATTAAGTGCTGATAAATATAAAATAGTCAAAATCTAGTTACTCCTATGTCATTATGGACTTTAAATAAACTGCTCTCAATGAGGAAAGGGATATCTGTATCTTTGTTATTTGTCTAGAATCACCAGTTCAGTGATCATCAACAATCAGAGAATAATAGAATGCTGTTAAAGACACAATAGGAAAACTATAAAACTCAAACACACCTGCTATGCTGCTGAAAGTGCTCCTCACCACTCTCCTCTCCAAAGAAATATCGTAAGACTTGTCAAGATATAAAGAGCTGTGACAAGGATGATGAGTGGAGAGGAATATTTTCCACCTGAGAAGTTTTAAATAGTCTAGAACTCTTCTCAGGAAAGGAAGGGACCAAGAGTGATTTGACAGGCTGTAAAATCATTAATAGGCTGAGAAGGTCACTGGAGTATAATAATTTCTATATTTTATAACACAAGGATGAGGAAGAACTAGGTAGAATTATCAGGCAGCAGGTTTGAAGGAAGCAATTGGAGTACTTTTTCACACAACACCTCATTATATTGTGGAACTCACTGCCACAGATAATTTCCCATGCCAAAAGTGTAAATGGATTCAAAAGCACATTAAAAAAATTAAACACTGGAAAATCCATCAAAAACTAATAAACCAGATGATGTGGTGTAATCTTCAGTTTGAGAAAGCCCTTAGAAGGGATGGCTGGAAGCTGCACAGCTGTGCAGTTACCAAAGCATTTGCTGACCACTATCAACAACATGATGTTGGCACACAGGAGTTTTAAATCTGACTAAAACCAGATGGTTTTATATTCTTAACTCTTGTCACAGTTTCTAGTGAGTTCCCCTCACCCTGAGCAAAATTCCTGAGGTATATTGTCCCTGTCTTCTGTCTTTAGTGACTGCTTCCATCTGACAGTTTATTTGGGCCCATGTTTTGCACATGCATGCCTTCATTCATCTTTAATGCTTGGACTATACCCATGAAGAGAAACCAACATTCATTTTATGCCAAATCAGCACAACCAGGACCACATTTCTCCCTCTGGAAAGACCTGTCCCTTTCCCTTGATCCTCTAAGTGTTTTAGTTAGGCATCTTAGCTCCTTCATAACAGATAGACTGATGTGGATGGCAGAGTAGTTTAAAATTCCCTTGGCTATATTAAAATAAAAAAGAAAAAAATTAAAAAAAAAAAAGGAAAGACAAAGGAAAAAAAAAAAAAAAGAAAGAGGGGAAAAAAGGACAAAAAAAAAAAAAGAAAGAGGTAAGAAGAAAGATGAGAAGGTATCTAGAAAGAGAGAAGAAATTATGGACACTTAGTTATAAAAGAAGCTGAAACAATTTTTTTTAATGTTTAAACTTCAACTAGTCAACCGTATCAAGATGTAGCACTTTTTAATGATGTAACATATTTCCATACATGAAAATTGCAGTCCTTAATGTTTTATTTAACTAAATTTTTTCCTACATCCTCTGTTTCAATATTACTAATAAAACACTGAAAATTATTTATTTATTAAACCTTTTCCTTGTCACTGGACTTCAGAGCAATGCCATAATAAGGTGGGTTTTTTGTTTGTTTGTTTGTTTGTTTGTTTGTTTGTTTTTTTATTTTTTAGAGAAGAGCAAACAATCTAATCAGTTTGGTATGTGATCAGCCCCAATTTTTTTAGTCCAGGCACACCACTGGCCTCCTCTTGTACAAGAGCTCAGACAAACATATGATTTTCTCCATGTATGGATTTTTCAGTGAAAAAGAGATTTCCACTGTATCGTAAGGTAGTATTTTCAGGGGGACTCTTCTAATTTCAACTCCAATTCATAAGAGAACTGATGATTAGTGCTTTAGAAAATGTTAATTTTCTTCTCTAAGAGACATATCTTGGTATTGCTGTCAAAGAATGCAAGTGAGGCATCAGCTTTTGTAGAATGCACTTTTGTACTCACTTTGTAGCATCATCCAAAACAACTCACCAAGTTATTAAATCACTCTTACAGACTTTGAGTGTTCCCAATTTACACATGGAGCCTACAGGAGTCTCTTTTAGGTGGCTGAAGCCAGGTTCCAAAATCTGTCACCCATAAACTAGGCAATACCTTCAATTACTTAACTGCTCTGATTTCAAACTGTGGTGAAAAACATTTATCTGCAGAAAAATTCTCTGATTATCATAGTCCTTGTATAACAAACCTGGATAAAAACTAAACCCAAAGAGGGGAAGATTCCTTAAGTGCTTCTAAACGCATTCAAATTACCTATGTTTTAAAATGTTAAAATGCTAACATACATTTTCTGGGGGGGAGATTCTTTGAGAGATATTCTGTCTCCATTATGACAAAGTGAAAAAAAAAGATATGCTTTGATAATAGCGTGCCTGTCTTGTTCCTGAGATGCTATTTGTGTTTCAAACAGTTGGAGTTTGAGAAAAGGTGTTCCCTTTCAGTACTCGAATTTCATGACACTCTGCTATTTTTTTCCCATCATATGGGAAATCCCACTCAAGGGAGAAGATATATACGACTACAATTTGCAGTTACTTCAGGATGACAAATACCATGATGAAACAGAAGAAATTTCCCATTAAAATAAACCACATGTCAGCTTTCAGCTCAGGTTCAGCCAGCTCCCAACTAAGGAAATGTGCCTTAGCTGTAGATCATGGAGTAAATACATATCTGATGTGCTCAGAATGGCCCGTAGAGAAACAAACAGAAATATGAGCTAACACTGACTATGAGAATAAGAAGAAAAGCCCTCCAAGAGCAGGCAATCCCATGCTTTTACCAGTGAAGCCATGAAAGAATGAGATGCACACAACTTCTTGCCTTCGGCAATGCTTAATTATTTTATATCAGAATAAATTGTGGAATTCAAGGCCAAACATTCCCAGTGAATGCTGGACCTCATGCTGCTTAAGGTATTCCTTGTCCCTGGATACAAAAAGCCTGAAGAACTGAAAGCTTACTACAAGATCCAGGAAAATAGAATGTATTTTCTTTGCTGTAGATAACAGATTTCCGAGGACATCTATTTATCCAACAAAAAAGTAGTAAAAAGTAAGTCTGAGGAGTAAAGGAAAAACTGGAAATAGGGAAGAAAAAGTACTAGAAAAAATTCCAGTTACAAGTGATTAGCTTTCTCTATTTTTTAATTAAGCAGAATGCGGAAAGAAACTTCATGCTTAGTTTTCAGTATAGCTCCCTCAAATTTTCACAAGAATCCCCATAAAAAGCAATACTGGAGTGCTTAGGAATTTTTTGATAGATTTTCTTCCCTAGTACTTCATTGCTTCAACAAAAGGCAAAGATTTTCCAAAATGTATGTATTAACAAATTTTTTTGGGGCAGAATTTCATGTCTACCAGAAAGAAAGCCAAGAGCCTGAATGCTATAACTGCTCCTACCTCTCTTCTCTTTCTTTCACTCCCCCTTAATCATACTGCATCCTCAATTTCATAAAACCTGGTTTTGTCTTGACTCTGACACAATGATTGCTTTCAGGTCATCCTGCTTTGGTGTAATTCCTTAGACACACACTGGGGAATAAAGTATTCCAGAAAAAACAGGTGAACTAACTTTCCTCATGTGAGGAAAAAAAAAAAAAAAGTCTTAAATGGCTGACAGTGCTTCAGCTCTGATATTTGAAATGTCCTGGCTCTATGGTGCATCTTGTCCCTCTTGGATGAAAAGTCAAGATTAATATTTTTCTAAAATATTCATTTCATTGAGTGCAAGCCATGATTAAATATGCAGGACTTACTAGGTCATCAAATGTTCTTTCTCAGCTGAAGTGGTCAAACAGATTAAAGGGAGTTCTTCCATGAATGGGACCATCATTACCCAAACACTTCATTGCAGAGAAATAGGAATGGGATGCTGAAGTGACTTTATTCCATATGTAGTGCTTCCATTCAGTTAAAACAAGCACAATATAGTAACAGAAGTAGCAGCAATTCTATTTGTGGTCTCCAGAAAACGGACAAAAACAAGGAAAAAAAATATGATTCCATACATCATTGTATTTCACTGTAAAATTAAAAACTAAAATAAATTTGGGTAAAGCTGAGTTTAGTCAAATAGTCAAAATGACTATTACATATTTATTGGATATACAGTGGCTATTCAATACTCACTGTCCTAACTGCAAGGCTATACCTGTGAATAGCTTGATAATCGTGACAAGTGACCATTTTTATTATAATATCTATTTCACATTTCTTTAAGAGATTCACTTAATAACAGTTTTACTATTTTGCCATTTTTTTTACCACAAACATACACTTGCTAGCATTTTTATCTAGTTATCTTTGGTTTAAACCTAAATGCTTTCTTAATTTTTGAAACATTGTATTTGTTGCATTTTAAAAGAACACACATGCAATCACTGATCTTTTTTTGGATCATGACTTGAGGAATATAAGAGCCAGAGTAGATTGAAATATAAAATTGAAAATCAAGATGTTAAAGTCATGAGCAATAATGAAGCATAGATTATTATTATGTGTTTATTCCCTTGTGGAGATCAGCTTCAAAATAAATTGTAGACCTTCTGAATCCTGAACAGAGCATGTGATGGCTCCTCTGCCCAGAGTGATTTTTCCTCTTGCACATTACTACTCCCTCAAAAAAAAAAAAAAAACAAAAACATTTAAGCTGACTCACAAACAAAAAAATACATATTTTTTATTCTTATAATCTTTGGGTATAGCTCATATTAGAAAGTGAAAATTTAAAAATTTCTTGCAGTTTAAGGGCAATAATTTTCCAGAACTTTTTAATTGACATGCTGATTAAAACTTGCTGAATAATGAACATAAAGAATATCTTTTCTTCCACTTTTTAGGCTTTTATTGCATCCCATGATTTCCTGTATTTGTCAAATTTTATGTTATGTTTGGGTTTACCTCTCATAACTTTTTGAAAAATATTTCACATGAATATCATACCATAATATTTATTTCTTTTCCATGTCTCACAGACAGCAAGTCACCTGCCTCTCCTTATTTTCTCCCATATAATTTAACTTAGTAGTTATGTAAATATCTCCTCCCTCCTCTTTGTTTCACAGTTCCAAACTACTTTGTCTCCCCATAGGTCTAATTCATAACAAGTTTACTAAACCTTGGAGCGATCTCTCTCTGACTTTGAGAATTGCACCATTTCATACCTGAAGAAAGTCTCTTGTGCTGAATATCCTATTTATTCAAACTATCTCAGCTGTTCTAACAAAGGCGTTCCCTGACAGGAAGCTGTCTGTCTCAGTGAGGACATGAATTCACTAATTAAAAGAATCTGAATTTGTTATTCATTAGTCTATCATTTATTTTTAGCTCATTAATCAAAAGGAGATGTAATGAGTCTAGCAGCTAATATAGTGCTAATACAATGTGGTTAACACAGTATGGCTGGCAACCAATCACATAGCACTAAGAGTAAATAATGAATGACTTTAAGAATTACCACTGAACTTCAATATATTCACAGATATAATGATTATTGGTAATTATAAGTAAAACCAGAAGTATACAGAAGTTAGCAAAAATGATTTAGAAAAGACTAACTTTTCAATGAACAACCTAGCTGAGCTTGGGCTATATGGGAAAGTTGGAAGCATAATCATTAAAATTGGAGCTGTATGGTTTCACCTTTTTTGGTATTATATTTCAAAAACCCTTTGTTGAAAGAAATGGCGTGATGGAGACAGAAGTGATGAATGCACTGAAAAATTGCTTCCTGTCATAAATGACTTTATAAACCTACTGGGAAATTTTTCATGTCTACATCTGCTAGATGGTGACTAATGCAGGATAATCAAATTAGAAATCATTCAGCCAGTAGAGACTAGTGACCACACGAAGGTCCAGTGACTAAAGCAAGATTAGAAGTTGATATGTGTAAATCACAACTGATTCTAATCAGAAGCAGATGCCTGATTTCAGACAGGTCTTCATGGACAAGATGTCAGAAAAGATTAGCAATAATTGAGTAGATGGAGACAATGAAATGCAGACTCCAATATTGTACAAACAATTGGCAGAACTCTATGCAAGTAGGTAGGTATGCATAGCTTAAATGCAGTGTCCACAGAGAATAAATATTAAAAGAATAATTACTTTCTACCTTATTTAAATTAATAATAACTAGTGGGTACATCATATGTAAACATATTGTGAAAATGTGAAATAGTTGATTAAATTTGACATATGAGATAATATTCTCCACCCTTAGATTTAACATATCAACATATAAACATAACATTTGTTATTAATATATAGGCTTTATGTATGCTTTTGAAAATAACATGCTTATAGTTAACTTAAAATAAATCTAAACTGTGAGCTGCATTTTAAAATGTTCCTACAAGTGAATCTCAATTAAAATAATGAAATAAGTGAAAAATAAATTTGCCATTATATTCACTATCTCATTCTTTTGTTTTGTACTGTAAATTTTACTGCAACTTAATGAAACCTTTAACACATTACTGACATACATCTTTGTTTTTATTTCATATGTCCTATGTAGAATATGTTTTCATGCCTGATAAAGAAAATAGGAGCTTCATGAAGAGAAAGTATGATTTTTTTCTACTTTAATAATTTTAACAATTTATTGTCTTAGTTTAGGAGTACTGGATATGAATGTGTGTCTCCACCAGTACTCTGAAGAATAAATGCTAAACATATATCACGTCCTCTTGCCATTACCTAATTCACATAGGCACAGAGAACTGAATAAAGTGAGTTATATGTTGTATTATACTGGTTTGAATTCATGCAGTATATTTTGTATAAACATTGTTCTCAACTGTATCTGGAAGGAGATGTTTTGCAATAGAAGGATTTCTAGTGCTGGCAGAAGACAAAAACATGCTCTCTATAAAACCATGACAATATTTTACCCATAATTAGCAGGTCAGTGAACACTGGGAAAAGAAGTTTTACTTTCAAATAACTAATAGATTTTAGAAAAGCAATTGTGAAAAGCCACAGCATAGGTTAATTTTACAAAATGAGTTATTTTTATGATTCTTCAATTTTTAGTTCTTTGCTATTTTTGCTTAGGTGACTTCTCAGACACTGATCATTTACCAGCTTCACAGCATGAATATTCATGTGACTCGTTACACATCATGCTTTTTGATTGGCCAGCTAAGTCTCACATGACTCCATCTCCTGTCTAGACGACTGTTTTATAAATTATATTTGCTGGTATTTAATCTTAATTTCCTATGTAAATCCTCCTGTGACTGAGATTTAGACAAACACATACACAAGCACTTCACTGACATAAATGGTTTTCAAAGCCAAAGAACAATTTAGACAAAGTAAGAGTCAGAGGATGTTAGCAAAAATGTGTCAGAGGCTTCCTGAAAATTGGGTGGGTGGGTAAGGTTACTGGGAAGGACTTACACTCTGAAGTGACAATAAAGTTACACCTTTACTATCACTGACTGAAAAGGGCCATCAAATCCACCAATGTCTTTCAGCTTAATGTTCTTTATTGATTTTCATAGTAGGATTTTTAGTATGGGTTTGGGAATAACACAGAAGTTTGTTTCCACTATCACATTTATAATATGCCTGGAGTCCTTGCAGGTAAAAGTGATGACATTTGAGTCACAGTTCTGCACAACTGAAAACAATGTCAGTAAGAGCAGACTTTAGATGCTGGCTGCTGTTAGAGCACATATAGGCATGTACATTAAATATAGTGTCACTAATCCAGAGATGAAATCATACTCCACTGCAGAAAAACTCAACTCACCCAGCCATGCACAATAGTTTCCTAAAGATCAAGACGAATGTTTGTACTCATTTGTACAATGACTGATAGAAAAAGAAAAAAGAAAGGAATTTGTCTAAGTGTATATAAGATATATTTAGAAGGATAAATTCATGACTCAAAGCACATGTGCAATTAACATCTAAGTCCTTTTCAGCTTCTGAATGCAAACATCTAGAAGCAGGAGAAATTAGCAAAAGCAGTAAGTATATTACACTCAACAGGCAGGATTTTCAAGCAGGAAAAAACCACTCTTTTGTTAATTCTTTGAATCAACAACATATGTTGTTTACTTATTGTTGCATCTTGCAGAAAAAATAAAGTTGGCTTCAGCAAATAATGAGCAGATGAATTTTGAAGAAAGGGGACTGTGTGGCTAGAATTACGAATACCAGACAGTAATGCCATTATACTGTGGGCTTAAGGTTTTTCCACAGCAAAATAAAAGCCTGCCAGGCAGACAAACAAATTAGCTGATGATGGACCTCCCTTCCACAACTAAGCTTTAATCCAAGACAGTCAGTTTAACTAACGAGGAATCCTCCTCTTGTTCTACAATCATAATTTGAAAGTGGTGTGGAACTGATAAACTGAAAAGTCAGTCAAGTTTTTGGCCTTTCTCAGGAGTGTCTTTGACATCAGCTAGATGAGAATGTGAGGACTCAGCCATTTGAGGAAATCTCCAGTGATCTAGCCCCTAGAAAGTCTCAAATAACTTCCTTAGTCATAACAGGCACTTTGGCCTGACTCACAGAACAGACCAGCATGTAAGTTCAACTCCCACTTAAAATTGTTAGTGGTTTGAGTTTATCTCACTTAGTTTTAACCAGCTTAAATGTACGGGTCTAGTCTAAACTAAACACTTTCCAAGATCCCTTAAAACTCTTTCAGTATCTGAATTTTCCATTTGAACTCTTTAGAATTCTGCTCTAAGACGTGTGCCCAGTTTGAGAGAAAAATCATATATTAACTTGGTGGTTATCTCATATTTTGTTCCTTTTGGACTCACAAAACAGGATTTTTCCAGCCTCTGACATCTGTTGACCATCAGTTTCACAGTGTACACAAATTCTCATGTAAGTACAGGGACAAAGTGCTGCCCTTTTTCAACACAAATATTTTGCTATTTGATCATTTGGATGATGGAACAGTCAACAATTTATTTCACTGTCACATGTTACAGCCTGAACTGACTTCCTTCACAATTACTATGACTAAGAACTAGTAATGGGCTAAATAGTAACCTCTTTGAAGAGAGAGCAAAAAAAGAGACAGATTTTCTCCTATCTTCCAATTTTTACTCGAGCTAGCTTAATTTTCACAAAATGAAATGAGTAAGCCAAGAAGTAGGTGAGGGTGTTTTGCCCTGATTTCTGTAGAAACATGTGTGAAAATATGTTTTAAATGTAATGAAAGTCTAACCATAATTTGTATGGCAAAAGCATACTACTATAATGGAACAGACAGGGTCATATTAGTACTGACTGAAAAAAAATGGACAGATTTGTGGATAGAAAGTACATGTTTTGGGGCAGATTTGGTTTTTGCCACTGAGTGAAATGCTGCTTCCCTTTGTAGAAGCTCTGTGAGAAGCCTTATAGTGTCAAAAAAAAAAAAAAAAAAAAAAAAGAAAAAAAAAAAAAAAAAAGAAATGATAATATAAAGAAGTTTCTTTGCCTACAATTTTTTATTTCCACATTATAAGACATTTGACAAATAACCAAAAAATCCCCCCCCCCAAAAAAAAACAAACCCCAAAAAACCAAACAAACAAGAACCAAAAAAACAGAAAACCCACCCAAAAAAACCCAACAGAGTGGTTTTTAAAATAAAGACTATGGAATCAGAATTTTCCTTCCAAATCAGCTTTTGGTCTTTGGCATCTAGAATTAATGACAAATGGTTCAGGGCCATTCATTTTTCTCCTGGAGACATGGTGGATCTTCCCCAAAGAAAGTTCATATCATGTTCTGATACTCAGGGAGGAGCACTGGGATAGAGCAGTAATCATTTGTTTGTACAAGAGATAAACTGCTGGGATGACTTTCCAGTTCTAGTTTACATGACTTTGTTTCTAATTTCTGAAGATATGTTGGTCACCCAATCCAATACAGTTGTTCTTCTAACTATACTAAATCAAAGACAAAAGGGCTAGACAAGTGTATCATGAAAAGGACAATGCTTTTGGTGGGTTTTTTTTAATATAATCAACAGAGCTGTAATGAAAAACTGCTGTCATTATTGCCCTCAAGTCTTGTTATGGACTGAAAACATCATGAGTCATCAGAACAAAACTTGTTGGTTCATATGCTCCCCTCCTTTTAACAGTATACCATCTGAAGTGATGTACTCTCTCTTGAATATGGAGCTTCCATAATTCCTCTTAGCCTGATGCTTCACACTCCTTCAGATATTAATTTGTGATTAATTGTGACCTGCACATCCGTTTTCTAATCTATTACACAAATTTATTTTCTCTGCCTTATGGTGCTGTTTGGGTATCAAGCCTGGTGAAGGCTTTGAGATGTACTGCCAATAAAGTGTCCATGAGCAATAGGTGATCTGGAGGCAGGTTGTTCCTCATTATCAAAATGCAAGAAGAGAAAATTAAGAAAATGGCAGGACATAGTAATAAGGGAGGAATGAGTTTCTCTTTGTTGTGTTGGTACACAGAGTCAGCACAACAGAGAAAGCAATATTCCAGAGAGCCCATGTGGCCCCAGTGTGCCATCAGGATGTTAACAGATGTTCTACTCTACTGGAAAGAGGGGGGATGTTTTGGCTGATCACTATAGTCTGCACCACAGTCCAAAAGCTTTGTGGTAGAAGTAGGTGATATGTGCATTTCTCTTTCTACTTGTAGTACACTCACTTTTGATCCAGCCCTGCTTTTACACATTTTCCTATGAAAATATCAAGCATCAAACAATGTTTAACTGCAGTTGCAACCACTGTTACTTCTGTACCACAAAAACCTTTCCTTGAACCACTGAAGTTGGTTCATGGTGTCTAAATATCTACAGAGCTGTGCTCTCTGAATCAGACCAGTGCAGAAATAGTTCTTTTCAATCCACTGCTCTGATTTCAGAAGGGTATTAATTCATAGAACATGTCTCCCAAGCAAAGCAACCATTTAGAGTATTTTTATATGATGCTTCAACAGAACAATTTTATTAACACTGAACCATGAAGCCAAACCTGACTTTGCTTATAAGTTTAAAAGCTCTTTAAGAGCTAAAAGGTGATCTCAGCATCTCATTGCACAGGTTAATCTTAGAAACTGGACTTCCTGGTATACAGCTTGTAAAACCTCAAAACTGCTCATCAGTTTCTCTGATGACAATTAGTAACACATTATTATAGTGAATGGCCACAATCTGTATCATGTTATCAGAGCAAATGGCCATAAGCAGTAACCACATAAATCTAGCCAAGCACTGCTACATTTACACTTGGGTTTTTCACCTCTAACCACTCCTATACTGAAATTCTACAAGATTTTATGAATAATCTTATATACTATTAGGAGAAGACCAGGACTGTCTCCCCAAATAGAAAAATATGTATCAACAAGGCATACTGAATATATATTGTACAATCAGTTTTGTTATTAAATTAAGTAAAAATTAGTAAATAGTACAAGTTCAAAGAGAATTACGTGGTGGGCTCATTATGAATTGAGAGGAGGTAATCATGTAATATACTATTTTGTTATTCTCAGGAAAGCTGTGTTTCCTTCCAGTAAGCTCCAGAGGCACTTCTTGCCCTTTACTACTCAATGAATTTCCAGGCAGTATAAAGTGGATCAACTATGACAATAAAACAAAAATGTAGTGCAGAATTATGATAATTTTTTAAGAAAGCACCTACCCCAATTGAAAATGATTTCAAATGTCAGAACAACATAGCTGTTAAAAAAATTTCTTCAAGATATTTCAGACAAAGGCAAGAGGAAATAAAATATCTGATGATGCCAAAAGATAAAATTTTTCTCCAACAACTGCAGGGCTAAGTGTTTTGAATGACTGAAGGAGGAGAACGTCTTAGGAGACTACAGTTTAAAGGTTGCTGCAGAGAGATCACAATAGTCAAAACCTGGGAGGAAGATGATTTTAGTCTAGAATTCTCTAAAAAGCGCAAGATGAACTGCAAACAAAAGATCTTGTACTAAAAAGCAGCAAAAATAATAATAATAAATCCTTTTTCAACATATATGCTTTCTTTCAGCTTATCTGGTTTTATTCAGAAAAAGAAATATTTTTTTTTTACTTTTTCATCCACTGGCCTCAGAGTTCTGAAGCTGCCTGTAGATGCTGTATCCTGCTGTGTACAAATTAAGTAAATACATAAACCCAGTCAGCTTAAATCTGTCAAAAATGCTTCTAGAAACAGGCTGTGCATGCAAGGACAGCAGATGGAAAAAGCTTTCAACTGTGATGAAATAATCTACTCCCAAATCATTCAATCCAGTCAGTTCTGCAGAATCATTTTTCATATGACACTTCAAGATGGACTCATTCTGCAAAGTAGTTTAGAAATGAATTAATTATTGTGGGTTTAAATGACCCTTTATAAAATGCAGATTCCTCCTTTTGCATACACACATGATATCTACAGGCATATTTGTTCTGCTGAAATTCTGCCATTCTTACAGGCATCAGGAGCTGTTTGTTAATGGAGGAGAGATATGAATGTGATTGTCCTCTAGATGGATAGGACATGACAAATTTTGTTTTGATCTGCCTTTGGGCATAGGAGATTTCAGTTCTTATCTTAAAAGGGTGCAATGCAAAAGACTTGACGTGAAAAAAATTGGAATTATTACAATAACTGTTTAATTATACATGGCCTGAAATAAACCTCAATTTCAGTACAGTTCAGGAAAATCTAATGAGGTCTGATGTTTGCACCTATTTCCTGGCTCCAAGCCAAGTTAATGTTCTCATCAAATCTCATTGGCTCTGGCAGGATGAAAATATCTGGCATTATAATAATACAAACATTAAAAATAAAGTTTTATAACTCAGTATTGTAATCCATAATTATGTTAAAAGTCTATCTGACTTTACTATCTTTTTTTACCCCTTATACTTTTTACCCATATTTTAGAAATTTGGTTTCAGTCCCTTGGCAATCTTGATATGCAAGGATGTCTTACTTCATTGGCAAATGGAGAACTGAGGAACAGGGTCAAATAAGCAGTTTCATTGTGTTAGGGAAAGTATAAAATCTAGACAGCTCAGTTTTGCTCAATAAGATGGCTGATTTACTTCTACTCATCATTTGCACCTGACTAACAATAATTGCTCTATCAGCCAACAACAAAATTCTGATGAGAAAGGACAGACAAGGCAGTTCTCCCATTGATCACCAGTACTACTTCTGGTGAGATGACAGCCTTTTAAATACCACCTAAAGCTGAGTTTTAGCATTCAGTTTATGACCAAACACACCACAATTCTGTCAAAAATGTTCTGGAGAAACCCAGAAAGTTTTATGTTGTCATAATTGAAGCCAATTTTGACAGAGAACAGATACCTGCATTTCCTAAGCTCATTGACTGGTCCAGGCAGTGCCTGCACAGTGACTCAGGTCAGCAGACCATGGTCTCAGAGAGGAAAACACTGTTGGGCTATTGGGTTATATCCTGAGCAGATCCTGGAGTCCTGATCATATGAAATCTTACTCATTTTGCGGATTGGGAGATTTCAATTTCTGCTGAGGAAAGTAGTAGAATGCATCCCAAGTGAATGGAT
The DNA here is from genome assembly GCF_024509145.1 of Vidua macroura. Taxonomy (NCBI): domain Eukaryota; kingdom Metazoa; phylum Chordata; class Aves; order Passeriformes; family Viduidae; genus Vidua; species Vidua macroura. Next base: position 63,445,014 of record NC_071575.1, read on the forward strand.
TTTGTGTTATATTTTGTGTTATTTTACTGTATTCTCAATAGAAAAAAGATAAGCATGTACCCTAGACCAGATTATTCTTTGGCGATACCTAGGTTACAGGTCACACAGCAGACAGTTGATTTCAGTAGCCTGAAATTCCATCTACAGATCCTAGAAGTGGTTTTTTTCTCTTCAAAACTGATCAAGGAATGCAAGCAGTTACCTTAGTGAAACTCAAATAATATTTTGCCTTTTCTGAGACCAGATATTTCAAACTGGAAGGGTACCAGGGCCTGAATAGATTAGACCCCCACTATTTTATAGTATTACACAAGAAATCCTGACAGGGAACTCGGGTCTTTGGTTTACAGGGGAGACTCAAGGTCCTTGTCTGGGAGGGAAGTTCACAATTGTGGATCAACCTGCCAAGTCCTGGCATAAGCCATGTCATGTCAAAAATAAGCATATGCATATGAAAATGGGAAAATCTGTCTGGAAATCAAGTCTGAATTCATGCAAAAATCTGAAGAAAGGGGTAAAATTAATCCTCAGCTTTTTATGGGCTGCCAATTCTCCTCTCTTTGTTAGAAGAAATTATTTATTTAGGCTTCAATTTCAGAGTGTAATGCAGGGATTCAAACTTCATCTATTTATTGGTGTCTCACCAGAAATGAACCAGAAGGAAAATTAAGCTTCTACGTAGTTATGATGACCCACTGTCAGATGTGTGGGAATAAATTATGTAGAGATTACCTGCTATAACCCAAACCTTCTCCTTTGCCAGGCTAATATTTCCCACTAGATGCTCACCCCTGTCTCATAGCCAATAGTGAACTAATACATAAATTCCAGAAAGGAGTCCTGACATTACCCTGTCATTGCAAAATCAAGCATCGATGTAGGCTGTTGAAACTACAGCCTGAACAGGGGATGAGTTTCATGACTGTCTAAACTGATTTTCAAGGGAAAATATGCTGTAATTCCAGCAGAGTTTATTGAGAGTTGAGTACAGAAGTTAGTTAATTAGAAGAGCACAGAAACCACAGAAAAATCAAACAGAACTGAGACTTTTCCAGACAGAAGGGAGATTTTTAACTGGTGTAAGTATTTACCTCTTGGAATTCATATGTACTGTTGCCACTCTCAGTTGTAGTTGTTTGTCAGTTATAGCTTTGGTCTTGGAGATTTGGTTTTTCATACTATCAGGAGATTGGTTTTGGGAAAAGAGATGCATAGTATAGACATTTTAAGAGAACTGGGGGACATTAATAACTACGAGAGACTTCAGTCTTGACTGAATAGGTCCACACAGAATTTTAAGACTGCAAGAGTGTTTTGTAAAAGAAATGAACACACTGAAGATATACTACAAGTTGAATTAGTATCTTTTCCTGATGGCAGTATTAACTAAAACACAAGCTTAAATTTGCACCAGAAAACTTCATAGAAGCTTGGAAGAAACATAGTACAAAACCCAGAAGGAGGCAGAATCATTGTCTTATATAATACAATGAAATACATTGGTAGTGATTCAAGAGACATGATAGAAGACTGCAGTGTCCATGTAATTCCAATATACTTAAGAACAAATAAGAAGCAGACAGAAAAGGATTTCTCAGTGAGGATAATTTTACTGCTCCAGACATTAAATGGGAATAATAGATCTGTAGAGGCAACAAAAACATTTTCATAACTGTGAGTGAAATCTCACTGTTATAGTGTTGGAATGAAACCATAGTTTTCTGAACACAGTGATCTCCAGGGATTATTTCTTCCAAGTGACTACTGTGTGTTAGCCAAGCAAGATTTCTTCAAACTCTACGTGTGTTATATCACTGCATGTGCGTGTTTGTGCATATAAGTGTCTGCATGTGTAACTTAGACTTTTTACAATAGTCTTGTCTGAAGAAAAATCTCATTAATAGTGTCCCAGCCACAGAACATCTTATAAATGAATGGGTATTGTTCCTTTTTGACTAACAGCTGCTTTCAGTTTAAGCACTTTACTGTGGCTAAAAGCTCTGACAATCCAGATACTTTTTGCTATCGAGGTTTATCTCAACCTGCTAAAGTCTAGATAAGGGATTGCCAGTTTTCCTGCTTCAAAGGAGACAAGAATAATTGGAACTATAAACTGTCCCATTTATCATTAAAATGCACATTTTTATAGGACCACAGAAAGCATCTGTATCTTTACCCAGACAGGACATGCATTAGACAGGTTTAAAGTGAGACTGCTCAATACAGCAGATCGCTTGTCTGACATTTACAGATGTTAATGTGCACACACTTATTTCAGGAGAGGAGAAAATAGCACATGCTTAATCAGAAGATTATTTCACCGAGTGAGGTACTCATTCTGAGTGGGTCTTTGCTTTAGCTGAAGCCAAGGGCTCTTAGTCTTTCACCAGAGTAACTCAGTACCTTCCAGGCCCTTTAACATTTTTCCGTACTGTTTCTCTCACTTGTGCCTTGGCATGAAGACAGTTTTGTACAGTTTTCTACATCTAGATCCAAGACCAGTGCAATCCTGAAGATTATTATAAACAGTATTCCTTGGCCAAGTGTACCAATTTTTCATTTCCACAGTTCATTAACAAAAAGTGGAAACTACCAAGCCACTAATAGCCCTGATTTGTATCAGATATACATACTTCTTAATGGTCAATTTGGTGGAATCTCCACTTCCTTTTTAATAGCTTGCAAATTCATCAAAGAGTGCCAAGTTAAAGTCAAGATTATTCCTACAAGCTGCAATTACCATTCAAATTTATCAATTCTACAGTTTTTGCAGAAGAAAAAGTTTAAAAAATATTTAATTTGATTCTTTTTTATTGTGTCCAGTTACTCTAAAATGGCTCCCTGCTGGTTTCCACTGGAACACTGTTAAGAAGGTTTTCTGATAAGATGCCCATTAGTTTCCCCAGTAAAAGATATTTTAGTGTTATCATAAAAGAGGAGTTTGGCTAACAAATCACTGTGAGAGAAACGTATGGAGCTTCTAACAAATTCAGAGTTCTCTGTCAAGTTTTTTCCATTTATATGCTCTCTCTTTCTAGAAAAGATGGGGTTTGCACAATGTATGAGCCGCCTCCAGCAAGCAAAATTACTTGTTCAATGAGAATGAATAAACAAGAACCAACTGCACAGCTATTTTGATGATTTCATATATATATATGTGTTTAGATGAGTTTCCTAACGAAACAGGAGTACAGAATCACATATGCACAGTCCCAGCTCCCTCAGCTTCTCCTCCTAGGTCAGATGCTCCAACACCTATGAAATGTCTCTCCAGCATGGGAGGCTGCTGGCCTGCTTTACTGTCATGGTGCATTGCTGGCTCCTGGGCAACCCATACCCTTCAGGTGGTCCCCAGGTGGACCCCAGGCCCATCTGCTGGTCTATCTTTCCCTAAAAACTTTTGAATCCTCTGATCAAACTCACTTTAATAAAGGGTAGGAGTCTCCAAAAATTTATTTTTCAGCACACACAGAGCTCTGGACCACTCTCATAACTGTCCCATATTGTTCCGTGAGGTAGATTTGGCACTGCTACACCACAAGATATTTAAGGGTGACACATCCATAGGAAACCAAACTTCTTTATTTCCTCTATTAACAAATGTCATCTTGTTTATTGTTATTGCGTGGGCTACAGACATACTGTAGCCACCCTTGATAAGTGTCTCAAGTCTACAATGCAATGACGTATGAAAATAGACCTTAAAAATCAGTAGACTCCTGAAGGACTTAAATAAGGCTAGGAAATTGTTCCTAAGTTACTCTACAATTACTCTACAGTAAATAATCTTAATGAGCCCAAAACCCAAAAGAAAATTACATTTTTTTTACCATAGGGTTCTGACAACCTGTTATGAAACTCTGCCTTCCTCTCTTTATGTTAGTTCTCCTAGATAGCTTTCTGATTATTTAAAAAAATATCTCTTTTGTCAGCCTCTTAGCTTCTTTATGAGAGGAGTCTATTTGGTTTTCTTCCTATCATCTTGTATTTGCCTGTGTGAATGTAGCTTGACTGGTTTCTATTCTAGACCCCAAATGTTTTAATTATTTATATACTTTCAGACCAAGCTTTGCAACACTTTTTGATACTCTAACCTGAGCACTAAACTAGATGAAATTTTTGAAAATTAATGTAAAAAATGAGGCTCTTTCATTGTTCTACAATTACTTGATACTTGTACAAGGCCCTGCGTTTGCCTGGCACTTCATACATCCAAGAGCTTGGGAATGTTTTGTTCAAGGATACTAAAAAAATCAGTGCTGAATTTCCTTTCTTCAAAGAGCTGTTTCATGGTAGAACTGAATGAATTTAAAAACTCATTTAAAGGTCTGGCAATATGAACAACATTGGCATATAGTTTTTCAGCAAGATGAAATATGCATGTGGAAGAATAAGGAATAAAAACGAGATACTTGCAGTCTAATCCATTTAGCAATCTGTCTCTAATTTTAATGATGTATTTGTCATTTTATTACTCACGAAATGTCATTTATATGAAACTGTCACTACGATATTAGAGAGGAACAGCTTGTGTTAAACTGTGTAACATCTTTGCCAACTTTCAATGTTGGTTGCATTCTACCTCTTTAAAGTTTCCCTTACGCTTTCAATTCAGCTTGGATATATTATTTCATGCACCAAAGTTTTGTACACAATTGCTGTAAAAATGTGTGCATTTTGTCTTGGGGTGGATACAGCTACTATCATGTTTAGTTACTTCAATAATAAGGAAAATGTTATGAAAATTTAATGTGTAAAAATAGCCTGATGTGAAATCAAAATCTTACAGTATCTGGAAATATCTATCATATTTTTTACAACAGTATCAAACTAATATCAAATAAATCGGGTTATAGCCACTTTCAAAGTGAAAGAATAGAATAAGAATAAAACAGGGATAGTATATTTTCTTTTCTCTTAAAGATGCTTAAATTTTTTTTTCTTCATGTCTGATAATCTCCAATGTGGAGGAAAGGTAGGTTTCTTTTTTTATATGTATATGTGTGTTTATAACAGCAACTGTGATATAGAGTTTATTACAGTTAAAAGTAAAAAATTCATACCTAGTCAATAAATTCCAAATTTTATAATTTTTCTTCAGGAAATACAAAGAAACACAAAGGCAGAGTTTATGTTTTTGCATCATGTGTAAGGGATTTAGGGGTCCTCATGTTCAGATCTGATGCCTTTGAAAACTGCACCAGTTTTCTCTTGTTTCTCATGTTCTATTCAAAATTTTTGATGTAAGTATCTAGGAATAACAAATAACTTATGAATCTTAGAATCACCTTTGTTTTTTATAGTGAAATGAAGGCAAATATCTGCCAATTACCTTTCTATCTTGTAAGGACTCAGGAGAAAGCAACAGCCTTTTGTAGAGTATTTTGAAGCATTAATTATAATAGAGCTGCAACACTGATGTTGCAGCTGACTTGAACTCAACATTGATGTTCAACTGTAAAGGACCAGACCTAAGCATGTTTTATCTCAAACTGAGTATTGCGTGATCAGAGGAGAGGGTCCCACAGATGTGGAGTTCTGATCCAAATTCCTGCTCCTCCTGGAGACTGGGGCTCAGTCCACTTCTGCCCCACCTCACTCCTTGGAGAAGGGCTGGCTGTGAACGGAGGAACAAAATGTGTGAGAAGTCTATTTTGCATAAGAGGTGAACATGAGGTTAAATATAAAAGGGAGTAGATCAGGCCCCTTCACTGTCTTTTTCTTTCTCTTTTCTCTGGGTCTCTTTCTCTCTGACTTTTTCTCTCTCTCTTTCTCTTTCTTTGTTCTTCCAATCTCTGCTACAGATCATCCACACGGTGCGGCCAGCATAGGAGCTAAGTACTGGTCATATTCTTTGTTTTCTTCCCTTGCTTTGCCTGGCCAAAGTGCAGCTACCCTACTCCCTAGTGGACTTTATTGTGGAAGTGGGGACATTGTGGCAGGTTGTTGTGGTTTGTGAGCCAGCAGCTTTTGAGGAGTTTATTGTGGGAGTTGAGAACTTACTGAAGTATACTTAATTAAGGGCTTGTTTGCCTCCACTCTTGTGGAAGTGTATTGCAAGAATTTATGGGCTTGTTAACCAATATCTTTTCAGTCTGAATAGTGGGCTGGTTGCTGAGGCTATGGCAACTATATGGTAAAACATATGTGTTCCCTGACACGTGTCCAGTGTCTTTGTTCAGCCTGCTGAGAATTCATATGGAACATCTCAACCCCAACCTATGGGTCACACAACCAACAAAGGAAGTGTTTTTATTAGAATTAGTTAAAATTGTTCCTGAATTAAGATCAAAGGTAACTGTGAAAGAAAAACATTTCTAAAATGAAATTTTCTATCTATAAGCAACATTTTTCCCCCAACATTTTCTAATAAGCAGCCTTTAATTTCCATTTTGAAACAAAGTCTGTCCTTTAGAAGTTAAAAAATTTCAGTTTAGAAAGAGGAAAGTTTTTAAAAATGTACTGAATGGGGGAAAGATGTGGAGGAGGATCTGTCATATCAAACAAATTGATTCAGGTTGGCGGATTCCTCTTCACAAAACTTTGACCACAGCAGAAAGGAGCATCAGAAGCTTGGTTCTGGTAATCCTCTTAGTTTGGTAAAAAGAAAAGGGGAAAAAAGGTATTATAATTATTTAAAAATAAAGAATAAAAGTTACTGTGATGCTGGGAGGGTTGGTGGTTCCATGTGCCAGGGGAGTCAGAGCAGCCAGGGCAAGGCAGGGCAGGCAATGGGACAGACAGGGCAGCCCCAACCCTGGACACCAGGAACCTCTATGGGAATGAGGGTAGGCTGACACTGGGATGAGCCAGGACAGGTGAAGACAGAATCCTACAACCTCCCTGGGACAATCCCTGCCTCCTTGGCAGTTCCTGGACTGGAGTGGGGTCCTGAGCTATGAGCAGGATGAGGGGAGTGGAGGAACAGGCAGGGATAGTAGAGCCCCTGAGTGCACTCAGGCGTCCAAAGATAAAGTAAATCTTGAAAAGTCAGAGGCAAAGACAAAAACTGAATACAACTCAAATAAATTCTAGTATAATCACCAAAAGGAATAAAATGTGAATAGCAATAAAATTCATACATATATTGATTGCAAATAACTATTTCAGAATTTATTCTTCCTCTAGAGAGGAACATGTCCTCAAGTTCTTCCATGTGAATCCTCACTTGTTATTAGCATTTGGTTTTAATCATCAAATCTTCCATGCTAATCTCAAAGCAATTGCCTTGTTTGTAGAAATGTGGAATTGAGCTTTACTAAATGACGTAGAATAACTTTTTGAATATAATTCAGTTGGCTTTATCAAAAAATTCATGTGGCTTAGCTATTTCTAGTATTTCAAAAATAATATCTGAGTTTTTTTAAATTATCTTTCCTGCCTTCTGAGGATAGACCTGAGTTTAATTTATGGAAAAACGTTCGGAAAGTCAAGATGTGTGATTTGCACATATTCAGATATATTGTACTCTCTGATGTAATCATAAAGGGGTGTTGACTCTGCCATTGTGAATGTTTTGGGCTTCATTCTGATCTTAGATGAAGCACATATCAGATAGAATTATCATCATATTATAAATATAGCTCAATATTCAATCACATAAATGTGAGGTCTGGTATACAATCTGTCATTTGTAATTCTGAATCCTAAGAGATGTGTCTAGACAAGTAATATAGATGCTGAAGAGATATAAAATCTAAATTCAGCTCCAGAGCACAGGCTGGTTATAGGTACTCCCCACAGATGCTGAAGTAATTGGATGGAATGTCATTAAAATGCAAGCATATTAAAGTGTTCCCTGCATTACCTTTCAACTGCACAAAGACATGAAATAAGGCATCTAATAAGAAGACTAAGCCATGGCATCACATCTATTTTCACAAGAGACACACAAACTGCGGTTAAATCAGAAGTAAATTTCTCTCTCCCATATAGTTGCCATTGTTGAGCCTTTGAATGTCATTTTAAGTTTTATTTTGAAAAAAGAAGAGGAATTAAAGGGAACCATTAACATTTTTAATGTCAGTTTTGGAAGTCTTTTTTTATATTTATGGTGTTCCTGTCTTAGGCACTGTATAAACAAGCCTCATCCCTAACTGGAGTCCTTGCCCACATTCAGCCAAAGTCACAATGCTTTATAAATTCACTGGATTATTTGCATCTTCAAAGGCAGGCATTTGTCAATGGGTCTTAAGTTTATGCTTGAAGTTAAACATATGTTTAATTATGGTCCCAAATAAGGACCTAAGTGCTTTGTTACAGCATAATCTGTTCATGTTCCTATTATGGTGCTAAATAAATCATAAGTTACAATCTACCTGTTCTCACTGATTTTCCATAGGTATATTCAGTGTTTAGGAGTAATGTCTATGCAAGAGATCCTTTCTTAGCACTTTGAACATTATGACAGAATTTGAAAAGCGTGCGAAACCACAGCAAAACTTGTTGATGTGATATGTGGTGGAAACGTGCAGATTCAACTCTTGCTAAAAATATGATGGTTCCTATTGTGGGTTTTTAAACTTGGGCAAAACCTAAAGTGTTATTTATCTGATGGAACTATCTTGCATGCTATAAACTGACTGATTTCGCTCATGCAACTACCCTAAAAACAGTTATGCTAAGATTCACGTCAAAGATACCCTGTTAGGGTAAATATCCATGATTAGAAAAAAAAAATAATATTTGATTCTTGCCATCTTCCAGCTATTAAAGCTTTACCCAACTAGCAATCTCTAGGAAAAAATATCTTAATTTTTTATTTATCTTCATGGTTTGACAGACTGCACTGAATCTGCCCAGACAGAAGAATTAATCAAATGAAATATCTGTGACAAGATTTGCCATCTGGTTTTGACTGCTACATGGCAGGAAAAATTCTGCAAATACATTAATTGAAGACATTTATGGCAGCTCTGCATCATAAGAGCCATGTAACAATGATAAAATCCACTGCTGAGTCTGACCTTGGAATATTTAGTACAATTTTATTCTTCACATAATTTAACTGTAGATATCACATTATTATCAGATTGGTAGTAGCCTCTATCCCATGATTCAATTGATTTATTATCCATTACAAGTCCAGAATTGTTTTGAGAGAAGACTTTTAAGATTATCAAGTCTTAAGCAAGGTGACAGAATCAGATCCATTATGTTTCATGTTATTTATTTCAATGCAATAAAAATAAATTTCGGAGGGAAAACCAAACCTAGTGAGTCATATTCTAAATGTCTTGTCCTACTTTGCAGATGCAGTTTTGTACCACATGACAGGCATGAAATCTGTTTCCAAAAAAATTCTACAAAATCATGGTTCTCAATAATGTGTAGTGTTTATACAAAGGCAATATCCTTTAGGCTATAAGGTGAAATGTTAGGTACCTAAAGATCTTTTTAGTTCCTATAATATGTGAAATGTTTTCTTTTCCTCAGAGCTCATATTTTATTTGTTTTGAATGTGAGACAAAACATTAGGAAAGGCCTGGAGGGAAGTCTAGCACACAAGTGACTAGTAACAGTCTAATCTCCTTTTACTATTGGAGGAAAATATGTTTTGGTTTCTTTCTTCTTAGTCAAGTAAACAGATAAATATATTTCCCCTGGCTTCCATTACAGCAAGTTGGCAGTTACAGAAGAATCCTTTCAGTTTTGATTTCCTGTCAGCTTTACTAACAAATGACCACAGAGTACAGTATTCTCTTGGTGTGGTTTTTATAGACTCTGTGCCTTAAAAGAAACATTTTTGAATGAAATTGCTATATGTTCTCACTTGGAGGGCTTGGTTTGTTTTCTGCATGAGTACATTTCTTCTTTTAATGATTGTGTGAAATTGGGAAAATGATAGGAAGGATGTGGCCTGAAAAAGAACATTAAAAAAAAAAAACAAACAAATTTTCTTCCCTTGATCTTCATCTTCTGAGCTGGATTCAAAAGACTGGCTAAATTCAGATACAGACATAAACTGGTTCAGGCCACTTTTTCAGTTTGCCCATAGCAAACAGAAAAACCAAACCAAACCAGCTCCATGTGCAAAGAGCTGATCTCAGGGAAGTCAGTGGTGTGCTGCTGAGTTTTTTTCAGCAGAACTTGCTGACTTTTTTTCCCTCAAAATTGAATTTCTTCTCTTAGATTTATCTTTCAAAGAAAGAGACCTGAAAACAATACAGCTCATGAGTTGTGGTCAGAAGCTATGTGGCTCCCGAGCTCCTCAGTGGCCACTCCTAAGGGCTGTGACCTAAGATTATTGTGCTGCTTTCTCTCACCTAAAGTTCCTGGAGGGTAGCCCCTAACCTTTGCATTTGTCTCTGTAGAATGTCTCTGTTTCACACCAGGCATCTATTCACTATTCATGTGCAGGCAGACCTGCATCTTGAAGAGCAATCAAAAGCCTTTTGTATGAGCAACAGTCTTTTCTAACAATTCTTCTCTTTTCCAGAGTGAGTTTTCTTTGTCTACTCTCACACACCACAGTTGTCTTTACAGTCAGGGTCTCTGGAGAGAGTGAGGCAAATGTAGAAATGCCACTCTGCTCCATGCCTTTGCTGTATTTTGCTCTCCAATACAAATTTGCTCAAGTATCCCTGGGTCAGGATTTTGCAGAGGGAAAATGTCCTGCAGTGAGTGCTCTGTGCTGTTGCTGAATCAGCACCTAGGGGCACAGATAGCAGCGTGGGGTGGGAGAAAGAAGGGAGAGACACGAAGTGACTTCATCACTTCCACCCTTACAGAGAAGATAATGAGCAAAGCACTTTCCAAACAGAGAAAGTGAAGTGTATTCAGACAGCAAAGGAGGTCGAAAAAACTGCCAAGAGAGGATTGAAGAGAACTTTCCAAAAAACTGTCCTTAGCAGACCATAAATCTCACCCAGAAGACAGTTCAAACACAGCACTTCCACCAGCCCTACTTTTCCCTGTTTATTTTCTTCCTGTCAGCGTTAGAATAGAATAATAAAGTACCAGACAAACAAACAAGACAAACAAGAAAATAAGCAAGGAAACCCAGTAGAGAAGAAAAAGAATCAGCGACCTTGTCTGTCAGCAGTGCTGAGAAGTCTCTTGGATCACTCTTTGCAGCAGCCTGTGCAAACATCCCTGCCTCACCATTTCCGATCTTAGAAAGGAATTCACAAACTCTTCTTAAGTATCTGAAATAACCATTCAGAGGAATATGGGAATCCCAAGACTATATTTAAATATTTAACAGGGAAGCGCATCCAGAGGTTTTGCTTTCTGCTCAAGTGAGGTGTTTGCCTGTAAGCTTTAGCTGCCCAAGGTTGCATCAGCTTCACCAATTCCTTCCTGCATTTAGTTGAAAATTGCTTTAAAGGTAAGAAGTATTTTACTATCCTGAAGAATTTGACAGGGAAGCAGGAAAAAAAAGTCCACCCTCCACAGGGTAATTTGGGAAAGATAAGAAACTCTGCTGCCAATTTTGAAAGGCAATGTGCAATTCATACCCAAACAGGCGGGGAAATACCTCTTTGGAGGAAGCCACACAGAGAGTGAGCCTGGGGAGGTGTAGCAAGCATGTTGGAGGAAAAACAAATGGATTTCAGTTGGAAACCAGCCTGGTCTCTGTCAAACATACCAATAAAACTGACATGTTCCTGCAGACTGAGTTGGTAAGATCTGCATGTCGTGATGGGAAAAAGCACTGATAAGAAAATTTAGCAGCATTCACGCAAAGGCCAGTTACAAAAAACTGAAAAGCCTTTTTTTTTTTCCTCCTTTTTCTTTCCAAGCATATGTATAAACCAGGCAGGAAGGTAGGACTTAAAAAAACTTACAAAGAAAGCTAAACGAATTAATGCTCAGGGATTAGTGTTAGGGAGTTATATGAATTAAGAAGTTGTTAACACTAAATAACATCAGAGGGGTCTAAAAGACAAAATGCTTGCAAATTCAGCCTGATGTCTCTGCTAAAATAAAAAATAAAATAAAGTGAGAAATCAGCCTGAGAAAACAGGACTTTAGAAGAGACTCCTAACCAAATTAATTAAGATAACAGCCCAGAAAGAGCTCTGGTAAGGAAGCAGGTTTCTACAGGAAGAATATTTGCTTTTAAGGCAGCTTTAAAATTAAGGCCAGCCTCTGGTGATACCTACCAAAAATTAAAGTGGAATAAAAGGAAAAAGGAACTAGTTAGAAGGATCTCCAAAGGCCCGTGCACTCTTTCAATTAGCAGTGTAGATAGAAGTGATTGATTAGCACTGATTCCCTAAAATGTTTGAGCATCTTAAGGCCCAAAACTGAACTTTTTAAACTTCTAAATGTTCAGGCTTTCACATGCAGGTTATAGTTACACCAATGTGTAAAAACTAGAACACAGATGGCTGAAAATTAGCCAGGTCTACTCTGCTTCCAGAACAATAAAAAGCAATCCTAGAGCCTGTACATTGTGCCAGGAAGAATAGATACATGTGTCTCTGCATGCATGGGCACGCACTGCACACACCCCCACAAAGACATATGCAAACATGCAATCCCTACAGACCTAAGTGTATTGGTTTGGATCCAGCTAATCCAGAGCATGGCCAAAGGATAAGAGGTACATAAGATTTTATTCCAGCTCAGGCTTATACTTCAAATGTTTGTCATCACAAATGTGTCAAATCAAGATATCAAAAATTCATATCTCTGGCTGGCACTATAAAACTTCTCCTTGTTATTCTTGGCTAGTTTGAAAGTGAGATAAGTTGTCCTGGTGGGAGAACTTCTCTTTGCATGCTACTGTGGTCCCGTACCAAGGCACTTGAGTTATCACAGCACTGGGACAAGGAAAACCCCAGGTTATAATCCTTCTCCTGAAGTATGGGTGTAGACTGAGAATTTGTTAATTAGTTGGCTAGATACCATTGTGAAGATATTTTTGTGCATTTGCGGGGGTGTCATGTGCACTTGTTTCTGCATCCATGTTTAATTTGTGTGCTTCTGGTGCTCAGACCTCTGCCAATGTATGGCTAGTTTGGTATGGATGGCTGTGGAGCACCTCCCCGGGCTTTGCTGATATGGGATGAGTAGAAGCCATTTAGCCCACTAGAATATTCCTTTCCATGAGTTAATGTACTTGATGGCAATCTGGGAACATACATGCAGGTAGCTGATGGTTGGGCTGCAATGAGTTTTCACCTACTAAAGGTATTTTGAGGATTTTTTCTGAATATATACAGCAGAAAAAAATATACAGGCCATGTGGGGACTTTGCCAACAGAAACATAAGTTTCAAGGAATTGAAGGATCAGGCAATAATTTGGACTCATCTACCTTGTGATGATGCACAGAAATGGAAAGCAGAGGCTTTGCATTGTTTAATACAAATCTTCCACAACTTACACTGCTGTCAACAGAAAGTTTTTGGTGACTTCATTTAATTTTTTTTTTTAATTTAAAAAGTAAATTTTAAAAATCGAGAAGGAGTTCTGTGATGGCAGTTTTGTAACTGCGCTGTAAAGTGAGAGTCCTGTTAAACACAAGGCTGAACAGCAGATGGCATATTTACGCCCAAGACATGAGACTGTTGTTGACATGGTTTGTAATAGCAATGTTGATGAAAATGCATATTTGCTCATTGTGTGTATAATGCTGACATTAATCCTCAAGAAAAGAAAACCATCTGGATTTTTTTAGTCAGTATTATATGAACTGAACTAAATCCTATAAACTCATATATTGATGAAGGCAAAAGTTCTCTCTGTGGAAGAGAAGGACTATATCCTTATTTGTGTTTTATACTAGCCTCATCTAATCCAGTGTATACCTCTAATGTTGTGTTTCTTGACTTATTTTTGATAAATTGTTATGAATTGCATTGTCCTTTATGTAATTTTTCTTCCAGTAGAATGCATTAAATAACATAATTGAGGTCAACACTAGCTTCAACAGATAAAACTTGAGATATCTCAAGAAAATGACATCTCTTGGACTCTGCAGTAGTACATTTATTTGCTCTGGTGGGGAGTTTTTCCATAAAGAATTTATTATTTTGTGTATAAAAGCTACATTAATAGCAACTGCATTCGTATTGGGTTTTAAAACTACTGTTGTTGTTCTTCTTCTTAATAATTTATAATGATAAAATTATTGTTGTTATTATTATTTAATGAACAATATCTGAATAGTAAGCAAATTAACCAATTCTCATCTTCAGTCAGACTCTGAGCAAATTTGATAGTCTGTAGTTGAACTTTGATTCCCATCTTTGAAATAAAATGTATACTGTCTCCCTCTGACACTCACTAACAGTCTGGAACATGTCCTGAGCAGAGCACTTCTTCAAGTCAGGATCTGAAACAATGTCAAGACAAAGTCTGAGGGGTTCAGAAGGAAGATTTGGGACATATCTATTAGCCCTAGATTGGGCTAAATATTGTTTTAAAATAGTGTGTTGACAGTGATTTCAATGCAAGTAGGATCAGGACCTTGGACACAGAAGCACAACTTGTCCTATATCTTCTGTGACCACATGGAGAAGCCATTGCATCTTCCCAAGTGTTCTCAACAAAGTGAAGTAGATTTAGCTATTAAGCTATTCTATTGCAGCTTTTCACATCATATAGCCTATGCTATAAATACTGAGACAACATGAAACAAATCTTTTTATTTTAGGGCTTATTTTGTTATTAATCTTTTTATGGTTTGCCTTTTCCCTCCCAGCTGTTTTCTTTCCTATTTATTGCACATGGGTTTTATTGGAACATAGCTGTCCAGAAATCGGTGCTTTTGAAGGCAGAGTAGATGCACAACTGAGCCCTACTAAATGGCCTGCTCTGTTTACATGAGGCTTGTTAAAGAACACAAGCAGTGAGCATCAGTGTGGGTTTCCATCATTTATCATCTGCAGATTACAGTGTTCCTGCAGCTATAAAAAGATAAAGTTATGACAGAATGTAATATGAAGGCAATATCCCTTTAGGGATTTTTGTGGTGCAAATTTCTGTATAAGCAGTTAATTCTCATGGCTCCCAGAAGACACACAGGTCACCTGAACATACTGAAAACTGAATGTAAAATACTATAGCAAAGTATTGTTTTGACATATGGACTATTTATGGATTTTTTATAATTTTGAAAGCATTCCTGCATGGTTGAAGTTATTGCAAACTTCCCAGTGATTTCAGGAGTTACTGATAAAATCCATTGATTTTATGGATTGATTAGAAAACCCCCTTTTTGAAAAACAAAAAAAATAAAGTGATATTTGCCATGGAAAACTCAGAATCAGACTTCAAACACTCTGCATATGAGTCCATTTGAAAAACGATTCACTGTGGATATAGCTGGAGCAAATATATATTTAAATCATCGAAATCACAGTATAACCAGAAATGCTTACAACTTTGAAATTTCAGCTGGATAATGACAAAGAAGTAATGAGCTTACTGTCCCTTATTTGAACTCACCAGAATGCTCTGATGTTATAGGAGTTTGACAATACTTGGCACTGCTCTGGTGGGGTTAGTAAGGGTGTTGCTTATTTCCTTTTCTGGTAGCTGCTGGCTGGTTCTGGTATTAAGTGCAGCAGCAGCACCAAGGTTTGTTGCAAGTTATTGGTCTCCTTTGCATCATCTTTTGTACCACCAGTAGTATCAAGTGATACTGAGAGAGGAGCCCTTTCCAGAAGTTTAAAGTGTATTTATACAAATAACTAAAATTCCAAGCCTTTCATACTGGAATTGCAAGGAACTAAAAACTCTAGGAAAATATTTATTTTTAGCTTGAGAACATCCTTTCCACTGCAAATATACTCTCACTGTAACATGCTTAGACCATTCTCAGTGCAGAAATAATTCAGAAAGGTCTTGGTAACTCTCAACAAGATCACCATGTATTTGACTCTTTCTTTAATTTTATTTTCAATTCTCAATTGGACACAAGAGGATCTTTACAGCACCAGTCCTCCTTACTTTGCACACTAAAATCCCTCACTGGAATTGGAACTGGGAAACTTGCAGTGGGGTTGTGGCCTTGTTCTTTCAATAAGAAATGTAATGCTAATTAAGTTGTTGTTTTTTATAAAATACTTTATTAAGAATAATAAGAGTAAACAAGGTTACAAAAATACTGACTTTATTAACTAATGAACATGTTAATTACAGAAGATTTGTATTACAAGTTATATAACCAGAGTGTTCCCCTTTCATTAGGCATTCATCAAGTTGTACTTAATGGGAGCATTTTTTTTTCCCACTTAAATAAGAAAAAATACTTTTATCATACACTAAACTCCACAGGCAGCTCCCTGAAGTTAGATCCCATGCAAGAAAATGCCATACATAAATGCCCAAGTGTATGTTTAAAAAGGAACACTGAAAATTTTAGGGTGAAAAGCCATGTCAGTTCCTGCCAGCAGCCCCAACATACAGAAACAGTAATATACCAGTGCACATGAGGGAGGAAGAAAATAAATGGTAAGGAGGCAAGGCTAAATAACCAACCCAATAGGCTTCCTACAGTCTCCATGGGGGTCAACTGGTTTACAACCAGCTTTCCAGAAGGATGATAACAAAACCTCAACTCCTGCTGAGGTTGCTTTGGAGCTGAGAATGTGTACAAGGATCCATGTGGAAAATCAATGAACAACTCTTAAGCCTTGCTCTTTTGACAATCTCATTCACTGAATTCAAGGGGCATTTTGCCTGAGTAGATTTTGACCCCCAGAAATATATTTGGACCCTCATCTGAAAAGCTCTAACTCAAGTGAGTAGCTCTGTCAAGTACATTGGCATTACCTGCAGGAAGGGATTGCAGAATGCCTCAGAGAATTTTAATCTTAAACTAGAGAAGAAGATTTCAGCAGTAGCAGCAAAAATCTAGACCAGTACATTCCCAATGAGAGCTACATTTTTTCTGAGGGTCATGAGACTTATGAGAGAAAAAGAGATAGGGGAATTTTTTTTTTAAGGGAAAAATGTTTTCTTTAATTAAAGGAAGACATGTTAGCCAGTTCCAATGCCCAAAGAAAGTAGTAATTAAGTTAAACTAACTTCAGTTGCACAAAATCATCTCTTAGGTTTTAATTCCATGATTTTATATTCAAAAATTACACCTTTCAGAGATCGAGAATTAGTTACAGCAAGGAGAATGAGAATGAAATTCAATGGAGTTTAAGAATGTCCTTAGATAAGAATTTAAGTTCTGTAGCCTTTATTCTAATCTGATTAAAATCACAACTATGAAGTAAAGTTCAGATCCCACTGAAGTTATTAAGGGGCTTTTCAGCATTTAGATGGGCACTAGATCAGGTTCCCTTGTTATAACAGAGAGAAAAAAATATTAGAACAGTGAAAAAATATCTACAGAGTGTCCTTTCTTAAGAGAGTTCTGTAGTTATAACAGTTGCCTGGTACGGTACCATTGGTACCAACAAGAAATATTCACAGGAATAAATGCAGTACAGATTCATTACCACATATCATTATTCTTCTCTTCCCTTGCTCTTCAGGATCTCAGGTGCCCTCCATTCTGAGATAGGGAGAGCAAAAGTACCTGGCAAGCAAGTGCATACAAACTTGTTAAATTCTGGAGCATCAACTCTGCACAATTTATTTTACTGAGGCACTGCCCAGAACAAACAGGTAAAAATCCTTACACATTGTCTAAGAAAAAACAGTATTTTTATCATATATATATATGTGTGTGTGTGTGTGTGTGTGTGTGTGTGTGTGTGTGATATATATATATATATATATATATAAATCACAGTCTTCTGCACAGCAGAAGCTTATAACTAAAATATTTTAGGATTCAAATTTTTTAGATAGACATAACAAAATGACTGCAAATATAATACAGTGAGCACATGACAATTCTTAGAATACAAAGAGTGAACATGGAATTGTATATTTTATCCACATTCTCCTTGTGGCTGAGAACAAAACTCACTTGGAGTTTTTAAAAGTCTTTCTTAAAAATGTAATCCTTTCAATAAGATATGGTCAGTATGCACTTAGTATGAATACACTCTTCACCTACATGACAATAATTAAGTGTAAATACAATAGGCTAAATCCTGCCCTCATTAGGCCTGGTAAGTAAGAGAGGCTAAAGGGAGCATGAAGCCTTCAGAGGTGGCCAGAAAAGATTGAGACAACCTGTCTGCATAGCATCCACAACCTTGAATCTGCTGTACAGAGAAGTCACATCTTGTCCAAAGAGACTATTTACATCAGGAGGAATTTCAGAAGCTCTGCTTGCTGAAACACTTCTTCCTATGTGCCAGTAGAATCCGCTGGATATGTGACACAAATCTCAGCAAGCCAAGCCTCTTAAGCATGGCCTGAAACTCATCCCAGTTCACCAGATGTAAGCATACTGAGTCCTACTGAAGTCAAAGTGCACTGCTGAAGAAAATTCGGTGAGTCAAGATAAGGCCTGTCTCCCAAGACATCTCCCCTGAAGTGGTTGCTTTTTGACAGGGCAGAATTCAACCTTGCATTTCTGCATGAAATGTCCTTTTGCATATCTACACCACGGTGTCAGCCTCGTGGCTGTGCAGTTACATATGATACACAGACCAAACACTACTGGAAACATTTACAATTTACACAGTCACAAGTGAAGCAACAGTGCCGTTATTTATGCAATTACATGTACAGTAGTAAAATTAACAATTGGATATATGTCTCATCAATTATTCCAGAAATACCCAATACTGATTAAAGGGTAATCAGTGCCACCTATAACAACGTATCTGTACAAAATTTCCAGACATAAAACTAAATGCGACAGAAGAATAAGCACTTTTCATAGATGATGATTTTGTGTTCCCTTTCCCTATCGTCATAAAGGAAAATGATTGTCCCATATATAGGCAGGAAACAAGCAGCTAAACTATTGGTCATGTTGTCCATATTAAATACAAGATCATATCAATCTCTGCAATTGTTTTATTATCTTGAAAGGAATTATACAAAAGATAGAATTTTGTCCAAATCTAGTTAAGGTTTTATTAAAGTTCTCAAGTCTCTGAAAAATGATTAATATATAACTTACTTTTCCCAATCTTAGGTCTCTCAGCCAGGTGCTAGATTCAACTGTTCTTTTTCTTGCTGCAAATGCAGTTTCATGAAATAACTAGAACCAACCAAACTTTTAGTACTTGCTTGTTTAGAAAGATCTGGGCATATTTGATTTAAATTTCTTTTAACACCCAAAATCTTCCGATAGCTAATCAGGATTACTTTTTCAAACTGTATGAGATGCTGTCTTTAGCATTGCAAATCCACAGTTATTTCTGGGTCAGATTTTAAAGAAATGATCAATAGTTTGCTAACCAAAATGGGGTTTGAGATATCTTTTAGAGGACCATATCTTTTAGAGGACCATATATGATATGAAATGATCAATAGTTTGCTAACCAAAATGGGGTTTGAGATATCTTTTAGAGGAACCAAGTGCAGAACTAGTCTGTAAGCATTGTGAAAAAGAAAGTGGTAGTGACTTCTACGAGAACTCTGCTTATGGCAGGCTTGTCAAAGTCTATCAATAATGAAAAGATTACTTACTAAAACTATGATTTTTTAATAAAGTACTGAAATCTTTGACCTCCTATAAGGGGGAAAGAGAAATATGATCATAAATGCTGTCCTGGACAGATGCATATATTTCTCAGTAGGGCTTTTGTTATATATGAAGAGAAATATATGGCTCATAGAAAGAATAAGATGTGTTAAGTGGAACTGTAATTTGTTTCTCCTAAGATAATCTGAAGAGCAGCATTAAGGAGGTCATATGATCTATTTCTACAAAACCATTTATCATCCAGTAATGTCTTTGCAAAATTGTTTATCCATTCAAGTATCTTCAGGAGATATGTCACCATACTTGCATATACTGTAAGTCACTTCAACATTTATAAAACAACACTGATAGACAAAATCACCAAAAACACCCATAAATATTAAAAGAAGCTCAACAAACTTGACTATCAAGTACTTAAAAAATTGTTGATCTTTACATTACACATTAATTACATGCTGTCCAGAATCTTTCAACGAGAGTTGTTGACTTTTTCAGGGTTTTCTGTAGGTCATCATAATCTTGTGAATCCACCGGGAATAATATGAGACCCGAACAAAAATCCCAGGACGATTTCGAACTGCACATCCACGGCCAGGAACAATGACACCAGTTACTATCTTCAGCCTGTTTTGTTCACAAACCAAAGGACCGCCATAATCTCGCTAGGAAAAAAATAAACATGAGTGTCACTTCTCAAAATGCTTCAAGACATAGCTCCCACCAGTCTACTACCGAATGGTTTCTTTTGAGGATGACAGGATGCACCAGGCAATGGTGTTCTTGCCATAGGACATAAACTAACTTCCAATATCTTTTTTTTCATAACCAATACTTTTGACAAACAGTGTCAGAGTTGGCCTCTGACCTTTTCTTCCTTTCTGTGCAAATTAAGCTCTGTGATCCGTCTTTACATGTCATTCTAATGACTTCAAACTACCAGATTTCATTCACCTCTTTCAGCTACCTGCAAGCCTATTATTTTTTATGTGAATATAAACCAGATGAGCAGAATGTGAGTTGACAGATAAACACCTTTGTTTTGATGACAGGCTTTTCATCAAACACTACTGACAAAGTCAGGTTAATATCTTTCTTTCAGTCAAGCATCTTGCAAGGCCCTAGGATGAGAATCTGTATGTACTAATAGGCAGGGGGAATAACAAACATAACAAAAAGGTAATACTTTTTTTAAGCATTGTTTTGAGACATAACTTGTTAAAATGATATTTTTTGTTATTCTGAATGAATGAGACACCTATATGCTAGTTTTTGAATTCTGTGAAAATTTGGAGTATGATCCACTGAAATGGATAGATACAATCACACAGATCTGGTACTTGAAAATAGATGCTGCAGTTTCTATCCAGGTTAAAGGTAGACTGGACCCTGCAAACTTGTTGCAAAACTAGACAGCAAATTCTCATATCAGACCATGAGTTATTGTCTCAAAAAATGAAAGCTGACAATTAGCACTGCATTCTTTCTGGATCACCAGAGAAACAACAATGCTTGACCTTTATTTGGTTTGGGATTTTTTTTGACTGACGGCAAACTAGTTCCCAAATGAACAATGAACTATGTCAGAGCCATCAGAGCTGCCCATAAAACACTTTCAGGAGTAGAGTTTCACCTGCCAATCTGATTTTGCTCCTCTGCCTGTTCTCTGCTGAGGAAAGTAGCTTCAAAGGAGAACTTAGGGAACAGGAAACTGCTCAGAGATTAAGACTGATTGCTAATATTAATTAATTCCATTTCTTCTTGAAGGGGAAAACAAAGTGCAGGATCCCCAACAGACTCCCATGCAGATGTTTCATTTATAAGCCTTGACAAGTCTAAGACCTCAATTACAATTAAACACTTTATTTTGAAGAAAATACTTTGCAACAAAAAATGATCCCATAGATTATTAATAACAAATGGAAGAGGCCTCAGCTTTATGAAGATGACCTCTGTTCCCCATGGTTTCCCTACCCTTGAGCAAGGAAAATTTTACTACACGGTTAATGTTGGTATTAGGAAATCAACAATCCTATTTCAGATAATAAATACTTAATAATGTTCATGACTTCCCTCCTTCTAGATATCCTCAGTCAGATTTTCCATTAAAAAAAAATTATATCTTCCTGTAATAAATTATTTACAGCTTTTCTCCTCAGATGTCTTTTCTCCATCATCAAAACTAGTGCTAAGCAAAACAACTGTACCAAACTATATGATCACTGAAGTAGTGCTTCTGTCCTCATCAATATGTTGCTCAGGCTCAGGAGACCAAAATGCTCCAGCCTTCTGACTCATAAAAAACGTCAGCACGTTTTTGGATCTTTCTCCTTCTTTCATAACTTTATCACCTCTGTTGAGTACTGACTGCTGTGTATTTTGCATGTAACACCTCATCTAAATATATGGAGGTAAATTTGCTCAATCAAAACACACAGCTATTGCTACCACAGAGCCCACCTTTGTCCTTAGTATACAGAACACAAGTTTGTCTAGTCTAGTGAAGTGTTTTAGTATTTGATTCCTGTAAATCTTTCAATGGTGTGGTAGCACAGTGAAATCAAAGTAATTTCTGCACTCTGACATAAAACAGAAGACTTGTAACACAAATCATTTTCCAATGAAAAAGTTTAGTACAATGAGAATAATTATAAAAAACCTCCAGTAACTTATTTTTTGGGAAAGAAATAGCCAGGGTCCTAAAAATGTATTATGAAATGCAATATTTACCTCACAAGGCCCAGCACCTATGGTTTCAGCCACAGCACAGATTTCAGACTCATTCACAGTAATCTTCCCTTTGAGATATTGGTTGCATTTCTCATTTCCCAAAATAAACAGGTTTGCTACTTGGAGAAGGCCATCATAGTTGACTACTACAATTGAAAAGAAAATAAAAATTTTATTGAATTTTAGGGGAAAAAAAGTCTTTCAAGATACAGTCTACATAAACTTATTCATGTAATTTCAGTTATTGTACTTTCTCTCTAAAACTCATGTTTTTGTCTATCCCCACTGTTATCATGCTTTTTGTATTTTGGATTTAATATATTTTCTGAAAATGGGATTTGCCAGACATTTGTTTGGTTTTCATGTCTGTTAGTTATCTGAGAATATCTGGATAAGTTTTTTGGTACTAGAATAAAGGGCTATGTAACTGGACTCACTCTACAGCTCACCACTAGATTGCCCAGTCATCAAAGAAATCAGAAAAAGAGCCTGAAAATGTCATCACTTCCATCAGTGGAGAGAGGATCCTACTCCCTGCCTTAAACACGAGTTAATGTGTAACAGTGCCTGCCATGGCCTAGGGAAGGACGTGTGACTTGAAAAATACAGAGTGGAGTTTTTCTCAATCTGTGCTGGCTCAGCTACCCTGAATGACTTTGTGCCTGCAAGGGCAGAGCCACAGCCTTGTGCAATCTCCATTCATCAGTGTGAAGGTCAGGAAGCAGGAGCCCTGTGGAGCTTACTCTTGTTCTACATGTCGAAAGACAAGCCTGTACAAGCTGCAAAGATAAATAATAGGTCTGGACCTGCCCATTCTCTGCACAGCCATCAAAAGAAAATGCCAAGCTTGCCCTCCACTGACTTATTGTCCTGTTTTCTTTAAAAAAATGGATGTAACACTTCTTCCTTCCCTGACCGGGATTCTGTGAGGATTATATAAAGTAGTGCAAAAAATATAGTACAAAGTCCTTGGATGACAGATGTTATGTATTTACTGTATTACATAACTCCACAACATTGCAAATTCCTTATCAGTTCTCTTAAACTAAGCTTTCCTGTGATGCTGTGCTGTGCTCCAGCCTGATGTCCCTGTCCCCCAGACAGCCGATGCCCCCAGAGGATGGCTAATATGGACATGCTGGGAACATCAAAGGCAGTCATTTGGGAGAGGGCTGGTACAGATTAATTGCCACCCACAAAGAAATGGCAGAGTAGTGGCTATGAGGAAGACAGCCTCAGAATTCTAGCCTAGCTTCTGCTCTGCTTCCAGGACAGTGTGAGTATATTGCTGCTGCTTACTCAGGGTCTGTGGCAAAACAACATTTAAACACAGTAAATATTGGAGTAATTATTGTCAACTGGCAGCTATTAACTTTTTATCAACACATAATTAGCCAGATATAGCATTTACTAGACTAAATAAATGTCTGTTCTCCCACATATTTGTATTTTCTTCACACAAAACTGTGTTTAATAAACATTAGAAAGGTTGCAAAGTGAAGAACTCAAAAGTTAGGAAATGCCAGACTTAGGTTTGTCTGTGCATCCCTAGTTCACTGTTATTGTGTGTGCTAATAAAGTCTTTGATTACATGTTTCTGTATTAGTTTTCCCACAGGGTCCTGCTTTGGATAACAGAAAGAGACTGCTCAAGTAGATGAACAAAGATTTGTCAAAAAGCACTGTTAACATTCTGCAGAACAATTTTGCTATTTTTTTTAACATGCAAATTGGTATTTTTCTCTAATTCACTTCTTGAAATATTTGAATCATTTTGCCTGTCCCTGAAACAACAACAAAAACGGAGAGTGGAAAATATTTCATATTAAATTAAGTTGGATAAAAGGCTCAGAGATTTACAAAATTAGAAAAAGAAAACAACTCTATTTTTTAATAAGAAGTGTTGGACAACCGTGGCATCAGGCCATACCCGCAGCCTCACCTATAATGACAAGAGGAAGTAAGTTGTCAACGTATTCATTTAGTTTTTAAAAATAGTTTCTTACATCCAGTGTATCCCCATCCATAAACACTGCAGCTGGTCTTCTCTGGAATGGTACATCCAGAAATGGGCAATCGGATTATTTCTACAAAATTTGTCAATATAGCAGGTCTGAAAAGAAGAAAATATATATTATATATATATATATAATGGATTTTACTTAACCTTCTCAACTGTGTTTTAACTTACATTAAGTCTATTATAGACCACAGTAATTTAAAACTGTGCCAATTCTTTTCCTTTCATTTTCTCTTTCTGAAGAATGTGATGGATTCTTCTACCTATTTTTTGTACTACAGCTGCCAACTGTCAAAAAATCCTTGAAATGCTGTCACCACTTTTATGCTATTTAACTTGAGTTTTAATCTTAAAAGTAAGTAGTGATGGCATTTCATTTGGATATATACGTTTGTTCATACACAGAAATTTTGAAAGCTTGTATATACACAAGGATCTCAGCTACAATCTGGTGCTTATTCTACAAATTAAAACCATATACTAGTCCATGTGGGTACTCAGTGAGTTTTCTTTAAATCTCCTAACAAACTTAAACAGGGTTAACAGGAAGAATAATGTAGGTATGATTTCACAGCAGTAACATCTGTTTTCTGAGTAACATTGATGGACCTGCATTTCTGCATATATCAAGTAAAATTTCTTTCAGTTGGAAGTTTACCCCATGGAGACAGCATCTGTAGTACTGGAAATACTAGAGCAATGAACTTGCAAATCTCATTTAGGAAGAATCTCATCCAGCAGATGAAAGTGCTGGAATTCACAGTAACACCTACTAACCTGCTAAGTTTCAGTAAGACCAAATCTGACCCTGTGGGGCCATATACCAACTGGGAGATGTTCCGGACTTGTTTGCGCTTCTCCTCTCCCTTTCCTTTGATATTATGGACTCCAAGCCAGGCTTTGTAGTCTTTCAAATCTTTGTACCTAAATGAGGCAAAGTTGGTTATAATTTTGCTGATTGTATAATAAAATAACTAAAAAACTCTGCTTGATATGATTATGCTGGAAGATCTTAACTAATGCTCCTTAGCAGAAATGGCTTCATGCTGCCAACTGCTATTCCAAAATCAACATGCTTGGATGTAAGGTTTTGGCCTGAAGCCATTACATAATTTTATCTTTAACCATTACTAAAATCTATTTGATTCTTCATAACAGTATCCAAACATTTAAATCCTTGGACAGTATGAACCTTTGAACTTTTCTAGATTTACCCAAGTTTTCTCTTTTATTTTGTCCAGTTAATCAGAAGCACGAGATTATTCTCATAAAGAGGCAATTGTCTAACTATGACACTTGGAAAATCTATTTATGCTTCTATGTAAAATAGCCAGGGCTATTTAGATTTACAGCAATAATAACAGAAAATAGCAAGGTCCCACAGGCCTTTTATATCAGAAAAGCAGTGTTAAAGCCAAACAGGAGGAAAAACTGCTGCATTCAAGTTGAAAAAGCATTGTGCTGATAAGTTCCCGAAAATAGATGGATTTTAATATTGCAAAGTTCCAGACTACTGTACCGAGAAGGGAAACACTGCCTTGCTGTAAGAACCCACTCTTCTTTTATCAAAGTACCACCACAGATATGCTTATTCCTGGAGGAAAAAAAGAAAAGGAAAAAAGATTTTAAAAATCTCCAAAACCACTAATATTAGTTTCTACATAGTTAAAAAGTTTAAAGAGTGTTTTGCTCCCCACACATTTGCTGGTGAAAAGTGGCAGACTGACAATATGCAAAAACTTGTCTCTGTCCCTTTGCTCTACAGTTTCAACACTTAGAGTAACATGACTTTGCAGAGCTTTACTCCAATGTGCAAAAAAAACAGAAAGAAAGACAAATTCAGTTACTCTGTTCATTTAGTGGTTTCAAAGCTGAATTTGTAATAAGACACCTAATTTAAAATTAAAAAAAAAAAAAAAAAGGGCCAATTCTTTGTAACAGGAACTGGATTGAAACTTTCAAGCAAGTCCCCAGACTGCCACCAGATGTAAACAACATTTGGTCATTATTCATGTAAGTATTATTCAAAGCATTGACCTCAAGGTGGAGAGTTCCTATTTGATTACAAGTCCTAAGAGATTTGTGTCCCCACATACTTCAGTTGGAAACAATCTGCAGTGTATGACATCCTACATGTGATTATAGAAAACCTGAAGCATAATATATCAAGTAAAATTAAAGCAATTAAGCATGACAGTTCTTTAAAAAAAAATTACTGTGGAATGTAGATTAATTAGTTTCCTTCTTTGTGACTCCAAAATCACATTTATTTTCTATAGCTCATTGGAAAGTGAATCAGAATTGTCAGCAATTTGGGAAAAGCTTAAAATCTCACAATTTATAAATTCAAATCACACAAATGTTCAGAGCTTTGCAAAGAACTACTGGATGTATACCAGACTATATATGGAGTTCACAGACAGCAGGATAACACAGAGCTTTGACTTTTTTTTTTTTTTAATCATATTTTGATTGAGGAGCAAAATATCTGGTCCAAAAGGCTGGAGTCTTCTAAAATATAGGTTCTAGCTTTTTTATTATAAAAATATCACAGTTGGGAGAATAGCTATGTTCCTCCATGTTAAGTTTGCATCACTTATTGTTTTATACAGAATTTCATCATCTGTTTTAGAAGATTCATTAATATACATAGAAAGGTCAATTCTTCACTTATATATGGGGCAAATTTAGAGCTGGTTCCACAAAGCAGATGAAATCCATTTAAATGCACTTAAATGCATTTAATTACAGAATCTGAATTGGATATACAAGAAAATTTCATTGATCAATTTAAGATTTAAAGTTGGGCTTTAGTTACCAAATATGAATAGTTTCTAAGTTTCACTGGGCCTTCACCATTCAGACACAGCAATTCCATTTTTGAGTGTATGGTTAGGCTTTCTTGCAGAAAGATCAGTTGTCATTAAGATTTTGTTTCAGACAATATTCTATTTGCTTCCTTGGTAACAATACAAAATAAAACTACATTTTTATGCCCGCATGTAATACTTCAAAATATATTTTGCTGCTGGAGTATTCCAGGAATCCCTTATTCATAAAAGGATCTGCTATCATTTAAGCACTCATGTTTCATGGAATATTATTACGTAGCAGAAAATCCAGGTTCAACTATCCTAACAATAGCAATTTCAATTTTAGATACCCAGATGTATTTACCTTACCTGCCTAAAAGTTCATCAAATATCAAGGCTACTTTTAAAACAGTGCAAAGATTAACCTTTCCAGGGAGTGGTTTAGCCCGCCTATTTGTTACTTAGTCTAGGAATATAGTGATCTTCCTCTAGGAATGTCTTTCTGAACCATCCGATGCACTCCCAAAAAGGTCGAGATCTGATGGACCTCATATGATGCAAAGGTTATAGGGATGGGAAGAACCCGCCCCCCTGCACTAACTTCTCTAGCAATGAAGAGATCTAGAGAATGTATTTTTTTATCTTTTCCTTTACTTCCATTTTTCATTTAATACCTCTTTTAGAACATAGTTTTAAATTAGATGATGAATCATAAGCTAATAGAATTGATCTTCCCTTTAGTCTGGCCCAGCAGACAAAAGATGTTTTTTTAAACTTTTTTTTTTCTTGAGAAAAGAACCAGGGCTGATGCATGAGATATATCCTGTTATAAATTAATGATTCACACTTCCAGCTGATGAGTTATGAACCAGAGTAAAAAGCATAGGAAACAGCCATTCTGTGTTCTGGCTTTTACACAGCAGCAATGATCTGCCATAATATAATACATGTGTTATACACAAGTTGTACTTGTCAGGGTCTTGTTTTACAGAATTAAAAGGATTTCCTTATAGCTCATAATTATTTTTTTTTTAATACCAAATAAATTTTAATTGTATGTAATGACATAGGAGAAAGCTTAATTTGACACAGGTATAAATACTGAATCCTACACTTCACAACTAAATGATCTGCCATCAAAGTGAAAATATTGATCTGAAATTCAATTTTTTTCCAACAGTCTCTAAAATAAATAGTTTAATGCTGAATGTGAAGCCAATGTTATGAAAAGGTCTGCAGTAGCTAACTGGAAGAGCAGAACACTATGAATGCTTTGCAGGTTCATGTGTATAAGTTAGCTATAATGAACATATAAAGTATTTCACTAGCAGAGTGAATACTAAGGCATCGCCTGACATTAGAGGAATGCTGATTCTCTGCTTTTACAGAACTTAACTGCAATGTAGAAATATTCTTTTATTGCTATTAGCTCAACATTTTCTACAATTCTAAAACAAATATCCTAGTAGCTGTATTGCCCTTCTAATCAAAGTGATAATTACCTGTACGTCAAACTAACCACCCATCCTTCGTTAGTTTGTGTTGGGATTCCATTTACAACTCTCAAATGTTTTGTTGAGGCACAAGGAATGGCAGTATCTGAAAGCAGGTCCAGAGATCACATTTTACTAAAAGCAATGGTAGGAAACCTGCACAGTTGCACATAAGGACCACAAGAAGGTCAATATTTATTATGTATTAACTTTCCTGTGCTAATGAAATATATTTCTAGGCCATCAAAACTACTTCAGTGAAGCTGAGTAGGTCTATTTAAATATCCATAGGGAATATAAAATACATAAATTTAAATTGGCTTTTGAGATTTACATAGTTAAAAAGCAAACATTGAAGCTCATTACCAAATCTCACCACTAGCAAAACATGACAGTGAGAATAGATAAAGGAATATAACAAAGATATTCCCCATTCTTCTCTTATAAAATTAATTTTGCCCAGTCTGTATGGTGGGATTTTATAACTTTACTAATCTTTATTTTGTTTCCCAATTGGAAAGAAATTTCTGGATTTAGAGGATAGTCATGCACTGCACAGTCCATACACAAACTTACCATCCAAGCTGGTTGTAATAGGAGTTGTATCACCTTCACCTAGACAGACACACAAGATAGCCATAATACAAAATTAAAATTCATTTAAACATGGAATAAATTTCAACAGCAAATGACATATTGTTAACTTCAATGGTTCACAAAGTTTTAAACTTCAATGATTTCTTCAGTACACTGCAAAAGCAGTATTCAGTAAGGCTTAACAAGGGGGCAGAATGTCAATAGAATGAAATAAGAAAGAAACATGTTGGAGCAGGGATGTCAAACATTTTTCTTCTTGTCTGAATCCTGAAGACATCAGGCTGCCTATCATGTTCAATTTACATGTTTCATTCAAACAAGCAAATACTGAAAAATTAAGTTATCACTTTTATATAAGCTTTCAGGAACTATAGAAGTCATGTGATTAAATCCAAAGAAGACTGAAAGAAATTCTCAATTCCTTAAAGAAACTTTGAAAGACATTTTAGGTTCCTATCAGCAAAAACTTATTCTTATCAAAACATGATTACCAAAATCGAGTTCAGTACTTCCATCTAGTCCATTTAAAAAAATAGTTACAACAAGTTTACTTAACTTGTTTCTAAATGTTTACCTTCAGTGACACATACAGAGTGACCCAGCATTATTAGCTAGAGGTACAGGGGTAGCTGCTGAAAACTTGCACAAGGAAAATTTAAACAGTCTCATCCAACTAGATTTCCATCATTAAGAAAATATGTGTGTATATATAGATACAGACACACACACACAC